>NC_140583.1:679054734-680324650 GCF_964204655.1 Triturus cristatus
GGATGAAGATTTTCTTATTGCCTGGGAAGAGAAATTGAAAAGGAATTGACAGACAATTCAAATAGACTAATGGGTATATTAATCGAGAATTGTGATCGCAGGGTTGCCAAATTACAAACAGAAATAAATGCTTTGGAATTGGAGATCACAAACCTGAATTTAATAGGTGCCACAGAAAAGAATCGGGCAATATTAAAGGATATATTGTTGAGACATCAACAGGACATCAAACAGAGGAAAGCAAGAAAACTAAGAAGGGATGAACAGGATTATAACAATGGAATGGTCTTCACCTTCGCTAGAAAATATGACCCCTAGTGACCAGAGATGCCAGAGATAAACCAAAGGCTACCCAATCAGTCAATTCAAGCTCTACTTCCTTCGATAGACAGATAGATTTTGTTGCATAATTAATTTAAATCATTGCAATTGTGCTTGATTACATACAAAATAAAGTGCATAAGTTTCAGGTTTAAGAAGGTAAAATATAACAAAGTGACAATCTATCATTAAGAAATATGTGGGCATTCACATTAACGACAATAAAAAAATAAAAACAGATTGTATTGGGTTGAATATTATGATTCTAGAAGTTTGTCGGTGGTCAGAATGTCCTTTACAGCCATCAGGAATTTCATAAAGCACGCCATCAACTGTGTGGAGTCGCCCTTCAAACATTCCGCCATGGCATCCTGACAAGTCCGAATGTTTAAAATACGCCAGAACAGGCAAAGCCAATAAGTTCTTGATGGGCGCAGTGTCTCACAGATGCAAAATATATGAGTTTGTGTTCCCACTTCTCCCCCACAAGCTCGGCACTGTGAGGCTACCATTTCTTTATAACCTTGTCCGTACTTGTATGACAACAAGGGGATCAAGCCGAATCTTAGCCTCATTAGTTGCACTTCATTGTTGGCTTTAATGGGGAGGACAAATAGTGAGGTAAGCCCCTACTATTGTATAATTTTGATGCCTAGCTTCCGTGCTTTAGGTTTTTCAAACTTGTTGTATCGACGACCTCGGACATTGCTAATTTAATTAACAGTTTTGGGGCAGAACAAATTTCCCTGGCTTCCAGTGTTTCAACTGATTGAGAGATAATTATGCCGGGATGGCCCAGGGTTGTTTATCATTAGCCAGATGTATTTCTTTAGTGAGCTTGTTTGGATTTTAGCTAATATACTATGAATCTGGCTTTGAGTATCCACTTCTGAGATGCCAAGTTAAATTCTTCGCGAATTTGCGCATGTGGAGTGGAAGAAGGTAAAAGGAAAATTTTGAGGAAGCAGGCAGATTGGGCACTATCCAGCCATAGTGACATCTTATCTTTAAAGGCTATAGCGTCATGGGACACAGTCGATAACAACTTTGCCCCCATTGCATGAATTAGAGGGGTGGGATCGGGTGAGCACATGGCTTTCCTTGATCTACAAAAGGCAACCTCCAAAGATTGTGCCACACTATGCATCGCTGTAATGTGGGTGAACTGCCTTCCTTTGTAGTCGATCCATAATCCGAGATACTTGTACGCTGAAACTGTCTCAATGGGTTTACCGTCAACTTGCCATGTGCCTCTTCTCTTCCTTTGTCTGGAGATTATCAACGCTCTTGTTTTAGTTGCATTTTTTTTTCAGATTATTTTCCATACAATATGACAACAGAGTGGTTAAAAGCCGCTGCAGACCGATCGGAGTTTGATCGAGTAAAATGGTATCGTCTGCATCTTGAAGCGATTGGATTTTAAATCCGGCAAATTTGGGAGGGAAGGCACGGGTCTCTGCCAAAAAGTCAAGTAAATCAGACAAGTACAGGTTGAAAAGCATTGGGGCCAGTATGCATCCATGCTTTAGTCCTTTGTTAGTTTTTATTTTGTTTGTTGTTGACCAGTTGGTGGACACTCTGATCTTGACCCAGGTATCAGAGTATAAAGGTGTTAGTGCATTTAATTAGGAGTTGTCAAAGCCGCAGTGTTTTAATTTCATCCATAGTCTAGAAGAACAAGTTACTAACCTTCGGTAACGATGTATCTGTAAGAAACATTAGTTAGTTAGATTCCTCACCTTAGAATATCCCCAGGCGTCAGACTGGATCCGGAAGATTTTTCGTCAGCAATACCCCTTGCGCGTCGCTAGGCGTCGTCTGCGGCTCCGCGTCCGTCGTCGGCGTCGTGCGCCGGGATGACGTCGTCGGAGTACTTAGACGCCGCCCTCGCGCGCTGACGTCAGTTCTTGTACATAGCCTTCCGCGCCAGGAACGCAGAGCCATGCAAAGACCGACACTGGTGCCAAAAATAAAATCTAGGGGCCTGAAAGGACAACCTTAACCCTAGATGTCAGTTCGCAGAACGGGGAGGATGGGAGGGTCGGTGAGGAATCTAACTAACTAATGTTTCTTACAGATACATCGTTACCGAAGGTTAGTAACTTGTTCATCTGAAAGAAACACGTTAGTTAGATTCCTCACCTTAGAATAGATACCCAAGCAATACCATCCCCGGTGGTGGGTCTGCGAACCAAGATCACACCAGAAAGTCCTGGAGGACAGAACGGCCAAAGAAGCCATCCCTCCGGACTTGGCTGTCAAGGCAATAATGCCTGGCAAACGTGTGTAGAGAAGCCCACGTCGCCGCCTGACAGATGTCCTGCAAAGGGACTCCCCGTCCCAAGGCAGTAGTAGCCGCCGTGGCCCGAGTAGAATGGGCGCGCAGCCCAACAGGAGGGTCCTTTTTAGCCAAGGAATAGCAGATTTTTATACACAAAACGACCCACCGAGAGATGGTTCGTTTGTGCACAGCTTTCCCCTTCTTAGCGCCCACGTACCCAACAAAAAGCTGGTCGTCCACCCGGAACTGTTTTGTGCGGTCCAGATAGAAGGAGAGCGCACGTTTTGGGTCCAGACGGTGGAGCCTCTCTTCCTCTTTGGAAGGATGCGGAGGCGGAAAGAAGGTGGGCAAGGTGACAGACTGCCCAAGGTGAAATGGAGTCACCACTTTAGGAAGAAAAGAGGGACGAGGCCGAAGGACAACCTTGTCCGGATGAACAGAGAGAAAAGGAGGCTTTGAAGATAAAGCCTGGAGCTCACTCACCCGTCTAGCCGAGGTGATGGCTACCAGAAAAGCAGTCTTTAGAGTTAGAAGACGAAGAGGGCAATTGTGAAGAGGCTCGAAGGGAGCGCACATCAGGAATGTCAAAACCAGATTCAAGTCCCACTGAGGCATTACAAAAGGGACAGGAGGGAACGTGTGTGTAATGCCTTTGAGAAAGCGTGTAACCACAGGGGACTTGAAAAGAGAAGGCTGATCAGGAAGCCGCAAGAAGGCGGAGATGGCAGCAAGATAACCTTTCAGGGTGCCCAGGGCAGAGCCCTGCCGGGCCAGAGAAAGAAGGAAGAGGAGAACCTCAGAAAGAGGGGCGGAAAGGGGATCCACAGCCTTTGCTGTGCACCATGCCACAAATTTGTTCCACCGGCAGGCGTATACCGACTTTGTGGAGGGACGCCTGGCTGCCAGAATGATATCACAGACTTCAGGAGGCAAGTCAAATGGCATCAACTGCCGCCGCTCAATCTCCACGCATGGAGGTGGAGGCTGGACAGGTTCGGGTGGAGGACCGTCCCCTGCTGCTGCGACAGAAGATCCTCCCGAAGGGGCAGACGTATCGGGGGATCGGTCAACAGACTGAGTAGCTCGGGATACCAGTATCTTCGTGCCCAATCCGGAGCCACCAAGATGACTTGGGCCCGGTCGCGCCTGATCTTCTTCAGCACTCTGGGCAGAAGTGGTATAGGCGGAAAGGCGTACAACAGACCGCAACTCCACTCGTGACGAAAAGCGTCGCCGAGCGAGTGCCGCCTTGGAAATTCCAACGCGCAGAACTGCTGACATTGCGCGTTCTCGTCGGTGGCGAATAGATCTAACCAAGGCTCTCCCCACTGCTGAAAGAGGCCTTGCACCACTTCGGAGTTCAGACGCCATTCGTGATCCATCATGCACCGGCGGCTGAGTTCGTCTGCTCTGGCGTTCAGAGAGCCCGCCAGATGTTGAACCACCAGGGTGACGCCCTGGTGTTCCAGCCATGTCCAGAGGCGCAGAGCCTCCTGACAAAGGGTCCACGACCCCACCCCGCCCTGTTTGTTGCAGTACCACATGGCGGTGGTGTTGTCCGTGAACACCTGCACGACACTTCCCCTGACAGAGGGAAGGAAGGCTTTCAGTGCAAGCCGGATCGCTCTCAACTCCAACAGGTTGATGTGGAGACGAGACTCCGCCGGAGACCAGAGGCCTCTGATCTCCGCCTCTCCCATATGGCCACCCCAACCCAGGAGGGACGCATCCGTCACTACGACATGCTCCGGTTGGGGAAGGGAGAGGCTCTTGCCCTTGACCCACTCGCGGTCCGTGAGCCACCACTGCAACTGCTGTGCAGTGCCCTCCGAGATCAAGACATGGGCGGACAGGTTGCCGTGATGCTGGGCCCACTGAAACTTCAGGTCCCACTGCAGAGCCCGCATGCGCCGCCTGGCGTGATGCACTAGTAGGATGCAGGAGGCCATCAGCCCCAGAAGCCGCAACACTAGCCTGACCGAAACCCGGGATAGAGGCCGAAAGATGGGAATCAGGGCCTGTATATCCCGGACCCGCTGTTCCGGTGGATGGACCCGGAACTGCGCCGAATCGAGAACCGCTCCGATGAAGAGGAGCTTCTGAGAGGGACTCAAGTGTGACTTCGGCACATTGATGGAAAACCCCAGCAAATGCAGGAGATCCGCCGTAGTCTGGAGGTGGGAGACGACTGCCTGGGGCGAGCCCGCCTTCAACAACCAGTCGTCGAGATAGGGGAAGACTGGGACCCCTGATCTGCGCAGATGAGCTGCGACCACCGCCATCACTTTCGTGAACACCCGAGGGGCACTGGTGAGGCCGAAGGGGAGCACGGTAAACTGAAAGTGCTCTTGGCCCACCGTGAACCGCAGGTAACGCCGGTGGGCCGGCAGGACGGGGATATGGAAATATGCGTCCTGCAAGTCCAACGCTACCATCCAGTCTCCAGGGTCTAGGGCAGCTAAAACCTGAGCCAACGTTAGCATCTTGAACCTTTCCTTTCGGAGGAAGGCATTGACGTTCCGGAGGTCCAAGATAGGGCGCAGGCCCCCCTTGCCCTTCTTGGGAACCAGAAAGTAGTGGGAATAACAACCACGACCTACTTCTGGACTCGGAACGCGCTCGACGGCCCCCTTGGCCAAGAGAGCCGAAACTTCCTCGCGGAGAAGATCCAAATGATCCCCCGAGATACGGTGGTGCTGTGGTGGCATGGCTGGAGGGGTCGTCTCGAAGGGGAGGGAGTAGCCCCTTCGGACGATTTGCAGCACCCACCTGTCCGATGTTATGGACCGCCAGTGGAGCAGGTGATGGCGAACTCTGCCGCCCACTGGCGTGGTATGGGCCTGAAAGCTCGGACTAGGAAGGCTTTGAGGCGGATGCTGCCGGGGTGGATGTGGGCTGACCACGTCGGCCTCCATTTCCGCCACGGCGGAAGCCACGTCCGCGACCGCGCGCAGGTTGGTTCTGCGGCTGGTGGCTCTGCGGACGTGAGGAGGCGCCCCTTCCTTGGCCACGAAAGGGGCGAAAAGCGGAGGTGTGCGCCCGCGGAGCCGAGAGGCCCAAGGACTTGGCCGTAGCCCGGGAGTCCTTAAAGCGGTTCAGCGCACTGTCCGCCTTCTCACCAAACAGGCGAGTGCCATCAAAGGGCATGTCCATGAGGGTGTTCTGGACATCCCCGGAAAATGACGTGGACCGCATCCAGGCGTGGCGGCGGAGCGCCACCGTGGTGGAAATCGCCCGACCTAGCGAGTCCGTGGTCTCAAGCCCACATCTTATGGCGTGCCGTGCTGCATCCCTCCCATCGGCCAGAGCCTGGGAAAGACGTGGCCGGACCTCCTCCGGACACAGGGGCAGCACGTCCTCCACCGTATCCCACAGGGAATGGGAATAACGGTCCAAGAGACAGGCGGTATTTAAGGACCGCAGGCCCAAACTAAGGGACGAGAACAGTTTCTTGCCAAACTGCTCGAGTCTCTTGGAATCCCGGTCCGGCGGAGCGGTCGGGAAGGAGGATTGGGAAGTAGAGGCCTGGATAACCAGACTCTCGGGGGTGGGGTGTTGGGACAGGAAGCTGGGGTCGCCCGGAGCAGGGCGGTGGCGCCTGGCAACGTTCCTATCCACAGGAGGAACTGTGGAGGGCTTGGACCAGGTGCCCTGCAGAACGTCAGTGAGGGCCTCGTTAAACGGCAGCAGAGGCTCAGTGGAGCTTGCTGAGGTTTGAAGCACCTCAGTGAGGATGTTGGTCCTCACAGCCACGGCAGGCAACTCGAGCCCAAGGGCCTCAGCCGCCTTGCGCAGCACCACAGAAAATGCTGCACCCTCCTCCGAAGCCACGGTCGGAGGAGAAGTGAATCCAGCGTCTGGCGAGGTGTCCAGCCCGCTGGCCTCCCCCAGAGCATCTGCCCAGTCCTGAGAAAGCTGTGACTGAACAGCCAGAGGGTCCTCGAACCCCTCCCAGTCGCCCCCTTCTTCCGATTCCTGATAAACAGGAGGAATGATCGGAACCGGACTGTAGAGATGGTAGGTCTCTAGCGGCGTCGGATGCGGCGTCGGCGGACGCCGTGCCGGCGTCGGGTCCGGATGAGGGCTAAACTGGGGCGTCGGCGTCACAGGCGTCGGCGTCGGCGGCGCCGGTGACGGCGTCGGTGGTTCAGGCGTCGGCGCCGGTGGAGGAGTGACAAGGTCAACCGGCGTCGACTGGGGCCCAGGCATGGGCCCCGCGGGGACCTGCGGCGTCGAGACCGGAGTCGTCGACGGCGCCGGGGCCGGAGCCGCCGGCACGCGAGGTCGCCCAGTCGAGCCCGCGGGGCCCGAAGGCGCGCCAGCGGGCGTCGACGGCGGGGCCAGGCTCCTCATGGCCGAGAGGAAGGCGCTGATCTCCGCCGGCGCCGCGTCAGCCCCAGGGACCGGAAGGTATGGGGGCGGACGCGGCACCTGCGGCTCCGCCGGAGCCGCGGGGGTGGAACCACTTGGACCCTCGGCCGAGTCGCGCGACCGGCGAGGGGAGTCCGAAGAGCGATGTCGCCTCTTGGACTTCTTTGAGTGCTTGGACTTACCCGACGACTTGGAGCCCGACGATCGATGGTGGCGTCGGCTAGGGCTCCGCGAGCGATCCTTGGACCTCCTCCTGGACCGGGATCGCGCACGACGCGGAGCCGAGTGGCGAAGCTCGAGGAGCTTGCGGGACCGCTCCCGCCTAGCCTTCGAAGTCAGGGCCTGGCAGTCGTTGCACGACTCCGCGTCGTGGTCGAGGCCTAAGCAATAGAGGCACCGGCGGTGGTGATCGGTCACCGACATCAGTCGATGACAGTCTTCACAAGCCTTGAACCCAGGCATCCTACCGGCACCAGATGTCGACAGACAGGGATCAAAAATGATCAAAAAGAGTTAGTCAAAAAAGACTAAAAGGGGTAGCTCTCCCGGATCTGCGCTTACTGGCGCGGAAAAAAGAAGAACTGACGTCAGCGCGCGAGGGCGGCGTCTAAGTACTCCGACGACGTCATCCCGGCGCACGACGCCGACGACGGACGCGGAGCCGCAGACGACGCCTAGCGACGCGCAAGGGGTATTGCTGACGAAAAATCTTCCGGATCCAGTCTGACGCCTGGGGATATTCTAAGGTGAGGAATCTAACTAACGTGTTTCTTTCAGATCAAGCAAAGCTATCTAAGGCTGTTTGGAAGTCAATGTATGCTAAGTAGAGTGCCCTCCCTTCCCTATCCAGTGTTGTTCCAATCAGGTGGGACATACAGATCAAGTTTTCTTCAATACTAGATTCCTTTTGGAAGCCAGTTTGTGTGAAGGGTATCGGGTTACGTTCTTCAGCCCAGGCTGTCAGTTCTTTTAGTAGCAAGCTACTGCAACACTTCCCATCTACATCTGAAAAGGCGATCATACGATAATTTTCTGGGTTCGATCGCATACGTTTTTTTGGGAATTGGGACTAGGAGAGAGCCTCTCCATGACTCAGGAGTATGCGTTCCAGATCTGTATTCCCTAAATATCGGCGCTATGATGGTAACCCATTTGCGAGCCGTCCCTTTATATACCATTGGCGGGATGCCATTTAGGCCGGGAGCCCCTCTGGGACGCATTTTATTAATGATGGACATAACCATGTTGGCTGTTATTCATCCTCGTAGCATGATCCAAAATGTAGCTTACGGCAAGATGGTATGTTGATGGTAGTGCTCAATTTGTGGTTTATGCTGCTTTCACTGGACAACTCTACGTTGAGAGCTTCTATGTGGGTTTCCCACTTGCTTGAACAGAGATGTTTGCAGTGGTGGGTTGCTGATTTGATTTAAAGCAGTTGTTCATCCAATTCCAGAATCATTTCGGATCTCATGACTATTATTTCGTGGGCTATATTCTAGTGCATTTCTTATGTCGTTCTCCGAAGGGAGAATCTTGCTTTCCTGTAACTCAGACTAACTGCTGCAACCTTTTCCTTGGCTAATCTACAGGTCTAAACAGCGAGTTGTTTTTTTACACCAGGTCTTGAGAATAAAAAAGGGCAACCGGGATCTGAAGAGATGCTTTTCACCTACAGAAAAACCTATAGAAAAACCAGGAGGGGAAAGAGAGGGGGCAGAAATAGAAGACCAACAGGGAATGAAAACCAGGTCTTCAGACAGAAGGAAGTAGGTGAGGTGCCGACAATCAACCTAACTGACAAGCACTTAACAGAAGACCTGACCTCTTTACTAACGAAAGGCTTGGGTTTCTGTCCAGGTGACAGGGGGGCTATGTGCAAACTAAAAATTAATCTTTATACATTTATTAGACTTTTTAAAATTAAAAAAAACATTTTCCTATGACTCAATTGACTAATAAAGAATCGACAGTGAATCGTTTTTCATTCACATCCAGTAAGTGATCTATTCAGTATGTTTTAGATACAAAGATGCTTTTGTCGATTACTGAATGGGAGGATGATATTCGGACTTCAAATATGTTACTGCGAGATTTGAACATAGAAACTGACATATCTACGACCAGTGGTTTGAAAAAGGTCTAAGGGAATGCCTAATCTACCAACAGGTTTTCAATATAGACATTTTTCAGAAATTAGTAACAAGGTACCTAGATAAATATTTAGATACACAGGGTCAAAATCCTAAGAAGAGAGACAATTTGACAAACCGAGAACAATATTCATTAAAAAACTCAGAGAAGACAAAGATCTAGTGATAAAGTAGGCGGATAAGGGAGGGTAGGGGGGGGAACACGGTCCTAATGAAACAGAGACTACGAACTGGAGATCCTCAGACAACTTAGAGATTCAGATTTATGAGACAATGAATGCCAATCTGATATGGACTTCGGCACACACTATTAATACATATATAAAACAGTGGCATGTACAGGGACTGTTAGATAATGATGAATATTTATATTTCAAAGTAGAAAGACCTTAATATCCTTGTATATACACACTTCTGAAAATCCACAACGGTCTTCCTTTCCCTCCAGGCAGACCCATTATTTCTGGGAATGATGGACCTACTGAGAGCCTAGCAGAGTACGTTGATTTTTTTTTTTTTAAAACAATGGTCAGCAACTTAAACTCATATACGTGACAAAACATATTTTGGGGATTCTCTCAGATCTGAATTAGGAGACCAACATGATATTAGTCACTTTGGATGTACAAGCACTGTACACCAGTATATGACACGACATAGGATTACATGCAGTGAGACACATTCTGAATACAAGGTCAGCAAGCCTATGGGATCACACAGAAATGTTGCTCAATATGATAGAATTGATTCTGGACAATAATCTATTTCTGTTTAAAGATACATGGTATCGACAGAAACAGGGAGTAGCCATGACCTCCGGGTTCTCCCCTTCATACGCCAATCAGTTCATGGGTCGGCTGGAGGAGACTTGGATCTGGGGCGCCATGGGAACTAAGTGGAATGATTCAATCCTATATTGGGGCCGCTTTATAGATGATTTG
Organism: Triturus cristatus; assembly: GCF_964204655.1. NCBI lineage: Eukaryota > Metazoa > Chordata > Amphibia > Caudata > Salamandridae > Triturus > Triturus cristatus. The sequence continues at coordinate 679,064,802 of NC_140583.1, forward strand.
TCAAATGGTGTGGGCGGGCAAAGTAGACAAGTTACATGGGTCTCTAGAGTATCTGAATAAGAACCAGTATAACATTAAGCTCACAAGTGAATACAGTCAGAGCGAAGTTACCTTTTGGGATGTTGAATTGTATATAAGAGACAATAAGATAGAAAGCAACCTACATCGCAAACCCACTTCTTGTAACGCGGTATTACACTCTAAAAGTGCACACCCCAGGCATCAAATATAGGCAATCCCATATGGAGAATTTATAAGAGCCAGACGCAATTGTAGCCATGATCCGGAATTTACAGAATGCTTACAAGATATGACTTCACATTTGATTAGAAGAGGGTATGATACCAATATATTAGACAGAGCAAGAGATAGAATTCAGAAGATCAAAAGACAGGGTACACTGAAGGAACAGGCAAAGACAGACTCCGAAAAAGAGAGCGTGTGTTTAGTTATGAGCTATACCACCCAGTCAGGCATACTGGTCAACAGCCTGAACAAACAGTGGCATATACTCCAAGCAGATAAGTCACTTGAGGGATTTATCACCAACAGACCAGAGATCACATATCGTAAAGGGACATGTTTGCAAAATCTGCCAAGTCCTAGTTACCCATGTACTCAAACAGGCAAGAATTGGCTAACCCCATATGCAATTGGTTTCTATAAATGTGGCCATTGTGTGAGCAATGGGCATGTGATAAGAAAAGAGATTTTGAAGGACCCAAGAATAAGATCTACACAATCAATTTTAACATCAATTGTCACACCAAGTTTGTGGTGTATGTGATAGAGTGTAAATGTGGAAAACAATATGTGGGCAGTACCATTTGACCGTTAAAAGAAAGGATAGGAGAACACGAGAGCAGTGAAATTAGAAGACATTAGGTACCCAATTTCCCTACATATATCAGAGTGTCCAGCACAGAATAGAAATAAAAGGTTTATATTTTATGGCATTGATCATGTACAGAGAAATCTCTTAAACAAAGCGTGGAAAAAAAAAAAAATCGATATAGTAATCTCATTAGATGGATCAATCTTTGCAAACTAAGTTACTATAATGAGTCCGGTAAATGCCATTAACTTGTACTTAAGCGAAGACCAGGCATTAATATTGCTAACATTGCTAAACAAACATTTCTGAATGGTGCCCGAGAGCACCGTACTTTGTGCCAATAAAGTTAACAGTTTGAAGAATACACATTGTAATATGGCGTACAAGACCATATGTGGATCATATGTGACAGAGGGATGGATAATGTTACTTACCCAGTAAGCATCTGTTCTTGGCATGTAGAGCTGTACATTCACATGCTTTGCATACTCCTGCAATCTAGAGCTGGCTCCGGATATTTGCAAGTTTTTTCTTCGAAGAAGTCTTTCCAGTCACAAGGTAGGTGACTCCTCTTTTCGGTGATAGTGCGCATGGGCATCGTCTCACTTGTTAGATTGTTTTCCCGCAGAGGGTGAGAAAGGAGTTAGTAACTGTAGAATAGAGATGTCAATGCGTATGTATATAAGATAAGAAAGAACTGCAACAGGTACAGGTACCCGGGGAGGCAGGTGGCATGTGAATCTATAGATCTACATGCCAAGAACAGATGCTTACTGAGTAAGTAACATTATCCGTTTGAGGCATGTGAGCTGTAGATCACATGCTTTACATAGACTATACAGCAGTAATCTCGCAAAGCGGTGGCTAACCTGTAGCAGTGGCAGTTGTTTGAAAAAGTGTTCCAAGTACTGCCCGGCCTACATTAGGTTGTTGTCTCGCTAACACATCTACACAATAGTGCTTTGTGAATGATTGTGGTGTAGACCATGTTGCAGCCTTACAAATGTCAACTATGGGGATGTTACCCAAGAGAAACATAGTGGCCCCTATTTTGTGAGTGGAATGTGCTTTAGGGGGTATTGTTAAAGTTCTCTTTGCTTTTGTGTAACATGTTTGAATATATTTAACAATCCATCTAGCAATACCCAATTTGGATATAGGATTGCCTTTGTGAGGTGGAGAAAAAGCTAAAAAAGTTGTTTTGTCTTACGAAACGACTTTGTTCTTTCTATGTAATAACAAGGCTCTTCTAACATCTAAAGAGTGTAGAGCTTGTTCTGCTACTGAATCTGGTTGAGGAAAGAACACGGGTAACTCAACCGATTGATTGATGTGAAAGGCAGATACTACTTTAGGTAGAAATTTAGGGGTTGGTACGAAGGACCACTACATCTTTGTAAAGCTGGAAAAATGGTTCTTCTATGTTTAATGCCGGTAACTCACCCACTGTCCTCAGTGAAGTGTTTACAATTAGGAAAGTGATTTTCCATGAGAGAAATTGTAGTTCACATTTCTGCATGGGTTCAAAAGGTGTAATTGTGTAAGGACTATGTTAAGATTCAGCACTGGGGAAGGTGGGAGTTTTGGCGGTATAATTCTTTTTCTTCCTTCCATAAATGCTTTGACAGCTGGTACTCTAAAGAGAGACAAGTGCTGCCTATTCTGTAGGTAAGCAGCTATTGCCGCAAGATGTAAGCGGATAGATGTGTAAACTAATTCTGACCGCTGCAAGTGTAATAAATAACAGAGGATATCTGGTATGGAAGTATTCAGAGGGTTGATACTGTTATTACAATAGACAACAATTGTTTCCATATAGCTGCGTAACAAGCTGTCATAGTAGAACTTCTGGCCTCTGATAATGTTCATACAGCCTGGTGGAAGATTCAGATAACCAAACTATATGACTTCAAGAGCCAGATCGCTAGGTTGAGTTCTTTGGGATCTGGGTGCCCGATTTCTCCATGGCTCTGTGTGAGGAGACTGGATGTGAGGTGTAGCAGGGTGGTGAACCAAGGTTGACGGGCCCATGTGGGAGCTATCAATATCAGTGTGAGGGATGTTTGCCTGAGTTTTGGAACCACTAATGGAATGAGTGGGAGAGGCGGAAAAGCGTAGGCAAATATCTCTGACCAGTTCATCCATAGTGCATTGCCTTTGGAGAGCGGGTGTGGATGCGTGGAGGCAAAGCTTGGGCATTTTGCGTTTGTGTGTGGCGTAAAGATCTATTTGAGGAAAACCCCAATTTTGAAAGTATGGGAGGAGAACTTGAGGGCGAAGTTCCCACTTGTGGATTTGCTCCCTCTGTCTGCTGAGAATGTGATTGTTTACTCCTGGAGAGTGTTCTGCTAGGAGATCAATGTTGTGGTGTACGGCCCATTTCCAAATGGCTAGAGCAAGGTGTGACAGTTGGAGTGTATGTCCCCCCCCCGCTGTTTTTGTATATAGTACATAGCTGTCATGTTGTTGGTGCGGACTAGGACAGATTTGTCTACAAGGTGAATTTGAAAAGCTTTGAGCGCTAGAAACACTGCTAGCAGCGCTTGATGATTTATGTGGGGAGCCTTTGGTTTAGACTCCACAAGCCTAGAATTGTGAGATTGTTAAGATGAACTCCCCAACCAGTGAGCGACGCGTCTGTTGTATGACTGTTGAGGAACAGGGTCTATGAAGGGACGTCCTTTTGATAAGTTTTGTAGGTTCCACCACTGCAGTGAGCTAAGAGTACGGCCGTTTACCAACACTTGATCGGTTAAGAGACCCGCCAACTGAATCCACGGACATGCTAAGCATTCCTGAAGTGGACGTATGTGAAGCCTTGCATGTGGAACAATCATGATGCAAGAGGCCATCATTCCCAGCAGCTGCATATACACCTGAGCCGGGTGGTGAGTGGAAGGGCTGAAACTGAACAATTTGAGCCTGAATATTGTGAATTCTGGCTGCATTGGGAAAAGCTAGAGCTCTTTGAGTATCTAAATAGGCTCCTAGATAGGCTTGAGTGTTGGAAAGTTGGAGATGAGACTTCAACACATTGACTGTGAACCCCAGTTGGTGCAGTAACCGTAGTTTAATGCGAGTGTGTTGGAGACACTTTTGGTACGTACTGGCTTTGATGCGACAGTCGTCTAAGTACGTGAAGACATGAATGTGTTGTCTTCGCAGGTGGGCAGCTACTACTGCCAGACATTTCGTAAACACTCTGGGAGCCGTGGTGACTCCGAATTGAAGCACTTTGAACTGGTAATGCTGCCCCGCTACCACAAATCTGAGATATTTGCGATGAGCGGGATGTATTGGAGTGTGGAAATATGCGTCCTTTAAGTCTAGAATAGAAAAAGTTGCCTTGTTGTAGAATTGAGAGCACTTGTTGAAGTGTCACCATATGAAAACGATCTGATTGTATGTAAGGATATAACTCTCTGAGGTCTAAAAAGGGGTCTGAGAGAGTGGTCCTTTATGGGCATTAGAAAGTACAGGGAGTATACGCCCGGCCCTCGATAGTGTAGTGGTACAGGCTCTATGGCTCTTTTTAAAAGGTCGGACAGAATCTTGTTTGAGGAGGTGTAGATGGTCTGGTGACATTTTGTTTGGATGTGGAGGGATGTTTTGAGGATTGTTGGCAAGTTTCAGGCAATAACCAGATTGGATAATTACTAGCACCCATTTGCCAGACAGGTAGGAATTGTAAAACAAATCCTCCAACAGGTGTTGAATGATCGGGGGCAGCGTAAGCAAGTCACTGTTTGTTTTTTGAGGGGGAGGTGCGTGTGTTTGAACCTCTACCTCTGCCTTTACCATTGTTGCCTCTGTAGTTTCCTCTAAAGAAAGCTTTTGAAGAGAGCTCAATGTTGCCTTTGTACGGTGTAGAGGCAGTGTCAGAAGAGATATTCTTGGACCCCCCACGATAGAAGGTGCGCCGAAAGGAACCACGAGTCGAAGGGGGCTGTAGTGCCTCCATAGACTTTGCCATGTCTGTGTATTTTTCATTTTTTCTAAGGACGTGTCTACTACAGGACCAAAGAGATGTTCTTTGTCGAATGCTGTGCTGAGAATGGGAGCCTCAACTTTGGGTTTAAATCCCGAAATTCTTAACCATGCGTGTCTTCTTAGTAACATACTGGTATTGACAACTCTAGTCGCAGTGTCAGCTGAAGTCAACACACACCTAATGGAAGAATTAGAGATGAGAATTCCCTCCTGCACTAATTCTTGAGCCTTGGATTTATGCTCATCGGATAAGAATTGGAGCAGTTGTTAGATTTCATCCCAATGCGCCCTATTGTACCTGGCTAAAAGGGCCGGGGTATTAGCAACATGCCAGTAATTTGCGGCTTGGGAGGCTACTCTTTTCCCAGAGGCGTCTTTGAGCTTGGACTCTTTGTCCGGAGGTGGAGCTTCCCTCGTCATCTGCGAATTGGCCCGTTTACGGGCATTAGAAACTACCAAAGAGTCGAAAGGTAACTGGCCCTTGATGAAAACTGGATCCGATGGTGCAGGTTTATATTTTTTGTCTATCCTGGGTGAAAGACGTGCACGAACAGGATCATTAAATATGTCATCCACATGGCTTAACATACCCTTGAGCATATGAAGTGTGTGGGAGGATCTTTGGGAACTACTAATGGTTTCAAAGAAGAAATCTTCCTCTAGAGATTCCTTATGTAATTGCACCCCATGGTATTCTCCAGCTCTACTCAGAAGCTATATATAGCCTACATTGTGATCTGGAAATCTGAAGATTTAGTAGGATAAAGGTCAAGATCATCATCTGTGGGAGAATAAATATCATAATCCTTCCAGGGGTCTGTAGGTGAAGGATCATTGCCCCCATCCTTGTCCCTATCATCCTGATTATCAGGCATTTGTGGTTGTGGCTAATTAGTAGGAGTATTTAGTAAATGCTGTGATTGTGGGGAAGGAAGTGATGGGGGAGGAGGAAGAGAAGAGTTAGTACAACATGTTTTCTTTTTAAAGGAATAAGGTAAGTGTTCTCCCACTCAGATCTGTGTTTATGTGGCAATTTGGTTGCAATGTGTCCAGTTTTTGGATGAATGAATAGTTTGTCTTGTTTCCGGTCCGGTTTTGCAGGCAGGACGTCGAAACAGGGCTCATTTGGTGGTATAGGAGCATCTTTATGTTTTGGTGCTGAAGTTTTTAGTGCCGGTGTTTTCGGTGCCAATGATTTCAGCTACGAAGACAGTTTCGGTGTTGAAGGAGTTGGGCCTGAGACTGGTTTCGGCCCCGAAGGTTTCGGTTCGGCGCTCGAGTGTGGATGACTCGAACCCGAGCTGGAAGACTTTAACGTGTGTTTCGGTGCCGCGCCAGAAGGCGGGGCGTTGGAAACATTTTCTCGGTGCCGACCATGGCCCGAAGGCAAAGGTGGGACCGGAGCCTTTTTCGTGGGCTAAGTAGGACTTTGGAGCAAGGAAGTTTCGGTACTCCTAATACGCTGACCTTGCGGAATGTCTTCGTCCATATCAGAGTCGGATTCGGAGCCGGATATAGGATCCTCCTTTTCTTTCTCGGCCCCTCGTGCATCGCCAGTCTCTTGTTCGGGAGCTTATCCGTAGAGGTCCGGAATGGATCCGAAGTTTTGGCTCTGCATGTCAAGACATCAAGCCCGACTGTCGCGGAGTGTTTTCTTCGAAAGGAAAGATTTACACGCATCACAGTCCTGTTTGTTGTGCTCCGGAGAGAAGCACAAGTTGCACACTTCGTGTGAGTCGGTGCGCTGGATCCTCACGTGGCACTGAGGGCAGAAATTAAATGGAGTACGATCCATCGACTGCGAGGTGGACCGACGCGGGTAGGCCCGACGGTCTTCCACGAGATTCCCGTCCAAAAAGAGTTTTGTATTTGATACGATACATGGAGAAATGTGAATACGCAATCGAAAACAAAACCGTTGCGGGTAAGTGGATTACGCACCGAGGGAAACCCAAGAAATGGTTAAGAACTGGAGTGCAACAATTCACATCCGAACCCGATGGCGGAATAACACAATCTAACAATGGAGTTGATGCTCATGCCCACTATCACCGAAAGGAGTCGCCGCCTACCTCGTGACTGGAAAGACTTCTTAGAAGAAAAACAACTTGCAAACATCCGGACCCAACACTAGACGCAGATGTATGCAAAGTACATGATCTACAGCTCACATGCCTCGAACATATATTTATCAGGCAGAAATGTGGATTTACAATTAGGTGGGGTCTTTATATAAAAACAACGACCCAACATTTACATCCGACTACGCCACGCATACAATTGATATACACCCCATGTATCGGCTATTAGATGCATTGGCGACTGAAACACACTTCAAAATGGTGCCTCTTTCCGTAACGGGAGCAGTCCTATCTTAATGTCCATGCTTACTTGCAGTGAACATGTTTGACCGGCATTTAAATTTGCAACTAATCGTGGTTTTGGGTATCCTCATGGAATTTGACATACTCACTAGTGTGAGAAGTTGGCCTGATGTATGATGTCACTAGTTCTAGTGTACACCTTATATCAGTCCAAATACCCTTATGGTGATTGGTTGTAAAGTCAACCTTATAGACCAGCTATCCTAGTGGTAGCATGGACAAGAGCAGTCTTAGGCTAAACTCTGAATGGCATGTGAAGCCAGCTGTGATACCATATATAATCCCTTGAATACCAAATGAAAGGACACCACAACAGATATATATATATATAAAATAAAGTGTATTTATTCTAGACAAACCCTCAGCACTCTTTGAGATTAGAGGTAAGTACAACACAGTCTTATTTAAGCATACATTAAGTCACACAGGTAAGTAATACAGTTAGGCCCTAGGGGCCACGTAAACCATATACTAAGTAAGTGGCATAAGGACCACTGTCACGGAAATAGAATAGGCCTAGGCCTAGGGAATCGCTGGGGCTACACTACACTAGCGTTAGTTAGGAAGTGGGAGGCCCACGGGATTCGTGTGCAGAGTGGAAACACTCACGCGAATGCGTAAAAGTCAATAGCAATAGTGCAGTTTAGAAATCGATAGATTTAGGACACTTCCGGAGTAGCTAGGAAGTCGAGACTGGAAAACTAGACACTAGGATAGTCACTATCCTGATGAGCACCGGAGTACCCAAGTTACCTAGCCCACAGGCTGCGGGTGCATAGGGGTGAAGTTGCGTCGGTTTTCGTCGTTGACTCCTATGGATGCCCGAAGAAAGATGCTGACAGGCAGTCAGTGAAGAGTGTCCGGTGGATCCCAAGGCTGGGATCAAGAAGAGAGGAGACCTGCAAGCAGAAGGGACAGAGTCAAGGTCACTAGCCAGTGACCACGTGGAACCAGCTTCTGGTGCAGACCAGGAAGGTCTGGGGTGCTTCTTCTTTGCAGAGAAGCGGGAGCCAGTCTGGAGGAGCCAAACCAGCGCAGAAGATTTCAGGGTGCGTCGTCACAAAGGCCACTAGCCAGCGGGCAAGCAACCGGACAGACGCGGCAAGCAGGAAAATGCAGAAGGGCCCCACGCAGGACTCGTGGAGTGTGGGGGGCTGATCTTCAGTGCAGATGGTGCTTGGGGTTGGGGCTTCTCAATCCCCGGTGCACAACTTCGAGGGTGCCTCAGAAGCTGCGCTTGAAGTTACTAGCCACTTTTCCCAGGTAGCCGGTCCCACGTCGCTCGTCGCCTCCACGGATCTCAGCTCTGCTGTGGATGTGGATCAGGGTCGGAGAAGTCTGGAAGTCAAGGCTCTGGTCGGGCTCTGCAGTCGGTTCCTCGTAGAACGTGGGCAAAGCAAAGGGTAGTCTCTTGATGGTGCCTGTTTGCACAGGGTAGCCACTCCTTGGCCACAAGGGAGATTCTTCAGTCTTCTTCTTTCGTCGAATGTCGAAGGTCCAGAGTTTCTGTTCAAGTTGCAGGTTCAGGATAATCTAAAGTCTTGAGGCCCAACTCCCACTCTTATACTAATCTGGGGGGCTGGGATACCTGCTAGGTCACGCCTTATGGGTGGGACCTGGGAGGGGGTGGTTACACCCACTTCCCTTTGTCCAGTTTCGCGCCAGAGCTGGGGCTGGAGTGCCCCAGCGCCGGTTTGAACTGGACTATGCAAGGAACACCTTGTGTGCCCCAGGCATGTCTCATTCCTTTCAGCCCACCCTGCCCCAATACACTAAAGGCTGTCTGGGGAGGTGCTAGCACCTCCCCAAGCAGGAAACCTATTGTCCAGGCCTCCCTGGCTGGGATCACTCCCAGCTGCAGGAGGTCAGACTTGTGTCGTGGCAGCAGCATCCATTTTGTGATGCTGAGGCTTTGGTCAGAGGCTAACAGTGAAGTATGATTTTAACATGTCTTTCCCTCTAGAAGGGGGGAATAATATCCTCATGTCCAGAAATGGCATGGGGGTATTATTCCACAGTGTTAGACACCTTACACGACATGTTTCGATAAAGCCAAACCATAGTTACCATAACCGTCTAAGATTATAAGGCACTTTAAGAGTATATGGTAGGCTATATCATAGAACAGCTATAAGGACTTGGTTCCGAAAGCTGCAGACAGGCTCAGCTCATGCTAGAGCACCATCTCACATGTTACCAAGCACTCTGCCTCCAGGATTGTTAAGGCCTGCCATAGGAGTGACTGATAGGTACACATGTGTCTATATGTAAGTTAGGTATAGGAATACTACACCTAAGCAAGGGGTGATTACACGACCTTGCCCCAGCTGAGTGATCAGCCAGTTGTGTCAAAATGGAAGGCCAGGGGTGGCATAATACATGCTGCAGCCCCTGGTAGGCCTAGGGTACACCTATGCCCTGGGTACCTAGGGTACACTGTACAGGGACCAATAAGGTGATCCTATCCAAATGGGTTATGTACCTAAAGTACATAGTATTAATTTAGAGAGAGAACAGCAGGGCTGTGGGTCTGATTAGCAGGCCCACAGCCACATCTAAGTCGAAAACCAGTAAAGCAAAAGCAAAAAGTGGGGGTGAACATAGAAAGCAGACCCTACTCTCCTACAACTAGTACAGAGGAACCCCGTTCTAGGCAAGGGATCCGTGAGATGGGCAAAGGGGCATCGTACACACACAGTGAGCAACGTGGTCTCACCTTAACGTGTATTTTGTTTCAGGGGATGGGATTGGAGATTTAAAGAAATAAAGAGAGAAATCAAAGCAATTGAAACATGGGGCAAATACAGCTAGGAATAACCACCAATAGAGGATTTAAAAGAAAATATTTTCTGTTCGTCAATAATAAGGGTAAGAGATGGGTACTAGATGTTGTGCACCACTTTAGGAAAGAAGTACTTAAATAGAATATAGCACATTCGCATTACTAAGAGTTTCTCATTGAATTATCTTTTGATCAGATTTAACCTACATGACTTAAATACTTCCAATTGAGGTACAGACTGCAGAGGAAGAACATATACCCGTCTGGGTTGGAATTATCACCGGATTAATAGTAGGTGTCTTTAATACAACAATCTTACATGATGATATTCATGCAGGTTAGTGTAGTTCCTTAAATATATTTGGATCTATATCCTAACAGGTGCCTTTACCAAGACATTAGGTAGGACCCCTTTTGAGATTATCTATTATACACAGGTTCACACGTTTTCACATGCATGGACACAGGGATGTGGTGTTGATGGCATTTCACTTCCGACACGGGAAGTGTATAATACAGAAAATGTATGTTGAATAACGATGTGATGAGAAACACGGTGTATATTTTAATTTGACTTAATGGGAGTAAAATTAGATAAAATGAAACAATTTTGTATTGCTATCAATTCGAACATTTTCTTTGTGATATGTGCTCAGAGAGGAGCATGTTAAGTTATAATGCATGGGTTTCCACACTACAAATATGTAGAGATCCGTTAAGTTCTGGAGTGAGTTCGGAACAGCATATAAGTCACCTGAGGTGAGGGGAAAATAAAGTGGTAGTAAAAGCTGATTTACAGCAAAAATCTTTTGTTTGTATATGATCTCATAGCCCTGAAGAAATGGTGAATGATGCGACGAAACACGTGTCGGCTGGGATCAAAGAAAACCTACAGAGCAGAAAAATAAAAGAAATGGACACAAATGTGTGTGTATAATTTGTCGCAAGTTGATTATAAAAAGTGTGTACTGGGGAACTTATCAGTATTGTTGGGTGGGCTTAGGCCACGCAGAGAGAGAGAGGTGGTTCTTTTCACCCTTGGCACCGCTGAACAAGTTACTTACCTTCGGTAACGATGTATCTGTAAGAAACATTAGTTAGTTAGATTCCTCACCTTAGAATATCCCCAGCCGTCAGACTGGATCCGGAAGATTTTTGTAGCAATACCCCTTGCGCGTCGCTAGGCGTCGTCTGCGGCTCCACGTCCATTGTTGGCGTCGTGCGCCGGAATGACGGAGTACTTAGACGCCGCCCTCGCGCGCTGACAGCAGTTCTTGTACATTGCTTTCCGCGCCAGGAACGCAGAGCCATGCAAGAGACCGACACTGGTGCCAAAAAATCTAGGGCCCTGAAAGGAATAGCCTTAACCCTAGATGTCAGTTCGCAGAACGGGGAGGATGGGTGGGTCGGTGAGGAATCTAACTAATGTTTCTTACAGATACATCGTTACCGAAGGTAAGTAACTTGTTCATCTGAAAGAAACACGTTAGTTAGATTCCTCACCTTAGAATAGATACCCAAGTAATACCAACCCCGGTGGTGGGTCTGCGAACCAAGATCACACCAGAAAGTCCTGGAGGACAGAACAGCCAAAGAAGCCATCCCTCCGGACTTGGCTGTCTAGGCAATAATGCCTGGCAAACATGTGCAGCAAAGCCCACGTCGCCGCCTGACAGATGTCCTGCAAAGGGACTCCCCGTCCCAAAGCAGTAGTAGCCGCCGTGGCCCGAGTAGAATGGGCTCGCAGCCCAACAGGAGGGTCCTTTTTTGCTAAGGAATAACAGATTTTTATACACAAAACGACCCACCGGGAGATGGTCCGTTTGTGTACAGCTTTTACCTTCTTTGCGCCCACGTAGCCAACGGAAAGCTGGTCGTCCACTCGGAACTGTTTTGTGCGGTCCAAATAAAAGGAGAGCGCACGTTTTGGGTCCAGACGGTGGAGCCGCTTTTCCTCTTTGGAAGGATGCGGAGGCTTGTCACCTTGCCCAAGATGAAAGGGGGTCACCACTTTCGGCAGAAAGGAAGGACGAGGCCGAAGGACAACCTTGTCCGGATGAACAGATAGAAAAGGAGGCTTTGACGATAGAGCCTGGAGCTCACTCACCCGTCTAGCCGAGGTGATGGCTACCAGGAAAGCAGTCTTAAGAGTGAGAAGACGAAGAGGACAATTGTGAAGAGGCTCAAAGGGAGCGCACATCAGGAATGTTAAGACAAGATTCAAGTCCCACTGAGGCATTACAAAAGGGACAGGAGGGAACGTGTGAGTAATGCCTTTAAGAAAGCGTGACACTACAGGGGACTTGAAAAGAGAGGGCTGATCAGGAAGCCGTAAGAAGGCAGAGATGGCAGCAAGATAACCTTTCAAGGTGCCCAGGGTAGAGCCCTGCCGGGCCAAAGAAAAAAGAAAGAGGAGAACCTCAGAAAGAGGGGCGGAAAGGGGATCCACAGCCTTTGCTGTGCACCATGCCACAAACTTGTTCCACCGGCAGGCGTATACCGTCTTTGTGGAAGGACACCTGGCTGCCAGAATGACATCACAGACTTCAGGAGGCAAGTCAAATGGCATCAACTGTCGCCGCTCAATCTCCACGTGTGGAGGTGGAGGCTGGACAGGTTCGGGTCGAGGACCGTCCCCGGCTGCTGCGACAGAAGATCCTACCGAAGGGGCAGACGTATCGGAGGATCGGTCAACATACTGAGTAGCTCGGGATACCAGTACCTTCGTGCCCAATCTGGAGCCACCAAGATGACTTGGGCCCGGTTGCGCCTGATCTTCTTCAGCACTCTGGGCAGAAGTGGTATAGGCGGAAAGGCGTACAACAGACCGCAACTCCACTCGCGACGAAAAGCGTCGCCGAGCGAGTGCCGCCTTGGAAATTCCAACGTGCAGAACTGCTGACATTGCGCGTTCTCGTCGGTGGCGAATAGATCTAACCAAGGCCCTCCCAACTGCTGAAAGAGACCTTGCGCCACCTCGGAGTTCAGACGCCATTCGTGATCCATCATGCACCGGCGGCTGAGTTTGTCTGCTCTGGCGTTCAGAGAGCCCGCCAGATGTTGAACCACCAGGGTGATGCCCTGGTGTTCCAGCCATGTCCAGAGGAGCGCAGAGCCTCCTGACAAAGGGTCCATGACCCCACCCCGCCCTGTTTGTTGCAATACCACATGGCGGTGGTGTTGTCCGTGAACACCTGCACGACACTTCCCCGGACAGAGGGAAGGAAGGCTTCCAGTGCAAGTCGAATCGCTCTCAGCTCCAACAAGTTGATGTGGAGGCGAGACTCCGCCGGAGACCAGAGGCCTCTGATCTCCGCCTCTCCCATATGGCCACCCCATCCCAGAAGGGACGCATCCGTCACTACGACATGCTCCGGAAGGGGTAGGGAGAGGCTCTTGCCCATGACCCAATCGCGGTCCGTGAGCCACCACTGCAACTGCTGTGCAGTGCCCTCCGAGATCAAGACATGGTCGGACAGGTTGCCGTGATGCTGGGCCCACTGAAACTTCAGGTCCCACTGCAGAGCCCGCATGCGCCACCTGGCGTGATGCACTAGTAGGATGCAGGAGGCCATCAGCCCAAGAAGCCGCAACACTAGCCTGACCGAAACCCAGGATAGAGGCCAAAAGATGGGAACCAGGGCCTGTATATCCCGGACCCGCTGTTCCGGTGGATGAACCCGGAACTGCGCCGAATCGAGAACCGCTCCGATGAAGAGGAGCTTCTGAGAGGGGCTTCGGCACATTGATGGAAAACCCCAGCAAATGCAGGAGATCCGCCGTAGTCTGGAGGTGGGAGACGACTGTCTGGGGCGAGCCCGCCTTCAACAACCAGTCGTCGAGATAGGGGAAGACCGGAACCCCTGATCTGCGCAGATGAGCTGCGACCACCGCCATCACTTTCGTGAACACCCGAGGGGCACTGGTAAGGCCGAAGGGGAGCGCGGTGAACTGAAAGTGCTCCTGACCCACCGTGAACCGCAGGTAACGCCGGTGGGCCGGCACGACGGGGATATGGAAATATGCGTCCTGCAAGTCCAACGCTACCATCCAGTCTCCAGGGTCTAGGGCAGCTAGAACCTGAGCCAAAGTCAACATTTTGAACCGTTCCTTCCGGAGGAAGGCATTGACGTTCCTGAGGTCCAAGATAGGGCGTAGGCCTCCTTTGCCCTTCTTGGGAACCAGAAAGTAGTGGGAATAACAACCACGACCTACTTCTGGGCTCGGAACGCGCTCGACGGCCTCTTTGGCCAAGAGGGCCGAAACTTCCTCTTGCAGAAGATTCAAATGATCCTCCGAGATACGGTGGTGCTGCGGTGGCATGGCTGGAGGGGTCGTCTCGAAGGGGAGGGAGTAGCCCCTTCGGACGATTTGCAGCACCCACCTGTCCGAAGTAATGGTACGCAGTGGAGCAGGTGATGGCGAACCCGGCCTCCCACTGGCGAGGAATGGGCCTAAAGCACGGACTAGGAAGGCTTTGAGGCGGATGCTGCCAGGGTGGATGTGGACTGACCACATCGTCCTCCAGTACCGCCTCGGCGGAAACCACGTCCGCGTGCAGGCTGGTTCTGCGGCCGGTGGCTAGGCGGACGTGAGGAGGTGCCCCTTCCTTGGCCACGAAAGGAGGGAAAAGCGGAAGTTTGTGGCCGCGGGGCCGAGAGGCCCAAGGACGTGGCCGTAGCCCGGGAGTCCTTGAAGTGAGCCAGCGCACTGTCCGCTTTCTCACCAAAAAGGCGAGCGCCATCAAAAGGCATGTCCATGAGTGTGCTCTGGACATCCCCTGAAAAGGACGTGGACCGCAGCCAGGCGTGACGTCGAAGCGCCACCGTGGTAGAAATCGCCCTACCCAGCGAGTCCGTAGTGTCGAGTCCACATCGGATTGCATGGCGCGCTGCATCTCTCCCATCGGCCAGAGCCGAGGAAAGCCGCGCCCGGGCCTCCTCCGGGCACAGTGGCAGCACGTCCTCCACCGTATCCCACAGAGAGTGGGAATAACGGTCCAAGAGACAGGCGGTGTTTAAAGACCGCAGGCCCAAACTGAGCGAGGAGAACAGCTTCTTACCGAACTGTTCCAGTCTCTTGGAATCCCGGTCCGGAGGAGCGGACGGGAAGGAGGATTGGGAGGTAGAGGCCTGGATAACCAGACTCTCGGGGTGGGGTGTTGGGACAGAAAACTGGGGTCGCCCGGAGCAGGGCGGTGGCGCCTGGCAACGTTCCTATCCACAGGAGGGACTGTGGAGGGCTTGGATCAGGTGCCCTGCAGAACGTCAGTGAGGGCCTCATTGAATTGCAGCAGAGGCTCAGTGGAGCATGCGGCAGACTGAAGCACCTCAGTGAGGATGTTAGTCCTCACAGCCACGGCAGGCAGCTCAAGCCCGAGGGCCGCGGCCGCCTTGCGCAGCACCACAGAAAAAGCTGCACCCTCCTCCGAAGCCACAGTCGGAGGAGAGATGAATCCAGTGTCCGGTGAGGTATCCAATCCACTGGCCTCCCCCAGTTCATCTGCCCAGTCCTGAGAAAGTTGCCCCTGAAGGGCCATAGGGTCCTCAGATCCCTCCCATTCACCCCCGTCATCCGATTCCTGGTAAACAGGAGGAATGATCGGAGCCGGTCGATAGACAATATGTGTCTTTAGCGGCATCGGATGCGGCGTCGGGCGGCGCCGCATCGGCACCGGACAGGGGCTGAACCGGGGATCGACGTCGACCGGAGTCGCGTCGGGGTGGTACCGGTGTCGGCGCCGGCGGAGGAGGCGTGACGAGGTCGACCGGCGTCGACGGGGGCCCAGGCTCGGGCCCCTCGGGGACCTGTGGCGTCGGGGCTGGAGCCTCCAACGGCTCCGGGACCGGAGCCGCCGGCACGTGAGGTCACCCAGTCGAGTCCGCGGGGCCCGAAGGCGCGCCAGCGGGCGTCGACCGCGGGGCCAGGCTCCTCATGGCCGAGAGGAAGGCACTGACCTCCGCCGGCGTCGCGTCAGTCCCTCGGACCGGCGGGTATGGGGACGCGCGGAGCCGCGGGGGTGGAACCACCCGGACCCTCGGCCGAGTCGCGCGACCGGCGAGGGGAGGGGAGTCTGAAGAGCGGTGTCGCCTCTTGGACTTCTTGGAGTGCTTCGACTTACCCGAAGACTTCGAGCCAGACGAGCGACGATGTCGAGTGCGGCTCCGCGACCGATCCTTGGACCTCCTCCTGGACCGGGATCGAGAGGGGCGCGGAGCCGAGTGGCGAAGCTTGCGGGACCGCTCCCGCCTAGCTATCGAAGTCCGTGCCATACAATCGGAGCACGACTCCGCATCGTGGTCGAGGCCCAAGCAGTACAGCCACCGGCGGTGATGATCGGTCACCGACATCAGTCGGTGACAGTCGTCGCAGGCCTTGAAACCAGGCATCCTACCGGCACCAGAGTCGAGAAGTGACCAAAAAGAGTCGAAAAAGTTAGTCAAAAATTGACTAAAGGGGTAGCTCTCCCGGATCGGCGCTTACTGGCGCGGAAAAAAGAAGAACTGACGTCAGCGCGCAAGGGCGGCGTCTAAGTACTCCGATGACGCATTCCGGCGCACGACGCCAACGACGGACGCGGAGCCGCAGACGACGCCTAGCGACGCGCAAGGGGTATTGCTGCAAAAATCTTCCGGATCCAGTCTGACGCCTGGGGATATTCTAAGGTGAGGAATCTAACTAACTAGTTTCTTTCAGATATTTATCAATTTTAAGCATATCAAAATATGGACTGTGTATTTCTCCAAGTGTGCCATTGCCCTACCACAAACCACTGTTTGGTCAGAAAAATCCATCAACTGTCAGGTCAAGTAACAGGAAGATGAGTTAAAAAAGTTATGTTTCCCATTTTAACACACATAAGAAGATTTTGAGATTGCTTCATAAAAAAACATTGAAGGGTATTACACAACACTTGGAATGAAAGTGCCACTTTAGTAAAGGCAGTGCATTATCTTATTTTGGTGTAAATTTGTTTGACAAATCTGTGACACAAATGCGGTCTCAAACTTAGACAGGCTGTCAATCAAACTTGGGAAGACCAAGAGGACTAGACCATTAATCCATGACCTGTTTTGCAAACCACTCTCAGACCAAAATTTCAAAAAATAATTATATCGCAAAGCCGAATCTCCTGTTGTTTATTTTGTGTCGATTAACCCAAAGCTGGGTTTTCAGACACAAAGCTCTCTGATTAGCTGACTGCAAGTTAAACAAAAATGTTGTGGCCGCCATTACAGAAATCTATTGAGTTAGCCTGTAAAAAAATAAAAATAAGTAGCCATAAGGGAGGAGGAGCATTGCCTCCTGGGACCCCTTGCCTGCAAGAAGGTCTCCATGAGGGTTTGGTGGGTGACCCACTTAAAGTTAAAATTAAAAAAATATACAAGTTTAGTGTTTATGGATCCAGAGGATAAGTTTGCAGCCCAATTGCATGTCACCACCCTGAACTCTGCAGATGCATTTCAAGGGTCAGCAAACCACCGACCTCCCCTGCTGTTCACAAACCCAAGACATAAGCTAAAACCTGTGGCCAACCCATATGTGGAAGGGGGTAAGGAGGTGCACTTCTCTACAGGATAAAAAAAATACTAGCTGCTCCCATCACCCAAAGTGATACATAACCTTGTAATCCAGAGTTTATGCTCGGGCTGGATTGTTCCCATGAGGAACAGGATCAAGACCGATTTGCATATGACTGGGTCCAAACTGGGGTGGCATAGTGAGCAAAAGAAAGATGGATTAAATCCAGATCTGTGACAAGGGTGAGTGTGTCAAATGTTTCACCACTCAGTCTATCATCTTGTTGTGCTAACCAATACTTTATGGACAGCACTAATCAAAAACATTCAAGAACCAAATTTGGGCTTTCTTCAGGCATTTAATAACATTATATACCGAACAATCACACCATTGTTGCAATACCATCCATAAGAGGTGTACTTTAACAGCACATGCTAGACTACAGCCTATAACCACATGCATGAATATGGCACCAAATACACACAGTTGTCAAAGTACTGCCAAATAAATTGCACTGCTATCCACTACAAAATTATACATCATAGAAACATAAAAAATAAACTCGTTTAAACAGAACACTTACAGCACAGCACTTTAAAACAACAACCTAGGTTGAAAAACATACATCAAAACAACTATGCTGTTGCTGAAAAATGAAGAACTGGCCATCCCATACCGAACTGTCAGAAAAACAGAAAAGTCCATCTGGCACACTCCCATATACACATAAAACACCACCAGATCTTCCTAGATGAAGCTAACTGTCCTGTATACTGACAACTCTGAAAACCACACACAATTGAAAAAATTATTTTCTCTGGTTCGACACAAAAGGGAAACATTAGTTACAGTGCCTCAACAATTTTCAAACCACTATGGAAACACCAACATAACTTAATAACATTAAGCCTTTTATCTTAGAGTATATTATCAGAGCATTCACTGTCAGCATACTAAAAAATATGACAGGTTTCCATAACGCAGTACTTACGTGATCCCACCAACATTCACTAAAGTTTGGTAGCTGATGTTCCAGACTATATTCAAGGAACTCAAACATCACACTGATGATCATGCACATCCACCAGTCTCGAATCACCAATGTCTGGAGAGGTAAAGCAAAAATGTGTCACGAACAAAATACATTTCTGGAGACATTAGATCATTATTATCTCTCTTTTTCATGGACTGCAATTCAACAGTGCATATAATCATACATATTAGTCATAGTGAAGAAATGCACAATTATAAAATATTATATTAGTCATCACTGATGTTTTTTTCACAGAGCTGCGTTTAAGATGCTCATATTATATCTTATACTGACGGGCCTCAAACTCCAACTCCATTACATATAATCAAATGTTGTCCCATCAACAGCTGCAAGCTAGTCACGACCTGCACCCCTGATTCTCTTGCAGAAAAGAGCACCTTATCTGGTGGCTCTCAACACACCCGGAGATAGGACACCATCAGACAGCAGACACAGAAAAAAGAAACAAAACAAGGCAGCAGACATTTTCCATGTACGATCCCAGGATCTGGAACAACATCCCCTGTATGGTCCTGGACTGCACCAACACTGTCCCAATTAAAGAAGTTGTTTAAGATTCCCCTCTTTAAAGAACACGCCACCAGAACGCATTAACCAGCCACAACCCAGAAATCTCTTATCACTATCTGCTTGAGCTTATTTTTGGCCCTTTATAGTGCTCCCGAACTGTTTGGCTAGATTCTCACTATTGAAATACCATATACATTTCTGGCTATGACCGGAACAAGTGTAGAGTTCTGCAATTCCATCTACCCATGTTTGAAGTACACCCTTCTGCATCATCTCTAAATCCTTTAGAATGAAGCAGCACACCTGTTTTTCGTTGCTACTCACAGAGGTCATACACAGAATCTGTTAAGCACCCTACATTGGCTGCCAATAGATCATCGCATTGCCTTTAAAGTGGCATCTCTTTTCCATAAATTCTTCTATGACAAGCTGCCACTCTTCCTGGGCAATAGACTTTCCAAATACTACGCTCCTTAAGCTCTACACTCTTCATAGAAAACGTCTCCCAAAATTCCTCACTTCATATGTGCCAGACTGCTAGGCTGTGCCTTCGCAGTCATGGCACCATCTCTTTGGTACAGAATTCTTCTTGAACTTTATTAATACCCGCTCATTTAGTCTTCAGAAATAAAATAAAAACCTATTTGTTTAGCTGCTAATGTGTAGTGCACAGCCTTTAGTAGTGACATTCCACCAATGAGAGACTTTTTCGATTGTGACAGATTGATTTAGAAATTTTCATTACCATTATAAATTTGTATTCGGATTAAAATATACAAATCCATAAAATCTTACGCAATTAAAATGTATTTAAAATTAATACAATTATACACAAGAACACAAAATTACACAGTGCCGGAGCACAACTTCCTATTTAAAGTTATATATTAGGTTAATGTAACTTTATCTTTGTCATTATCACTAACATTTCCTAATCAGTCCATAGTGGCTATGTCACAACACTTTACAAAACTAAGCAGAAAAGAGTGCATAAATTATGCTGTCATTTTAAAGCACTGTGCTTCTGCCAGCTGATGCCAATACATTTAGAGACTTACACTACTGTTGTCTCTTGTGATTCTGCACGTTAACAATGCATTACCCAACAATCTATGAGCGCTGCCCTTAAGGATAGGACCGAGCTACGAGATCCTCTTTAAAACCAGTAAAGGACGTACCAGACTGCTCCTTTGTTTTCTTTTTGCCATACAAAATGGGTTATTTTCTGAATTTACGCAACTATTTCACCATTTGCATAAAATGCTGCCATAGGCAAAATCCCTAACCTGAAATTATTGTAAAAATTTAAGGAAGTAGAAGGAACCAATCACATCAAAGGAAAATTACCTTCCTTCATACAACTTAAACTCCAGGTATGCAGAAGTTATTCTTTCACCAACAACTTCCGCTCATCCAACTGGTTTTAATTTGAGTTAGTAATTTTCAATGTTGGTTAGTATTTTCTTTAAACACTAGCTTGGCATTAGATGGCAGTGCCTCTGAATTACTCGAATAATTTACCAGGACCAATTTGATCAGCGTTTTTTAATATTTAAAAACCAGGAAACAGAAATTGCAACTAGTAACTCCAATACGTAGATAACGACTTCTTTTGTTTTTGTGCTTGGTTAGTTGAATGCAAAGGCTATATCTCGCCTCTGCAGAGAGGTGCCTTGAATCTACGCCGCCTTGCTTAGTTAGGTAAACATTGCTGTAGTATAGAATATATGTACTTGAATTTCTTCCTGTGTTGGGAAAGACAAAAAGTGAGTGCTCAATATCAGATAGATAACTGTCAATGTTAATGAGACCACAAACCATGCATGATATGATTCAGAACATGGGCACCTCACCACATCAAAGATAGTTTTGGTATTATGTTTAAATGAGGAATCAGAAGATGAGAGGGTTGACCGGTCATCAACTTGTTTATCCTGGTGCAGCATTGCACTAGGCATGCAGTGTTTGGGTTACAATTACCTTGTTGGATAATGTTCTATAATACGGACTCCTGAGGCACCAGTGAAGCATTCTCCTTCGTAACCTGGAGTGAAGAATCAGGTAAATGAACACCGCAATATTAGTCCTGCCAAAAGCAGGAATTGAACTGCTTGAACACTCTCTGCGGGTTGAAACACCGAATCATACCCAACATTTCTGCTACTCTCACTTGTGTTAATCACTTCTCCAGTGAATTATTAGTAATGCAGTGGTATCAACAACACTGTCAACAGTCTTAGGTCCAATAGAAGGGCACACATCCTGCTTTCAGAAGACAATCGTATAGGTATGGATAAAAATCAATCCTGTTCTTACCTGAATGAGGCCCACCACTTTTACCACCTTGGCCCAATAACCTTGGTACAAAAATCAGTCCTAAAAAGGTGTCTGCGTTTAGGCTATCACTGGAATTCCCAAATATGCAGCCAGATGCTCCAACAAGACCATTGGTACTGAAGATCCAGGGCATGAAATGTCGATAGTAAAGTCAATAATATTGTTCTCTTGCTTTTCTTTAAAAATTATTATCCTCCTTTCTTTTTAGGACCCAGGAAGTACATTGGTGTATAACAACATTGCCATTTGTTGTGAAGTGGGTCCCTCAAGAGTGTTCCTTCAGTCAGGAGTATTAGTACTTATTCTGCCAAGAACATTTCAGTGTGAGCTGAACATGAGTAGACATACCACTTGGCCCGTTACTTATCTGTAATGCTAGACCTCCTTCAAGGTAATCTACATTGAAATCATAGTCACTAAATAGTCTGGCCCAAACAAGGGATTGAGGAGCACTAAAATATTTGACAAAGTTCTTTAAAAAAGCATTTTTTCAAAGCCAGAAATATAATGTTGTCCAGTGAGGAGTGGCCAACACCGGAGGGTTGTTTGCCCTTGGGCAATGAGCTCCGTCACAGACTTCCTCCTGCGTACTCCCAAGACTTACAAAAGGGGATAATTCGTACCTAACCAGAAGTCTAAATCCAAGCAGGACTGCATTTTGCCACACAATTTATTGACTTGCATCTTATTAGAAAAAAGGGGTTACAACCACTTAAATGCAAATCCTTGAGGACATAGTTGGTGCCAAGATCAAGTCTAACCCATTTACTTAGCTGTAACCAAGAAGCTCTGACAGGATTCAAAAAAAGATGATACGGTTTTCCAATGCATCTCAATTTAACAACAAAATAGAAAACAATTAAGCCTAACAGCCAATTGGAGTCATATCCATCAAAACAGCTTTTACTTGCAACTACAGACATTCAAACCACAGACGTAAACTCAGAAACTCCAATTGAGATCAGCTTGAGTCGTTCCAAAAATGCACAAATGCTGCCATCAAGTTATTCATGAAGAGCTTCAGCACAAATTGCTTTAAAAAAAGACTTAGTGACCGACTTGGAGATGTTCAAGCATAATAAAAGAACTAAAATAGGTTCTAGACTTAGATTAGCGTATGGCAATATTTTTCATAGAAAATGCGGAGACTAAGAAAATGATGAAGCCTGGGCATACCACAAGCACAAAGAAGTGCACAAAATACCTAAATCACAGTTTTACCTTTGTGGCTAACAGCAATATTGAGCACATTTTGTTTCTCATTTCATGAAAGGGTAAGAGTGACTGAGATCATTCAGCGGCACCAATGAGACCGAACGCAATGTTTGAATAACATATACATCTGTGCAGTCTGTCTTCCCTAATAAAAGTCTTTTTGCTAAAAAGACATACTTACTATTACATTTGGCTAGAATTTAAAATTGAGCGGTTAATGTGTGGTTAAAATTAATTTACTTTTAAGGCACACCTTTGCAGCTTAAGAACATGTGTTAACCTCATTATTTTAAGAACTCCTGAACAACGTGGTCGCTTCAGCCTAATCTCCAAGACAGCTGGTAAGCGAAGCATCCAGGCAAGAAATCTCTGAAAGCATACTAAAAATTCTCATTTATACAAATAAGTATTCATTGTGTCATGGATTGATTTATGTTCATGTGGCACATAGCTATAAATTGATCAACCCTGGTCGCCCATAACCAGCTTTCGAACTGTAGCTGCCTAGTCTAAAAAAAAAAAAAAAAAACACAAATGACAGGAATAAGAGTGTTACGTGGAGGAAAATTAATTAGTAGATTTTGCCTTTTCAACATCAATAGGCCCGGGGGAATGTAAGAGACAAGCTCTGTAATTCAGGAGGGGACTCCACCTTCCAAGAAGGATGAGAGATTATTCCTGACCACAAGCTGAGCTTTTTATAAGGTCTCACTTATCTACAGTTGCAACTCTGTGAAACAGTACTCATACTAGCCACATAGCTACTGAAAACACTCTTAAGCTACTACAGCAGAAACATTATAGTTTGAATGAATGTTTAACAAAGGTTATAAAGCATATCTCAATACCACCAGGTAGGTTTTCAGTTACAGGTTATGCCCACGATAAAGCAAGGTTGTTGGAACATGCATGAAATCAAGCATTCACAAAGAGACACAAATAGAGAGTTGAACAATTACTTTAGTTGCCTTCAAATAGTATAGAGGACCTTAGCAATAAAAAAAAACTGAAAACAAACAATGAAAAAAATAGGGCACTTTAGCCCAGATAAAGAAAATCAGTATTGAGATGACATGAAACGAAGACAGATGCAGAGGAAGGAAAGAGTCATGCAGGCATGGTAGCGGCACTTTAAAAATCAATATCTTGTCTTATACAAGAGCTAAGAGGTCAGCCATGCTGGGCATAGGACACAGCTCCTTTAGCAATAGTAACAAAAAGGTTCCATTTAAAGAAGAAGTAAGCAAATAAAAATACACACCTTAATATACCAACCAAGAAAATGAGCAGGAACAAACCCATCAAATTTATCCTAAATATGGAAACAAAATCAGATAAAAAAACATGTAACAAAAGGAGACTCAAACATCACAAAAAGTGTTTACATTATTAGATTATTAAATCAAATTAAAAACGTATTCTTTCAAGAGCGACCTGTCTTTCATATTAGCCACCTGTGACATGCCTGCGAGTATGAATTTTTGATCCTCGAAATGATGGCTACTTCAAAGAATTTTCATTTTTAGACAAAACTAGGCAAGATTTACAACAGACAAGATTCACAATACCAGTGAACTTTACTAAAGATTAG
This sequence comes from Triturus cristatus, assembly GCF_964204655.1. Taxonomy (NCBI): domain Eukaryota; kingdom Metazoa; phylum Chordata; class Amphibia; order Caudata; family Salamandridae; genus Triturus; species Triturus cristatus. The sequence continues at coordinate 679,089,021 of NC_140583.1, forward strand.
AAATAGAATTTGAGTGATCCCTTTCTTTATTTAGCAAACAAGGGCAAGCTACATACAAATAATATACAATAAATGCATGTAAATATTGATCTATCCCTCACCATCTTGGATCTTCTCGTTGCTAAAGGCCACTGCTTTTGATCACACTTTATACCCTCAGCTCTTCCTTGGCAACTTAAGTGTGTCATACAAACTGCACATTCCGTAATTCTAAACTTTTGATTTCATTCATGATCTCTCATAAACAATGTTAACTCCTCCAACATTTCCACATGTGCTCAGGAGTTTTTACTCAGAACACATTCAGACTATAATAGCCAAGAAAGGGGAGTCGCTCTTTTACACTATCTCGCCTTCTCATTCTCTTCTTCTTATACCTTTTGCTAAATGCCTGTTGCTAAAATAATTGTTGCCTTTTTGTGGTTTCATTCTAATTTATATTTTGCTACTGATCCTTGCCCAGAGCAATTGCATGACATCTCGTCTTCTAGGTCTACTTCTACTAAATAGATTATTAATACTGGTGACTTTAGTTTCTGGCTATACTCCCACCGCTGGCTAGTAATTCAACACTAACTTCCAGTGACTTAGTCATAATGGACAGCTCCATCTCTCACTCTTCAGAGCCCTGTCTCAAATTCATTTTACAAAAATACTGATTAAACCATTTAAGTTATTAAATATTAGTCTATCGTAAGACTCTAGTTTATCCCTTGTGGCACCTACCTTTCCATTAACCCCACTCAACATTTCTTGCAAAGGTTATATGCAAGACCGCTAAGCTTCTTTTCTGGTTCTTTCAAGATCCTACTAAAAGCCTCCTCTGCCTTCTTTACCACTTTTCTAGTGAAGTCTCTCTATCAATTTCAATTCGAAGAGGCTCATGACTGCTGACTAAACTACTGTGTGTTGTCAAACTATTTGCATTTCAAAGCAGACATTTTCTTCTCAAATAAACGCTCAAAGGATACCTCCCAAAAAGAGGTTGTAATTTCATTTAACCCCTTCAGTGCCCGCCCCTTTCCCCGCCCTGTGCCGGCCGTTGTATTAGCGGGCGGGGTCTATGACGAGCTGGACTCGTCATGGGCACAGCGCCACCGCGGCCCATGACGAGTCCAGCTCGTCATGGGCACTGAAGAGGTTAAAATACTAGGATAAAGTTGTTAACCTGTAATCCTAGTTCTGCAATCAGGGGAGTCTCGATTAAAATCTTAACAAATGAATTGTCCCACACATGTATAGGATCCTAGAGAACTTTACAAAATATATACTTTTTGCTGAAATCTTTTTTTTTTTTTTTAACAAACCCAAACTTAACAAGCTACTGTCTGCTATAACAAGCAAATATGTTAGTCTTAAAACAAAAAAACTCAATTTTAATTTAGAAGAGTTATTAAAGAAAATCTCTGTTTTACATCGTTTGTTGGCACTCCCAGGATTGTGTCTGCTGTATCCAGAGTTCCAAATTTGGAGGTCTTCTGGGAGCACGGAGGGATGGATGGAAAGCGCCTGTGTACTTTGGGACTTTGAGGCCTTCCAGATGCTGGTGGTTTCCTTGCGGACCACCCAGAGCTAGGCCTTGGCATCGTCTGTAGGCACGGTGCCCAAAGTGGTGTCTATGCTCTGTCCAGAGTTACAAATTTGGTGGCCTTCTAGGAGCATGAAGGGATGGATGTAAAGCACTTACATGGCTAGGGCATTTTGGAGCTGTCCAGAAGAAGAAAAAGTTACTAACCTGTAACTGTAGTTCTCCAGTATCGGTATCTTTCATTGATTCACATGCTTTAATCATTCCACGTGGAAGTGGGAGTCCCACGGTACAATAACAAAGCAATTATATAAGTAGCATAGGCTGAGATGGCACTAGGCCATGAATTTAATAGCCCATCTATGACTTTTTTTTGTTTAAAGGAGCAAACTTACACACCAGCTAATCATGCGATAGCACCCTCTAGGACCTTCCGTACAGAAGCTAGTTCCCTCAGATTTTCGAGCAAAAGTGGGAACATATATAGTCCCAAAAGTAAGGGAGAGCGTCTAGGGGAGGAGGGTGAGTCGCATGTGAAACTATGAAAAATACCGATGCTGGGGAACTACAGTTACAGGTAGGAAGGAATATGCTACTTACCAGTATGCATCTGTTCTTGGCATGTAGAGCTGCAGAGTTGTACACTTAGCATAGGTCGCCATCTGGTGTTGGGCCCGGATGTTTGCAGTTTGTTTTTCTTCTTGGACCGTGTTTGGAAGTCACGAGTTTGGTGACTCCTCCTTCGGTCCGTACTGCGCATGGGCTTCGGCTCCATCCTCAGATTGTTTTTCGCCAACAGGGAAATGATGGAGCGTAGTAATAACAGTGAGAAACCCATGTGTGTTGTATCTAAATAAGATGGACTGGAACGGATACAGGTAGCCGGGGAGGCGGGTGGGCGTGTACAACTCTGCAGCTCTACATGCCAAGAACAGATGCATACTGGTAAGTAGCATATTCCGTTCGAGGCATATGAGCTGCAGATTGTACACTTAGCATAGATTATATAGCAGTACCCAACCTTAGCGGCGACCACCGGTATCCGTTGCAGCTGTTTGAAAGAGTGTTTTTAGTACAGCCTGGCCCACCCTAGCTTGCTGCTGGGAATGCACATCTACACAGTAGTGTTTTGTGAATGTGTGCGGTGTAGACCATGTGGCTGCCTTGCATATGTCATCTAAGGGTATATTCCCTAGAAAAGCCATAGAAGCCCCTAACTTTCTTGTAGAGTGGGCTTTAGGGGGAACAGATAATGTTCTCTTTGCCTTCTGATAGCAAATTTGTATGCATTTTACAATCCACCTAGCTATCCCTGATTTTGAGATGGGGTTGCCTTTATGTGGTGGAGAAAAGGAAACGAACAACTGTTTGGTCTTCCTGAAGGGTTGCGTTCTTTGTATGTAATATAGCAACGCTCTTTTCACATCTAGTGTGTGTAAGGCCCTTTCCGCAACAGATTGGGGTTGCGAAAAGAAGACAGGTAATTCCACTGATTGATTGAGGTGGAAGGGGGTAATGACTTTGGGCAGGAACTTCGGATTAGTTCGAAGTATGACCTTGCTGTGATGCATTTGTATGTAAGGTTCCTGTATGGTGAACGCTTGTATTTCACCAACCCTTCTAAGGGAAGTGATAGCTACAAGGAAAGCTGTTTTCCAGGTGAGAAATTGTAGCTCACATTTGTGCATTGGTTCGAAGGGCGGACCCATTAGTCGTGTAAGGACCAAATTTAGATTCCATACAGGGGAGGGTGGTGCCCTGGGAGGAATTACTCGTTTGAGGCCTTCCATGAAGGCTTTAATAGCGGGCACTCTGAAGAGTGACAAATGCTGTCTGTTTTGTAGATAGGCAGCGATCGCTGCTAGGTGTAGGCGTATGGATGAATACGCCAGGTTACACCTGTGAAGATGGAGCAGATAGCATATGATGTGTTGTATGGATGCATCTAGAGGGTTGATTGTATTGTTACGGCAGTACATTACAAATCTTTTCCACTTTGCGGCATAGCATGCTCTAGTGGTAGGACGTCTGGCTTCCATGATGATGTTCATGCAATCAGGGGGAAGGTTAAGGTACCCGAATTCTAAGATTTCAGGAGCCAGATCGCCAGGTTGAGCTGAGCTGGGTCCGGGTGCCTGATTTCTCCATGGTTCTGGGTTAGGAGGCATGGGGAAAGGTGCAGTTTTTGATGTGGTACCACTGATAGTTGTAGTAGCGTGGTGTACCACGGCTGTCTGGCCCACGTCGGAGCTACCAGAATGAGTGTGAGGGAGTGCTGTTGTAGTTTCCTGACCACTAATGGAATTAGTGGGAGAGGTGGAAAGGCGTATGCAAATCTGCCTGACCAGTTCATCCATATCGCATTGCCCTTGGACAATGGGTGTGGGTATCTGGCGGCGAAGCTTGGGCATTTTTTGTTTTCGTGGGTGGCGAAGAGGTCTATTTGAGGATGCCCCCACTGTCGGAAGAATGGGTGAAGAACTTGTGGATGCAGTTCCCATTCGTGTAGTTGTTGAGTCTGTCTGCTGAGCAGATCTGCTATGGTGTTTTGTACGCCTGGAACATGTTGTGCCAGGAGAAAAATGTTTTGGGGAATTGCCCATCTCCATATGCTCTGGGCTAAGCGGGAGAGCTGGGGAGAGTGTGTCCCCCCCTGTTTCTGTATATAATACATCGCAGTCATGTTGTCTGTGCGAATGAGGACTGCTTTGCCTGAAATCTGCTTTTGGAAAGATTTTAGGGCTAGAAAGATCGCCAAAAGCTCCAGATGGTTGATGTGGAGCGTTTTTTGCTGTGGCGTCCATAGACCTTGCATTGTGAGGTGTAAGAGGTGCGCTCCCCAGCCGGAGAGCGATGCGTCCGCTGTTAGAGTCACTTGGGGAACCGGGTCCAGGAACGGCCGTCCCTTGGAAAGGTTTGTGGTGTTCCACCACTGCAGAGAGTGATGTGTGCGGCCGTCCACCAACACCAGATCCGTCAGCTGACCCTGGGCCTGGTTCCACTGTTGTGCTAGGCACTCCTGAAGTGGACGCATGTGGAGTCTTGCATGGGGCACTATGAAGATGCAAGACGCCATCATCCCTATGAGCTTCATAAACACTCTTGCTGGTAGAGAGTGTTGAGGAAGGAATATTTTGCGTAAGGCTAGAATGCTTGTGATTCTGGCTGAGTTTGGATAGGCAATACCTTTTGAGGTGTCTATGGTGGCCCCGAGATATTGCTTTGTGTGAGATGGTATGAGGTGGGACTTTTGGTAGTTCACCGTGAAGCCTAGCTGATGAAGCAGTTGGATGGTGCTGTTTGTATGTTGCACGCATTGGTGGTAGGACGCGGCTTTTATGAGCCAGTCGTCTAAGTAAGGGAAGACGTGAACATGTTGACGTCTGAGGTGTGCTGCTACTACTGCTAGGCATTTGGTAAACACCCGTGGTGCAGTGGTGACCCCGAAGGGGAGGACCTTGAATTGGTAATGTTGCCCGTCCACCACGAACCTGAGGTATTTTCTGTGAGAGGGGTGTATTGGAATGTGAAAGTACGCGTCTTTCAGATCCAGTGTTGTGAGAAAGTCTCCCTGGCAGAGGAGTGGGAGGACTTGTTGTAAGGTGACCATGTGAAAGTGGTCTGAATGTATGTAGGCATTTAGAGGCCGGAGATCCAGAATGGGTCTGAGGGTCTCGTCTTTCTTTGGGATTAAGAAATATAGGGAGTAGACCCCTAGATTTCGTTGATTGTCGGGTACCTGCTCTATGGCGTGTTTCTGGAGGAGCGAGAGTACCTCTTGTTTGAGCAGTGTGGAATGCTCTTGGGACATTGGACGGTGCCTTGGTGGGATATTGGGTGGGGTAGATGTTAGCTCGAGGCAGTACCCTGACCGAATGATTTGGGTCACCCATTTGTCCGATGTTATGGACTCCCATACGTGGATAAAATCTTGTAGTCTGCCCCCGACCGGGGTGGAATGGTCTGGGGGGAGCGAAGGGGAGTCATTGTGCGGGTGGGGTGGCAGAACGGGTATTGTTGGTTTTGCCCCTGCCCTTATTGTTGTTGCCTCTGTAACCACCTCTTTGGTTGCCCTTTGAAAAGGTATTTTGAGGAGGGGATTTGTAGGAGGTAGAGGCATTATCGGTGGAGGAGCCTCTACCTGTGCCACGAAAGGACGAGCGTCGAAAGGAACGCTTAGAGGCTTGGGTCTGGAGCGCTCCCATAGACTTCGCTGTGTCTGTATCTTTCTTCATTTTTTCGAGCGCTTCGTCTACCTTTGGGCCAAAGAGTGTTTGCTGGTCAAAGGTGTGATTAAGTATTGATGTCTGGACCTCAGGCTTGAACCCTGATATCCTGAGCCAGGCATGGCGTCGAAGCAGGACACTGGTGTTTATGGCTCTAGAAGCAGTGTCTGCTGCATCGAGGGCACACTTAATGGAGGTGTTTGTGATTAGTTTGCCCTCCTGTATCAGGTCATGAGCTTGGCGTTTGTATTTCTCTGGAAGGTGCTGCATAAGAGCCTCTAATTCATCATAGTGTGCTCTATCATATCGCGCAAGCAGTGCTTGTGTATTTGCAATGCGCCACATGTTTGCAGCCTGGTAGGCGGTGCGTTTACCAGACGCGTCCAGAAGTTTAGATTCCTTGTCTGGTGGTGGGGCATCTCCTGAAGATTGGGAGTTAGCCCTCTTTCTAGCTGTGGAGACAACTAGGGAATCTAGAGGAGCAGGGCCCTTGATGTATGCAGGGTCTGTGGGTGCCGCCTTGTACTTCTTCTCTATTCTAGGGTTTAGTACTCTGGCTCTGACAGGGTCTTTGAATACCTCTGTAGCGTGCTTGGTGACACCCTTAAGCATGGGTAAAATAGCAGTGGAACGATCTTGTAAATCAAATGTATCCAGTAGGAAGTCTTCTTCCACTGGTTCCGTGTGCATGTCCACCCCATGGTAGTGTGCTGCTCTCTGCACTAAATGGTGAAACCCTAAAGAGTCCTCTGGAGGAGACGGCCTTGATGGGTATAGGTCGTCTTGAGGTACATTGGGTACATCAGGGTTATTATAATCCTCCCATGGATCTGGGGTCCCTGGTGGAGTGGGATCCATTGGGGCGTCCCCTGGGTCATTGTCCGGGTCCCCGTCATCCGGGTCTGGGGATGGGGCCGGATCGTAGTGAGGTAAAGGTGGAGGGGGTGGTGGTGGGAGGGGGGGTGGCAGTGGGGAGGGTACTCTAAGGGGAGAAGTAGCTGAGTCCCTCTTTTTGGGTGGAGGAGGAGGAGCCGGAGCCTCAAGGCGACGCTTCTTAGTAATCACAGTCAAAAGGCCAGTCTTTGGATCTCTGGACAAAGTCTTTTGTAAAGGGTCTGGTGTAAACAGAGCCAATGGCGCCGAGTCGTCTGTCGGCACCGGCGATTTTGGAACCGGAGGTTTCGATGTTCTGTGTACGCCCTGCTTTTTGGAGGTCTCCGTGTGTTTCGGCGTCGAATGCTGTTTCGGCGCCGGAGCGTCGGTGCCGACCGATTTCTGTTTGTGTTTGGTCGGCGCCGAGTGTCCAGGCTTCGGCACCGGTGGTTTCGGAGTCGAGCTGGATTTTGCAGGCTTCGGTGCCGAGTGGTGTTTATCGGCACCGGGCGTCGGCTGGCTCGATCCCGAGCTGCCGTGAGACTTTGAGTGCTTCGACACCGGGCCCGAAGGTGGGGTGATCGAGGCTTTGGTTTTGGTTTTGCCCAGGCCGGCAGGCGAGGGAGTAACCGGAGTCTCTTTGGTTTTCGGTGCGGGGCTGGGAGGGGGCATTGTACTCACGGCCCGCTGTCCTGGTGTTACGTCCTCCAGGTCGGAGTCGTCGGCCTCGGAAGCGCTGACGATGTCTTCTCCCAGTTCGGTGTGTGTCTGCCCCGAAGCTTCGGCGTCGTCTCCGAAGATGTCCGGTGGAACTGTCGAGGATGAGTGCGCCATGGTGCGTCGAGCCTTTCGATCCCGGATCGTTTTCTTCGATCGAAAAGACTTGCAGGCGGGGCAGTCTCGAGCCTCGTGTTCCGGAGAGAGGCAAAGGTTACACACCTGATGGAGGTCGGTGTGGGGAAATTTAGACCCACATTTTGGGCACTTTTTAAACGGAGTCCTTTCCATCGGCCGGGACCGGAGTCGCGGAGGGCCCGAAGGCCGGTGTCGATGTACGGGATGGAAAAAGTGCCGCTTCGAGAGATGAAGATGATGAAGGAACTCGAAGAATCGAGGATTTTCCGTCGAGGCTGGAACCGTAGAAGTTCGAAGCCGGAGTACGAAGGATCACATCCGAGCCCGATGGCGGAAAAAAACAATCTGAGGATGGAGCCGAAGCCCATGCGCAGTACGGACCGAAGGAGGAGTCACCAAACTCGTGACTTCCAAACACGGTCCAAGAAGAAAAACAAACTGCAAACATCCGGGCCCAACACCAGATGGCGACCTATGCTAAGTGTACAATCTGCAGCTCATATGCCTCGAACACTTATTTTCTTCTCTAGTATTGGATATTTCATAGATTCACATGCTTGAATCAGATTAGTCAGCAGTCATATTAATACTTATCATATTGCAAACAAATCAAAACTGTTGCAAAACCAATACATTACATTAGTAACAACCATAGAGGATGGTGGGATGGATAAAAGCACAAATGCAGAGAGGCTCCCCTTAAAGAAACAGATGCCGCAAAACTGCCTGTCCCACAGCTATATCAGCTTTATCCATAGCATCCAGGCCATAATGCTGGTTAAAGGTATGCCTGGTGGACCATGTGGCCGCACTGCAGATTTGCTGTATTGGAACCCCAGAGAATAATGCAGTGGACATAGAAACAACTCTTGAGTGAGCCTTGACTCTAGCGGATGATGGCCGTCCTGCAGTGTAATGGCAAACCTGAATGGCTGTTGCAATCCATTTTGCAATTGAAGAGTTAGAGACTGGAGGTCTTTTATTCATACTGCCATAAGAAATGAACAATTAGATTTCCGAAATTGTTTTATTCTGTGTAAATAGAATTTAATACACCTCTTAACATCCAAAGTATGTAGGGATTTCTCAGCCATAGTGAAGGGATTTGGAAAACAAAATTCTCTGAACAATAGGCTCGCTGAGATAAAAAGCCGAAGGGACTTTTGGTATATATTTAGGGTAAGTCCTTAATATTACTTTGTCCTTTTTGAATTGCATGAGAGGTTGTCGAATAGTGAATGCTTGCAACTCGCTAACCCTTCTTGCAGAGGTTAGTGCAAGTAACAAAGCCGTCTTCTATGACAGGAATTTCAGTTGTGTTTTGTGGATAGGTTCAAATGAGCTTTTCATTAACTGACTCAATCCTACATTTAAATACCGGAGGAGGTTGTTTCACTGGAGGAAAAGATCTAAAAAGTCCTTTGAGGAATGGTTTAACTAATCTTGCCGACCATAGAACACCGACCTCCCGGATCTAAAACGGGAAATTGCTGCCATGTGTATCTTTATTGATGAATGTGCATGGCCAGTCCTGGCTAAATGAAGAAGATAAGGCAGAATCTGCACCGGCGTTGCAAATAATGGATGCAATTCTTTTTCTTGATACCACATACAGAAACGTTTCCACTTAAATTGGTAGGATTTATCTGTGGATTCTGCTCGCGCTTTAAAAAGAATTTCTCTTCACTCTTTAGGTATATTCAATTCTCCAAGCTCATTGTCGTCAGGATCCAGGTCAACAAGTGACAGGTTGGGATGTAGTACTTGGCCCTAGCTCATGGATAGCAGCGTCAGAGTCGCTACCAGAGGAATGTGATGTTGTTCAGAGAGGATAAGTTCCGTGTACCAGGAACTGCCTTTGCCATTTTGGGGAAATGAGGATTAACCTGTATGGTTCCCTCTTGATTTTCTTTAGAACCTTAATATCTGAGGAATTGGGGGAAAAGCATAAGAAAATATTTTCGACCATCCGATTAAAAAGACATTTGCCCACGACCCTCTCTGGGGATGCCAGCTTGTGTAATATTGGTATTTCTGGTTAGTCTGTGTTGCAAAAAGATAGAGCTTCGGAGTGCCCCACTGAAAGAAAAGGTCCTATAGGGCAGTAGAATTGCGGCAATCTGTTGTGAATCTGCTGAATGTGTCCACTAGTACACTGAACACTCCTGGCACATGTTCTGCTCTCAGTGGTATAAGGCCCAATTCCAAATTGTTTGTGCCTGATGAGATAGAGCCACAGATTGTGTCCCTTCCTGTTTAAGTAGTGTGTACGGATAAGAACTGATGAACCTGCAATTCTGGGAAGGAATGAGCACAACGCCAGGTTCTAGGAGATTGATGTGCAATGTTTTCTCAACAGTCGTCCATTTGCCACTGACTGAAAGCTCTTGAAGATGAGCGCCCCAACCCTCCAAGGACACATCCGTGATGATGACAAGATCTGTTGCTTGGGAGAGAAACGTCATCCCTTGAGAAACGTTGGTTAATACTAACCAAAAGTGCATAGCTTTTCTCATTTTTGGGGTAATTTGAATCACATCATCAAATGAACCCAGAACCTGCCATTGTTTGTCTAACTTCTCCTGGAGAGGACGCATATGAAGTCTGCAGTTTAGAATTAAAGGTATGCAGGAGCACATTCCTAGGAATGATTTCTACAGTCAGACAGAAGTGGACTTTCTTTTGCAGAGCTTTAGGGGCAGTTGTCTAATTTTGTCCTGCCGTTCTGGAGAAACAAAGGCCATGTCCGACTGGGTGTTTAAAACTGCTCCCAGAAACATTAATGATGTTGTCAGTTCGCGAGTTGATTTCTGTAGGTATGGTATCCAAATGTTTGATTAGCAACAGGCATTTTGCAGTGTACACTTTGGCTTGATGGCATGATGGAGCTTTTATGAGCCAATCGTCTAAGTATGGAAAAACCTGAAATCCGTGTAGCTTCAGACGTGCTGCCACTGGGGCCATGCAGTTGGTGAATATTCTTGGAGCTGAATGTAGTCCAAAGAGGAACACTTTGAACTGAAATGTGTGCCAGCTACCTGAAAATGAAGAAACCTCTGGTTGCTACGATGAATTGTGACATGAAAGTATGCGTCTTGAAGGTCCAAAGTTGTCATATAGTCCACATGGTTGAGAAAGTTTAGGATATCCTGTAGGGTGACCATTCAAAATGACTTTTTCCAGGTATTTGTTTAATTTTCGCAGATCTAAAACTGGGCGCCAGTCTCCTGACATTTTCCTGAGAAGGAAGAAACAGGATTACCCCCATTGAAGCTTTGGAACCTTCTCCATCACCCCTTTTTGAAATAGGGTAGCGACTTCCTTCAATAGTTGTTTCAGATGGGGAGTAAACAACCTTGTTGGAGGTGCATTCAGGGAATCATCGTCGTCATCGAAGTCTTGGCATTTTACATTCAATTCTCAAGGGCTATGAGCCACTCTAAAAAGACTATCAAATTCTTACTCCAGTAGGATAGCTGGTGGGTATTGCAACACCCGGCTTGGAGATGTGTGAACTGGTAGAAGTACATCAGCTTTAGGCTTATCAGAATATGAAAGATGCAGCACTGGCACCAGAGGAGCCAACGGTGCCACGGAAAACAGATGCTGCAACTCCGTTGACGAGAACTCCATCGTCGACGAGGATTTAAACCTTGTCGCAGGCAAAACCAAATTTTCTGATGAAAGTATCGTCAACGATGCTATCGTCGTCATAGACTGTGTTGTCGACAGTACCATTGTCGACGAATGTTCCATCAACGGTGGTCTCTTATCTGTTGACATGAATGTCTTAGTCGACGGTGCAGAATCCTTAGCCGTGAACGATGGTGTCAATGAGCACTTAGAACGCTTTGTCGACGATGGTGGAGACTTAGAGGCAGTTGACGATAACAGTCTACTGGTAACAATAGTCGTCGACGCGGTCAGAGACGATGATATTATTAAAGGAGATGATGCTGTAGAGAATGTAGATGTTAGTGTCGAGGTCGTTGATGATGTGTCGTTGATGGAGAAAAAGATGTGGAACTCCTAATTTTCTCAGCCTGAGAAGATGCTGTCATCAAGGGGAGGGATTTAGAAGACCTTTTGATTAGAACAGGTTTATCAGATGGCGTAGAAGGCTCAAAAGGAACCTTTGAAGAAGTTCTGTGGTGAGACTTTTCCCGATATTAACTGGAATGACAATGTGTTTCATGATGTGATTTTTTTAAGGGCCTTTTTTGGGTGTTCAGAAGGCTCCTTTTCCAATGATCGCTCTCTTTTTTGTGAGGGTATATGTGTGTGTCTCTGCCTCAGACACGGGATGGTCTTTAGATTCAAGCCTCTGCAACCACAATAGAAGTCTTCCCTCTCTATCCTTGAGGGTCTTCTGTGAGAAAGTGCAACATATCTTACAGTCTTTGACGGTGTAGTCAGGGTAGAGGCAATAAATGCACTTTTTAGGAGGATCATCAATGTAAAGTATTTTTGCCCCAGGTGTTACATGACCTGAATAATTCCCCTTTTGTATGGTCTAACATGTTCAGAAAGTCCCATGGGATAGAGAAAGTAATATATATCTGAGCTGATGGAAGCTTCTTGAAACCAGAAGAAATAACTGAGCAGAGTCCAGGGGAGACTCCCTTCAAACTAGGAGTGGTAGAAAATCTGAGGTAACTAGCCTCTGTAGGGAAGGTTCTAGAGGGTGCTATCACCGGATTGGCTGGTGTATAAGTTTGGTCTTTTTTAACAAAAAGGTTATAGCTAGGTTATTAAATTCATGACCTAGTGCCACCTTAGCTAATTGCTTTGTTAAAATAGAGTGTGGGTCTTCCACTTCGATGATGGGGAATGATTCAAGCATGTGGATCTATGAAAGATCCAATACTGGAGAAGCTGCTGTACCACCCAGAGTTACACCTTTAAATTGCTCATACAGTCCTTCTCTGAATCCTCTTTTGGGGTGGAGTTTGGTCTCAGCAAATGGTTGAAGTGGGACAGAGAAAATTGAGGTGAAGGGGGTGGAGGCCCAACAGTGAGGTGAAAAGGGAAACATGCTGGACACTGTTTTTGCCCACTCCACCCCATTTTCTGCTGGTACATCCCACTTTATCACTTGGGGTTGAAAAAAGTATCTGCAAGATAGTTTACTATTCCATACCTTTCATCTGCTTTTGCTTCCTTTTTAATCCTGAACTTCTTCCAAAAATCAAATGTGCACAAACAAGATCAGGAAAGTGGGGCGCAGTGTGCAAAACAGACATTCCTTCTAAGCTAGCCTAACATCTTAAAAGTTCTCATTGTAGTCAACCAGAGAGGGGTGCTCCACGACTCCAAGTGGATCGGTCACTAGAGGCCAGAAAAACATTCAGCTGCTCCTTAAAATCCCCAACCTCTGCTGCAGGTCTATTAAGTAGATCCTGTAGTGCCTTCAGGTAAAGACCTAGAAAGCCCCTCAAAAGTGGTACAGAACATCAAGATACAACACCTCAGAAGTTCCTGCACATATACCCTCACAAGCCCAGGGAGAAATTAGCCAGGCAGTTCACAGTCACTTTAGTCCTACTAGCAGTCCCCTCCACAAATCCTCTCAACTGATTAGACCGCAACCAATCCTCAGACTGTTCAAGAGAGCGGTTAGAAGGACTACCAGGCTCACAAGACTGCCTTTCAGTAATCAGAGCAATGCCTATATGAGAGGGCTTGTGCTGGCAAGAGCGGGAATGTTGAATCAAGAGCACAAGCTGCCCCAGATTGAGACAAATTTTGCTACTGGCTTTGCCAACAAGTCCACTTTGGGCCCTAAAGAGAAATGGTGGAAGAGTGCGCTGTCCAGGCATCCACGCTAACATATGAAGAACTGGTTGGTACAAACTCAGGCACCTGAAATAGTACAAAAAGAATTGTCTGGCCGGTCTAAATCGGAGTCAGAAAGAGACAACTGATATCAGAGCCCCATATAGCATCAAGCAAATTTTATGGCACATAAATATGTAATCCAACTCCGCCGCGAGTTGTATGATTCAGACAACCTTGATCTACTTCAAGAAAATTTGTTTAGATCAGATCATTACCTCATCTTATGGCCCACAGGGTCCTCCTACCCTTTTTGAGGACAGTAATCCTTAGCAAAATATTGAGGCTCTGCCTAATACTCTTTAACAATTGAAATGTGTGCAACCGGAAAATTGTGCAAGAAAAAGGAAATCATGCTAGTGACTGATCATTAGTGTCAGATTTCTATTATCAACTTCAATAGTCTTCAGGGGAAAGGCGTAACCAGTGTCCTTACCCTCTCAATGTCAAGGGTTCAGAATTTCTCCATGCTAAAACCTCCAATTTCTCAAAAACTCAGAAATCTCATGAATATATACCTCCTGTCAAGAAAAAACAAACTAAACAGGTGGAAAACAACTGCTGATCCCACAGACCTGTATAACTTTCGCCCAATCTCCAACATCCCCACCCTGGCAAATCTCCTAGAGAAATGTGTGCTGGCCCAACTCTGCAACCACATCAACTATTTCCAACTGCTGGACCAATGCCAATCTGGCTTCCGCACGGACCATAGCAGTCAGTCAGAACGCATATTGTCGATGATGCGCTAAGAATGCTGGACCACAACGAGTTGTCCCTACTGATCCTTCTTGACCTCTCGTCAGCATTTGATACTGTCAAACACGATAACCTAATTGACCTCCTGGAACACAGGATGGGGTTGTCGGGCAGGTGCTTAAAAAGTTCTCTTTGTTCCTCCTGAATAGATCTCAAAGCTTCAAGGTGAACCAATCCCTGTACCATCCTGCACCGGTTACACTGGGGGTTCCACAAGGTTCAGCACTCTCTCCCATGCTCTTTAACTAGTTCATGGAGCCTCGAACAGAAATTCAGATATCATCCAGCAACTCACTGTCACATGTATGCTGATGACACCCAACTATATTTGAAGATCGCCTCCCCTGAGGACATTCAGTCCCTCAATTCAGTCCTGCTGGAAACACAAAGCTGGCTGACACGGAACGACCTGAAGCTAAACGCTTTAAAAACAGAAACCCTCCTAATCTCACCCCACAAGCAATCCCCGGTCATGGAACAATGGCTCAATCAGATTACTGCTCTCAACTGTAGACCTCACCTCGTGGGCCTGCCATCCTCGCTTGGTATTATATTAGACTATAGTCTGAACATGCAAAAGCACATCAGCTCCCTCACCAAAAGAGCGAATTTTCAAATCAGCATCCTAAGGAAGCTCAAACCCTTTCTCGCTGCTCATGGCCTAAAGGTTGCAGTGCAAGCATTAGTGATCGCAAAGCTGGACTATGGCAGCACTATGATTTGTGGCATGCCTACAGTGAAAACGACCCCTCTTAGGGTGGTCCTCAATTCTGCTGCTAGGCTCTTAACAGGTACTAAAAAATACAACCACATGTCTCTGGACCTGCTGGCCCTGAAATGGCTCCCATATGAAGCTCGGATACAGTTGAAAATTGCTTGCATGGCACATAAAGCCATCCACATCAAGACCCCGTTGTACCTCACTCAGAAACTGGAGTGCACATATGGTACAAGGGCCTCCAGAAGGGCCAGCACCCTTTTACTCAAACCACAAAAATTAAAGAAAAAAAACTAAAAGACTGACAATGGAGCCATCTCAGGCATGGCGCCGAAGATCTGGAACTCTCTCCCCCCTTAAGTCAGGGTGATCCCTTCCACTGTCCGCTTCAAAATGGAAGTGAAAGGACTCTAGATGAAGAAATATCGGCTCCAGTCCGCCTGCCCCACTTGACTCAGGGTCCATAGCCGCTGTTTTGTAGCCCAGAGGCTTTGCTCGTGTGATTGTTGGAAATTTTTAAAAATGTTACTTTTCGCTTTGTTAACTCTGTATATTTACCTTTACCCTTCCTTGATGCATAATCTGTAAAGTGCTCTGATACCCTCGGTGGTCATGTTCGCGCTATATAAAACTTTATAAATAAATAAATAGGTAAAATATTAACCTGCTGAATGTCCCAAAATAAATTCCAAAGAAGTATGGCTTAACCTGATTTGCATATGGCCATGTCTGAACTGGGGTGGCGGAGTGAGCTAAAGAATGATTTAGCAAAATGGGGGTATTATTTCAAAATGTCAGGTTATTTACGAGCGCTCTCTTTTATACGTTCTTGTCACAATCCGAATATATCAGTAACGGTGCCACAGAAGAGGGAGAAACAACCCCTAAACCCTCTACAAGTGGGCCACGGCCCACTATATGAACAGAAAGCAAGACTGTGCACACGTTAAATTCACAGTGTCTGAGGCATATTACCATTTGTATCTAAAACAAAACCATACAACAAAACAATTGAGTAATGAGGGACCACAGGACGACCAGGTGAATTCAGTTTTCGGTTTTTATGATGTATTTCAGAATAATCCAGCCAGCCAACACGTGTTTCGTCATGGGGTACACACACCCCCGACTTCTTCAGGGCTTCTCGTAGTACGGCCAATATATCGGACCTTAAACCTGGTGATAATTCCGACCCAGGAGGTCTTATAATTCTGACGGAACCAGTGTGATTCAGCGTTATCAGTATGCAATCACAGTGAAATCCAAAACAGTCCGTAAGTTTGTGACACCGTTTTTTGACACTCAGGCTCAGAAGACGAGTACATCCATCCGTTAGCGCCCGGTGCTCTCCGCGTGTGTTTGCGAGTGTGAATGATGATGGATTAAACCCAGATCGATTGACTGGGGGTGAGTGTTTGCATTGCTCAAGTGCTCCGTCCATCATCCCCTTTGGATTTGCTTTGTTCGCCCTAAGTTGGCAGGGTATTCCCAGACGTGGGTCCCTTGCTCACTTTGCCACTGGATTCCAGATAGCCTGGCTGATGAGGGTTATGAACCTGAAACCAGTCCCAGGATGCTTGTTTCCAGTCCAGGGAAGACATGGCTTGACAGTTCGGGCTGGACTGTTCCCATGAGGCACAGGATCAGACTGATTTGCCTATGGCCATGTCTGAACTGGGGTGGCAGAGTGAGCTAAAGAATGATGATGGATTAAACCCAGATCGATTGACTGGGGGTGAGTGTTTGCATTGCACTCCGTCCATCATCCCCTTTGGTTTTGCTTTAACCTGGATGAGAGACATGCACCCAGGGAGGATCCAGGTTTCTGACCCGCTGAAGCTAGACAGGATCTCTATTCAATAATGGAGTCCCCTGAAAGACTGCATCATAGAACGTGGACTCCTCTGGTCGCTGCAAAGAAACCAAATAGCAAGTACTCAGTCAAGGATTCAAATGGTCTTATAACTGCAACTTTCTTTCCCCTACAAGTCCCCTCCAAGAGTTGCTGTATTCGATCTTTATAGCACAAGTTTTCCACTGAGATTTTAGAGGAGAAAGGAGTAGATATTTACTGACTTACAACACAAATAATTCAGATTCAGTCCTTCATAGATGCATTCTCTGTCACAATCACAGAGAGGCACCTTGCAGATCGTATGTTGTATTGTATCCCCCGCATCCATGCAATTCATTTACTAGTTAACAAATAGTTTACACAACATTTGCAACAATAACCACTAGGAATCCAAGAAGTATAGGAGCACAGAATATATTTTGATTGCAAAAAACTGTAAAATTCTTCTCACTTTTCTTTATCACTATGCTTACCTCTTATTTACATTTCTCTTTATCCATTTAGTGTGCTTGTTTTTCTGATGCATTGAAATTGGAAACCAAAGTGCGAGGAAAAAAAACATGATTTGCACAGAGCTCTATTGTATCTAACATTTAAGCTGTTGCACTGACAATTTTCACTACAGTGGCAGATGTGCCACACATCTTACTCCCTACAGGATCTAGCTATTTAATATATTTTTTAATAGGAACTGTAGAAGATAATGAAGTACAATGGTATTCCCTAGCTGCTGAAACAATAATAGAATCCGGTTCTGGATCGCACCATGAGAAAAGATGGTCTTGATCTAGAGCCTTGTACTTCTGTTGCAGTATAGCATGAACTGCTTTGGATGGTGTTTCCAAACTGCAAATCCTCTTCCTGTCCTCAAGGATTCTCCCTGATATCTAACAGTAGAGATACATCTCTGGAAGATGTGAATAAGAAAGACTTACTATACAGACACTATGTGAATAAAACTGTGCTTTTTTTCTACAACAGGACGGACATTTCACAAAGAGATATGGCATATCTCTATGAAAAGAAACATCCTGTTAGCAAACAGTAAATAAATGCTAATGCCAGAAAACATCAAGCAAAAGGTTTTAAGTTCAGGTTTGAAAAGATTTTTCCACAAAAAAAGGCGAGCTCAGTGATCCTGAATTATGTTGCCAGAAACCACAAAATGGAATTGAAGCAGTACTTTGTGATCAATACTGCTGAATGATGCCGACAGGTTCAGTAATATCTTTGTCCATGCTAGACCTCTATCTCAGTGGTACGTAGATCTTCCCTAAGACGAGAACAAAAGCATGACCTATAGAACTTAGCACGTTATTGGATTTTGAATGGCAAGACATTTAACCAGTCACTACTTCTTATAGAACTCCTGTAAGGGCTGATCGGGCTATAGCAAAACAGTATTTCTGGACCTACCCTTGGTATTGTTGAGGAGGGATGTGGTGATAAGATGCTTGATTTTTTTGGAGGACTTCAATATGGATAGGGAGGCTCTCATGGCCATTGGTATGAAAAGTGGAAGTGCTGGAAGGTCGGGATGAGAAATTCTTAAATTTCTGTCAGGAGGCAAAGGAGATTTTTTTTAAACAAAGCCATTGCATTGTTAATTTCTTAGTCTTTGGCAAATGTAAACTAGAAGAATGATCATAGCTGAAATTTTGTGGCAAAGCAAATGGATGCGCTAAGCCAGGACAGGTAATATGATTGTGATAAATGCCACTAAATGGAGTAGGTGTTGTCGATGAGGGTATAGCATAACCACGTCTCTGCAAACCTTAAACAATTATCAAGAAGAACTGGTGGGTCTGCAATCCTTGTGCAACAGTCTGCCCTTCTTGCTTTGGTACAGGATGTCTTCTAGCTATGGAAGTCAATCTAGAGAGCAACTCTCTAGTAAGGTTTTCCATCATTTATTAGTCCATGTGTTTAATTTGTCAAGCTCACCAGTGAATCTGTTTTTTTTCTTTCGTCAAATTTAGTTTGGATTTGTAGGTTAAGACAGAAGCCAGCTGGTCAGTTGTGGCTTTTAATCTGTGGTGGTCAGTTATGTCCGTCTGTGACTCAAATGGATGACATACCAATGCCATTAAATTTTGATTTAAGGTGTTGCAATCCCATTTCATTTACTTGATCCGAGACAGAAACTTCCTCTGTTTTGGGAGTGCATTAAGTTTGACATTACCTTCACTCAGGACATCATTTGTATGAATCACCTCTGTGATTCTGGGATTGCTGACATCAGAAGACCTAAGCTGTGGCCACATTTGTGGTAGGATTGCCTTGATATCTGCATATAGCCTAAACTATCCACAACACCAAGGAATCCATTAACCAAGGAATGTGACTTATATTCAGTTTAAGGTTTCCCAGGATGACTGTGCATTTTGAGATTATTATGAAAGACTCAAACACAGGTTCTTGGATTTTCATGCAAGATCTGGAGTCACGACTATACTGCCTCCCCAACTCCTTAGTCACTTTTTTGATCAGAATGGTTAAGATTTTATGGGAAGAATCGGATGTGAACATTTCATGTATCTAACAGTTTTATACAGCGCTAAAGCATAAAAGGCATTCGTGTTTCGGGGTTTTTAGACACATTCCTTTGGATCGTATACTCATTTCATGAACAATTATTGCTACTCATACAACCTTTGTATGAAGGTCATTTTAACACTTCAACTGGAAGCAAAAAAACACTCCGTATCATCAGCAAGGTGCCCAACATTGAAATGTGAACGCATCTGTTACGACCTGAACAAGAATATAGATTCTTACCCACAGATTGTGATATGGATCCGTTTTATTGCCAGGATCATATATGAGACAATTTCCTCCATAGTCTCTTTCTGGTAGGGCAACACCTAATTTTGGATCAATAAACTTCATGAATTGTCTCCCATCCTGAACAGTCTGAAAAAGTAAGTTGTGTTAGTGGTAGAATATATAACAAAAACCAACAGTTATTAACAAGTATTAATTCTTGATTTTGGACTTAATTGAACAGAAATAGCTGGCTACTGGTAAGCATCACAAAGACACTGTATGCATTTTATAATGAATTGTTATTTCACTGCATTATAAAAAGGTATAATTCAGGTATGTATTAACAGGACATTTTTATGCCCAGTACATGAGCAATAAATTAAGTTATTCTCCTAAAACTTGCTACGTTATTGGTAGCAAACAGAAAAGATGCTCAACAGGATCATAACCTTAATAAAATGTTTTTCCCAGCGCTCAGTGGTTTGGGGAAATCTGTAAATTCTCTTTTATATCAATCAGAAGCCACAGCCATGCAAAAGCTGTTTCTATGTATGCAAAAAAATATATATATTCCGGGGAGCAAAATACCATTAAGTAATATTCCTTATGCAACTAACCTGAATATAAGCAGTACAAATCTGCCTTAAGAGTTTTTGATGAAAACTTTCATTAAAGAAATAGATTTTTTTTTTTTTTTTTTTGAAACCGTTTATTGCAGTCTGAAAAAGTTACAGGTATGGGCCTACAACCACCCAGCCGGCCGCTAGAGTGACAAAAGCATATGACATACATACAGCAAGAGTCTCTTGGCGGTGCAGATTGGTAAAGCAGGAGACATCAATAGCGCAGGCCGCATAACTCCAAGCCCACAATACGGTTTCCTTTTATCAAAACAGAACAACACAAAAAACCACACCCGCAAGGCAACCCGCAATCCAAAGTGACGGCACGTGCTCCGTAAGTGGGGGATCCCAACCAGCAGCAAAACTCTGAAGAGGGGAATGGGAGTAGATCAGGGACTGGGGAACCACGTGCCCACGGCTGAGGGAGGGGGGTCGGCTAGGGGGACGGAGCTGGCGAGGCAGCCGGTAGCAGTGGCGGCTCACAAATACCCCCGCGGTAGGCGTTCCAGGGGCCCCAGATTTTCACCCACGCCCCAGGCTTACCCCTCGCCACATACACCACCTTTTCACGAAACATACACCAATCCATATGTTCTTTCCAGGCCAACACCGCCGGGGGCCTCTGGGATCCCCACAATTGAGCAATGTCACGCTTAGCTATCATGTATCCCAGAGTCACCCACCGCGTCTGCGGGACCGAATAGTCATTTGGTTCCCACACATTCAGCAAGCATCTCCTCGCTTCAGGCAACAGCGCGACACGCGTAACCACACGCAGAACCTCATGCACACCACGCCAGAATCGCTCCACCTTTGGGCACTCCCACAGTATATGCATGAAAGTTGCCAAAGCACCACAGCCACGCTTACACAATCCGTCACCAGCAAAGCCCATACGTAGAAGCCTTGGCCCCGTCACGTAAACCCGGTGAAGGATCTTAAGCTGGACGAAGCGAAGGCGAGCCGGGATGGCCACCTCCTTCGGAGAGGCCACCGCGGAAATCCAATCCTCGTCGTCCAGTTCCAGCCCGTCGGCAACCCAGGCCTCGCGGAGACTAGTCAGCAGGCACGATCTGTCGTTGATCAGTTTTTTATATATAAGGGAGATTGTGCTGTCTGGGACATGGCCATCCAGCACTCTGTCCTCCAGGGGGGAAGACTCCGGAATGGACGCGACATCCGGAAAGACGGAGCCCAGCGCGTGGCGGACTTGTAGGTACCAAAAGTACTCACTGCCTTGCAGCTGAAACTCCGTCTGCAGCGTCTCAAAAGTTTTGAATCCCCCCTTCGTCCAGAGATCTCCCACCGTGCTGATTCCGATCGTGTCCCACTTCTCGAAGCCCTTCGATGTCCACAGGGAGCCCAACCTCTCAGACGCATATAGCGGTGACGCCCGGGTCAAACGGTCCTTCCACCCCATAGCTGCATTAGCCGCGTGCCAGACACGCACCATGACACGCGTCGGTCCCGTCAGACGGGAGTCGGGCGCGCCAGAGTAGAGCGCTCGATTGTAATCGCCACCGGGCAGGAGCATCTTGTCCATTTCAAATGCCGGGTTCAAGGCGGGCCCGTAAAGGCCATGATTAATTGCAGCTAGTTGGGAGGCCCAGTAATACCGTTTAATGTCCGGGAGGGCGACCCCCCCATCGTACCACGGGAGCGTCAATTTAGCCAGAGCAATGCGCGGCCTCCCGTCCCAGAACAGGCGCCGCTGGAGGCTCTCCGCCTCACGGAAGTAGCGCGCCGGAACCAAGTCCATAGTGTTCTGGAGGGCGTACAGAAAGCGCGGCAAGGACATCATCTTAAACAAGGCCGCTCGGCCAAGCGGCGAAAGCGGAAGACGCCGCCAACGCGCAACGTCCTCCTTCAAGCGCTGGAGGGGGGGTAGCAAGTTCCGCTCATAGCGGGCCTCCGGGTCTAGAGTAATATATATACCCAGGTACCGGAACCCCTGGGAGGCAATCTGGATCGGGCAGTCCCGTGGTAGGGCCGGAGCCTCCCCGGAAAGCACATATACGCAGGATTTCGCCCAGTTGATGACGAGGCCTGAGTTACGACCGAAGGAGCGCAAAACATCAACCAGGACAATCAGCGATTTACGCGGGGAGGCGAGATACAAAAGGATATCATCGGCGTAGAGGGATACGCGGTCCTCATGCTCGGGGGTCCAGCGGAGACCACGGATAGAAGGGTGCCACCGTAGCCACTCCGCCAAGGGCTCCAAGGCCAGTGCAAACAGGAGCGGCGACAAGGGGCAACCCTGACGCGTGCCCCGCCCCAGCGCGAATGGGGCCGAGACTCGCCCATTCACCACCACCTGCGCCAATGGGCCCGAATACAACAATTTGACCCAGCTAATGAATCCCGGTCCAAATCCAAATTTCGCCAGCATCGCCCAGATGTATGGCCATTCAAGCGTGTCAAACGCCATGGTGGCGTCTAAGGACGCCAAGATGGCCGGCTCCCGCACAAACGGGACACGCGCGAGCACCCCGTGCAAGCGTCGCAGATTAAGAGCCGTGTTGCGGTGGGGTATAAAGCCAGATTGGTCTTGGTGGACCAAATCGCCCACCACGCCGACCAACCGGTTGGCCAACACCTTGGCGAGGATTTTGGGCTCCGCGTTCAAGAGCGAGATCGGCCTATAGGATGTGACCCGCTCACGGGGTCTCCCCTCCTTGTGGATCACCACGATTGTGGCCAGACGCTGGTCCGGCGGGAGGGAACCCTGCGAGTGGGCCGCCAGGAACATCGCGCGCAGGTGGGGCGCTAGTACATCCGGGCGTAGCTTGTAAAGCTCGATGGGGATACCATTGGGGCCCATGGCCTTGCCGGATGCAACCGAGCGAATAGCCAGGGCAATTTCGTCCGAGGTGGGAGGAGCGTCCAGCAAATCCCTGTCCTCCACCGTAAGGGAGGGCAGCGCGATGTCCCGAAGCAGGGCATGGGAATCTTCCTCCGAGCAGGGGGAAACCGGGGAGTACACCTCGCGGAAGTAATCCGCGAAGCAGGAGACAATGGCTTCCGGCTCGGTGACACACGCACCATCCATCCTCTCAATCAAAGGAACCACACGACTCGCTCTCTCCCTCTTATCCAACCACGCAATCAATTTGCCAGCCTTATCACCCACATCATACAATCGCCCCTGCTGCTCTCTACTGAGGCCCCTGGCCGCCTCCGTGACGAGGGCCCTATAGGCCGCCTGCTTGAGGTGTAGAACATGCAGCTTGGCATCCGTTACCCCGCTCCCCAGGTCACCCTCCAGTTCCGCAATCTCGGCCTCCACCCGGGTCACTTCCTCCCGCTCGCGCCTCCGGGCATGGGAGATAAAGGAGAGGGCCTCCCCTCTGAGAACTACCTTAAAAGCCTCCCACAGGGAGATGGCCGCAGGGACAGACCCCACATTCTCGTCAAAATATCGCTGTAAGGATTTGATCAAGTCGGCACGAATGGTGGGGTCGCGCAAATACCATGCATTGATTGGAGCCACCCTGCCCTCCCCCCTCGGGACGACATCAAAATGTAACAGCAATGGGGAGTGATCTGAAATACCCCGCGCCAGATGGCACACCTCCCCCACCCTCCCAGCATAGGCCGCCGGGACAAGGATGTAATCAAGCCGCGAGAGGCTACCATGGGCACCCGAGTGGAAGGTGTATTGCAGCTGTGCGGGATGCTTTAGGCGCCAGCAATCCACCAGGCCCAGTGTGTCTAAAAGGCCGGACAGCCACGCCTGTGCCCGGGGGAGGTCCCTAGGGGGATGACGATCCATAGACCCAGAAGCTACCGCATTAAAGTCCCCCCCAACCACCAGCAGGCCACCCGGAAGGTCCAGGAGGAGGCGCCCCAGGTCCGCAAATGTAGTAGCTTGTAACCCAGGCGGGACGTACACTGATATAAAAATAAACACTCTACCCTCCATTCTACCCACCAGGACAGTGTAGCGTCCCCTCTCATCATGGCGCACCTCATCAATCTCCAACGGGAGCGAGTTCTTGATCATGATACCCACCCCCCGCGAGCCCGAAGTGAAGCCCGAATGGGCCACCAAACGATAGCCCCGCCGATTCATAGCATGAAAGGAGTTACCTATAAGGTGTGTCTCCTGCAGGAAGACAACATCTGGTGAAATACGTTTCAAGTACTGCAGGACCACACCACGCTTAATCCTATCCCCCAGGCCGTTGACATTCCATGACAACAAAGTCAAATCCCTACCCCCCATCGTACGTGGAAACAATCAGTCGTCCCCCACAGAGCATCCTGAGAGCAACAATACAGTAGCGGGTTTGCCTTGCGGTGCAAACAAACAACACACCCCTCCCACCCCCCCATCCCAACAGAACTCCCCCCTCCCTGCACCCCTGCATGAGCCCAGACAGCCCCCCCAAAGTGCAGTGTGCCTGTCGCCCCATAGATGAAAACTAACTAGTCCCCCAGAGGAGGAGGGAAGCCCCCAACAGACCCCGAACGACCTCCATAGGAGGGGAACATATACGATCAATAAATGGTAAAGGAATGTTGTCCAGAGCAAGGCCTATTATTCACCCCTCAATTCTGATCCGGCGGGCCCTCCCCGCTGACCGCACCCCCCCCACCCCCTCGGCCCCGATCTCCAGGCAGAGTGTCCAACCAGTCCCCAGCCGCCTCGGGCCGGTCAAAGAAGTGCGTGCGACCCTCCACCTCCACCCTCAGCTTAGCTGGAAAAAGCATTGAGTACTTAAGGTTCAGGTCCCGTAAGCGACGTTTAACACCGAGAAAACTCAGTCTCTGCTTTTGGACCGCCAGAGTAAAGTCTGGGTAGAAATGCACATCCATGTTATCAAGCTTGACCGGTCCCTGTTGCCTGGAGGTCTGCAGGATAGCGTCTCTGTCCCGAAAGTTAAAAATCCGGGCAATGAGAGGCCGTGGCGGGGCACCGGCCTTAGGTCTGCCCCCAGGGACCCGATGAGCACGTTCCACCGCAAAAAGCTTACTCAGCCCCCGGGGCTGGAGATGGGCGAGGATCAATTCTTCCACAAAAAGATCTGCCGCCTCCGCCTCTCGTCCCTCCGGCACCCCCACAATACGAACATTATTCCTCCGGGCCCGACCCTCGGAATCCTCCAATCGCCGGTCCATCAGGGCGCTCGCCTGGCCGAGCCGGCGCACCTCCTTCTGGAGGGCCACCACATCCGTCGTGAGGCCCGTTGTGGTGTGGGCCAGGGAATCGACCCGGTCGTTCGTTTTGGACAAGTCAGCCCTCACGAGGCTCACATCCACAAGGACCGAGTCTATTTTTTGCGCTAGGGTGTCGAAGCGCTGGTCCACCGAGGCCTTCATCTCTGCGATGGCGCCCATGACGTCCCGGAGGGTCAGATCCACCGGCTGAGCAGATGCCTCCGTCGGGCCCGCCGGGGATGTGCGCGATGTCTCCGGAGATCCCTTCTGGAGAGTGTAGCGGTCCATACTGTTGGATTGGTGCGCCGGGCCACGGCGGGTCGTCTTCACCTTCGCCCGGTCGCCATCTTGTTTGGTGGACATGCTTGCTCTCCCACCGTCGTGCCAATCTCCTTAAACGGGGCGATAAACCAGTGCACGGGTTCCGGGGGGGGGGGGAGGGCGACCACTGGACCACAGGACGACCCACAGCCGGCGGGTCAGCCGGGCACCTTGACAAGGCCACACCACCGCACCCCGCTCCGCAACCCTACCTCGCTTGAGGGCAAGGGGGGCGCAAAAGCGAAAGTGAAAGTGCGGGGTACGCGAGTCGCCCAGCCTTGCCCGCCGCTGTTGTTCACTTTGTCCCCGGATCGCCCCACTACTCCAATCCGGGGGGCCGGCGCGGAGAAGGCCGCAACCTTCGATCGGTGCTCCCACCGGTGTCCGGGGTCCGATTCGAACCCGAAAAACGGGTGGCGCCTCAGCTCGGGTTCACAGACACAGTCCCCTCAACAAGGACAGGATATCGCCAGGATTAATTCAGGAGGTCGCGGAGGTCCTCGGGAGCCTCGCACCTACGCGGCCATCTTGGTTGCGCGCTAGGCTCCTCCCTCAAGAAATAGATTTTTGAAGGATGCTTAATCAACTAGAAGCTGACAAAATCTTCAAAGAACTTACTTATCTCTGGCAATACTATTTCTGGTTTATAATCTATCTAAAAGTAGATTCCTCACCTTAGAACAGAGCCATAATGCCAGACAGGATTCAGGAAAACTTTGTAGCAGCAGTCAAACGCGACTATGGGTGGCATCGTACAGCTCAGCACTGACTCACGCTGATATCTGTTCCTTGTGTTCACCCTTTCTGCACCTTCAGATGCAGTCGGATAAATTGTTGGTAAGTGAAAAAGTACTAAGTTGTGATCTTTTTAGATCTAAAAAGAGGACAATCCACAGAAAGAGGAGACGTGAGATCAGTGAGGAATCTTTAGTAGGCAGAGTGCCCACCAGAAACAGCATTATTGAAGGTAACAGAATAGTTATCAGAAGAATAATTTAAAGTTGAGGACTTAGCAGATAGAAATAGTAGCACCTCCTAAACGTGGGGGGTCTGTGCAGTAGGATCAAACCAAAATGTCTTGCAATCAAAGTGTCCTTCTGGCTGGATCAGGCGGTCAGTATTTTGTTAGCATATGCTTGGAGTCCCAATACGCAGCTTATCAGCTATCAAGGGCAGGCACTCCTTTTGCCAGCCCATTGAGAGAGGCCTTAGCCCTAGTGGAACAGGCTATCAGACAATCTGGGACAGTTTCTTGAACAGTGGGCAACCAATATTAATTTTAAGGGCTATCCCCCTCAACGGGGTCCTCTTAAGCACAGCAAACACCTTGGTGCACCTGGTTGTTGATGTAAAAAATGGTGGTGGTGTTGTCTGTTTGAATCATAAGGTCTTTTGATTGTAAAGACAGAAGGAAAGCTTTGAGAGCCTGAAGAACTCCTTTCAGTTCTAACAGATTTATGCATTTTTTTTTCCTATTTGGTACTATAGACCTGGAATAGCCAGATTGTTCATTTGGGCATAAAGTGACGCATCTGTGGTGTTAGACTGAGATGGTGTTATTTTCTAAAAAGGTACCCCCATCAGCAGACTAAGAGTTGGCCCACCAAAAAAGAGACATGCATGAATTGTCAGGAGAATCAAATCTTCCCAGAGACCGGTCCACTGAAACCATTGATTTTTTAGGCACATTTAGAGATGCCTCATATGTAGGTGTGCGTTTGGGACTAAAGTGATGCAGGATGCCATTGATCCTAGAAGAGATGCTACTTTGCGAACCGTTGGTTTGGTCCGCTGCAAGATTTGAATACATTTAATTTGAATTGATAACACTCTCTCCTCTGAAGGATACACACTTTCGTTCTGAGCGTCTAGAGTCACTACCAGAAGGTAAGACACTGAACTGGTGTTGAGATGGACTTTTCTACATTGACCTGTAGACACAGTTTTGTCAGAAGAAATTTTGTGGTGGCATAGTCTTCTTTCACTTTGTGGGAAGAATCTCCTCTTAAGAGCCAGTGGTCCAGGTATGGATATATAAAAATAACTTATTTTCTTAGTTGTGCCGTTACCATTGTCACTTGAGAAGAGTCAGAAGAGATGACTTTAGACCAAAAGGAAGTACTACATCCTGATAGTGGTGCACAGCTACCACAAACCTCAGAAACGGTCTGTGATGAGGTAGTATAGGAATGTGAAAGTACACATCCTGAAGGTCTACTGCACAGAGCTAATCATTTCTTCTTAAGTGCAGGAACATTTCTCTTTCTTAATACATCCTTTTGTTGAGGTACCGGAGATCCAGAATTGGACAGAACTGACTGAGCTGATTTTTCTTTTTGACAAGGAAATACCTCAAGCAAATCCCTTTGTTCTTTTGATGTTGAGGGACTTTTTTATTGTTTTTTTCTGCAGTAGGAGTGCTGTTTCTTGTTTGAGGTCGCGTAAATGGGCAGTCATGAGTTGCTGTGGAGGGACTAGTGGTGGAATGCTTGTGAAACAGAGTGCATAGCCGTTCTGAATAATATTTAGGACCCATTTGTCTGTTATATTCTTCTACTCTTCCAGGTAATGTTTTACTGCTCCCCCACTGGAGTGGGATACTGTGGACGGGGTATTTGAACCTCATCATTTTTACCGAGATTTTGTTCCCCTGTTCTGCGAGGGTTTATGTGGTGAGTATCGTCTCCTCTGGTATCGGCTATGAAATGGCCTTTGAGCCAGTCGTTCTTGATATGGATAGGGCCAACTAGGGTTTTGAACCCTATGGTAGAAGCCCACTGCTTTGAGTGTTTCAGCTTCTTTAGGAGCATTTTCTCCTCCACTTGCTGTCCGAAGAGGGAGGCTCCTAAAAAAGGCAAGTTGGCAATCTTTAGCTGGCAGTCTGGTTTTAAAGATTAAGGCCTTAACCAAGATGTACGCTACAGAGAAATGCCATCTGAAAAATCAGTGGCCTAAACCTCCACGGAGTCCAATGTGGCACTGATGGACTCATTTGAAATCAGGTAACCCTCTTTAATCATCTCTAGATTGTCTTGTTGCCTGTGATCTGGCAGGTCAGCCATGAATGATTTCAAGCGTTCCCAAATCTCCTGATGGTATCTGCCCAATAATGCTGCTGAATTGGTAAAGCATAAATGTGTAGCTGCTGTGCCACACATTTTCTTCCCAATGGCATCCATCTTTTTGCTTTCTCGATGTGTAGTTCTAGGTTGTGGAGTTTCAAGTATCACAGACCGTGACGGCGGTGGAGTGTCAACTTCAATGTTAAATTTAGATGCTCCTCTGACTATGCATCTTGAATGACGGGGAGTGGGGTGGAGAGGTCGGCATATATTATGTTACGGTTGTATTCGAAGATCCTGTCCCTGATCGTGTTGACAGAGATAATGAGAGTCTGGCGGACTGAGTTCTTGGGGGTGGCGTTGTGACAAGTGAGGGGGCCTTCCATTTGTGAATTGGTGACATTGAGGTCGCTCTTGCGTGCAGTTGCACCGGAGATATGCGTAGAGGTTGCAAAGAAACCTGTAGAGGATCAATAGGTGGAATAATAGGGCGGACTGGGGAAAGACGCGTGTCTCATTCAGATGATGGAGGGTCCATACGTTGAGATGTTGCTGACCAATGTGAGGAAGAAGACATTTCCATCTAAATGACATTTGACGTCCAGAGTGGAATGATCAACATCGTACAATGTGTCTTAGACATGGCCTAAGTCCTTGGTGGAGAGATATGTCTCTTCGATACAGAGTGAGAATGCTGCTTCAACGTCAATAGTGGAGATTGACGCTGATTAGCATGTTCTTAATGTCGAATTATGGGACTTTCATGTCGACCGGTAAGATCTTGACGCTGGATGATGTGATGCAGACACTGATCTAGAGCGACACTGTTGCAGTGACGGTCTTCCGCCTTGAGGAAGGTCTTGTCCCCGGTCTTGACGTCGAACTGCGACTATGTACGAGTCCCATTGACATTTGACCCTTCCTTTGGAGGCAAGCAGGATGGGACCAGGCCTCTCAATGTCAAAGACTTTGACGCCGGCGGAAGGCAGTGATTGAAATGAGGACTGCGCTGGTGTCAAGAGGGGGGATTTTTAGGTTTCGCCTGCACAGCACTTGCGCTGTGCTTCAGAAATCTATTGTTATTAATAAAAACTTGAAAGTGACTTGCATCCCATCCCACCTCCTCTCTTTTCTGGCTTCTCATTGGTTCCTCACCATATGGGGGACAAACCAGGCAAACTGCTGTCGTGGCTGATCCGACAAGATGCAGTCCTCACGACAGTGACGTCTATCAAGACCGCGCGAGGCATCACTGTACATACACAACATGATATACACAGTACCTTTGTGGAACACTATTCTGAACTGTACAAGACTTATCTGCAAGCTACGGACGCGTACATTCGGGACTTTCTCTCCACCCTCGCATTACCACAACTGACACAGAGTCAGCAAGAGGAACTGGACGCTCCTTTGCTACCAGAGGAAATTAAGGATAGTATCTTTTCCCTTTAAAATGGCAAGTCCCCGGATCCGGATGGACTTCCGGTTGAATTTTATAAAGCTTACTCAGGCATATTAATACCAGAATTGCATTGGGTGTACACAGGGGCATTGAAAGACTCGCCACTCACGCCTACGCAAAATGAAGCGCTGCTGATCTCCCTTCTGAAACCGGGCAGAGATCCTGATCTCCTAGGCTCCTATCGCCCGCTTGCTTTGTTTAACACAGACTATAAGATATTAGCCTCTATCCTAGCTAAGAGACTAGCCACGTTTGTAAAGACTTTAATCCACCACAATCAAAACGGATTTGTCCAGACCAGAAGTACTTCTTTTAACATACGTAGATTATTCAGGCTCCAGCCATACGCGTCAGAACGCTGGCCACGTTCAGGTTGTCTGGTACTAGACCTGGAAAAGGCCTTCAACTCAATGGAGTGGCACTATCTTGCAGTGGTTCTGCAAAAGTACGAGCTTGGGGACGAATATTTACATCTGGTGCAACTGCTGTACCAGCGCCCTACGGTGCGAGTCCACACGGGTAAGCTCATCTCTGACGCAATACACGTTCGGAAAGGTACCAGACAGGGATGCCCCCTATCCCCGCTGCTATTTTCCCTTGCTATGGAGCCACTGGCAGTTCTGCTCCGGGAGAGCGGTATGGAATGGGGCACTCCTCTAGGCTATGGACTCCACGCAGTGTCCTTATATACGGATGACCTGCTGTTATATATCAAAGACCTGCATGCTATACCTCCAGCTATATCTACATTGTTTCGTAGGTTTGAAGCAGTATCGGGACCCCGAGTAAACTGGGCTAAGTCGGGCGTTATATCTTTCCAAAACGACGTGGCGGAGGCTGACGTAATCATTAACGGTACCACACTCACTTGGTATCCGACTACGTTCAGATATCTAGGAGTTTACATATATAGGTCCCCAGTGGATACACTGGATGGCAACCTGGTACGCGCCATCTCATCTGTTAAGGCACAGATGCAGTTCTGGAAGACCCTCCCATTAAATGTCATGAGTCGTATTACCTTAGTCAAATTGATAGTATTACCGAGACTACTGTATTACTTCGCGAACCTGCCTGCATTGCAGAAATTATATGCGCCACCTGAGCAAAGGGGTTTAGCAGTTCCGCATTTGGAACTCTACTGCCTAGCTGCCCAGCTACAATGGATCACAAAATGGTTGTGTGGCAGGAACCCATCGGATACAGCAACCGAGTCGCTCTCGTGGACGCAGTCCCAAATATATAGTTAGTTTCATCCACTGGCAAAACTTCCCTGTCCAAAGCAGGTCCATAAAGGGCTGGCTCATAGATGCTTCCGTAGAAGTCTGCAGCTCACCAAAGACACGATCCCTCATGCCCAGATACTGCCACTCATTGGGACACCCAGAGGCGGAGGCACAGTGACAGACGTAGCACTGTCAGCCTGGCGTGAGGCTGGGGTGGAAACAATGGAAGCCCTATATGTAGATGGCTCTCTTGTGCCCTTTGAGACTCTGCAAGCAGATGGTGGTATACTGGCGGGACAGTTCCTCCTATATGCAGATATTGTACGGACGTTGACGCTAGCATGGGGAAATCTGACAGCTGAGCCGCCAACACACCAGCTGTTGCAGTACCTACATGTCATGAGGGAGGGGTCACATGTAGTGCACTGGCTGGTGCAGGCCTTACTCACACACGTATTGAAACCACTGCAGAGTCTCCAAACACGCTGGGCTGAGGACAGAGGTAGACCCTGGATTGATAAGGAGTGGGAACGTGTCTTAGCTAGCGCCACGCACATACAACTTACGGTTTAAACTTATACAAACGTACATATTGCACAGAGCGTACCTCTCACTGGACAAAATAAACAAATATTTCAACATCACCACTTCTGATTGTCCGAGATGTCGGCATACAGATGCCGACTTCTTACATATGTTGTGGTCCTGTCCCCTACTACTGCCCTACTGGCGCGCTATAATTGAGGCACTCACAGACTGCACTAACACTCAGATACCCAACACGTGGGAGGTTTGTATACTGGGATTTTATACTCGCAATCAAGCTAACAAGGAAAGTTTTAGATTTCGCGACCTCGGCCTAAAAACTGAGAAACAGCTAATTACTAAACGATGGAAGCATAAGGATCCCCCCAATGCACTCTGTTGGAAAAAATCACTAGCGGTGGGGGCGCAGGCGGAGATCACCGTCCTTCACAGGGTAGAAACGGCGGGGTTGCGGAAGTACCCCATAGCACAATCCTGGGATGATATTCTCAAAGCCCTTACACATCCTTATGGTATACCGCATACACCTCCCGTACAATAGGCAGGTGACGTTACCTGAAGTTTCGGTCGATGAGTACATTATGCCATGTACAGCGCTGATCTCTACCGTAGCTGCCGAGCTGGAACACAACCACGCAGGCCTTGGTGACATTCTGTAGGTACATATTTAGTCATAAGCTGCCCTGGCATCTACACGACTGTGATTTTAACAGAAAATGCAACCCGCACTCATTACAAATAATCCAGCTTAGCCGCAGCTTAACTTGGATGGCCACTCGCCTAACGATCTCATACTCCATCTGGTATTTGATATCTCTCTTCTCATTTTTTTCTTTTCTCCGTTCTTTTTTCCCCCCTCTGTTCTTTTAGTTGAACTTCATATTTTTGCAAATCAAAAATAAAAAAAAAACAAAAAAAATAAAGTTGATATCCAGCATTACTTACTATTGTATGTAAATGTTGCACATGAGGAAATGCGATCTGAGTCTCAGAAGGTGCAAAGAATGCAGTGAGTATATCTCCGACACCTGATATATCTGCGCACTGACAACTTCCGATTAAATGGTGCATACACGGGAAACACACATTGATATGTCAATAGAGACAACAGTATGCGTATGCAGTTCGAACTTATGTTACCTCATACATGTATACCGCTATGTGCGCTGCAGATGTAAGTTTTGTTACAATTACTTGGAGGGAACACCCGACCTTAAGTGCATAGGCCCATGGCAGCATTTCTTTTACTGCAAGCTTAATATATGCGATACTGTGTTACAATTGTATAATAAAAGATAAAATGCAATAAAGAAATTAAAAAAAAAAAAAAAAAAAAAAAAAAACATGCACCTGCGGCTGAGTTTGTCCGCCCTGGCGTTCAGGGAACCTGCCACGTGTTGAACCACAAAAGGGGAGAAAGGCAGACTGCTCAGGGTGGGTGATGGAGATGCCCAAGGACCTGGCCGTAGCCCGAGAGTCCTTAAAGCGCTCCAGCGTGTTGTCTGCCTTGTCGCCGAAAAGGCGACAGCCATCAAAGGGCATGTCCATAAGATTGGATTGGACATTACCGGAAAAAACAGTCGAGCACAACCAGGCGTAGCGTTGAAGGGCTACTGACATGGAAATCGTCCCGCCTAGTGCGTCGGCAGTATACAGCCCACAGCGAATGGTAAAGTTTGCTGCATCTCACCCCTCGGCAACTGTATGGGGGAGCACGGCCTGGGCCTCCTCCAGGCATTGGGGCAGCACCTGCGCTACAGTATCGCACGAAGAGTGGGTGAAACGGCCAAACAGACATGCAGTGTTTACAGACCGCAGTCAGAAGCAGGAGGAAGAAAACATCTTCTTTCTTCCCAAGGTAGTTCAGCTTTTTGGATTCCCTATCGGGTGGTGCGTTAGGGAATGCGCCTTTGGCAGTGGAGGCTTGGACCACCAAGCTCTCAGGGGTGGGGTGTTAGGACAGGAAAGTGGGGGGGTCGCCCGGGCCGGGCAGTGGTGTCGGCAATCATCCTGTCCACCGGAGCCCCTGTGTTGGGCCTGGACCGGGTGCCCAAAAGGATGTCCGTGAGGGGTTCATTAAACAGCAGCAGGGGCTCCGAAAAGCTCCCTGCCAGTTGAAGGACCTCTGTCAGGAGGTTAGACCTGACTGCCACCGTAGGTAGCTTGAGGTGGAGAGCCTCGGCCGCCCTAAGCACCACCACTGTGTATGACGCTCTCTCCTCCGTAGCCACGGTAGGAGGGGACAACATGCCAAGGTCTGGTGTGGTATCCAGACCACTGGCTTCCCCCAGTTCCTCTCTCCAGTCCTGTTCATAAGCCAACTGGTCGGTTAAAGGGTCCCCAGATCATCCCAGTCCTCTTCACCCTCCTTTGGCTGCCAATTTGGTCTCAAAAAGCCAGGGTAGAACAGGGGCACAAAAGTACCCATCGACGTTGGTCGACGCCGGTCCGACTCCGTGTCTATCACGAGGTGGAGGCCGGGGTCGGCCGAGGACACAGCAGACGCCAGTTGCGGACGTGGTGCCGGTGGAATAGGCGCCAGGGGAGGCGTAACATGGTCGACCGGCGCCAATCCAGCAGCCCAAAGATGGTGTGCATCGCTTCATAAAACTAACGAAGCTGGGCAGGGCTCCCGGGAAGGGGGGGGGGGAACCTGGAGCCGACCCTACGGGCTCCGAACACAGAGCGGCGGGAGGGACACCACACGCATCCCTTGTCGCGTTGGCCGACGGACAGGTAGAAGTCGAAGAGAGACGATGCTTCTTCAACTCCTTCTTGTGCTTAGACTTACCTCACCCAGAGTGCGATGACTTAGATGAAGAATGGTGTTGGCTCTGCGACCGGTCCCTCGACCTCCTCCGTGACGTAAAGCGACGCGGAGCCGACTGCCAGGCCTCGAGTAGCTTTTGGGACCGCTCCCGCAGAGACTTCAGGGCTATTGTCAGGCAGTCGGAGAACGACTTGGGGTCGTGGTCGCGCTCCAGGTAGTGGAGGCACACGCCGTCACCGACAAAAGACCCGCAGGCCCTGAAGACGGGCATCCCTCGTGCACCCGGGGTCCATGGACTCAAAAAAACGAATTCGACAAAAGTGGAGAAAAAGTCAGTCAAAAAGTGACTGGTGGTACTGCTCTCTCCGGATCTGCGCTGGATGGCATGGAAGAAAGAAAGAACGGACGTCAGCGAGCGAGGGCAGCGTCTATGTAGCTACCGCGACGTCATCCCAGCGACCACGACAACGAACGCAGAGTCAACCAATGACACCTTCCGACACACAGGGGTACTGCTAATGAAAAACTTTCCGGATCCAGTCTGACGCCTAGGGGTAATTCTAAGGCAAGTCATCTATAACTATCTGTTTGTTTCAGACAGTCATACACGGAGCAGAACAGCAAGCTTTAATCTCTTTCTGCCCATTTTAGCATCAGTTAGGGCATTAGAGTCTAAGCAATATTGTTTAGTTAATGTGTGAATGGACTCCTAAGTAGCTGCCTTACCTATGTCAGCTATAGACACACTTTTGACTCAATACTCTGCTTGAGTGCGCACTAGACCTCCATGAAGCAAAATACTATCCATGTAACTGGAACTTGCTTAGAAGTGGCAATATTTTGTCTTAATGGTTCGTAATTATTAGTCAAGATGGTTTTCTCAAACCTTTTGTTTTGTCCAAGTAGAATAATAACACCCTAGTAATATTTAAAGAGTGCAAGGCTCTTTCTGCCAGTGTTAAATGAGTGGGGAAAAATGTGGGAAAAGTAATGGTTTAATTGATATGAAAATCAGAAACCACCTTGGGGTGATAAGAGATGTGGTCTCATCACTACTCTGTTAGAGTGGAAAACAGTGTATGGGGTTCTGCAATCACTAGTGCTTGCAACTCACTTCCTCTTCTAGCTGAAGTAATGGCGATTAAAAATACTATTTTCCATGATAAATGCTGCAATGTAAATGTATGTGTCAGTTTAAAAGGTGAATCCATTAATTTCAAGAATACTGTTTATTCAGTGATGACTGCTGGTTGTGTTTTAACTGACGTGAACTGTAACTTAGATTGAGCTAGGTGGTAGATAAGGAAGAATTTAGTCTTGACACGCAATAGGATTGTCCTTTTGTTGGCACCTAATAAAGAATATTTTCCTCTTTAGAGCAGAACATAATCTTGTAAGCGGGCGGTTTGCTTCTCTTAAGATTTCCAAACAAGCCGGTGTTCAATTTAGAAGGCCACACTGATACAGTATGATTTTAGGAGCCATGCAGCCTAATACAATCATAGAAGTGTCGGAGTGTAGTCTGGCCATGCAACAAGATGGCTGCTTGAGCCCGGAGCTCTGTGCCTTGGGGAGCCCCGGACAGCGGTGAATGCTTTTTCACGGGCTCTGTGGCTGAAGAAAACCAGCTGCTCACTTCGTGGAAAGCCCGGAATTTGACATGTAACATTTCCTGCTGAGAAAAACGACGCCTGTCATGTGTTGTGGGAGCTTGTCTGGCAAGAGGAGAGCAGCCCCATGAAGAGCAGAAACAGCACTCTTGACCTGCGTCATAAATCAGAGTGGCTCTGACTAGCCTGGGTAAATCTGGAAACTCTGAGGAGAATTTTTTACTTGTGCAACAGCGAGACGCTGTATTGTGGCGTCTTCCGCTCTTCATTTCATTTTAATTCCAGTCAATTCTGAGGTGACCAAGCAATCACCCGGATACACTGTTGCTATTAGAACAGACTACACCAGAGTGTACTTTTGCCTGACCTTTGCTACTGTTGCTATTTTACCAGTAGAATAGCGTGTTGAGCGCTGAATTTTAAACTGACAAAAAAAAGTACTGGTCCCACACTGCTATTATACTGCTGAACTATTAATATAATACAACTACTGTTTTGCTGTACTGGAAAACAGGTGAAAACATGCCTCAGATACAAAATAAGTATTGACTTATATTACTATTTTAATTAACTCTGGTGTAACAACACAGATCATATGCAGTAGTAACTTTATTTTATTAAAAGTGAACACTGAAGGAGAACTACCTGACTCTTGAAGCTTAACTTTCTGCAGATAAAGATCAGCTTTACACCACGCTGATTCTGGTCCAGGACAGTTATCAAGATTAATAACTATTAATCACCCTCTACATATATAGCTTGTTACCGAATCTAACTGAATTCAGCTGCGTTCCTAATTGGGACGGCCCAATTCATACACCAGTGGTTAACATAATATTTTCTACTTTGTGTGCCTCCTGCTCAAGTACCGCTTTCAAGTTTGGATTGACCCTATGTGACAAGCATATCAGATAAATGAGAGGATCGCAGAAGAAATCTCTACAATAAAGTTGATACAAAGTATAGATTTGAACTTACTTTTAAAACCATAACATAAATTACTACCTACTATTCTCAAATAATCCTTCATGATATAAGGTCTACTACTTTACTCCATGTGGAGTATATTTGAAAAGAAAAACGGCCCTCACAGTTCTATAGTAAAGGACTGCCGCTACGAAGTTGAAGATGCCTTCTGGTAAGATAAATGGGAAACCTGTAAAACAGTCCCTTTTCTCAGAAACTCTTAGCCAATGTCGTACTACATCGGATGTAAGGAATAATACTACTTTGACATTAAACCATCCTACTCCTATGGCATCATCATCTTCAGAGTCCACTATGGAACGTATCCTCCAAGAAATTTCTGCTGTAAGCAGACTACTCGAGGGTATGGATCTTCCAGATCTACCCTTACGACTAGAACCAAGTCTATTCGCACAGATATTGCTGGATTCCAAAATCATATGGATGGTTTATCTGCACGAATGAAAATAGCGGAGAAGCGACTTGATGCTATACCAGACTGTGATCAGGAAAAAAATGAATTCAAAGGAGTAAAATAGTTGACTTGGAAGACAGGAACCGTCATGATAACGTACGCTTTTATGGCTTTCCTGAAAAAAATTGAAGGGTTAGATGCTAAATCCTTTCTCAGAGATACCCTACCAAGGGTAACAGGCATCACTTTTGAACCACCGCTTGAGATACAGAGAGCCCATCCTCTTGGACCGATCAATACGGGCAAAAATATATGACCCCGCACGTTCATTGCCTGCTTCTTGCGTCATGAATAAGTCTGTCAACTGATCACAGCGGCTCGCACTAAAGGTTCATTCATAATCTAAGGTCATGAAATCAAAATGGTCGCAGATTTCTCAAAAGAAAGTAATAAGCGTCGCAAGGCTTTTCTCTCTCTTCGACCTCGTCTTCGTTAGCTTGATGTCAAGTATGGTCTTTTCAAGCCAGCACGTTTACGAATCACCAAGGATGGGATTTCCAAAGACTTCTTCGATCCAGAGGACCTTTGTCATTTTCTGGATAATCTCCACCCCCCCCCAAAACATGGAATATGCAGATTCCTAGCCACAAGTCCAATCCCAACTTCTACCATTAAAATCCAGGATATCTTCTGAGCAAATTTGAGGTGATTCAAGCAGTTCCCAGAGTAGAGGACAAGATCTAGATTGACGCATACGTTCCTTAGGAGATAAAGAACAGTCCCTTCAGGCAGTAGCTACCCTTACACAGGAAAGAGACCGGGATAAATCACGCTCTCCTCTAAAATCCTTTTCATTTGAAGGAGTATCTTGAACTATGACTGATTAATTGTCTTTCTACATTAATCACCAGGTGGGTGTTCATTCCATTGATGATCACTGGAAAGGATGATCAGATTAAACAACAGTTGGGAACTTGTCCCATTGAAGATTGCTGAAAAAGATGATCGGATGAGTACTTGAACATCTCTTTATTGGTCATAGGTATCTGTTATATATTATTTATAATTATTTGATTGGTTCATCCTTATTCTCCCCTCTACTTTTCTTTTAACCGTGTATCAATTATACTACCTAATTATTATTCTCTTATTTTATCCTATTCTTCCTCTTATCTAATATATTCTATTCTATTTTATTATATATGTACATTTTTGCTTAGCGGTTATAAACATATTTTAAGTTTCACATACACTACAAGTACCACTATATTCTTTTATAAAAAATGTTATACACCTTTCTCTTCTTCTTAATTATCCTACATATATAACAATACATTTAATTGCTTTTAATATGTAATAGACAATTGTTTTGATATTTAACTATAGTGATCTGTATTCACTATATATCAGTTCTTAGGAATGATACCATTCAATTGTTCCAATAGCAAAATTAGGAAGTATTTAACGTTATTTATTCTTCTTCCTCTTTTGTGTAAAGTCTTTCTAATTATAACTTGCATATGATATATTAATAACCTGTTCGCTAATATTTTTCCTTCTTATTAGATATGGTTAAAACTTTAGAATATAGACATTAGATTTACTGACTAAATAGATGATTGATCGCCTTTTGTTATGAATTGGACATGAACTCATTACGAATTATTGGTATTGCTATGCTCCTCCATTATCAACTCTTCCTACATATCTTCCCCCTTCCCCCTCTACTTAAATACTATAAATAATATATATGATATTACGGATATATTATTTAAAGCATTATTTAATTGCCTTAATATTTAATTATGATATTATTGTCTTTTTACATGATATTTTCATAATGAGATCATATTTAAATGTGCCACCAATTATATATGCTATTTGATATTTATTTACTATTATTACAATGTTATTATTAGCTTCCTTGACTGTACTATACATTGGACAATTTCATATTATACTGTTCTTTCTCTTATTTATTTTTAACCCTCTCCTTTCCTTCTCTATTCCTTTAACCATCATCTCAAATTCTCTTCATCATTTACTCTGCTGCCAGATGGGGCTGCTCGGGTGCGAGTAGCCCGAAAGTTTAGACACGCAGTAAGCGGTTCCTTTCTCTGGTGCTGTGCTTTCTTTCCTTGAACAGCATATTTACCTCTTTCCTTTGTATGTTCATTAGTCGTTCTTGATTTAGGACCCCTAGTTTTGTTCCATACATACTCTCTCCTTTCATTTTAGCTTCATTCTATATCCTCACCCCTTCTCGCCTTCCTTATTCCTTTAAAAAATTAAAACGTATACATCGTTTACACTATACTATTTAACTAGTTTGTATTTCCCCATTCTTGATTATACCTACATACCCACACATTGATGTCTTTGTGGT
This sequence comes from Triturus cristatus, assembly GCF_964204655.1. Taxonomy (NCBI): domain Eukaryota; kingdom Metazoa; phylum Chordata; class Amphibia; order Caudata; family Salamandridae; genus Triturus; species Triturus cristatus. The sequence goes on from NC_140583.1 coordinate 679,128,989, forward strand.
GAGCCACGGTACTTCTTTTCTATCTCGCCCTTCCTTCTTATATTATTTCTAATCTCCTCTTCCCTTAATCTCGACAAGGACATTGTGTACTGTATTATTATTTTTTCCTATTGACATTTCTTTAGCATGACGAGCACTGATCCTCTATATACAGTTACATGGCATGTCCATGTCTCACCCATTACATTAAAAGGGAAAAAGTGCTTTCTTATCTCCAATCCAAACAAGTAGATGTGGCCTTACTACAAGAAACCCATCTAGGACCGCCACTTTGGCGCAAGCGGTGGAGAACATGGCGGCAGTCGGCTGACTTGCTGCGGTGCTCCGGGATCAAGCTCCCGCTGTACTCCGCCTGGATGCCTGATGCCTGAGAAATTGTGAATGATTTCCGTTTAAAAAGTTTTCTATAATCTGGTGGATACATTTTTTAGTGACCAAAAGCTTTGGGTTTTACAAAAAAGAAGAAAGATTACGGAGTATCCTCTCTGATTCCTCCCATCGTACCTGGCGTCCGGCGTGGCTGTCTGTCCTCCCTCTCTATGACGGGAGTTTCAGGCGGAGAGTCCAGCACCCTTGGAGGTGGAGGCAGCAGGGGCGCAGTGTGTGCTACCTGCTCTAAGCACATCGAAGTACCGGCCGTTCTGATGCTGTGGTCCGTGGCCGCCCTGGAGCTGCGACGGGGGAGGAAGGCACGCTGTTTGGCGCTTGCTGCATGTAGCGTCTTAGCTAAATCCCACGTTCAAAAGTTCGAGTTTACTTCTCGAGGAGCAGTGGAGGGCAAAGTGGCTGTTGTGTGTCCCGAGGGCACGAAGAAAGTGGAAAGCTGTGTGGAGGGGGTTTTAGAGGAGCCCGCAGAGGAGTGTTTGCAGTTACACCAGCAGTCGCCCAAAAATAGGGGTAGAGGTACTCGCAGAAGAGGCAGGGTGCCCACAAAGACGCCTGCCCTTACCCCACGTGAGGTAATATTGGCCAAACAGGTGCACACTGGATCTACACCCCTTGAAGGTAAGAAAGCCTCATCTTATTTGTCTGCGGAAGTGAAGTCTAAGTGCGAAAGATCCAACGGGGCCAAAGGTAAAGCTAAACTTAAAAGGGATTTGAACGTGGCACTGGATTTCGGCTCTAAGATAACGCCATCCCTGCGCTCATATTTTAAAGTAATATCGCAGGTGCTCTGTTTGACAGAGGCACAGGACATGTCTGCCCCCTTGACAGTAATAGATTCTGGTGTTGCATATTTGCCTGTTTCAGATGCCCTGGTTGTCTTGGATGTCCCAGTCTCAGATTCTGTCCCTGCTTCTTGTGGCCCCTTCGGAGGAGGTTCGGGCCCTCTGCTCACTTCTGTGAGTGTTCCCTCTGAGGTGGAGTCGGTTCAGCCTTGGACGCTGAATCCATCTAAGGGCGACTTATTGACTAGTGGCTTGATCGGGCCATCAGTATCTGAGTCCCCGGAGGATGGAAGGCATGTTCTAGCAAAAGAAGGGGGAGAGGCAGGGGATTTTGATACTCCCAAACTGGTAACCCAAGTGGAAACTGAGGGCACAGAGTTGAATAGGGAGAGGATGGAAGATCGCCCCCTCGTTCTTGACCAGCAGCAAGCTCTTCTACCAAATCCTGATACAAAGCGCACAATTTCTGCGGCCTCTTTACTGGCAATGTTTTCAACTCTATCTCGAGACATTAAAAAAGGGTTTGAAGAGTCTTCTGCCAATCAGATGGACATTCGGAACTATTGTGAATCTCTAGACAAAAAGATAGACGGGCTAACCTCCAGGACGGGGGAGCTAGAAGAGACGGTCGCTGTGATGTCTATGCATCTGGATAAAGCTGAAGAAGATATTGTTAAATTGCAGAAGGAGGATCAGGCCCTACTAGATAGGATGGAGGTGTTGGAGAACAATGCCAGAAGATCTAATATCCGCATACTTAATGTACCGGAAGGTTCCGAAGGATCCGACGTCAACATTTTTGTGGTGCAATTACTGAAGGAGTCGTTGTGTCTAGATCAATCCTTAGAGGAGTGGACCATCGACATTCAAAGGGTCCATAGAGATCCGTTCAGGAGAAATCAACAAAGATCTAGGCCCCGCAAAATCCTCGTCAATTTTCATACCTATGCCCTCAAAGAGCAGATCCTCAACTTAGCCCTAAAACAAAAATCTCTTCCTGGCAAGGGATTTACTTTTCTTATTAGGTCTGATCTCTCTAGGGTTACGTTAGAGAAACAGTGGGAGTTTGGTAGGCGGCTTGATGCATTTAGAAAGTTGGGAGCAACTGCTCAGTTGGTGTTCCCTGCCGCCTTGAAGGTGATGTTCAATAATAAGATGTTTAATATCAGGTCGGTACAAGCTGCTGACGAGCTCCTTTTAGATTTGGGCAATAAGGCGGCAGGCTAATATATATATATATGTCTCGTAACATTCAGACCAAGAAAGGGCTCGGAGCGTTAAAGGATAATTGCATAACTGTAGGTATTGAAAAATAAACAAATAATCTTTACTAATTAGAAAATGTATTTATGGCTACAACATAATTATTAAGGGGAAAGAAAAAAAAAAGGGGGGAAGAAAGTAGTAGAAGGAAAAGGGGGAAAAAGGGGAATAAAGAAGGGAGAAGGGTAAGGGTAAGGAAGAAGAAAAAGGAGATAACCACGTATATATATATATATATATATACACACATATACATATACACATATCTCCATGATTTTTTTTTTTGCATTCACTTATACTTGCACATATGTACTGTGTTAGCATAAATGGTCACTGTGATCACTTTGGTGAAAAACTTGGCTCAGAGATCGGGGTGGGTCACGGGAGCTTGAGAGGGGGGTGCCATCTACTGGACTCGATCCGGTTAGATACACCAAGGGTTCTCCATGGGAGGGAGGTGGTGTGGGAGGGTCACGGGGTAAAATGTTTTATAAAATTCCTCATGTGCCAACTTTGTGTTCTATTGTACTACGCTTGGTGTATGTCAATCTTAGATATGCTGCTATTCGACATAAGGGTAGGTCAGACGAAAGAAGTTCCAAGCCCCCGTGTAAGGTTGGGTGGCGCTAGAGGCAGTAGTCAGGACAAGTGTTATGGCTATGGCTAATCTAAAGATAATATCTTGGAACGTAAACGGCCTGCGTACTAAATCTAGGGACAGGAAAATATTACAATATCTTCGGGACTCAGAGGCACAGGTCATCATACTGCAAGAGACGCATCTGGTTCAGGATGAAATGGATGCCTTAGTTAAAGGGAATAAGTGGATCGACTTTGCAATTTCTACTTCTCAGTCCTTGACCTGCAGAGGGGTATCGCTTATCTTTAAAAAACATCTCAGGGCTAGGGTATTAGATTTTAAGGTTGACCCAGCAGGTAGATGGGTTATTGCCTCGCTTTCCATCTTGGGTACTCAGTTTACTATGGTGGGGTACTATGGTCCTAATCAGGACGATTCGTCATCCTTGGAGGCAATTTTTTCTCACCTTTTGTCTTTCCCAGAGCCTGTAATTTTTGCAGGTGACTTTAATATTGTCTTAGACCCCACTTTGGATAAAACTCATAATAGTCGGTCTCGAATTCCATCAAAATCAAGGTCCTTTTTGCTAAACGCAATGAAGCAGTATGGTTATGTAGACATTTGGAGGTTAAGGGCAGGTGAACAGCAGGGTGTCTCTTATAGAAACTATAAATATCGTCATCAGTCCAGAATAGATTTTGTATTATTTAACCATACCTTAGTGGATTTTGTTAAAGATATTAAATACCTCCCACTACACCTGTCTGACCACTCTGCAGTAGTTATGGAGCTTATATCGCTGCTAAGGGTGCCGGCCAGGAGCTGGTCCTTCGATCGTTCCTTACTTTCCCACCCAGACGATGTTCTCTTCCTTAAGTCTGAGGTGAGCCATTTCTTAAAGATAAATGTAGGATCGGCAGGCATCGGAGTGGTGTGGGACTCCCTTAAAGCATTTTTGAGAGGCCTTATTACAAATAAAACGGCTTATAGGAGGAGGGAATATAGGGAGGCCGTGACATCAGTGGAAGCAAATATTGCTAACTCAGTTAGAGCTAGACGCTGATTTTAATACAGAAGCGGTCCGCTCTTCTCTATCTGAAAGATTACTTTCTTTAAAGGGCCATCTAGCTTCGATCCTAAATCAGCGGATACAAGAAAGGTGGGAGGCCAGCAAACTCGCACACTTTCAGTATGGAGAAGGAGCGGGGAAGCTATTGGCATGGAAAACCAAAACGGACCAAGTCCGTAATAATATCGAGGTGATTAATGTCAATGGCTTCCCACTCTCCCGAGATGACGATATTAGATCAGCCTTCAGAGAATTCTTTAAAACTATCTATTGTGAGGACAAGAATATCAGCCTAGTTACCATTAAAGATTGGCTCAGCAAGATTACCCTTCCAGCACTTTCTGATGAGCAAGGCGAGATGTTAGATAGTGAAATCTCGGAGGAGGAAGTTATTAAGGCCATACATAATGCTAAAAAGGGGAAGGTGTCTGGTACAGATGGCCTACCGGCTGAAGTATATAAAGCTCTGGAGCGGGAACTTGTCTCCTTCCTGGTAGTAGTATTTAATAATATTCTACTGGATGGTGGTCATCCTCCGACATCATGGGACAGTGCGTCTATAACAGTAATTTTAAAACCGGGGAAACCATCAACTGAATGTGGTTCATATAGGCCAATCTCCATACTAAATGTAGATTACAAAATATTTGCTTCAATTCTGGCAAACAGATTAGCTCTTGTTGCCCCCAACATTCTACACCCTGATCAGAAGGGGTTCGTCAAGGGGCGGCAGCTATATGAATTAACCTTTGACTTAATAGGGGCTATTGACTTGGCAGTTTTTGAGTCTCTCCCCCTGGCGGTCCTTACCCTGGATGCCACCAAGGCCTTCGACAGAGTCAATTGGTTGTATCTGTCGGAGGCCCTGGCAAAGTTCAATGTGGGAGCAGGTTTTCGCCGTGCAATTGGTCTTTTATATCAGAACCCAAGTGCCTGTGTACTGGTCAATGGTAATTTATCTGACCCCTTTAACATCTCGAGGGGTACACGGCAGGGCTGCCCCCTCTCCCCGCTTCTTTTCGATCTATACGCTGAACCATTCGCCCAAAGTCTGAGGGATAATGTTAATATCAAGGCGTTCGCGTACAGGGGTTGGGAGAGAAAAGTGGCCCTGTACGCTGATGATATCCTCATCTTTACATCTGATGCCCACATGGCCCTCCCGGAAATATTCAAGCTAGCCTCGGAATTTGGGGAAGTGTCTGGGTATGAGATCAATGCCACAAAAACCGAGATGATGACCTGGGGTATGGACCAGAATTTCTGTATTGCTGGTATTCGGCCAGGTAGGAAGATGAGATATCTGGGCCTTGATATTGAAGAGGATATAGACCAGATTGTCAATACTAATTTCTCCAAGGTAGTCAAGGACTGCCGTAAGTTACTTCAGTCTTGGTTCCATCTTCCATTGTCACTATTGGGAAGGGCTAATTTGGTCAAGATGTCTGTTTTGCCAAAGATTTCTTTTCTATTCAACACTATTCCCCTGTATTTTGATCCAATTCCTATTAAAACATTTCAGGCCAAGATTAACACCTTTATCTGGAATAAACATCTTCCAAGAATTTCGTGGAAAAAGTTAAGGAGGCGTAGGGAAAAGGGGGGGTTGGCTGCCCCGGACATCCAGGTGTATGCCTGGGCGGTCCAGTTATCTCATGCCAGGATGCTGTTAAAGAAACCATTAGAGTATGGGGTGGGAACTCTATACACCACTTTGCTTATTGGAGAGGGCGTTAGCCAGTCCGGATTCCTATTAAAATTTGGAGATCCCAAGTTTAAAAAAAAAATTAAACTAAAGATTCTACTGGGAATGGCAAGGACTTGGGCCAAATAATGATGCTTGTTTCATTGTGGTTTTTAGATACCCCTGACGAAGGGCTCGATGTGCCCGAAATGCATTGGGTTAATAAAATACTGCTTCAGATGAACTTTTTGCGTCTGTACTTGTTCTTGTAATAAGGTCCGGATGGATAATCTTGAACATGAGAAACCGTTGAAAATTGGCATGTTACCTTACGTGTGAAACTAAAAAGAGGAATCGGAGTGAAATATATGATGAAAGGAAAACCAGGAATAAAATTGTGTGTAAGGAACGCGTTACTTACCTGTAACTGCGGTTATCCAGTATTGGTATCTTCCATAGATTCACATGCCTGAATCATTCCCCGTCGTCGGCATGGGAGTCCCCGGTACATAAATAAAGTAATGTCTCAGTAGACATATAGAGTAATAGGCCAAAGGCCTCACCTTAGTAATATATCCACGTCCTTATGTAAAAAAGGACCAAACTTTGGAGAGTAGCCAATCAGCTAGCACCACCCTCTAGAACCTTCCTGGAAGGAGCTCTAGTCCCTCAGATTTTTGAAAGCACAGTGCTAAGTAATTGTATCACTGAGAGGTCCAAGAGAGCCCTTCCACGGGAGGTGAGTGGGTTGCATGTAAATCTATGAAAGATACCAATACTGGATAACCGCAGTTCCAGGTAAGTAACGCGTTCCTTATTCAGTATTAGGGTATCTTTCATAGATTCACATGCCTGAATCAGAATAGTAAGCAATTATAAGCACATTTCGAAAGGTACAGTATATATAAATTCACCAGATAACAATATATCCATGTGAAGATAGAAAGTACCAAAAAACAATGAGATAACAGAGGCATAAAACAAAATAGAGAAATGTGCGTATAGAAGAAAGGACGGTGGGATGAAAGGAAGGGCTCACCGCTAATGAAATAGATGACGGAGCACCGCTTGACCCACCGCAGCGTCTTTCATGAGTTCAGTATCCAGACAGTAGTGCTTGGTAAATGTATGCGGCGTCTTCCATGTGGCCGCCCTGCAAATGTCCGCAATGGGCACTCCTGCAAACAGTGCCATGGAAGTAGGCATTGCCCTCGTGGAATGGGCACGAACTGTGTAGAGCAGGGGTCGCCCTGCTTGCTGGTGGCAAAAAGTAATGGATGCAGAGATCCAGCGGGAGATACTTTGCTTGGTGAGTGGAAGACCTTTTCTAGGCCGACTGTACGCCACGAAGAGTCGGTTAGATTTGCGAAATGTCTTAGTTCTGTTGATTTAGAACTTTAGGCAGCGCTTAAGGTCCAAGGAATGCAGGATTTTTTCTGCCACTGTTTGCGGATTTGAAAAGAATGAACGCAACACAATAAGCTCACTGAGATGGAACTGTGAGGGAACTTTAGGGATTCGTACGAAGAATGAATATCATGTTTGAACTGAAGGAAAGGGTCTTGGATTGAAAAAGCCTGGAGTTCTCCCACTCGCCTTGCCGAGGTAAGTGCTAGAAGGAGCACTGTTTTCCAGGAGAGATACTTAAGATCCGCTCTGTGTATGGGCTCAAAAGGGTGTTTCATAAGTTGAGCCAGAACCGTGTTGAGGTGCCAAGCAGGAGGTACAGGCTTCACCGGAGGGAATGTTCTAAACAGTCCTTTAAGGAATTGCTTAATGAGCCGATGAGACCACAGACAAGGACCTGTGGAAGATATCCTGAAACGCGATATTGCTGCCAGGTGGACTTTAATGGAGGCATGAGCAAGACCAGATATTGCTAGATGAAGAAGGTACGGCAGTATTTGCTCCGGAGTGTATTTTGTTTGATTTGCACCAGATACAAAACCTCTTCCATTTGAATAAGTACGTTCTGTTGGGACTATCTGCTCGGGCCCGAGCTAGAAATTCTCTACAGTCCGAAGGGATGTCTAAACACTGAAACTCTCTGAACTCAGGAGCCAAGCTGATAATTTGAGAGATGCCGGATCCGGATGCTGGACTTGTTGGTGGGTGAGCATGAGGAGAGATGGAAACGGCTTCAACCTGATCGGCGGTTCCAGGGAGAGAAGGTGAAGCTCTGTGAACCAATGTTGGCGTGGTCAAGCTGGAGCTATCAAGATGAGTGTGCAAGGCTCCGCTTTCAACTTCCGGGAATCAGGGGAATTGGCGGAAAGGAGTACGCAAAGACGATGCACCAAGCGATCGAAAATGCATTCCCCAGAGACCCTTGCTGGGGATGCCAGCTTGCAAAGTGTTGGCATTTGGCGTTCTGCTGGGTAGCGAAGAGGTCCAGAACAGGGGTGCCCCATCGAGCGAATATGCTGTTGAGGATCCGCTGATTCAGCTCCCACTCATGACATGCTGCCTGCCGTCTGCTCAGAGAGTCCGCCAACACGTTGTGGGTGCCTGGAACATACTCTGCTCGAAGAGAGATGTGACTGAGCAGCCAGTTCCAAATTTTTTGCGACTCGTGAGAGAGTGTCAGAGAACAAGTCCCACACTGCTTGTTCAAATAGTGCATTGTCGTGGTATTGTCGGTTCTGACAAGCACTAGAGAGTTTGATTCGTGGAAGGAAAGCCACAAGAGCGAGATACACTGCGCGCAGCTCCAGAAGATTTATGTGGAGTTTCTTTTCGGAAGGGGACCATTTTCCGCTTATCTGCAGTTCTTGGAGGAAAGCTCCCCAGCCCTCCAAAGAGGCGTCCGTGGTGATATGTGGAGCAGCAGGAAGCAAGAAAGGCAAGCCTTGAGAAAGGTTCTGGGGGCAAGTCCACCACATTAGAGCCTTTTTTTATCATAGGGGTCACCTGGATGACGTTGTCGAAGGACCCCGTACACTGGACCCATTGAGCTGAGAGCGCTTTTTGAAGAGTCCGCATGTGAAGGCGACAGTGCGGAACTAACAGGATGCAAGAGGACATCATCCCGAGTAGGGATTTGAAGAAGCGCACTGAAAGTGTCTTCTTGGAACGTATACGAAGCACCAAGGAAAGAAGTTTGTCTTTGCGTTCCTGTGATGTAAACGTCTTCCTCTGTATGGTGTCGAGGGTAGCACCCAGGAAACTTATGCGCTGGGAAGGCTGAAGGACGGACTTGTCCTGATTGAGAGTCAGCCCCAGACAATTGAAAAGCCTTAGACAGGCGGTGGAAGACCTGGATGCGCCTTCTAGAGAGGGTGCTTTGACGAGCCAGTCGTCCAGATACGGGAAGACTTGATGGTGTTATTGTCGTAGGTATGCAGTCACCGGAGGAAGACATTTGGTAAAAATGCGTGATGATGATTTGAGTCCGAACTGCAGGACACGAAATTGGTAATGCCTGCCCGCCACCATGAATCTCAGAAATGTTTTGTGGTTGCGGTGTATTGGAATATGAAAATAGGCGTCCTGAATGTCTAAAGACACCATGTAGTCGTCCGCATTGAGAAGTTGTAGCACTTCCTGAACGGTGACCATACGAAATGACTGTTTTTTTAAGGACTTGTTTAGATTTCTCAAGTACAATAACGGTCTCCATTTTTTCTCCTTTTGGCGTATGAGGAAAAAGCAGGAATAAAACCCCTTCCCCTTTTGACCTGGGGGTACCCTCTCTATAGCTCCCTTCTGGAGCATGAGTGCCACCTCCAGGAGTAAAGCACGCACATTTTTGTGAAGCATAGGACGGGGAGGGGTTTGGGGAGGAATCTGGATGAACTCTATAGAGTGTCCGAATTGAACTAATTGTAGAACCCAGCGGTCCGTAGTTCTTTGCTTCGAATTTGTCAGAAAGCGGGAAATTCTTCCTCCAACTTTGGAGGGCAGAGAGGAGTTGGAGACCGGCGGTAGTAGAAGGTCATTGTCGCTGAACGGCGTCTTTCTGTTTCCCTCCCTTGCCACGAAAGGAAGATTTAGTGTAGGAGGAGTGTTGTTGACGCTGCTGGTACTGTGGACGATATTACTGAGAGGAAGTGAAGGAAGAACGGTGTTGGAATTCTCCCCTAGTAGATGTTTGACCTCTCTCTCTTGAGCCTCGAAAAGAGGGGTTCCGGAATTGCATGGTACCCAACGCCCTAGCAGTGTCAGTATCTCTCTTAATACCTTGTAAAGCCTCGTCTATATGTGTCCCAAAAAGAAGTTGGCCATCATATGGCATGTCTAATACTTTGGTTTGGACTTCCGGTCTGAAGGAAGTTGCCTTCAACCAACCCTAGCGCCATAGCACAGCCGCGCCCGCGAGTTGGCGAAACTCGGTATAGGCAATATCCATTGCACAGTCTATAATTTCAGAGGCAGATCTCTCACCCTCCAGTAAGATCTTCTTCGCCTCTTCCTTGGACTCTTCCGGTAAGTTCGCTCGGTATGGTGCAATGTCTGCCCACATCTGCCGATTATAACGTCCCAATAGTGCTAAGGCGTTAGAAGCACGCACTGTCAAAGCAGACATGGACGAAAAGCGCTTACCAATATTGTCAAGTCGCCTACCCTCTTTATCCGGCGGAGCAGTCAGCAAAGAGGAAGGATTTTTTGACTTCCGCTGAGCAGCTTGGGCAATGACTGAGTCCAGTTTTGGATGGCCTGTGAGGCAAGCTGGAGCGGTATCTGGCGCTTCATATTTCTTATCCAGCCAAGGCAAAACTGGAGGGACCGAGGGAGGGTTCTGCATAATCTTTATCCCTTGTTCCCAAATGTAGTCTATAATAGGGATAGACCTAACCAACTTTTTGAAATGCTCTTTAAAATCGTAGAGGAAACAATCCTGTTGGTGCGAGGGCATAGGTATTTGAAAGCACTGCGCCGCTCTCTCTACGATGTTATGAAAGCCTCCAATGTCCTCCGGAGGAGAGTCGGCTGTGGTAGGAACGGGAGAAGCTGGACCGGGAAGAATGTAATCATCCCACTCGTCCTGATTAGATTGGGAATCCTGAAGTTCCCCTTCTTAAAGTTCCTCATCTTCTTCCTCATCTGTAGAAAGACGAGGTGGAGATATAACAAGCTCAGACTACAAATTCAATGGAGGGGGTCATGGCCTTGGTGTTAGCGGCCCAACCAGCATCGGAGATCGTGCCGACGTTGGAAACCGCTGCTTATAGTCTGAGATAAGGAATTGTAGGTCAGAGACCAGGGACGCAAGCAGACAAACCATGGAAGGTGGAGGCGGATGATATTCCTCAGGTGAAACCTCCTGATATTCCTGACCGTGATCTTCGTAGTCGGAGCGGTCTTGATACTCAACATGCAGCTGCGATGGACTTGTCGCTGTACGGAACATACTGCCGTCGTCAGAGTCTTCCTCCTCCAAAAGCTGAACTGGAGGCAAGAGCTGGACCCCACTAGGGGAAGTCAGGGCCGGTGTCAGTGCACGTTTTGTGATTTTGAGGTGCACATATGTACTTTGTACATCAGAGTCCATAGCCGTCGACGGGCCCGTCGACGGGCCCGTCGTCGACAGTGAAGTGTGTACAGGCATCATTGTAAATTGAGATGCCGTCGTCAGGGCCGTCGTAGACGGTGTCGTCGTCATAGACTATGATGAAGGTTTCGTCGACGGTGTCGTCGACGATGAAGGCTTTGTCGACGGAGCAGTCGTCAACGGGGTCCTCGTCGACGATGATGACGACGTCGACGGGACAGTCTTAGTCGATGGTATCGTCGTCGACGCCATAGTCGGCGATCGCAGCGTCGACGGCAGCTTGGATGACGACGATGTCTTTTTAATTTTCAGCGTCGACGAGACAGACCTACCGGCCGTCGATGATGGAGTTGTCGTCGATGTTGACAAGGAATGAGACGCGACAGAAGTAGACGTCGACGAGGTGACATGAACTGCCGTCAATGGAGATTTCCTCGTCGTTGAAGCCACCGTCGACGAGGTCGAAGAAGGCTTCTTGAAGGCATGAGAAACTTCCTGAGGAGAAACTTTCGCTGGCAGAGTCTTAGGAGGATCCTCTGAATGCTTTTTATGCGCCTTCTTTTGAGGTGGCTGCGAAGAAGGGCCCGGGGATGCCACCCTTGGTCTTTTCTGAGAGGACTGAGAGGTGATGGAAGAGCCCTCACTTTCCTCAGAGGACAACGCTGTATCCTTGTCCTTAAGCCTCTGCAGCCAAATTAAGAGACGCCCCTCACGGTCTTTAAGGGTCTTGGAGGAGAAGGTACGACATACCTTACAATCCTTTGAAGAGTGGTTAGGATAAAGGCAGTAGAGACAGTCCTTATGTTGATCGTCCACATGAAGTCTCTTTTTCCCACAGGAAGCACAAGACCTGAAAAGGCCTTTCTTCGGAGTGTCTGCCATGAGGAACTAAAGAACTCCTCACAGAAAATATAAATTTGTAGCAAGAAACACTGAAAATCCAGAAAACAAGTAGTAGTGAGCAGAGCTCAGTGGAGACTCAGTTAGCACGACGTGCGGTAGAAAACCTGAGGGGCTAGAGCTCCTTAAAGGAAGGTTCTAGAGGGTGGTGCTAGCTTTGAGACTCTGCATAAAGGAACCCGTGAAGCAAAGCTTAAGTTTTGCTTATTCTCGCATACGAATTGTTGGAGATGCTCCAATTCTGGCTGTGACACAACTCACTTTATCTGTGAATGCCCAAGTATACAACCTTTTAGGAACTATGTTGGTAACATTTTCCACTCCACAATGCCCTTACATCTACCACTCACACCTGCCAATATTCTTTTACTTGATTTACGTCATTTCCCAAAGCTCTCTAAACCACAACACAGTCTTTTCCACACTGCATTGGCTACAGCTAAAATATGTATTTTACGTCATTGGAAATTATCCTCTCCACCCTCACAGGAAGAATGGTTGGTAGCCATGACATAACGGCTTCACATGAGCGCATGATCTATAACCTTCAGGATCAAGCTGACATATTTCTCCAGACCTGGTCACCTTTTCTAAAAACGAACATCTTTGTTAATTATGTCTTTCCTATTATTACTTATTGTTTGGTCTCTTCCACTTTTCTCATATTCTCTTCATTATTACCTTCCCTCTCCTCCTATTTTTCTCCCCCACCTCTCCGTACCCTGGCTCTACCACTCAACATTATCCTACATATTTTATTTTTTCTCCATTTCTTTTTATTTACACTATTTTACTATTTTCTCCCAAATCTACTTTGTCATAAACTTTTTGCAATGTGAATATTTTCCTATGATAACACATTTTTCTTTGATTAATATGATGATCTCATGTTAAGCTATTGATTCATATATATTTGATCTATGTATATTTAATCAATTAATAATATCTGCTGTATCAGTTTCTTATTCATACCATTTACATATCTATTAATTCTTACCCTCCTTGCATTCTTCCCCTTCCCCTCCCTTCTCTCTTCTTCTTCACTATTTATCTACTTAATTATTTATTCATATGTCTATTTATATATTCCATATTTGTATGCCTTTTATTCATCAACAAATGTCATGTATTTGTCACTTTTTATCATTCTAGAATCCCTCATTCATTTATTAACAATGTATTAATGTATCCTTACCCTTATTCTCTTGATGTATTTTTCTTGCAACATTCAATAAACAATTTCAACACACAATCATAGAAGTGTCCAGTGTTAAATTGAATATGTAGTCTTATCAACCGATACGGTCTGTATGGTAACCTCTTCAGTGGTCTTGCCGACATCTATCACAAGTCAGTACCACCACTGTCTGGGCCAATCTGGAGCTACTAAAAAAATATTTGTTGCAGATATGCAAAGTCTGAGGATCTCCGCTGGTATTGATGGAATCAGAGGAAAATTGCCTACACCATTCTTTCAAAAGGGCTTTGCCCAGTGATCACTTTTCTGGGAACCTGCACAGGAAGTCTCTACATTTTGTGTTTTCACGAAAACCTGTTTTAGAACCTTGTTATGTAAAACCCATTCAGGAGTCTCTTAATATCGGCTGAGAAAATCTGCCTCTACACTCATCTTTCCTGGAATGGTAATTGTTGAGAAATTCAGATTGTTGGATAGAGCCCGCTTCCAGCTTGACTGAGCTTGTAATTACAGAGGTCTGGATCTAGTGCTTCCTTGTCGATTTATGTACTGCATGGTGCCGGTGTTTTCTGTCTGAATCTGAATGGTAGATGAATGACATAAGAAAAGATCAGAGAACTAGATGGTCAGCTCCGAACTCTAGATAATGTATGTGGTAGGTGCTTCTTCTTTTTCCCCCGACTATCCTTGAAACAAATAGAGTACTCCTCTCAAACAACAGCTTTTCTTTTTTCACGGCTATCCTTGAAACAAATTGAGTACTCATCTCAAACAATAGCATTTAATATGTATCCACTGTTTTAGATGTTAACCCACACAACCCCCTACAAAAGTGGAGAGCAGGAAGCGGGGGGGGGGGGGGGGGCAAGAGACTCACTGCTTTGGTTTGCCAGATTCTTTTTTTAACTGTTTACTTGGTTGTACAGCAGCAAGCCTTCTTGCAACACCTCCTGAATATATATATTATCTCTGGTCCTTTGGAAGCCCATCAGCAATGTCAGCACTGTTTCGCATAGGAACCTATTTTACCCCCGTAGACGAGGCAGAGCATTTCTGGTTTAGGTGCTATGAAAGCAGTAACACAGATGAAGGCAGGCTGGAGTGAGGATTTTTTCTCCAGCCATTTCCAAAAGATGTAGCACAATTCCTCTTGTACAGACACTAAGCCTCACAGTCTTGAGTCATCTGCTGGCGGTGACATAAAATTCTCAGAAGGAATAGATGAGAGTGACTAGTGTAGTGAGACAAGGTATGGAGGGAGACATAAGGCATGAGGGAAAAATGTGTAAGAGAGCAAGGCTACAAGGTCAAGTATGGCAAGAGTGGCAGAAATCAGAGGGAGGTTGTGACATGAGAGAAAGAAACAGCAGGAGGAGAGGAAAAACAGGTGGCCACAATGAAGGAAGGGAGTGTGGTAGAAGGGAGAGGTGGGCTGAATACTGGGTTGTGATGTGTTACAGGCCCATCATTGGCTACTGATTAAGAAAAGGATATGGTTTAAAACTTTAGTAATTGTGCACCAAGTCTTTCACGGCTCTGGTACCAAGTATTTATCTGGCAGACTCATCCTTTATCTTCCCTCTTGGGCATTTTGCTCTGCAGAGGAGGTGCTTTCGTATATTCCAAACAATAATTGCACCAAGGAAGGGGGTCATCTTTTCCTTCCTGGCAGCACAAGCTATGAACCATCTTTCATTTCAGCTTCGCAGAACTGACAATGAACACCAGTTTCGAAAGCTACTCAAAAACTGGCACTTCACGTTAGTATATTGAATTCGGTTCTGTGAGTTGTGCATTATTCAGCACCTGAACCCTCCTTGGAGAAGCAGAGCCCTTTAGAAATAGTTTCATTCATTGATTCAAAGAGGGAAGGAGGAAGCAAGAGATTTACTGGTGTTATTAGTTGTTGAGGTGTGGGACTGATGAATTCAAATATGCTTTAAGTATGAAGATTTTGCCTGTTGGTACACTAGATTCCTTGCATTAATAAGCATTAACATAATATTTAGCACATTTGTACTTGATAATGAAACGTACTTACTTGAAATAGTATAAAGATTAGAAATAGCTCATAAACCACACTGACGCACAACCAAAATCTCCAATAAGCTGAAAGAAAAAAGAAAAAAAAATTAAGTTGTTCGTACGAACATTATAGACTAGTTACTTAGCAGTGAAATCGTTCCCCAACATGTGTATCCCCAAGATTCTCACACATTTTTAAAGCGTGCGACCACTTTTTACAGTCTTGCTTCATTAAATCAGCCATGGTGCATTAGGGTGCTAACACCATTATAAACGTCTCACTATAAAATGCCACATTTTACATTTCTTCTCTGCAGCGTAGATATTTCAAAGAGCACTTTATAGATACCAAAAGCTATAAACTGGCACAATGTAACGTGTAAACATGTCAAGTATCCAACAAACAAGCATACATACATAAACTTGACAGTGGTCCAACTTTTGGCTAGCAATAGGCACCAAACTCAGAATGTATACCAATCGAGTTACAAAAACCAAAATACTCGTGTGCAAAAACACTACGGCGCCTTCTGTCCAAAGGCACCACCCCGTACCTCAGGGTCTAAAGTACAAATACAATTGTGTTGCGGTTGCACCACTTTGCAAATATATGCAATCAAATAGTCCACATTGGATCCAGCGAATAATTGAATATCCTTCTTTATTCATGCAAAATCTTCGGGTTTTTTTTTTTGTAAGAACCACAGCCAACGCGTTTCGTTCTCAAAAGAGAACTTCTTCAGGGCTGTAAAATTAAAACATATAAAAAACTACAATATAAAATGTTTAAATACATATATAAGTACAAACATATACAAGTACAAACATAACATACCACATTGAATATAACATCAACAGTATAATTTCATGTAAAGTGAAACACCACCAACACATGTGACATAATAAGATAAATGTGTCTAAATGAGTAGTGTCATAATCACAATCAAAATTTTTCTCTCCAAAGGAATTCCCCCTTGTATGACCATTTCAACAAAACACCTAACCAAAAAATAATAATATGGAATTTGTATAAAGCTTGACACGAGAAACGACAAAAATAACCTTAAGAGCATAAAAGACAAAAATGGGACAGGATATGTGTTTGTCTCAACTAAGTTCTCCTCAAAGTTAACGATTATCCAACCACTATTAATTTACAAAAGTTTTATTAGGCGAAACATACCGTTTGTAGTTTCCACAGAATATAGAGTATAAAGTTTGGGACAATACAATCCTGGTCCAATATAATAAAATCGTCCAGTACTCCCAAGTTAACTGTGAAGTAAAGCATAATGATATCCCATTTGTAATTAGGTAGAACTGGCAGTATCAAGATCATATGAACGTACAAATTGAATATATAACGCAAAAAATGAGATGGTCGGCCTACCTTATTGGGTGAAAGAATGCTGATATCATTAAAAGGACAATGATAGTGTCCTCTAGAGCGAAGTGATATGATAGTCACTATAATATGTCTGATCCATATCTACATCAGAAGCATCTCGCACAGTGCCTAGTAAAAATCAAACATGATTAAACAATATATTAATGTTCGTGCCAGAAAACTTTTGCTAAATCCGGCATGTTCATTCATATTAATTATAGCGCAACCTTAGTCAGAAATGTATCTGAAACCTAAGATAATACCAAAAAACTAATATGAATCCAAAGATGAAAATGTTACTAAATGTACACCTGTGAAAACAAATCACAGTGATGTACACCAATATGTACAAGCGCACATCGAGCGCATGTATTCCTGAGTGCGAGATCAAGTCAAAGCGCTTCAAGAGAATGCTCAAAATACAATAACGTCATCTATTACGTAGAAACTATTTAAAAGAACCATTAGGTGCATTAACCATATGTACAGACGACATGCGAAATCATGCACAATCGCAGAGTAAAAGGCTCCGATATAGGGAGTCTCAAGGGCAAAGGGATACATCATGAAAGACAACAAAATTACAAAAACTCATAATGTCCCATGTAAGAAGGTCATCTCAGAGAACAATGTAATAGTGCGTCAATCCACACGACTTGACACAGACACAGCCAGAAGATAGTGCAATTCAGGAAGACTCCACGGTCGAAGTCAACCTCAAAATGAACTTAACGCCAATGAAACTCCACACAAGTCTTAAAGCCGTCACCAGATAAATACGCAACTATGTAATACAAATAACCATCCCTCATTCCTACATGTAAATACAGCATGGTTGTTAATCTCAATCTCTCGGCATGGTCGAACCCGCTCGACAGTGGATAGAGCATAATTATTCCTCTCAAACTCCCGGCGTAATGAAAAACTGCCTGCGTTTTAAACGCGGCTCGAAAGACCCGTCCATAAAAAGAGAAAGAGAAAGAGAAAATAGGCGTCTGACGTCATTGATGAGCGTTCGCAATTCCCCTATAATTAAACCGGTAAAAAGTTCTAAAAAGAACCGCCATCTTTGAATTTTGATTGTGTGTTCGAAATAACCATGGACCAATACAACCCATGTAATTCGAAACATATTAGAATATGGCACTAGAATATATAAACAAAACCATAATACTTCTCAATAAATCAAAAAGATCTTCGATATAATATTATTTATATTATTGTTATCGATTAATACAAAGAATAATGAAAAGTAAAAAAAATAATAAATAAAAATAAAAAAAGATCCTAAATATGACTGCCATAATTAATATCACCCGCATCGAGTACCGTAACCATGCCTGGTGGCAAGGTATAATGATAGATGGAAACTGACTGTTTAATGGGCAAATGTGATTAAGGTTTGTATATCAAATGTGAGTGAAGAAAGACTAATGAAGCCAAAGAACCATAGGACCAATGTCTCCCAACAGGGAAATAACAAATGACTCCAAACGACAAAAAGCGCCAAAGGCAAATAAATTCTATATACGCAAAAGGAAGAGGGAGTAGATCGCGCTCGCCATGAGGCGCCCCAATTGTGAGTCAATGAATAACATAGCCGCATATACATATGGAGCACGATAAAAGATAAATCTCAGGAAGAGGGACAATATATGTAGTCAACTAAAAATCGACAAAGGTCACAACCCCAAATCAAATCCTGTGGATGTTGTCTCGGAAATAGATAACAAGGGAAGCGACTGGTGTAACACATATCTCAGCAGCCATATTCTGGTGATATAGCGGAGGATGACTCAAACAAGGGCAAGAAAGGTATTACTGATTGTTCACAGAATGTATACAGAGGGTAAACATTAACCAAAATGATATTAAAGAAACCCAAGAGAAATCTCTAATGATAATAATACAGTTTGTGTTCACAAGTGGTAATGTATTTCGTCATCAGTGTTGTGTCACATCTCTATACATCTAAGACGACAAATCCACATGGCCTCTTTTCGGAGTTAATTTTCTATTGCCACCACGAGGATTCGAAGGTACATGTTCAATACCATGGAACCATATTTTACAATTTTCACCATGGTGCTCTCTCATGTGGAATGTCATAGGATATTTCAAGTCATAATTTTTAAAAGCTCTTATGTGCTCTTGGATACGTAATTGAAGCGGTCGCACCGTGCTGCCCACATAGATCTTGTTACATTCGCAACCCAAAACAGACATGACTTGTTTTACAGTTCATAAACTGTCTTGTATCATATTCCCGGACTGTATTGTAATGAAAGTTTTGGATCTTATTTTTACCAAATGAGCAGATGTTACAGCTAAGACATGTATAGAAACCTTTAGGAGTGATGGGACGCCAAGTCTTAAGAGGTTTTGTGTGTAGGATAACTAGACATATATAAAAACAGAGTGTAGGACGTAAACGGTAAGTAGATTGTTCAGCCAAGTCCCTTAGGATGTGGTCAACATGTTTCTGCCTAAGTGTTGTATTTAAACAGGCATTCGTCAGGACCAGAAAGGATGTGAAAACCTCGGCGTTATGGGCGTGCTAAGGTCCACCCTAAGCAAAGGTTTTAGATGTGAAAAAAGAAAAATATAAAATTAATATAGTTCCAATGCGAGGAACCAAGTTTATTCTGGTTGAGAGGGAACATACACAGAAACAAGAAAAGAGAAACGTATAGTAATTAGACATAATTATATAGGAGTTTGTCATCGCTGGGCGTACAGATACTAGTGCTCTATGTGGTGCACTTAATCGGTAACACTGGCCATCTGTGCTACCGTGAGGACAAAAAGTGCAGTCTAGACGAAAATTCGATCTCTATTAAAAAGCAAATAGCTACCGAACATTAAAAGGTATGGAGAGCCCAGGACGGTCGTTAACATTAAGCAAGAACCTGTGTGGTAAAACACTATGCGTGAAATACTTGAGACACAGTGCAGTTGGGCACTGGATAATCTAAAGATTTTAAAACTAAAATAAAAAAAAAGATAATATCTCACATGAGGTGTAATCAATAACTACACCATGGGTCTCGGGAGGGGGGTGGGTAGCTACAATGGCACACCCTAGGGATAGGAGATATAGAGAGGGGAAGGGGATTAGTTAAATTTAGGAACAACAGAAAAAAACCCTGGTACTGATCTCGTTTCCCTGGTCGTAGGACTCACGCGCGCTCAGCTAGGCACCCGCTTGGCACCTAAACGATCCCTCGATAACCGGACCCCGATGGGGATTGAAGGGGGAAATCGGCGTGTTTTTAAAGAAACGATAGAATCCTCGCGCTCGAAAGGCGAGGCATCAGGGAGCGTGTCATCACGAGAACGTGATGACGTATGTGCTATCAGCCAATCGGAGTTGTGGAGGCTCTGTAATCTTACTGTATGGCCAATCATACGCGGAGTACTGTAAGAGTGCTTGCTGTCATGGAGACAGGAGACACGAGAGATGCAACCACGTCATAGGTTCCCAATGACTGCGGGAATCACCGCGCGCCCGTCAGAAGTCAGGTGCGAGTAGAGCCGGTAGAGTTACAGCTCAAAAGAAAGTTTTGGCACAGCACTCCACTTAGGAAGGCTTAATTTAAAGGTGATACTAGTGTTAGGATCAAAAAGTAAACCAAATAAATGGTGGAGATCAGCTGGGGCATAAAGTCCGTATCCAAGGGGCACACACTGAACAGTGTTCAGTATATCAAACCATTATAGGTGTGAAGGAAAAGAAAGGGAGAAAGGAAAATATGTCCAGGACATGTGGGAATGACCGTGTGCCCGTCAAATGTCAGGTACGAATAGAGCCGGTAAAGTTACCGCTTACAAGGGTTTTTTTTTCAGCGCTTCACTTAAGAAGGCTTGTGTTAAAAAAGATACTGGTGTTTAGGGTCTAAAATAAACCAAGTAAATGGGGGAGATCAGCTGGGGCAGAAAGTTTGTATCCAAAAGCGGGGCACACACTGAACAGTGTTCAGTATATCCAAACATTATGGGTGTGAAGGAAAAAGAAAGAAACAAAAAGATATATGTCCAGTCTGTTACGTGGACGCAAGGTCTTAGATATCGATTTGAGGTGTTCAAGGGAGGGAGGTAGAGAGTGTTAATGTTGATGAGAACACTATGTCAGAGGCAAAGGGTAATCATAATCAGTGTTACAAAACTGTTGCCCAGGGGATATTATCATTTAAACCATGGTGGTGAGTGTCCAGCCAGTTCACCCACCTGTGTTCCTTCTCAAAAAGGATTTTTGAGGCGTTGCGTTGTGATTGTACTAGTTCAATTACTGTCCACCTGAGATCGTTTGCGGTGTGATTGTGTTGTATGAAGTGATCACTTAGTTTGGTAGTGATCCGACCACAGCGGATATTGCTCCGATGCTCGCCCACACGCAATTTCACTTTGCGTGTGGTCATGCCCACATAACGTAACCCACACGGGCAAGTAATCAGATAAACTACATTTGTGGAATTACAGTTAGTGTGGGCTCGGGGTGTCCAAATTTTTCTTTGTTCAAGATCAAGTGCTTTAGTGTGTTTAGTGAGATGGCAGATACTGCAGGAAGTACAGGGGAAATGACCTGTGACCTTGGGTAGGCCCCAAGCCTCGGTGATAGTTTGATCTCTCACCGGGTTTTCTCTTGGGCGTGTGTGAACTAGGTTGCCTTTGAGACTGCGTCCCTTTTTGAAGGAAAAAAGAGGTTTCTCCCAATGTCGGTTGTTGCTGGTAAGTATATTCCAGTGTTTGTTAACCACTTTTTTCACAGTGTTAGATGCACTGCTGAAAGTTGTTACACATGTCAAAGGTAGTTCTTGTTTTTCTTTTGGGTTCTCTTCAAGTAATGCCTCTCTGTGTTGGTTCCGCGCCCTTTTGTAGCCTTTGTTGAGAATACTGTCTGGATAACCCCTATGTTTTAGTTTGGTGGTTAGGTCAGAGGCCTGTTTACGGAAATCATCCAGATTGCTGCAATTCCTTCTCGCCCGGAGGTATTGTCATAGGGTAAATTTTCCCTCAGGGACCTCGGGTGAAAGCTTGAGAATTCTAAGAGGTTGTTCCTAGCCGTGGGTTTTATAGTAGGTTTTGGTGGTGAGACGTCCATTGGATTTCGAGATGACTACATCCAGGAACACTACCGATTGTGAACTGCAAGTGTGGGTGAATTTCAAATTTAAATCCAAAGTATTGATCCATTCTAGGAAAGCCATTAGATCATTCTCTGTACCTAGCCAAATCAGAAGAACATCATCTATATACCTCTTCCAAAAACTAATGGAACAGGAGAAAGGGTTAACAGCACTTAGGATGTGTCTACGCTCAAAATCATGAACGTAGAGGCCCGCCACACTCGGGGCAAAAGCACTGACCATCGAAGTGCCCGTCGATTGTAGGAAAATGTCCCCTTGGTATTCAAAAAAGTTTTGTTTTAGTGCTAGGGTGGCACATTCCAGAATGAAGGACTTGGGTGTTTGGTAATCCCAATTGGTGTAATCCAGGGCCTCACCCAAGACTCTGATGGTATCGTCCTGGGGTATACTTGTGTACAGACTCGCGATGTCGAGGGTCACAAGTATAGTGGATTCAGTGTCAATGGGTAGTTCCCGCAGTAAATAGAGGAGGTTTTTGGTGTCCTTAAGGTAGGTTGGGGTTTGTTGGATCAAAGGTTTCAAGAAATTGTCGCAGAAACCCGACAGTGGCTCCAGTAGAGAGCCAATGCTCGAGACAATGGAGCGTCCCGGAGCAAACGCGCCAGGAGGCACCTAGAATTTTGAACCACGTGGTCCAACTTGCCCCAGGTCCCACCTACCCATCTCTGTGCTGCCAATAGTGTCTCACGTTGTCCCCCCAATGTGGGTGCTTCATGGCAGATGGCAGTCAAATTCTGCTTCTCCTCCATCAGTTACATCTCAAGAAAGCATCTGGTGCCACGGATATGGGACAGGCACTTCCACTGGGTCACTGCCTTTAAGGCATCCCATTTCGTTCCCCTGCACACTGTTGTTGACCAGTTGGTTTTAAAATAACCTACAGTCGCTGCTTTAAGTTCCGCACGGAGCTGTGTATCACCAAGCGTCTCGGAGGTGCAAGCGCCACAGCGGCACCCTGGGCCTATCCTTACACAACACCCCACTCCAAAAGCAGTGGAGCATGGTCAGAGAGAAACTTACCCAACACCTGGAAATCAACCACCTACTTGGCAAGATCATGCGATAAGAAGAACCCGTCTAGGTGACAGCATACAACATGAGTTGGTGCAAAGCAAGTGTACTCCCTAGTCTCTGGGTGAGCTGCGCCACACATCCAGGAAACCTATGCGCGCTATTACACCACGAAGAGATGACACCAAATTGGGCTTCATATCTTGTCTCAGGGGGTGGTGATCCTAGTTGCCATCCAACATACAGCTGAAATCTACAGCCCGCAACAGGGGTGTTCCAACATAAGGAAGGAGCTCTCTCTCTAGATCAAGATGGAAGTCCCCATCATCTGCATTGTGTGCATACACATTTAGGACGCACACCTCTCACTCATCCAGAGTACCATATAGCAATAGCAATCTACCCTCGACATACGTTTTAAAGCTCAGGGCCCTGAACAGGAGCCAAGGGGTGACCCATATGGGAAGAAAAAAAAAACTGGCGATTTTGAATAGGTACCTGAATACAACTGCCCCCTCCTTTTCTTTGCACCTTCTGAACTTTGTTCTCCATCAGATGTTACTCATGCAGCAGAGCGATATGTATTCCCTGCCGTCGAAGATAGGTCTGGATCCTATCTCTTAACATATCAGCTGAGCCCACACAAAATCCATGTAACCATTTTGAATCGGGTAGCCGTGGTCACAGAGGATTCCTTGTCCATCCCTTACCTCCATCACCCCTGCCACCAACGCCGATGCAATATGAAATAGAATTATCATTTGAACCCTCCCATCAAGTAAACACGTGTCTCCCCAAATTGCACCATCTTGGTAAATCCCACCCCAATAACTTCCCTTAATCAGACCCTTAGGAATATAAGTATCACATCTTTGCTGGGCAAACCAGAGGAGAAACTTCAATGCTGACACAAGATGCTAAAGTCCCTGCACACAGACACTCCAGCACGCAGCGGTCTGACATCCCTTGCGGAGTGCCCAACCGAGGCCAAGACAGGGTCCTTCATTCTCTCCCATCAGGTAATGGGGTTAGCTTTTTCCTAGGGGGATTCTTGGCTACATACATGCCAGGTACATTTAGGTACATCTAGTTATGGTTTGCATCTCAGGAGTACTCCTGATTATACCATGTATGTAAATGCCTGCATATATTCACTGTTTTAGCACCATAGTAGAATTCTAACTTTTATTTACCCTTTAGTTGCTTATAATCATATATCTGTTTCTGTCTAAGGGTTGTTGCAGTGACTGAGCAAAAAGTACTGTATTGTAGGTTGTCATGTGTGATAGCTGCCAGAAACTATTTACTCCTTGGTAAGGTTGGGGGCTTATAGTGGCACTGTGAGCTTGCTGGTCTACAGACTAACCTAACCAATGAGGGTGTCTAGAATCAGTCTGGACACCAATCCATTAGTTTATGGTGTCTAAATGTGCAGATCCTGTATAGATTTGTAGGAACTACACAACATGGCGCCCAACGTTCGTTTGGTTCTTATTGAACCGTCAATCTGAATAGTTCAGTCGTGCTTTCTCACAGACTCCTACTCGCATTTACCCAGAGATGTCTGGAGTGGGGAAGGAAACATCCGCCACAGCTAAGTAGACATATCCTATGTATTGGCTGTAGGTTTATTCAAGCTTGAAGGATTATAGTTCCGCATTGTGCAAACTTCATCTCTTTTCCGTACTAAAAGAAAGTCCTTGAAAAATGTCTGTCCAAGATGACGCTGCGGCTGAATTAAATGCAAATGCAAAGAGTAAGAACAGGAAGGTGCTATAAACATTTCAGAAAATTGCAGAAATGCACTTACTTTAAAATTAGCAGATTAGGGGATCCCATCATTAGGTGGGCATGATTGAGGCACATGAGGCATACAGATTAGAGGTGTTCTATTCTTGGGTCAAATTCCTACCTGCAGATGCACACACACATACATACATTTCATTCCAGATGAAATACCAGATGAATACGCTCCATACGAGGACATAGAAGTCCCGTTAACTTACCAAGAACATATAAATTGGTTCAAAGACGCACTCCCCCATACCACAGATAAAGTGAGACTCGGTCAGTTTAAGCTGCTTACACACCACATCCAGGAACTGACATTACCAGCAGAAGACTTACACCCACTTCACAAAGAAATA
Source organism: Triturus cristatus (assembly GCF_964204655.1). Classification (NCBI taxonomy): domain Eukaryota; kingdom Metazoa; phylum Chordata; class Amphibia; order Caudata; family Salamandridae; genus Triturus; species Triturus cristatus. Next base: position 679,154,060 of record NC_140583.1, read on the forward strand.
ATAAAACTATACAGAAATCTTACACAGTTCGTAATGCGAACACTCACACTTTAACCTACAGGGGTTACTCAAACAGGTCAACTACAAGGGACCACAACTAACATCACCCCACAAATGCTGAACAAGATTGTGGGGAGATTGCACACCAAGTGTGAGCAAATGCCATTTTAGATAGCACAGAAAATAGCACAGCTTGAGGCAGAGTTCCCACACACAGGCCCGCAAGAAAAACACAGAGTACTGACAATTTGCTTGCCAATGGGGATAGCTCCCCCGATAGAGGATTGTAGCATTTTGGGTACAGTCTTCACAGTAGTCTATTCCAGGACTCATGGTACCCCCTCAATAGCAGGTATTAAAACCAATACAGAATAAGTAGGGGACAGAACCTGCCCTGGACTTAGGGATGAAATTGATTTTTTACAGTTATCTGCAAATATGTTAGCAAACATAAAAGAGGAGGCAACAATGGTGGCTGTACGCCAACGCCTGAGGGAATGCACTCCTGCACAACAGGAGCGGGAATTACATAAAATTATCAAAGAGGCCTATGCTTCGCCGGGAAGAGATAATTTGGGAGCTAGACCTGTGAAACCACAATTAATGGGTAATCCTGAAATGGAGAACTCCGAGCAAGCACCCGATTCTTCTAAAAAGAAATGAGATAATAAACAATCAAAAAACAAGCAAAACACATGACAATCACGGGGTGGGTCTCCTCAACAGGACCTCTCTGACAGGAAATAGAACGTTAGAAACTGTGACAATATTAAGAAACCTGACAGGTATCAGGATAGTGATACACATTCCTCTCGTTTCTTTCAGGATTCATCCAAAACTCCCGAGTGGGATGGACGGTCAGAACACATATCAGAAGAGCGAGTCAGACTACATATTCAAACAATAAGATAAGCCAAAATCAAAACCGCAATTTAAAAGGAAGAAGGTAGCTGGTCTTAAAATAAGAAATGCCCAGGCTACGGAGGACTCAACTACTAAAAGGGAAATGGGCTCGGACGATGATAGACAGCGCAGCAGAAGTGACACTAACTCGCCAGAACCTGATGGAATTTCTGGTGATAGCAACATTGAATGAACATATCACAGTGAAAACACCACAAGGGTAAGCGCCCCACATCAGTTACATGAGATAACACTACAAATGTAGGGGGACATACCAAGGAAAGTTAAAGGTCTCTTTTGGGAGAACCTGACTTTTGGATACAATATCCTTTTGGCTGAAAAAGATGGGCAATCATAAAAAACTCAGTTGGCCAAAAAGGAGAAGTTGTAATGTTACCAGCCTTATCTGACCTTGTTCCAGAATCACTAAAACACACATATGTGCAGGAGTGGGCAGTAGCACTAGCTTCTGCATTATACCGAAATCATGTGGGGGGGGATGCTTAGTCACCTCACTATAAAATCCCAGTTAAAACTACTCCTACACCACAGAGGCAGTACCCGATAAAACATGACATGAAAAAACAAGGGAGATCTTAGATCAACTTGAATACCAAGCTGTTATTAAAAGATGCACCTCTTCCGTGAATAAACCTTTGCTTGCCGTAATGAAACCCGACAATTCATACCACCTAGTTTTGGACCAGAGGCATTTGAACACATGCACAAAAACCTTTGCAGTAGAAAATGCACACAGTGCCGCATTAATGAATAACATTGTGCGGAAGTACAAAACAACACTACATATCTCAAATGGATTCTTTTGTCAAAATATACCACCTGAAAGCAGATTTGACAGCATTTTTGGCCCTAGGCTCTTAGTGTAAATTCTGTAGAGTGCCCCAATGGTACAAGAATAGAATTGGAGTGTCTACAGAGGAGTGGTTGGCAAAAGCAAAAAACACACCATTGATGAAGAACATGATAGGAACCCATTGTGACACATGGCAAATCTTTATGACTGCATTGCCTCGACTCCAAGGGTGATTCTGAACACGAGAGTCAACGTTTTGATGGGCTCTCCGGCACGATCGACACCGAACATTTGTGCCGCGACGGCATTGGTGAGTTGACTCTTATTTGGTGATACAACAGTGACAACAGTAACAGGGATTGACGGTGATGTTTCCGCATCAGTGTTCTTGTCTTCGACGTCTATATTCTCAACGTCAAGGAAGAGACATTTCATAGACAAGGTTGAACCACTTTCCTTTCTGTAGATATTGTAAAGTGCACAGCTGCGATTATGGAGAATCTTCAAAATGCAACATTCCTATTTTAATGGTGGTCAGGCTGCTCTGTGGTCACTAGATGGGTGAATGTAAAATGCTCCTTGTCCTTTATGTGCATGAGATCAACCCAATATTTCTCAGTGTACTAGTACAGTCCCCTTCAAAGACAGTTCACATTATGAGGTTGGTCTTCCATTCAAATCCAGTCAAGCTGCATTATTTCATATGTAGCTTTCGATACCGATATAAAAGACACATCAATTTGCATGGGGGAACATGGCATCGATAAGGCTCATTGAGTACAAAACCGAAGAGCCACAGATGCTTTGAGAATCGAACTCTGGAATTATAGGTGCAAGTGTAATACACTGTACCCTATGAATTATTTGAGACTTTACAGAGACAGGAAATATTAGAAACCTAAGCCCTGATGAAGTTCCCCTTGGGGGAATGAAACGCGTTGGATGGATCTTTTATATCAGATGAACTCTTTAAAAATTGAAATAAAGATGATATTTATTTATAACCACCTGCCTCTTGGACTTTCTGAACCGTGCACCCCCATCTATTCTCAAGGCTCAATGGGCTTGTGCGGGGTTAAAAAATTGACTCCCAATCGCACACTGTGGGTTTCTTTAGACTTTCTCTGCATAAAACACCATTGGACAAGGGCTGTGAGGTACTGCTGTGAGATTGGCTTCAGTCTCTTTCATCAGAACTGCATGAAAGAGCATGAATTGTATGTACACTTTACCTGGTCCCATCAATTATTTTCCCAAACTCACTCTTGAAGCTTGATTAAGGTGACTCATGCAGCCCTCCTACACCAACATGGTGTAATAACACCTCAGCCATCCTCTGTAATTTTACAGGTTTTTTTTTTCTTCACTGGTGGTCTGGCACGCAGAACACTTCATGCAATATGGCTGGAGGTCTTTGGAGGGAAAGCAGGTGCATATGCAAAATTTAAACAGGGTGGTCTCCTTAACTACCCCCATCCAGAGTCAGTCTCATGTTAAACCAGATCAAAGGTACTGATTCTGACCAGTGTGTACTGAAATTTGGGAGTTACATACAAGTTACTCCCAGAGCACACAAGTCCTTCTAGTCATATCTGAAGCTGAAAAGGATTGTGAAAAACAAATTGTTGTAATAAATCCCCACAACACTAGATGACAGTAGAGTACAAAGCATGTGAATCTACAATAGCTACATTTTGCAAAGATTTCCTAAGCCAGTCACAGAGAAGTTATCCTTCTGCTTTCCCCACACATGAAAAGGTCAAAAGGAGAGAAACTTTAAAGGGGTATATAGATTGAGTAGAAACGGAGCTCAAGTAGAAAAGAATTCTCTCCCTTGAAAAATATCGTATCTGCCATATGTGGATGATGGTTGAAGTAGGTTTTGGTTGAATTTTGCTCGTCAAAGGAGCAGAATAATATCTTCATGGACAAAGCTCTTCATAAGTACTTCCATCAAGATGATTATGCAGATATCGTGCGAGAAATCTGGCTTGTTTAAGATTATCAACATTCATGGACACAAAACAGGCACAAATAAGAAGTGTATGCCATTCTAACTTCAATTGGGACTACAATGACAATTTCTAGTCTGACAATCGGGTATAATTCGAACACATTCGAATTTATACAGCAGCCAATGGTAGAGAGTCCAAATTGTGATTCAAATCTAGTTGTAATAGGGACAAATCATTAAAAAACGAGAGTTGCAACACGTTTGGTTTGTGCTAAAATAGCAGTTTAATTTGAAGCAGCACAAAGCCTACCATGGCATATCGACCTAAAACAACATTTCTACAACTTCCCATTGGGGTATTAAATGCACGTTTAAGTAATTTGATGCAGGATGAAAGATTTATAGAGGCTCCAAGCAAATTTGTAGATTTGCATTTCTAACCATACTCTGATATATTGCTTAACATTGGTTTACATTGTGATCAGTATCAGAAACATGAGTTAGCCTTGACAGATCACGATTATCCTGACAGTAGTACACTTTTGCCCCAGCATCAGACTAAATCGAAGGAAAAGTTGCTAAATACAAATATAACAAAACACAACTTCAATATTATCCCTTAGTGTTCACAAGCCAGTGATCTAATACAAAGATTGCAAATCTATTTGAAATTACCTGGGTGAGGTCTTGAAAATGGCCCATCTTTAGCTTGTGTGACACCAAAGCATAAGAACACCAATATACTGGCAACGATGCCTCTGAAATGTAAAATGACAATATTAGGTCCAGCAGTTGGCTCTACGTGTCTCTTAGACAGAACAGACAATATATAATACCATTTTACATTAGTTTATTTTTCAGACTTTGAGGCAGGCCGACCGAAATCCACAATAAAGATATTTCCTAGTGACGCAGCCCCTTTGCTTTTTGAAGTAAAGAACAAGTTACTTACCTTCGGTAACGCTTTTTCTGTTGGATACAGTATCTGCCTGTGGATTCCTCACCTTGTGAATATCCCCTGTGCCAGCAACATTCGGAAACTTTTGTAGCAGTCCACGCCGATGAGGTCGAAGACGACGTCACAGAGACACGGCTCCGCTCGCGACTCCACTGACGTCACCGGCTCCATAAGAAGACCTCGTTGGCGTGATGCCGTCAGTTCCGCCCTTTTTTCCGTGCCTTCGAGGCACACGGACGGACTGACAGCAATATATACACAGTACATAATATACAAAGCAACACACATAGTGTGGAAAATAAATAGAAAGGCAAAAGAAATAACACATTGCCTTTGATAATAACAAATACATTTTGAAACACCATCATATACTTAAGGTATACAAGGGTGGACAACGGGGAGGCGGGTGGGTCAGTGAGGAATCCACAGGCAGATAAAACAGCATTGGCAAGGCCAACGTGTGGCTAAATGAAAGCAATTCTTCATTTACTGTCAAGTTTGTGCTTGTGACAGTGTGGATGAGAGGGTGAATGTGATGGGTCAATAACTGATTGCATGCATGGATGGATGGAAAAATTGGATAAATGTATGAGGGTCTGCATATGTATATCCAGACAGACTAAGATCATGTTAATTCTATTTAGATAGCATTTATGTTAAGCACAGTACAGGTAAAACAAGCATTTGCAATGCAATAGGTCTCGCATTTGCGAGAGTTTAAGCTATTGGCGTTGTAAATGAAAATGCCTTTGATGTATCTGTTCTGAAACCCGACACATAAATAAAATGAATTGTCAATTACAATGCCAATAGCTCAATCTTTCGCAAATGCCCGACCTTTTGCATTGTAAATGCTTGTTTTTTAATGCACTGTGGACCTTACATGACTCGCCCAGAATCACAGGATTTTGACCGATGCCGAGACTAACTTGCTGTACTATTCTGTCCATTGCCAGCACAGAAGCAGATTTCCCACACAGAGTACCCCGACACCAGCACTACAGGCGAGTAAACCTGCAATTTCATTCTGAAAAAGCTTTGGCAAAGCCAGTAGGTTTCGCCTTTGCGAGATCTATTAGTTTGTAAAATAAATAAAAGTACATGTTGCACAACAGCGGAAACTGATGTGCAACATTGCTTTAAGTATGGGGTCAACATGTTTGACACATTGAGGTTTGTAAGTCCTCCTCATTGTTTTCTTGATGCAGTGTTGTGATTATCTTAACTGCCCAAAATGCCCCTTCCAAGTCTCTTTGCTCCCTTATGCACCCCCCAGCTTCAGCAAAAACAAGTTTGGTCAGAGGTTTTACATTGAAGACGATACAGACTTTCCAGGCTCCCAACAGGGATCAAACAAGGTAGCCCCTATGAAAAATGGAAAAGCTTCCTAGCAAGAAACAATATGTTACCCTTGCTACTGAACCATCTACTTAACTGATCTGCGCGCTGTTCATGATAATAATGCTCTTTACCACCTCTGATCTGTCTAAACAGTATATGCATATTTTATGTGCTTTACTACTGCCCGGAGAGGGGCCCTTAGTCTCTCACAGATAATAATTGGCCTTGGGCTGAATGGGGGCCCCTGAAAGGTTGGGTGCCCGTTAACGCTGAAGGGACCTTTGTTACGCCCATGTACAGATTTTCAATTAAAATTGGAAAACTACGTTAATAGACACTGCTGATGACAGGGCACATTTGGGTAGTGAGATTTTAGCTCATTGCCATGGTCTCAGAAACTGCTAGTAAATGACTCTTTCGAAACCAAATATAAAAGCGGTTTAAATTATGAAGAAAATGAAGGGGGCAACAATGGTATTTTGTGCAGAATTTTAAAGTCTGTTTAACCACTGTGCCGCAACTGAAATAAATTAATCTCATATCAAGTGAAAACGATCTAAAATAAGCCAGTGTTCAGCCTCATTGTTTCATTTGTTCAAGAAACAAATCGAGCCACTCGAACAAATATCCTTAACACGTTGAACATAAACTAGTGCAGGAACAGTCAACAAGACAAACCAAATCTTCCCCATAATCAATCAGCGAATAGAAACCTGGACAATTCGCTGTATTTTTAACGTATCCAGACAGTTAATTAGACAACTAACCGATAGCAACCGATTGGCCAATAGGGGCAATCTGCAAATGTCTTAACGGGTGAACAGTGTAAAGGCTGTTTTTTACGTATTTTTGGGGGGGCTGTTTGTGGGCCTATTATGATCGGGGCAGTTTTTCCAGCTTATCAATGAAACTGCAACAAACTCTGCCTGCAGCAAGCACGAATGTGTGTAGTATCTCGTCCCTTGCAAAATGTAGAGGGTCTTTATGAGTTTAGAACTGTCTTGATTTATAAATGTCACGTTTTTAGGTCTCGCCTGGTATTAGCAGCGTGCATGCGCTGTCTCGCCATGCGAGAGCTTCTTGGAATCGATACGGTTCCAGAAGTCATGTCTGAGCACCGCCCGCAATTGTGATTCATGCACGTCGTTTGTCATCATTAATTATTCAAAACAGTGTCATGATTGCACCGGAGGCATTTTAATCCCTCCTGGTTGCCACCCTGTCCGCGTTTGGCCCCACCCACCGGGATTGGATCGTTTACTTGCGGCGGGAGACAATTGCTCTTAAATAGCCGCTTAGCACTTTTTTTGGGCTATTACGGCGTTTAGCTTAAGCAATGGCTGACGCGCCTTTCATTTTAGACTCATTTATATGGCGCACAAATCTTCCCCAAGGGGGTCTCTCAGGGCCTGAGAAGGAAGGCCAAATGTAAAATAAGATCTTTAGAATAGCCACATCTTGAGCATTTTTAGGTCACCTACTAAAGTCTCTCAGAGCAGCGCATGCGCGCTGACTTAGCGAGACCTAAAAATGGCATGTCTTGTTTAATTTCTCTTCGTTTCCGCGCTGGTGCGTGACAAAGAGTGGATACATTTGTTGCATTTTTGCAGGATCCCGCCAGGAGAAATGCTCTGGCGAGCGTATTCACTGCTCTTTGTTCCCGCACTGGAGTGCGACAGAGTAGATACATTTGTAGCCATTCAGACTCTTGCAGGCTGGACCGCTCGGGCAAGCGTGTCCTTTGCTCTTCGTTCCCGCATTGGAGTGCGACGAAGAAAAGATACAAATGTAGCCAGTTGGGAATCCAGATGGCTTGAAAGCTTGGGCGAGCGATAACTGTGTTCTCTGTTACCGCGCAGGAGAGCGACGAGGAATGGATCAGGATACACGGAAAGGAAATGTACTTAATGCAACCAGGGTATCAGCTTGTTTCTTTTGCTGTGTATATTTCATTTCTGCGCAGTAGCGCATTAAGATGCACATGATAACAATTATAAAGGGAAACCACTCCTTTCTTTACCTATACTAGCGCACGAGTGTTAGGTATTTCTGAAGGAGATCTGAAGGTGTCATTCAGATAAGTACTTTCCTGTTTATTTCCGTTTACATTACTCAGCTATCCTTCGTTCTAATGCATGTATCTAGACTATGTTGCAGTAAGCAAAAGAACGGTTTCATTTAACCAAGTTAGACACAGGAGTGTCATGTTTCCAGCAGCTCTGGTGGTGTTCTACAGATGTGGCGTGAATGTGGCAGGATAGAACGTAAGTACACACACACACACACACACACACACACACACACACACACACACTCTTTCTCTCACACACACCCACGCACGGACACATGCGCGCTCTCGCTCTCACACGCATGCACGCGCACATGCACGCTCTCTCTCCCTCTCACACACACACATACACCCACCCACGCACATGGCTCTTTCTCTTGCTCTCTCGCACACGCACACACACACAGGCACTCATGCACACATGCATTCTCTCTCTTTGGTGTGTAGTGCCGAAGCACCATTGATTCCTGCTACGCACGTTAAGTCATTCATTGGTGCTTTTATTATGATACAAGGACCCCTTGCTCCCTGCCAGGCCTCCAGCACTGGTGGCGTGGTGGTGGCAGTGTGCAGTGCCGAAGCACTTTTGACTTCTGCTATGCACGGTAAGGCATTCATTGGTGCTCACTGCTTTCAATAGGGCCATGGCTTGACAGCAGGCAGGCCTCTGCTCCCTGTCAAGTCTCCAGCAGTGGTGGTGCATCATTCATTTCAGCTGCTCAGTGCTGGTGCCCGTTAATGAGTCTCCTGCAGCTGCGGAGACAGCAGTGGGTGCGGTTGTGAAAGGCTAGGGTGGTGTGTGTGCATTCCCTCACACCTTTTCCTGCTCTACTCCATGCTTGTCCCTCGTGTGTATATTACAGAGGTCTGAAAAACACAGCATTTGAAATACCTAAAAACATTAAAAGATTGCTCTTCCTACAACTCTCTCTCCTTCACGCACACAAGCTCTCTACTCCCTCAGTGTTGTGCTTGCCGTTGTGAGCTTCACCTCCCAAGCATTGCTTTTTTCCCTGTGTGCTTCTACCCATTCCACGTTGCTCTCTTTATCCCATGTGCTTCTGTTCTCACTTGCTCCACGTTGCTCTCTCTCGCCCTGCTTGTCCAGCCGCCATCCGTGTTGCTTCTGACCCCATCCTCTGTAATCTTTCCCGCTACAGTACTCTCTGTTGCGTATGAGCCCTGCTTTCGTTATTTCCCTTCACCCGCCTTAAAAAAATTTAAAAAAGATTTGCCACTGCTTTATTTACCAGTACAACTTGGATCAGTAAATAAAACAAGAAAACTTCACATGCACGTTGTAGGTGCGTTCATGTGTTGTGCTTTTACCTACAAAATGACACAGCTGCTGCGACTGCATAATAGCATTTTTTAAATGGGGGGGTTCCTCTTTATCCATGCTGCACAACATTGCTAAACAAGCATTGGCATAGCCAATAGGTCTTGCCTTTGGGACATTAAGTGTTTAGTTATCCAGCACAATATCCTTGGTGCAACAACATCAACTGTTGCATGGCTAAACACTTATAAGGTACAAGGTTTAGCCATGCAACAGCTGATGTTGTTGCACCAAGGATATTGTGCTGCAAAACTAAATACTTATAAGGTCCCAAAAGCGAGACCTATTGGCTATGCCAATGCTTGTTTTAAGTTGGGACAGGCACAAATTTGTTCAGGGAGCTCGTTCCAATGTTTGAGGGCCAGATAGGAAAATGCACGGCTACCCATTTTAACTTTCCTAATTCTCTGGGTGCGGAGCAAGGTACGATTGCTGGATCTAAGTTGTCGTCCAGGTTGATAACCTTCAATTGTATTAGTCAAGTAAGCTGGTCCCATTCCATGCAGGGACTTAAAGACTGTGCAGAGCAGCTTGAAGAGAGCTTGTTTCCTAACAGGAAGCCAATGAAGTTGGCGTAGGAGAGGAAGGGAAGGTTTATTTTGGGCGAGACAAGCTGCCGTATTTTGCACAACCTGTAATTTAGGTAACAGGTCTTCCCTAATTCCTACAAAGAGTTGCCATAGTCAAGGCGACTGATTAGGAGCGACTGGGTAAGGGCCTTTCTGGCATTTAGCGAGATCCAGGGGAAGATATTTCTGAGCATCCGCATGGTCCCGAAGCAGGTGCCTGCGAGAGTTTTCACCTGCTCTTCCATTGATAACTTATTGTCTATTCTAACACCTAGGTTCTTAGCCCACCCTCTTGGGGAAGGAGCTTCTCCTAGTTCTGATGGCAAACCAGTCTGAGGTTCACAGTTCTTCTGCCTTGCCAAACAACAATATCTCAGTTTTAGAAGAGTTAAGTTGCAGGAAGTTTTTCCTCATTCAATTTGCTATGCTAGTCATACAGTTTATAAACTTAGCTGTTGTAACTGCAGGGTCGTTCTCTATGTGCACAATCAGCTGCGTCTCATCAGCGTAGGATATAGTTTCAAACCCGCAGTCTGACGATTGAGGCCAAGGGGGCAACATATAGGTTGAATAACGTGGGGCTCAATATAGAGTCTTGTGGAACAACCTTATCCACCGCAACTGTACGAGACACAAAAGAGCCCAACTGGACGCATTGTACTCTGTCGGACAGATAATTCTGTATCCCTTTAAAGGCCAAACCTCTGACACCAATCTCTCAAAGCCTGTTCAACAGGATACGATGAGAGATGGTGTCAAAGGCTGCAGACAGATCAAGCAGCACTAACATAACTGGAGAGTCCTTTTCCAGTGACATCCTTAGCGTATCGGTAACCTCTAGTAAGGCGGCCTCGGTGCTGTGGGATGCACGGAAGCCGGACTGAGATGGGTCTAATATTTTACACTGTTCTAGATAACTAGAAAGATGTTGGTTTATTAGGGTCTCCATGATTTTGGAACAAGGGAGAAGGGAAATTGGCCTGTAATTCTGTAGATTAGTAGGATCTGCTAGAGCCTTTTTAAGCAGGGGCTTGATGCGTGCGATTTTCCATTTGCGTGGAAAAGTGGCCGTCGCTGATGAGATGTTACAAATGTCTGCAAGTGTATCCGCTAAAACCAGGGTTAGCTCAGACATAACTGCAGGCGCTACCGGGTGTAGAGCAGAACCCGATTTTGCCTGAGATAATAGAACATCCACCTTCTCAACAGTAATGGTGCGGAAGCATTCTAAACTCGGGGAGCAGGGGTTTCCCTGGAAGGGCAGGCTCACTCATGAACGTCCTCTTCAGGCCCAAAGGAGAGATATATTGTGTCGATCTTATTAGTGAAGTGGGTCGCTAAATGATCACATAATTCCTGTGTGGATGGCGGGAGTGGATTATTTGCCCCTGGATTTGTAAACTCCTTCAGGATGGCAAAGAGTTGCCGCGAGGAGTCTTTGGCTCTGATGATGCGAGAGCCTAAATATGTTCTCCTGGCTGCGTTACAGCTATTTAAATAAACTCTGTGGGCCTCTCAGTAGCACCGTTCATCTTGATTGGATTTTCTCCTTTTCCTTTCTTTTACCCTACAAAGGGCTTTTTCCCTTCTGAGTGCATCTGTATACCACGGGGCAGGGGCTGCCCTGGTCTGGATTTTTACCATCTTCAGTGGTGCAATCGAGGCGAAGACATTTGTTAGAGGCCTCAAATTAATCTAAAGCCATGTCACAGTCATTGCGGTTCGTAAATACAGGAGGAGTATAGACACTGCCAAAGGCGGAAGCTGTCACTTTTTTCCAAGCTCAGTGAAGTTCTTTGCGCGGTTGCGAAAGACCTTGCGAGTTTAAGGGGGCCCAGGAAAAACCTAGTACCGAGTGGTCTGTCCAGCTTACCCTCTGCCGAGGTTCTACTATTAGATCTGCGATGTTGGAAAAGATGGTGTCCAATACATGACACGCCAAGTGGGTTGAGCTAACTACTCTAGAAGAGATCAAGCTACTCCATGGCTGCAAGCAGACAGGCAGACTCTACGTTGGCAAGAGCCTCCAGGTGGTGGTTGAAGTCCCCTACAAGTAGGAACTTGTCAGCTTGCACCATGAATGGGGCCAGCCTTTCTAACAGCGCTGTACAAAATTCTCTCTCATTTCCTCCAGGGGGATGATACACTAGAGCTTCCGTCCATTCAAACATATGGGCTCGCTGCACTCTGAAAGTCAGCAGCTCTAAATTGGGGGTGGGTCTTAATATGAGAAGGGGGGACACGTGGCGATTGCCAGACCTCCGCCCCTCTTCCCTGATCTATTGGCACAATCGAATAATCCGCTGGGAAGGCCATTGCCAGTGCAGGTGTGGCAACGTTGTTCAGCCATGTCTCAGTAAAGAGACAGATATCCAGTTTGGCGTCGTCTAGCAGATTCCAAATTTCTGCCACGTGTTTAAGGATAGATCTGACATTAAGATAGTCACAGAAAGGGTACTGCTAGTTCCTTCTCTAGCTGCTTCTCTATCCCTGCAGACTGTCCTCTACCTAAAAGATTCCCCATCGATTCAGCATGAGGGGTGTGTAGGGAACGTGGAGCGTCTACTAATGACCAGCCACAATGAGGGCAGCTCCCATCTGAGAAGGTCTCCACTGCTTGAGGATTATTTCTCCCCCAGAACAGGATACAGCATATCCCACTTGCACCAACCTCTCAAGTAGCGCATCCTAGGCACAGGACATGCCTGTTGGAATACAGGCAGCATCTCCTGGCAGCCGACAGCGTTCAGGCGTGGACGGGCGCAGACGGGCTTGCCTTCGGCGTGCCGCTCGGCTGCTGTGCAGCCACAGGCGTGGTGGTTTATATGCCCCCGGAAGAGTCAGCAACTGGAGCGCTAACCGCTGCTAATGGCAGCACGCAGGTACCAGGAAGTGAGTAGGCAGACTCTCCACTCCACCAGCTGCCTGGTTGTGGTGGACTGGAGAGCTGCCAGAGAATTGTGCGTGCGATACGGTAGGAGAAAGTTTCCTCAGTGTGCCCAACATACAGACTCTAAAATATCTTTTCATTTCTCTGGCGTGGCGGCTTGTTTTTTGTTGTTGTAGATAGCGTGAACCTTTCATTTCTCTGGCACGGTGGCTTGTAGGTTTAGATAGCGTGAACCGGACCCAAAGGACACATTCATTATTTGGTAGGCATGTGGAGATTAAGTGATTTGCCCAGAATCACTTGATGTTGAGCCGACGCAGAGGCTCGTTTTTTTAAATCATTTGCATGGCGGCTGCTTCACATTACTTTTCTCTGCACAGGCGCCGTGATTTATATTAAACACCAAAGTGAAAGTGCAGCATGACAGGATATTGATTTCTACCCCCTGTGGGACCAGCGATCCTTCTCCCGCTCAGTGCAAGACTGAAAACTCCCTAGGTCCTCCGTGCCCACCTAAAGTTTCCGCATAAAGGTACTCCGTGCCCCGCCCTCTCCACACTGCGTCGGTCAGCAAGTCCCTTGAACCTTCTCTGTGCCCTGAAGGTGCCCCGCTCATCCATTAGTGAGCGGCAGCGCTTCACGCCTTTCACTAAGTGCCAACTAGAGCTGCTGTTCCAGTTCACCTTAGTGTAGAAATGAGGTCTGTCTTTATTTCCGGCCTGTCTCTGGATACGAAACAACATATCCGGCACGCATCCTCATGGGTGCCTCCAAGCAACAACCAGGGGTAAGGTGCTGCCTGCGAGGTCACCACAGGTCCCTGGCCCACTTTCTGCTAACCCCAAATCACCTCCTATGCCAAGGAAGCGCTGTCCACAAGCCTGGACAACGGGCATGCTGCTGATTGACCGGGCGTGTCGGCTTGCTGAGGCCGCAGGAGCTCGCCAGGCAGTGAAAGCGAGCGCTGCTGTGCCCACGCCCTTCTCTTCCACAGGGTGCACTGATGAGGGTGCAAACGGGTGCTACCGATCTGTGTCATACGTCTTGCCTGCTTAGTTTGTTTACTGTGCTATCTTTATAGTGCCGATATGCTACTAATGTAGTGTCTACACACTAGGGACGGTCTTCAGTTTGGTTGCCGTACTATTGTGAGGTCTGCAATTGTGAACTTTTGGCGTGGCATGAGTGTATGATGTTTATGTTGGTGGTGTGTGCACATGTGTTAATGAAGTGCCTTGTATTTAGCAGCATTGTATACATTGGTTTTGGCGCGGCAGGTGTGTGGTGTTAATGTATACAGTTATGTGCATGATTCACGTGTAAGGCTGTCACCTGATGCCAAGTGGTCAGCACACCCTGTTTCCGCCCTGAGCTTTCATTTGATAACCTATTGTGATCTTGGAGTTGAAGTTTTAGTTCCTTTCCATTGAAAGAACCAGTTACACCATCAGTCAAAGTGCCAATATTTTGCCACAGATAAGCCCAGGCATGCAAAGATGGCGGCCGGAGGGAGGGGCATCTAGAGCAGGCGTGGCCTCGATGGGTCAGTTGTTCAGTGTGGCATAATAACCACGAGCCGACCTGCAGGTTCCTGGCTGAATATATTGATGGCTGTGGACAGGTAATGCCTAGAGAAGACGCAGGCAGGTAAATAGGGCCCATGTTAGTGCTAAATTGTGTAATCTAGGGTAACGCCAGCAATGAGACTCTGCTCTGCAGGACACAAGTGGGGGCGTGAATGCTCTTTGAACAAGCATTGAAAATGCAATAGGTCTCACCTTTGATTAAGTTAAAGCCATTTGTTTTGCTAATGATATTGTACAGCAAAGCAAATGGCTTTAACGTAATTAAAGGCAAGACCTATTTCATTTTCAATGCTCGTTTTTTTAAGTTAACTAATTTGCCAATGAGGGACACTTAATTGGGGCCCGGGCCTACACTCTGGCCCTGCTTACAGTCTCATATGCATTGACATAGGAATCCGCGACAGGTTATTTTCTCTCTGCAAGTCACAAATCAATTACTGCTCTGAAACATGCACCACTGACCAAACCATTAATGTGATACCTCTGTATTATTCAAATTTGCGCTCAACAAGTGGATGCGAATAAAAGTTAGACTGGGAGCAATACTAAAATTGCATAATAAATCGAGAATGCATGTGGTTATTTTCATTCCCTCTGGAATGGACAATTATTTTAGAATAAGCATTCGACAAAGTGCTTGCCGGGCAGTTAATTAAAAGAACAATATTTCATTTAAAATAAGATAAAAAGCAAAAAAAAATTAACGAATAGCAACGGGCGGGACGGGTAAATTGAAACAAACTGAATCCGGCTAAATGATAAACTGTGACAGGCAGAAGGTGAAAGCAACATGAGCATTTTTAAATGCACTCACCCATTGTGGAGAAACAGGGCACACATCGGAGCTGGTGCCAGGCTGTTGTTGCTGTCTGTAGGGTGTAGCCGCTTAATAGAAGAAGGAAGAAGACCCGTGGCTGAAGCTGCTGGAGTCTGCAATTAAGAGCGAGCGGTGATGTGGTGGACCCTTCCCTGGCGTGAGCTGCAGACGAGGAGCGGCAGTGGCACAGCCATATCGCTGCCTACGAGAAGCGAGCACGTGCACTATTACTGCTGTTCCAAAATAGTTAGAGAGGGTGTCGCAATCAAAACAAACTGCGTTGGGTGGAAGGGCAAAAACTAAACTCGTGCAAATAAAGTGGTAAAAAAAAAAATATTAAAAGAAGGGGGAGTGCCAAATGCTATGTTTTTGCCAGAGGGTGGTCGGGGGCGGAAGCAGCAACGGGTCAAAAGCAACATTAAAGTGCTGTAAAACAAGAGATGAAGAAACGGAGCGTAAGGAGATCGTGCTTGGCCGGTGCTCCTTAGCTTTGACTGGAAATGATTTATTGCTAAGTGACTGACTTAGGAGGCAGGAAAGAAGAGCGATGGAGGAGGGAACCAATGGTAAGTAGGGGCGGGAATAAACAGGTTTTAGTGAACGCAACAGGTCTTGCAGACAGCCCATGAGCACTGACCCTCGACCTAAAAAAAAAAAAAAATGAGTGCGCAGCATACACCATCTATGTGAAAGACAAAGGCGCACAAAAGGACAAATTGGCTGTGCTTAGCAAAAAGCAGAAGCTGTCCGGAAAAAATCTTGCGGCATATCAGCTTTAAAACAGACATTATAGATGTTTAACCATGGGCAAATAGATCTTGAAAGAGGTATAGAAGATGATTAAAGCAGGAGACACACACTGCCAAAGGAAAAAAGTTCCAGAGCCTAGGGACAAGAAGAGTGAAAAAGAAAAGAAACAAGCATTGGCGTTGCCAATAGGTCTCGCCTTTGGGACCTTATAAGTGTTAGCCATGCAACCGTTGATTCTGTTGCACCAAGGATATTGTGCTGTACTAAATACTTATAAGGCCCCAAACGTGAGACCTATTGGCTATGCCAATGCTCGTTAGTTTTAGCCACACTGCAAAGCATCCGCGCTGCAGTACAGCATGGCTACAAAACATTCACATAACATTCACAAAGGCAACAGCTCTCATAGGCGAGACCTAGTGGTTTTGCCAATGCTCGTTACATCAGCATTTTATGGCGCATTGAGCAAGACACAGATGCTTGCTAAACAGGTGCTTGTGTTCCACTGCCTGCCTGAAGCTTGTAGTCACACTTCCTACTAGGGTCACATTCTTACAATGCCCACCAGTGCAATTGTTTCACAAAGTTCAGCAGTGTCAATTTCTCTCGCTCTTCACTAGCAGGTGCATCTTCAACACCCCACCATTACCATTTCTCAAACTCCCCACCGGAGACATTTTATTCACAGCCTTTCAGTGTGTGCTCCTCACCCAGTTATACTTACTTCTAACACTGGCCACAAATTCCAGCTTCTCACACTGCCCGCCTGTGTGGGATTCTCACAACAGTTTTCACCAAAGCACTTCTTACACTGCCCGCGTGCAACTGTCCACCAAAGCCATATTCTCATACTGCCAACTTCTCACATTGCCCACTGGTGCAAGCTTCCAAACTATCCACCAATGCGCATGCTCTACCGAAATCAACACTGCTAACTTCTCACATTGCCCACTTGTGCACCAGAAAGCACAATGGACGAACTAAACAGACAAAACGAAAGAAAGGGGTAAGGAAAGGAAAGGGGCAGCGAGAATAAGTAGAAATAAGGAAGGGAGGGAGAAAAAAAAGAATTGTAGGCGGGCGAAGAAGGGGAGAGAAATAGCGCATAAAGGAAAGAAGAGCGAACAGAGATTAAAAACAAGTATTTACCTCATACAGTAAATGATGAAGCCCTGGTTTTGGGATGGATTGAAGGTGTGGGGAGGTGGGGGGGTATTGTGTGGGGGATGGGCGGGTCGCCTCTGCTGTCTGCCAGCACTGGGGCCTGGGGAGTCTCCACAGACCTTGTTCCCGCACAGTCCTGGCGGTCTCCTGCATCACTCCTCAAACTCGTATTGCCTCACACCCCCAGACGCCCACCCACGAGGACCCCTCGGTAGGCTTCACTCTCCCGGCTGTGGCAGCGGTGGAATGTGCCACCTGAGTGCCAGGCCTCGGCTTCGCAGGGTGGAGGGACAGACAGCCAGACATCCAGTCTTACAGAGTTTGGCTGCGGGCGCAGGCGCAGTCGGCTGCAGTGTGTAACGTAAGCTGTGTCGAGCCATGCCAAGACAAGCATGCAAGCGCCAGGCCTGCGCCATTTGACACCCTGCCTCGGCCGGGGCAGGCGGAGCCATAGTGTGGCCTGCACACCAGGGTGTGCAGGCGTCTGCAAGGGCCTTGGGCATGAGATAGTACCATGGATGGGGGGTTACAATATTATTACCTGATGGGAGAATCGTTGCGTGGCCTAGGGCCTATACCGGGGTCTGGGTAAAGTGAGAGTACCACGAACTAAGTGATGGACGGGAGCAGAGCTTGAAGTGCGCCGGGACCTGCAGCAGAGTCGTACTAAAGAAGGAGACAGAAGGGGGAGGGAAGACAGGAGGGTCATGCGACGGTTTCCCTTGTGGGAACGAGCAGGGGCACCATATGTTTGCAAGTTAATTACAAACATATGGTGTCAAAGCTCGCTCCCGCAAGGGAATCGCCACACCTGCACGCGTTACCATTGAAGGCAATGGAATGCGTGCACGTTTTTGCCTGAAAAGGCGCATCAATGGCTAAAGGTCTTTCTCCTATGCAGCGCTTGCGCGCTGCTAGGCGAGACCTAAAAAAGTACCTTCAGTAACGCCTTTGCTGGTAGAGACAGGATCTAGCAGCAGATTACTTACCTTAGAATTCGCCCCAAACGCCAGACTGGATCTGGAAATTTTTCACAGTAGCACCTTTGCAGAGGGTGTCAAACAGCTCCGTAGTGACGCCGACCACCGGATCTGACGTGGACGGAGTCTATATAAGCCCTCCCCTGACGCACTGACGTCAGTTTCATCTGAGACTACCTACCGTGCCAACACAGAGCCACACATAAACAAGCATTTGCAATGCAATAGGTCTCGCATTCACGAGCTATTGACATTGTAAAGGACAATGCCTTTTATTTGGGTTTTAAAACATATATAAAAGGCATTGTCATTTACAGCACTAAGAGCTTAAATTCTCACAAATGCGAGACCTATTGCATTGCAAAAGATTGTTTTTTGTTCTCTGCAAAACGCCATAATCAGGCAAAAGATTTATCATACCGAAACCTTTCTAAAATGAGGAGGGAAAGAAAAGCATTTTGCTACATATAATAGAACAATGCTTGGAAGTAAAGAATAGCTATGTCCCTGCCCCGTGTTAAGCATGCTAAATGGAAAGTCAGTCTTCAAAATAAGCACTGCAGGAATCCCATCGACATCACCAAACTAGGGCCAAGAAAGGTTCTGGAGTACATGCCCTTTACATGTGTCGCCAACATAACGTACATCTATGCAGCGATTCATATACTTTATGAGGCCGCGAAGCGCTCCTGTGTATATCGTGTTCTTTGCAGTTTACTGGAGTGCTTAGTTGACAGAGTAGAATGAGGCATTTGATGTGCTTCAGACATGGGGCAGGCAAGCGACACTGCCATGAGCATGAAGTTGATGGAAAAGAATAAGGCCTCCTGCAGCAAACGGGGATAGCGACCAGAGTTGAAATGGGGAACACCTATACAATCGGAGCATCTATGACAGAGAAAACACAACGACATACATTGGAGAAAGACCAAAGTTCAGACAACTACAGAGTTTAATAAAGCCAAAATGCAACTGACTGACGAGATGTTGGCAGAACATAACCAGAAAACAGGTGTGAAACTCTGCTATGAAGTGAGAGAAGGGTTACAACAAACAAATGATGGACGGAATGCTGACAATGCAGACATTCTCCCCCAGTCAAGAGATCTGGGTTAAATGAAGTGAAAGAAGAGCACACAAGGACTATACTAAGGTAGTTAAAAAAAAAGGTCAACACATGGAAGACCTCAACACATAACCAGTTTCAACCAATGCAACAAAGAACTGCCTAGCGACATATGGAGTGCACAACTTGCAGTGCAGACATTCTTCTCATATATGTTTAAGGAGAACAAGTCAGGTACATTTTCAAACAGCAGTCAAAACTCCCAGCAGTAATCTGCTAACAATGCATTCAAAACTAGCAGAGAAGGAAACATGCATACATGTGTGGGGCCAGTGTCCCCGTCAGCTAGCAGCCGGACAAGGCGATTCATGGCTCAGTAAACCCCAAAGGTTGATAGCTGGTACACTATCATCCACTCCAGTATAGATGAGCCATAAGAGGTACTGAACTTAAATTACAAAAATTGAAATCCAACTGAAAACCCCTGTGGACCAAAATAAAACACCATCAGGAAAAGAGAGAAGGCCAACAGATATGCAGACAGGTCACCATGACTGCCTTATGTAGTGCCAGAACAACCAGAAGACAATCCGTTAAACTGGCCACAGCAAACACAATGGTGAGTACCAGGCACCCTGCAACACAATCCGACATAGGTGTGCAAAGCCTCAACAATGTGCTTCTGTTAAATGTCATACCCACCTACTTCAAACTACAACAGATACAGCCCCAAACGAGCCAATGGGTGAAGTGGACGGACTCAAAGTCTACTTTTACACAAGAGGTCTTTGACATCGCCAGATTTCAGAAATGCCTTGTATGAAATTTCCTTTGTTCTAGTGAATGTTAAAGTGTACTTAAGTATGGCGCACAGGGACTGTTGAACAGACATGCAAATGAAATGTAGTAAGTGCTTTTGAACTTTACAAATTCCAGACAGGACTTCTGGAGGAGAAAAAAAAATGATGGGTACAAAGCCATGCTGCACCCTCATGTCAAAGCACACACGTAATGTGATAGTAAATACATGAATTTAATCAATCCATTACGCCAACATGAGACTAAATTCAAAGTTATAATTACGTCTCAGTAAAGGAGAATATGGAATTTTCAAAAAACCACCATCAGTTCGTCAACTAGAAGAGGGTTCTTAGCAGGATGAAAACTTCAAGCCTTACAAGAAATCTGTAGTAGAAATACAGGAGAAAGGGACTTTTCCAATGGGTCGCAATAGCAGGGGGAAGTTATCAAAATGAAGAAAGCTGGAGCATTGAAAAAGTGCAGTAAATAAGGATCTAGTGCCTCCTATTGATACATGAGAAAGTTCAACTCTCTCATGGGGCTTCCAATTGAATTATCCCATGTAAAAGCATAACATGTTCTTGTGGAAGGCTTACGTATTTACCAAGAATCTCTGTAGAGGCAGAAGATAAATTCTGATTTGTTTATTAAAGGAACTGTGGAGACAGGTCGCCAATTTCATCAACAACAGGAAGTGATAAAATACCCTACCCTATGCTCTAGAGAAGGGATTTAATCTACTGGGAAGTTTTAATCTGTGAGTTAACATACAAATGCAGATTTATTTATTTTTTATTTCAGTTTCATACAGCGAGAACTTGACCCAAGGGTATCAGAGCACTTAACAGAGATTGCTCTACAACATTCACAAACAATCCCAAAGGGAAATGAAAACAACAATAGGTATAAATGAAGATAAAATATAAACGATGGTGGAATAAAATAGACAGGTGATATAGTTCGGTGGCAGCGATCGTAGGTTAACTCAAAAGTAGGAGAGTGTACAGTTCATTTCAGAGGTAGAGTTGATCAGGCTCATTGATGGATGATGGGGGAAGTGCATTAAGGAAGTCGGTTGTTCTAGGAGGGTGGATTCAGTTATTTAGAGAGAAGTAGTAATTTAAGTAAGATTTTTATGGTTTCAAGTTATTTAAAACCCTCACAATATAGATATCGTGGTACACTACATTGCGTGATTTTTCAATAAATACAACAGAACACAATTCTATGGAGTTCAATTTCCCTTAAGTGAGATAAAAAAAATCAACAAGCATTGGCATAGCCAATAGGTCTCGCTTTTAGGACCTTAAGTGATTTTTTTTAGAAGTAATTTTGTTGCAGTGAGTGGTATTATGTGGGGTGTATGTTGTATTTATTATGTGTTATGCAATTATATGGTTGGGGTAGAGGTTTAGAGCGTTAGTAGAGGGGTAGACGAGGGATGGTAGAGGGGTAGAGGGCTAGAGGGTTAGAACAGGGGTAGAGGGCTAGAAGGGTAGTAAAGAGGTACAGGGGTAGTAGATGGGTATAGGGGTAGAAGGGTATAAGAGGGATAGAGCGATAGTAGAGTCTTAGAGGAGGGGTAGTAGAGTGGCAGTAAAGAAAACAAACACGCTTTCTATCTACAATTATTTTTAATAAGTTTTGACAACGTGGCTGCAGGAAGTCCTACATGCATTTTTTTTCTTGCTGCGCGAGGCGCCCGCTCTTATTGAAATACATGTTTACATTTTCAGCAAAAACATACTTTAAAGTGGCTCTGTGTGCACATAAATCTTATGGCTGCAAATCACAAAGGAAACGTGCTGCTGCAGCATTAGAAATGCTTTTAAACATCAGCACGTTCCGTTAGTCACCGGTTTAAATTAAGCACCAGAGTGTACGTGATGCCTTGAAAGTTACCAAAGCTACCTTCAGGTCAAGTTCGCGCTATATAAAATTTGTAAGAGGAATTTCCATATGCATTAAGTAGATGTAACTGCTCCTGACGAGAGCCCCGAGAATGTTGGCCCCAGGGGCCGAGACTCGAACGCGGCTCCCCGCTCCCCTCAGAACGGAGATGCAGGGGCTCTAAGAATGGGTGACAACACTGCGAAGCCTCGTTAACAACTAAATGGTCTTTCACCTACCTTTGAAGTACTCGGTGCAGCTGCAATCAGACGGCCGCCAGCCCGGGAACCTGTCTCGTCCCGGGCTGGCACACACAACGGGAGAGTGGTGGAGATATGGCTCTGACCCGTGCCAACGCATATTTTGTCCCTCTTTGTAGAGAAAGTCCACCACAAAAATGGGGACTTTGGAGTGAGGCCACTCCAAGTCAATGCCGCCAATGCTGAATTTCAACATTCGGTAGAAAGGGGTGATAGTTGTATCGAAACCCACTTCTCGAAACACAGTTCCTTAAACCCTCTTCTGGAGGGTAAGACTTGGTACACTATTAAAATACTGGGATATTACAATCGCGGCTCCCGGTAATGCCAAGACCAAATCTGCACTTTCTAACAGATATTACACAATGTTAGCTTACTATTAAAATACTGGGATATTACAATCGCGGCTCCCGGTAATGCCGAGACCAAATCTGCACTTATTAACAGATATTACACAATGTTAGCTTTGGGACATAAGTTGGCTAGTTTCTTTCACCGCCAAGAAAGAAAACAAACACGCGCGCGCGACTCGCGCTAAAGAAGGAGGCAGCAGGGGGAGGTAAGATCGGCGGGAGGCCTGCGCCTGTTTCCCTTCTGGGAACGAGCAGGGGCACCATGTTTGCAAGTTAATTACAAACATATGGTGTCAAAGCTCGCTCCCGCAAGGGAATCGGCAGATGTGCATGCGTTGCCATTAAAAGCAATGCAATGCATGCACGTTTTGGCTGAAAAGGCACATCAATGGCTAAAGGTCTTTCTCCTATGTAGCGCATGCGCGCTGCATAGGCGAGACCTAAAAACGAAAAATCACCTCCAACATTATAAAAACAGTTATTATCACGTGAATCATAAAAATGACTACTAATCCAAAATATTGTTGCTTAGTATGCCGGACAGACTACGCGGACAGCCCCCGTTTCTGATTATGTAGAGTCACAATAGCATCTCTGTTACAGACGTTTAAGTTAGGAACACCAACGCCCTTCTACAATTGGCACATTTTGACTTAAGTCCACTGAACAAATTCAGCATATGACAACACACTCTTCTAACTGACCCCCTTTAACCATTTAAGGAACCCCAGTAATGGTACTACATTAATTGTAACATTTCCGTAACACCTGATGTACAAAGATACTGTTTGCGAGTGTTGGACATGAACACAATATGGTACCATTATTCCGGCCCGGTATAAATACATAAATAGCTAAATAGTGAATAAATGATAAAAACTCAAAACACTCCATTGTGAAATATCATGCAGATAAAAGTCTTAGTATCGCTAATAAGCAAGAGCTTGATGGCACTTGCATCAATAGTTTTAACCAGGACGGAATTACAACCAGTTAAAAGAGAACACTAATCATACCGACGAAACAGCCCTGAGGAAGTCGCAGGCCATCTGCCATGGGCGACAAAACACGTATTGGCTAAAAGAAGGCTACAAAAAAAAAAAACGAAACAAGAACATATGAGAATACACCTAACAAATACAAAGAAAGACAAGAATTGTTGATATCGAGGGCAAGGTAGTTGTCTTTGTCTCTGTGTACGTCCCACCGGGGCTACAGTCCACCACCTTTGCAGATCTGGGGCGCCTTCTCCTTGACCTCCCGGGGGGGGCTTCTGGTGGTTGGGGGGGGATTTCAATGCGGTGGCTTCTGGGACTATGGATCGTCATCCCCCTAGGGACCTCCCCCGGGCACAGGCGTGGTTAGCGGGCCTTTTAGACACACTGGGATTGGTGGACTGCTGGCGTTTAAAGCATCCCACCCAGCTGCAGTACACCTTCCATTCGGGTGCCCATGGTAGCCTCTCGCGGCTTGATTATGTCCTTGTCCCTGCGGCTTATGCTGGGAGGGTGGGAGAGGTGCGCCATCTGGCGCGGGGTATTTCAGATCATTCCCCGCTCCTGTTGCACTTGAGTGTCTTCCCGAGGGGAGAGGGCAGGGTAGCCCCAATCAATGCTTGGTACCTGCGTGACCCCACTATTCGTGCTGACCTGATTAAATCATTGCAACGGTATTTTGAGGAGAATGTGGGGTCCGTTCCGTCGGCTATCTCCCTGTGGGAAGCCTTTAAAACAGTTCTCAGAGGGGAGGCCCTCTCCTTTATCTCCCATGCCCGCAGACGCGCACAGGAGGAGGTGACCCGGGTGGAGGCCGAAATTACTGAATTGGAGGGTGGTCTGGGGAGTGGGGTGACTGACGCGGCGCTGCATGTTCTACACCTTAAACAGGCGGCCTATAGGGCCCTCGTCACGGAGGCGGCCAGGGGCCTTAGCAGAGAGCAACAGGGGCGACTGTACGATGTGGGTGATAAGGCTGGCAAACTGATTGCGTGGTTGGATAAGAAGGAGAGAGCTAGTCGTGTGGTCCCGCTGATTGAGAGGATGGACGGTGTACGAATTACTGAGCCGGAAGGCATTGTTTCTTGCTTCGCGGATTATTTCCGCGAGGTATATTCTCCGGTCTCTCCCTGCTCGGAGGAGGATTCCCATGCCCTGCTGCGGGACATCGCGCTGCCCTCGCTTTCAGTGGAGGACAGGGATTCGTTGGATGCCGCTCCCACCTCGGATGAAATCGCCCTCGCCATACGCTCGGTCGCCTCGGGCAAGGCCATGGGCCCGAATGGCCTTCCTATCGAATTGTACAAGCTGCGACCGGATGTACTGGCACCTCACCTCCGCGCGATGTTCCTTGCGGCCCACTCGCGGGGCTCCCTCCCGCCGGACCAGCGTCTAGCTACCATCGTGGTTATCCACAAGGAGGGGAGACCGCGAGACCGGGTTACATCCTATCGGCCGATCTCGCTCTTGAATGCGGAGCCTAAAATCCTCGCCAAGGTGCTTGTCAACCGGCTGGTCGGCGTGGTGGGCGATCTGGTCCACCAAGACCAGTCCGGCTTTATTCCCCATCGCAACACGGCCCTTAACCTGCGGCGCTTGCACGGGGTGCTCGCGCGTGTTCCATTCGTGCGGGAGCCGGCCATCTTGGCGTCCTTGGACGCCACCATGGCGTTTGACACGCTCGAGTGGCCGTACATCTGGGCGATGTTGGCGAAATTTGGATTTGGCCCGGGATTCATCAGCTGGGTCAAATTGTTGTACTCTGACCCATTGGCGCAGGTGGTGGTGAATGGTCGAGTCTCGGCCCCATTCGTGCTGGGACGGGGCACGCGACAGGGTTGCCCCCTGTCGCCGCTCCTGTTTGCACTGGCCTTGGAACCCCTGGCGGAGTGGCTGCGGTGGCACCCTTCTATCCGTGGTCTCCGTTGGACCCCTGAGTATGAGGACCGCGTGTCCCTCTACGCCGACGACATCCTGTTGTACTTAGCCTCCCCGCGTAAATCACTGATTGTCCTGGTCGATGTTCTGCGCTCCTTCGGCCGTAACTCAGGTCTTGTCATCAACTGGGCTAAATCCTCTGTCTATGTGCTTTCCGGGGAGGCTCCTGTTCTCCCGCGGGGCTGCTCGATCCAGATTGCCTCGCAGGGGTTTCGTTACCTGGGCGTCTATATTACGCTGGACCCAGTGGCCCGCTACGAGCGGAATTTGCTTCCCCCCCTCCAGCGCTTGAAGGAGGACGTCGCGCGCTGGCGGCGCTTGGCGCTGTCGCCGCTCTGCCGGGCGGCATTTTTCAAGATGATGTCGTTACCGCGCTTTCTGTACGCCCTCCAGAACTCGATGGACCTGGTCCCGGCGCGTTACTTCCGTGAGGTGGAGAGTTTGCAACGCCGCCTGTTCTGGGACGGGAGGCCGCGTATAGCCCTGGCAAAGTTGACGCTCCCGTGGTATGACGGAGGGATTGCCCTCCCGGATATTAAGCGGTATTACTGGGCCTCCCAATTAGCTGCAATTAATCACGGCCTCTACGGGCCCGCCTTAAACCCGGCATTTGAAATGGACAAGATGCTCCTGCCCGGTGGCGATTACAATCGAGCGCTCTATACTAGCGTGCCCGATTCCCGCCTGACGGGACCCACGCGTGTCATGGTGCGAGTATGGCACGCGGCCAATGCAGCTATGGGATGGAAGGACCGTTTGACCCGGGCGTCACCGTTGTATGCGTCTGAGAGGTTGGGCTCCCTATGGACCTCGAAGGGCTTCGATAGGTGGGACACGATAGGCATTAGTACAGTGGGGGACCTCTGGACGAGGGGAGGATTCAAAACTTTCGAGACACTGCAGGCGGAGTTTCAGCTGCAGGGCAGTGAATACTTTCGATACCTGCAGGTCCGGCACGCACTGGGCTCTGTCTTCCCAGACGTGGCCGCCATCCCGGAGTCCTCCCCACTGGAGGATAGAGTGCTAGATGGCCACGTTCCGGACAGCACGATCTCCCTCATCTACAAGAAGTTGATTAATGACCGCTCGGGCTTACTGACTGGGCTCCGCGAGGCTTGGGTTGCCGATGGGTTGGAGCTGGACGACGAGGACTGGATTTCCGCGGTGGCCTCCCCGAAGGAGGTGGCCATCCCGGCTCGCCTTCGCTTCGTCCAGCTTAAGATACTTCACCGGGTGTATGTGACGGGGCCAGGGCTTCTGCGTATGGGCTATGCCGAGGATGGACTGTGTAAGCGTGGGTGCGGTGCATTGGCGACCTTTTTACATATTCTGTGGGAATGTCCGAGGGTGGAGCGATTCTGGCGTGGTGTGCATGAGGTCCTGCGAGCGGTTACGCATGTCGTGCTGGTGCCTGAAGCGAGGAGATGCCTGCTGAATGTGTGGGAACCGACCGACTACTCGGTTCCGCAGACGCGATGGGTGACGCTGGGTTATATGATTGCTAAACGTGACATCGCTCAACTGTGGGGATCCCAGAGGCCCCCGGCAGTGTCGGCCTGGAAAGAACACATGGATTGGTGCATGTTCCGAGAGAAGGTGGTGTATGTGGCGCGGGGTAAGCCTGGGGCGTGGCTGAAGGTGTGGGGCCCCTGGAACGCCTACCGCGGGGGTATTTGCGAGCCGCCATTGTTGCCTCCCGCTTCACCAGCTCCGTCCCCCTAGATGACCCCCTCCCTCAATCCCGGGCACAGAGTTTTCCCAGTCCCAGACCTATTCCCCTTCCCCTCCTTCGATTTTAGTGTATGGTTGGGGTCCCCCCATTTGAGGAGCGTATGTTGTCATTTTCGCTTTCGGGTTGCCTTGCGGGTGTGGTTTTATGTTGTTGTGTTGTATAAAACGAAACCGTATTGTGGGCTCAGAGTCATGTGGCCCACGTTGCTGATACCTCCTGCTTTAGCGTCTCTGTAACGCCAAGTGCCTTATTGTATATATGTCATTTATTTCTGTCATTTTAGCGGACGGCCGGAGGGTTGTAGGCCCGTACCTGTATATATTTGAGATTGTAATAAACGGTTTCAAAAAAAATTAAAAAAAAAAAAAAAGAATTGTTGATATCTGTTATTTATGTAATACATGTTAACATTAGCGTGTGCTGGGGAAATCAATTTTTTGTACAAACTGGGTGATTTTGGTCATCCAACTGGGTAGTGGGTGATCTCTCGACCTCAAAGCACTGCATATAAATACGTTCACGACAAATTTCAAGTGTACTTCCATAGAGCGCCACAGAACCCTCTGAAAACCTCACCCATGCTAGTGTAATTGTCAAGTGTAATTCCTAGTGATTTGACAGAGTTGGATATAGAGAGTTTACATTTTAGTGCAGTTAGGTTATCATCCCACTTGGGTAGAGGATAGGACTTTCCCTTTGGTTTTGTTTTGTTGGGGTTGAGCTTTAGGTGGTGGTTGGTCAGCCAGGATTGTAATGTAGAGACAGCGTTGTTAAGATCTTGGATTTCTTTGAGTGATGAGAGTTGAATGTATAGTTGGGTGTCATTTGCATAGAGATGGTAGGCAATTCTGGCTTCTTTCAAGATGACTGCGAGTGGTTCCATATAGAGGTTGAAAAAGGCAGAGGGCAGGATGGATCCTTAGGGAACTCCTTGTGGGACAGATACTGTTGGAGAAGTAGATTTACTCAGTTTGATTAGTTGAGGTTGTTGGTTCAGGTATAATGGAAAACCACTCAAGGATGGTACTGTTGATTCCTGCATGCTGTGAGAGGTTGTTTTGGAGAATTTGCGGTCAACAGTATCAAAGGCTGCCGAGAGCTACCGGAGGATTAGGAGGAAGGCCTGACCACAGATCTCGTCAAGAGATCTGTGTATGTCATCAGTGATGTTCAGGATTGAAGTCTTTCCAGAACCCCAACTGGAATGTGTCGTGAAGGTCGAATTTTTCAATATGGCAGTTGAATTGTGGGAGCACACATTTCTTAATAGTTTTGGCAAGGAAAGGGAGGTTGGGTATTGTCTGCAGTGGTTTCCGTTATTGTGGTCAGCATCTAAATTTGTGATGAAGGGAATGACTTGGTTGAGTATAATAGATATACTCTGGATAGGGAGGAGTTAATGATTTTAGTCCATGATGGGGCAATGATGTGCCTGAAGTATCCGACAAGAGATGAGGGAAGGGGTCAGATAGGTGTGATGTTGGCTTCATGGATGCAAGAATTTTGATGACTTCCTCTTCAGAGATATTTTCGAACTTGGTCCAGTTTGCATTGTTTTTCAGCTGCATGTGGTTGGTGTTCTGACTCAATCAGGAGGTGCGTTTGGGTGGACCGTCATTAGTTGGAGGTGTGGCTGTGGTAGGACCGTCTTTGGTAGGAGAAGCATTAATGGTAGGGGGTGAGGAGCTCCAATGAGAGTTCGAGGTTTGTTATTTTTTCAGACAAATGTTGGGGGAACTCCTCACATCGCTTAAGAGAATCATCAGATGGGTGTAGTGGGAGGGAGGAGGTTTGCTATTTGATGATGGTGAAAAGGTCTTTAGGTCTATTTCTGGAGTGGTCAAACTAGGCTCGGAAGAAAGAGGATTTCTCTCTGTAGATATGTTTTTTGTATTTCAGGCATTCAGCTCGGATGAGGACAGAGAGAGATGGGTCAGTGAGGTGGTCTCCAGGTTCTTTCAGTCAGTCTGGTCTCTCATTATTCAGCTCTTTAATAAACTAGGATCTGGAAAGTTTTGTTCTTCATTTTTATTTTAGAGAGACAATAGTGTCTAGAAGATCTATAATTTTAGTGTTATAGTGGAAGGAGAGGTCATCGGTGGAAGTGAGGTCAGGTGGAGGTAGAATTTGAGAACTAATTAGGAATTTTAATTCTTATTGGGTGATTTTCTGCGTACTTCTCGTCCAGTGCTTAGGATAATCAGTTTGGGTGAGGAGATTAGGTTGGTTGCTATTGGGATTGAATAGCATTAAGTGGTGGTCAGTCCAGTTGGTGAGTAGGATGGACTGCAGGAATTCTGGCATTATGGTTAGACATGATTGCATCAAGGGTAGCACCCTTATCATAAGTTTGTTTTTTGCAGTGCTGAGCAAGATCTTTCAATTCAAGGAGGGTGGCCAAGGCTTGTATTGTTCTATCTTCTACGTCGTTCAGGTTAAAGTCTCCTAATATAATGTCTGTGGAGTCCTTCGGGGAGTTGTGTGTTATTAGGTCCTTTAGATCTTCAAAGAATTGCGGTTTTTCACTTGATGGGTGATGGAGAACGTGGAATTTGATGGGGTTGGAGCCTTTAGAGGAGAGATCAACTCCAAGACATTCAAAATGGAGTAATAGGCTGAGTGGAAGGATGTCAGGCCTAGATAATTTTTATGAATAGTTAATCAACCTCCGACAAGATTTTTGCGGTCATGCCGCAGGATTGAGAAGCCTGGAGAGGTGAGGAGATCGATAATGGGGTAAGGGTGGTCGTGAAGCCAGGTTTCAGTGGGAAACCAAATGTCAGTTTTATGTAGCAGGATGGTTTCTGCTATTTCAGTGGCACTGCTTACCAACAGTTCAATAGCTTACAGTTTAACATGGGTAGTGTTCTCGGAACAGATGTATTAGGTTGGATAATCCTAAATTGGGCAGGTGGTTTGGGTGGGAGATTGGGTGGGAGATTGGAGAAGGGGATCCTAGTAGTGCCAAGGATGACCAGTGTATTATGGTAGCAGGGATTGTTGGGAAAGTTGTTGTATGTGGTGCTCAGCTTTTCAGCTTCCAGCTGCAATAGTCCTGTTGTGGTGCGTCTAGGCTTGTGGTGGTAGTGGATGTAGGGGATAGTTGGCCATGGGGTTGATCGTGAGGAGGCGGGGTGCATATTGGTAATCAGATCAGTGTTCGACATAGTTGTCGGAGTAGGAGATGAGTTGGAGCAGAACTTCATGTCCTTTTGTGGTGAGTTCTTCTAGTACGGTGTTGATTGTGAGCTCCAGATGGGTGATTATGGGATCAGTTGCGAGGTGGTTGGTTCTGAGGCAGAAAAAGGGGGTAGGCAAGTAGTCGTAGGCTGGGGTGGGGGGTATGGTAGGATCTAGTCTGACATGGATTTTGGGGATTATGGTGAAGAGGTTCGGTCTAACTGAGATGGGGACGTGGTTCCTAGGAACCGTGGCTTCATAGGGTTTTGGGATAGGGGAAGATGTAGGAGGGGTATAGGTGAATTGGTGCGATAGGACTAGTAGGTATTACTGAGAGAGAAGAGAATACGGGGTTATGTTCCGTGGGGGTAAAGGGTGGGGTTTGTGGCTGTTGACATGGAGGTACAGAGAGCGTGGAAAAGTCAGTCAAAAATTGAGAGGTTTTCTTCTGAGGCTTGAAATAGGATGTGCCAGTTTCTGTATATGGATATGAACAATGCACCGTCCAAGTCCTGGGATGGGGGATATGTCGGGTTTGGATCTATATGGGATGTTGATAGTTTTGGTTACATGCAGGTGCTCTAGGAGGTTCTCTCTCCATTTGGCGGGTTTCTCGATGTAGAAGATTAAGTCTGTTATAGGACCTCCATGCATTGAAATTTAGTGAATGTCTGTTATTAGTGTTTCAGGGTGTTGAGGACTTTGCGTTTGAAGTTTTTCACTGCAGGTTTGGAGTGATTTTGCAAAACATTTATGCAGTAGGAACTGTGACTGTCTTTTAATGGAGGTTCTGTGTGAATCCATAATATTGTGGGGGTAGTTTTAGGATAGTGAGGGGGAGAGTTTGTAGGGTAGGGGAAGCAGAGTGCGATGATAGTGCTTTTGGGTGCTAAGGGCTTTGTAGCAGTAATTTCTAGGACAAGAGAGAATATTGGTGGCACCTACTTTATGTGGGGTGCCTTTGAAGACCTGTTAGTATCATTGTATGTCTGGTGGTGTGTGGATGTGATAGAATTTAGGGCTGAGGAGTGATAGTTTAGCCCTAAATAAGACTCCAAGGCTGTGGTTGGGGTATAGTCCCCTAATGAGGTCTGGGCTGGGGTCAGTCACTACACTCGCCCACTCATAGGGCGCATCAATTATCAGCTGGGGAGAGTACACCAAGATGCACACAGGCAGCTGAAAATATGACCATGTGCTGCAGGCTACATGGGGAGCTGGCGGCTCCTACGCTAAGGCAGAGGAATGTCACCCCACTGCCAGGAGCAAGAAAAAAAAAAAAGGAAAAAATAAAATGAAAACAGAATTTTATTATTTAACTTTTTTTTCCTGCTGTGGCAGTGCATGAGGGGGTGGGGCGGAGCTACATGGGAGGAGTTGTAGACACTTCTGTGCGCAGTGACTGTTTGGCCTACCCTCTCGGGCCGCCCAAAACAGTCGCGCACACTCCCTTGTTCTCCATGCAGGCTGCATTACAACCTGCATGGAGAACATGCCCTCCCCTAAAGCCCCTGGCGGAGTGCCGTGTCACAGCACTTAGACCAATCATAATGCTCCATTGGACTGATTAGCTCTGGGGTGGAAGCCTGGCTGCCTGCTTCCTGTTCAGACCAGGAGTCGGACACAGGCGAGCAGGAGAGAAGATGCAGCACCTGGCGGCGGCAAGGTAAGTTTAAATAATAATAATAATTTTTTTTTTTTTTTTTAAAGCAGCCCACGAGCCCGGGCCCCCTCCCCCTGCGCCCACTTTCCCACACGCGAGCCGTGCCTGGCCGCCCTGATAGCCATTGTAACAAGCATTTGCAATGCAATACGTCTCGCATTTATAAGAATTTGAGCTATTGGCATTGTAAGATTACAATGCCTTTTATTTATGTTTTGGTTTTAAAACAAATAAAAAGGCATTGTCCAGTAGCATAAACTCGCATAAAAGCAGTGTGTGGAGTGCAGCAGTGTGCGGCGTGCAGGAGTGTGTGGCGTGCAGCAGGCAGCAGTGCGCGGCGTGCAGCAGTGCGCGGCGTGCAGCAGTGTGCGGCGTGCAGCAGTGTGCGGCGTGCAGCAGTGTAGCAGTGTGTGGCGTGCAGCAGTGTAGCAGTGTGAGGCATGCAGCACTGTGTGGCATGCAGCGGCGTGCAGCAGTGTGTGGCGTGCAGCAGTGTGCGGCGTGCAGCAGTGTGCGGCGTGCAGTGTGCGGCGTGCAGTGTGTAATGCAGCAGTGTGTAATGCAGCAGTGTGTAATGCAGCAGTGTGTGGCGTGCGGTAGTGTGCGGCGTGCAGCAGTTTGTGGCGTGCAGTAGTGTGTGGCGTGCAGCAGTGTGTGGCGTGGTTTGTAAACAACAAGAAAAGCGGACATCAAAGGAAGGGTGGGAGGGAACGAGCATATGGGGTGTGAGTTATAACGAAAGTTAATTGTTGTAAGAGGGGATGCAGGAAGTGAGGCCGAGCGCGCGCTGGCCAAAGCAGTCTGCTGCTTTCAAGTCCGATGTTAGATGCCAGCTTCGTGCTTGAATGCCTCACATGCACTGGCCATAAACCACATTCCTAAGGTCTTGTGCCCCTTACTAAATCTCTCTGAATGCGTGAGGCGGCGCACGCGCAGGAAGTAGCTGGTGGCAATTGGAATGCGCGTGGTTGTGCGCGTAACCGCCACCCGATCCGCCTGGGAAGCCTTTGGGAGCATTTTCTGAAGCCCCTACATAAGTCTCGCTGAGCGATCGCTTACGCGATAGCTTACGCGATAGCCAGGCGACACCTAAAAAGCCTCACTAGTTGCTCAAAGTTTAGGAATCTGCCTCTTTCACGAAGGTGGGTTCTCCTGTGAGGTGGGAAGAGAAAATTGTATTTGTTTGTTTCTGTGGATAGGGGTGCGGAGTGTGGTGTGGGTCGAGCAGAGAGGTTAGGATGGGGGCATCCAATCCATCGAGGATGACCGCCACTTCGGCAGCTTAGTTCTTTCCCCTTTCGAATTCAGGTTCATTTTGTTCAATGGTGAGGTGCAATTGACCAATCCAAGATGGCCGTCTTTCGGGGAGCTTAATCCCTGCCTTTTTCTATTTCACTTGGGAATAGTCTAGAGGAGATGGTCACTCTGTGTGAATTCCAGGCAAGAACTCTTCGCTATCCATCGAGTCCCAACCTGGAGGCGTATCATAATGGATGTCTGAACATAAAAAAACAAGGGGACATATTTACCTTGTTCAAAAGTAAAAGGCAAACATCAGGTAGGGATATTGGGAAGAATGTATTTCTTTTAAAAAATGTATATAGTGCAAACACGACACATGGGTATCACAGCGCCTTAGATAGTAATGTTTCTACAATAACGACGAGGACTGAATCAACCACATATCAGTAACATATAATACAAATAAAAAAAATGTGAATAAAAAGAGTTCGGGTTAATAAAAGTGAGCATAAATAGGAAGAGAGCTTCAGGGGAGGAGAGCAGAAAAATGAAGTTTTTACAGTACACTATAAAATCTTCTTATTGAAGAAGATATACATATTCAATGGAAAAGAAAGGTTAAAGCTTAGTTACAGTTAGAAATGTGAAAATACAAAGTTATAATTAAAACACTAAATTGCATCTTCCACCCTGTCCAAACAGTAGAAGCAGACCACGTCTCAACAGAGAGCTATGAAAAGGGTTGTCACACCACACGAACTATAAGGCGTCAAACTACATGCAGAGTGTTGTCATACATAAAGTCCTTATAGCTGTAATAAGTGTAAGAAAAACTGACATTTCACATAGTAGAAATGATGCTATTTGAAAGGGTATATTATAAGCACTGCATGTAAAAGGAGCAAGTTTACACCCCTTTAACGAATCACTATAAAACTTTACATTCTCTGCCAATGTAGAAAAAGCTATAGGTCTAGAGAGTTTTGTGGTGATTCGTCAAACAGGAGCAAATTTATTAGCAAGCAAAAATCCGAGGCATTCCTATCTCGGACAACCCTAACTATAACTAAAGAGTGGCTACCCTCACTCTGTGAGAGATATATATATATACACATATCTTACCTACTGGCCGTCGCCGGTAGGCAGTTATAGTTACAACCTAGTTTCCATAGGAAGAGTGTTTTTTTGCTTTGCTAAGAACTTTGGCGTTGTTTGAAGAATCGTCATGCAATTTTCAAAACTGGTTTGCCAGTCACTTCAGCTGCTGGCGGGAAAGTTTCATGGTGAGCCATAAAGCAGTGGCGGAGAAAGGGGGGCTAGGGTATAATGCGCTTTCCCCCATGCAATTTCCTATAGGGATTTTAGACACTACTACAGCCTTAATAACTGAACAAATGTCAACAAATGTGACAGAAAGCTTGATCTTGGTCCACAAAAAGTGCTTTATGTAATTTGGTGTAAATCACTTCAGATTCAAGGAGCCAGGGCCAACGGCAATGCAGTGACCAGCTGGCCACCACCTGAGAGGAAAGTTGTGGCTGCCATTTTGCGCATCGGGACTCGGTCTTCCCGAGGGCCCCCAGCACCGGGACCCCACTTTGGAGGTAGCTGTGCGCTTTACAAATACTAGTATTTAATTTCATTCTGGTATTTTCATATTCCCACTCAACCACTCACACCCTTACAGCAACTCACACAAAAACACTCACACCCACTTAGACAACAAATTCACACACACAGATACATACATTTAGCCATTCACAGACCCACACAGCCACCGACACAGCCACTGACACATCCACACACACCAATATAGCTAAACACACGCACTCAGACATGCAAAACTAGCAATAGTTCGCTTAGTGCTCAAAGTTGCTGATCACAAAGACTGCACATGATATGTACACCCTCGCTGGCTTACAAACAGTGACCACGATGTAAAATGCCCTCTAACTGTGAGTGCTATACAACTATGCAGCTGAGTTGTTAGGCGTCTCATGTTCCCAAGGGAGTCACAAGACCCTTAACCCCTGGGCAGCATGTATTCGCAAGTGCTCCAGGTTGAGAAACCTAACTAACAATTGTCCGCTTGGTGCTCAAAGTTGCTGTTCACAAAGTGCTGAACTCTACTTAAATGCAAGTTGAATTTTGCCTCATAATGACATCAGAAAGTGGGGTGCACATATCATGTGCAGTCTTTGTGATCAGCAACTTTGAGCACTAAGCAAACTATTGCTAGTGAGATTACTTAACCTGAAGTACTTGCAAATACACGATGCCTAGGGGTAAGGGTCATGTAACTCCCTTGGCAACATGAGGCGTCTAACTACTCAACCGCGTAGTTGTATAGCACTCACAATTAGATGGCATTGTACATTGTGGTCACTGCATGTAAGCCAGTGAGGGTGTACACATCACGTGCATTCTTGGTTTACTTTTTTAATCAATCTTTGATCAATTTTGATCATTTCAACAATTTTCATTTATGTTCTCCGCATTTAGAATGTAGCGTTATACAATGTATCATGAATATGTATTCACTAAGTAATGCGATCATGTGGACCATTGTATGTATTCATGGAAATGGTATTCTTTGATGTATAATAACATTTATGGTTTGAATTTACCGTTCCAATATGGCTGCCATTATAAGCGGTTATTGTATCCTTTGTTTGTTCATTCTATTAGAGGACATTTTTTGTTTCGTACACAATTCACGTGAGCAAGGCTGTGGACGCAGTCGAAACGCGCAGTGGAATAAACTTGGTTGCATCTTCAAAGTGGATTGTGTGTTTATGATCCTGAGAGCGCATTAATTTTGGACTGTCAAGAGTGGATATATATTGGATATATATTGGATATATATTAGATATATATTAGATATATATTAGATACACTCTTACGGTTCCCAGTCACCGGGTAATTGCAGCGCTCCTCTTGGGTGCTTGTCCCTGCGGCAGAACCACGCCGCTTCAAATTCTCAAATAATCCCTCCAGCCGGAAGGACAAACGGGACGCGCTCTTTGCAACCTTTTTGCGCTTTTTTTATTTTCTTGATTCCTTTACTGCACGGGATACAGGCATGAACAGATCTACGCGTTTCGGTATTCCAGATACCTTGCTCACGATCAACTGTTTGTTTGGCACCACCCTCTTTAAATTTGACTGGTTGTTACATCATTTCCTGGCAGTGACCCGAGAGATAGAGATAGAGATAGAGATAGAGATAGAGATAGAGATAGAGATAGAGATATTTTTTTTTTTTTTTTTAAACCAGAAGACACTCGCACTCTGGAACCTTGAAAAGATTTATTTAAAATCAACAGAGCCCTGTCTGTCACCACCAACGCGTTTTAGCCTTGACGGCCTTGGTCACGGTAGGTGTGATTACTTCCTGTCACAGTTTTAACAAGTTTCCTGTTGTACAGGGTTTGAAAAACTCCCATGGAATTCTGGGATTTGTAGTGCTATATTTTTAACAAAACAAAACACCGGACATTATTCATATCAAGAATCAGATGCCCGTGCATCTGATTCTTGATATGAATAATGTCCGTGCAATCAATATGGTAACAAATACCAGCTAATGACTCATTTAAGTTTAAACTAGTGCTGCACATGGTCAGTTATACTGTAAACATACCAAGAACTAGGACAGCAATGTGCCGTTATCTTGAAATCAATGTAATGAGTTGTTTTCTAAATGTCACCAGGTGTTTTGTTTTGTTTTGTTAAAAATATAGCACTACAAATCCCAGAATTCCATGGGAGTTTTTCAAACCCTGTACAACAGGAAACTTGTTAAAAC
This sequence comes from Triturus cristatus, assembly GCF_964204655.1. Taxonomy (NCBI): domain Eukaryota; kingdom Metazoa; phylum Chordata; class Amphibia; order Caudata; family Salamandridae; genus Triturus; species Triturus cristatus. The sequence goes on from NC_140583.1 coordinate 679,191,121, forward strand.
TGTGACAGGAAGTAATCACACCTACCGTGACCAAGGCCGTCAAGGCTGAAACGCGTTGGTGGTGACAGACAGGGCTCTGTCGATTAAATAAATCTTTTCAAGGTTCCAGAGTGCGAGTGTCTTTTGGTTCAAAAATTAACTTTGGCCTTTGGCTTGGCCCAACACCCGCAGCTGAGCGCTCCGAATCAAGCCTCATTGCAACAAGAAAAAAAAAAAATGATATATATATATATATATATATATTCACATATATTATCTACTGGCAGTCGCCAGTAGATAGTTATAGTTAGGACCTATTTTCCATAGGAAATCCGCAACATTCTATTCCCAATAAGTCTGGCGCCGGTTGACGAATCCTCGCGAAAATTTTCCAAACTTTTGGCCAGCTCCACTCCTACCCTGAAAGTTTCGTGGTGATTCGTCAAGCGGGGGTCGAGGAAAAAAGGGGGGTCCGAAAACACGTTTTCCCCATGCAATTTCCCATAGGATCTGTTGACGCAGCTACAGCCCGAACCGCTGAACGGACACCACATTTGGCAAAGAGGTAGTCATCAGTTCAGACTCATGCCTTTTGCATAAATGGTGTGAATCCGTTCAGTAGTTCCTGAGAAAATTAGAGTTAAAAGTACATAAATATCTATGGCCAGGGAGGACCCGCAGACCCTACCCTCACCGTATGCGCACCCTCCCCGAACCGAGTGCGCACCCTCCTGATCGCGCGCTGAATGCTAATTGGCTATAGAGTGTATCTACATTCGAAAGCAGGAACTGTTGGCGGCCATTTTCTGCCTCTGTAGAAGCGAGGCTGAAGAAGCAAGGGGAATAAGTGTGTAAAACATATAAAGGGGGCAGAGTGGAAATACTCTGACCCTCTAGAGGTGCTTAGGGTGTCCCCCTTATTTTTTTTTAAAAAAACGTCGAAATACGCGCCCGGTGCGCGCATTTATCGCGTTGGGTGCGCGGATCCACGGAATTGTTTTTTTTTAAAAAGACAAGTAATCATTGGTTGTATGACTACTTTGTACACTGAAAGGTAGGGTGTATATTTCTGTTTTTTAAAGGTATGAGTCTTATTGGTTAACAAAAACAGATTGTAAGGAACATTATATATGATTAGCTGATATGTTGAAAAGTGAAGCACACTTCCTCTCTTGTTTAGCAACATTGTGTGCTGAACTTCTGACCTGTGTGCTCAATGCAGTGTTCCATGACCTGTTTCTATGGTAACAGGCAGAAGGCAGATTGGGGGAAAGGGTTGTAATGTTTAACCAATAGAAATGTGTGTTTGCTTTTGAGTTTGTGTGAAGGATTGTGATTTGATGTTTACATGTATATGTGTGGAAAATGAAAGGGAAACTTTTCCATTCTTTGTTTTTGCTGAGAGGTGCACAGTGCAGAGATTCTGTAAAAGAAAATATGGTGAGTGACTGATATACTTCTTAATCTACAAAAGAACTTGAAAGATGAGTTATTTAATTGTGAGGGGATGTATGTTGACTATTTTGATTTTAATCACACTAATGTTTTTCTCCTGCTAAAGTGTAGGGAGTACTTTTTTTTCTCTACAATCTTATTGTCAGTGTGTGTGCATGTAGAAACCATTCTGTGATAAGCATTTGTGTTTTTCATGTGTTTGCAGACAGATAACTGTGCTGTTTTTATATTTTGGTAGAATTAGAAACCAGTAATTGTTTATGAATTTGTGAAATGAGTTATGTTATGTTTCTATACTAAAATGTAGTACTTCTAGATGAAGAAATGTGTTTTGGTATAGTGCAAGGGATAGTGTTGTTTGTCTAGAATCACACAGTGAGTATGTGTGCATTTGGGAACCACTGAGAGAAGCATTTGGTAACATTATGTAATTGCTTACAGATAACTGTTTTAACCTGTCATGTTGTGAAGTTTTAGTAGCATTAGAAGACAGTTATGGCTTATGCTTTGATTAAATGAGTCAGGCTTTGACAGAAAAGTGCAGTCCTGAAATATGTAGATTGTGTGCAGTTCTCTTACCACTTGCACTGTAGTGAATGAGTTTTGGTAAACTCCTAGGGATAGTGGTGCTTGTCTAGAATCACACTGAGTTACTGTGTATTTGGGATCACTGAGAGAGAAGCATTTGGTAACATCATGTATTTGCTGACAGATAACGGTTTAAAAACCTGCCATGTTGTGAAGTTTTAGTAGCATTAGAATCCAGTCTTTGCTTATGCGTTGATTAAATGAGTCATGCTTTGACACTAATGTGCTGTACTTAAATATGTAGATTGTGTGCAGTACCATTAACTCTTCTAGACTAGTGAATGAGTTTTGGTAAACTCCTAGGATAGTGTTGCTTGTCTAAAATCACACTGAGTCTGTGTGCATTTGGGTAAGGATTGTGAGAGAAGCATTTGGTAACATGGTGTATTTTTTAGCAGATAACTTTAAAACCGGTCATGTTGTCAAGTTTTAGTAGCATTAAAAGCTAGTCTTTGCTTATGCATTGATAAAATGAGTCAGGGTTTGACACTAAGGTGCAGAACCATGTACTATTCTCTTCACTGTGGCAGAACTGAAAATTAAAAGTTTTACCGAAGCACTGTCCTAGAAGTAGTCTGATTATTTAGTCAGTTTCTAAGTACCAAATAGACTGCTTCAAATGTCTATGCAGTATGCATGTAGTGTTCTAACATACTATACACTTGTCTTTTACACCTTCAATTCCCTAGTCAGTATCCATACACTTCTAGGAAACACCCTGTCACTCCCTTTGCAGTCTTCTAGTGACCCATTCAACACCATGTACTAATCCATTCACTGTGCAAAAACTCAAACACTTATAAATTCACCAAGATACTATCTTTGCAGTACTCTAATCATTCAGTCAGTGCCTAAGTATTCATGCACTGAGCCAGGCCTTAGCACATGGACTGCTTCAAACCCCTATCCGCTATGTATGCAGTCTTCTAACCACTTTGTCTTTCACACTTTCAATTTCCTAGTCAGTATCCATACAGTCCAGCAAACTTCTTGTCACTGCCTTTGCACTCCTCTAGTGACCCATTCAGTACCAAGTACTAATCCATTCCCTGTGCGAAAAGCCTAGCACTTATAAATTCACCTAGGCACTCTCCTTGCTGTACTCTAATCATTCAGTCAGTACCCAAGTAGTCATGCAGTGAGCCAGGCCTTAGCACAGGGACTGCTTTAAATGCCTATGCAGTATGGATGCAGTCCTCTAATCACCTACACAGTTGTGTTTCACACCTTCAATTCCCTAGTTAGTATTCATACACTTCTAGCAAACACCCTGTCACTCACCCAGTGTGTCTCCTTATAGTACTGTAATCATTTAGTCAGTTAGCATGTAGTGTTTTAGTGAGGTAGGCTTTAGGGCATGAACTGCTTCAAAATAGTATGCACTATGCATGTAGTGTTTTAACCATCGTCACACTTGTGGTTCAGGGCTATAGTTTCTTAGTCAGTATTTATATAAAATGTGTTTGTACAGTAATGGAATAGTATAAATTTGAAAGTTATTAATATACATTTATTTGTGATTCTTTTTTACAGATACAGAACAGGAGTGTTTCTCATCTGTTTGCACTCTTCTCGTGCAAGATTGTTTGGATGAAGGGTCCTTAGGTGTTTCATCATACTTGTGTGCCGCACGAGTATTTTTTGTTAGGATCTCCTAGTAACAGAACTCTTTTGAAAATCTTGCGCGTCAGAAAGGTGGCATTGGTCTTTGTTTGCCCCTTGAGAAAAGTAGAAAATTTCCACATCACTGAAGGAAAACGTTGTGGACATGGTGCATCCTCCAAAAATTCATCTTTAGATTCGGTGAATATTTTAAAGCGACATCATTTACAGTTTTTGTAAGTTAAAGTTAAAACATTTTGTTAGCTGTGTGCATTTTCTATATCTGTGATTTGTATCTTGTTTTTTATTTTTTTTGAGAATGGCATGTTGTTTTTTTTTTTAACAATCTTTGAGATTGTGTTTTTTTTGCCCGCTGTTAAGTGAGGAGTACGATTGAAATCACTATTTTTAGTGAAATTTAATATATTCTGAGAACAGCAAAAAAGGCCAAAAAATTACTTTGTGGAAATTATGCTGTGTTGTAAAAAATGTATTATTACAGGTTAGAATTTTTTTTTCCTTTTCTTTCACAGATCCAAATTTTAAAATAAGCAATTTATATTGGAATGAAAAACAGAAAAAAAATGTATACCACTTTTTATTCCTATTACTGTGAAGGTAAGTTTAACAGTCTCAATATGCAGAATGAAGAGGTCTACAAGAAGCTACAAAGTTGAAACGCGTTTCTAAAAACACTCTGTTTATGTAGTTTTGAAATCTGACCATAATCAGATATCATGTGACCTGCAAAAAAAAAGATTTGAGGGGTTCATAATATTTCCCATTTTAGCTATTGAAGGACAGCAATTATTTCAGTCATTCTTTTTTGAACATCTTTGCAGATAAAACTCTGTGCTTACCTTCTATCATTCGCAAGTAAATTTAAAAACGGAAATATGTCACTTTTTGTAACAGTTATTGTGCAAGATACTCTTTCATATTTACAAAGAGAGGAAAAGGCACTCTGTGCACTTTTTATATTCCATGTAAATACAACCTCATCATTCACACCACTTTGTGTTGAAAGGGTGTTGTACAAGTGTTGTTGTGCATGATTGCACTTAATACTCATAGAACAAGACACATGTCTAGATTTATTAGAAATCATAAGTCTCGATGTGTGTGAATGCTGCACCATTCTAAAATTGGCGTAGGAAAGCACAACAAGGAGAATTGTTTTCATTTCTCCACATTTTTATATCTTCAATGCATGCTGAAATGTTCAGCATACATTGAAGGAGAAAAATGCTTTTTCTCATTGTTTTTGTGCAGGAAGGTGTGTCTTCCTGCAGAAAAACAAACAGCACATGACACAGATATCCTTGCACTATGGTGCAAGGGTGCCTGTGTCACCACATGGCTGCAGTTTAAGCAGCCGTGGAGAGAGAAGCATAGATTTGCAACATTTATGTACATATGTTGTATCCCTGTGCTTCGGAAGTACTACAGCACACTGCAGTTAAAGAGGTTACTGTGTGATGCTGCAGCACTTCCTCATAGTTCTGCACTTATACATTCACCATACGCTACTAATGCATTCATTCAGTCAATTACGTACTACACATTCATTCACCTAAACTTTCACACACTAACAAAGACATGTAGCTCTTTTTTTGAACCAGGAAAGTTAGTTCTTAGAAGAACTTTTTTTTTCTTCTTTTTGGTTTAATTTTTTTGTACTTTTTGGGACAATTTTGTTATTTTTTTGTTTTTTTCAAAAGGAAAAAAAGAAAACAGGAGGAACAAAACAGTCAACTTCTGCAACAAAAAAAAATAAACGCAAGTTTAGCACTTGTGGTTTTGCTGTGCTCGGCAGATTAGTTCAATTGACTGCTCGCCGTAACATAGTAGTTTGTTGCATTTAATGCAACTAATTTTTAGTTTTCCAAATTCTGGACGTATGTCCGGGTGAGTGCTTGCCACTGATGGCTGAGGCTGCTGTCGGAGTCTTCTGCATTCCTGCTTAGCCAGGTTCACGGGATGCAGAGTCTTCAGGTGTTTTAACATACTTGCAGTCCCACAAGAGTATTTTTTTGATGGATCTCCTCTGGAAAGCACTCTTTGACATATTTTACATGTCACTTAAGTTGAATTAGTTTTATTTTGTCCTTCTGGGAAGGAAAAAATTTCCACACCACAGAGGTGTATCTTTCTGGGCATGGAGATTCCACAAAAAATTCCTCATCGGGCAAATGGTCTGATTCTGATGGTGGCTGCTGTGCAGAAGCCATTGTCTTCAGAAAAATTGCAGCTGTGGAAATCTTCCCCAAAAAGTTTCTTCTAGTTCTAAGGTGGGAGATGTTCCTCCAAAGAAGCTCTAAGAATGATTGAAATGGGTGGGGTCTTTCAATAGTTAGAATAGGAAGTGTAATGAACCAATCAAATTTTTTTTTTGCGGGTCACATGGGATCCGCACACTGTGCGCTTACGCAGCACGCACCCAGCGTGCATCCGCGAAATTGAATTAAAAAAAAAATAGGATTAGATGTAAAAATATATTAGTTTTAAGACTAGTTTAGAGTTTGTCTTCAATTAATATTCACATGAAATATTCACATGAAATAGATATATATATATATATGTTTTTTTAAATGTTAAATATTTCTCGGGATCTGCGCACCTACCGAGTCATAGACGCAGATGACGCATCGCGGAAGCGAGTAAACGTCACGTTACGTACATCGAACGTGTCGCATATACGCTGGGAGTCGCATACCGGTCGCATTGCGATCGCACACCGAACACCTACCCAACGCATTATATGCGCGGATGCTATCGCATAGGGATCGGGAACGGTGCGCGGATCCAAAAACATTGAAAAAAATATATAAAATAAAGTTTTGCACATATAGTTAAAAAAATATTTTGAAAAATATAAAAAAATATATGTTTGAAAAACCCATTAAGTTCAAATAATATTTTTTAATTTTTAAAAGAATTAATTGAAAAAATAAGTTTAAAAAATGGTGATTAAAAAGTATTTTTTTAAAAATGTAACTAATAAAATTGACACACTGAATTTGAAAAATATACAAATCCAATCAAAATCATTAAACATGATATCTTCAGAGATAAGTTATAGATAGGAATTGGCATTTAAAAAACCTTTGAAATTCACTGAAAAAACCATAGGTTTCAGGGGTGTTATAGTTAGCTGGACATTTCCCTCGTACAAAACCCTAGAAATTCCCCTGTTATAGTTCGTTTCAGCTAACTATAACTCGCGCCCCCGCAATGCACTGCTGATGACGTCACATATTACATCACTCATGACATGGTCAGTGACATCACTGATGACATCACTGATGACATCTCAAATGACATCACTGATGACGTCATCCATGTGATAAATTACTGCATCTTCTCACACCCTAATTTAACCGTTAATACACCAACTCAAAATTTCAGACGTCCATTCTCAAAACCATAGATACTCCAATACCAATAACTACATACCCACTTATTAACTCTTAGGTCTACATACACCCCCACTCATTCACCTGTACAGTCACTCATACTTACAGTCACTTCGTACAAGACTATCATATGCATTTATACACCTACATAGACACTTACACACCACCAATCATCCATAGAGGTACTCTCACACCTAGTCAGTCATGCAAATAATTAATTACACTCCCATTTACTCACCTATGCAGTTATACACACTCGAGTTCACTTACTCATAAAAAAAAAAAAATAGTACCCCATTCTTACGCTCTTATACAATCATTGGTACAAGCACACACTCATCCATACAGCCACTCTCACAATCACACTCTCACATATACCCACTTATATACTCTTACACGCATATATACTGCCTTTCACATATGTAGTTAGTCACAAATGTACCACTGAGATATACATTCAATCCCTAACACACCCATACAGATACTCACTCAACCATACAGTTCATCACAGATGCACTCTTAAAACCATGCACCCATAGAATCACCCACTCACATCTATGCAGTCACACACAGCCTACGCACACAAACACTCAGACACCCATACAGATACTCAGACAACCAATCAATAACCCATATAGACACTCATATAGCTATTCACATAACCATGCAGCCACTTATACACAGACACCTACAGACATTCACACAGTTTAGTCACTAGTCTGCAGTAAGATACATTTAATTACTCACTTATAGAGTCAGTTACACACCTACAAAATCATCCATTCACACACTTGTACACCCACTCATTCTTCAACAGGCCTTTCACTATAAATATATAAAACATATTTAAAAACTTTACAGAAACACAGTCACTGGATGACTTCATTTGAGATGTCACTGACCATGTCATGAGTGATGTAATATGTGACGTCATCAGCAGCGCATTGCGTGGCGCGAGTTATAGTTAGCTGAACTAACTATAACAGGGGAATTTCTAGGGTTTTGTACGAGGGAAATGTCCAGCTAACTATAACACCCCTGAAACCTATGGTTTTTTCAGTGAATGTGTGTACACACACACACACACACACACACACACACACACACACACACTTCCATAGGAAGTGTTTTTTGTTTTGGCAATAACTTGGCGCCGCTTGATGAACCTTCACGAAATTTTCAACTTACCCTTTTTGGTTCAGCTCCTGTGTTGAAAGATTCCGGTAAAGATCCATCAAACGGGTGCAGAGAAAAACAAGAATTTGCAATGCAATCGGTCTCGCCTTTGGGACCTTTTATATACTTACCTATGCAGCACATTATTGTGGGTACAGCAACATTTACTGTTCTAATGTGCACGAACAAGGGAAATGGTGCAATAGCACAGGCACCCCATCCTGTGATTCTGGATAAATCACTTAATCTCCCCGTGCCTACAAAAACAAAATAAAGGTGACTTTGTGTAATGCAAGTGGTGTGCATATATAGCGCTCCAAAAACCTTGGGGCGAGTTTGTACTATATTTAAAAAAACTGCAAAAAAATGTAATGTATGAGGTATTCACACAGATTTCTTCCCACTATCCTTTTGTCTTCATTTAATTAATTCACGTTTACATACTGGGTGTAGAACACAACCATTTTGCATTTTATAGTGGTTTACAGTCCACTGAACAGCTGACGAAGTCCATCCAAGCAAGTGGAAGGTGTTTGTCATAGTTAACCTCTTTGAGAGATGGCTGTCTTAGGCAGACAACACCATAGTAAATAAAAGACAACGTTTTTTCGACTGGAACTGTGTTTTTATGTTTTGCTTGGTACACACTAATCTAAAAAGTGGTAATCCTCGATGTACACCTCAGATATGAGAACTGAGACATCTCTTACAGACGATGCCAGGACCTAAAGTGCAGGGAAGAGAACCACGATCCACCCTGTGAAAACACAGTTCACTAGAAGCTAAAATGAAATACCCGAGCAGTGCACTCTCTCGTGTGGACACCGTGCAGGCCCCGAGTGAGGGTAACAGTATAATTCAGCAATAATCACCAAATTGAGGGGGAGGGGGAGCGGGGGGGGGGGGGCGCTTGCCATTAAAAAATGCCTGGGCTGGGACTTAGTAAAAGACCGTGAGACTGCAGAAGGCGTGCTCTTTTATAAGTAAATTATGGACTGGTATTGCCCCCGCACCCACCTAGTGGTGATCACTGCCATTAAAAACCAGCAATGTTTAGAGAGAGGACATGGTGTAACATCCAAAGCTGCTGATTTTAGAGCTGGGAAACCGGGTTCAAGTCTCCAAGTCCCTGCCCCAATACAATAAATTAAATACATGATGTTCAAATTAAAAAAAAAAAAAGCAAAATTGGAAAATTTCTGCCCACTATATCTTTTTGTCTAACTTTAATTTATTCACGTTTCCATTTTGGGTGTTGATAGAACACAATCCTTTGGCATTTTACAATTGTTTACTGTCCCCTGATAATTTGATCAGGGCAGCACTGGGGGTTACTAGAAGAATGATCTCACATGGACTATTTCAATAGAGGCTTGTCTGAGCAACAGCATCGGAAGAGGTACAGAGGTCACTTTAATTATCAGTTGCGATCATTATGACATCGGTAGAACACATTTTAGAGCATTTTCCTCTTACATTTGCTGTTTTAAGTCTGGAGCAATAGAGGGAAAAATATCGGCATGGGTGTCTCTCTTAATTGTGCACCCACAGGGTACGAGTGAAGCAAAAGAAAAACAAAAGAAGCCTTCAACCTCAGGCCCTTTCTGGGGGGAGAAGCCGGATCCGGCCGACAAGCCGAGCATGCACATCTGTTTATCTAGAAAAACACCAAGCACAGCTTCCAGACATGCAACTTGACCACATCTGGAGTGACTTTAACCCCACCTCTCACAAAACATGTGCCTTTATTAGGGGCTCTCAATTTTGGGCCCTCTCTTGAGAAGACTGCTGTGGACGTACTCACCCTGCTGGAACATCGGTTGTGCACACAAGCACTTCTTTTCTGCGTACACAAATATCCGGGGTTTTTTTCTTTTTTTTTTTGCTTCCAGAATGTACACACGGCTACTCTGTGTTTTTGCTCACACTTTCATTAATGATTTAACGCCACATAACCAACAGATAAACCCAATGCTACCAGACTACAATTCCCTTCTGTATAAATAGTTGTATTAATTTAACAGGGGTTATTTGTCTGAGCAATTCTGTATCAACAATTCCTCAGCACGTGCCACGGACGGCAGAAGAGGCTGCTAAAACCACCCCCACTGGTGTCAAAGAAGGACAGCGGCGCTTCCTACAGGCAGCGAGGTGGGGAGAGGAAGGAAGAGGGTAGAAAGAGGCAGAGCAAGAGCCAGACTGACTGGTGGTTACAGAGGGTGTAGTGCTACTGGCCACCGAATGCCGCTGGTCTGTGCTTTGTTAGGCCCTAAGCATCGCTTTCTGGAATTACAGCTCCCTGGTTCGGTTTCACGGTGCCCACGCAGACAGGATGCCTGCCCTACCTCTGGAAAGGGAAAACAGCAGTAAGAAACGACAAGCACAATCTCAGTGTTGGAATGAAAACAGATGCATTTAAAATGCATTTTATATTATTGCCAGGTCGATGTCAGTCTACATGCTCGCGTGCTGCGGAGCGGGTTCACCCCTGCCACGCACCGCGTTTTCAGTCATCCAGTACTACTTTCCACCATTTGACTAATGTTTGAAAATATCCTCGAAATGCCACATCTGTCGGAACCTGCAACAAACACTGAAATATTTCCATAACGTCAACATAAATAAAAAAGACTCCCGACTTCTAAAACCTACTTCCATGTAAACATATGATTTGCATAGCGAGCGGCAGTGCAGGTCCAAACTGCGCAAAATCCATATATTATTCAGAAGAAAGCGCCTGAGGGCCGTTGGCCATTTACGAGAACCAGCGTCATCGCAGCGCCAACCTGATCACTGACGCTGCAGAACGGAGTGCAGGCCCTCACCCCTCCTACACTGACCTGGAGCTCCTTCCACCAGGAACTGCGTGCGCTGCCAGTGACAATTAACTTCAAGTCTGATGTTAAACAAAACAAGAGGCAGACTTTTTGCGCGCATGCGCACGATGTAAAGCATCGCACGCATGCAAGAGTCTTGACAGGTCAGGCAAAATTGAGTGCGAATGCAGGCAGCCAATCATAGGGGAAAAAAAGCATTTACAAATGCAATAGGACTCGTATTTACACGAGTCCTATTACATTGTAACCAAAAATGCAGGCGTCCTAGAAGGCAGGAACGGGAGTGGGTAGGGGGGTGGTGGTGGGCAGAGAAGTCACGGACTGCGGGAGGGAACGGGGGAGGCAGGGAAACAAAAGAGTTGTTAAAGTACAGGGGCTGATAGCCATGGAAGGAGAAAAATGACGACATGGTCATCAGGGGGCGGGTCTAATCTGTGAGAACCAGTTGCAAAACAGCATTTAAAATTTTGGCCAATGAAAAAGATAGGAAAAGCTAGGAGGAAAGTGGGCAGAGCTTGACCCGCTATACTGTATACACCATCTCTAGACGAGACAGCGTATGCGCTGCCTAGGCGAGACCTAAAAAGGTGGGGGTCCGAAAACACATTTTCCTCATTTTATGTCTTTTTGAACGCAACTATAGCCTGAACAGCTGAATGAAATTACACCGAAATTGGTAGAAAACTAGATGTTGGTACAGAAAGCTTGCTTTGTGTGACTTGGTATAAATTGGTTCAGTAGTTGCAGAGATATTTGAGTTTGAAAATTATAGATATCTTGGGACGCTAGTCCTTGCAGTGGCCACGTGAGATCCTAGTAAAATTTGATTGGCTCAAGTAAAAATAAAGAAAAGGGGGCAGGGTAGGATTACCCGGATCCCAGCAATAGTGGGGGGTTCACTGGGGGAAAAAGTATTTTTCTTATTTAATTCTCCTGCAAATATGTGGGTTGACCAGTAGCAAAAAAAAAAAACAAAAAAAAAAAAAGTGGTCTCCCGCACATCTTTTTTTATATGAAGCCCCTGGGTGGGCCAAATCAAGGGGGCAGTGTTAATTGTGCAGGGGTGCCCACGCAGCAACCCATGCCTTCAGGGGACTGACACTTCCCCCGGGCATACAATATAATGATGCGGAGGACTGCAGGTTCTCACCGCAGCCCCGGGGACTGCCACCTCCAGAGGGCATTGTTTACAATTTAGGCAAGGGTTGCCCTGGGGACCGCCACCACCTCAAGGCAATGAATAGATACGCGGGGGCCTATGCACCCCCCATTCAGCCCTGGGACTGCCACCTCCCCGGGCAATTAACTTACAGAAGTGTGGGCCGGGGGCTTTGCGGCCCCTCCTCCTGGAGCAATAGATAGCCCTGGGGACCAGCACCACCCAGGGTCAGCTACTGCTCTGTCCTGGGGTGCCCACACCATTGACAAAACTGTTTGATATGGCTTGGTTGAAGTATTACCGTTACCATCAACCAATAGCAAACACTGCTCCACTTTCAGCAAGCGAGAGCATTAAAAATGCTCTTGCTTGCTGAAAGTGGAGCATAATTGCTTTTGGACAGAGGACGCTGCATGTTCATATTTCCGGACCGGGTTCTCGGCAGGTCCCTCTTTTATGGTGTTCCTCGGCACTCTGTCTTCAATTTCTTTACTTTTATGTCCCTTTACATTTGGTTCGAGTCCTGTGGATTCTCAGCCAACCTCTTCTGGTATCTCATCTTTTGAGTCTTTTTCTGACCCATTTCCCTTTTTGTTTTTCAATTACCCTTCTCTAGTTTCTTTTCTTTTGGTTCTTTCCTATTCTTCTAGCCTTATCTGTCTTTTCTATTTATTTTGTGTTTTGTGTCTTTTTTCATCTTTTTTTCTCCATTCTTTTTGCTCATTCTTTCTTCTTCTCATATTCTCTTCTTCTTTTTCGTGTTATTGTGGTTTGCATGCCTTTTTTTTACTGGATTATTTAGGTGTTTTTGGAGGTTGAAGTTATGTATCAAGTTTTACACTTGTTTTAATGAGTAGACAGGATTATTTCATAAAATGTCAAGGGTCTCCCACCCCCGTTAAAAGACAGCAGTCCAACACACCTTTGGAAACATTCTTGTCATGTAGCTTTGTTGCAGAAGAACCATCTTTTGGAAAAAGATATTCACATGCTTAAATAAAATTGGGTTGGTTCTGTTTACTGTTCTCCAGCTGTTTCTCAGAAAAATGGTGTGAATATATTATTCACTATATTAACGTCTGTTAATGTTCTGGGTCACCTCAGTGATTCTAATGGTCGATTCATTCGTTTGAATGTTAATAATAACTTCCCTAATTCTATTATTGTTTATGGACCAACTGGTGTGGTTGCTATGTTTTGGGATTCACTTTCTACCAAATTGTTATCTCTCCAAAGCGCAAACCTTATTCTTGGAGGTGATTGAAACCAGTTGTATGATCCGTTCTTAGATAGAAAATCAGCTTGTAAGTATATTCCTAATAATATGCAAAAGGCTTTTCATCGAACAATTTCTGACAGAGGTCTTGTTGATACTTGCCATGTTTTCAACGCAGATTACTTAGAATATTGTTTTTTTCTCTCCAACTCATCACTCCTCTTCCAGAATAGACTATGTTTCTCGATAAAGACCTTACACAACATCTTCTCCATGCTGAATTAGGCCCCATCATGATATTTGAGCATGCCCCGGTGATTGTAGACCTAGAGCTCCCTCACACATGCCAGCAGATGGAGTTTTAATAATTTGTTGTTGCTAGATCAACATTTTGTTACAGGCTTTGAACAGTTGATCATTCAATGCTTTCATAATAATACCACTCCTGACATCAAGTTCCACCACGTTTCGGATTCCTTTAAAGCCTCTGCAAGAGGATACATTATTGAATATGTTTTACAAAAGAAAAAGGTTGCCGCCAAAGAATTCATTTCTTTTGCAACACATTAAAAAAATTAGAACATGAATACTATTTCTCATCCAATAAATCTGTTTTGTACCGACTCGTTCAAGCTAAGCTCAGCTTTAACAAATCTTCATTAAATAGTGCTTGTAATCGGGGCTCTAAAAATCATTTAATTTTGACTAGACCTGCATGTCTAGTAACCTAAAAATGTACTGACCCAACTGAAATGCACTTGACCTCAGTTTCTGGAAGTGGAGTAAATGTGACAAGTTAACAAGATTTAAAGGCATTTTTATTGCTCATTCACTTTAAAAGCAGAGCAAAAAAATGATAAGATTGCAAGATTTATAGGCATCTTTATTGCACACAGACAGAGGTCAAAGGTCAGACTTCCTTCCTACTCGCCAGAAAGGGCGAGTAGGACCTAAAAATAGCTTGCCCTATTAAACCTGGTTCGCAAAGGCAAGCGGATTTTTCAAGCCCTGCTAATGCTCACTTGAAAATCAATGCAAAATATTATGGTGGTTCCAATGAGGCTGGCAAACTTTTAGCTAACTATCTCCAAGATTAAAAATCAGCAATCCAAAATTAAAGTTGTTCGTGAAGCCTCCGGTCAACAGTTATTTAAGGATCAGGATATTATGACTTGTTTCGAAGGGTTCTATTCCAATCTTTATTTTGAAGACATTCTTCCTACTCAAGATTCTCTGGACACATTTTTCAGTACTATTCATAAATCTCAATCTTCACAGATTGATTTTTCCGGTCTTGAGGCAGATCTCTCTTTGGCTGAACTTCACTCTGCTATTTCCAAACTTTCAAAGGACAAGGCTCCAGGAACTGATGGTTTTACTATTGCATTTTATTCCAAATGTTCTCATCTTCTACTCCCTAAACTTCTTTCCCTTATTCGGTATTTTTTGGTTTCGGTTTCGCAGATGGTTTGTTTTTTTGAAGCGATGATCCGTTTCATTCCAAAAAAGGATAAGGACTTGGCCGAATGTAAATGTTTTAGGCCAATATCCTTGAGCAATACAGATTGTAAAATATTTTCTAAGGTTCTGGCACTTCCTGCCAATGATCTCGTCCCCTCCCTTGTCGGGATTGAGCAGTCTGGCTTTGTTAAAGGTCGTAACATCTCAGACAACTCCTGCACCTTTTTAAATATTATACATGGGACATTTAATTGCAAAACTCCTTTAGCTGCGGTCACCTTGGATGCTGAAAAGGCGTAGTTTTGTGTTAATTGGGACTTTAAGTTCTGAGCCCTTAAATAGCATGGGTTCGGACCTAATTTTCTTAAATATGTAAAAATTCTTTCCACCTCTCCTTCTACTTCGGTATTTACTAATGGCTTGCAGTCATGTTATTTTTCTCTTTCTAGAAGAACAAGACAGGGATGCCCATTATCGTCATTACTTTTCATTCTTGCTTTACAGCCCTTTTTAGAGTCTATTAGAAGATCCCAGGCTTTCATTGGTTACATAAAATCACAATGTACACCCCTTCTTCTTTCTGCCAAACTCCCCCTTTCTTTTCCACAACCTGTTTGGTGTTTGCGCCCCACTTCAGTTTGATAAGGCCCATAATCAGGGCATTGTCTACTTAGAACACCAACCCTACAACAAACCTACAAACACCTAACTTGTAGGGATCCCACCTCCACCCAGGGCCACCAGCCCAATATGGATAACCCGGGCCTCAGTTTTGACAAAGAGACAGTGGCAGAGATCCTAAGGGCACCATCCTTACTAACAGACGGTAATACACCTACTGGCAGTAGGAACAATGATTGGAAATCATTACAGGTGCTTAGGAAATTACAGATCAAGACGGCGCTCCATGGCACTATAATGACAGAATACTTAAGGGCTAACATTGCCCCTAATGGCCTCCTGATTACAATAGCACCCAGGATATTCCTAGAAGATCTCACATTCCGCTGAGAATGGTCACGGATATCCTGGAAATGCACCCGCGATTGGTTGGTCCTGATCATTAATACAGCAAAACCGTTGTCGGACAAACTCTTGATCCAGATTACTTTATCTGAGAATAGATTAAAAGCCGGAATCTCCATCACCTCTTTCAAATCGCGTCTTGCTGAGATTAACCAAGAGATGAACGATCATAAAGAATATCTGACTAAACAAAAGATTAATCAACTACAAAAAGATGTTAAACGTTTCGACAAAGAAAAAATTTACCCATACACCAAGGAAGACTATGTGTTTCAGAATGCTGATACGTCGCACGATGCCAGCAGTAACCATTCCTCAGGCTCCAACTCTACAAATAGCGACTCCAGTTTCAACAACAGACAACAGGGACCCAGAGGCAGATGTGGATTTCAACAACCTCCTCCACTATTTCAAGGCTTTCCTGGCCATCCTTTTCAACCACCAGTATACCAGGGACCATGGATGGGATCACAACCCATGTGGAATGGCCCAATGGGACCCAACCCACTCATGTCTCAATATTAACCATCTCAGAACCCCCCTTTTTTCAACAGAGGGAGGGGCAGGGGAAGAGGAAGAAGAAGAGGAGGACCCAAGGAACGTCCAGTGGCAGGACCAGGAACAGATGGTCTTGAGGAGAAAAATAGCAAGACCTTAGTTGTTAACCTCTCCTCCAGGCCATTGGCGGAGGACGAACAGAGGCTCTTGGAGAAGGGCCTCGGTTTCGTCCCCACCCCAAAGGAAGACAACTTCAGACTCCACCAAGAACTTCAACAATTCTTCAGAAAAGTGCGACTAAAAAGCATTTTTTTCAAGGAAAACCAGAGACCCCAGGGACTGGGACAGGCTTCAAACCCAAGTCGAGAAACACTCCCAACGCAGCCATGACACCCAACGAAGTGCTAACATTCGAACAGGCCATTCTCAAAGAAGTTGACTACATCACCACCAACCGGCATTTTGATAACCTCACCAAAGAGGAGAGACAAGTATTGAAGAACATCGCTGACGACACTACTATCATTCTAAAGCCAGCAGACAAAGGCAGAGCCATCGTCATACAGGACAAAGGTACTTATGATGCAGAATGTCTCCGTCAACTTGCTAACAACAGATATTACCAACCCATTCAAGAAGATCCCACAAGACGTTTGGCGCACAAAATACAACGTATGACCATCGAAGCTGAATCTATGGATTGGATCACACATGACGAAGCAGCCTTCCTCAACAAAACGGATCCTTGGATCCCTTACTTCTACTGCCTCCCCAAGATACATAAAGGAACCATCCCTCCTCCAGGACACCCTATCGTATCAGGCACCGACTCTGTACTTGAACCCCTGAGCCAATTATGCGACTTTTTTATACGACCCTTGGTGACTAACACCCGCACTTACCTAAGAGACACTACAGAGGTCTTAAATTTAATACAACAGTTTGAGTCACCGGGGTCCATTGATCTGCTAGTCACCCTAGACGTAGAAGCCTTATATACCAACATACCCCAGGACGCAACACTACTAGTTCTTGAACATGCTTTGCAAGACCTAGACCCCTGGCCCTACCCTACCCCCATATCTTTTATCTGCAAATGTGCGACAATAGCCCTAAAGGAAAACTTCTTTGCCTTTGACAATAAATTGTATCACCAGATACAAGGTACCAGCATGGGGAGTACCTTTGCGCCGAGTCTGGCCTGTCTCTATATGGCCCATTTTGAAGAGGAATACATCAAAAAAACCACCAACCCCTTTGAGACCAATATCCTATTATGGCGACGTTATATTGACGACATCATAATTTTTTGGAAAGGGAGCAAGGAAACATGCTTGTCCTTTGTCGATTGGGTGAATAACATCAATTCCTTTCTCAAATTCACAAGCACTATATCGCCACAGTCAGTCCCCTTCCTGGATCTCCTTATCACTCTGAAGGAAGGCATTCTGATGACAACTAACTACCACAAACCCACGGACAGGAATAGTCTCCTCCTTTACCAGAGCCATCCCCCTAAAGCACTTAGGGACAATCTCCCCGTAGGACAATTCTTACGTCTTCGCAGGAATTGCAATACACTTAAGGAATTTGAAACTCAAGCAGACACCCTCCGAATCTCTCTGAGAGGCAGTACCCCAATGAGATCATAGGATCAGCTCGTAAAAGGGCAAGGAACAATCATAGAGACGCACTGCTAGAAGTTAGCACAACCAACACTCTCACATGCGTGACTTCTTTCACTCCTAACTCCAACCGAATCCATTAAATCGTGAAAAAACATTGGCAGTTCTGTAGTAGGGGATCTCTGTGTATAGTCATAATCTAGTGAATAGCCCCGCCCATGTGCGTGGACCCCGGAGCAATAAAAATAATCTCTTAAGTTGTCAAGCCATGCAGACCTGCATCTACACTTAAGAGAGAATTTCCAAAGACAGATAATGCAGCCTATATCCACAGGCTACACTCTCCAGTACTTCAACTAGAAAAATTCCACCAACAACCACCAACAGCACTGCCTGCCCAGCTTTATCCACAGAGAAAAAACCTGTCTCTTCCAGCAAAGGCCTCTGGAATGATAGAGAGGAAGGAATGGACAGACAAGCCCCATAGGCTGCCATTATGTGGCTCAGAACAGGATACTGTGCCTTTAAGAAAACTTTCCAGGACTTTTCCAGTATCCCAGAATGCACAGCAGGTCCTTTTACTTTCAGTTCTTTTTTCCGGCTCCTGCTAGCAGGACCCTGGAGCATTGAGCTCTCCATTTTCAAGGGTTTATTGGTGATTTTTGACAATTTTTCTGTGTTTTAATGTTGGGACTTACTTCTGGTGTTGTCAACATGCCTGGCATGTTTGACAAGTGCCCAGAGTGCGATTGGAAGTCAGACCCACACAGGGTGTGTATAGGCTGCCTTCCCCAGTCCCATGTGCCGGAAGAGTGTGAGATCTGCCACTCGTTCTCAGCCAGGACCCTGAGAGAAAGAACGAACATCAGGCTCCAAGTCCTGGAGGACAGAAGGCTGAAGGCACAAGGTGGGTCAGGAGGGGCTGATTCTGCCCATGTTGAGGCCTCTGGGGGGCTCCCCAGGGGCAGGAAGACCGGCAAACACCCCCATTCTCCACCGGCGTCGATGTCGACTAAGGTGTCGAGAGGGATGACTACGGTCTGTTCGCCTTCTCCCCAGGGCTCTGGGGAGAAGCGACGTCGACGTTCGACGTCGAGGGATCTGACCAGACCGCCGTCGACGACTTCGGCATCATGCGTCGACACCGTCAACTTCGACGTCGAGATCAGGCCCGGCGACGGCGCTCACCGTCGAGGGGAGGTCGCCGGTCGCCGTTGGCGAAGAGGAGACGGTCGCCGTTGGCGAAGAGGAGACGGTCGCCGTTGGCGAAGAGGAGGCGGTCGCCGTCGAGGCACTCGCCGTCGAGGCGGCTCTCACCGTCGAGGCACTCGCGGTCGGCGTCAAGGAGGCGGTCGGCGTCAAGGAGGCGGTCGGCGTCAAGGAGGCGGTCGGCGTCGAGGAGGCGATAGGCGTCGAGGAGGCGAACGGCGTTGAAGAGGGATTCAACGACTTCGAGGAGGCGCAGGGGGCGCCCGGACACCAGGAGTCCCTCGACGGAGTCCCCGGGCTCGGGGTACTCAGTGGTGTATACGCCGCCTCCTCCTCCTCCGCCGCCACTGCCGCCACCACCACCACCACCGCCACCTCCTCCTCCTCCTCCTCCTCCCCCTCCCCCTCATCCTCCTCCGGCTATTCCGCCTCGCAGGCCTTCGGGCCCACCAGCTGTTCCAACACGATCGGTCTTGTTGCCCAGGTATCCGACGCCGCCGCAGGGTACGCCTAGGCCGCGGCGCCAGGGTAAGCCACCGTCGCCGGGCCCGGCGAGGCCGGCGGACAGACCGAAGCCAAGGAGATCGCACTCCCGCTCCGGACGGAGAGGGAGATCGCGGAGCCGTGGGCGTTCGTCGTCAATATCGAGGAGACGCCATAGGAGGCGCAGATCCAGATCAAGCGCTCAATCATCTGCCAGGGACTTCTCACCGACGCTGTCGGACTCGCCCGGGAAGAGGGTGTCGCCGGTTGACGATCTGGTCTCCTTCCAGGAGGTACTACTAAGGGGTGCAGCCAAGTTGGGAATCACGGTGACGGTACCGACACCTACGACGTCCGTGATATTCGAGACGCTGCACAAGAAGCACCTGTCTCGCCCCCTGCTGCCTCTCGTGCCAGGACTGGTGGAGCCCGCTATGGAGTGGTTTCTCACCCGGACTCGGACCCGACCTTTTTGAGGATGGACCCTAAGCCGGATTCAGTCATTGTGACGGCGGCGAGGAAGCAGCATGCTACCAGCCCTTCATCGACAGTTCCGCCAGACAAGGAGAGCCGATGGCTAGATTCGGCGGGCAGGAAGGTCTGTGGGACGGCTGCTACCACCATGAAGGCGGCAAGTGCCGGGGCTCTGTTGAGGCGTTCGACCATGCCCTGTGGGAGTCTCTCCAGCAGTACGCGGAGCTGCTGCCTCGCGACAAGAGGGAAGACTTCTTGGAGACTTTGCGCGAGGGAATGCTGGTCTCAAACCAGGTTATCAGTGCAGCAGCGGATGTGTCTCTGCTGGCGGCGCATGGGTACTGTCATGGCGTCCACCAACGACATCACGCGTGGCTTCGCCTTACCTCGCTCAAGCCGGAGGCTCAACATAGAGTGGCCAATCTGCCTTTCTCGGGGGAAACCCTGTTCGGCCAGCATGCGGACGACGAAATGGCCCGCATGAAGACGGAGGCTGAGACCCTGACGGCTGTCGGGTTGGAGAAGCCAGAAAAGAAGAAGCGCCCGTTCCAGAGACGGTTCGTGTCTGCGGGCAGAGGGCGTGGGCAGGCCTCGGGACAGCAGTAACAGCAGCAGTTTCGTAAACCCTTCCAGAAACGCCAGAAGGGTAGAGGGGGCCAGCAGTCCGCTACTACTACCACCAAGGGCCCGGCCGGGTCTCGGCCGTGAGCGTCTACTTCCCCTGCAACCGTTACCCACTCCAGTGGGGGGAAGCATTCAACTATTTCCGAGTGGAGAAAAATTACTCAGGACAAGTGGGTGCTGAATATTGTTTGCAATGGATACAGTCTTCGGTTCATCAGACCGCCTCCAGCTTCCTGTTAAGGAAAAAGGCGGTGGAAGACGTACCTCTGTCTCAAAGGGGAAGAGGTCTGTACTCTCGTTTCTTCCTGGTTCGCAAGAAGGACAAGAACGAGTTCAGGCCCATTCTGGATTTGCAGCAAGCAAACAAATGGATTCACAGAGAGAAGTTTCGCATGCTGTCGTTGCATCAGATTTACCCTCAGCTGCAACGGGGAGACTAGCTCTGTGCCATAGACCTACAGGACGCGTACTTCCATGTGCCCATTGCACGGAAACACAGGAAGTTCCTGAGATTCCAAGTCGGCGCCAATCATTATCAATACACAGTACTGCCATTCGGCCTAAAGTCTGCTCCCGGGACCTTCTCGAAGTGCATGGCAGTGGTAGTGGCGCACCTGCGAAGGATCAAGGTGTTTGTCTACCCGTACCTGGACGACTGGTTGATCAAGGCCTCATCTTTTTCGGAAGCACAGGCGCACTTCCGGAGGATGTGCGCTCTTTTGACCAAGCTGGGGTTACACGTCAACATGTCCAAATCTGTCCCGACTCCGGTCCAGTGCATACAGTACTTGGGGGCCTCCATCGATACATGGTCAGCAAGCGTGTCTCCTTCGGAGGAGAGACGGTTATCGCTCCTTCAGAAGGCTCAGGACCTCATGGCCGCTCAATCGGCGACAGTGAGGAAGGTGTCTTCGCTGCTGGGGTCGATGGCCTCCTGCATCTTCCTCACTCCGCACGCACGGCTGCACATGAGACCACTACAGGAGTGCTTCGAGGATCAGTGGGATCAGAGAACAGGTTCTTGGGACGACAAGATACGGCTGTCTCTACATGCTCTTCAGTCTCTGAGATGGTGGTGTTCAGCGGAGAATCTCCTCAGGGGGGTTTCCTTCCACAAGGACATTCCCGAGACGAGTATCGTGACGGATGCGTCTCTCCAAGGCTGGGGAGTGCACTCCGGAGACTTACAGATACAAGGAAAGTGGTCCCAGGTGGAGTCGACGTACCACATCAATTTCCTGGAACTCAGAGCCGTTTACTTGGCATTGAAGGCCTTCCATCCGTCCTTCCAGACCACCTCGTTGCTGATACAGATGGACAATACAACCACGATGTATTACCTCAACAAGCAAGGGGGGTCGAGATTGCGCACTCTGTCGCAGGAGGCGCAGGCGATCTGGCGCTGGCTTCTGGCCCGGGAACTGATGATCACGGCCACGCATCTGCCGGGGGTGCAGAATGTTCAGGCGGACGCACTGAGCAGGCTGCTTCAGGAGAACCACGAATGGGTCATAAACGACGAGGTTCTAGGAGAAGTCTTCGCAAGGTGGGGAACTTCGTACGTAGATCTGTTCGCCACCACCGAAAACAGCAAATGCCAAGACTTCGCATCCAGGTACTACCAGAAGGAGACGCTGGGGAATGCGCTATGGATCGACTGGTCGAACAGCTTTCTGTACGTTTTTCCACCCATTCCCCTGATTCCGGCGGTGCTCATCAAACTGTCCAAGTCCGGGGCGCGGATGATCCGGATTGCCCCGGAATGGCCCAGGCAGTGGTGGTTCACGGACCTGCTTCACCGGTCTCTCCTTCCTCACATGCGGCTGCCGTGCAGGCCGGACCTTCTCACGAAGTTCGGGGGCGGATGGTGCATCCCAACCTCTCGTCTTGGAGTTTGGTGGCATGGCTCCTGAGATAGTGCAATATGGCCATTTGAATCTACCAGAGGATTGTATGGACATACTGAAGGAGGCGAAACGTCCTTCCACTAGGACTTCCTATGCTTACAAGTGGAAGAGATTCTGCATCTGGTGCAAATCCAAGAACTTTGACCCGACGACCTGTAAGGAAGATGTCATCCTTCCATATCTTTTACATTTGGCGCAGTCTTGCCTTAATTTCCATTCCATTAAGGTCCATCTCGCTGCTTTGACTGCTTACAGGAAATGCCCTTCACAGACTTCCTTCTTTCAGATCCCTGTGGTCAAGGATTTTTTAGATGGCTTGAAGAAGGTGGGAATTGAATGTGGTGCTGTCCAGATTGATGAAGGAGCCTTTTGAACCTATTCATAAGGCTTCGTTGCAGCACCTGTCCTGGAAGGCGGCGTTCCTAGTGGCCATTACATCGGCCCGCAGGGTGAGTGAACTTCAGGCGTTGTGTTGCCGAGAACCTTATACTGTATTTCATGCTGCTAAGGTTGTTATGCGTACTCACCCTAAATTTCTTCCTAAGGTTATATCTGATTTTCATGTCAACCAGACCATAACTTTACCTACGTTTTTTCAGAACCCTTCTTCTCCAGCAGAAAGGTCTCTACATTCCCTGGACGTTAGGAGGGTGTTGAAGTTTTATCTTGATTAGACCAAAGATATTCGTAGGTCAGACCAATTGTTTATCAATTATGGATCAGCCCGGACCGGTCTTGCTACCTCCAAACAGTCCATCTCTCGGTGGATTGTGTCCTGTATACAGTTGTGTTACCAAAAGGCTAATAAGACCTTAGGGGGTAAACCTAAGGCTCATTCTACCAGGGGCAAAGCTGCCACGACTGCTTTGCTGCGTAATGTTCCGATTGCAGAAATCTGCAAGGCGGCCACTTGGAAGTCGGTCCATACCTTTGCTGCGCATTACTGTCTGGACGCGGATGCCAGGGCAGATGCGCAGGTTGGGCAGGCTTCGCTGCGAAATTTGTTCGCACAGTAGTGGTATTATTTTGTAATCTTCTCCACCGCCGTTTTTGTGTGGGGATGGGCTTGCCATTCTATTCACTAGATTATGACTATACACAGAGATCCCCTACTACAGAAGGAGTAGTTTCTTTTCTGTAACTCCAGTTCTGTAGTAGGGGTATCTCTGTTATAGTCATAAGCGCCCGCCCTCCTCCCCGGTGGAGAGATGAATGTTAATGTAAGGAAAGCTACAGGTCTGGCGTGCTGCGCCTTCAAAAAGAACTGAAAGTAAAAGGGACCTGCTGTGCTTTCTGGGATACTGGAAAAGTCCTGGAAAGTTTTCTTAAAGGCACAGTATCCTGTTCTGAGCCACATAATGGCAGCCTATGGGGCTTGTCTGTCCATTCCTTCCTCTCTATCATTCCAGAGGCTTTTGCTGGAAGAGACAGGTTTTTTCTCTGTGGAAAAAGCTGGGCAGGCAGTGCTGTTGGTGGTTGTTGGTGGAATTTATCTAGTTGAAGTACTGGAGAGTGTAGCCTGTGGATATAGGCTGCATTATCGGTCTTTGAAATTCTCTCTTAAGTGTAGATGCAGGTCTGCATGGCTTGACAATTTAAGAGATTATTTTTATTGCTCCGGGGTCCACGCACATGGGCGGGACTATTCACTAGATTATGACTATAACAGAGATACCCCTACTACAGAACTGGAGTTACAGAAAAGAAACTACTCCATATTGGAGATGGGCTTCTTTGACCCAGGTCCCCTTCCACTGTTTGCTTTCAAACGCACACAAAATCTCAAAGATGTTCTGGTACACACTCGCCCCAGAAACATCATTCGCCAGCAACCAACATTGTGGTCACTACCCCCGGTGATAGGTCATTTTCCATGCGGCACATGTACAGCCTGTCCACAAACAAAAACATCCAAAGAACTAGACTTGGGACTTAGTACACCTTGGCAGCAAAGACGCCATACTAATTGCAACTCAAAGAACTGCATATACTTGATTATATGCCCCTGCGGATACAAATATGTAGGCATGACCACAAGATCTGTTAGAATCCGCATTGGCGAGCACGATACGTTGCAAAAAAATGACTACCCGTTTACAAAACCACTTTCTGGAGCACAATCACCCTCCTGAGAGTCTTCAATGGACTGTGATAGAACAGAACCCAGCATGGACTTCAGCAGCTCTTTTCAGGACTGAACAACGCTGGGTATTTAGACTTAAGAGTAACATTCACGGTCTTAACGATGATATACCGTGGAATGATCTACACACTTAGTCACCACACCAATATATGTACCCTTACCCCAGACACCTCCTGGTCCATAAGATAACCATGCCATATTCATTCTTCAGGCTACCCATGTATTTAGTAACTAGTAGC
The DNA here is from genome assembly GCF_964204655.1 of Triturus cristatus. Classification (NCBI taxonomy): domain Eukaryota; kingdom Metazoa; phylum Chordata; class Amphibia; order Caudata; family Salamandridae; genus Triturus; species Triturus cristatus. The sequence goes on from NC_140583.1 coordinate 679,216,238, forward strand.
ACTGGACAGTACCACACCTTGAATTAATGCTAGATAGCTTGCCACAATAAATGCTTGGGTCTTGCACTGACTATGGACATTTTGGATACTTGTGTAGTTTGGGGCAATGTACATAGTAGAAGATTTTTTCTTTAAAAAGGCGACACGGCACTTCCACGTATCCTCATAGCCCTAACATACCCACTAGATTGAAGAAATGACTATCCATCATTCCCTAGCGCCTGCCAGTCCGCTCTTTAAACAAAGACACACGCGCTAATGAGTGTATAACAATCAGCATATATAGTACCTCTGCACCACACTTTAAGAGCTGTGCGGCTTCAATAGCTCCCTGCACCCAACCGAAGTCTACTCCCCCGTCTCATAATTATCTCGATTCAGATTTTTGTGAGGAATTACCTCTATCCCAATCCAACATGGCCGCCACTGTTCACGGGCAGCCGAGTATCCCTGTGACATCTTCCGCCGCTCTCCACCCACCCCTGGCGTCCAAGTAATGACGTCGCATAACAAGGAGGATATCCCTCCATAAAAAGAAATCTACCGGCGACTGTGGAGGAAGATCAGGTGTTGAAGACTCAACCAGAGGGGGACTCGTAAATCTTCCTCTTTTCTCTCGCCCCGCTGTTGCCAACCTGCACAGAACAGAAGGTAACAAACAATAGGCTTGCCCACTCCCTGTAGGCACTAATTGTGTTTATGTTCTCTCTTGCTTTTGTTTTTGTCCTGGTTGAATGCGCCAACATCCGAAGCAGTTCACCCCCCTATCCCAACGGTCCCTGCCGAAGAAGCCTTCTGTCTAAAATAGGGAAGGTATTACAGCATGTCGCCTTATCACATTACCTTTAGATTCGCTAACCGCACTAAGGAGCAATACCGCTTGACACTCTGCTTACTAACCTGTCATAGCGAGGACCTTTCTCATAACCCCTGACCGTCACTGTCGGTGGTATTTCTTTCCTTGAGAAACTTACTATTTTGAATGCAGTAAAAACGCTGTAGAGTTGCCAACACGATTCGTATGCGTGGTCTTGCTGACTTACTTTAATCGTTTAATAATTTTTTACTTGTACCTAATTTTTTACTTGTACCCGATCTCACACTGGCCATAGCCCCTCTATCTTTGTTATGACACGTCCACAGTAACAGATTGGGTGGCATTTCTCACCGTTTCATGGCGGCCTGCATGGGCTAACACTTTTGCCAATGCTCGCTCCCACTCTACCCTTATCCTACCCATTGAAGATCTGCCCATTTGGTTCCCAGCCATCCAGGCGTAAGCACTATGCTAAGAGATCTCTCCTTGTGCATCACACTGGCTTGCATGTTAGATGGCCGCGCGACATCCATTTACCCAATGGACTTAGCGGTACACTACATATTACCGCACGGTACGACACATGCAGTTCTGATATTGCAATACCTCTGTCACATGAGTAGTATCATGCAGCTTCTTCCCCTCTCTCCCCCTTCCCTCATCTCTCCTTCTTGTCTCCAGCAGGTTTAGAACATGGGACACGAATAAGACGTTCCCACTCATTGGTCACCGTCACACTCACCTGTCACGTGGTAACAAGGGAATATAGGGTGCCTTTTTCCCTGATCCCCTTATTATTATTTCTCCTCACTAAGGTCCTGATGAATCGCTAAGGGATCCAATAGGGACCATGGGCAGCGCGAAACATGTCGACCACCCACCACTTACTCACCACATCATTTTAGAAGCACATACGGGTTGAGAGCAGCGGGACCACATCTTTGTCTCCCCCGACTCACTTTTAGCGCGACTTGCGCCTATATCCCCGTGCCATTTTTAACCGGACCTTGAGGACCCACGAATAAAATTAAAGGGTACCAATAGGCCATTTTATTTCCCCACTCTTCACCTAACCCCCACACCCACATGCACAACTGCGGCGACTCCTATAAAAGATCTCCAACAGAGTGCCCTCGACGAGGGCCCGTGAGGGACTGCAGCGCCACCCCCACGAGGAGCATTGCCCAATGATGATGCTTTGCACCCGCAAGGGTGTGTGACGTCACAACGATTACCCGTACAGGAGTCTTATCAACCTACTCAATAAACACTTTATTTTTTTTTTTTTTTTTTTTTTTTTTTTTTTTTGAAACCGTTTATTTCAATCTCAAATATATACAGGTATGGGCCTACAACCTTCCGGCCGGCCGCTAAAGTGACGAGATCAAAGGAGAAACATACAATGAGGCACTTAGCTTTGCATAGACACTGAGACAGGAGGTATCAACAACGCAGGCCATATGGCTCCGAGCCCGCAATACGGTTTCATTTTCTACAACACAACAACATAAATAAACACACACCCGCAAGGCAACCCACGATCAAGAATGACAGCACGTGCTCCTCGAATGGGGGACCCGAAACCATCCACTGAAAACCCCCAAGAGGGGAAGGGAAACAAGTCCAGGACTGGGGGAACACTATGCTTGGAGCTAGGGAAGGGAGACAACTAAGGGGATGGAGCTGGTGAGGCGGGAGGCAACAGCGGCGGCTCGCAGATATCCCCGCGGAAGGCGTTCCAGGGGCCCCATATCTTCACCCATGCACCAGGCTTACCCCGCGCCACATACACCACCTTTTCTCGGAACATGCACCAATCCATGTGTTCTTTCCAGGCCGACACCGCCGGGGACCTCTGGGATCCCCACAGCTGTGCAACGTCCCGCTTAGCCACCATATAGCCCAGAGTCACCCATCGCGTCTGCGGGACTGAGTAATCGGTCGGTTCCCACACATTCAACAGACATCTCCTCGCCTCAGGCAACAGCGCGACATTCGTAACCGCTCGCAGGACCTCATGCACACCACGCCAGAATCGCTCCACCCTCGGGCATTCCCACAAAATGTGTAGAAAGGTCGCTGAGGCACCACACCCACGCTTACACAGGCCGTCCTCGGCATAGCCCATACGCAGAAGCCTTGGCCCCGTCATGTACACCCGGTGGAGTATCTTAAGCTGGACGAAGCGAAGGCGAGCCGGGATGGCCACCTCCTTCGGAGAGGCCACCGCGGAAATCCAGTCCTCGTCGTCCAACTCCAGCCCATCGGCAACCCAGGCCTCACGGAGGCCAGTCAGTAAGCCCGAGCGATCATTTATCAATTTCTTGTAAATGAGGGAGATCGTGCTGTCCGGAACATGGCCATCTAGCACTCGATCCTCCAGGGGGGAGGACTCCGGGATGGAGGCCACGTCTGGGAAGACGGAGCCCAGTGCGTGACGGACCTGCAGGTACCGAAAGTATTCACTGCCGCGCAGCTGGAACTCCGCCTGCAACGTCTCAAAAGTTTTAAATCCTCCCCTCGTCCAGAGATCCCCCACTGTGCTGATGCCTATAGTGTCCCACTGCGCAAAGCCCTTTGAGGTCCACAGAGAGCCCAACCTCTCGGACGCATACAGCGGTGACGCCCGGGTCAAACGGTCCTTCCAGCCCATAGCTGCACTAGCCGCGTGCCATACTCGCACCATCACACGCGTGGGTCCCGTCAAGCGGGAATCGGGCACACTAGCGTAGAGCGCTCGATTGTAGTCGCCGCCGGGCAGGAGCATCTTGTCCATTTCAAATGCCGGGTTTAGGGCGGGCCCATAGAGGCCGTGATTAATTGCAGCTAACTGGGAGGCCCAGTAATACCGTTTAATATCCGGGAGGGCAATCCCTCCGTCGTACCACGGGAGCGTCAACTTCGCCAGGGCTATACGCGGCCTCCCGTCCCAGAACAGGCGGCGCTGCAGACCCTCCACCTCACGAAAGTAGCTCGCTGGGACCAGGTCCATGGTGTTCTGGAGAGCGTACAGGAAGCGCGGCAGTGACATCATCTTGAACAAAGCCGCCCGGCCGAGCGGCGAAAGTGGCAAGCGCCTCCAGCGCGCGACATCCTCCTTCAAACGCTGGAGGGGGGGAAGCAAATTTCGCTCGTAGCGGGCCACTGGGTCAAGCGTAATGTAGACACCCAAGTATCGAAATCCCTCCGAGGCAATCTGGATCGGACAGCCCCGCGGGAGGACAGGAGCCTCCCCGGAAAGCACATAGACACAGGATTTGGCCCAGTTGATGATAAGGCCTGAGTTACGGCCAAATGAGTGCAGAACATCAACCAGGACAATCAGTGATTTGCGCGGGGAGGCTAAATACAAAAGGATATCGTCTGCATAGAGAGACACGCGGTCCTCATACTCGGGGGTCCAACGGAGACCTCGGATAGAAGGGTGCCACCGCAGCCACTCCGCCAGAGGTTCCAAGGCCAGTGCGAACAGGAGCGGCGACAGGGGGCAACCCTGTCGCGTGCCCCGTCCCAGCACGAATGGGGCCGAGACTCGACCATTCACCACCACCTGCGCAAGTGGGTCCGAGTACAACAATTTGACCCAGCTGACGAAACCCGGCCCGAAGCCGAACTTCGCCAGCATCGCCCAGATGTACGGCCACTCGAGTGTGTCGAACGCCATGGTTGCGTCCAAAGACGCCAAGATGGCCGGCTCCCGCACGAACGGAACACGCGCTAGCACGCCGTGCAGGCGTCGTAGATTAAGAGCCGTATTGCGATGGGGAATAAAGCCGGACTGGTCTTGGTGGACCAGGTCGCCCACCACACCGACCAGCCGGTTGGCGAGCACCTTGGCGAGGATTTTAGGCTCCGCATTCAAGAGCGAGATTGGCCGATAGGATGTGACTCGGTCTCGAGGCCTCCCCTCCTTGTGGATAACCACGATGGTAGCCAGACGCTGGTCCGGCGGGAGGGAGCCCCGCGAGTGGGCCGCAAGGAACATCGCGCGGAGGTGGGGTGCCAGTACATCCGGTCGCAGCTTGTATAACTCGATAGGAATGCCGTTCGGGCCCATGGCCTTGCCAGAAGCGACCGAGCGGATGGCGAGGGCGATTTCGTCCGAGGTGGGGGCGGCATCCAGCAACTCCCTGTCCTCCACAGAAAGGGAGGGGAGCGCGATGTCACGCAGCAGGGCATGGGAATCCTCCTCCGAGCAGGTAGAAACCGGGGAATATACCTCGCGGAAATAATCCGCGAAGCAGGAAACAATGCCTTCCGGCTCAGCGACACACACGCCATCCGCCCTCTCAATCAACGGGACCACACGACTCGCTCTCTCCTTCTTATCCAGCCACGCAATCAACTTGCCCGCCTTATCACCCACATCATACAATCGCCCCTGTTGCTCTCTGCCGAGGCCCCTGGCCGCCTCCGTAACGAGGGCCCTATAGGCCGCCTGCTTGAGGTGCAGAACGTGCAGCGCAGCGTCAGTCACCCCACTCCCCAAGTCACCCTCCAATTCAGTAATTTCAGCCTCCACCCGGGTCACCTCCTCCCGTGCGCGCCTCCGGGCATGGGAAATAAGGGAGAGGGCCTCCCCTCTCAGCACTGTCTTGAAAGCCTCCCAAAGGGAGATAGCCGACGGAACTGACCCCACATTCTCCTCGAAATACCGTTGCAAGGATTTAATCAAGCCAGCGCGAATAGTGGGGTCGCGCAGGTACCAAGCGTTGATCGGGGCTACCCTGCCCTCCCCCCTCGGGAAGACATCAAAGTGCAACAGGAGCGGGGAGTGATCTGAAATGCCCCTCGCCAAATGGCGCACCTCCCCCACCCTCCCGGCATAGGCCGCGGGGACAAGGATATGATCAAGCCGCGAAAGGCTACCATGGGCACCCGAATGGAAGGTGTACTGCAGCTGAGTAGGATGCTTTAAACGCCAGCAGTCCACCAATCCCAGTGTATCCAAAAGGCCCGACAGCCACGCCTGTGCCCGGGGGAGGTCCCTAGGGGGGTAACGATCCATAGTCCCAGAAACCACTGCGTTGAAATCCCCCCCGACCACCAGAAGCCCCCCCGGAAGGTCGAGAAGGAGGCGCCCCAGGTCCGCAAAGGTGGAGGACTGCAACCCCGGTGGGACGTACACTGAGACAAAGACGACCACCTTGCCCTCCATCCTCCCCACCAAAACAGTGTAGCGTCCCCTCTCATCATGGCGCACCTCGTCTATTTCTAGCGGGAGCGAGGTCTTGACCATAATGCCCACCCCCCGTGAGCCTGACGTAAAGCCCGAGTGGGCCACCAGACGATAACCACGTCGATTCATGGCACAAAAGGAGTTACCAATAAGGTGTGTCTCCTGCAAAAAGACCACATCAGGCGAGACCCGTTTCAGATACTGCAGGACCACACCCCGCTTAATCCTATCCCCCAGCCCGTTGACGTTCCAGGACAATAAAGTCAAATCCCTACCCCCCATCACATACAGAAATCATCATTTGTCCCCCCGAGAGCAACTCAAGAACATTAGTACAATAAAGGGTTTGCCTTGCGGTAGAAACGAACCACACCCCACCCCAACCCACCCATCCCAACAAAACTCCCCCCACCCTGCACCCCTGCATGAGCCCAGATAGCCCCCCCAAAGTGCAGTGTGCCTGTCGCCCCATAGAAGAAAACTAACTAGTCCCCCAGAGGAGGAGGGAGGTCCCCCAAGAGACCCCGCACGACCCCCTCAGGAGGGGAACTTACCCTAACAGACAATGGTGACAATAACACAGTCCGGAGCAAGGCCTACCATTAGTCTCTTAGTCCTGATCCGGCGGGCCCTCCCCACCAACCGCTCCCCCCCCCGCCCCCCCGGCCACGATCTCCGGGCAAGGTGTCCAGCCAGTCCCCGGCCGCTTCGGGACGATCAAAAAAGTGTGTGCGGCCATCCACCTCCACCCTCAGCTTAGCTGGAAAAAGCATAGAATATTTGAGATTCAGGTCTCGTAGGCGACGTTTGACACCCAGAAAGCTCAATCGCTGCTTTTGGACCGCCGGGGTAAAGTCAGGGTAGAAATTAATATCCATGTTGTCCAGTCTGACCGGCCCTTGGAGCCTAGAAGTCTGCAGGATAGCGTCTCTGTCCCTGAAATTGAAGATCCGGGCGATGAGAGGCCTCGGAGGGGCGCCGATCTTAGGTCTACCCCCAGGGACCCTATGGGCCCGCTCCACAGCAAAGAATTTGCTTAGCCCCCGGGGCTGTAGGTGGGTGAGGACCAGGTCCTCCACGAACAGATCCGCCGCCTCCGCCTCTCGTCCCTCCGGCACCCCGATAATGCGGACGTTGTTTCTCCGGGCCCGACCCTCGGAATCCTCCAATCGACGATTCATCAGGGCGCTCGCCTGGCCAAGCCTGCGCACCTCCTGTTGCAGGGCCGCCACGTCAGTGGTGAGGCCCGAGGTAGAGTGGGCCAAAGAATCGACCCGGTCATTTGTTTTCGACAGATCGGCTCTCACGAGGCCCACGTCCACGAGGACCGAGTCGATCTTCTGCGCCAGAGTGTCAAAGCGCTGGTCCACCGAGGCCTTCATCTCGGCGATGGCGCCCATGACGTCCCGGAGGGTCAGGTCCGTGGGCAGAGCGGGAGCATCCGTCGGGCCCGTGGGGGACTTACGCAGCACCTCTGGAGACCCCTTCTGGAGGGTGTAGCGGTCCATGTTATTGGATTGTTGGGCCGTGCCACGACGGGTCGACTTCACCTTGGCCCGGTCGCCATCTTGTTTTGTGGCCATGGTCGCAATCCCCAAATCGAGCCAATCTCCTCAGAAAGGGGGCAGACAATCCCGTTCAAGGGCTCCGGGGGGGGGCCACCGCCGATCCTCAGGACAGACCGCTGCCGGCGGGCGGCAGGGCAGCCCAACGAGGCCACAGCACCGCACACCGCCCCGCAATCCAACCTCGCCCGGCAGCAAGGAGGGCGCAAAAGCGAAAGTGAAAGTGCGGGGCACGCGAGCTACCCAGCCTCACCCGCCGCTGTTGTTCACTTCTTGTCCGGATCGCCCCAACACTCCAGAACGGGGGGCCGGTGTGGAGAAGGCCGCAAACCTCTATCGATGCTCCCGCCGGTGTCCGAGGTCCGATTTAAAAACGGAAAACGGGCGTCACCTCTGCTCGGGCTCACAAATACAGTCCCCTCATCTGGGACAGGATTCCGTCAGGATTAATGTAGGAGGTCGCGGAGGTCCTCGGGAGCCTCGCACCTACGCGGCCATCTTGGTTGCGCGCTAGGCTCCTCCTCCCAATAAACACTTTAGAACTTACCTTTCGGAGACACCCACTACTAGATGCAGCACCGATCAGGACTGCTAGAATGTCAACTCACCTTTGCCTTTAGGAACTGATAACCCCCCAGTGTTCGTTTCATTGGTTACACTACTGATCAATTCTATATTAAAATTCACTGCATATGCTGACGATATTTTACTTTATATTTCCAATCTTCATGTTTCCGTTCCTGAATTTCTTCAGCTTCTATCCTGCTATTCTGCAGTCTATGGCTATTGTCTCAATATTGATATGTCAGACGTAATGTCGCTTAATAAATTTTGTCTCAAAGATATGTTTAATAATATGGGTTTTCTGTGGAACTCTTCTAAAATTAAATGTTTGGGAATTCTTTACTCTCCCTCTATCAAACATAATTAATATAAAAGCTAACTTGGTCACTTTAAAACAGAAGATCCTCACCTTATCTGCTCAATGGTCACCCTTGTACCGCTCCTGGTGGGCTAGATTGGATACAATTAAAATTATGTTCTCACCTTACCTCTGTTTGAGGTAGCTGTTTGCGCTCTATAAAAGGTCACTATTATGAGTGGGCCAATTCCAATTAGGCAGCTATGGTTCTGAGAATTCGCAAGTATACATCTGAGCAAAAGGTATGTGTGACCAGTTCATATAACTTTTATGGCCTTGCTTCCTAATTAGCCAGTCTTTCCTGTTTTTTGTAGTTAGGTAAACAAAACAAAAAAAAGACAAAAGGCATAATTACTGAAAGGCCACTATTCAAAGTTACAAAAATACTTGAGAGCACGTTGGAGGTTGAATTACCTTTTTGTGTTGTACACTGTATCTTGTGGTGTTTCTTCAAACAAGGTAACATATCCAAGTGCACAGGTCAGGATGAACAATACTGTTAAGGTGTGAGCTTGCCTACAAATAGAATACAAGAAACACAAAATGTAGGTGTCATATGCAACAGTATCGTTTTTTGTGAAAACAAGATTTTTACCACATTAGTTACAGTATAAATAAGCAATACCATGTTGACCTAAAAAGTTGAAACAAATTTACTACACCATCAATTTGAAAATATCAACAGATTCAAATCAACACTCAACCTTAGTTTTGCTTAGATTGCCTTCTCTCACATTTGTGTACATGAGGTCTCAACAATCACTTCAAGCGAACTAATGATTGGGCATGGATTATAGTAGCACTGCAACAGGTTCTTAAAAACAACCCAAGACAGGCTTTATACCAATGCAACACCGGCATAAAAACAAAAAAATATATATTCAAAGTATAATGCTATGCGCTCACCATGAACCTGGGTATGGGGAGGGGGAGAGACTGAAGAGAATTGGAATTAAGACATTTGAAAAGCTAAAGTGGGGTATACCATAATAAAGCTGGCTAAACTGCTGCACAAAGGCCTTGTACTGTCGTTCTAAGTGCTTGTGCCCATGCTGTCTGCTGCACTTCTGCTGTGGCTGAGCGCAATGGGCACATAGGTGGATGGCTTACCTTGGAGGGGTGGCTGACATTTCAGGACTTTGTTGTATAGCAAATCACAGAATTTATCAGCAAGGGAGAGTACACTCTTTATGCTCATTATTCAGCTCTGGACAGCTGCAAACACCACTCCTCCTACGGGTTGCCTTCTCTCTCTCTCTCGCTCTCTTCGGTCTAACTGCCTGAATTCTAAAAATTCCATTCTAATAAATACATTCTAAAGGACAGCACATTCAGTTACCAAACAACTAGTACATAGCTTCTCATGCATCGAAAATGAAGGGGAACATGGATGCGGGTTAGTCCTGTTGCGAGCTCTCTCCACGCTCCTCCGAAATACTCTTACTAAATGTCTCTGAGTCCGCTAAATTGAGCTCACTGGGGGAAAGGGGCCTCCTTACCTGCTTGTTGTCTACTGGGTATTTTGGCATTTCCTCCGTCGCTTCTCCAGTTCCATCCTTCGCGGAGACGGGGCGTGCTGCCGGAGCCTGATTCTGCCTGGCTGAAGGGAGTCCTCTGCACCGGCGTTCAGTGAGGGGAGGCACTTTCGCTCTGCCTGCCATTTGTTGCTGTGCTTTTTTTTTTCTCCTTAGTTGCGGGTTTTTGTGCGCCTTCAAGAGGGGCCTCCCTGCTGCCACGGGGGTCTCAAGGCACTGTGACGGTCTGTGGCAGCCTAACCGGGGGTGTGTGTGAGCCGGCCCCGCGCTTTGTCGGGGATCGGCTGTTCCAAGCCGCTAGCAGTGTTGCAGTCGAAAGACGGGCAGCGGCAAGGATCTCTTTCCAGGGCACTGCAGGCATGGTCAGCTGCTGCAGAGTGCCCCGATGCACTGACTTGATGGTGGATGGAGTTGAGGGAGGCGATACTTAGTTTAAAGGAGTGTTGACATCCCCGCTAATTTATAAATTCCCTAGTGGCATTAATACTACGGATATCATTAAATTATATTTGCCAATCACTCCAACAGTCCCTCCCTCTATTTTTCACATGAGCCCTAGAAACCCTAAAGGAGCGCTTAGTATCGGCCTGCTTTCATCATGACAGACCCCTTGGAAGAGAGGGGTCCCTCACAGTCCATCTTTAAACCAGACCATTCCAGTTATTAATATTGACACTAGGGGCCCTTCAACTCAGATCGCAGGCATTGGCAGCATAGTAGACACGAAAAGGGGGGGGGGGGGGGGGGGGGGGCTAGGCCCCTAGCAGATATGCTCTAAGAAATAAAATTTCCGGTCCCTCATCCGTAGGCAGCTCCATCGCTGCTCCTCTGGCTCCTGGCCTTGGCAAAATTGTGTAAAACAAATCTGGCAGGAAGGCAGGGGGGCAAGATTCCTCAACCTAGAAACTCCCCAATTACGTTCTACAACTCCTTTGGCACGACAGCAAAAGGAAATGTCCCAACTGAGGATTACACTGTCTCTTACATCGTACTTTAAGGTGCACCCCAAAATTCAGCAAACAAGTGAACCCCGGTTGGAAATGGCAGAGTCTTCTTCTCAAACTGTGAGCCCCCCTGAAAAAACGCCGGAAGCAACAATGGATTCTATATGTGAAAATGTCTTGGTTGCACAGGCAGCTTATTTGAACCTTACAACTTCAAATAGGTATCAGGTGTTGTGGGATTGTGATAGTGACCTCGCTATCTCCCCGAGGAGACTCCTCAGTATCCCTTGCGATCGACTCTTGATGCCCCTCTGGGATCTAACAGCTCTAATCAATGTGAGCTGATGAAGATGTTAGAGGAACTATCCTCGGAGATTAGGAGTAAGTTTACCATCTCAGAAAAGAACCAGGCAAAAATCCAAGACACATGCGAAGCGCTAGAGGTAAAATTTCTGCAATTGCGGAGAGGATTTGTCTGATGGAGGCCTCCATTGAGGCCCTGAATAAGGAAGTAGAGACCAACCAAGCTGAGATCCAAACACTAAAAAGTGGTGAAAAATATATCCTGGACAAAATTGAATCTCTTGAGAACACCAGTAAACGAAACAACATTAAAGTTCTTAATGTCCCAAAGGGTTTGGAGGGTGATAACATTAAAAGCTTTTTTATAGGCCTTTTAAAAGACTATATAATCCGGAAATTGACTCTTTGGATCTCAAAGCTGACATTCAGAGAATCCACAGAGAACCCTTTTCAAAAAAACCAAATAGGAAAACACCTAGAAGAATTCGAGTGAACTAAAACCTTCCTATTGAAGGAACGTGTTCTATCCGATGCACTTAAAGTCGGCTCCTTCACCAAGGGAGATTGGTCGTTCCGGATTAGATCAGACCTTTCCAGAATCACGCAGGTAGACAATGTGAATTGGGGAAGTTCATCCCAACATTAAGATCCTTAGGTGCAACAGTCCAACTGATGTTCCCTGCTCTTCTGAAAGCAATGTGGGACATTAAAATGTTTAACTTTAGAGACCCTAAGGAGGTAGGGGTCTTTATAGATCAAATCAAGGTTCAGGAGAACTCGATCGCTTTCTTTTCTGCTCGAATATTTCAGGAGGGGGGGAGGGGGGGGTGAGCCCTACTGGGTGGGTTATTAGGCCCAGGGCATTTTCAGGGAGGGTTCCCTTGGGAGAGAAGGGGTGGGGGGGGGGGCAGCTGGAGAAAGTGGTCTTTGAATTTCACTGGAGTAGGGAGCATATTAGGGGGAAAAAGAAAAAAAAAGTCCTCATTGGCTCAATATACAGGATATTATAAATAAAAATGTCGTGGTCCTTGAGCAACTAATTTGCTGGCTGGCTCTAACATCTGTAATATTTGCAATGGTGGGTCAGTTAGAACCGTAATCCCTTCTTTAACACCAATTAAAATCTTAACGTGGAATGTTAATGGACTTAGGGTTTTGAGTAAACAGAGGAGAATCTGCCAATATCTGAGCTAATCGAAGTATGATATGATTATCCTCCAAGAAACTCAATTAACATTTGACGAACGGGAGACTATTTGTGCCAAGCAGAGATGGATTGAATTCTCTATCCATACACCACAAACTTGTTATACTGAAGGAGAGGCTTTGATTATCAAGCACTCGGCTAAAGCAACACTTGGTGATGTTAAGGCAGACACCAAGGGGCGATGGATCATTGGTGATGTTAAAATCTAAAATGAATGGTGTACCCTTGTAGGCTACTATGGTACGAATATAGACGACGAGGGTCCTCTAAATACTATTTATAGTCATCTGATTCAATCCAACTTTCCTATTATTATGGGGGGGGGGTGACTTTAATATTCTCCTGAATCCCGTTCTTGTTAGGTCTAAATGGGGCAGGACAGTCTCCACAAAGATGGGTTCTTTCACAAAAGTTTTGATGAAGGACTTAGGTCTGATAGATATCTGGAGGAAGAAATACAAGGGATTGGGTGGCCCTTTGGATTTTACATTCCATAAAAAAAAAAAACATGGGCACTTTTCCCCGGATTGATTTCTTCCTGGGAGATGCAAGATTGCTGAATTGTACGGCCTCTGTAGTGCATGTCCCGGAGCACCTCTCTGATCACTCTGCCATAGCCCTAGAGTAACAAATGCTGGGAGTTGTGTCAACTAAAAGGTGGACCTTTGATAGAACCCTACTCCTAGACCCCCTAATAATTTTGCAGTTGAAGAAAGAAACACTATCTTTTTTTTAAATTAACAAAGATTCGGCTTCATTGGAGGTAATTTGGGATGCCTAGAAGGCATTTATTGGAGGTAGTGTAATATGTTTGGCAGCTAAGAAATATAAGGTGAGTAGAATGACGATCCAGAAACTGGAAGATGATATTTCTAGAGCAAGGAACAAAAGTAAATTCCACCAAGATATGCCATTGGGTGGGTAGGAAAGCAGAGAGGTTACAGCTAAGAGACAGATGCTAATAAACCGTCTAGAAGATATTACCACAAAAAAATGGGAAGCTAGCAATCTAGCTAATTACGAATGTGGTGAGGGATGCAGGAAGCTCCTTGCCTGGAAGTCTCGGATAAACAAAACCAGGAACTTAATTAAAGAGGTAACTTTAGTAGACTCAGGCGAGATCTCCTCAGATAACTCCAAAATAGAACAGGCTTTTGAAGTTTTTTTCAGAATTTATATACAGAGGACCTAGTGGTCTCGGAGTCTCAAATTAAAAAATATATTGAGGGTATATCCTTACCATCCCTCACAGAAAACCAAACTAGCCTGCCTAATCGGAATATTTCTTTGGCAGAACTCAAGACTGTGATGCAGCAATTAAACAAAAGGTAGCGCAGAGGGGACAGATGGTATCCCTAATGAATTTTATGTGGCTCTGATAGAGGAGATTGCTCCTGTCCTTGTTATTCTGCTTGACAGGATATTCTCAGATAATAACTCAATTTCTAGGTCTTAGGATGAGGTTTCCGTCTCGCTGATGTTAAAATCAAATAAAGACCCAAGAAAATGCGAGTCATATAGGCCCATCTCCCTGCTGAATTGAGACTATAAAATCTTTGCGCAAATTCTAGCAGGGATGTTGAACCCTATAAGGAGTTCTTTGATTCAGCCTGATCAGAAGGGGTTCATTAGGGCCGTCAACTTCACGATTTGATTGGGGCGATCGATATAGCCTCCACTAATAATCTACCCCTCACAATCTTTGCATTTGATGCAGCTAAGGCATTCAATAGGGTGAATTGGCCTTTTTTAACCTATATGACCCGAAAGTTTGGGCTGGGAGATCACTTTGTTAGAGCAATCAGTAACATCTATAAAAACCCCTCCGCCAGACTCATTGTTAATGGTAACCTAAGTCAATTAAGTTGAAGCGGGGGGGAAGAGACAGGGGCGCCCCCTCTCCCCCTTACTGTTCGATCTATATATAGACTACTTGGCCTTTAGTTTTAAGGATAGTCATATCTTTGCCTTATTTGGACGGGAGGATTGGGAAAAATGTTGTGTTATACACGGACAATTTGATGATTTTCTCTAGGGACTCCACTGCTATCCTGCCCTGCCTAGAGAAAATCCTGATGAGTTTTGGGAGGGTCTCAGGTTACTTAATGCCCAAAAAGCAGAAATTATGTAATGGAACACACAACCAAGTAACGTGACAGTTACACAGCAAATCCGATATTTAGGCATAGAAATCACACAAAATATAACTAAATTAGCCCAAGTAAATCTCAACTCAAAAGGAAAGAGGCGGCCGCATTATTAAGATCTTGGAGCGGTCTCCCACTGTCTATTCTGGGCCGCACCAACTTGATCAAAATGTCAATCCTGCCGAAACATTCTTTCATCTTTGACACAATCCCTTTGTCCTTTGATCATTCTTCTCTGAAAGATTTGCAAGGGCTTATAAATAGCTTTCTCTGGTCCAACAAGGGGGGGGAGAAATGCATGGAGGAAGTTACGATGTGCAAAGTTAGAGGGGGGTATAGCTAGTCCTGACTTTCGTTTTTATTGTTATGCCTTTCAATTAAAGAACGTAAGGTCCCGCCTGTTTAACTCTTCCTGTTTTCCTCCCCTGTTTCAAGCAATGTCTAAAAATATTCTTTAGGACGGCGAAGGCTGTTTCAGTTTGGGATATATATATTATATATATATATATATCCAACTGGCGGTCGCCAGTAGGTAGTTATAGTTAGGACCCCTTTTCCATAGGAAATCCGCAACATTCTATTTTGAATAACTTTGGCGCCGGTCGATGAATCCTCGCGAATTTCTCAAAATAGGTGGGGCGCTCCGCTCCTACCCTGAAAGTCTCAGGGGGATTCGTCAAGCGGGGGCTGAGATAAAAGGGGGGTCCCAAAACGCGTTTTTCCCATGCATTTTTCCATAGGACCTTTAGACAGAGCTACAGCCCGAACGGCTGAACAGAATTACTAGAAATTTGGCAGAGAGGTAGTCCCTATGTCAAGGAAGTGCCTTTTGTAGGTTTGGTGTAAATCTGTTCAGTAGATTCTGAGAAAATAGCCTTTAAATCAATATATATATCTGAGCCCGCTTACGGTACGCTTACCGTACACTTACCGTACGCGTACGGTGGCGTGCGCGAGCGCGATTCTGATTGGCTCTTAGATCTTAGTAAACATTCGAATCGGCCGAAACCAGGAAGCGGCGTCCGCCATTTTGTCTCTCGCACTGAGTGTTATTTATCAAACATGATGCCCAAAAACATGTTACGGGGCTGTTTTGACAACTCCCTCCCACATAGTCATGTTGAGGGAGTCCCCAAACATCCCCCAAGAGCAAAAACGGTTTTATTTTTTTTTTCGGCAATTTCGCCGAGTACGCTTACCGTACGCTTACCGTAAGCGTACGGTAAAAAATAGAAATAAAAAAAACACTATCCACACTTACCCCACCCCCTGTGCTTTTGGTGGCCGTAGTCCACCAAACGTACAGGGCTTATTACATCAGTAAAAAAACTATATTTTGGCAACATGAAATTATAAAATCGAAATAAAAATAACACTATCCACATTGACCCCACCCCCTGTGCTTTTGGTGGCCAAAGGCCACCAAATGTACAGGGCTTATTAAAGTTGATAAAAACCGTGCACGGAACGCACTGTGTTAAGTGGGCGCGCATGCCTCGAATGGCGTAAAGTAACATAGCATTTAAAAAAACGTACAAATTCACTGAAAAAACCATAGGTTTCACACATGTTATAGTTAGCGGAAAATTTACTGATAAAAAACCAATGAAATTGCCCCGTTATAGTTAGTGCTGGCAACTATAACTCACGCGACCGCAATCTTCTGCTGATGACATATGTGTCTTTATAAAAAAAAATATTTGTAATATATGTATAGCTAAAAATGTATGGAAGAAGACATGGGCAAATAAGTGTCTAAATACAGTATTAGCATCAGCAGAGGATTGCGGTCGCGTGAGTTATAGTTGCCAGCACTAACTATAACGGGGCAATTTCATTGGTTTTTTATCAGTAAAATTTCCGCTAACTATAACATGTGTGAAACCTATGGTTTTTTCAGTGAATATATATATATATATATATATATATATATATATATATATATATATATATATATATATATATATATATATATATTTTTTTTTTTTTTTTTAAATCAAGCTTAAGGTTTTAAGATCTGCTTGTGAAGTTTGGTATCATACTAGGCAGATCCTGAAGATTCCATATTATAGTGCAGGGGCCCCTATTTGGAACACTCCAGGTACCCCTGCCTGCCTAAATGATAGTCTTTCAACAACGTTATTGGAAGAAGGTATTTTGAAATGGGGTTAACTGCTACAAGAGAATAAACTTCCTCCATGGGATGTACTCTGTAACATCACACATCAAAGACTTTCAAGATTTAAGTTTTATCAGCTATCCAGTTGGGCTGCTAAGTCAGATAAATAGGGAGAAGTAAATTAAGAACACGAAAATATCCTACGAGGGCCCATCCATCAACTTAAAGAGGGGGAGCCACCATTAGTACCTATGGAGGAGCCCTGGAGAAGAGACCTGACTTCGACCAACGTAACTTATGGCAAGTATCGATGCGCACTTTATGGAATGTGGATAAAGCCGCCCATCCTAAGAGAAATCATATGTTCACACTCCATAGGGCATATTGGGCCCCGAAAAAAACTCTTAAAATTGGGAGGTGAACGACGGAAGGTCCGTTTGAAATGTTCCTCGGGTGATGCAGACGACTTGCACATGTTCTGGCAGTGTTCTCCTATCCAGAGCTTCTGGCATAATATCAGTAAGACTGACTCGGACGTCTTGGGGCAAGAGATCAAGGTAAGACTGATTTTGGTTATTTTTGGGGTCCCTTTTATTTCTGTTAATTCTTCTTGCAAGGAGGGAAATCCATTTAAAACGGATCTCCTCTCAACCCCCAGTAATACTAGATTGGGTCGCTTTGATGAAACAAATGCATAGACTGGATCTTGCTAGTTCCTCAAGAAAAAAAAATTGAATGTGGGGGATCTGGGACGACTGGTTTAATGATATCCTGAAAATGCACAATACTTATAAAGTCCAATGATTATGAAATAAGTGAGATTTGAGGAAGAGGTTTCATCTTGTGGAGGAGGTTTTCCCTATCCACTATATACCTTCCCTAGGATCTTGGCAGCTGGTTTCGTCGGATCCCCAGGTGTCCAAGTAATCAAACGGCACGGTTAAATCCGTCCGGGGGTCCAAGAATAAACCATTTGCTACCTTAAAGAATTCTCACTTATCTATAAATGAGGACATAAAAAACAAAAACAAACACAACAAGAAGATAAAACGGAAAGAGGACAGGGTGGAGACAGCACAGGCTTGTTCCTTTACAAACAATACTTCTCAGCATGACTTTTCACAAGCCACCTTGTTTTCAAGTAGCTGCAGCCTGGGTGTTTTACGTGTTGCAAGAATGTAATACGAACGTAATGGGCATGCATTCAGCAGATAAATAAGGGACAATACCCCCAGTTATGTCTTTTAGGAAGATGCCTTTAGATCTCTGCTCTCTGGTTTTTGGTAAATGGAGGTGGAGGAGCAGACAACATCATTTACCTGATTATCTGCTAAGAGGACACCTGATGGTCTGAGATCTGAATTATAAGGATATTCGTAAGGGAAATAACATTTCTTGGCATGGCAGTTACTAATGCAAGATGGTGGTATGGCAGTTACTAATGTAAGATGGTGTAAATGTTCCTCTGGGTCATTGTTGGGGTTATCAGTACCAGCTGTTGTTTAAGGGAGCAACTCATTTGTCTTTGTGCTTCACAACGTCTTGAGAATATTGTCTTAGTCATGCTTATTGCCTTGTGGAGGACTGTGATCAGACACTTGTGGAACGCCACCCTTATCATCCTTCCTACAAAAGAAGGGGCAACGTAAGAGGAGTGTGGTGTGGTGTGGTGTGTCGTGGAGTGTCCTAACAGAGTGGAGTGTTGTAGAGCAGGGCAGCATAAAGGGGAGTGGAGAGAGTTGCATAGAGCAGAGCATTGCAGAGGGCGTTGCAGAGAGCAGAGGGCGTTGCAGAGAGCAGAGGGCGTTGCAGAGAGCAGAGGGCGTTGCAGAGAGCAGAGGGCGTTGCAGAGGGCGTTGCAGAGAGCAGAGGGCGTTGCAGAGGGCGTTGCAGAGAGCAGAGGGCGTTGCAGAGGGCGTTGCAAAGAGCAGAGGGCGTTGCAGAGGGCGTTGCAAAGAGCAGAGGGCGTTGCAGAGAGCGCTGCAAAGAGCAGAGGGCGTTGCAGAGAGCGCTGCAAAGAGCAGAGGGCGTTGCAGAGAGCGCTGCAAAGAGCAGAGGGCGTTGCAGAGAGCGCTGCAAAGAGCAGAGGGCGTTGCAGAGAGCGCTGCAAAGAGCAGAGGGCGTTGCAGAGAGCGCTGCAAAGAGCAGAGGGCGTTGCAGAGAGCGCTGCAAAGAGCAGAGGGCGTTGCAGAGAGCGCTGCAAAGAGCAGAGGGCGTTGCAGAGAGCGCTGCAAAGAGCAGAGGGCGTTGCAGAGAGCGCTGCAAAGAGCAGAGGGCGTTGCAGAGAGCGCTGCAAAGAGCAGAGGGCGTTGCAGAGAGCGCTGCAAAGAGCAGAGGGCGTTGCAGAGAGCGCTGCAAAGAGCAGAGGGCGTTGCAGAGAGCGCTGCAAAGAGCAGAGGGCGTTGCAGAGAGCGCTGCACAGAGCAGAGGGCGTTGCAGAGAGCGCTGCAAAGAGCAGAGGGCATTGCAGAGAGCGCTGCAAAGAGCAGAGGGCGTTGCAGAGAGCGCTGCAATGAGCAGAGGGCGTTGCAGAGAGCGCTGCAAAGAGCAGAGGGCGTTGCAGAGAGCGCTGCAAAGAGCAGAGGGCGTTGCAGAGAGCGCTGCAAAGAGCAGAGGGCGTTGCAGAGAGCGCTGCAAAGAGCAGAGGGCGTTGCACAGGGCGCTGCAGAGAGCAGAGGGCGTTGCACAGGGCGCTGCAGAGAGCAGAGGGCGTTGCAGAGGGCGTTGCATAGCGCAGAGAGCGTTGCATAGCGCAGAGAGCGTTGCATAGCGCAGAGAGCGTTGCATAGCGCAGAGAGCGTTGCATAGCGCAGAGAGCGTTGCGGAGAGCATTGAATAGAGCAGACAGTTGCGGAGAGAGAATTGCGTGGAGAGAGAGATGCATAGGGCAGAAAGGAGTGGCATGGAGCAAAGTGGCGTGGAGTGGCATGTCATAGAATGGAGTGGAGGGCGCAGAGTTTCTTATAGAGGAGGCGTGTAAAAAAGTGGCATGGCACAGAGTGTCTTGGAGTGGAGGGGCGTACAGTGGCGATGGATAGAGTAAAGTGGAGGGGAGGGCTGTAATGAGGAGAGGCATCACAGAGTAGAGTGGAATGGCATAGAGTGGCGTGTTGTAGAGTGGAGTTTTGTTGAGTGGCCTGTCCTAGAGTGCCTAAGAGCGGAGGGCCACAGAAGAGCGGAGGGCCGCAGAAGAGCGTCGTAAAGTTGAGCGGCGTGTCGCAGAGTGGAGTAGAGTGTTGTAGAATGGAGTAGAGTAGTATGGAGCATGCATGGTGTGGTAGCGCACTGCCATCATGGACAACGCAATTGAAATTACCATTACATTTGCAGAGACAGTTTTACGGATACAAGTATACAGCGCACAAATGATAATGTGTGAAAATATCACCTAGTCTATTGATTTGTTTTGATCGTATTTTGTATTAAAATATTTGCTTCAACCACACTTCAGATTTACACAAAAAAAGTGCTACAATTGTGCTTTTCTAATGCAGATATATTCTGCAATATCTGCACAGTTCATTTACAGACCTTTACATTTTGTTGTGTTCTAGCAAGATGGTCACATTAATCAACTCGCTTTAATGTCAAAGAAAGAAAAGTAAACACCAAGCTCCCTCAGAAGGCCGAGCCTTACATTTCAAATCGGTCTTTGAATATACAGCAAATGTGACAAGATAAGAACATGGTTTTAAGGTCTGTTTACAGAAAGCAACCTCTTTTAAGAATATAGTAAATAGACTATGCTCCATGGGAGGGATGATCCCAAGATGGATGGTCTAAAATTAATAAAGCCAGCAAATAGAAACTAAGCAAATGTGAATTACAAAATACAAAGCCTAAGGTAAGCAATGAGTGGAAAGCATTCCCAGGGAAGCTTGCTGAATCTCCTAAAGAAGTTGTTAGCAAACCAGACAGCTATGTTGTCTGGTAGACTTCAACCGAACAAGCATTGGCATAGCCAAAAAGTCTTGCCTTCGGGACCACATACGTGTTTAGCCGTGCAGCACATTATAGAGACAATAAACCTGAATTCATAAAGTATGGCAAGAAAGAAGGCCTGCAGTAGTGGGATACGAGACCTGCGATGGTGCACGTGGGAAGGCCCGAGAGAGCACTGCTGATATATACATAATAATAAAACACCACACAACTCTGTCATTCTTACACCTCTTCCCCATTATTTCTGAACTATGCTGCCACTTCCCCCAGCAGGCAGGTAGTGAAGTACTCTTGTGTGCACAGAATCATATCACTAAAAGCGGTAAAATATGTTTTGTGAATAAAGTAACGGTTTCGTGCCCTCGGTTCAGCCGGTTTAAGAAAGTGAACACATTTTAAACAGGCCTTTATTGCTTTTCAACAAGTAGATTTAAACAATGTACAAAGCGGTCATTATTTAGGGTATCTTGTACAGAAAACAGTACACGGGGGTAGTAAAAAGACGGCACGGACAACGGGAGGGGGGCAGGAGACAATGAGAGGGAGGGGTGAGATTATAGACAGCATGGATAACAGGAAAGGGGCGGAAAGAAATAGAACACTACAACGGGAGGGGCTGGTGCAGAACCAGATGAGGCTGGAACACCGAATGGCTGCCATGACACTAATCAGGATGAAACGAGAACAGCCTGCCTTGAAGTAACCATTCCTACAAGTAAACTAACTAGCTTTTCAGAGCATAAGAGTGAATAAGGCATGAGCATTTCTATTGTCGAAAAATGGCTGAAGTTGCACATTTGTATTTGCTCTCATTTAATTACTTATATTTTACTTAATCGCAGAAAGCATGAAATTTACAGACTTCTTCAGTGCCCTTCAGTTTTTAGGAGGGCAGGCATTTGATTTAATTACTTTTTAAATGTGAGGAGAAATGGAGCAAGTTGGTGAATTGGGGGTTCAAAGATGGTGGGACACTCTAGAAAGGTAAGGGAAAAGAGTCCTGCAAGCAGTTAAAAGTAGGTTACAGCCCACTTATGAATGACAATTGCTGAAAAGAGCAGCCAACTATCTGTGATTCGTGGCAAGCGAGTCGAGAGGCATCTATGACCGCTCCTGGGCGGAAGAGGGCGGGGCGGAACATGAATTCGCTACACTTTCATTCTCCAAAGCATTTCAACATGCTGGAAACCGCTTCCACGAGGTGAGGTGCCCACTGTAAGAACGCAGAACAATCCTGAGTGCAGAAATCAGCGTTATTTTCACAAATCACTGGGGTGCAATATATCCCGGGGTGGTCCTGTTGGTGGCAGGGGCTGGAAACCAGTTTCAGAAAATAAGGCGATATTTTCTGCCGTTGGAATTCAAATCAAAGTTATAAGATAATGCTGCACACAGTGAGCAAAAACTATTAAAAATGTTTTAAGTAATTTGGAGTTCCCCAGACTGAGATGGAGAAAAACAGAAAACTTCTACGTGCATACAATTAGGGCTTGTGATCACACCCAATTCGCAGGAGAGAGCGAGGGTGTGCCAGCTTATGAACTCAATCTGTTTGTTTTGTAAAGTGCCAACTTGCGACAAGAATAAGATTGACGTTGGAGCGCTGAAAAGTAACGGTGCCAGTCTGTTTAGCGTGTGGTGGACTGCACAAATAACAGCATAGACCTAAAACCACAGGCGCTCCAGAAAACAAGTGAAAACAAAACTTTTCAAACTCACTCACAAGTGACTACTGCTCAGAAAAGAGGTTGTGGCTGATTAACATGGATACTAGCGACCCTTGGGAGCCACCCTGCAGACATTCCCCCCTGGCAAGACCTCCAGCGCTGTGAAGCTAATGAAAACAAGCAGCTCACGAGGAGTGGTGGGGGCGGGCACAGTAAGGCAGCTGCTACTCTGCGCGCTGCTGCTCGCTCCCGACACCTAAAAGCTGTGGGAGTGAACATTTTAAGAAGAGGTGGGACATGCACCCGCCTCTGGCTATTTGCGTGCTTTCATTACTGAAATACACACGCAAAAGCCAATCAGATGTGTGGGAGGAGTCAGAAGCACACGGAGAAGTTTGGAGTGATTACATGAAGCCTCACATACAGCAGTGCATGGGCGCTGCGCTAGGCACAACCTAAAAAGGAGTGGTAACAAGGTATGAAAACAGATTCATTTTTGATTCAAAGGAGTGCACCAATGCACCAATTACTCACAGGTAATTTTCATTATTCTTAGTCTTACAGTTCCTCGTTCAGATGCTTACAGACAAGGTAGAGACTACCTCAGAGATATGGAATGGTAAAAGGAAGAGGAACATGGTGGTTATGAGAAAATCACAGTTAAGGTTACAAGAACCCCCGATGCTTGGCAACAAAGACTGATAAAAAATATTTGGAGACATTCGTATTGGTACAAAACGTGTAAAAGTGATTTGAGAAAGAGTGTAAAGATAAATACATTAAGACAACTGATCACGTGGAAAAAGATGACATTTCAGCGAAACACAGTCTTACATTTAACAGTATGCTTGTTTAAGCGAATGATTTGGGTCTATTTTTAACATAAGAGAGATCAGGAGTATCCAGTGTTATGCACTGATATTGGTAGATGCCCTGGGATTACTTTTTCTTTGGTTAAGGGCTGCTCTTGATACTTTAAAACGCAAGTCTTTTTTCAGTGGCTTTCAAATCACATGGGCAAAGTGCCATGCACTGCCCTTTTTGATGATTCAGTTAACCTACAATCAATGTAAATCATTCAGCTTCAGTATCTCCGGCCAAAGAAGAGATAAGTGCAGAAAGAGAGGGGGAAAGATGAGAAAGATGGACCACTACAATCCAGATTGAGAGCATGTGATGCAAGTGCAGAAGGAAAGACACCGTGCAATCTTGGGCAAAAAGTCTGTAACAGATGCAGGTGGAGAGAGGCACGGAGGTGCAAGGCTGACAGAAGGGAAAGGTAATTCAGTAGAAAAGGGATACTGAAACTCCAGTCAAACTGAAATGGAGATGCTGGAGAATATAATTTTCTGTTTTTTATATCATATGGCATTTTTGCCATCACACGCCCAGTAGTGGTAAAATAGGTCAGTACACTACCAAATAATGACATGCACTGGCATTGTGAGCCCAGGCAAAACAACCCATTAGGAGGTATGATTGATTGATTGATTGATTGATGTGGAACTTATATAGCGCAGCTATCACCCTACGGGCATCCTGGCGCTTTAGACTGAAGAAACATACCAAGGGGGACAGAGGGAGGGACAGGGGAAACGGCCTGGGTTAGACTTTGGGGTACAGCCAGGTTTTAAGTCCCTTGCGAAATTCGAATAGGGAATTGCACTGTCTCAAGTTCAGAGGGAGCTTATTCCACATGCCAGAGGCTACTATGCTGAAGGCCCTTCCGCCTACCCTGGAGCGTTTAAATCTCGGGACTACCAGTAGGCCGGCTGTGGAAGATCGGAGCTGCCCGATTGGTAGGTGGCGAGCAAACTTATCCTGTAAAGGAACTGGGCCTAGTCCATGCACTGCTCTAAAAGCCAGACACAGGGACTTAAAGGAGACCCTTTCCTTGACAGGAAGCCAATGTAGGTCCCTCAGTGCTCCGGTGGCCGAAGAGCTACGTCGCCTATCGAGAACTAGTTTGGCTGCAGCTGACTGGATCCTTTGCAGTCCCTGAAAAATATACTGCGGGCCCCCAAATATAGGGAATTGCAGTAATCAAGCCTGCTTAATACCGTACTGCGTACTACCATAGCTCGGGACTCCCTAGGAAGTAAGGGTAGAATGCTCCGAAGCAGCCGCAGCAGGGCGAAGCAGACGTTAGCGGTCTTACTGGCCTGGGATACCATCTGGAGGTCATCATCAATAATCACCCCAAGATTGCGTACCTTACTGACCGGTGTCAGAGGTCCTTCCTCTGGAGAGAGTCTAAATTCGGAAGGAAGGCGTTTTGGAATCCTAGTTGGCGAGCAGAAGACCACCTCTGTTTTTCCACTATTGAACTGGAGAGAATTCCTTCTGAGCCAGTCCGTGGTCTGCTTCATACATTGCTGGAATCGATCCATAGATAGTGCGTCATCCCCTTCTAAAGAGAAGGCCAGCTGCGTGTCGTGAGCGTAGTTCACCAGGCTGACTCCAAAAGATTTAATTGGGGGAAACAGGGGCCGCAGGTAGATGTTGAAAAGGATGGGACTAATTGCAGATCCCTGCGGCACCCCGTACGCAACTGGAGACCTGCTGGAGGAGAAAGGTGTCAAGCTGACTACCTGCTGTCTACCTTCTAGGTAGGATTGAAGCCATTGCAGCGCCCTGCCTTTAACACCTATCTGCTTTAATCTCTCCACCAGGACTGGGTGGCTCACCGTGTCGAATGCTGCCGACATATCGAGAAGCACTAGAATCATGGCGTTCCCATTGTCGGCGCGCATTCGAAGATTGTCCAGCATGGTAGTCAGAGCCGTTTCGGTTCCGTGGCCAGGGCGAAAGCCGAACTGATCCCTGTCAAGCAGGATGTTCTCCTCCAGAAAGCAGGACAGTGTCTTGCTTACTGTCTTTTCAAGGATTTTCACCTGGTATGGTAAAAGCGAAATAGGCCTAAAATTAGCTGGTACCAAGGGGTCCAGATTCGGTTTCTTAATCAGTGGGGTCACCACTGCTAATTTCAAGCAATCCGGCACAGATCCAGCCATCAGAGACTGGTTGCAAATCATCCTCAGCCATGGAAAGGTATTACGCCCATATAGTTTCCATATTTTGTGAGGGAAAGGGTCTAGAGGAGAACCAGAGGACACACTTTCTACTAGACTGTCAAAAGCCACCTGGGAAAGTGTTTGAAAGCTGTCAAGGGCCGCGGTCAGTGGTAGATCTCCATCGGCCAAGCTGGCTGCTTCCTCAGAACCATCCTGAGTGTTGTCCTGTAGTGTATTAACGATGTTAGCAATTTTCTCCTGGAAAAAGGAGGCAATTTCATTACACAGGGCTTGCGAGGGGGCTACTCTGTTCACGCAGTCCGGGGTTGAGAGGTCCCGGACAATCCTAAAAAGGGCTTTAGTCCCATTTGAAGCCTGGGTAATAGAGCTGGGATAGAAATCTGCCTTGGACCTCAAGTTAAGAGCTTTGTATTGTTGTTGGATCAGTCTCAGATCTTTTTTGTTGTCCTCGGCGTAATTTCTTCTCCATTACCTCTCTGCTTGCCTTCGGGAAAGTCTGAGTTGATGCAGCTCCTCATTATACCAGGGCGCTGATCTTTTCCTCACCTTCTTTAGTATCTTTATAGGGATAGTATGATCTAAGATCTTAGTTATATGCCCGGTGAATGATCTGTAGTTTTCTTCCACAGACTTGGCGGTAGAGAAGTAGCTGACATCCAGAGATGTAGTTAGGGAGTCAACTTTGGCCAGTTTGGCCCATTCTCTATCCTTCCTATAGGAACGCTGCTGGCTGGACTTATTCTTCCTACAAGGCATCACCATGCTCAAGTGTATAAGAGAATGGTCCGTCCAGTTCAAGGGCGTTATATTTAATATCCTAGTTGTAGCTGGGTTAGCAAATACCAAGTCCAGGATATGCCCCTTCTGGTGTGTTGGACTAGCCACCAAGTGATGGAGATTCAGGTTGGAGCAGGTGTGCAGGAGGTCCCTCAGTTGGCCACAAAGACCTCCATCCTCTCTGAGGTTAAAGTCGCCTAGTACAATCATGTTGGAGTGCGCAAGTTTTAGATTGATAATAGTGTCAGCGAGGAGGTGGAATTGTGTGGTCGCACCCGGGGGCCTATAGCATAGCATCCCCGTGAGTAAATTCCCGCCAGGAGACTGTAGTGAGAAACCCATTATTTCTATCCCCCTACCTCATCGATCTGACAAGGTGTAAAGTCTAAAGTATCTTTAAAAATCATACCCACTCCTCCTCCTCTACCCGTGCTTCGAGGTTTGTGGAAGATTTTGTATCCGCTAGGGCAGGCACCGCTCAAACCTACAGTGGACTCAGCGGAGGCCCATGTTTCCGTTATAAAGAGTGCGTCTAACTCCAGGTCTTCCAGGAGGCCTAGGACCTCCGAGGAGTGTTTAACAAGCGAACGGCTATTTATCAGTCCACAAGTGAGGATATCACCCGATGAATTATGGCCCTCGGGTAAGTTCAGCTGCAGTAGTTGCTCTCTGCTATATATCAATCGCCCTAGATGGTCTTTTGAACGGGCAGCATTTCTGGCGCTGGGAGCGTCCGGGGCGCGTCCGGGGCGCGGACGGGCGCAGACGGGCTTGCCTCCGGCGCGCCCGCTGCGCGCTTGCATTTACCGACTTAAGTAGGTCGGTGTAGATGTTCCCCAACAGCTAGAACGCCTCCCAAAATGGCGACTGACAATGGCAGGAGACCAGGTTCCTACACCCAAGATGGCGCTGCTAGCGAAAGCGAGTGATCGTCACGCTAAACCAGCGTGTGAATATTGATTTTATAGTGCAGGTAAGCGGAATGGCAGTGTATGTCACAAATTTTAAAGTATTTAGAGGGCAAGGGGCCCCAAACATGGCAGCAAGACAATTCAAAAACGAGGTAAATCAGCACCTCTCGGCGCGAAAAATATTTAAAAGCAGTTATCACAGCAACGCTTTCACTCACACTGTCTCTCTGGCACAATACTCAGTCATCTGGCAACCACTTATGGTCAGTATTGAGACAAGTGCCCATCCACTTCAGCATCCAGATAGCAGGCTACATTCTTAGAGGCAATAAAACAGAGGCCAGCAAACCAAAGTCATACTGTGGATAATGACAGTTTCCTTAGGCTCGTTTTCCATGATGCACTTTGTGCAATAAACGGGTCTTCTAGACAGGCCACAATTTTCAACCTACAGTCGCACTGGTAAGTGGAATAGGGCTGCAAACCTTTCACATACTGGCGATTCAGTCATGGTGGGCACAGAAGACGAAGACCACTTAAAACTATCAACAGTGTGAAAACACACTGGTCATGGCTTTTATTAAGGATCAGTAGTCTTACAGGCTTCGTGCAGTGGCCATCACAATTCTGAAAAATGCTGCTGATTACTCTAGGTTAACACAAAAAGATGGACGGAATGCTGAACAAACCAGATATTCAATCCCAGTCACAGATCTGGGTTAAATCCATAGTTTCTTTGCTCGCCAAGCTATTACAGTTCGGACCCAGCCACATGCAAATCAGTATTGACCCTGCTCCCTATGTGAACAGTCCAGCCTGAACTGCCAGGCCAGGTCCTTCCTGGACCGGAAACAAACACACACACACACAGAGGAGGGAACCAAGAAGTCCAAAATAAACGATCGATCCAACTTAACAGTTAAACCAGGAACTCGAATCTCAGCTCATCATAATGGGAACGCGCACAGGTTGAACAGATGGCTTCATGTCACCGGGAAACCCCTTTCCCATTGCTGGACTTGGTCTATACAGATCATTGTTAACAAGTATGTTGGTGCAATAGGCTCAATTTAAATGAAAACAAACACACGTACACACACACACACACACACACACACACTCCACCCCCCTTGCCATCACCACGGCCATTACACCCCCCCACACCCCCACCCGCATACATGATCATCCACCACAACAAGTCCCACAATCCAGAAGGCCTCGCAATCATCCACAAGGACATCTCTTGCAACACCTCTCCTGATGAACCTAGTGTGCTTAGGGAACACCTGCACAACATCATGGGCACACTCGCCTACCGACTGCCAGGACCCTACACCTCTTTCAGCAGTCTCCTCACCAAGTTTATCACTCCTATTGTCATCAGATCCAATGACTTCCTCCTACTTGGCGACCTCAGCATTCATCTAAACAACCCCACGGACCACAACACTACCAATCTCCTAGAAAGCCTCAACACTGGCCTCACACAGCTTGTACAGTGCCTGACCCACACCGCCAGACACACACTCAACCCTATCTTCATGTCTAGCAACAAGACCTAGTTGGGAAAGCAGCATTTGTAATCAGACTCGAATCTCACTCCAACACAGACCTCGTCAACATTGTCATGGAATTCACCAACCCAACAGCCACCAACATCATCACACACTCACAAATCCGTTGTGATAAACTCTCAGGCATCTTCCATGACAAAATCCTCAAGATTTAGTCCAACCTAGCACCCCAGAACAACATTGAGGACATCACCACACAACCCCACCACCTCGAGCCCCCACCTCCTTGTTAATGTTAACGCCATTTATAACACGCTCGAATCACCCCGGGGGTACCTCGGCGCAAGCATGCAGCGTAACGCAACTAGCTCAGAACAGAATTGTCATCAGTAGTTTTCCAAAGCGAAAATGAGCCGTACAAGTCCTAACATAGTGTGCCAGCTTGTTCCAATATAAAAGGAGCCAAATAGGAAAAGGACCTGCAGCCTTGGCGGGCCCTATTACTAAGCGGGATACTTAACAGTGATATGTCACTTGATCTCAGTAGTCTAGGCCGGGGGTTTTGTCCAAGTTTGGTAGCTAAATAAACACAGCCACAAACAAGTAAAGGCTTTGGTGTGTAAGACAACATAGTTTGAAGGTGAAGTTTGAAGAAGGGGCACAGAGGCAGTCATCGCAGGCAGATTACAAATAAGGCGAGCCGCAGTGTTCTGCACCACCTGTAAATTTGATAGCAACGTCTCGTTAGGAGAAGCCAGCAGTAATCAAAGCGACTAATCACCAGGGCCTGGACCACCATTTTCCTTGCAGAAAATGGGAGGAAGTGGAGAGCTCGTCTTAGAATAATAATATGGAAACAGGAGCCAAAAGGTAGACTTCACCTGCTCTTTCATCGAAAGTGGTTGGTCTATGCAGACTCCCAGGTTCTTAACCACCAACTTAGGTGAGAGAGCAGTTCCAAATTCAGCTGGCCACCAGTCAGCAGACCATATTTTTTGCGCCTCGCCAAATAACATAATCTCCGTTTTTTCCACGTTAAGATGGAGACAGGTTTCTGTCATCCATGAGGCAATTGTCATCAGTCCATTTAAGAAACATTGTTTTGTTTTAACTAAGTCTTTTTCAAAGGAGATTACCAATCAATCAATCATTTGTAAAGCGCACTACATACCCACGAGGATCTCAAGGCACTGAGGGGGGGGGGGGGGGGCGCTAGTGATGAAACAGCCAGGTCTGGAGTATCCTCCTGAAGGTCAGCAGGTCTTGGGTCTGTCGTAGGCTCAGTGGGAGGGTGTTCCATGTCTTGGCTACGAGATGGGAGAAGGATCTCCCGCCAGTGATGTTCTTCGGATGCGCGGGACGGTGGCGAGTGAGAGGTCAGCAGAGCGTAGCTGGCGGTTGGGGGATGTAGAAGGAGAGCCGTCGGTTGAGGAAGGCTGGGCCGGTCTTGTGGAGTGCTTTGTGTGCGTGGATGAGTAGCTTGAAGGATATCCTCTTGTTGACGGGGAGCCAGTGCAGGTTTCTCAAGTGGGGGGTGATGTGGCCGTGTCGTGGTACGTCGAGGATTAGTCGTGCCGAGGCGTTTTGGATGCGTTGTAGTCGTTTGATGAGCTTGGTCGGGGCTCCAGCGTAGAGGGCGTTTCCGTAGTCGAGTCTGCTGCTGACGAGGGCCTGGGTGACTGTCTTTCTTGTATCTGTCGGGATCCATCTGTAGATCTTGCGGAGCATGCGGAGGGTGTTGAAGCAGGAGGAGGAAACGGCGTTGACTTGCTTGGTCATTGAAAGCTTTGAGTCGAGGATGATTCCCAGGTTGCGTGCCTGGTCGGTGGGTGTCGGGGCTGCCCCCAATGCCGTCGGCCACCAGGAGTCGTCCCAGGCTGAAGGGGCGGAGCCGAGGATGAGGACCTCCGTCTTGTCCGAGTTCAGCTTCAGACGGCTGATCTTCATCCAGTCGGCGACAGCCTTCATTCCTTCGTGGAGGTTGGCTTTGGCGGTGATGGGGTCCTTGGTGAGGGAGAGGATCAGTTGAGTGTCGTCGGCGTAGGAGATTATGTTGAGGTCGTGCTGTCGGGTGATGTGTGCGAGCGGGCCATGTAAATGTTGAACAGTGTCGTGCTGAGGGAGGATCCCTGGGGTACGCCGCAGATGATCTCGGAGGCTTTGCAACGGAATGGGGGAGGCGGACACTCTGGGTTCTGCCGGAGGAAGGAGGTGGTCCCTTCCAGAGCCTTGTCTCGGATCCCTGCGGCGTGGAGGCGTGCGCGTAGTGTGCGGTGGCAGACTGTGTCGAAGGCGGCAGAGAGGTCTAGGAGGATGAGTGCTGCGGTCTCATCGTTGTCCAGCAGGGTCATGATGTCGTCGGTGGCAGCGATGAGCGCAGTCTCGGTGCTGTGGTAGCTGCGGAACCTTAACTGGGAAGGGTCCAGGATTCGGTTTTCTTCGAGGTATCGGGTTGGCTGTCTGTTGACGATTTTCTCGATGACCTTGGCCGGGAAGGGGAGCAGAGAGATGGGCCGGAAGTTCTTGAGGTCTCTTGGGTCTGCCTTAGGTTTTTTTGAGTAGGGCGTTTATCTCAGTGTGTTTCCAGCTCTCTGGGAAGGTCGCGGTCTCGAGGGAGAGGTTGATGACGTTGCGTAGGTGGGGTGCGATGGAGCTGCTTGCTTTGTTGAAGACGTGGTGCTGGAATGGGTCTGACGGAGACCCGGAGTGGATTGTGCTCATGGTCTTGATGGTGTCATCGACGCTCACGCTGGCCCAGGCTAGCAGGGGGTCGTGGTTGATGGTGTGTGGAGGGTCTGTTGTGTTGCTGTCTGTTGGGGATGTCTGGGTGTTGAAGCTGTCATGGATGTCTGCTATCTTGCGGTGGAAGAAGGTGGCGAGGGAGTCGCACAGGGCTTGCGATGGCGGGATGTCGTTGGTGTTGAAGCTGGGGTTGGAGAGTTTCTTCACAATGTTAAAGAACTTCTTGCTATTGTGTGTGTTGTTGTCGAGGCGGTCTTTGAAGGAGGTCCTCTTGGCCGCCCTGATGAGATGGTGGTGGTGGTGGTTGCGGATCGCATCCTGGTGTGCTGCGTGGCTGTCCAGAGTTTGTTCACTGTGCCATTCCTTCTCTAGTTTCCAGCAGGCTTGCTTGGAGGCAAGGAGTTCTGGGGTGAACCAGCTGGCCCTCTTGCTGGTGTCTCTGTGGGGTGTTTCTTCAGCGGGGCGAGGGTGTTGGTGCAGTCCTCGATCCAGTGTCTGAGGCTGTGGGCAGCGTCATCGGTGTTGGAGGGTTCGGTGGCTAGGCTGAGAGCGAGGTTTGCATATAGTTGGTCTTCGGTGATTTTGCTCCAGCAGCAGGGGGGGATATCTGTTGGGTGTGGTGGTGTGTGGTGGGTTTCTGGCGGGCGAAGTGGATGCAGCGGTGGTCGGTCCAGAGGAGTTCGGTAGTGTGGCTGACGGAGACGTGTGGGCTTGAGGAGAAGACGGGGTCGAGCGTGTGGCCGGCGGAGTGGGTGGGCGTTGTGACGAGTTGCTTCAGTCCGAGGTTGGCGAGGTTATCGATCAGGATTGTGGAGTTGTTGTCCTCAAGGTGAAAGTTCAGGTCTCCGAGGAGGATGTAGTCGGTGGAGGTTAGGGCGTGCTTGCTGATGAAGTCGGCGATGGAGTCGCTGAACTGGGGACAGGGTCCGGGGGGTGGGTAGACAAGGGTGCCTCTGAGGGTGGAGTTGGGTCTATGTGGATCTGGAAGTGCATGTGTTTGTCAGTGCTGAGCGCGTCGTCTGTGCGAGTCGAGACGCTGATGCTGTTCTTGTGGACGATGGCGATTCCTCCTCCGACTCCGTTGGTGCGGTCTCTGCGGGTGATCTTGTAGCCGTCTGGGATGGCTATGGCGATGTCGGGTGCGGAGGAGTCGTTCTGCCAGGTCTCTGTCAGGAAGGCGATATCCGGGGATGTTGTGTTGAGCAGGTCCCAGAGCTCGACGGTGTGTTTGCGTGCGGGGCGGGTGTTCAGTAGTATGCATCGGAGATGGTTGGAGTCTTTCTTGGCGGTTGGTTCGTCGGATCTGAGGCTGGTGTAGCTGCAGTTCTGGCAGGAGAAGGGACCGTGTGTGCGTTTTGGGGCGGCCTTGAAGCAGGAGTTGAGAGCGTGCAGAGTGCTGGCGTCGCAGTGGCGGCGGTCATCGTGGCGGGTGCAGGGCCAGGGGTTCTGGTGCTGGGCGCGGTCCAGGCGCGGACGGGCGCAGATGGGCTCGCCTTAGGCACGCCTTCGGCGCGGCAGCGGCCGGCATATATGGGGAGGTGGGAGGGAGGAGCAGCTGGGAGGCGGGGGCAGCGAATGGGCAGTGGGCTGTCAGGGGGGCGGGGCCGCAGGCGACGCAGCGGCAGGGGCGATGAGGGAAAACGAGTGTCACAGAAAGCAAGAGGGCACAGAAATACAGGGGAAAAAACGAGTGTCACAGAAGGCAAACAGGGCACAAGAATACAGGGGCAGCTGAGAAACAGAAGGCAAAAATGGGCGGAGAGGCACTGGGGCAGCGAGAGGTACAGAAGGAAAAAACGGGCAGAGACACGGGGGCAGCGAGGGGTACAGAAGGAAAAACCGGGCAGAGACACGGGGGCAGCGAGGGGTACAGAAGGAAAAACCGGGCAGAGACACGGGGGCAGCAAGGGGTACAGAAGGAACTACCAGGCAGAGACACGGGGGCAGCGAGGGGAAGAGGGAAGAAAACAGGCACGGACCACAAACAGGCAGCGGGGGAAGACAGAACAACAGCAGTCACAGACACAACAATGAAATACAGGCAATACAATAAAACAATAGAGCGCAAGATGAACAAACCTACGGCCTACCACTGGCCACCAGGGTTGAGACGCAGGTGGTAGCCTGCGGGTGGTGGAGGGCCTCGAACTTACTCATCAGCAGCGGAAGCTGGGGCAGGGACACACAGGCAGTGCTGTGCGGAGGGGGAGCGACCTACCTGGTGGGGTCAAGGGTCGCACCAACTGTGTGTCATCTGCATAATTAATGATCTCAAAATCAAAGCTCTTACAATCTTGGCAAGAGGGGCCACTTATACATTAAAGAGCAGCGGGCTACGACATGAGCCCTGGGGAACCCCTTTATCCAATAATATAGTATGGGATTTAAAAGAACCAAGGATGATGGTTTAAGTTCTGTTGGACAGTAAATCCCCAGGCCAGTTAGGGCTGTTACATGGATGCCAATCTCCTGTAGCCTATGTAATAGTTTGGACTGGGACACCGTGTCAAACACCGCTGACAGATCGAGTAATATTAGCAAAGCTGGAATATTGGCGTCTAACAAGCCTCTAATATGGTGGGTCACCGCTACCAAGGCAGTCTCAGCACTATGGGACGGTCTGAAACCCGATTGCGAGTAGTCTATGATGTTGTTCGACTCAAGGAACTCTGCAAGATGTTTATTAGTCCTTCCAACAGCTGGCCCAATAAAGGAAGCTATAAAATTGGACGATAATTAGAGAGGCTCGAAGATGATAGATTAATCTTTTTTAAGATTGACCCTGGGCCTCCTTCCAGTTGGCCGGTATTTTTTCCAGAATTAACCGAATGCTAACAAGCTGGAGTCCACTCACCACAGTGAACATTACCAGAATCATGCAGTCCATCCACTCGAAGGTATGATGTTACAACGCATGCCTTTATATCGCAATACCCTTTAAAATGCATACATTTACATTGCATGCCACTACAACAAATTTTTTTAAACTACATTTACATCGCATTATACCTTTATAACGCATACCATTACATTGCATTTAAGGTAAGTGTTGAATAGTGTAGGGGTAAAAATTACTATTCTAACTCCAGGGGGTGCAACAGTAGGGTAAGTGCTGTATAGTGTAGGAGTATTATACATTGTAGTGACATGCATTGTAGTGACATGCGTTGTAGTCACATACATTGTAAAGGATGTTGCGATGTAATGACTGTGTTGTAAATGTTGTTTCCCATCCACTCGGGATCCCCCACAAACCCCTAACCTCACAACATGTACAACTTCAGAAGCACACTGATCAGCGGACAGATGGAAACATGCGGAGGTCACCGCTCTGCTGAAGAAACCCTCAGCAAATCTCAATGATCTCAGCAATTACAGGTCCATCTTGCTCCATTCCTTCCCAGCCAAAGTCCTAGAAAAAGATCAACAAGCAGCTCTCCGCCAGTCTTGAAGAGCACCACCTTTTGGACTGAATCCAATCAGGAATCTGCAGCAACCACAGCACGGAGACAGCCCTCCTCGCCTAAGAATGGACAGAGGAGAAACCTCTGCACTTATCCTGCTCAATCCCTCTGCAGCAATCGACACAGTCTTCCACTGAACCCTTATTACCAGACGTCAGGAATAAGGAGTCCAAGGTCTCGCTCTGTTAAATCTCCTCCTTCCACTTCAACAGAACATAGCAGGGCAGACTCTCCACTTTCACCTCTGAACCCATACAGCTCATCTGTAGAGTCTCCATGGCTCCTTCCTCAGCCCAACACTGTTCTACATATACATGGCACCTCTTTCCTGCATCATAAGAACTCACAACATCAACAGTCTCCTACGCCAATGACACTCGGCTCATTCTCTCCCTTGCAGCCAAGAACACAATCAGGAACGATTTCATTGTCTGCATGGCAGACAAAGGAAAACTGCATGTGAGAGAATTACCTCAAACTCAACACAGATAAAAACAGAAGTCCTGATTTTCGATAATAAGAACTCCTCCTGGGACTCTTCTTGGTGGCCACCCGACTTGAGTCCTACGCCCACTCCCACAGACCATGCTAGGAACCTCGGCATCGTCCTAGACGACAAGCTCTCGATGAACAATCAAGTCAGCCAGGCAGAACCTACCACACCCGTCAGCAGTGCGTGATTACAAACACTGTATACCCTGCGCTGACGCTGGTGTAACTTGGCAATGAACAATCAGGCTTACCACAGAGGCAATGTGTAAAGCATTGGCATACCACTCACTCACAATAAATACCTTGAGCGTCAAAAAAAGAGACTTCACACATGATGTATGTAAATAACATTTGTATTGAACACACA
The DNA here is from genome assembly GCF_964204655.1 of Triturus cristatus. Taxonomy (NCBI): domain Eukaryota; kingdom Metazoa; phylum Chordata; class Amphibia; order Caudata; family Salamandridae; genus Triturus; species Triturus cristatus. The sequence continues at coordinate 679,251,887 of NC_140583.1, forward strand.
TAATAATCAGTACAACATAAGCATCATGTATTTCTGGGCCTAAATCACATTGGGAAATATTACAAGCAGTACTAGGCCCAGCCGTGTTAAAATATTACATCAGTAATGTGCACGCTTGGGAAAGATCCTAAACTACACCACCCCCGCCCCCTCCCCCCCCCCCACCCTTAAGCGGCGCAATACGTTGTCCACCCCAGGCCCACCCAAGCATTCCAATACAACACAGTTATAGGTTGCACCCCGGGTCACAACGATATCAGAAATATGTAAATACCACAAATAATGATATTGTTTTGCAGCACTACGTTCCAAGGCCATCCGTGTAAAAACCAATGTCAAACTTAATGCTATTCAGGCAAGAAATCAATGTATCAGAGACTCCCACACACACTCACTCAGATCCGCTATGCGGTGCTACGGATAGCAGACATGTCCGTACAGAAGCACTCGCACACATAGGCACTCCGCACCCTAATGTGGTACACTGATACCCAGACTGGAGGCTAGTGACTTAAACAGGCCAGTCTGAGTAAACATGCAATTGCGCGCATCAGCCAGCAATAGCAGGCTGGACACGTATTTAGGAGCACCACTGGTGCAAGTGCGCACACCAGCCTGCAATGGCAGGCCAGATGCATTTAGAAGCACAACGAGTGAGAGTATGCACGACCCATGCGTGCACACCCTCGACGCAGAGGGCACGCCGGCCTGCATTGGCAGGCTGGACACGCATTCAAAGACACCATTGGTTCCAGTGCGCACACCCAGGTCTTAAAACATAATAGGTGCGAGTGTGCACACAACGGCCAGCTATGGCAGACCTGACTATTTAGAAACCTCAGGTGAGCACCACTTTCTAACGTCTTAACAAGAGAATCAGCCACACCCAGGAAGTGCACCACCAGGAGAGCCGACCCCCGAGGTCGGAAAAGTCACAAGGCGATTCATCTCTACCCAGGCAGTACATACGCAAATGTACCTTCCCGGCCACTCACCTACCCCGGTTTGGTGGTAGGGAACAGCCCACTCACAGATGGATAAGTAGTGAGACCAGCCACCCTGAGTAAGACATTTTTCACAGGCTACTCATTGCGGCGTTCCGGCCATTAGCCAGTGTCGCACCCACCCTGGGTATGTGGTGTACCGTTTTGCAGGGCACTCACGGGTATGATCCACTATTCCAATCAAGTAAACACCCTATCCTGGCATGTAGGAAGGGCACATGCACTTTCCTGCTGCAGTACAGTGGGGGAAGTGCACTGAGTCCAAAGGTCAGGAAAAGAGTTGGCAAAAACCAGGAGGACAAAAAGCAAAATGTTTCAGGGAAACCCCCCTAAGAAGGGCCATGTCAAAAACTACAACAATGCAGTATATGTTGGCATTTCCAGCCGCCTCACTTAAAGACTACAGACCATCCAAAACGCCGCCACCAGACTCATCCTAGATATGCCAGGGAGGGCCCCACCTTGCAGAACTGCACTGGCTATCCATCCAGCAACGCTGTCAATTCAAACTTTACCCATGCCTACAAACCTTTCGACAACATAGGCTCAACCTTCCTCAACGACCATCTCCAGCTCTTCCGACTATCCAGACAGCTACTCTCAACCTCTCTTTGCTTCACACTAATCCTGAGCCTCCTTAGAAGCTAGAAAGGAGGACATGCTTGTAACTTCATTGTGACCTAAAGCTGGAACGAACGCACTCTACATATCCAGAACACCACTCTTCTCCTCAACTTCCCCAAGAAGCTTAAGACCTAGATATTCAAACAGGAGCACCTCCAGACCAAAGCTCCTGCTCTGGCACCTGGATACCTTCATGGGTAATAAGCTACGCCCTACAACTCTCCTGAAGATAACATCCCAATTAACAATCAAATGAAGAACATTACCCTGGGTGTTATTCTCGAAAAAACATGGATCAGTGCTGGTTGAAGCTGCACCCTTTTAAATAAATCTCTTTCAGATGCCGGCACACCATGCAACATATGTATGCATGCGTCTATGGGTTTTTGTTTATTGGCCCACATGCAACAGGTGCTCATTTATTTCAAATAAGGAAATAAATCACACAAATAAGACAGCATCAAATCATTTGAAAAGCTTATTGTACAAAAATATGCCATCGCACAAACCACATGCTGCTAAATTCCCTATGCTGATTGACTGACCTATCTTAAATGGGTAGTTAAGACGATAAAGTACTTCGGTGAATCACAAAATGAGTCTGTAATGCCAAACTTGATAAGCACACAAATTCTTCCTCAGGTAAACCCTGTTCCTATGAAACCTAAGCAATACCATATTCACACTAGGAAGGACCAGGGCACACAAACATATCTTCTTTGAGCCCTTTGAGAGGCAACATGCGGTTTAGAAATAGACTATTTCCTCAGGTTTACACCAAACTACAGAAATTAGTTGTCAATAGATAATGTATGCCAACCTAGCGAGAAAGGACTAACTATTTAATAAGGTGGCTGTCATCTTTAAAATAAATCAATTTAAACACCTTCCACAAATGTGTGCCGTTTCTTTGTCACACATTCGCCAGAACCAATATTAAAAAATAAATGTTTCGGTCAGGCTAAAGACAGCACTAGGGGCCACTGCAAGGTGAGTAGTTCCGTTTTTTGGAAATGGGGCCCTCACACTCCCTGGCAGGTGTCATGCTTCATCATCATCAGGCTTGCTCCTCGTCGAGCCGGCGCTTCAATGCCTGACGGGCACCCTCAAGGGGGCTCTTCATTGGAGATCTTTTTCTAAAGCTGTGATGTGAAGTGCAAGTTAAGGGCCATTCATGTAGATTGAGGAAACCCGGGTGTTGATGTAGTGATTAGTGACTTGAAAAAGGCTAGGCAAGTCAAACAAATTGCAATCCATGAGTATACCTGACTTATTAAAAACATGATGTCACCAGTGGGAACAATGATCCCTGGTGACTCATAAGGTCAACATGTCACATGTTGTCAATTAGTCAAGATGTGGTCTAAGGCAATTCTTCAGGACCGTAAAATTTATATCTAATCTACACAGTGTCTGGGACCAAGGATGCAACAAGTAGTGTCCAAACACTAAGTACCCTAATAGTGTACCTGCAGAATGTAAAACACAGACCCAATAAGGGTGATGTCATCACCTCCTCGAGAGAAACACTGAGAAAAACGCTAACAGGTTCGAGATTGGTCATCCATTGGAGCACTTCACCAATGACCTACCCATTCTCATGTGCCTCAGGAGTCATTGGGTCACTGGTTTTACATTCTGCAACGCAACAACAAGTTACTCACTTTTTCCCCTTTTGTTACACTGCTTAAAAGCCACTGCTATCTGAAGCAAGTGAACTGGGGACTTGGAAGGAGCAGTACAGCTTACCACACATCGGATGTGACTGAGAATATTTATCCTTAACTTGCTAAAACGAAAGTCCTACATAAATATATTAATCATAAAACTTAAGCTAGGAATGCAACGAATGTGTGCGTAGACTGTCTGTGCACTTGGATTCAATCAAGGAATGAATATAATTGTGGCTAGGCGGCGACTTTTGCTGCTACATACAAGTATGTATTGATATGTACAGATTATTTTGCAAAATATGGCTGCAAGGTGAACTGAAGGTGACAGTACAAGGCTCAAAGACGGGGACCGAACAAGAAATACTAGTTTTCAGAACCACATTGCACTGCAGGTTTTTAGAAGTGAAATTCAGCTTTTTGAAAAACAATGGCAGACCCGCTTACAGTCGGTTTACTAGATAGACATACATAAACATGCATTTGCAATGCAATAGGTCTCGCATTTACGAGAGTTTGAGCTATTTGGCATTGTAAATGACAATGCCAATAGCTTAAACTCACGCAAATGTGAGACCTATTACATTGCAAACGCTATTTTTGGGAAAGTAACCCAATGCCGCACTTTCACATTAATGGTGGCCATGCCCCTTTCTTTAAGGCCCCACTGGTCTAAATGAAGGGACCATTAACGCGAAATCGTGGCATAGGGCGATTTTCCAAAAATAGCATTTGCAATACAATAGGTCTGTAAATAACAATGCCTTTTATTTTTGTGGTTTTAAAAAGCCAACACATATATAAAAGGCATTGTTAATACTAATGTCAATAGCTATATCTCTTGCAAATGCTAAAATACTTTGATGGTGACTGTGCCCCTTTCTTTAGCCGCTGCTTGCCGTGTTAAGGTTACAGTGTGCAGCGTCTAAAGAAAGGGGCACAGTCAACATTAAAGTGAAAGCATATAAGGGGCGCTTTCAACCAAAGCAACAAAAAAAAAAAAGGAAGAAAGCTGCTATAGTGTGGTTGCTAAAGTGAAAGCGGCCTGCGCTATTAATTGTATTGTTCTGCAATTGCATTTAGATAGCGCTTACTACCCCTGATGAAGTGTCATAGCGCTTGTTCGGCAAGTAGCACTTTACTCTGGAACCCATAAAGGATTAGTGATGAATTAGTATAGTGAAATATTAAAGTAATTTTAGTGGTGGATATGTGAGTCGGTTATTTGGATTAAGAAGGATAGAGGAGGGATAGAAGAGGGGAAAAGGTTTGCATTTATATAGTGCTTGCTACCCCTGGTGTGATGGCAGGACTGTCAGAGCATCTGACATCCCAAATATGGCATTGTAAAAGTTCTATAAAAGAGACGTAGGTATTAAACATACAAATTCGGTTTCAGGAATTTTTTCTTTTTTTTTTTTTTTTTTTTTTTAAATGGAAAACAGTTTTAAGATTAGCAAAACTTAAAATGTCAACAATTTGAAGAATAAAATTAACTTTTTCCCAGATTTATGTCGAACAGCTGGGAAAACAAGCTTGTGCCTTTGCGGCAATGGCACTGTTTTGCATACAACTGAGCAATGCCACTTCATGTATTTTAATGTAGAAAGATAGCATAGATCTTCTGTCAACCAGCTCCCAAACTCTGTTTTCATCAGTTGAATGCTATCAAGGAAGGAACAAATCCCAAATAACCCATGAGTGGCTTTGAGCAAATCCCACTGCATACCAAGTTACACTTTTAAGCCAGAACAGGAACTTGCTACCTTTTAAAACAAGCATTGGCATAGCCAATATGTCTTGCTTTTGGGACCTTATAAGTATTTAGTTATGCAGCACAATATACTTGGTGCAGCAACATTAACTGTTGCATGGCTAAACACTTATAAGGTCCCAAAGGCGAGACCTATTGGCTATGCCAATGCTTGTTTTAAAGAGGCTTCACTTCATCTAATAAACTACTATGTTTAGGAAACACATTTATTCTATATTCCAGTAAGAGGTTTAGCAGTGGGACAAACTTACCTTATATGAACACACATCAGGCCTGCGCCATCAGGGACAGTATGAGTTAGATGCGCCGTTAAGTTGGGGGCCAAGTTAGTGAAGTCTGGAATAGCACCAGGAGATTTCTGCAATCAGCTTCCATGGGCTTCTAGTCAGCTTTTACTTATGAAAACAAACCTTCTTAAAACTACCAGCTGTAATAATATCTACACCTTCTGACAAAAATATCAAACTAGCTGCACCACCATCTATGAACGTTAAGTTTACGTTTCACAAGACTATTTTGGCAATATCATTCAAGGTCCTGGGGTAGAATTGTGACAACTGTCCCCGATGCCCGTTGTCAGATTCTGCATATTCATTTTCTCATCTTTAAACCCATCTATATGTTAATGCTTGATCAATACTGTTAAATGTGATACAAGCCAAATACTGTTAAATGTGATACAAACCAACGCACATAAACCTTTTGTGACTTGCAGGTCTTGCAGCGGTCTTTTTGCCCTGAATTTGTACAATGCCTAGAACTTGCTATTGTGCCAGGTGGTCATGTAAATAGTGATATATGCTCTCAGGCCTGGCGCACGGGGTGGGAAGGGGGGCTGCCAAGGAAAATGTACTCATCAAGCAGAGCAATGCATCACGTCCAGCATTCCAAAAGCTACCATTCTTACACGCTTCTGTTCTGGCGCGAGGGAGCCCAGAGTGCACTTTGCGCAACCCAAGTAAGTGGCCCTGACTTCGCCATTGTCCTACGTTCGCTGGGCAAGCGGGAAATGCCATCTAACCTGGCAGCCGATGTCCGAACTTTTTAGAGGTCCCTTCTCACGCGCCCAGTTAGGTCTCAGATAACTGGCGACTCGGGAGCATTAAGAGGAAGCCGGGTGACGGCGCTTGTCTCCAGCGGAGCACACATGGGAGCAGTGCCGGTATTGTGAGCGAAGACTACAGCTTTGGAGCCCCTGATCAGCTGGGGCGGCAGCGACACTGCAACCCCAGCACTAGGCGGGTCTCGCGGCGCTGCACTTCCCAGTAAGCTCTGTGATTGGCTAGAAAGGCATGACCCGCCATAAAACCAGGCCAAGAAAGAAAGCATTTCTTACCTTGCGCCAGAAAAGGACCGCCCTGCTGCTGCACTTGGCAGTGAAGACCCAGCCGCACATGTGCATTCACGACCTGCACGCTGTCTATGATAACAAGCATTGGCCGCGCGGCCTGCGAAAGTGATCGCGATCAAGCGCGGCGAGTTAAGCGATCTGTGGTGGGGGAGGGGGAGAAGCGATCAACGGAGGAAAGACTGATGACGGTTGCGCGCGTGCACGCAAGCTTTAGGCCACCAAAAGCCTGTGGCAGCACTTTGAAATCCCACCTACTAAATGTCTTGCAGAGCAGCGCATGCGCTGGCTCAGGCGAGACCTAAACAGTTAATTGAGCTGGACAGCCCTGTACATGTGACCCATCCTGCAAATGTAAATCTTGCAGGGTATTCATTGCCCTAAAAGTAGAATGATCCATTTCAGCGTTATCCATCTCTGGTCTCTCCTGACTTGTCTATTCAAATTAGATGACATTTGATAAACTAATATCCAACTTCACACTAGGACCTCCACAAAAACTTGTGATCAGGCTATGGCTGCTTTTCCGTTTGCACTGGAGTTGGAAGGAATATATTTATAGATTCCAGGGGAAAACAGCAAGCTATCCGCAGAACATTTAAATCAAGAAAGGCAACTGTTAACTTTAGATACAATTCACTATTTTTCAGATTCCTCTAGTGCTCAGTTTTTCTATGGATCACTATAGAAACATGTCAGATAAAGATAGAGCTTGCCATGTTGGTCTGAGATCAATGTTGATTTATTTAGAAAAGTTACTGTAGCTCATATAGAGGGGCACAGGATGGTAAAATTGACAAAACCTCAAGGTCTATACTTAAACCTGGCCAAGACGCATACATACTGCCAGTCAATAATTGTACCTGGCAATGGACATAATATACTGGTCATTAGAAGAGAACATGTGGTTTGAATGTAGTTAAATTACCATTTGAGATACTACCCAGATGCTAGACTGCAAAGATGAAATGTAGCATGTGCATGTAATTACTCTGAGTATTAAGAATGTACCTGTACAAGTGAAGTTATTACTGCAACGGACAATGGTTTAATAAAAAGATTTTTTTTATTTTTTATAATAATGTATTTATTTATTTTGAAAGTTTTATATAGCACGAACATGACCACCAAAGGTATCGGAGCACTTTACAAATTATGCATCATAAGGTTATTACACAGATTATGCATCAGAGGGTATAACATACAAAGCAAAATAGACAGGTGACAAAAGCAAAGGCTAATATAGTCCAACAATCTCATGAGGGAAGCAAACAAACCCACAGGCAGAGTCAGAGTCTAGCATTGTCCGATTTAATTGTGAACCCGGAGGCAGAGCCAGCGACAACGTGTATGGACCCGAATCCGATGCAGGTGCCATGCTAAGGCAGGAATTTCTTCATCAGGAGCCCTTTGACCTCTTTTTTTAAGAGGACAGTAGAAGGGTTCACCCTGACTTCAGGGGGAAGGGAGCTCCAGGTCCTTTGAGCCAACCCTGAGAAGGCTCGGTTATAGGTCTTTTTTTTCTTGAATTTTTGAGGCTTAAGCAAAAGGGTGCTGGCACTTCTGGAAGCTCTAGACCCACAAGAGAGTTCCAATTTCTGCACTAGGTACAGCAGGGACTTGAAGTGTATGGCTTTGTGAGCCATGCATGCAATTTTTAACTGCATCAGAGCTTCATAGGGAAGTCAATTCAGTTCACGCAAGTCAGGAGAGATGTGGTGGTATTTTTTAGTACCAGTTAAAAGCCTAGCAGCTGAATTGAGGGTAGCCCTAAGAGGAGCCATCCTCACTCTAGGCAGGCCACAGAGTGTTGCACTGCCATAGTCCAGCTTTGAGATCACTAATGCTTGAACTGCAGTCTTGAGGTCATGAGCCGGGAGGAAGGGTTTGAGTTTCCTAATTAAGCGGAGTTGAAAGTTCGCTCCTTTGGTGAGGGAACTGATGTGCTTCTGCATGTTCAGGCTTTTGTCTAGAATGATACCCAGAGATGATGCAGAGTCCACGAGGTGTGGACTGCAGTTAAGAGCAGTTAGCTGATTCAGCCATTGTTCCATGACGAGGGATTGGTTGTGGGGTGAGATCAGTAGGAATTCCGTTTAAGAGCATTAAGCTAGCTTCAGGTGATTGCTTGTCAGCCAGCTTTGTGTTTCCAGCATGATTGAATTGAGGGACTGGATGTCTTCAGGGGAGGTGATCTTCAGGTATATTGGGGTAACCTCTGCATACATATGATAGCGAATGCTGGATGATTTTAAAATTTCTGTCAGAGGCTCAAAGAACAGGTTAAAGAGCGTGGGGGACAAAGCTAAACCTTGTGGAACACCCAGGGTGACTGCTGCAGGGTGGGACAAGGATTGGTCCACCTTGAAACATTGGGATCTGTTCTGAAGGGACGAAGAGAACCAGCTTAAAGCCGGCCCGATTGACCTCCTAGAACACAGGATGGGGCTATTAGGTGATCATGTTTGACAGTGTCAAAAGCTGACGAAAGGTCGAGAAGGATCAGTATACACAACTCTTTGTGATCCAGCATTCTATGCGCATCGTCCACAATGTGCGTGAGCGTCGACTCTGTGCAATGACCTGGGATCCGCATTTGGTTTCTTTAGGATCGGGATAACCTGACCTGATTTAAGACAATCCGGGATAGCCCCTTGCAAAAGCAAAGCATTGACTATCGTCGTCCAGAGAGTTAGTAAGGCGGAACTCACTTCAGGGAAAAGGTTTGATGGCAGAGGATCGAAAGGAATAATACTGCCATTGAAGTAGCGTTGACATATCACCCAATGTCAAGAGGACACCTAGGTATCCAGTTTTGGGCGTTCATCTAATTAGTGTAATCTGGACTTTTAGCCTTGGTTTGTTTCATTGAAGTAAAGGAGCCTAACACACCTGATGACAATGATTTAAATGAAAACCCAGAAGTGGAAACATGGTGCCCCAAGCAATAAAACGATTAAACAATGCTACCTCAAACATTGCCCTCAAATGCTGGAAGAAGCATGGTCTGTGTCAAATTATGAGCAGATCACAGCGACCAGCGCACTGGAGCTGGTCAATAGCTACAGCCAATCACTAGATGGGCATGTGTGCTGTCTGTAATGAAAAGCAGCCCAATGTGACAAAAGTTGCCACTCAACAGTGACACACCAGGACACAATGAGGATAAGCTACTTATCAATAGTCACCACAATCACTCACCAGCTAGGCTGGTCGGTTACATCCAAGAAATAGAGTGAGAAGTCAACAGTAACATAAGCAGCTGGTCACCAGTAATATTCAACTTCCAGCTGATATGCGTGCCCTGTAAATAGTCAAACCCAATCACAATGACGTGCAGCTAGTCAATAAATCGACATGCAGACTGGGCCAAAAGTTGCACAAAATCATGCACAGACTTATTTACTGACGGCTCAGGTGTCACACCAACCACGACTGCCAATGTTTTACAGGTCAATAACTGCAATTTAAAACACATAGTGCTCTGTAACATCTTATTTTCAGCTCATCTTACACATTACCAAAGAAAATTAAATTTGCCAATGTAACAATGGTGCAAACTATCACCACGGTCATTGCAATATGCAACAATAAGCACTATGCTATCATTAGTAACAGTACTGGGTGATCTCAGTAAAATGTTCCCAGCGTGTGATACTAAAAGGGATTAACAATAAAAGGTGCGCGCCTTTTAATTACAAACACGGCAGCAGATGAAAATGTGTAAGGGAGAACATGGAAGGGAACAGCCACAAGAAAGCTGATAGGTCTGGAGGAGATCATCATGGGAGAGAGTAAGTTTGGTTTTCGGAGTGTTGTTGGTTGTGTGATGACTCACGAAATCTCCCGACTCACTCTGGAGCGGGGAGGATTGGGATAGGGTACATGGAGGACAGGGAGAGCAATTCACTCACTCCAATCTGATTGATAGAGTGAAATACCAGCTTCTCACTCAAACTTACTTAAATTTGTTTCCATGGAGACAGTAACCTGAGAAGCGTCTTCCGAAGCCCCCACCTTATACCCTTGGCTCAGGCTCCCCTGTGCCGTACTCTCCTCTATTCCTGCTGTACTGCTCCCATCTCAAGGGGTGGAATGACGGGATGTCTTTCAAAAAGGAGGGGGCAGATGTAGGTACGCTGGGATACGCTACCGGGAAGGCATCCCCTCTTATAAGCAGCCGTTGTCAAAATTAAATACTCCTTCTTTCCAAAATGATGCGACAATCCCAAATTTCAACTGCAAGAGTAGACTTACCCCAAATCAGTGGGGAAGAGGAAGGCAGTGGGAAATAACCACTCAGCTGAACAGCCTCTCAGTTATTGTCTTTAAACACAGACCTGGAATGCCCCATTGCCTCAACAACAGGAGAACACATAAAAAAAGCATTTGCAATGCAATAGATCTTGCATTTACGAGTGTTTAAGCTATTGTAATTTACAATGGCAATAGCTCAAACTCTTGTAAACGTGGGACCTATTTCACTTCAAAGAAGCAGCAGCCATTGTCTGGGGCTGCTTGAAAGTGAAATCGGGCACGGCGAGGAAAGCTCGTCGTGCTTGCAGTAGGAGAAACCCATTAAAGAAAAGAGAACTTACAGACTAAATAAGACATACTATGTCGCATCCAAAGTAAAACGGCCAATCGCCATGGGAGGTTCCAAATGCAGACAAGGCGGTACCAAGGAAGGACTAACAACCCTAATAACGACTCGCAGGCCAGCATTTACGAAGGACAATGACACAAACCAATGAAAAACATGGGCGGGCTTCTCTTCCATACTCCACTACAAGTCTCGCAGAGCAGCGCATGCGCTCTGGCTCGACCTAAAAAAAGGATCCATTTGTCAAGTTGACAAACGGATGCTTTTTGTTTTCCTTGTAAAAGTGCCCCATGCTGTGGTTTCAGTTAAATAGCAGCTGCGCATCTTTCTTTAGATGAGCCGTGTCTAAAGAAAGGGGTGTGGCCAACATTAAAGTGAAAAGCGTCATATGGGGGGCTTGTAAACCAAAAACTGAATAGTAAGAAGAAAAAAAACATGTGGCTACATTCGGGTCGCAAACAAACAAAAGGTACGCCTACCACTGTATTAGCGTGGCATGCCCTGCTATGAAAAAAATAGATCAAGCATTAGGGGAGAGCACGTCCTCCCTGCAGCAGAAGCAGGTGGGAGAAAACTATTTAGCCTAATAGTGCTCTGAGGCTGTAATTAAAGCCTACCGAGTAATAACACATGTAACATGGGGTGTGCTGATGAGAGGTTACGAAATGAGACAGTAGGGACTACTAAGCCTATTGACCAATGAAAAGCCACAATTTACAAAGGACAGTTACAAGCCAATTAAAAATATGGGCGGAGAATGTGTGTAGTTTCAAGTCCATACCTGAATACAGCATGCCGCGCATGTGCTGCCCAGGATCGACCTAAAAAAGGACGCATACAGAACTCAACAAGCATTGGCATAGCCAATAGGTCTCGTTTTCCAGACCTTATAAGAGATTGCAATTCAAGTGCTAAGCTATTAGCCGAAACTTCTCTCAGTGAATGAGCACTTCTGCATTCTGTGCACTAGGATTAGCAGAAGTAACCAGAATACTGCAATCCTAGGTCCCTTTACACAATTACAAGTCCCTCCCACTTCCAGCTGAGTGCAAAAATATGTTCAGCCATAAGTGACTGTTAAGCGACCTGGAAATGCTATAATTATCAACAACTGTTCTAATGGTAGTATCATCTTTGAACCAATTTATTTTCTGTCCCGTGCCTCCAGGCAGATGCAGTATCTACCCCACTGACAGTTGTGGAATAGGCCAGTACAAGTGAAAACAAAAAAAGTGTTACATGCAGACTATATGGGAGGCAACGCCCTGCAATTGTTGCTCTGCACTGCGTTGAGCATAAACTAGATGTATATGAATACTACTATACAGTAGTGCGACGTCCTATGGCCCACACTGCTATTGTACCTTATTTGTAGATGCATTTGGTTAACAATTGACATAACAAGCAATTATTGATTGATTAACGAAGTTCTTGGTTTCTAAATATAAAGATACAAGTTTCTTTCCTAATTGATCTCGAATTTATTCTAGTGTGTGTCTCATTTATTGCCTCTGGGTGTGACAACAAATGCTTAACACTACGCCTTTGATAATCCTAACTGCTCGCCCACACTACCACAAACAGAACATTAGAATTAACTTCTTTTGACTCTGCACGCCTATTGGGGATAAACTGGACTCTCTGCACAGTGTGCATCATTTTAGTGCACTATATAGAGAACCAGCGCCCTAGAAGTGTGTTTATTTAATAACTATTTCTGAAAGTGGAAATTTACATAAACGTTTGAAACGTAATAACTTCCGTTTTTGCGATTTACAAGACAAAAATGCTCCAAATAATATTGCATGGTTTGAAAGAATAAAACACAAGAGTAAATTCATAGTCTTCCGATATTTACAGAAACCGGTCAAGAGCAAACCATAAACCCCGATTACTATTGTGATATCATCGGAAAATAAAAGGTATAATATACACGTTTAATCTGCAGATGCGAAAGTACTGGCGCTTTACCTAGTCTGGTACAAGCTCAATTAATAAATCAATAAAAAACAAAACTGAGCTCTGTGGGAGGTAAATCATCAGAATGACGAGGTTACAGCGGATATGCAGGCTCTTCACCATCTCACGTCTTTAGTGAGCTATGAATCGAAGGATTTAACATCATTCATACGTCGAACTGCTTAAGAGTCGAGCTGATTATTCATGGTAGATTAGGTGGTTGTCCGTGCTGGTTAATCTAAAATACTGTTTATAGACATCAATAATTTCCAACTTTGCAATGTTTTTAAAAACGTGTCTCCGGTTGAAAACTAGGCACTTCCACTGGATCAAAAAAGGACGATTTGTAATTCACATCTTCGCAGATGGCTAAGATTACCGTGTAAAAATAAAACTTGCTGGCTAATTAACTATGTTGGGCAGTGTATTGTTTATCGTACGGAGTGTTTCTTTACTTTTCTACGGGATGCTACTGCCAAGCGCGCGCTGACTTACTAAATTGGAACACGTGCTAACCCCACTGCTATATAATGCCTGTCGCGGCATCATGACTTGTTGATACCACTATTAGAACGCAAACACTGCCGGGTAGAGTTCTGTGGAACTCAGCGTACTTTTCAGAAGTTGATGCAATAATAATTACAAACATTCACTGCGGATGGCAAGAAAACAAATGGAGATGTGCCATTATGCTAGCATTATATACACGTATTCCCATGGCAACTGGGGAATGTTGATGTAAAAAAAAAAAAAAAAGCTTAAGTCTCATTCATGGAATTGGGATTTTCTATTCATTAATCAACAGCTTTTACGAAACTCAGAGGCTCTTGGGAGAACATGGTCTTGAAGTCAAATCAGTAATCACGGATAAAATGGGTTATGATGAAGGACAGTTTGTTTAAGGGGTGGGATTATATACCGCACAAAAATGCCCCATTCAAGACTAATAGTGCATTTATAGAAGACTACATCATGCAGTTAAGATCCAACTACTCAGTCACTTGAAAACATCAACCTGTTCTCACTGTAACTGGGAAGTCACAGAGAAACATCAAAGCCTCACTCAAGAGAACACCAAGAAAAATAAAATGGGATGGAGACTGAGTGAGTTAGAGCTGAAAACTAACTACATCAGCACATAAAGAGCACGAAAAGGCCCAAAGTAAACATGGAGAAGAGCACTGGTATATACGGAACAGAGGAAGAACTACAGAAGCAACAGAGTACACAAGAACACGCTCCCATGTCCCACCCAGTTCTCAATTACCAGAAGACATTGAGGACTACTGCAGGGCTGTGAGGAATAATGTAGATGGGCAGCTCATTTACGGAACCAAATCCGGGATTGCTCGAGTCCTCCAGTTGCATATGGTGGTTACTCTAGGCTGACTGTAGCACACATACCTCTGCTTCTAGAGCCTCTGTTGAAGCTATCCCAACCACTGGCTCGTTAAAACAATCCAGCATTCTATATGATATACACATGTGAAGAGTGCCATCTCAGAATAAACACTTAAAACGTGTAGCACCTGCGTTTATATTAATAGCATTAGAAAAGGTGAACTAGAGAAAGCATCGATGAAAGTAACAAGGTTTCTGTCAAGTCACAGCCTGTATAAACATATTGAGCAAGCTAGAACTATAACTTTACTTTATAGAACAATTATATAGTTCAACATTAAATACAAACAATCACACAGCGACACTGGGGGTAGAAGGCTTTAGCTGCTGAACATCTGAAGACTGAACTGGGACGAGAGCAGAGCGGATTTACAGGAGCAGAGAGGGAGGACGGGGCAAACTATAAATCTAGCTCACATATCCTGGGCGCAGATTACAGGTGACGTCTGCCCTATATACAAGACAGGTCCATATTCTAGCGGGACTATGTCATTTTAAGGGCAGCACAATGCTATGCAATTATAAAGAGGCACCGCCCTGAAAACCTAGCTGTCACCGAAAGTGTTCAAGTTTGCAGCCTGTCGCTATGCATAACCACCGCGAGACACTCATTGTACTATTATATGATGAAAAGCAACTGTGCATTGTTCCACCACAGTACAGTGGAACTTGCGGTTGCATTAACAGCACAACAATACAAATGTACCCCGTTTCCTTAGACGCTGACCATCAGCCAATTAGACTCGGTCACTGTAGCTCATTCTACGCACTAGTCAAAATCTGCCCTCAAACACCGGAGTGGATTGAAAAGCTGTCACAAAGCATCATTTACTGTACTAGGACAGGAGCTGTGTTTCGAGCATATCTATCAGCGAGAGGCCTTGAAATCACAAGACGGAGAGTCAGTATGCATCGCTATTTGAGATTGCAAGGGAGTATACTATAGCTCTACCGATCTGAGAAAACAAGAGGCTGTCACCGGACTTCACTCTGTGAAACGGCGAGATTCGCACTATACATTCGAGACAAGGAGCCTGCAGTTGCACCGGATTGTAATGTCCACCCAGAGCCTGGCGCTCTTAAGCAAAGGGCACAGGGCCACAACATGCCCGTGCACTTCTATCCTCTCCCATTACAGAGCGCAGGGGTCTAGGCAGGTCATGCGCTCGCTGTCTACCGGCGTGAGGGTCTGTACTGGTCAAATGTTACCCCCACGGACAGAATGATGTAAAATGGACATCTTTCCACTTGCCTCTCCACAAATAAAATACTGCACCTGAAGATGTGTCTCAACTAGTGCCCGAAACCGGGTCAAAGAGTGTCTGTCCCACTGCCCTTTCTGCGCCTTCCTTAACCAAGCATCTCACCAGAAGAAGGTATTAGTCCCGTCGTCAAACACCTCTGACTCTCCTCTGTACGCAGCTCGCTGCTCTGCAAGAGCTGCAGACCCGTTCACCTGCCGGAGCGGCGAGCCCCGGCTCCCAGTATGACCCTTGCGACCCTCGCTCATCCTGCGGGTTCAGCACGGGGCCGTTGGACGTGGGAAGCTCAGCTGTGCGCGTGCACCATCAGCGCCACTGTGTACTAGCCGGCAACCCCACGCAGCGCGACACTGCCGACGGGCTGACGTCATCCATCTGGGTCGCGTGATTAACGTTGTTGTCAACTGGCTTGAGGGGCGGGAGCTTCTTCAACTGAAAGAGGAGCGCATTGGTACGCCCGCATGCCCCTGGCCACGTCTCAGCACAGCAGCCAATGCCTGCAGCATTCCGAGCAGTGTCAATAATACGCCCACTGTCAGCGCTGTTAAAGCACAGCCAGAGCCTTCATTCCAGGCTCGAGTCACGTGTGGACTGTGGTCAGCAGTCACCAGGAAATCAATACTCCAGTTCGTAATTTCTCTTAAACAACCAGTGGGTCTTAAAGATAGAAATCGCAACAATACTTAAAAAACATATTTTAGAAGACAGACATCGCATGCACTCACGTTATCTTGGTATGTGCACACACCCCAAGACATGCACATTTATTTAGGAGTTCTGAAAATACCCAGTTCCTGCCATTCGTGAGTTGCTCAGCCAGTGTAGGTTTTTTGGTTGCATTATGGTACTTGTAGCCCATTTCATTCCATTTTAGAATCAGGGTTGCAAGTCTCAGAATAAAAAAGTAAAAAAATTCAAGTGTGACACTCAATATCTACGAAAGATGACACCACTGCGGTTGCCGCATGTCCTTGTTTTATTACTTCATAACACCTAAAATACTTTTCCCCCCTTTATATATGTTTATTGTCTTTATAGTTCCTGTTAAATTGTTTTAAAATATATATATATTATTCACAGATTTTCGTCATACAGTAATATGAACATTATTTATTTATTTATGCATTTTCATATAGCATAGACTTTACCCAAAGGTGTCAGAGCGCTTTACAATGGGCCCAGTTACGTTACATGAGGAGAATGTTACAAAAGTACATGTTACAGAAGCAAAGGAGATACAAGAAGAGGTATAATACAGCAATAGATGACAGTCACTCACAAACACACCAGGATGACGCTTGTATAGGCAAAGAATACACATTTACAATAGTGAAAGAACTTCCTTAGGGGACTTGAAAGGGCGTGTATTAGTTCTGGAAGTGTCTCTAGAAGAGAAGAGATTTGAGGTCACTTTTGAAGGTCCGGGTGATGCAGCGGAGTTTACCAGCTCTACACATTCATACACGCAACACACATTTGAGTCCATATACATTCATACACACAATGAGCTGGCAAATATCCACTGGTCATCATTTTTATTTCCCCCTAGGAAACCTTTACACCAGTATTCTTACCCAAAAAAAAAACACAAAGCTAGCGGTATCCCTCTAGGGCAGCACTGGATTTAACAATATCCAAACGTATCTATTGGTGATATATTCCATTCACCACAAGTGTGCAATCTTGGTTAGCACCCGCCAGCACAATGCTGTTCCAACTACTGGAATATAAATAAAGAAACCGCACCAAATGCAGCACTCAACTTGTACAGTGTGATTTAAATAAGTCCATATCCTTGGTGTTTTTTTTCTTCAAAATGTTCTTCTTTATTAATCAGTTTGTCAAAAACATTTAAAACAGCCAAAGCAGCCGACGCGTTTCGTCCACCTCTGGACTTCTTCAGGGCAAAAAATGATGTAACAATCTTTGTCTCTTTTCTTTCTTACTTCTCCCTCAAAAGTTGCAACTTGACAGGGTCGGTGTGTTCGCTATTAGGACAGTGATACGGAATCGGGTATCTTAGAGAGTGATACTGCTGCTCTCATCACTAGATGACTTTCTGAACAGGACCGTTTTCACACTGATATGATTCGTACGAGCTATTTAGCAGACTACTTTTCCTCACTGGATTAAAAACATTTTTAAATGACATTGATTATCGCTTCCTGCAACAATAAAAATTGAAGTAGTGAGGGAGAAGTAAGAAAGAAAAGAGACAAAGATTGTTACATCATTTTTTGCCCTGAAGAAGTCCAGAGGTGGACGAAACGCGTTGGCTGCTTTGGCTGTTTTAAATGTTTTTGACAAACTGATTAATAAAGAAGAACATTTTGAAGAAAAAAACCCACCAAGGATATGGACTTATTTAAATCACACTGTACAAGTTGAGTGGTGCATTTGGTGCGGTTTCTTTATTTATATACCAGTATTCTTACCATTCCTGTCTCCTGAGTAAATGTACGTGAGATAAGATAGAACAGGGAGGAAAGACAATAATGCATTTAACTTCAATTTAAAGAACCACAGACTCAGAGAAAGTTTTAAATGTTTATCTGAATTAATAATTTTGTGAGTCAAATCAAGATACACATGAATAGACCAGAAATCTCCATCAGGAAAAATAGTACAGTTAGCTTATAATCAGTTTGCATTAATAACTCTTTGCAATGACAGCGCCTGAGGAGAGAAAGGACAGAAAGCAAGTATGGAGCATTTACCCGACAATTATATTTACCTAGAATGGTGTGAGGAACCCGACATCAGAGTGTCAGAGTTTCGGGATAGGAAAAGTGACCTCTTCTAGTGTAACACCAGCATTACACCCCTCTCTGGTACTACTCTGTCCGGTTCAGGTACGTCCAGACCCTTCCCTGGATGTGCCTCCTCGGTTGTTCCGCGAATTTCCCTAGTGTAGGATTCTTCCATCAGGTTGCAGCAGAATCGGGCAGCATCTCAGCACAGCATCAGCATCTCCGCATCAAGTGTATCTAACTATCTAGACCTTACCTCTGTTATACCAAATTCAAGTGTATGATCCACCCCCAAATGTTTCAATTCTATGTTCACCCGCAATTTGATTGGGCGAAGCAGTGGGGAGAGGACATCACACCATACCAAGTGCAATATTTTTCTTAAGTTTATTGTCTAATTCCCCGCCCTTAAATTTTAATACCCACAAGCTTTATTCACACAAGCATTTCGTATGAGGATCGATAATTTTAAGGTACAATGTTGCTGGGTCTTCTTTTCGTAGGGTCAGGAGTTTACTTTCTCATGTCCTTGCTGGGTTTGGGTTTTGGCAGTCCGTCAGGACATCAGTCACCCTCCAAGGCCCAAATGCGAACTATTAATAAAGTCAGAGAGAAACATGTTAGAATACAAATTTAAATGAATTCACTGTATAACACTTACTTCTACTCTAACCCCAGTTACTTAATAAATCTTTAGCATTAATAGCTTAGTAGAACTTGCATGGGTTAGTTTCAGCTCGGCATGCGCATTAGTATGTTGCTTTGAAGCGGCCATATTAGAAGCTGTTGTGCAGCTGTAAAGATTTCTCCCCCCGAATCGGCAGAAGAACGTCACACCACGTGATGTGGTAGACGCATGCGCAGAAGATTTCCCGCGTTTTAGCGGCCATTTTAGGACATTCGGGTTACTTATTAAGACAGCACATAGACAAGCTTCCTCTCGATATGGTTATATTAAATGTGGTGCAAGATTAGTACTCACGGACAAATTGGTTATGGTATTACAGGTTATTCGAGAGGATTGCATACGAGCAGGTTTCTTTAGATGTTAAACCTTGCTCCATCACAGGTAGAGGTGGTGGTACGGAGCTGTGGCGGAAGCGAGTTCCAGATTCTCACCGCATTGCTTGAGCAGGATTGAGCCATCGATCTTTCCCTTTTAAAAGTGGGGGGCTCAAGCAATATTTTTTTCTGAATTACGAGATGGTCTAGAGCCTCCAGAGGTTTTCAGTTCATTCGCCAGGTAGCTAGGGGACAAAGTGTGCAAGGCTTTGTGGGTGATACAGGCAGTTTTGTAGATTGATCTTGACTCGATGAGAAGCCAACTAAGGAAAGACAACAAGGGTGTGATGTGGTCACTTCTTTTGGCCCCAAAAATAAAATGAGCTGCTGAATGGAGAATGGATTTAAGAGGGGAAAGGTGGGATTTGGGGGGCCAGTAAGAAGAGAATTGCAATAGTCCAATCTGGAGAGAACTAGCGATTGGACCAGGGTTTTTAGGTCTTGCTCCGGGAAGAAGCGTTGAATCCCCCACAGAAGGTGCAGTTGGTATCGAGCAATCTTTGCAATGGAATTGATGTGGGAGAGAAGATTGAGCCTTTTGTCGAGTATGACACCAAGGGATTTTGCGCTGTCGACAACAATACGTTTACTGTTAAGTAGATTCAGCTGATCCATCCAAGATTGAACAGGAGGAGGAGAGAGTGAGGTAGAGAGTAGGAGGAATTCTGTTTTGGAGGGATTCAGAATGAGTTGATGAGTTAGCATCGAGTTTTGAACAGAGTGGAGAGTAGAGTTGAGGATTGAGAGATCGTGTGTGAAGGACACCTTAAGGTAGATTTGGGTGTCATCAGCATAGAGATGGTAGAGGATTCCAGATTTAATAAGGAGATTTCCCAATGAGATTGAACAAAGTGGGCGCAAGGATAGAGCCTTGAGGGACGCCTTGACCTACCGCCAATGGAGATGTTCGCTATTCTGATCATTTGGGATCTGTCAGAGAGAAAAGAGGCAAACCATTTAAGCATTGTGCCTTCCAAACCCATTCTCTGTTGAAGAGTGTTAAGGAGAGTATTGTGATTGACAGTGTCAAAGGCTGCAGAAAGGTCTTGAAGAATCAAAAGACAAGACTCCCCTGAAACGAGTATGACCAGCGTGTCTTCAATCACTTGCAGCAGGGCTGTTTCAGTGCTGCAGTTTTGAATGAAACCAGACAAAAAGTTGTCAAGAAGATCATTGTCCTGAATATGACGAGAAAGTTGTTTCGCTACACATCTTTCTGTGATTTTTGCAAGAAAAGGGAGGTTAGTGATGGGGCGGAAGTTGCTATGGTCGTTCGCATCAGCGGTGGGTTTTTTAAGAAGAGGGGTAATCTGTCCAGTTTTAAAGGTAATAGGAAGGGAGCCTTGACTGAGGAAGCGGTTAACCAGACCGGTCCAATATGAAAGAGTATGGGTGTAGAAGTCAATGGCAATGTCACTAGGGATGGGGTCAAGAGAATGGTTGGAGGGCTTTGTTTCGAGGATGCATTCGAGGAGGGCATCTTCAGAGATGGCATCAAAGTTCTGCCAAATGACTAAAGATTTGAGCTCCTCTAGGGGGGTAGGATGAATGACCTGATCCACCAATGATTTCACTTTTTCGTCAAAGAATATAGCAAATTCCGCTGCTTTCTTTGGAGAATTCTCCAGCTTAAGGGTTGGAGGAGAACAGTTAGGATTTTTGATGAGATCGAATAGTTTTTTGGGTCTGTTTTTGGCTGAGTCGAGGAGGGTTTTGAAGTGTGATGCTTTTTCAAGGAAGATGTGTTTGTGGTACTTGGATCTTGCTGAACGTAGCGTAGCAAGATTAGTGGTGGATGTGCTGGAGCAGGGTTTTCTATTTAAACTCAAACTTCAGTTTATATTTTTATATGTCATAATTAAAATTACTAACGATTAATTATTAAGTATTAATTTTGTCGAGTGTTTTAATTAATCAACCTTACTAATGAAAGAATTACACGTGGGAATGCAATTGCATGGCTTAATTAATAAGTGAACTAAGTTGGTGAGCAAATTAATTAAATAAGTGTGGCTAAAGTGCTATTTGTTACGTGTTTGCGCTTTAAAATAATATGCTTTAATGCTTTTTTATGTCGCAAATGGCTAGATAATTACATACACATAAGGGTATTAGTGGGAATTAACACTGTATAATCAATACGATGTAGTAACGTTGTTTTGTGTTTCTTTTGAATTAAGTTGTCCATTTTGGCCTGTTGAGAAATGGCCGACATCTACAGCCTGCATTTGAGTAGATGAAATATGGAGAGAGGCCTCGCTGAATATGGTTGAAAATATGACCTCGGCCTCTGTCTGAGCTAAAAGTTACGAAAGGACAGCAGCTCTGGGCTGGTCGCCAGATATCCTTGGAGGAGAACAATTGTCACAAATGAACATTTTGATAAACTTGCGGTGGCTTCACTATAATTCCGGAGAAGAGCATCCATGGATGTTGCGAAATTAGTTTGTGCTTCTTTTTTCCGTGTTTTTATTTTTGAGATATTTGAGAGCGGAGATTTTTCTAAATGTTGCGAGCTAACATCCTTTCCTGCTCGTTCTGCTCAACGGACGCTTAGAGCTTGTTTGTAACTTTTAATGTGTGAGTTTTGGTATAAATATTGTTAGACTAGAGAGGGTCTAAGGCCACTTCTTCCTAAACTTATGCTCAAGAGGATCGATGCTGATTGAGAGGACGGCGACTCGAGAGACTTTGATTCTTTACTGAGAGACCTGTCCTGACCTAAAATACGACATTTAGCTAGAATAGGTAACTATGAGAATAATGATTTTGCTATTGAATGACTTTTCATTTGAACTAATTTAGATAAAATAACTTTTGTTTGAATTTCAGTGTCGGGTGGTTATTTCTTTGTCATTTTATTGAGATCTTAAATGTGTTCTTATTGTTTAAATCAAGACATTTCAATTTGGTTGCATTGACCTCAAATTAGATGCAGATTGATTTAGGAGTTCTCTTGTATATTCAGTGTGGATAGAGTAATAGAATGAATGTTGGTGTGATGGGCCCTAGCGTATGGTGAGTGTATGTGCGTATGACTGTGAAATTACTCTGTCCGTGGAAGTAGGGAGAATTTATAAGCTCTGATCTGCAGCAGTTTCCTGGTAGCAGTATGATGGTTTTGATTATTGTCTTGATCTGATAAATTGCTTGTACATAGGCTTTGGATTTATTGATTTATTGATTGATGTTGATACATGTACTAACACTAAATGTTGAAGTCGTCGTATTGAGTTATATGTAGTGTGTACGGCTTCTGGGACGTAGGGAGTCGGTGACGGTTCCGTAGTAGGGCAGAGGGAAGTGAGTGCTGCTCTCGGGAAAGACGGGATTGTTGGCCTTGTACGAATGCAGGGAAAAGCGTGTGACAATTGAAGTTGCGCGTCGCATTGTCTGGGTTCGATTCGGTAACATCGCCGTGTGTTACTATTGGAGACATATTTTCTGTATAAGAGAAGTGTGTATGGTAGCAAAGGTTATCTGTGAAACTCTGGTCTTAAGTCCCAGGGATCCGTAAGGTTTGCCGTTAAAGCTTACTGCTGGAGAAGTAATAGGTATTCTCTGAGCTTGTTTGAAGGACTGGGCAGAGGTAAGCACTGCTTGGTTAACGTGTGTTATAATTCTGTAGTAGGACAGATTGTTCGCTGTTCTCGGGAAAGGCAGGATTCTGTGTAAATGTGCTACATTTTCTAGTGTGAAAGAGCGTGAATGTATGGGCATTTAGTTGATTGTGAAGCTCTTTGGAACATTCCGGGAGGAAACAGTTAATGGATGCATGTTAGAAGGGCAGAGTAGAGGGATGTGCTACTGTGTCAACGAAAGTAATAATTCCGTAGTAGAGCAGAGGTAAGCGCTGTTCTAGAAAGAAGCGGGATTCTTGTGGGAAAGGTCTTTACTATTCTGTGGTTAGCGAAGCAGACAATGGAGATGTTTATATGTTGTAACTAATAGATTTGTAGAATCTGAAACAGAGTCTACTGAGAAGATTTTGTAAAGGAGGGGTAGACGAGTGACAGGAGACAGGAGTAGAAGCGACTGCAGCGACTATTGACGTCAGAAAGACCGCGCTGTGATTGGACAGTGGGTTAAAACAGCGAAAGCGCTGTGATTGGTGCGTTGGTGTGGGCCGCGCAGGGATTGGAAGAAGTACAGGGTGACGTAGACGCTCCGGGATTGGTGCGTTGGTGTGAGTCGCGCTGTTATTGGACAAAAGATCGTACAGTTGCGGAAAGGACTAGAGGGTTGTGGTAAACGCGAAAATGTATTACCAAACAGAGGAAAAGAAGAAGAAATCCTTGTTCAGTAAAATTAAGAAGTGGTTTGACAAGGATAAGGACATAATAACTAGAGAAGGTGAATTACTACCTCCGACAAGAACCCCTGCATCCTTCATGGTTGCGAAATATGGGTATCATACTTGTATTTGGTTAGACAATTGGGCTAAGTACACTAGAGAAGATGGTGTTCTAGCATTCCCGGAACATGGTTCATTTAATCTGGCCGTGTTGAGAAATTTACGGGAAAAAATGATGTGTCTGGAGCCTAGACCAAGGCCGACACAGTTCGAGGCATTGGTAGAATGGGAAGATGAGTTGCATGAGCGAGAAAAGCAGAGGAGTGGAGGTAATTATAGGTACATTTTTGGGAGGAAATATGATCGTGAAACTCATCATGATCGAATGAGGAGATGGCGAGATGCTAGTATGTCAGAGGGATTGTATCCTATGAGAACTGTTGAAGAGACAGAAGGGAGGAAAGGTACGGAAAAGGTATCTGATGCAGAATTGAGAAGGTAAGGGGCTAATGAATATGACGATGAAGTCTTGGATGACATGATTTACAAGAGACCACCTCCATATAGACCAGAACCAGAAGTGAGAACACCAGTTGCTACACCAATGAGAGATACTTTGCAAATAATTAAAACAGAAGTTGCGACACCTGATTTGAAAAGTGGTAGCTCTTTCGTGGAAAGGGAAAGAGAGAGAGAGCGAGAGAGAGAGAATGCAATCGGGGATGAGAAAACAAGAGAATTAGCAAGAACCACATCTGAGTTGACAGAGAAGATTAGGGAATTGACCAAGAATCTAGAAGCAGTTACAGTGCCTGTAACAATAGGTCCGGTTATGCCTATTTTTGATAAGCAAAGAATGGGTGAAAATGGTTTGACAGTTCCATATGTAGGAAATGGACTAGTTAGTTCAGAGTCAAGAATGAGGACGGAAGAGAGTCATTTGAGACAGTTGAGGCATGATATATGTGGTGGAGAGTCAGATGTACAGCCTAATTCAGGATTGAATACTGGTTGTTTAGGAGGATCAATTTTGGAACCACAGAGGATGGCAGAAAAAGTGAGTACAGTGAAAAAGTCTACAGAAATAACGGCTGAAGATTTGAATGATTGGTTGAAAGTTCTCCAAAATAAGGATAAAGATTCTCAGGCAATTGATGTAGCTAGGTTGCGTATAGAACTGGAGGAGCTTATAGCGGGAACAATTCCTACAGAAATGTTGAAAAATCATCATGATGGAGAGTTGTTATTCATGTGTAAGAGTATCACCTGGAGGGCTAAGAGTACACATGACAGGTTAAAAGGAATAGCGAGTGAAATGGGAGTTGACATGGACAAGGTGAAAGCTTTACAGAAGCCTTACCGAGTGGATTTTTCTGACAAGGACATCGAGAATCTAAATGATATTGGCAGAACAGGGCAGATTAAGGAAATGATTTCCTTATTGCGAAAATGGGGTGATGTGGAAAAGTGGAAGGATAGGTGGTATAAGAAAAGGGAAGACACAGTGGACAGGACTTACACAGCATTTCCCATGAGAGAAAAGGAAAAAACAGTGGATGCTTATCCTATGAGAGAGATTCCAGGAGGAGGATATGTACATGTCCCATGGACTAGACAGGATATTTTGTCATTTACGAATGATTTCCATCGACTGAGAGAAAAGCCCGTCGAGTGGTATAGGCAGGTAGACAGGTTTGTGAAGTTGTCAAAGGTGCTGTGGATTGACTTGAATAGTCTGTTTGATATAATTGTTCCAGCAGACTTGTGGGCAGAGTGTAAAATAGTTGTAGATTGGCCTGCTAAGGAATACCCGAGAGATCAGAGAACAGGAGCTCCAGACCCGGAGGTTATGAGAAAATATGAGCAGGTTATTGTGTTCCTGAAGAATAAGGTACCCCCTAAAAGACAGATTGGGTTAAGATAGATCGAACACACCAGGAAGCAAAAGAATCAGTTCATGCTTTCTATGAAAGGTTGATACTGGCTTTTAAACAGTTCAGTGGAGATGAACATCTGGGTGATAAGGATTTGAGTCATTTTGTATACAGATTTGTATACAGCTTGAGACCTGAAATCAGTGAAATGATTCGTGAACATACAGTTGATTGGCAGAGTAAGAAGATTGATGAAATCTTGAGACATGCGAAGTACTTCAGTGATGAAATTGAGGCGAAACAAAGAAAGCTGAAGGAGAAAGCAATGTGGGCACAGGTGAAAGTTGCAGAAAGACAAGAAGCACAGCTGGTTGAACAAGCAAATAATCCAGGAAATAGGCCTAGATATGGTACAGGAAAAGGAAAGGGGAACATTGAGGAGGCGAAGAAAAAATTTCCGTGCCACAACTGCGGACTATTGGGGCACTGGAGATCCGAGTGTACAAATCCACCATTACT
Organism: Triturus cristatus; assembly: GCF_964204655.1. Classification (NCBI taxonomy): domain Eukaryota; kingdom Metazoa; phylum Chordata; class Amphibia; order Caudata; family Salamandridae; genus Triturus; species Triturus cristatus. Next base: position 679,278,031 of record NC_140583.1, read on the forward strand.
GAGTAATGAAAATAAATCCTTGAATCAACAGGTGCAGAACGAGGGGTGTAATCATCAGCAGCAACAGCAGAAGGTTGTCAAGAAGCAGAATCAAGAGCCAAAACCGCCCTTGCCACAGAACAGAGGATCCCAGAAATATAACCAGGACTCAGGATTCTACAATGATGAACAGGTAAACAAACCGAGACGTACTAATTCAGTACAACAATACTGGCTAAAGAATGAGGGGAATGAGTCTGAAGGGGACTATTGACGGTGCCGAAGAGAGGAGGAAGAGTGCATACTTGGAGCAACTCTAGAAATAGACCAGGCAGGACCATTTGTGGATGGGAAAATAAATGGAGAAAGTGTTACTTTTTTAGTAGACACAGGAGCGACGAGGTCAACTGTCAGGTCAGCAGATATAAGAAATCTTCCTCTCTCGGACGAAGCAATCCAAGTGGTTGGAGTACCTAATACACAGATTAAGACTCGTCTTACTGAACCAGTAAGGGTAAGGATAGGGAAATTTTCAGATATGCACAGGTCTGTGGTGTGCGACACTAGTCCAGTGAACTTGTTAGATAGGGACTTATTGTGTAAAATGAATTGCACAATTTTTTGTACTCCGGATGGAATAGCTTTTGAGATACCGGATGAGGATGTCTTATACAGGATGACTTTGGATAATAGAGAAAGTGAGGTTGTTGGAACATATGCTGTATTTAATCCAGATGATTTGCCTCAAGAGTTGAGAAACACAGTAAAAGCAATAGTCTGGGATTTTACTGGAGAAGATGTGGGATTGATGAATAATGTAGATCCAGTAAAGATTACAGTGAAAGAGGGAATCACTTACCCTAATATCCCACAATACAGATTGACACCAGAAATCATTGAAGGAATAACACCTATAATTGATAAAATGATTCAGCAAGGTGTTTTGAGAGAGTTACTGAGTAGCCCATGTAATTCACCGATAATGGGGCTGAAGAAACCTAATGGGAAGTTCAGGATTGTACAAGATTTGAGAAAAGTTAACAAAATTGTGGTATCATGCTGTCCCATTGTGCCAAATCCATCAGTGATTTTGTATCAGATTCCTCATGATGCTGAATGGTACACGGTAATTGATTTGTGCCATGCTTTCTTTTCAATTCCATTGCATCATGACAGCCAGCCGATTTTTGCATTTCGGTTTGGACAGCGTATTTTGGCATGGTGCCGAATCCCACAGGGGTATACAGAGAGTCCTTCAATATTCAATCAGTTGCTGAAGAGGTCTTTGGAGAGTCTGACTATGCCTGAAAGCTCAGTACTAGTACAGTATATCGATGACCTACTTGTGGCATCGAAGACACGTGAAGCTTGTGAAGTAGATACCATAGCTTTACTGAATCATCTGGCAGATGGAGGATTAAAGGTATCTCCAGCCAAATTGCAATTTTGCAAGAAAGAAGTGCATTATCTTGGTCACAATATTGAAAAAGGTCTAAGAAAAGTGACCATTGACAGGATCAAAATTATCAGAGGAATGAGAGCCCCAATGACCCATAGAGAGGTAAGAATGTTTCTGGGAATGGTGGGTTACTGTCGTCAGTGGATAAGTAATTTTTCCCTGATAGCAAAGCCACTGATTAAATTAACTAAAAGTGAAGTGAAAGACCCATTGGAACTGAATGCAGAACAAATGGCAGCATTCGAAAAATTGAAGAGCAGATTATGTGAAGCTCCTGCTCTAGGAATGCCCGACTATGAGAAGGAGTTTGAGCTGTACTGTAGTGAGAGAAATGGATGTGCACTTTCAGTGTTAATCCAGAAACATGGACGTCTGAGGAGGCCAATTGCGTACTTCTCATCAACACTTGACCCAGTAGCTGTGGGTTTACCAGGTTGCCTGAAAGCAGTAGCTGCCACATGCAGAAGCTTGGAACAGAGTGAGGGTATAATAATGGGATATCCTGTACGGGTATTCGTACCTCATGATGTGGCAATTCTTTTGACAAGAAGCAAAACTCAGTATATGTCACATAGTCGGCTGACTAAATATGAGAAAATCATTCTGGGAGCATCAAATGTGACTCTTGAGAGGTGTGTGAATGTGAATCCAGCAACACTGTTGCCAGATGCTGAAAATGTGAGTGTGAGAGACGATGTTGATCATGATTGTTTGGATGTACTTGATTACTGTACAAAACCGAGACCAGACATAAGAGATCTGCCACTGCCTGAGAGTGATCATGTGCTGTTTGTGGATGGATCGTGTCTGAGAACAGAAGAAGGTGTGCTGAGTGCAGCATATGCGGTGTGTAAAGTTTCGGAAGTTATGGAAGCTTCACCTTTGAAAGGAGTTAAATCTGCTCAAGTAGCGGAATTGGTGGCACTGACAAAAGCTTGCAAGATTGGGAAAAATGTGAGAGTGACTGTAATGACTGATAGTCAGTACGGATTTGGAGTGGTTCATGACTTCGGCCAGCTTTGGCTACAGAGAGGTTTCTTGACTTCGAGTGGAACTCCTATAAAGAATGCTGAAGTGATTGGGAAATTGCTTGAGGGGATACAGCTGCCTAAAGAACTAGCAGTTGTAAAATGTGCTGCTCATGGACAGGGAAATGATTTTGTTACTCTTGGTAACCGGTTTGCTAATGACATAGCACAGTATTGTGCAAAGAACAATCATTCGATTAACAGGGGAAAAGAGAAGGAGATGTCTTTTTGTACTGTGATGTTTACTAATGTGCTGGAAACATGGGATGAGGTGAGGCAGTTGCAGGATGAAGCAGGAGATGAGGAAATGAGAGATTGGATCAAAGCAGGTTGTGCACCAAGAGAAAAAGATCATGTTTGGATCTATAGAGATGGAAGACCAGTCATGCCAAGTTCTATGTTGTCAACAATGGCAAGAATGTATCATGGCCAGGGACACCTGGGAAGGGATGCTATGATCAGGTCCTTTAAACAGACCTGGTACAATGCAAAGTTCAGACTGATTGCAGAGAGCATCTGTCAAAGATGTTTGATTTGTCAGCAGTTCAATACTGGAAAGAAAACAGTGGTGAGCCTAGGAACAATAGGCAGAGAAGGAGGTCCTTTTACCAGAATGCAAATAGATTTCATTGAAATGCCTCAAGTGAATAGATTGAGGTATGTTCTAGTGGTAGTCTGTTTGTTCTCAAGGTGGGTGGAAGCATATCCGACTAGGAGAAATGATGGAATAACAGTGGCCAAGTTGCTGTTAAGAGAGTTGATTCCTAGGTACGGGTTCCCAGTGACAATTGAGTCAGACAGAGGGGAACACTTCTACCATGAGCTCATGAGTTTAATTTGTGAAGCATTGAGCATACAGCAGAAGCTACATTGTGCATACAGGCCAGAGGCTTCTGGCGTTGTTGAGCAGATGAACGGCACAATCAAAAACAGAATTAGCAAGATGTGTTTAGCTACTGGAATGAAAGGGCCTGATGTCTTGCCTCTAGTACTGATGACTATTAGATCTACTCCAGACAGAACTACAGGGTTGAGTCCACATGAAATATTGATGGGACGTGCAATGAGACATGCATTCGTGCCTGTCAACAAGTTGATGACAATAACTGATGACATGATTTTGGATTACTGTAAAGGCCTGGCTGACGCAGTTCATTCTGTGTTTCACCAGGTTGGAGAAGACGCCACTACACTTGAAAAGAAGCAAGCCCATGATCTGTGTCCAGGGGACTGGGTGAGAATAAAAGTGCACAGAAGAATAAATTGCTTGGTTCCAAGGTGGGGAAGGCCAAGACAAGTCATTCTGACTACGACTGCTGTAAAGTGTGCTGGAGTGAAGAACTGGATTCATGCAAGTCATACTCTGAGAGTTCCAAATCCAAAGGATGGGACTGGAAAAGAGTACTTTGAAGAATCAGATTCCAGTGATGATGCAGACACTGAAACAGTGAGAAGAAAAAAGAATCCTGAAAGGGGGCAGAGAGAGTCAGAAAGAGAGTCAGGTGATTCTTTTTTCTTACCAAGAGAGGCTTCAAGAGGAACATTGCGGACCTCGGAAGAGAGTTCAGATTCTGGAAAAGTGCCTCAAGTTCCAACGAACAGTGAAAAAGATAAAGAGAAAGAAAGAAAGGAAAAGAGTGATTCCATAGAGACCACACCTGAGTCAAATGAAGAGATTGAGAATCCATCTGAGATTACTTCTGAAGAAGTAGGGTCAGAAGAAGATAGAGAGGGACAGATTGCGGAAGACCCCCGAGGAGGTGTATGGAACATTCCTGATAAGCTAGGTGAAGGGACACGTAGACAGCAAGAAGATTGCGTGTCGGAGACCCAAGGAGGGACAGTAGTAGGGAAATCTCAATCGGTGGAGAAGAAGACTGGGGAAAAAGAGAGAATTGTTAATGAACAAGAGGCAAATGAGACAGAATCGGATGAGAGTGAGAATGAGAAACCAGAGGGTCGAGTTCTGAGAAAGAGAACTTGGATTGGAGAAAGGAACAACAGAGAAGTGAAACAGAAAAGAAGTGTAAAAGGAGATCTTTGGCCTAACAAGATAAAGAGGCTGAGATATCGACTGACACGAGTGAATCCATCGAAAGCTGAACAGGTGAACGAGGTGTCAAGTCAAAATCAAGCGAAAGAAGAAGAACGAAAAGAACCAAAAGAACTAGAGGAGATCAAAAGAATCAGAAAGCCCAACCAGAAGTATAGGTCACCGGAATGAACGTATGTGGCACTGTCTGAAGAAGAAGAAGAGGCAGAAAGTCAAGGAAATCCGGAGGGGACCTTACGGAGAGTGGTTGAGGAGGAGAAAACTGTTGGAATCCTGAAAGTTATCTTGACTGACATTGGAGAAGAGACAGATGTTCAGGATATTCAGGATCTGATACAATTTGATGTTGCTGAAGAAGAAGTGAAAAGTGATGAAAATCCAAATTGAGTGAACTAAAGGAGTCACTTGGAGAAGAGTGAAGAAGAAGAAATTTAAAAATTAACAGATTGAAATAATCTAGTGTTCTAGAGATTCAGTAGTGGAGTAATAGAGGCTAAGTCAAAAGACACAGTCGAAGTAGTAAAATGGCTAAAACAGAAAATAATAAAAGTAGATGTACCTTTCTGAAAAGATGGTGCAGAATGTGCTGCTGCTGTACAGGACTATTAATGCTATTATGGAGTGTACTTGCTTTATTAGTTACTTTTAGAGTTACAATAGACACTTTTGGAATACATACTGAGAATATGACTAACATAGGGAAGAGTTCACAGAAAGTAGTACCAACTAGAATTAGTAACATATACATACATAAGGATAGGTCAATTAATGATTTTTCTAGTAATGTTTTTTCAAAATTGTTGTATGAATACGTAAAGACAATGGAAGTAAGGGATTGCTACGTCTGTATGCAGTTACCTGCGTCTGTTTCAGAGGGAGTTACTTATCATCATCTTCCAGCTACGTATGGGATTTCATGTAGTGTGTTGAGTAGTGTGTTTTATCTGTTAGGGAAAATAGATTATGAGATGTCTAATAAGGATAACACTTTTGGGCAATTGCCTATGAATAAAAAACTGAATCCTGCTAAAGAAGCTAACATTTTTGGTGAGATTTTTATTGAAACAGAAGAATTAACATTAGATTACATTTTTAGAAACAATTTAACATGTAGTTTGAAGGAAGAAGAAAAAGTTTTCCTAGACATGGTAGAGAAAAGGAGAATGAGCATGCTTGAAAAGGCAGGAGGATATAAAATGAGTGAGACAGTGTGGGACATTGAGATGGGAAAGGAGTTGAAGAATGGGGCCAGTCCAACTTTGGCTTTAGATGCACCACAGAAGGGTAAACTATGCATTACCAGAAGGAAATCCCAATATGATAATCATTTTGTTGGGACTAGTGAGTGTCATGATACATACTTTATTGCAACAGGATGGGGATTCAAGGGAGGAGAAGATCCAGTTTTCCCGGGAGTGTATTATATTTGTGGGAATAAGGCTTATTACAGGTTGCCTGACCATTGGTATGGCACATGTTATGTTGGCCTGGTCTTTCCAAAGATTTTTCATATGGATAGAATAGAAGATGCAGAACAAATTAATTTACTAACTCGCTTTAGAAGAGAAACTTGGTCAGAAATTGTAGGAGATATTTTTGGAGCTTTGATTCCAGCAGTGGGAATTTCACTAAATGCATACGGAATTCGGAAGCTGTCTACAGTGGTGGATCGCTTATCGACAAGCACCGCTGGAGGGTTTCTATTGGTGAATACAGAGATGGTTGCCTTACGCTCCATGTCTATGCAAAATCGACTTGCCCTTGATATTCTATTGGCAAAGGAGGGTGGAGTCTGTGGAATGCTGAAAGTTCAACATTGTTGCACTTACATTCCTGATGAAAGCAAAGATCTGAAGATCTATATCAAAAATATTACTGATTTGCATGAAGAATTAGTACCACTGGAAGTTGAGAGTATCTGGACTAAAATGGCTAATAAGATGATTGCTGTTAAGAATTTTATTGCTAAGATAGGTAGTACCATTTTTGGTAAGATATTATTTCCATTGACCTGTGTGATTGTTGCTTTATTGATTCTTAGATTAGGGTGTTTATGTTGCAGATACAGGAGGAGTAAAAAGAAAATAATAAAAGAAAATGTTGAAAAGAGACAAAAGAGGTCAAAAAGAGAGCCACAGGAAATAGAATTAGAAGAATTTAGAGAAAGCATGTACTTAGAGACGAAAAGAGATGATGAAAGAGAAACTGGAGTGTAATGTAAATGCAAAAAGACATTTGATTTCTCCTAAGAAAAGGGGACTACATTTTTGGGTTGGATTTTTGTGGTGATGATATATCACCAAAGGGGGGATTGATGGAGCAGGGTTTTCTATTTAAACTCAAACTTCAGTTTATATTTTTATATGTCATAATTAAAATTACTAACGATTAATTATTAAGTATTAATTTTGTCGAGTGTTTTAATTAATCAACCTTACTAATGAAAGAATTAAACGTGGGAATGCAATTGCATGGCTTAATTAATAAGTGAACTAAGTTGGTGAGCAAATTAATTAAATAAGTGTGGCTAAAGTGCTATTTGTTATGTGTTTGCGCTTTAAAATAATATGCTTTAATGCTTTTTTATGTCGCAAATGGCTAGATAATTACAGACACATAAGGGTATTAGTGGGAATTAACACTGTATAATCAATACGATGTAGTAACGTTGTTTTGTGTTTCTTTTTAATTAAGTTGTCCATTTTGGCCTGTTGAGAAATGGCCGACATCTACAGCCTGCATTTGAGTAGATGAAATATGGAGAGAGGCCTCGCTGAATATGGTTGAAAATATGACCTCGGCCTCTGTCTGAGCTAAAAGTTACGAAAGGACAGCAGCTCTGGGCTGGTCGCCAGATATCCTTGGAGGAGAACAATTGTCACAAATGAACATTTTGATAAACTTGCGGTGGCTTCACTATAATTCCGGAGAAGAGCATCCATGGATGTTGCGAAATTAGTTTGTGCTTCCTTTTTCCGTGTTTTTATTTTTGAGATATTTGAGAGCGGAGATTTTTCTAAATGTTGCAAGCTAACATCCTTTCCTGCTCGCTCTGCTCAACGGACGCTTAGAGCTTGTTTGTAACTTTTAATGTGTGAGTTTTGGTATAAATATTGTTAGACTAGAGAGGGTCTAAGGCCACTTCTTCCTGAACTTATGCTCAAGAGGATCGATGCTGATTGAGAGGACGGCGACTCGAGAGACTTTGATTCTTTACTGAGAGACCTGTCCTGACCTAAAATACGACATTTAGCTAGAATAGGTAGCTATGAGAATAATGATTTTGCTATTGAATGACTTTTCATTTGAACTAATTTAGATAAAATAACTTTTGTTTGAATTTCAGTGTCGGGTGGTTATTTCTTTATCATTTTATTGAGATCTTAAATGTGTTCTTATTGTTTAAATCACGACTCAAGACATTTCAATTTGGTTGCATTGACCTCAAATTAGATGCAGATTGATTTAGGAGTTCTCTTGTATATTCAGTGTGGATAGAGTAATAGAATGAATGTTGGTGTGATGGGCCCTAGCGTATGGTGAGTGTATGTGCGTATGACTGTGAAATTACTCTGTCCGTGGAAGTAGGGAAAATTTATAAGCTCTGATCTGCAGCAGATGGAGCTTGTCTCCATTGTTTCTCCAGTATTCTCAGGCTCTTCCTTTCTTAATAAAGGGATTTGTTAAACCAAGGTGCTGAGGGAATAGGCCTTTTCCTTTTGCTTTGAAGAGGAGCGGCATTATCGATTTCGACTGCATGGACTGAGAGGCATTGGGAGGTGAGATCATTGACATCCAAGTTCGGGTCTAGCCTTGGAAGTGACATCATAGCAGAATCACAGAGAGTATCAAGGTCAATGTTTTTGGTGTTACGGACCCAGGTAGAGTTAGAGTGTGTGATAGGTGAAGAGAGAAGGGGATGAGGAAGTGGTCAGACCAGTCTACATGAATAGGGATAGCAATAGTAAGCATGTCGGCTTTAGATATAACAAGGTCCAGAATTGAGCCCTTTGAGTGTGTTGTTTCAGTGCAGTGTTGGATGAGGTCGTTTGCTGAGAGAAAGGTGGCCAGCCTACTAGCAGAGGGATCCTCCAGCGAGCCCCAATGGAGATTGAAGTCTCCCAGGAAGATCTGTCTGTCACTTTGCAAGTATTGGTCGCTGATGAAGTCGGTGAGTTCCTCCAAAAAAGAAGAAGAGCAGCCACCAGGCGGGTGGTAAATGGCATGAAATCTGAGAGGTGAGCAGTGTTGGATCTGAAGCTCAAGAGATAGGCATTCAAGAGTACGGAAGGAGCTGTTAAGAAAAGCCTTCAGTTGAAGGGAGTTTCTAAAGATGATTGCAACACCTCCCCTAACCTTGTCTGTTCTGTCATTTCTAAGGATAGAGTAGTCAGTGGGTAGCAGAAGATCAAACATAGAATGAGAGGTGTAATTGAACCAGGTCTCTGTGAGGAAAAGCATGTCAAGATTGTGAAGGGTGATTGTGCCAGAGATTTCCAGTTTGTGTTTCATTGCAGATCTGCAGTTGTGGAGCAGACAGCGCAACCCTGACGAGACTGTTTTGGTGACGGGGACGATTGGGCTATGAGAGATGGTCGGAGTAGAGAAGATAGTAGACTTACTTGGAAAGGAAAGAGGAGGGGGGCGGCTCTCAAGGACTTGTAACTAGTCAATAGGTTGGCGATGTCTGCAGAAGACAGATTGTGATTGGCTTTTTTGGGGCGTGGGGGCGAGGTGCTTCTCGGGTGTTTGGGGAAGTGAGCATTTGCCAAGGGAAATGGGGTGTTTGGCAAGGTGGAAATCTTAATGCATAAGAGTGAGATGGTAGCTTCAAGCTGGGAGATGGAGGTGATGAGAGATCCTAGCTTATTTTCCAGAGAGATTAAGGCTGAGTACGGCATGTTAGGTTGCTCGATGGATACAGGAGGAAGTGTTATTGGCAAGGTAGGGCAGGGAGAGGAGGGGGTGTGTGGGAGGTATTGGGGTACAAGGTTAGCAGGTGGAGAAGGACACCTGTGTTGGGGTACAAGGTTAACCAGTGGAGAAAGATGGTGGTTAAGAGCGGGTGTTGGTGTATCAGAGGTGAAAAGAGAGTTCTCTTTGCTGATGTTGCAAGAGGGATAAGAATTGAGGTCGTATTTAGGGGGAGACAGGTGAGGAACGTGGAGGGAGGGCGGGAAACAAGGAGAGGAAAGAGGGGAGTCATAGAATGGCAGGAAGTTTGGGGAGAAGAAAGTGGAGGAGGTAGGAAGGGTCCCATGAGCAAGGAGAGGTGGGTGTGAGGGGACAGGCAATAGGCAGAGTGAAGGGGGGTTGGGTTATGGGGTGGTTGGAGAAAGAAAATGGTTCTGCTAGGTCCGAGGGAAGGGAAGGGGTTACCGAAGGGGGATAGGGGGTTGAGCAGCATTACTGGAGGAATAGGAGGGTGAAGAGAGGAAGATAGGTTTGGGGAGAAGAGAGGGGAGGGGGTTGGAAAGGCCCTGAAAGCTAGGAGAGGTGGATGGGGGGGGGTGACAGGCAGAGTGAGGGGGTTGGGTTAAAGGGTAGTGGAGGAAAGGACATGGTTCTGCTAGGTCCGAGGGAGGGAAAGGGAAGGGGTTACCGGGGGGGGAGGAAGGGGGTTGAGTAGAATAACTGGAGGAATGGGAGGAGGAAGATAGATGTAGGAGGTATAAGGGCATCACGTAACTGCAGTAAAACAGGAGCATGTTAACAGGCGGGTACATTCACAGTCGGCAGCAGGCATTTATGCATGACAACGAAACACACTGTAACATTTTAGGCATTATACATCCTGATCCAAGTTCTTAATCCCAGCATGCATGTAATGATTTTACACAGGGGAGCGTGTGCACTTCCATATGTCTGGTCCCCTACCGGGGTCAATCCCACTGTCTGGATGTGATAAAGTATTTTAGATGTGTTATCCTGCTCTCCATGGACTCAGAGGTAAAGTCAAGGTCTGGAGAGAGGCGACAAAGGTGCTAGGGGTTTTGAGGTTGTTGTTGTCGCTAAGCGGGTCCCAGCCCATGTCACAAACAGGGCCCATATGTCGTTGGGTCATGAGGCCATGGGCATTAGGTCCCGATATGCCGTCAGCATCTCCTGACAATATGCGATATCATGTACCCAGGTGTCGGCTTTAGGTGCCCTGAATGAACCCCAAAGTATCGCAATGCGAAGTTTGGCAAGGAGTAACATCATGGCCAATAGTCGTCTCACTCCCGGACGTGCGTCAGCTATGTGCCCCATAGGGCTTTTAGGGGAGTGTGATCCAAGCTAAATCCTGTCACTTCGTCAATAATATCAAATACCTTGTCCCAGAATTGTGATATGATTGGGCAGGTCCACGCTAGGTGAAGAAAGGAGGCCTGCGTGTCCGCCCATTTCCAGCATTTGGTGTCAGGTCGCAGCCACATTTTGTGGAGCTGTATTGGCGTAGGATATAACCTGTGAATGTACTTAAAATGAAAAAGCCTCAGCTTGTAGTTGGGGGAGAAGTGCCGAATCTGTGCGGAGCAGAAAGCCCATTGTTTTGCAGTGGGGGGAGGGTCAAGGTAGTTGCACCACTGCTCAAGCGCTTTGGGTGTGGTAACTGACAAGGTCAGCTGCATGGAGTTATAAATGCGTGTGATTAGTCTCCTGGGCAACGGGTTTGCCAATATATTCTCCAATGCAGCCAGCGACGGCGGTGCAATGGGAAAGGTTGTGTGGATCTGTTTGCAGCCTGCCCTTAGCTGGTAATAGAGAACAGTTCAAGAATAGGTGTCTGATCCTTGTCAGAATTTAGTGGTCTGGCAAGGAACACATTTCCTGGGTAGAGGTCACCAAAGGTAACTAGCCCCATCCGACGCGCACGTTGAATGGAGCCAGTATCATGCATAGAAGGGAATCTGGGGTGATACGCAATTTGCATTGATAGTGCAAACAGTGATGGAGCATTTGCTGGCCGTTGGAGGCCCTCCCATGCCCAGTGTAGGGCCTCTACTGTATTTATTTCTTCATTTGTATTTTTATTTGCACGATAGATAGCGGCCGGAAGCGGGGCGTGGAAGGCAACGTCCTTTTCCACCGCAACATGGGGTTGGAATGGGATGGGATAGGCCCAATAGTGAAGATATTGGGCCTGTGCACTTAACGCATAGAGCTCTAAATCCGGTGCTCCGAGCCCCCCTTGCGCGATTGGCAGTGTCAGCACCTCCCAAGCGATGCGTGGCTGTCTACGCGCACAGACATGAGATATTAAAAGGGAGCGTAGCTGCTTGAAGAATGCCCTTGTGAGAGGGAGGGGAATATTGACAAAAAGGCACAGGAACTTAAGTAGGATCACCATCTTCGCAATGGCCGGACAGAGATAATGGCAGTTTGGCCTGAATAGCTATTTTACTCTCCAACCAAGTGACTAGCCGGCTGTAGTTCATACGCCAAATCTCCCGTGTTTCTCTGCTGAGCCATATCCCCAGGCATTTAATCGCGCCATCGGCCCAGGTCAGTGGGAAGTCCAAGTCTAACGCTATTGGGGCTGGTGTCAGGGCTAGAAGCATCAATTTAGTCCAGTTTACCTGTATGCCAGACATGCCTCCAAACAGGAGGACCTCCTGTAACACAGGGTTTAGGTTTGTCTTAGGTGAGTATAGAGTAGTTGAATTAACTTCAAGAAGTTCAGGCTAAAGCCTATTCTGGGCAAAATAGTGAAAAGAAATGGCTATTTGAGGGAGTCGAACGCCTTGGTTGCATCCAGAAAGGCAGAGAGGGTTGGTGGAGGTTTGAAAAAAAGGTGCGTAGGTTATGCGTTGTGGACCTACCCGGGATAAAGCCGGACTGGTCTGGCCTACCTATAGGTGGGAGAAGAGGATGCAATCCGCCAGCAATCAATTTAGCGAGTATGTTAGCATCAATATTGATGAGAGAAAGTGGGCGGGAAGAGTCGCATTTGTTGGTTGGCTTATCTGGTTTTAAAATTATCATAATCGCAGCTTCTAGCAGTGAGGGTGGGAGCTGTCCGCTTTCGAGAGATTCCTGATAAACCGCCAGTAAGTGTGGGGCCAGCTCTTCGGCGTATGTTTTAGAGAATGTGTTGGACCTAACGTCCTTGGGGTAGCTTGGCTCAGGCCAAAAGGCTTTTATTCCAGTAAGGCATATCGTGCTTGCATCACACCCAACTCACACCCTAACGCAACACCACTTAAAAATGACGCTACACCGAATATTAATGAAGTTTAGAAGAAGTCTTTATCTTTCCCTTTTCAACGTGACTAATCAGTTTCTTTTCATCCAGCACATTTCAGGGTAAAACATTTCATTATATTTGACTTGACAGTAACATTCCCCTCGTTTTTTTACTTTAGCACAGCAGATACTTAAACACTCTCTGAGGCTTCCACCCTGCCTTGACTCTGGAGTGCAAATTCAAATCCTCACAGACTGCGCTCCAAAGAACATTTACATATTACACGACTTCAGATGTTCATCTCAGTCTATACGGCGCTCTTCTGATAGAAGGTTTCCCTAACTGCTATACTTTCTAAACCTTATACTGTCATTAATAATCAGCCCTTTACATATTGAGGTACTAAGTTGGAGATCAACAATGCTGCTGGCAGTCAATTAGTCACATCTAGGCAGTTTACTTGCAGGTTACTTTCTCACCAATACGGATCCATTACAGTTAAGCAGTGCATATAACTTATTCTGTTGCTAGATTTCAAACTGCTACCTCCTGCACTATGCTTGAAATCGTCAATGCGTTAACTTCAGTCACATGTGGGGAATTTTGCCAAATGCCGGTATTAATAACTTGAACCGGTATTTCTCCAAGGGACCAGTAACTGGGTTTAACAGGTCATCCTTTGGCCTAAAACGTGTACTCTCCAGAACCTTCCCCCTGTTATCATGCCCAGCTTACTGTGTACACCTGGAATCCTCCTCACGAAGCGGTGCTCACTTGTTGGCCAAGAGGGAGACTTCCCTAGGGGGGTTGAGGACAGTGCACACCCACCGACCACCTCCCATAAGGGCTTCCCCGTGGAGTGATTTCCTCAGTTGGCGGGGTCCTCGCTCTTCCGCTAACTCCCCCGCTGCCGCTCCACTCTTTAGCGGACTCCCAGGCCAGGCGCAGACTCGATTCCGCTCCACTTCCTCAGACAAGCACACCCGCAGCCGCCAGTAGCAGCGCGGCTTGCGGGGGCGCGGCCTCCACACTCGGCTGGCAGCAGGGGGGGCGGCGCTTCGGCGTCTGCCCTGCTCACGTGACTCCAGGACGACGGCTTCAAGGCCGGTCCCGTCCCGTGCTTCCTGGATGCAACTTTCTCCTCAGCTGACAGACGCGATGCTCGCTGGCTTACACCGAGGAGTCCCGACACCTCCCCAGACCTCCCGGCGATCTTAGGCCACTCCCTGGGGATCTCAGGCAATCCTACCAATCCGGAGCTGCGGCGGTGAGTGTACCAGGTAGAGATCAGTGGCAGGGGGGATACGGAAATTAAGGGTGCAAGGCTCACATCAGAGCAGTTGAGTAGGCCCGCCAGTCTTTGGATTATTGGACACGATCACTTCCCCTACAGCTAGGGAAGGTGGACAGTCGCTAGGGCCAATTGGGTTCAAAATCCCAGGCAACAACAAGGATGAGGGCAAGGTAGACCCAGACGGCGATTCTTCCCCTTGGTCCTACTTCAGGGTTTCTGACCAAGCTGAGGGCCCCAAGGTGACGATGACCCCCAGAGTCATTGGCTGTGTTCAGGGACCGGTCAGAAGGTTGAGGGTGGTGTCAGCTGATGAGGGAAGTCGCGCAGACCCTAAGACCTGTCAATTCCCTATCTAGCGCAGCCACCTCCCCACTCAGGTGCCTTACTCCTGACTACCTCACAGATCAACTAAGTCCTAAAATGGCCGACCCCCCCTCACCTCTATTTATAACCTGGGGCCTGACTGGCCAGAGTGGCCCAGAAGTTTCCGGAACATCTCATGGCAGTCTATGGCCCAGGTTCTGAGGCGACAGTTGGAACCACCATTTTGTGAAACTACCCTCCCTCTTCCTCCATTTCTTCAGTGAAGCACCTTGCGCCTCTCCCTCAGATAGTGAGAGTGGGATGCCCAGAGCCTCTACACCAACACCAAAAAGAAGTTAGTGGACAGGAAAAAAAAATGGGGTAAAGGAAAAAAATAAAATAAGGAGGGAACAGCCAAAGGGCTGACAGGTCTAACACTGGAAGACCGTCCAAGCCTGGGGCCTTATCTCCAGGCATGCTTCTTATAGCCTGTGTAATGTCTTCCACTGTAAAAGGTTCATCCAAATATTCACCGTGTGCATTACTTAGCCAGACCAATTCGATAGAATCCAAATAGGCCTGCAACTCTGGGTTAGGTTTGTCCTGTGTGGCAGTGTAGAGGGTTTCATAAAACTCTCTTAGCCTCTGCAGTGTGGCAGCTTGCCCACAGATAGTGTTGCATTCATTATCTTAGAGTTCAGTTATGTAAGAAGATGTGCCCTGGGATTTAAGAGTATTAGCTAGGGTCTGCCTGGGCGGTCCCCTCCCCATAACTGCGGGCTCTGGCAAGTTTGCTTAAAAAACGCGTTTCTCGGGTAGCTTCCACATCATATTTGGAGATTTTATCGTGAATGGTGACTAAATTAGAGGGTAGGCCGTTCTGGTAGTATAGGAGTTATGCCTGATGAATTTCTTCCTCTATTGTTGTTAGGCAAGACCTGATCGATTTTAATACCCCGGATTGCTTGGCTATACATCTACCTCAGAAGACAGCCTTAAAGGCCTCCCATAAAATGGAGGGGGATTCCACAGTACTCATATTTGTGGCAAAATAGTGCAGGAGTTCCTCACACACTTCCTCCCGAAACACCAAGTAATTTAGGGCAATCGGTGGTAATCGCCAAGTAAATGCAGACGGTACTGACCTAGGGATAGTCCAGTTTAGGAGTACAGGGGCGTGGTCGGACAGGGTCCGTGGCATGTGCTTGACATCTGTGGTCCAGGCTGCTATGTCACTGGTTACCAACCAGTAGTCGAGTCTGGACCATGCGTTGTGACCCGCAATAATGCAGGTCCCCTCCGGCACCCCGGGGTGCCAGGCCCGTCATATGTCCCTCAAACCATGTTCCCGGGCGCTATAGAAATGTGTGCATGGCCTTGGGATGTAATTGTTGGGAGATCCCCATTCAATCCAGGGCATCCTGCAGCACGGCCTTAAAGTTTCCCCCCACCCACCCGTGTCAGCGCCCAGCAATGAGACCTTGGCCCATATATGTTCAAAGAAAGTAGGATCATCAACGTTGGGGCCGTAGACAGCCACTAGAGTCATCGGAGAAGTGTGTAGTGTGCCCTTAGGGTCAATGTGCGAGCTAGAAGTAATCTATCCGATACCGCGTTGTATCAGAATTGCCGTTCCACGTGCGTAGTTCGAGTATGCAGTATCAGTGGAAGTTTGTAGGTGTGTTTCTTGCAAGAAACAGACATCGATCTTGTGCCTCATCAGGTAGGCGTGAACCAGTCTTGCCTTCCTATGATCGTTTATACCACGTATATTCCACGTACGACTTCAACTGACGTCATTTACAGTGGTCAGTCATAGTGTGTAAGCCAATAAAGCGCTGCCTGTCATGTGTCAGTCATCAGAAAAGGATTGTCGCTGCATCAGCAGCCATGACCTGTCAACCTATGTGTCCTAACATTCCGCGTACATACGAGGATAGTTAGTGTAAACTTCTGAACAATAACTCCCCACCCCTTTTCTAACTCTGTAGTCACCGTACCCTTTCCGCCACCCACATCAACCCCCAATTAGGTTGTGTTAGCCTTCCCCATCCTTCCCCAAAGAAACCAATGAGAAAAACAACCATTTGAGCCCATGGGAGAACTCAGTTTGGGGGCATGAGTAGCTAGTGAACTGCCCTGCACAGGCAGCAGGGTGGCCGGGTTGTCAAGTGTAACGGGGTGTCTAAACCAGTATAAGTTCCATGTTTAGGAGGTGCTCTTTGGAGTCCACTTGGTACTCATGCGCTTCCGAAGCACGGTTTTCTAAAGCATCGAGCCTGGTCTCATGAGTATCAACCTGGCATTTCACTGAATCCAATTTGGTAGTTAGCACATCTAATTTGGTATCCATGGATTTAAGAATCGAGCGGACCTCCAACACGATTGTACACAGATCCTCTTCCTGCTTGTCTCCACAGGAATTAGGCTCCGTTTCAGGTTCGGAGCCGGGCTCCATATTATGAGTGTGTCGCTTGTTTTCAAAAGGAAGCCTAGTTTGCTTAGGATCGTTCTTCCCCATGGTACCAGTGAAAGGGTATGCCCGTGTACGAGGACTGCAGGCGTCACTCAGTGCTTGGCGTCCGTTAATCGCTGATGGAAGTGGGAGTGACTGCGCACTAATGCCCCGTCACTACAGGCCACCAGCCCACAGGAGCGCAAAGGGCTGCTCGGGGGTGCTGGGGCAGGGACAGACACCAGACGCTCAGCAAGGAGGAAGCTCAGCCGCGCTACAGCCCCAGCACCCGCAGCAATGCAAGTTTATTGGGAGCTCAAAGCCCCGCACCAACCCCAGCCAGCATCCACGCCTGCCCCCACTGCCCCACGTAGCGACCTGCGGCCCACAGGACCACCAACCCAGCACTTAGCAGGCAGGTGCCCCCAACCCCCTGGGAAAGGCCAAACAACCTAATCCCAGTGAGGCAGACAGTCTTAGGCTCTCCCTTTTTGTGTCAGCCGAGCTGTGCAGGGCCAGCCAGTCAGTCCTCTCTCCACTTTGTCAGGCACTTCAGTACTTGCCTAGGAGGGCCTCCAGGCGACCCCAACCCGGCCTCTAATCACCTATGCGCAGGAGGGTCCGGCGCAGGTAGGCGCAGGCCCATCACCTCACAGCCCGGCCGCGCCAGCAGCGGCCTCCCGCCCAACCACCGCAGTTCTTGCTGGATCAACAAGTGTCCCCACCACCGCCCAGTGGGGCAGATATGTCCGTGGCCGCAGTTTTGCAGGGCCGGCAGCACGACAGGCGCTGGGCTCGGGCTCACCCCCATGCACACCATGGACGTTGCGGTCTCAAACGGGCCCCACCGCACACCGCATCAGGGAACCAGCGGCGCCTGCAGTTGCCACAGCTGGTGTCGCACCTCAGAGAAGGGTCCGCTCCTTCCTCGGGAGATAGGTAACTCAGGGTACGGTAATTGGGGGCACAATCGCCCCGTATTAGGCAGGATATTGCAGGATAATGGGCCTGGCCGGCAGAGCTTCCCTAGCAGACGGCCATTTTGCTGCTCGGCTCGGCCACGCCCCCCCATAACACATAAGTGTTAGATTGAAGATCCGTAGATAATTTAGTAGTCAAATCATCTTTATTCCAAAAAATACAGGCAGGTACAGCAGCACAACCGGTCAGCTGGCCGTCGGCTAATCTCTAGCATGTAACTGCTCTTGGCTTCGCGTTCCATGTTCTATGGAACGCGAAGACACAGAGCGTACAGTAGAACATACTAAAATGCATAACATAACACATCCCCGCCTGAATATAACAAAAAAAATGAAAAAAAAAAATAACAACATAACATGGCATCCCCTTCCCTGTGAAGAGAGAAACAATATTAGGAAAATAAGTGAGTTAATACAAATAAACTATTATGAAAACTATCAATAATGCAAAGAAAATTTACAAAGGTAATCTTTCTGAAATATAATCCCCTAACCAGACAGGAGGTCTTTTTTCACGCTTGGAATGCATTGAATCCAAATTAAGTTCATCTTGAATAGTAACGTCTGAACTTCTTGACTCAATTTCTAAAACAGGTGAATCTGGAACTGGAGAAACAGTTACAGTGTTGTCTTTGATGACCACAGGAGAATTTGCATTAGAGCCAATACCAGAATTATCATTACCTAGCAAATCATCAAAATCATACCAGTAGGAAGCTTTCTCAGTGCAGACAGAAGGTGGAGAACATTTTTCTACCCTCTTGAGGTTCCACACTTTTCCATCAGTGAGACGTACAGCATTATTTATGGTTTCAACAATTTGCATAGGTTCATAAAAACAACTGACTTCTTTAGAAGTCTTACCGGGTTTTTTTTACTCTAACCCATTCTCCAATATCAATGTTGGCATTTTTAGTACCATGTTTTGAATCATACCACTCCTTACTTTTAACATGAGCAGCATCACCTTTTTCTTTTACTAAGTCCTCAGACCAATGTACAACATTGGATTTAAATAACCAACCAGGAGTGAATTTGGTTCTAGGATTTCTTCCGCGCATAAGGACAAAAGGTGGATATCCAGAGGCATCACATATAGAAACTCTGTAAGCCCAAACCATCTTTAAGACTGGGGTTTCCCAATCATTACATTTGGCAGACATTTGAATTGTATTTTTAAAAAACACGGTTGAAGCGCTCAACCATACCATTACTGTTTGGGTTGTACAATGAAGTAGTTCTGTGTTTAATTCCTAGTTTATTGAAATATTCTTTGGCCTTGGTTGACGTAAATTGTACACCATTGTCACTTAAAAAAACAGAGGGAATTCCTTCCATTATAAATGATTGGTCAAGAAAATGAAGGACAGAATCGGTGTCAGCTTTGTTTACAATTTTGACAAAAGGCCATCTAGAATATAAATCCATTAGTACCAAAATGTACTTCTGCTCAATACCAATGGGACCCATGATATCAATTGCAGTATGTTCCCAAGGGGAACTAGGTCTAGTCATGGTACTTAAAGGAGGTTTGAAAGTGATCAATGATTTATCAGCAGCTTTACAGGGTTCACACTCTCTTACAAATGCCTCAATTTCGGCATCCATGCCAGGCCACCAAAACGAAGTCTTGACAGTTTGTTTGGAACGGACAATACCAAAATGTCCTTCATGACACAGTGCTATTATTGATGTACGCAAACTCTTAGGGGGAATGACTCTTTCACCACGCCAAATGTTTTCACCCTGAACACTAAGATCAAGCCTAACTTCCCAGAAAGGTTTTAAAGGATGGTCGCTACTTACTTTCCTTGGCCAAGATTGTGCTAGGTGTAATTTTACCTGTGATAATTCATCATCATTGGAATATTCTTCCTCCCAGTTGTCTTTCATAATACCAGAGTTCCCCATATTTTGTACATAGGCAATTTGAAATGAATTCCAGATTTCATCTTCGCACATATCTAATTGTTTAGGCATTCTTGAAAGGAAATATGCCATGCAATTTTTTTTTCCAGGAAGGTACTCCATTTTGTAACAATAATCCTGGAATCTAATTGCTAGTCTAGCAACTCTTGCTGAAGTGTTTATAGTTCCTTCAGTGGTCAGAACTTTGAGTAAAGGTCTATGATCACTGCGCAAAGTGAACTGCTTACCCCATACAAAAGCACAAAAATGATCAACAGCCCAAACACACGCTAAGGTCTCTTTCTCAATGGTTGAATATTTCTCTTCAGTGGGTGTCAAAGATCTGGAGGCATAAGCTACAATATGTTCTATACCATTACGATCAGTTTGAGCAAGAACAGCTCCTAAGCCTTTAATGCGGGCATCAGTTGTAATTATGGTTTGAGCATCAGGGTCAAAACTCTTCAAGGAAGCAATTTTAGTAACACAATCCTTAATATCTTCAAAATCATGTTCACACTCAGGTGACCAATCAAATTTGATTTTGTTCCTTAAGAGTTGCCTAATGTTGTAAGTTCTAGCAGCAAAATTTGGAATGTACTTTGAGCAAAATTCAGCAAGACCTATAAAAGATCTGACATCATCATTGCAGTTAGGAGCAGGAGCACATTTTATCGTGTCAATTAGATTAGGCTTAGGTCTAATTCCGTCACTATCTATAACATGACCCAAATAGGTGACGTGATCACTAGCAAATATACATTTAGAATACTCAATGGTCAAACCTTTTGATTCCAAAATTGATAAGACTGTTTCTAAAGTTTTATCATGTTCCACTTTGTTTTTTCCAAAAACGAGAATATCGTCTTCAAAAAAGTTTGTATTTTTTATGTTAGAAAACAATTTATGCATAAGGCGTTGAAAAACAGATGCTAAGCCGAAAGGCATCCTTTTGAACTGGAAACAGACCTGTGGGGTAACAAAGCCAGTGAGTTTCTTGCTACTTTTTGAAAGTGGAATCTGATGATATGCGGCAGATAAATCAATTGTAGTGAAGCACTTGGCACCTTCTAATAAAGCTAACATTTCATTAATTTTCGGCAACGGAAATTGATCAACCACAATATTTTCATTTAAATGACGCAAATCAACACACAACCTCAATTTTCCGTTGCTATGTTTAACTACGACCAAGGGAGAAACCCAAGATGATGCTTCAACAGGTTCAATTATGTCTGAAGAGACTAATCTGTCAAGTTCTGCAGCAACATCATTCCTTAGGACAATTGGAACACTTCTGACTTTATGAATTTTTGGTACCGCCTTATCTATGAGAATTATTTTGTGTTCAAAATCTCTTAACTTACCAATATGTTTTAGAAAAACAGAAGGAAACTTTTTCAAAAGTTTTTCACCAACCTTTGTTCCCTCATCCATTACAAGTACTTTTCCCACCGAATTTGGGTCAAGAATTATATGTATATTCCCATGGTCTTTCCATCCCAAAACTGATGGGCCCTTTCTGGAAATATATAACTTACCATAGGATTGACGATTTTTAAATTCAAATTTTAACCACCAAAAACCGATTTTATCAATTTTCTCACCCCCATAACCTTCAGGATCAATATCAGAGGGAAAGAGTTTTGAACCAACCTTGCCAATTAAGTGCTTTTTCCATACTTCTTCATTAACTATAGAATAGGGTGAACCTGAGTCAGCATACATTTTTACAGGCACTCCACCTATGTGGATCCAACACTCTGGTTTATTTTCAATCAGCAAGCATCCATCTCTAATATTGAGAAGAAGTTTTTTTTTTATAGCTACAGAACATTCAGACACCTGTTCATCATTACTGCTCGCATCACCATCGGAATCTGTATCTACTTGGACACACTTAACAGCTTTATTTTTCCTCCTACATGCTTTAGTGTAATGTCCATATATACCACACGCACCACATTTAGGGCCTCATGTAGGTAGCGAAATACCGGTCGGTAACGGCCGATTTTCGGTAAATATGCCGTTACCGACCGGTATTCAGACAAGTGAGATGTAGGAGTCCAAAAACCACTTTTCGGTAAATATGAGGCGGTAAATACCGATTCATAGTTACCGAATTCTAAAATACCGATTCATATTTACCGAATACATAATTAACGAATCGGTAAATATGAAGTGGTAAATATGAAGTGGTAAAAATTTAAAATGACATGTAGGAGCAGTCGGTAATTAAGAAATCCAGGAAAATCGGTAAATAAGAGTCGGTAATTAACACGGATTGAAAGCAGGTGGTAACCATCAACAATGCACATAAGCAATCCCAAAATGCAACAGCGTGGACAACATGGCCGCCATGTACGTCATTGCAAGGCGCCTACGTCAACAGGCAGCAGGACTGAGGGTGTGGCGACGGGAGGAACAAATCTACAGACAGCGCATCACACTATTACAGCTGACTGATGCAGAGATACATGAGAGGTACAGGCTACACCCCGAAACCATCATGGACCTGATAAGGGACCTGCACCCACTCCTGGACCAGCCAACAAGAAGGGCGCACGCCATACCACCACATGTGCAGGTGCTCTGCAGCCTACATCTACTGGCATCCGGCAGTTATCAGGTGGTGATAGCTGCGGTGGGTGGTGTATCCCAGAGTTGCCTGTCCCGTTTCTTCAGGAAGTTCCTGGATGCCATGATGCAGAGAATGCACCACTACATAAGCTTCCCAAACACACAGGCTGCACTGCAGAAAACAAAAACAGACTTTTATCACATGGCACAGTTCCCCCATGTCATCGGCTGTATAGATGGTACACACATCCCAATCTGTCCACCAGCTGATACAGAGCACATCTACAGGAACAGGAAGTCCACCCACTCCATCAATGTGCAGGTGATCTGTGATGCAGGGAACATCATCACAGATATAGTTGCAAAGTTTCCTGGGAGCACCCACGACTCGTACATCTTCCAGAATAGTGGGATCTACACACGACTGCGTGCCGGCGAATTCGGAGAGGGATACCTGCTGGGTAAGTAACAGTGACGCCCCTTGAAACCTGCAAATCAGAGTGTATAGAGGCATGTAACTGATGGTTCCCTATTACTCATCCAGGCGACAGTGCATATGCATGCCGTTCATTCATCCTCACTCCCTACCTACACCCAGCAACCCAGAGTGAGAGACGATACAACGTGGCCCACAAAACAACACGCAATGTGGTGGAGCGCACGTTTGGACTACTGAAGAGCAGGTTCCGCTGCCTCCACAAGAGCGGAGGCGCACGCCAGTACAAACCCATCACCTGCTGCAAGATTATTGCCACTTGTGCAATGCTGCACAACCTTGCCACGAAAAAAGGTACAGATGTGGAACTAACATATTTTGAGGACAACGAGGATGAGTCAGGCCAGCCAGAGGGCAGCGCAGCTAGAGTGCCAACTGCAATCGATGGGAGAGAGAGACGGGCAGAGATCACATGCAACTATTTCTGAGTAAGTGAGGGGACACAGCGAGTTGTGAGAAGTCATGACGTAGTTTAATGTGGCACCACGCCATGAACACATGAACAGGCCAATCTGGCAATATACCATCTATACAATGAGTATGTCCAGGGTTACGTCACCCAATGGGAAGTGGCTAAGCAGGGCCACATCAATGTTTGCGCATACGCGCTGCAGTGGTGGATTGCACGGCCTGTGCATCCTCACTAGAGCCAACCCCAAGCCGCCTGCTGCTCCTGCGTGCTTCGGGGACGGGGGGTGTGATGCTGCTGCTGGTGTCGATGCTCTCCGCAGCATCCCCTGCAGCAGTTGTCGACGCCTGACTAGTCAATAGCACCCCTAGTGCACTTGTCACCTGCACCATCCCCCGAGACAGGTCGCTGCAGCACTGTGTTAGGCCCTCCTGCATCGTCACAGAGCGCCGGCAAAGTAGGGAAGTCGCAGTTGCCAGACGGTTGAGTGCCCTGCTGGTAGTGTCCCTTCTCTGGCGTTCCCGGCGCCGTGCTTCGATGTCAGCATCTAATTTGCTGCACAACTGCTGGATTGACTGGGACATGTCCCGAATGCCCGCAGCCATGCCGCCAATGTTTGTGTCCATGTTGACTAAGCTTGTCTTCATCACCCGCATGTGCCTCTGGACTGACATAACTGCCTTTGATTGCAGGCGCTGTTGCTTCAACATTTGGCCCTCGAGCCCCAAGAAGACACCATGGCCGTCAGTGGGTGCTGGTGGACTCTGGACACGCGACCTGCGGCGCCCTCTTGCTCCCGTCTGTGCTACCTGTGAGGTGTGGGGCACAGTGGGATGGCTCCCTTCCTGGGGCCCGGTGCGGTCTTCTGGGCCCATGCTGTCGTCTGACGAGGTGTCGAAGGCTCGTAGCCTGGCTGCTGGACGCCTCCTCATTCTCACACCTGCAAGCGGAGATGTGGCCGGTGATTCGAACATGAGTGGCGATGCTGGCTCTGGTTGTGGTGATGCTGGCTCTCGGTGAGGTGATGCTGGCTCTGTGTGCGGCGAGGCTGGCTGTGTTGGTGGTGCGGCTGCCAGTGGGCCTGCTCCCTGGTCTGAACTCGTGCTGGCTAGAGGTGATTTTTGTGGCCGGTGTGCCGTCTCCCCTGCAGCATGCCCTGTACTGCATGATGTCACATCTGTGGACAGAAAAACAACATTGGCTCAGTGTCCCCGAAGGGCTGCATTGCAAGCGTCACAATAAATCATTTCACATTCCAATCTGTCCTCTGTCTCCTTGTGCCTCGAGTGCGTGACATGCCTTGTTGCCCTGTAACATTTACGTCATGGTTAGTGTTGCCCTGACTACATCTCCCGGAATGCATTGCCTGTCTGCACTGACACGTGTGGACTGCAGTGTGATTCTCGTTTCACAATGGGGGATGTGGGATAGGGGTAGGGGAGGCTACATTGCTGTGCTTTCGTCTTACCTTGGTGTGTTGCGGCTCTGGCAGAGCTGTCGGCGTCCCCAAGACCCACGACGCTCTCTTGCTCGATTGTGGCCGCCACCAGCTCCTCCAGTTCGGTGAGGGCAGGTGCCCTGTTGGTTCCACCTCCGGTCTGGCTGGCCTCCTTCTGGATGTCGCCCATCTTCCTCTTGGTCACAATCCTCAGGTCATACCAGCGCTTTTTGAGGACCTCAATGTCCCTGTGGGTCACTCCCACAGCATTGACCTGCGCCTGGATGGCCAGCCATATGTTGCGCTTTTCGGCCTCAGGCACTTGCAGGGATTGCCTCCCAAACAGCTTCTGGTGCTGCTTCACCACCTCCTCCACCAGCACCTGGAGTTCCTTGGGGCTGAATTTGAGCTTCCTCCTCCTTTCCCCTCCGTCTTTCTGTGTTCTCTGGCTGGACATGCTGTTCGTTTCCCGCTCGCACATGCAACTGCTCCCTGCCTCTCCTCTGCACTCCAAGCCTCTCCAGGGTCGGCTAATTATGTACACCTGCCTGGGTGTGGCCACTTCGGCTAATTGTGTACACCTGCCTGGGTGTGGGCAGTTCCTGGTTGGGTGGGCTGTCGTTGCACAGGATTAGCTGTTTCGTCAAGTCATGTGATGTTATTTACCGAATCCCTACATACCGATTCGGTATTTTCCGATTCGGTAGATACCACCTCGGTATTTTCCGAATCGGTAGATACCACCTCGGTATTTTCCGATTCGGTAATTATCACCTCGGTGTTTACCGAATCGGTGAATTCCGATTCGTATTTACCGAATGTTACCGAATCGGTAACTGTTACCGAATTTTTACCTACATATAACTTACCGATTCTAATTTACCGATTCGGTACGGCTCGGTATTTAAGAACCGGTAAAATTAATTTACCTACATGAGGCCCTTAGTCTTTCTCGCGGGACCAGATTTTGCAAGAGCTAAATGCTCAAGACTTCCACATCTATAACATTTGTGTGGTTCACTGGACGATCTGGACTTACTCCATCCATCAGATTTTTGTTTGTTGTTATAATTTTTTTTTTTATTGGAACTTACTTTAGCAACAAGATCTTTAGAAACTGTCGTTTTTTAAAGCATTTGCACATCTACTAGATGTTTCCGCTTTACGGACAACAGCAAGAATAGCATCAAGACTGGCATCACCATTCATCCATAGGCGTTCCTGAATAGCAGGATTATTGGCATTCATTACCACTTGGTCACGTACTAAATCCTCTAATAATTCACCAAAAGCACAATCCGTTGCCAATGTTTTTAACTCACTTATGTAATCATCAACGGATTCATTCTTTTGTTGTTTCTTTTGGAAGGATTTGTATCGGGTAATACTGATACACACTTTGGGAGCAAAGTATTTATCTAAATTGGACAAGGCAACAGTGAAAACACTGCTATCCCCACTCCCAACTATGGGTTTGTTCATTTGGTTGTACGATTTCAGTCCTTGTGGGCCTAGTGAATATAATAAAATACGTTTCTTCTGATCAGCTAACATCTTGCCGTCCGAATCCACAGTCTCAATATAGTTAAAAAAATATTCTTTCCATTCTGTCCATTTTAAAGTTGGTTCAGAACCACTAGACCAAAAAGCTTCGGGGTGACTTAATGAAAAGGTTTGTTGACTCATGTTGCTAACAGCTACGAGAATAAAAAAAGTTTTAAAAAAAAAATGTAAATACCAGAACAAATACAGTGGAATTGTTCAGTGTAAATTACAGCAAAACACTGTCATTTCTTCACCACATAAATTAAAGTGAAAGAAAAAAATTATTTCCAGAGACAAAGTTCCAAGTTGAAATAGAAATAAAAATCAACTGTAGATTCAATGAATGAAGACTGAAAGTATTCACCTGAATGTGAAGAAATAGTGAAGTGAGTCAATCGCTGAAAAGAAATCCCTTGAAAACTCGAGGTGCAGAGGAAAATCCGTCTTGTCATCAAAAATGCTCTTTATAAACTTTAAATAGGTCTTCCCAATCCAAGATGGCCGCTACGTGTCATATGACACACCACGTTCCGTAAGAAAACGTGTGACGCGCACACAGATTTCACTTGAATCACTCGCAGCTTGAGCAGCTGGTCACGAGAATTGAACAATCAGCTGGTTGCCATGGACTGCCGTTGGACTTGAATCATTTGAACGGTAAGGTCCAGCACAGCATATGTTCAACAGTGATAGCGAATGAAGTTTATTAAATAAATCGCTCACCTGTCTGAAAGGTCGCTCTCCTCCGCGGCATGAGTTCATCAACTTTGAAGTTCCGGTGAACTCTTTAAAATGCATCGCGTCAACTCTGCCGGTATTTTCTTGCTTTACTTTAGAAAAAAAATAAAATAAACTTCCATAAATAGGAAGTTCGTGAGAAATCCTGATCGTCGCCAATTGTTAGATTGAAGATCCGTAGATAATTTAGTAGTCAAATCATCTTTATTCCAAAGAATACAGGCAGGTACAGCAGCACAACCAGTCAGCTGACCATCGGCTAATCTCTAGCATGTAACTGCTCTTGGCTTCGCGTTCCATTTTCTATGGAACGCGAAGACACAGAGCGCGCAGTAGAACATACTAAAATGCATAACATAACAATAAGGTACTTGAGTACTGGAGGAGACAAGTACATTTTGTCCTATGCCTCAATATAGAAATTGGTCTTGATCTACAGGCTCATGTTAAGATACACATTGATCTCCCGCCTTGGATCTTTTGCCAAGACGGTCTCCGTTACTAATTCTGAAGACCGGGACGTCTGAATCCCGTCGCCGCTCCGGGAGGAGAACCCGGTGTCCCTCCTGCTCCCTGGGTTCCTTCCTTCGTGTCTAACCCGGACGGACCATCGCCAACACCGGGATGGCAGCGCAAACCTCCCCAGCTTTTGAGAAGTTTGACCCTCGGTACGCTGAATAAAGACACGACCATAAGAGAAAGTGAGCGTTTATTCTTATTTCCCTGAGAGATCTGTTCCTCCAGATCTCTGTGAATCGGATAGTTTGATCTTGGACCCCGTTTCCCCAATCTTCTGCTACTCATCAGTGCGTGATTTATTTCAGTTCCACTGTTTAATTAAAGAGCATCCTTCAAGTACTATTCCATCTCTGGAGTCTCACTTTTTCGGAGCTGCTGTACATGAGAAGTGTTTACTTTTGGATCCAGGTTATAACTGTAAAATTACCCCATGCTACCTGGTCCTCTCCACCCTAGTGCTCTTTTTAGATATCCAAGACTCAAGTGCCCTGAAGAAGGTGATGGCTGCTTGCTAGCCCAGCACCGAAACACGCGTCGGCACTGTGCAAGACAGAAACCACTGGGCGACAAACCATTGAGAGCACTCACTACACACACCATTGCCCTGTATTCTCTTTGGGTTTCTCCCTCTTTTTTATATGGCTTGTTTTTTGTATATAATTTGTTCCATTTGATGTGTGCGAGAATGTGGAGTGCATGAATACTAAGACTGTTGGATATATACGTGCATGTTTTTGCCTTTTAGGTCTATTCCATTCTGTTGAGCTCTTTTGTGGGGTTATAAGAGAACTTACCTAGTAATCTAATTATTCTCATCAGCCCAGATTTTTTTGTTGTATATGTTCAGTGTACATATGTTTTGTGCATATTGTCTTCTCATTTGCTCCACGATGTATAATTTGAAAATCTAATAATATATATGTACAATATCTCGAAATAAACACGTTTTTGTACTGTATCTTTGTTTAGACTGAACTTGTTGTGCATTATACTCTCCCTGGACTCTAGTCAATCTCCCTTATGTTATCAATTAGAGGCGTAGTTACGCTCCACTATTATCCTGTGGCAGGCGAAACCTTCCTCCCTTGTCCCCGATGGTGGACTAATCTTCAAGATACACATAGCTACCAAAGTTTCAGATTGCTTATGTGTGACATTTTCATAATTTCAGTTTAATTATGAGTGACATCCAACAACTATGAGGGACACTTTCTCGCAAGCAAAAATCAAGCAATGAAGACACAGGAAACATAAATATCAGATATTACACCCATTTGAGCAACGAGAAACTCTAAGAAGCATAGCTGCCACATTTTCAAATTGCTTATGATGGGGCTGAGTTCCCTCTCCTCGATGTACTCTGGAACCCTGGGTCAATGGACCGTTTGTACCTGCTTTGGAATTGTAGAGGGATGAAATAACTCAT
This sequence comes from Triturus cristatus, assembly GCF_964204655.1. Classification (NCBI taxonomy): domain Eukaryota; kingdom Metazoa; phylum Chordata; class Amphibia; order Caudata; family Salamandridae; genus Triturus; species Triturus cristatus. The sequence goes on from NC_140583.1 coordinate 679,306,811, forward strand.
TAGGTCAGACTCACAAGCTCAAAGAATCATGACTCAGAAGAATCACAGACTCCTCATTTCTTGGTTAGTTGGTTTGTTATAAAGCAACATACAGACACCTCAAGAAGAGGTTGTAAAATTACATCGGAACTAATGCAGAGCCAAATCTACATGCAAGATTTAGTTGCTGGATCATGAAAAGAATGATACATTCTAATACCAGAACGCAGACAATAAGAGCCCCCACGTCAAGATCAGACTTCATAGAAGGTTCATAAGTATAAAGCATTAGTCTGTCCCTCCACTACTGCTAACGTGACATCCTTACTTAGCATTCCTCAGGTAAGTTAGGAAAAGGTGTCAGCGCAGGAAGACTGCCTAAGAAGTGCACTCACGTTGTATGGGTCAAGTAGCCTAAGGCTACAGAGCTCGTTCTAAGATGCTCCTTCTTTCTTGTAGGAAACTGGCTCTATATATACTACACCAAAAGGAGGTATAGTGTGTATAGTCCATGTGACCCCAGAGGTAGGCAGAGGTTAACGTTAGATAGAACCTTACTCTCTATTTGTGGTAGAGAGGTCGAGCAGTAAGGCAGTATCGGAGGACAGTGTTAACCATTTGATGTACACACTCAGTCAACAAATGAATTCACACACTCAAGAACTGAACTCCAGGCCATTTGTTTTTGTATATAAAAAAATATACCGTCATTTTATTTTAGAACCAAGCAAGCCTGGCACAGGTAAGCATGAAATACTTTGCACTAATAAGTTGATGATTGTAGAACAGTTTGGAAATACAATAGAAATTGTACTTTGTTTGATTTACATGGTATGCAGTAGGTTGCAACACTTAGCAAATACAGTACATTGAAATGAATAGGCTTTTTCAGTAAATTACAGGTGAGTTACTTTTTACTTTACTTTTCTAACTCATTGCTGGATACCTAGATTCAACACTGGGACATTTCCTGCAAACAGGTAAGTAAATATGTTTTGGTTATTTGTGCGATTTCTTAAGAATATTTTTAGGTTTCAAAACTCCACACTTAAAAACTTTTCACCGAAAAACAGTCAATGTTATCCTATGGAGGAAATGTCCTATTACTTACCGGTAATCTTCATTACTCCTCGTCCCGTTGTCCTCGTCCCATTCCTTAACATAGTGGAGATCACTATCTCCGCGATAGAAAAAAGAACAGGAGCATGCTGGGATACCTAACTCACTCCCTCCTGCTGGGAGTACATAAGAGATACCAGCCGAGCATGCAGCCTGAAAATACCAAGCCAACAACCGGAAGGCAGGCCGCCTGGGAGGGAGGGAGGGGTGTTAGGAATGGGACGAGGACAACGGGACCAGGAGTAATGAAGATTACTGGAAAGTAATAGGACATTACCCCCAGGTGCCTCCTGTCCTCATCCCATTCCTAAACATAGTGGAGAATAACAAAGCAAACAACCCGGCCTTCCGGACACCCACCAACGCCAAGGGCACCAGACCGAGAAACAAAATGGCACCCAACCGAAGCAGAAGGGAGCCCACAAGAAAACGCAAACAGGAGCACACAACCAGCCATGCCCCCAACCAAGCTGACAGAGCCGAGACCCAAAAACAAGCGGGGGACGACCAAGAAAGGACCGCAAACGAGCACAAGAACCCCCCAGGCAAGCCCGAAGGAGGCCCCGTACCCAGAGCCAAGCACCAAGGGAACACCCAGAGGGGCAGAAAGAAAGACCCCCTCCCCCAGAACTACCAGGGGAAGCAAGCACCAAGGGAACACCCAGAGGGGCAGAAAGAAAGACCCCCTCCCCCCAGAACTACCAGGGGAAGGGAGCCCTGGAGAAGCGGAAGCACCCCAATGGAGCAACCCAGCCAGGAAGGGCAAACGACCAGGGAGAAAAAACACCAAGAGAGAAGCCCACAGCCCCAGGCACCACCAAGCAGCCGCCCCACCAGGGACAAACAGGCCAACCCGGCCCAACACCCGAGAGCGTACGTGAGGAGGCCGCACAGGGTGACAAGGCTGAAGGCCCAGGAAGGAACCCAGCAGGGGCAAGACAGAGAGCGAAACCCCCCAGAGCAGGGAAGAAGGCGATCCACAGCCGGACCAACCCACAACAACTACATCAAAAGGCGAGGGGAAGGAAGACGAGACCGCAGAGGCACGCCAAAGCAAGAGAACAATGAACGCGACCAACCACAGGACCAACCCCAACACACCAGGGGAAGCCACCAGCAGAGCCGCAAAGACCGAAGAGGGAGGAACCAGACAAGAAAACAGGCACCGACCCAGAGCAACAACCAGGAAGAAAGGGGCCAAGGAACCCAGGCAAGGCCCCCCCCCCCACCAACAGCCGACAACCGCGGCAATAGGGAGCCGGAGGCACGGATATCCCACAGAAGGCCCAGGCCAAAAGGCAGGAAAGACAAGCCGCCAACCCCAGCAGAGACACCATACGGCCGCTGCCAAGGCTGCCACACCGGGAGAAGAAAACCCGGGGCACAGGAACCAGCCAGGACCGAGGCAACCAAAAGCAGGAGACACAGGGACACGAACCCAGGAACCCACCCAATCAAGGCCAGGGAGAGCAACAAGTGCCACCCGAAGCAGACTCCACACACGGCCAGGGCGCAGCCAAGAGAGAACAACCGAGGGCCGAACACGGAACCGGGAAAACAAACCCCAGAACCGGGAAGGAGGAACCGCCACCAACCAAGAGCCGACCCACAGGCCAGGAGGACACCAAGGAACCACCCAAGGTGAACCCCAAGAAGAGCAAAACAGGAGGGACCAACAAGGAGGCCAACAGCACAACAACGCAGGTGGCCCAGAAAGACCCAAGAAGCCAACCGGACAACTGACAGGCCAGCCAGCCAGGAGGACCCCAACACAGTGCCAGCAGAACCCAAAAGGAGAGAGAAAGGGCCAACCGACCCAACCCCAAAAAAAAACTACCAAGAAGGGGCCCAGGGAATGGCACCAAAGCTAGCCACCGCCACGCCACCAAGAGAGGAGAAGCAGCAGGCGAACAGAGAGGGATACCGGCAAGCCACAACCGTCAACCAACACAAAGGCCCCAGCGCACCAGCCAGGCGCAAAGGAGCCACACAGGAAAGGACACAGGACCAACCCAGTACCCAGACCACCAGGGCCAGAACCACCGGCCACCAAGAGGCCGAAAAAGATGCCCCAAAGCACCAGAGAACGAGTGGCCAGGGATCGACCCAGGCAGGGACTCAGGTAGGGGCCCCGTAAAGGGAGGCCAAAAACAGGGACCGCAAGTGATCAAACCCAACAGAGACAGAGCCTAGGCCCCAAAGAGCACCCCAGAACACCCCAGGCACCCAAAACTAAAGGAGAGGAGCCCGGAGAAACCAAAGGTGCACAACCCCCCGGGGGCGTGGGAACAGACCCAAAAAGGGAATGACAAACCCCGCAGAGCCAGCAAGAGCAACGGCCAGAGACACCACAGGCCGAAAGCAGTCCGCACGGGAGAGGGATATGCACAAGCCCAAGGACAGGCCCACAAGGGGAACGCCACAGCACCAGAACCCAGGCAAAACCAACCGCCAGCACAAGGCCGAAAAGGGGAGCGGAGATGCAGCACACACCAGGGGAGGCCGGCACCAGACCACAACCGGCAGCCCCACCAACAAATCCACTGGCTAAGACCAAGAGAAGGCATGGCGAGGAGGACGCCGGGAACGGCACCCACAAAGCAGGAAAGAAGGGCACAGGGCAGCCTGAACCCACAGACAGGGAGGGGCACAGAAGCAACGCACCCAAGAAACCAATGAGCCACCCCGGCAGAAGCCAAGGAAGACCCACAACACCCAGCCACCACAGGCATCAAAGGGAGTGGCAGCGAGAGGCAAAAGTCCCCAAGCACACCAAGCCACAAAAAGAGACACAAGAGGGGAACGGGAAACCACAACAGGAAACCAAGCCCCACCAGCCAGAAAGCCAACCAGGGGCCACACCAGGACAGCCCAGGAGCCAACAGCCAACGAAGGCCAAGGCCTGCCAGGACATAGGGAGGGCAGAACAGCCCTTCCCCCCCGGAAAAACAACGGAACCCAAGAAACAGGGAGTCCGGAAAGCACCAAGGACCCTGGCGCAGGACGCAAGAAGCGACCCAGCCAAACCCAAGCAGGGGCCAAGCGCAAGAGCAGAAGAGCCGCACCCGCAGACGGGGGGATCGGGGGGCCACAGGCCCACCTCCCAGACCCACAACCAGCACGAACCTCACCCACAGGGAACTCGCCGGGGAAGGAGCCCACCAACCCGGGCAGAAGGGCATGCCGGAGGTGAGGAGAGGAGCGATCGCAAGGGCACCGGCGGGCCCAGCCGACACACCCAGGCACAACCAGGCGCCAGCAGGGAGGAAAGACCACAGGCCAGGAAACCCCACACAGCGAAGCCCAGAGCACCAGCTAGGCACAGGGGGGCAGGAAGAAACAAGGCACCCCGAGCACAGGTCAAGCCAACACCCCCGGAAGGACGCAAGAAATGCCCAGCACCAGGAGCCGCAGGCAGGCACCTAAACAGGCATGCACCAGGCCAGAACCCACAAGAACAGGCAGGGACCAACAGGGCGGACAGGCAGGAGGCGGAAGAAGCCGTGCAACAGGCAACCAAGGTGGACACAGAAGCACGCAGGGCAGGAAGGCTGGAAGCCCAGAGGCCAGAGGAACGAACCAGGCCGAACCCTACGAAAACGAAAAGCCCGCAACCGCAGACATGTGCACAGGGGAACGGGCGGAAGCCCACAGAACCCGCCAGCCCCGGCACACCCCCAGCAGTGGAAAACAGGGAGCCAAGGCTGCAGGCCAGCACAGCAGAAGAGCACAGCACCTGGAAGAAAGAAACCCGCTATGCGGCACCTACCAGGGGGACAGGCCAACGCCACCAAACAGAGATCGTCCCCCAAACTCCCACCCAGACGCCATCCAGCAACAAGCACCAAGCAAGCGGGAAGCCAGGAGGCCTGGGAACCCACAACCTGTGGAGGAAGCCCCCTCCCCTCCACAGCACTGGGAAGCAAGGCAGAGACACAGCGCAGAAAGCCATGCAAAGCCCCAACCCAGCACGCAGGGACAAAAAGCGCCACAAGCCAGCACGGAAAGGCCCCAACAGGAATCAACCAGCAGATGGAGAGATCAGAGGACGCCGGGTCCCAGAGCACCAGCAACAACCCTGAGGAAAAAAAGAGAGCGCCAGCAGCAATCAAGGTGAGAATACCACCGAAGCAACTGAGCAGGTCTCCCAGCCAAGATCGCCGAAGCAGCCTCACCGCGCACAGCCAGACCCAGCCAGGCAAAGCACAAACCACAAAGCCAGAGGAACATGCAAGTGCGAGGCAACTGTGAAGAAAAGCGGAACCTCTATACGGTACTCACCACAGGGGCAGGAAGAGCACACCAAAAGTGCCCTGCCCCCAAGAGCCAGCCCAGGCACCCTCCAGGACACCAGCGCTGGGCGGGGAAGAGGACTGCAGCAACTGGCCCGACACCGACCCCCATCAAGGCCCGCCCCTGCACCGATATCACGAACAGCAGGGGCGCCAGGGAGGAAAGAAGGCCAGCAGCACTCCAACAAGCCAAGCAGGGAGACCAGGAGCACCGCCCAGCATAGCCCCTGGTCCCCCAAAACCCCCTCATCAGCGCGTCTTATAGTCCGGCCAAGCCTTAGGAAGACGAGCCCTGTTACCCGGAAGAAATCCAGAGAACCGGCGCACCAGCCGCAAAGGGCTGGGCGCCCATCAACGCAACTCCCAGCAAGCCTGGCAGGCCAGGAGACGCGGAACAGGACGTCGAGGACAGCCCAGCAGCCCGACGAGACATACATGGAAGAAATCCACAGGTAAGTCAGCAAACACGTCCCATTCTGTTGGAAGACATTAAAAAAGAACAGGCTGCATGCTGGGCTGGTACCGCTTATGTACTCCCAGAGGGAGGGAGCGGGTTAGGTATCCCAGCATGCTCCTGTTCTTTTTTTCTGTCGCGGAGATAGTGATCTCCACTATGTTTAGGAATGGGATGAGGACAGGAGGGACCTGGGGGTAATTAGTGTTTACAGGTAATTTACTTTTGAGATTACTTTTCTTACCCAGTGTAGTCTAACTGGATGCTACACTGGGACATCACCAGCAAACAAGTAAGTAAAATCGTTTTTGTTAATCGGTGCAATTTTAAAGAATTTCTTTAGGTTTTCAAACTCCACACTTAAAAACTTTTCCAAGAAAAACAGTCAATGTTATCCTAAGGAGGAAAATAGGGTTATCGGTTTGGAGTTAGGTAATCGGTCTCTGGAGTTGAGGTTCTGAGGTTAGACTCAGAGGTCCCCCAGGGTCAGTGATGCACTGTTGTTGCACTCTCAGTGGCACTAGGGCGGCCGGGTGCAGAGTGCTGAGGCCCAATGTTATCCTATGGAGGACAGGGGGTCTCCGGTTGGTGGCTGCTGGCAAGCAGGCCACTGGGTTGTGGGAGCAAAGCTCCTAGGGATTAGGTCAGGGCAAATAGCAAAACAAAGTATTACAAAAGGTGCACCCTCAGCGGCACTGGGGCGGCCGGGTGCAGGGTGCTTTTTCGAGGTCGGATGCCCTGTTGTTTTCAATGCAAAAGCACTGCAGGCAGGGAGACAAAGGACTTTTGGGTGTGACCACCACTTCGAGAGGTAAGTTGGGAAGTTAAGGGTTGGTTAGGCACCATTGATTTGGGCACACAAGGCCATGGGGCGTCGGGTGCAGGGGTGCCTTTTGGGGTCAGATCTTCTTACCAGCTCCTGGTCGCGGTCATGGGGGCCTTCTGGATTTAGGCTGCAGGCGTCGGCTGGAGGATTGAGGCAGGTCAGGGGTCGCCGGATCTCGGGTCAGGATCACCGGGGTGACCTCCTTGTGGTGTTTTTCCACTCAAGTTCGGGACGGGTTCGGCGGGTGCAGAGTGGGCTGGATTCGCGGTCTCTGGCTGCTGCCAGAGGTTACAGTTGAACAAATTCGGTGTTCACGGGAGAAGCAGTGTTTGGAAGTGAAGGCAGGCAGGTCCTCCGGGGTTGTTGAGGTTGCTGGCTGCAGGACACACCGGGATTTTGCAGGAGCAGGTTCTAGGGGAGACAGGCCGATAGGGCTGGGGCCAAGTCAGTGGGCGTCTTCCTCTTGTTAGCTGGCTGCACGGCTGTTCGGTCCTTCTTTTTCTTTTATTCTTGTTGTCAGGCTGGATCTGAGGAAGCAAGGTTCAGGGTGCCCCCTAAATACTAGATTTAGGGGTGTTACAGGTAGGTAAAGGGCAGGGACCAATGGGTCCTTTCCCTGGGTTGGGTACACCCCCTATCGTGCCACCCTCCAGTGAAACGGGGGCAGGAGCCTGCCCCATGTTGGTTGGGTCCCCCATCCTCAAGATGGCGGGGACTCAGAACTGCGCTTCACCTCGCCTCCCTCACCTGAGGGATGGAGTTGGCAGGGGTGGGCACACCTTTTTTCTTCACTTGTTTTTCCCGCTGGTTCTCCCGACCAAAGTGGGGGGTAGAACCAGTGGGGACCAGTTGCTGAAAGAAGCTAAAGGCTAGTGGAGGCTCACAAAGGCGGCATGCCTTTGAAGCTCCCCCTTCCTGAACCCTGCCCATCCTGGGGGAGTAGGCTTGGCACCTGGTCCCAGGATGTGCATTGTTTCAGGCCCCAGAGAGCAGCAGGCTCTCGAACCAGGGGTCCAGAAACATGTCTGTGGTGTCAGCTGAAAACAGCCACTCAGCCTGGACACTAGTGGTGGGTTAGTTTTCAGGGGCCATCTCTGAGATGCACTCTGTGTGCATTTTTCATTAAATCCTACACTGGTTTCAGTGTGGGTTTAATGTGCTGAGAAGTTTGATACCAAACTTCTCAGTTTTCAGTGTAGCCATTATGGTGCTGTGGAGTTCATAATGACAAGCTCCAAGCACCAAATACTCTTAATGGCAGCACTGCACTTACAATGTCTAAGAATGGACTTAGACACTGTAGGGATAAAGGGCTCATGCACCTGTACCCTCACCACTGGCATAGGGCACCCAGCTAGAGGGGTGACTGACCTATGCCAGGGCAGTGGGTTGTAAGCATGGCACACAGGGATGTGTGCCATGTCGACTCTTCACTTTGTTCTGCACCAAAACACGCAGCCTGCAAATGCAGTGTGTGTGTGTGGGTGTGTGTGTGTGTGTGTGTAAAGGTACAGGGACTCCAAGGGTGGCACAATAAGTGCTGCAGCCCTTAGAGGTCTTCCCTGGTCACAGTGCCCTGGGTACCTGTGGCACCATTTACCAGGGGCTGACCTGTGGCCAGAGATGCCAATTGGGTTAGTTTTGGGGAAAGAACACAGGCCCTGGGAACCTGATTGGCAGGGACCCAGGGCACACAAAGAAAAAGTGCATCAGTAGTCTGGCAAAAAGTGGGGGGTTACTGCAACAGAAACCCACTTTCCTATACCTCTCCATCGATCTTCTCTCTTCTCCTAACTCAACCCCCGGGATACTGTCCCTAATTCAAAACACTAAAGCATAAAGCAGGCCCATTAGGTTTCATCCGATCGCCTCATCCTGCTGGGTGCCTCCTCATATGTGGATTTCCATTTAGTTTCCATACTCCTAGCTCCTGGCTCGATGACCTTGATTCCCAGGCCTTCTCCAGTGAGAAAGAACACAGTCTCACATTATCAGCACTCCTTGTACAAATGTATCTTCTCCTCCCTGAGCCCAACTCCTAAAACAAAAGCGTTATTCTAACTAACAAAGGTGAATTTCTCCACCTGCAACAAAAAGGTGAGAAAAGAACAATCCAACATGCACATGAAATTCAGCCTTTAAATCTAATACAAGAGCAGACAGGGAGAATACATTTCAGGCATACAGAAACTGGCCATCGTAACAGTAAGGCACAAAGGCCTTTCGAAACCACATATAAATGAACCTTTTATTCAGCATCTCTAAATCTACACGTTACATGAGCACATCAAATACGTGAATAATTGTAAGCCTCATACACAAATTCTAGATGCCAATGTTCTCAACTAAACACGTATGTATTGCAACATTCATTTCATCACGTTTACATGAAAATACATTTAGCATATCACCTTATTACAGTACACATTCTACTGTCTCATGTTAATACGACAAAAGAATAAATGCAAGTGCGAACTACTTATGATTATGATGCACCCCTAGAATTGGAAGAGCACAATCGCGCTGTATCACTTATGTGTGAAAAACGTCATGGTTTCAGTGTTTTTGTGTGTGACATTCACCAACCAAATGTGTGATTTTGAGAGTGACACTTTTCACCAGCAAAACCAAGCAACAAAGTCCATCGAAACAGATAAATGTCTGAAGCTACACCCTTTGAGCAATGAGAAAATAAGTGCTTTCAGTCGTAGGGTGGGACCTTGTAGCACTATTTATTCACAAGTCACTATTCCCCTTAAGCCAACCAGGATTCATTTACTTTTCTCTCCCGTTACACAGTGACAATCATGATCTGCAGTGATTGTGATGCACTCTGAAACATCATTGGAATCCTCTTCAACAGGAGCCAACTCCAATACCCCACTCTTCTCCAGCTTACCGCCATGCACATATTACTCCAACACCTTTATCTACAAGTTAAAACATCTCTGTTGACCACCACAGCTGGGCTGCAGTACCATGAAGAATTTATGGCATTCTTTGGTGTCTTCGAACAGTCAGTGTAAAATTGCAAGGCCATTGTAACTAGGCTACATAAACACTTTTTAATCCAACTTATTTGTGTTCCAACCCCTTTCCTCTATCTATACAGTACTAAACATTAAAATAATGTTCGTCTTAAACAGCACAGTGCAGACATCACTGACGCACTCTCTCAGAGCTGGCATTAGCGCTTTGACACCCATTGCAACAATATATTTTAGACCTGTTTCTCCAGGGATTCTCTCACAACCACTCTCCAACACAGCCCACATCTCTCCATAGCCCATCTATATTACCTATATCATTTGTTTTTATAGCACTACTCATAGCAGTGAAGGATGACAGAGCACTTTACATTACAGGCAGATTACACAGAGACAATGAATCATACATGCGTACATTTGTGTATAGTAAATGTTACATGAGACAATGAGGATTACAAGGTGCAGGAGTCACATGTCATCCATACTAAACAGTATGGATGTTTGGTCTGGAGAAGCCCAGACTCAGTATTTAAAATATACCACAGAGTTTGGGTTTGGCTTTACTAATAAAAATGTATTTCCACCCAAATGAATCCCAATTAGCAACATAAGGATAATGAAAGACAGAGAAAGAATATAACATTCTAACCTATACCATGCAGTTTGCATGCAGCTCTTTGATGACAGTTCATAGGTCACTGTGTGTTATTAGGATTGTAACTTATGAACTGCACAGTAACAAAAGGATCTCTGTGACAAAAGCAAATAACTCACTGGGCTAGCCACATAAAAAAGAATTCAGCGATCTGCATGGTACACATTCTTTGCAGCAGGCAAATTAACCCTCTATACTACCTTATGATGAGTCAAAACTGCCACTAGATAAAACTCCAACTCTCTCCAGCAGAAACATTATTCACTAGGGTTAGCTAACCATTTTTGTTGTTGCCTCAAAACTGCTAGCGACACAAGGAACTTCAGCATGTGTTTCCCATAAATTATTCCTAAACTCAGTAGCTTCCCCAGCTCGGAGCCAGATGAGGCTGCACTAGTGCCTAAAGCGTGCCTTGCACAGCACTCTCTATTGTTTGTCCCACCTGTAGTTCATAACTGGCCACTTGACTTACCAACACTCAGTGGTGGGAAAATGATACTTGCTTCCTCAAACTATCTCTGTAGCTTCTGTGTGTCTGTGGACTCACACTCACTCACTGCTGACTGTTGCTCAGACACTTGAGGGCTGGAGTAAGTTGCTGATCAGGATATCACAAATTACATCGGCCCTCTGATCTGTTCCGGTATGAGTGCAGCTCAGCTGGCAGGCTGGCACAGATGATGCTGGTCTGTCAGACTAGTAAGTGGTCCGTGGCATGTGCCTTTTTGGGCCGGTTTTTGACCTGTGGTGGCCAGTTGTGTTACTGGGGGCCAGTTTTCCAGTAATGCTGCAATATTGCGCCCCTGCAACAAAAGCGGCAGTAGTGATTGACACTAGCACTCCCCTGCCTACCTGTCCCCTGCCCTCCCCCCATTGCCGGTCGAGCGGCATTGCCAGGGCTGGTTTCTGTTCCCAGTCCAGCCATGCTGCAGATCCAGGCTGTCATGTATTGATAGTGTGCCAAATTAAACTTACAGAGGCCAGTAAGCAGAGTGTGGGGCTCATCAGTGCAGCACAGTAGCACTCACTGTGTGGCTTTTTTAATCCATCTCCTGAGTCCTCTCATCTGTCTTGGTCACTCTCGCCTGGCCAGCTTGTGCCTCGCAGCTCGTTGCAGCAAGTGGTGTCTAGGCGCTAATAATGCATGACTATGCATTTTTATGTGGTGATGCAGACCACCACATTAAAATGCTTTAGTCTAACCCCTGAAGTGTGGTACTTGGCAGGGCTGGATACCTTATGTGTTATGATGTTGTAATCAAGAAGGTGTACTTGCGTTCTTTTTCCTCTTGACTCTCCTTTGGTGATTACATATGTTTTTTTACTGTCATGACCTGTATTTGAATGAGTGAGCCAGTACAAAAAGTCAGGAGCCAGTACAAAAAATAGAAAATCACCTACAGCCAGTATTTCTTTTACTACATACTTCAAACAGCAAATATAAGAAGAAAGCACTTTAAAATGTGCTCTAAAGCTACCTCAATGATGAACCCTGACTGTTAAAGTAAACATATACAGAAAAGTCATGATACAAATAAATACAGATGATTTTATATGAAGTTCCATTTAAATATTACATCCTGACCTTTGCAAACTCTTAATACATGAAGAAATAGCTGGTATTTTTCTTTTGGAAGGAGGCAAGCAGATCCCTGACTTAAAATTAAAGTGAACAAAGACAGAAATGGCATGTTAGAAATGAATCCAGACAATTTTATATAAAATTCTATTCAAGTATTATGTCCATTGCGTTTTGCAGATTCTTAAAATGTGATCAAGTGGCTGGTATTTTGCTCTGGGAAAGGTGGCATCCCTAGCTTCACTACAAGTTCACTCACACATAGGCAAAGTGCAGTTGAGGGGAAAATAAAAGGGAACACAACTGTTTGAGGTGAGGTCTGAGATAATGAATATTGGAGTATTGTGAGTTACTGATAATTAACTAAGGATGCCTGAGCCCCAAGATCTAGGCCCACTTCACACCATAACACTGGCAACAAGGTAGACTACAGGTCTGTTTAACTGCAAGCTGCTCCATGCAAACATTGACAATCTTGGCTAAGAGAGTATGAGGCAGAGTTGGCCTACACCAGCATACTGTGAATCACATGTGAGGCCACCCAATCCAGGGAAATGGCACCAATTTGCACATATGAATCCCAGAGCAGGTGAAGGAACTCACTCAGAAGCTTCCCAGAAATCCAAAGAAGGTTTCAGTTTCTTAAGCTTGGCAAACTATTGTGGAAGATTAATCTTAAATCTGGCCAATCTAAATTAACCGTTTTGAACACTCACCAAGACTCTCTTAGTATGGGAGTGGTCCAACCAGAGAAAAAGAGTGACAGAGTGCTACCTATAGAGGATGAAAACAAGAAATGGAGTTGGGTGGCAGGGGCTCTGAATACAAATAGTTCAGTTGGCCTAAGGTTTGGTAACTCTTCCTAGCAAGGGCCTTAGATTGGTCTTCTGGAACGCAGCCGGTTTAAGCACAAACACAAATAAATGGCTGTTCTTCAAAGAACAGAACGCCGATGTAATATGTATTCAAGAGTCCTGGTGATGGAGCAAGGTTTCGTATTCGAAAAACCTGCTTGTATGAAATATTCTCAAATAACATGTAACAATGTAACCAACAAGTCCTGTGAATACTAATAATGTATTACATACAAACATACTGTATCTAGGGGTTGCTTGCCTATGTGTATTACTAACAAGTAACCCGAGTGTCTAAAAATGGCTGCCAAAAACTTGGGAAACTCTCTACGCATGCGTCTACTGCACCTGCGTAGTGGGAAAACTTTGCAGCTGCGCAATAGCTTTAAAAATGGCCGCTTGAAACTCAAATGGTAATGTACATGCTATTGCATAAACTAAACCTATAAATTCTACTAAGCACCAATGCGAAAAGATTAAAAGAAGTAAATGGGCATAGAGTAGAGATAAGTGGTATACAGTGAAATCATTTATTGTCGCATTCTAACGTGTCTTTTTCTGACTTTATTATTAGTTCATATTTGGGCCTCGGAGGGTGACTGAAATCCCTACCCCACCTGATCCGTGCGCAGGCGCATAGTAACTTGTCGGAAACTATGATGGCACACTTCAATCACAGCCAAGGCCACATTGGGCGAAGACACCTGGGAAAGCAAACTAATGACCCAGACGAGAGCAACAATTTTTAATAAAATGTATAACTTGTATTGATCATAATGTGAAATGTGGGTGGGAATAAAGCTATGGGAAAGTAAATCAAGGGGCGGAAACATAGAACAATGGTCCAAAGAGAAAATATTACTTTTAATATGGTGTGATGAACTCATCTCCTCGCCCTGACCAATCAGAATAGGGGAAAACACAAATATTGAAACTTTTGAGCGTGGTACACGAATGCAGAATAGTATAATTGAGGTAAGTTAGCTAGAGACTGTTGTCAGACTTGTCAGATCCGTCATTCCGACTCGTCACCGACCCAACATGTATGCTACTACAGATTCTGTCCGAGACGCTGTCTCAGACTCTGCTGTTGTCAGAAACTCTGCTCGAGGAAATGAGATACTGATTGATAATCTAATCATCTAGAAGGGGATTTCAGAAGAGGGACATTCGAGGAGAATAGTGCCAGAGAGGGGTGCAACGCTGGCGTTGCACTTTAGAAGAGGTCACCTTCCCAGATCTGGATCTGCCTGATCCTCTGTCAACATCCTGTCCTGGGAGATTCTATCTGGCCCATCTTCAGTTGAGTTGGGTTCATCTATAACCTTAGGTAAATATAATTCTGTTAAACCTATCTTTGTACCTGCTCTCTCTCTCTCTCTCTCTCTCTCTCTCTTACAGGTACCGTCTTCATTGATCATTATTATGACTTTGCTATATTTGATTTTTATCTTGCCTCTTGAGAAACTGTATTTGATTCTGACTCACAAATTTATTGATTTAGATAAAGATTTTAAAACTTTTTGAGTTTGTGGTTATTTCAAGTTTAAGTTAAATGTCATTTTCTACCTTAAACAATCTCAGCAACCTGATTCATCAAGTAAAGGAATTCTTAAGGAGATTAAGTTGGTAAGACTTGGTAAAGGTGAATATTGAATTACAGGTAAACTCAATATTGATGACAGCGGGGTTTAGTAGCTTATCTGTGAAAATGTTTTGGGCCCAGGTGAGTATTAGGTATGTGTGTGTAACCCGAGCTAGTAACCCACGCTCCATCACTGGATTATAACGAATTGGTCCATGGAAGATTATTATGTGCTGAGCCGCCCTGCGCTCCCGGTGAGCAGGGGACATGCGAAAAGAGGCATCGCAATTTTGCTTAGATCAAGCCTCAAATGGACATATAAAACAATCCCACATACTTCTAATCTATTTCAGGCAATCAAGTAAGAGACCAAGGAAGATTCTGTCAACCCTGAGTCCCTTTTAAATGTGAATGCATACATTCTATCAGTATTTCTTTATAGCAGAGGGATGGTTAGGTTCTAGTTAGTTAGGTAGAGAATATTGTGGATTGAATTATTTGATTTATGCATTAACAACCGTTATTCGTTAATTGTTTATGTATTGTTTAATGTTGTCTGGAAAATTCCCAGGAATATTGAATAGCGGGTGGCGAATGGAAGCCATACTGCAGCGAGGTTACTTGTCTGGATTAGGAAAGTGCTGAAAGTTACGCAGGACTAGAAGAACTGATTTAGGGATTATTTTTCTTTTGTATAAAAGTGAGAGTAATTGGTAGCAAAAGAGTTCGCTGGTGAATCTTTGGTCTTATATCACATAGAAAGGGTAATACTGAAGGAGTAGCAGGTTCTCTGATGCTTGTGTGAAGAGTAAGCAGAAGAGTTTTTACTCGTAGTGTGTGAAGAGTAAGCGGAAGGGTTTTACTCGTAGTGTGTGAAGAGTAAGTGGAAAAGGTTTGCTCGCAGTAAAAGGTTGACTATTCTTTGAATTTAGAGGATCAGACACAGTAGCGAATGTTTCTATGTTGTTGATTAATGAAAAATTGCATGTAAATTGTGAGAAAATAAGTTTTCGTATTACTTTGTAAAGGAGGGGTCAGTTGCGGGTGCTGCACTGACATCACAAAGAGTTGCGCTGGGATTGATTGAAACAGCGGATGTGTGACTGATGCAAGAATTGTAAGGGAGGGGTCAATTGTGAGGAGTGATACTGACGTCGCTGAGAGCCGCGCTGGTATTGGCTAAACGCACAGTGAAAAACACAATTTGATTGGTTGCTAAACTAGAAGGCGCTATACTATTGGAGGAGTGTATTAAGAAAAAGCGGACATTTGAAATAGTTGTAAACATAGAATCACAAGATAGTGGATTTTGTATGTACGATCCAACATTAATAGGGACTCACCCAGACAGAAGACATTTAGGCATTGCCCACGAACAGTTCATAAAAGGGAGATCACGCAAAATGCATGGAGAAAAAAGAAAAATGTCATTTATACAGAAAATTAGGAATTATTCTAAAAAGGATAAACCCATTAAAACTAGAGAAGGAATTCTCATTCCTCCTCCGAAAAATCCAGCATCCTATATGATGGTAGAAAGAGGTTATCATACTTGCGTATGGTTAGAGAAATTGGGTAGAATATACAAAAGCTGATGGAATACTGGCGTTCCCAGAGAACGGAACATTTAATGGAAGAGTATTACATAATTTATGCACTAGAATGAATTAGTTAGACCCAAGACCCAGATTAACACAGTATGAAGCACTAGAAGAATGGGAGACTGAGGCATTTGAGCGAGACAGACCCAGGAGTGATAGAAATTTGAGTTGATTTTATCCAAAATTTCCACCTGAACCTCGAGATAAGCAGATTAAACAGTGGAGGCAGGCCATGTTAACTGAAGGGTTATATCCTGTATTGATGGCTGAGGAACAGACAGGAAGAAAGTTTACTGAAAAGAAAAAGCATTTAACATTAACTGGTTGCAGAGACTCAGAAGATGATTATTTAGAAGATATTTTAATGAAAAATCCTCCACCTTATTAAGAAAGACCCAATAGAACTACCCCAAATGCTCCGATTTTAGATACACCCTTAGTGCCACAAATAATACAATGGAAAGGGTACTTCAGGAAAAAGAAAGAGAAGCAATAAATAAGAATAGAGACAAATTAATACAGAAGATAACACAGTTAAACGCTCATCCTGAACCTCTGACTATACCAGTGACTATAGGTCCTGTTGTCCCACTGTATGGGGATAAAACAAACTGTCCTAAAACACCTGTCATGACTACACCTATTATTGAGCCAAGAAAAGAGAAGCTAGTAGTTGATGACCAAACTAGTGATTGCGAGTCAGTAATTTCATCAATGGACTTGCCAATAAGAGGCAAAATAAATGACACACCTAGAAGAGCCACACCAGGTTGCTCAAAAGAAGTATGAATTGAGACATCCACTGGATCGAAAAGTGCCACAATTGTAACTTCAGAAGAAATAGAAAGATGGGCACAGGAAATAGAGAAACCAAATCCACCACCAAAAATATTAGACATATTCAAATTAAGAGTTAAATTAGAAGAAATGATAACTGGAAATGTAGGATTAGATAGGTTAAATACCTATAGTGAGGAAGAATTGCTGTTTATTTGCAGAAGCATAACTCGAAACGCAAAGGCATTTCATGAAAAATTGGTAAATTTGGCTTCTGAAATGAGAATAGAAATAGGGCGATCCAAAGTATTACAAAAACCTTATAGAGCAACATTTTCTGATAAAGATTTGGAAAACATTAACGTGTCAGAAAGAAAATTGCAGGTTAAAGAATTAATGACTATATTGCGGAAATGGAGAGACTTAGACAGGTGGAAAGTTTGGTGGTCAAAGAAAAGGGAGGAAGCCCAAACAAATCGAGTAACATCTGAATATTTAATGAAAGAAACAGAGAAGGCAGAAGGATTGTACCCAATGAGAGAAGTTCCGGGAGGGGGTTATGTGCATGTCCCATGGACCCGACAGGATATTTTATAATTTACAAATGATTTCCCTAAGTTGAGAGAAAAACCAGTGGCATGGTACAGGCAAGTTGAAAGGTTTGCAAAGGTGTCGAAAGTTTTGTTGAAGGATCTAGATGGTCTTTTTGACATAGCGGTGCCTGCTGATTTGTGGACTGAATATAATCAAGTAATCACTTTCTTAAAGGGGAAAATTCCCCCAAAAGAAACAGACTGTATAAAAATAGATAGAACAACTCAGGAAAAGGATGAGTCTGTACATGCGTGCTATGAGCGCCTCCTACAGGTGTTTAAACAGTACAGTGGATTTGAGAGTATTGGGGATAAGGATATGACGCATTTTGTGTATCGGTTTGTGTCAGGGTATGTAAAGAAATATCTGAAATGATTAAGCGGCATAATTTGCCAATAGATGAGATTTTAAAATATGCAAAATATTGTGGAGATGAAATTGACAATAGGCGAAAGAATTTAGAAGACACATTGATGTGGACTCAAGTGAAATTGGCAGAACAGCAAGAAATCCAGTTACAAAATCAGGCAGGAAATATAGGAAGGGGGCAAGGTCAGGGTGAAAATAAAGGGGGTAAACCGAAAGGGTGGATGAGCAGAGAAGAGGCCAAGAAAAAGTTCCCTTGTCATGGGTGCGGAAAATTGGGGCATTGGAAAAACAAGTGTAAAAGCATACAGTATAGTAATGGCCCAAATCAAAATTTAAATCCACAGACGCAGAATGAGGTGCTAATGAATCAACCGCAGCAGGTTGTAAACCTACAGAGTCAATTGCCACCTGCCCCTTTGCCAAATTTTGTGAGTCAAGCCAAATACAGTGCGGACGCCAGATTCCAAGAAGGAAGTGGTAAGAAAAATTATGTAACATCGCAGTTTCTTTTGCAGGATACGTATTTTGTAGATTAAGATCGATGACGGTGCCTGGGAGGGGAGGAGAAGGAGTGCGTACTTGGCGCATCCTTACCGGTAGATCAGTCAGGTCCATATATTGATGGAAAGGTAGAATGAAATGACATTACCTTTTTATTGGACACTGGTGCTACCCGTTCTACTGAGAGAACAGCAGACATCCCAAACCTACCCATCTCGGGAGAAGCGATCCAAGTAGTGGGCGTTTCTAATAAACAAATTAGGACCCCTATTACAAAACCAATGGAAGTGTGCATTGGAAATTTTAAAGAAATGCACAAGTTTGTAGTGTGAGTTTCAAGTCCTGTAAATTCATTCAGAAAGTACTTTGCACGCCGGACGGTGATGCCATTCAAACCCCCGATGAAGACAGAATACATAAGATCATGTTAGCCAAACAAGGAACAGAAGTAGATTAATTATATTCAATGATGACCAAAGATGACTTACCCGATGAGGGCAAAACGACAGTGAATCCTGAAGTGTGGGATTTTACAGGAAAAGAAGTAGGGTTGATGACAGATGTAGACCCCGTTAAAGTGACTGTAAAGAAGGGGCGGTTTATCCAAATACTCGACAATACAAGATGAGTCCTGAAGTAAAGGCTGGTGTTGCAGCAGAAATTGATCATCGAATGTTCGAGCAAGGCATACTAAAGAAAACCATGAGTAGTCCCTGTAATTCACCTATAATTGGCATTAAGGAACCAAACGGAAAATATAGGGTAATTCAAGATTTAAGAGAGATAAACAAGATTGTGTGCCATGTTGCCCTATAGTACCCAACCCTGCAGTGACTTTGTACCACATACCCTGGAACGCAAGATGGTTCATCGTAATTTATTTATGCCATGCTTTTTTCTCCATCCCACTGCATCCTGATAGTCAGTTTTTATTTTCCTTCAAATTTGAGGATCGTATTTATGTTTGGAATCGCGTTCCTCAAGGGTACACAGAAAGTCCTTCGATTTTTAACCAAATTTTGAAAAAATGTCTTGAGACATTGGTAGTACCTCGAGAGTCAGTCCTGGTGCAGTATATTGATGACCTAATGGTCGAGTCTAAAACAAGGAGTGACTGTGTAACTGATTCCATTGCCCTATTGAACCATCTAGCAAAAGGTGGACATAAAGTGTCCCCTGAAAAATTACAATTCTGCAGAAATGAAGTTAAATATTTGGAACACCAAATAGAACGAGGATTAAGAAGAGTGAACATTGAGAAAATAAAAATAATAAAACAAATGAAACTACCACAGTCACAAAAAGAAATAAGAATGTTTCTTGGTGTTGTGGGATATTGCAGGCAATGGATTGTAGGGTTTTCTCTAGTGGCAAAACCCTTGATACAAATGGCATAGAAACGAGCAAAAGACCCAGTAGAGTGGGATGATCAGAGCATACAATCTTTTGTAAAATTGTGAAATCGTTGATGTGAAGCACCTGCTCTAGGTATGCCAGATTATTCAAAAGAATTTGCATTATTCTGTTGTGAGAGAGATAACTGTGCCCTCTCAGTCTTAACACAGAGACATGGTCTAATGCAACGTCCTGTGGCATATTTTTCTGCTACCTTAGATCCCGTAGCATCTGCATTGCCAGGATACCTAAAAGCTGTTGCTGCAACATGTGTAAGTATAGAACAAAGTGAGTCAAATGTGATGGGACACCCTGTAAAGGTGTACTTTGCCCATGCAGTTGAGATTCTTTTAACAAGAACTCGAACTCAGTATCTCACTCCGAGCAGATCAACAAAATATGAGAGAATCATATTAGGAGCAGAAAATGTGACCATAATTAGATGTACTGTTCTGAACCCAGCAACCTTGTTGCCAAATCCATACAATGAGGAAGTGAAAGATGAAGCTGAACACAAATGTCTTGATGTAACAGAACTCTGTACTAAACCCCATCCAGACATACAGGATGAGCCTTTGAAATATGCTGAGCATGAGCCTTTTGTAGATGGCTCATGTATGCACCATGAGGCGGGAGGTTTGAGTGCTGCTTATGCTGTGTGTACATTGGCTGGAATAGTCGAAGCATCCTATTTAGGATGTCAAGTCTGCACAAGTAGCCAAATTGATAGCTTTAATTAAAGCTTGCAAAAATGGGAAAAATTGGATAGTAACCATTTACACTGATAGTCAGTGTGGTTACGGGGTTGTGCATGACTTTGGCCAACTCGGGAAGCAATGAGACTTCCTGATTACTTCAGGGTCTCCTATTAAAAACTGAAATTTTGTGAAAGAGTTGCTTGAAGCAATACAATTACCAAAAGAAGGGGCAGTGGTCAAATGTGCCGCACATAATTCAGGAAATGACCGTGTGACTGCAGGTAATCAATATGCTGACCAGGTTGCCCAACACTGCGCAAAATTTCAAATGACAGTAAACAGGAAAGTTGAAAATTGTGGAATCAACTGCCAACTTATACTGTTGTTAGGATTACAAACATGGAGAGAAGTAAGAGAACTCCAAGATGAAGCAGTGGCAAAAGAAAGAGAAGAGTGGGAGAAAATTGTTTGTCAGAGAAGGGCAGAAGATGGTGTATGGGTTTACTTAGATGACAGACCTGTATTGCCAGACTGTATGCTTGCACCCACGGCTATGAGTTATCATGGAGATACCCACATAGGCAGAAATGCAATGATTAGACTCTTCAGACGAGATTGGTTTAATCCAAGGTTCAGGAACATTGCAGAGAGTCTTTGCCAAAGATGCTTGACATGCCAACAAATGTCAAACAATAGTCTGTAAGGGGAAAATTGGAAAGGCTGAAGGTCCCTTTTTAAGACTTCAAATTGATTTCATTCAGTTGCCTGTTTGTCGAGGATTGAACTATGTACTTGTCATCGTTTGTCTATTTTCAGAATGGGTGGAGGCATACCCCACCAGAAGAAATGACAGCTTGACAGTGGCCAAACTCCTATTAAGAGAGCTTATACCACGTTTCGGTTTTCCAGTAACTATTGAATCAGACCGAGGGTCTCATTTTAATAATGAAATAATTTGAACAATTTGTGAAGCATTCAAAATTGAACAAAAGCTGCACTGCGCATACCATCCAGAAGCATCTGGAGGGGTTGAACAATTGAATGGCACAATTAAGTCAAGGCTGGGAAAGGTATGTGAATCCACTCCACTGGACTGGCCTGATGCTTTACCTCTTGTTCTGAAGGGACTTAGAAGTATTCCAGACAAGAATACCGGATTGAGTCCCCATGAAATAATCATGGGAAGAACAATGAAGCAGGCATGTATACCAGGACACAAGCTGTTAAATATAACTGATGATTTGGAACTGGAGTATTGCAAAGAGTTGGCTGCCCAAGAGCGTTCTATATCTCATCAGGTTGGAGAAGATGCAGTCCCCAAGCAGCTGAACCAAGCGCATGATCTGAATCCCGGTGACTGGGTTGTAGTGACGAATCACACACGAGAATCGTGCCTAGCACCAAGGTGGTATAAACCACATCAGGTTATATTGGTTACAACAACAGCAGTAAAATGTGCAGGTTTGCCTAATCGGATTCATGCAAGCCATACTGAAAGAGTACCAGCACCTGACGAAGAAGAACCTAAACAGACTCAAGCAGGTGAAGGGGCTGAAGGTTGTACAGCTGAAGGATCTCAAATAATAAATCCTGAAGTAGCTGACCGTGAACAACAAAGCACCAGTCAGGATGATTGGATCCCAATAGTTGAGATAACAGAAGAAATTGTAAGAACAAGGAGCCAAACTAGATTAGCTAGTCAGGAAAAGAGTGAGGACCAGGTAGGACCAGAAGAATGCGCTCAGGTAAGTGAAAAAACGATTGTTAGGGAACCTGAGCAGGACCAGACAAGGAAAGAGCAATTTACTCAGACAGATGAAGTCGAAGTCATAGCCCCAGGGTCTGAGGAGGGACAGATAGGTCTTAGAGAACACGTTCAGGCAGAAGAAAATCAAGAAGCAGAAAGACCTGAGCAGGACCAGACAGGGAAAGCCAAACAAGTTCAGGTAAAAGAAGAGAAAAGACAATCAAAACTGAACCTGAACAGGGTCAGATTAGGGAAGAAGAACGCATTCAGGCAGGTGACATCAAAATAAGTCCTGGACAAGGTCAGATAGAGAGGAATCCGGAAAGCGAAAATAATCAAGTTGTGCCGCAACTTAGTGAAAATAAAAGAACTCTTGAAGAAAGTGAAAGCGCAGTGCAAGCTAATAGAATCAGAAGAGGCGATAATTGGCCTAGAGTGAAGTACTGGTTTAAACCCATAACAGAGGAGCCAGAGTAAGTAGACGAAGTATCCAGTCGATCTAAACCGTCAACTGAAATACCAAAACGAAGAAGCGCAAGACTGAAATTAGTAAATAATAAATTCAAAGGTCCAGAATGGACGTACATTATTCTTGAAGATTTCGAGAATTTGGAAATAATTGGAGAAGATGATGAAAGCTTAAATACAGAGAAAATTGATGAAGAAGTGAGACCAACTTGAAAGAAATTTTTCCCTTTTTTTTGTCACAAAAATTTAAATTACTAGAGTAAAAGAAGAGAAATCTTCTTATCCCATTTGATAAAATGGCTGACAATAGAGCTACCGGAAAACCGAATTGTTTTAAGAAATGTTGTATGATATGTATATGTAGTATAATTTTGGTACTCAAAATATGGTTAGTACTAACAGTGGCCATTCCTTATTTGATGGTTACAAAGGTACAAAATAGCACTAATACACATGAAAAGGTAGATACCATCAAAGTAGACAAAGCAGACTTAGAAGCACCAGATGAGTTAGACTTACATCACACTGTGAATAAAAATGATACAGACTTAAATGTTTTTACAAACCTGTTAGTACAATATGTAGAGACCATGGAGGTTAGTGATTGCTATGTGTGTATGAAATTACCCACATCTGTAGCAGAAGGAGTAACATATCATCATTTACCATTGACATGTGGTATTTCGTGTAGTGTTTTAGCAAGCTTATTTTACAGAACAGGGAAATTGCAATATTATTATTCTACTGTAGATGTGATCTTTTCCGAGGTTCCTATGCGAAAGAGTATGAACCCTGTCCTTAGTACGAGAGACTCACAATTTATAAGTGAATATTTTCTAACAATGAAAGCAATAGATATAGCTGAAGCACATAAGCACAATTTAACTTGTAAATTGCACTAAGAAGAGAAAATATTTTTGAATTTAGTTGAGACAAGGAGACAGGATTTTCAAAAGAGAGCTTCTGAACCTAAACCTCAGATACCTAAATGGGCTGAGGAGGAAGAGCATTATGCAAATGGCAAGACTCATGCTGCTATGTCATTGGATTTTGAAAAGAAGGGAAAAATCTGTCTCCATAGGTTAAAGACTGAATATAACAATGTATTTATTAGTTCCAGTGAATGTGAACATAATGTCTTAATAATTGGGAGATGGGGACTTAAAGGAGGAACAGATCCAATATTTCCTGGAATCTATTATGTGTGTGGCAATAAAGCTTACTTTAGGCTGCCAGACCATTGGTATGGGAGTTGCTATTTTGGAATAGTATTCCATAAAGTTTATCATGTGAAAAGAATCACTGGAAGCAATGAAGACAATAATGGACTAAAACGTGTAGAAAGAGCTAGTTTTTCAGAAATTGTAGGTGACATTTTTGGTGCATTGATACCTTCAGTGGGAGTTCTTCTAAATTCACGGAAAATGTGTCAGTTGTCTACAGTAGTTGATCGGTTATCTACTGACACTGCTGGAGGATTCTTGATGATCAACACTGAATTAGTTGCTGTCAGATCTATGGTTATGCAAAATCGACTTGCTCTTGACATACTATTGGCAAAAGAGGGTGGAGTCTGTAAATTATTGAAACTGCAACATTGTTGCACGTATATTCCAGATAAAAGTGTTGAAATTGGAAAATACATTAAAAATATAACGGAATTAGAAGAAGAGTTGAAACCACTGGAAGTTGAAAGTGTGTGGAAGAAATTTACAAATAGCATTTCTAACTTAGGTAATTGGTTCTGCAACATAGGTAATGATATTCTAGGTCACATAATACTGCCCATAATGGGAATACCACTATTAGTATTAGCAATAATGTTTTGGCACAAATGCTGCAAAGGGAGAAGGAAATATGAAGTGAATGAAAGAGGTAAGAAAAGAAAACGCGAAGAAATACAACTAGAATAATTGAAAGGAGGTTTTTCCAAAAGAATGAGAGGATTACAATGCAAGAAGGAGAAAGAAAGAAATGAAAAGGTTGAAGAAGAAATTGAGATGTGCTAAAGTTGGCATCTGATTTAGTAGAAATTAGTGATGGCATTAAATGCCATCAGAGAGTGGATTGATGGAGCAAGGTTTCGTATTCTAGAAACTTGCTTGTATGCAATCCTCTCAAATAACATGTAACAACGTAACCAACAAGTCTTGTGAATACTAATATTGCATTACATACAAACATACTGTATCTAGGGGATGCTTGCCTATGTGTATTACTAACAAGTAACCCGAGTGTCTAAAAATGGCCGCCAAAAACGTGGGAAACTCTCTACGCATGCGTCTACTGCACCTAAGTAGTATGACGTCTTCTTTCACTTGGTGGGGAAACTTTGCAGCTGCGCAATAGCTTTAAAAATGGCCGCTTCAAACTCACATGGTAATGCACATGCTATCGCATAAACTGAACCTATAAGTTCTACTAGGCACTAATGCGAAAAGAATTAAATAAGTAAATGGGGATAGAGTAGAGATAAGTGGTATATAGTGAAGTCATTTATTGTCGCATTCTAATGTGTCTTTATCTGACTTTATTATAAGTTCATATTTGAGCCTTGGAGGGTGACTGAAATCCCTACCCCACCTGATCCGCGCGCAGGCGCATAGTAACTTGCCTGAAACTATGATGGCATACTTGAATCACAGCCAAGGTCACATTGGGCAAAGACACCTGGGAAAGCAAACTAATGACCCAGACGAGAGCAACAATTTTGAATAAAATGTATAACTTGTATCGATCATAATGTGAAATGTGGGTGGGAATAAAGCTATGGGAAAGTAAATTAAGGGGCGAAAACATAGAACAATGGTCCAAAGAGAAAATATTACTTTTAATATGGTGTGATGAACTCACCTCCTCACCCTGACCAATCAGAACAGGGGAAAACACAAATATTGAAACTTTTGGGGGTGGTACACAAATGCAGAATAGTATAATTGAGGTAAATTAGCTAGAGACTATTGTCAGACTTGTCAGATCCATCATTCCGACTCGCCACCGACCCAACACGTATGCTGCTACAGATTCTGCCCGAGACGCTGTCTCAGACCCTGCTGTTGCCAGAAACTCTGATCGAAAAAATGAGATACTGATCGATAATCGAATCATCTAGAAAGGGATTCCGGAAGAGGGACATTCGAGGAGAATATTGCCAGAGAGGGGTGCGACGCTGGCTTTGCACTTTAGAAGAGGTCACCTTCCCAGATATGAATCTGCCCGATCCTCTGTCTACATCCTGTCCTGGGAGATTCTATCTAGCCCATCTTCAAGGAGTTGGGTTCATCTATCACCTTAGGTAAATATAATTCTGTGAAACCTGTCATTGTACCTGCTTTCTCTCTCTCTCTCTCTTTCTCTTTCTTTCCCTCTTACAGGTACCGTCTTCATTGATAATTATTATGACTTTGCTATATTTGATTTTTATCTAGCCTCTTGAGAAGAGGTGTTCAAACAGTATTTGATTCTGACTCACAAAATTATTGATTTAGATAAAGTTTCTAAAACTTTTTGAGTTTGTGGTTATTTCAAGTTTAAGTTAAATGTCATTTTCTACCTTAAACAAACTCAGCAACCTGATTCATCGAGTAAAGGAATTCTTAAGGAGATTAAGTTGGTAAGACTTGGTAAAGGTAAATATTGAATTACAGGTCAACTCAATATTGATGACAGCGGGGTTTACTAGCTTATATGTGTGAATGTTTTGGGCCCAGGTGAGTATTGGGTATGTGTGTGTAACCCGAGCTAGTAACCCACGCTCCATCACTGGATTATAACAAATGAGTCCATGGAAGATTATTATGTACTGAGCAGCCCTGCGCTCCCGGTGAGCAGGGGACATGGGAAAGGAGGCATCGCAATTTTGCTTAGATCAAGCCTCCAATGGACATATAAAACAGTCCCATATACCTCTAATCTATTTCAGGCAATCAAGTAAGAGACCAAGGAAGATTCTGTTAACCCTGAGTCCCTTTTAATTGTGAATGCATACATTCCACCGGATTCATCTAATAGATATTTACTAAAAGATCTGCTTGCCTTTCTCTCGTCTATCCTCGAATACTCTGAATGTAAGAACCTAATGCTGGTTGGAGACCTGAATGCTAAGGTTTCCACCCATAGTTTGGGGCTTTTTGCTAACTCCGCTAAGGAGGAAGCATTTAATATACTGCCTGCTCAATTCGCAAATCATATTCGAACTGATAAAAGAGGAACAATTTTATTAGAAGGCTTAAGAAATTTGGAGGCATTAGTAGTCAATGGGAGACTAGAAAAAGATATCCCAGCCAAAAATACACATAAGGGACTAAATGGTGACTCCATTATTGATTATGTAATTACCTCGGCTGATTTTTTTAATAGTTGATCAAATTGGGAAATTTTTTGAAAATCAATTTAGTGACCATATAGTGATTAGCTTAAAAATAGAGGCATCCTGTGTTGGAGAGACCTCTTGGAATTACAAGGATATGGCGACAGCGTTTAACAAAGCAAATGGCAGAATTTACTGGAATCCTCTGGCCGTTTCAAAATTAAGAGAGTCCTTAACTATTTTAATAGGCGATAAGCAGCTTAGAGTAACAGAATATTTAGATCACCCCCAAAATAATTTACTGGGATCTTATAGCCGTTTTATAAACAGTATGGTTATGTCTTGTAAAACCATCCACACAATAATTACACAGATATCTGGTTTTAACCCATTACTTCAAATAAATAAGGATTTAAACAAATTAGTGAGTGCTCAGTTTTTTAATTATTCACCTGAACGAAATAGACTAATATGTCTACTTTAGAGGAAAAGACAACGGAAAAAACGCTCTTTTTTAAAACCAAAAAAGGAAGACTACGAATGAATTCAAATAAAGGATGCTGCCTCTAAAAATAACTCAAAACGATACTGGGAAATTATTGCAGAAAGTTGTGGTACTAGAATTAGATCTCTTCCCATTCCAATAAATGAAGAAGAATGGAAATCCCATGTATTAGAACTTTACTCTGCAAATTAAAATTCCTCCTGTCCTGACTTTCCTCTAATGAACTCCCCAAAAATGTCAGTTTACGATAATGAGCCTTCTAAGGAGGAAGCCTCATGGGCAATGGGCCCAGATGAAATTCCAATGTCAGTCATAAAAACTATGGGCAACATATCTTACCCCTCTGTTTGAATATTGCTATCTTTATGGGCAGACCCCTTCGTCATGGTCCGGTAGTATCCTAATTACGTTATACAAAAAAGGCGAAAGACATCTTCAAGGTAACTACCGGCAAATATCTTTATTGGACGCAGTGGGAAAAATCTTTGTCCGCAGTGTTCTTGAGAATCTTACTGATTGGGTAGTAGAGGAGAAAATTCTCCCCATTGAGCAAGCAGGGTTTAGGAAAAATAATTCCACCTTAGACAACATCTGTTTTTTTAAATTAATAGAAGAGAAATATACAGTCTTTCACAGGACAAACGTCTATGTAGCATTTATAGACTTTTCTACTGCTTTCGATAAGGTTGACCGGCCACTTCTTTGGAAAAAGCTATATAAAATGGGGGTACCTTTAACTCTGTTAACCTTAGTTATTGCCCTACACTCACAAACATGCTGCCAGGTACTAATGGCCTACCTTCAGTTATTTCTACGGAAAATGGCTTGAATCAAGGTTGCCAATTAGCACCTCTATTGTTCTCTATATATATAAGAGATCTACCGGATTGTTTTTCCTTAATGGAAGAGGACGCGCCAAAGATAGTTAGCCGTCCATTCCCTTACCTTATGTATGCAGATGATATTGTAATTATGGACCTGACTTCTATTGATTTAAACAACAAATTGTCACAACTACAGAATTATACGTCTGCACAATTTTTGAAGATAAATGTCTCTAAAAGTAAGGTTTTGGTTATGAAACAAGGAAAAAATAGGAAAGTTTGCCATTTTAATTGGAGAATTGGCTCCGAAAAATTGGAGATTGTAGATTCTTACCTTTATCCAGGGAAAGTCATTTCTAGTAGTACAAGGATTAGTCCCCATATTGAACATAGCTCTTGTAAAGCGACATGACGTGCAAATGGCTTACGCCTATTTTATAGTGCTATGGGTCGAAGACATTTTTCACATTTGCTTTTAGTTTTTAGAGCCAAAATCCCTCCCTCCTTGTTATATACCAGTAAGTGAATGGAGCTTCTTGGATAAGATCAAATTCCAAATCTTCTTTAAATTATGTAATTTTAATACTCTTGTCCCAACGGCCGCCATTAGGCTAGAATTTGGCTTGATAAGTTATTTTTTACAAGGTCTAGCTAGGGTAATACGTTGGGGTTACCAGCTAAAGAATAGCGATCCCTCTTCATTGAGGGAGTTTTATGCAACAGGAAATTTTTGAAGGACAAATTTATAAATACTCCTTTTTCAGCAATTTCCACTTGGCACTGCAATACTTTAATGTGCAAGAGGATCTCGAGCTGTCCTTTTCCCCTCACAGAATTGAAATCTTTTTTAAAGATCTCAAGTGGCGTAATTAGCCATCAGAGGGACGTTATTATATGTAGAGCAAGGGCCAGACTGGAAACAATAGTTAAGGATTCTTCCCCAAGAGTTCCCCAGAAGTACCTCTCCTGGAACTTAACCCACGGTATTCGCCGGTGGCTTACTCTCAGCCATATGAATCTTTTACAACTAAATGATTTAACTGTAAGTTGGTCTCCTAATAGCAAAGGTGGAAAAAATTGCAACTTCTGTAATCAGGGTATTCAGAAACTTGATCATATTTTGTTTGTATGTCCGGCTTTGACTTCATCTCGATTTAGGTGTCTTCGACCAATGTTTATCCAGAATGGCATTAAAAATGTTTTGTCTGCTCGAGAATTTTAGTTTTGTCTAAAAAATGAAATGGTATGCATAAAACTTTTTAACTTTTTTAGGGAGTTTATGAATATATTTTAACTTTTATTAATTAGTCTCCGAGTATGGCTGGCTATGTATTTAATTAGTTTTCCTATTATATTGTTTTCAAAGCTTCGAGCTCTTATGTCTTTTCGACCTGTTGTATTTATTTTTCTCTTCAGGAAATATATACTTATGATTATTGTTAACATTGCTGTTTCCAATAAATTAGGTTTTATAAGTCCTAAGGGAAATGATTTTGCTGCTTTATGATGACCTTTATATAAAGTATATGATGCTGCTATGGTATGATAATTTTCTAAATTGTATTTATTTTTCTCAAAATTGGGTCCTTTACAGTTCCAGCATAGAATGTAACTTTACGATTGCTGCTATGCTGATGCTGCCATATGATGCACTTTACTTAATAATTTGCCGTTGTTGCTGCTTTATGATCCATTTTTAATAATTGGCCATTGGCTAAAATTGCATTTTTATGTTAGTCTATCAAAATTGCACAAGTTTTTGAATTGTACATTGTGTAATTTTTTGCTACCCTTTATTGGAGGGCCCCAATGCTGCCTAAAGAATCCCCTAGAGTTGATTTTGGAAATCTTTGATGTCTCCTGATGATTTAAATCTGTACAAACTGATGTAACGACATAGATATAATGGTTTAAATGAAGTGTTTATATTTATTGCTGGGTTTTTCTTTTATATGATTATCCATGTATGTCTTAAGTGGACCTCATAAGAGATCCAAATTCTTAATAAACATATTGAATTGAATTGGGAGTGGTCAGAGGCACAACAATTCACCTTTCAAAGTATCAAAGATGCCTTACTACAAGATGCTATAATGAACTACTTCGAACCTTGCAAGGAAAGAGAACTCATTTTTGATGCAAGCAGATGACTTTTGATCAATGTTTGGTGTGAGGATCTGGGTGTACTATGTGATATGGCTGCGGGGCCTTATTATGAAATACACTCTCAGATGCTGACTTGGGTCCAGTCAGTATTGTTTACTTAACCTTAGCTCAACCCTAGGTAGTTGTAGCTGCCAGCAGTAAGGCTTAGCAAAGGAACTTAGTGTGAAGCATTTAGCAGCACCAAACAACAAAACGAGAAAATCACACACCAATAAAAAGACATGACAACAATTTATAAACATTGAGCATATTTTTAGAAAGTTTTAGAGACCTCGATCATCAAATTCCATCAAAGGTTTCCGGAGATACAGATTTTAAACATTTTTATCACTTTTAAAGGCAAACACTAACAAGCATAGGTCAACAAAAAGTTAGTAAACTTTTCAAAAGTTTGGAAAAGTTAGTGCGAGTACTCCGGCCTGAGTTGGGTGACCAAATCCAACAATGACAAGGTATAGGGGCACAGTCTGGATGCTTTGGACAGTTACCTGGCCATCAAAGTCTTTTTAGAGCAAGTTCCAAACTCTATAGCACGATCGCCATAGACGTCAATTGAGTGGTCCTGATGCTAAGGGATGCAGGCAGAGATGCTCAAAAGGATGCTCCGGTTGTGGTGCAGTCGACTGGGTGTCTCAGGGGCGGTTACTCTCACCATGGGTGATGTGGGGCAACTTTGGCCATGGAGCTCAGGGTCTCTCAAAGTCCTCTACGATGCAGTAGTCAGACAGCCGCTGCTGCACTACTGGTCACGCTGCACTGCGGTTGGATACAATCTCTTTGGTAGGGGTTTGTGTCTCCTATGAACGATGATTCCAAACATGGGAAACACTCCAGAGTCTGCCAGACTCGTGTGCAGGTTTTGGCTAATTCAGATTTGCACTTGGTTGTTCCTGGCAATAGGTAGCCTCAAAACTTCTGCGCTGGCTACCGCTTTGTCAGTTTGGGCTCTTTCAGTTCTTGTTGTCCTTCAGCTGGTTCCAAGAGATCAGCAAACTGATCCTCAGAGTCTCTGGTCTTGGTAAAGTTGGGAAACCAACTTTCCCCAGGGTCAAGAGCCACAGGCACAGCACTAATCTCACAAGCCCAAAAGTGCAACAGGTGCAGTCCTTTCGATGTTGCAGCCTTTCTATGCACGGTGTAAGGGCATCAGGGCAGTATTTTTTCTGTCCTCTCTTCTTCTACAACATGAAATGAGGGGCAGGGTGCCAGGGGTTTTCTACTTATCCCAGGAAAGTGCCAGAGGGGACTACACGGTCACTAGCCAATGAGCTACTGGGTCTCCTCCTTTCTAGTGACAAAGTTCCTGTGATGTGTAGCATCTGGCATCCCAGAGAGCCCCGTTCTTGCTTCTTCCAGATGGCACAACCCTTTCTTGGTCATCGGGAGAAGGGTAGCCCACCATAGAGGTGTAGCAAAAGGGAGAAAACAGTTTGGGCACTGGGCTCCCCTTCCTTTGCTCTGTCTCCTAAATGTCTGCTGGAACAAAAGGCATCCTGCTCGGGGATGTTGTCACAGTAGCCTTCCAAAGGTGGCTTCCCCTTTGAAGCCTGCCTGTTGGGCTAACACCCTGAGTGGCTATCTTGGGAGCGAAGGTAACACCTCGCTCTATTGCAACTACCTTTGTTCCCGAGCCTGGGAGTCATTCACGTGTCTCCTCAGGAGGTCAGAGACCTAACTGTTTATCACTGCCTTTGTGAGGTCCCTGGACTAGCTGGAGTGCTAAGTGGAAACTCCCTAAATGTTGCCTAACTTTAATGGTGACTTTAAATCCGACCTGGGCATCAGGTCAGGTACAATGTTCCCATTATGTTACCTTAGTCAACTTGGTTAGGTGGCCCCATTCAGCAGTTAGCTGGGCTGGGGTGCCAGTCGGTAACTCTTTGTTAGCCAATGGACCGCCTAAACCTTCCACAGCAAAATGACGATTTGGAAGTGTTGCTTTTAAGACATATAGAAAATCATATATCTTAATTAGCAATATATAGCTCCTTGCCATAGAACTGTCTAGGCTTTTATGAGGGAGCCTTACATGTATTACTTAAGGGAAGTGGTGGCTTTGCCATTGGGTGCAATAGTAAAGTTGAACTGGCATTGTCACACACTGCCTTGTGAGTATGCAGTGACAGGCTGGGGTCCATTTTGTTTCTGTTACATGAAGCGTGGTGCAAACAGTGCTGCAGCTCTGGATGAACAATCTGTCTTAGATGCCCTGGGCATCTGGGTGCCATATACAAAGGACTTTTAAGTAAGCCAGTACTTGCTAATTGAGTGTATCCAATTTGACATAACTTCTTATTGGATTTGAACACTGGAACTGAGGTATGGCTGGCAGGCCTCAGTGTACTCTCAGAGTCAAAAAACAACAGCATCAGTGCAAAAAATGTGGGGGTGAACATGCAAAAAGATGCATTTCATTACATTTGGATAATTATAACGACTTTCAATTTGTGTTTAAAATGTTTAAATGTCCTGATATGGAGTATTCTGTTGAAGAAGCAATATGTGATATCCAGCACAGTGGAATGGACGTATTGATTTAAGTGATTTGTTTTCACCAGTTGGCATCAGAGATTACTTGGAGAAAACTCAAATGATGTTTTTTCATCATTGACTGAAAGTAGAGATTCAGGATCAGTTGACGTGTTCTCATTGGTCTACTGAATATACTGAAATAATTGACTTAGCCTTGTTGTAGAATACAGACTTCAGGAAAGACACAATGAAACAAAGATTTCTCATGTTGCACAGAAATGGTTAAGAGTCCTTTGACAGAGGACAAAAAGGAACACTGCCCAAGATAAAGTTAGATTCTATATTATGGCGATTCAGGTAATGTGCCTCATGCTTGTCCTACTTGTCCTCAAAAGGATATGCATACATTTCAGGCATCTGTAAAAAGAGAAGATGTGCATTGGTTACCCTATTTTGGGTCTTCCATGAGTGGTCTAGTTATCCAATTATCTATTTTGTCTATCTTTTTCAAGATTGAAGAAGGAAATACTATTTATGTTCCAGTACATTTGAATTGTTGTACATGTAGAATATTTTTGGATCATAATTGTGTCTTTGAAAACAATAATCTTGAAAGAGCTAAGAAGACATCTGTGGCAGTTCAAACTGTGGACAGTTCATCATAGGTTGAGGTCCAGTACTAGAATGTTTTTACCATTATAGGTTTCTTTTGAAAACAACATGGAAGTACTTTCGTTTGATATCAATATTCCTCCTAATTGTTATATGATGTTTAGAAGGTCTTGGCTGAAGAGGCAGTTTTGTCATTATCATTTTTATGATTTTGGTCATTGGCCCTCAATTGAAGAACTACACAATTCCCTCAGATTTAACTGTGGCTAATCTTTGTTTTATACCTACTTAGTACCAGGCTTTTTCTTTAGTTTTTGCCAAGCCTAGGGTCTGTACACTTTCTCTGTGTAGAAAATGTGATTACGCTATTGGTATTAAACCTGGTGCTCTTGTACCTTTTAGATGTATCTCTTTTCTGTCAAAATTAAGGAGGCAATACTTGAAGACTACTTTCAGAAGAACTTACAAAATGGATTGATTGTATGTTCCCCCCACTTGTGAAGAGCATGTCTGTTTTCTGTTCGGAAGAATGAAAGAGATCTTTGCTATTGTACTGATTATAGTGATTTAAATCAATTTACTATTAAAGACCGATATCCTTTACCTCTTACCTAAGATATTTTTGATTTATGCAGTGAGCACTATATGTTAAACCTGAAATGTGAGGTACCTATTATCTCCAGCGTGTAAAATAAGGCAACAAGTCAAAAATGGCATTCCACACTTTCTTTTATGTACTTTGAATATGGGTTGTGAATTCTTTTAGCTATTTATTTTTTTTAAAATCTTTTTATTCGAGTTTAGGATAAGTACAATTAGTCCACAATGTCTGCAACAAAGCAAAGCGGGATCACAGTCCCAGATGTATTCAGAGGAAACTGAACGAGTGGTGTTGCAGAGTTGCCAGGGGCAGATTACAACAGGTGTAGGGGGCAAGCAGTCGAATAAAACTGAAAACAACAAATGACATTCACATATTGACTGTCGACTGGATAATTAGTCGTGCAAGACTGCAAGGAGTTCAGACAAGCCCTGTGGGGGTTTACATTACAAATCTTTGCAAAAAAGCAACAAAAACAACATCAAACTCAACTGGAGCCTGTATCTTCGAATCACAACAGGCACCCCATCCCATCCCATTTAGCAGAGCACAGCATCACAACAATAGTGTGGCAAGGTGAAGCTAAATCCAGGCAGACCTTGAGAAGGAAGGCACACGCATACGCACCAACTCCTGCTATGGTGCAAGGCCATCAACCCCTATGGCAGACCAGGAGTCTCACGAATCAGGAGTGTCTCCTTTGTTTTTGCTATTTTTAAAACATTTTATGAATTCAATTTCTTTTGATCTGAATTAATATTAGTTTGCATTGAATTATGGGGATAGTGAGCTAGATGTATGAACGTAAAGAATTCTGATTTCCTAATTACGAATCTCTGTTAATTGCAATTAGGAAATTGCAAATCTTTTTTTTTTTAAAGCCTTTATTGACATCGCACAATAATGAACACAGCCGTATGCCTACATCCCAACAGGCCAGCATGGCAGCTACCATTAGTATTAACGAATTACATCTGGGAAGTGATCACAGCAAGTCGCCTACAACCCCTGTGGGGTCGGCCGCGTCAGGTGGGCAGACAGTAGAGACAATTAGCAACAAAGGCCACATACAAAACAAAACACCATCAAAACACTATACGCCATGATGATAAAGCCAACAGCACCGAGCACACCAAGAGATCACCCTTCCAAGGATCGTATTTCAGCCCAAGCCCTATATCCTCATATATGCCTAGCACAGGCCCCAAACACAGGGAAGGTAGTCAGCACAGCACAGTCTCCCGGACACTCCCAGTCCCCCCCCCGCTCCTCCGCAGCCCCGGCCATATCCCCTCCACTAAGTCGGATCAATATCTGTATCCGCTGGTGTGGTGTGAGCCAACAAGTATGTATGTAGAGGATCCCAAATATCCCTAGGGCGAGAGGTAGGTGGCATCAGGTCAGCATAAGTGTGTAACTGCTCCTGGAAATAAATCAGATCGGACAGCCAGTCCTTGAAATTAGGAGCTCGAACTCGTCCCCATTTATTAGCTATTCGTTTCTTTACCATAAGGAGAACAAATGAGACATACCTCCGAACCTTGGCAGGGATTCTCTCAGTATAACCTAGGAGGGCCGTAAGAGGGTCATCAGGCACATGTATGCCCGTCATTTCATCCAGTGCATGGAAAACTTCCCCCCAATATGACCTGATCGGTGGACAGCCCCAAGCCAAGTGCCCAAAGTCCGCCCCCTCAGCTCCGCATCTATCACAGCAATCAGTGTCCCGCAAGTGCAGGCGATGAAGCCGGGCCGGCGTGTAATACAATCTATGAATATACTTATAATGTATAAGTTGCAGCCTACTGTTGGTGGAGATGGTACTAATCTGCCGGCAGCAAAAGCCCCATTGTTCAATCCTAATGGACTCTCCTAATTCCACCTCCCATTTACCCTTAGCCGGTGCCGGATCCCGTTCCCACTCCCCCTGTGTTGTATGGTACAATCGCGATACGACCCGGGCTGGGGAAGGCTGTTGTAGCAGGATATGTAAAGGAAGCATAACAGTGGGCTCCAATGGGAAACACAGCGTCGCAGAGCGCACGTCCTGCCTGAGACGCACATAATAGAATAGGTCTAATGGCGTGGGGGAGATATCCCCAAAGAACTCCTCACTAGTGATGAAGTTCCCCTTTTTATACAGTTGGCCCCAAGTGAGGCGAGAAAATTTGCGCAGCATTCGACTACACCCCCCTTCCAACCTCACTGGCAGGTCGTGTCTCCCTAAAAGCGGTGCCAGAGGCGAGTAGAGTACAGGACATTGTAATCTA
This sequence comes from Triturus cristatus, assembly GCF_964204655.1. NCBI lineage: Eukaryota > Metazoa > Chordata > Amphibia > Caudata > Salamandridae > Triturus > Triturus cristatus. Next base: position 679,343,050 of record NC_140583.1, read on the forward strand.
CCAGCCAAATCACGGCAGGCACTAGTGGTGCATTGAACTGTGGTCACAGCCCTCTGCCGGGGGACACCTGGAGTGCTTAGGTAGGCAGTGCAGGGTGTGGGCCACATGTAACCATCTTCGATGGCGAGGTGGGGCATGTATGGAGGAGGATGCATCCAATAAGCCGCAAAGTGAGCCTGAGCGCATATAAAGTACAGCTCTGTGTCGGGGACCTCGAATCCCCCAGAGTCATAAGGGCGAGTGAGAACGTCCCAGGCAAGTCTGGGCTGCTTCCCACCCCAAATTAAACGGACCATCTGAGCCCTGATGCTTTAAAAAAAATAACGACTAGGGGCATGGGGAATGTTAGTGAAGAGGTACAGAAGATTAGGCAACACCACCATTTTAGTCAGGGAAATCCTAGCCGCCATGGAGAGAGGCATCGCTAGCCATCTGGTGACCTTATCCGTAATGGAGTCCAGCGTGCGTCCATAATTAGCGCGCATCAACTCCTCCCGACAGCGGGAAATATGAATCCCGAGATAAGTGAGGGTGTCCGCACACCACCCCAAGGGGTAATCGGGTCTAAACTCTGGGGTAGAATCTGTGAGGGGGAAGATCTGCAACTTTCCCCAAATCATTGTTATGCCAGAAAGATGTCCAAATCGAATTAGCAGACAGAGAATGGGGTTTAGGCTGGCAGCAGGGTCTCGCAGATATAAGGTAATGTCATCTGCATATAAAGAAATTAAAATCTGTCTCTCTGGGTATATCAATGCATATTCCCGATAGTGTTGCCGTACCTTAGCCGCGAGTGGTTCAATGGCCAAGGCGAATAGAATAGGTGATAATGGGCACACCTGACGGGTACCCCGCGTGATCGTAAAGAGAGGCGATAGAATACTATTCACCAGAACTCTCGCTCACACCCCCGAATATAACAAATTCACCCAGGCCAGAAATGGAGCGGGAAATCCCATCCGCTGCAACACAAAGGCCAGATAATCCCATTCCAGGGAATCAAACGCCTTAGTGGCGTCCAGAAATATAGCGGCCGCATTGACATCAGGGTCAATGTCCTGTAGCAGGGCGAACAACGTTCTTAAGTTATGGGACGTCCCCCTCGTGGGCACGAATCCTGACTGGTCAGGAAGGACCAGGGCCGACATAAGTGGGCTGATTCGATTAGCAATTAACTTAGCCAAAATTTTGGCATCTACATTAATGAGAGATAAAGGCCTATATATAGTAGGCGGCAATATCCCGGTCTCCCGTGCCTCCCCATACACATGCCTCAGAATCGGGATGAGTAATGGATGAAACATTTAGTAAAATTCGGCCGGTAAGCCATCCGGCCCTGGCGCTTTTCCGGATTGCAGTTGCATTATGGCCTCTATTATTTCCTTATCCTCGTGGTGACGCAAGAGGAACTCCCTCTGACCATTCCCCAACCGAGCAATCGTGGTATCATCAAAGAAGGCAGGGAAGTCAACTGGGCAATCTCTGCGAGTTCTGTACAAGTCTTTATAGAACCTGCGGAATGTCTCCGCTATCTCTGGAGAGGACTTGTGTACCCGCCCATCGTCATCCACCACCTCAAGGACTATATTAGAAAACAGCGGAGGACGAATAAGAGCCGCTAGCACTTTCCCTGGCCTATCCCCTTCACCGTACTGGCGGGCCCTAAAATATTTTCCTCTAAATCGACACTCCCGCTCAGCCGTCTCCTGATAGTCGCTGAGGACACTCCTAAGTCGAGCCTGTAGCTCCGGTGTAGAATGAGATTGCAGAGTAGCCTCAAGATTCTTAAGATCGCCTCCAATTTGCGCAGGGTGGAGCGTATGTCCCTTAGGATCCCCCCACTCTTTGCCACGCACAGGCCTCGTATGGTAGCCTTAAAGGCATCCCAGACTGTGGAGTACTGCGAAACCTAGTCAACATTACGGGAAAAATACTCTGTAATCTCCTGCTTGAGCTCCCGCTGAAATACAGGGTCCAGTAAGGAAAGCGGATTGAGTCTCCAAGACGAATAAGGGGACTCCACATGCGGAGGGCTGAGGGTGACAAGCACCGGAGAATGGTCCGAATATGTCCGGGCAAGATGTGAGGTGTGTGTGACCGAAGAGGCAAGACGCTTGGTTATAAGCCAAGCATCAATTCTGGACCATGAGGCCCGGGCAGTAGTATAACAGGTGCCTTCCATCCCCAATGGATGCATATGTCGCCAGGCATCCACCAATTCGAAATCGTGCATAATCGACTTGAGGGTGGACTGCGCATGCGAGTAATGATGCGGGTACGGGTGTGATCTATCCACCTCAGGGTTAACTGTAACATTATAATCCCCCCCACAGAGTAGATGTGTGGATCCTATCTCTAAGATCTTGCCCCAGAGTACCCTGAAAAACTCGGGGTCATAAGTATTCGGCCCGTAACAAGAAACAAAAGTAAAGGAATGATTAGTCAACCTACCCCACAGGATAGCGTAACGCCCTTGTTTGTCCGTGATAGATCCAATTGGGGTATAGCGGAGGGCTTTCTGTATGAGAATGCATGTTCCTCGAGCATATGACGTTTAGGAGGAGAAACATGTATGACTGGCCCATCGCGCAGAAAAGGAAGGGGGGGCGGTAGGACTGAAATGCGTTTCCTGTAGCATCGCGCAGTGTACCCCGTGCCGGTCTAGATAGGAGAGTATGTGTCTGCGCTTGCGGGGTTCCCTCAGTCCACGCACATTCCAAGTGAGGAAACGGAATGCGAAGGGATTAGTGCTGTCAGGCATGAGAGTTCCCCAAGTATGTCATTGGTGAGAAAGGGCCGGAACCCCCTCGGTATCGGTGTCTGTGCAGAACCGTGCTCGGCGTATCATAGGCCCGTGGTTTAGCATTTGATCTGGAATAACTCAAGCAAACTAACACCCCCTCACTCCCCCTCCCACATCAGCAGCCCAAACCTGCCGTGATTTTCGACCCCTCCCCCATTCATCCCCGATAACGCCATGACCCTAACGTGGGAGTATGGCTCAACCATTAACAGCCCCAACAACTGATCAACTATCCTGGTAAGGGTTCACCTTTGGGGTAGAGTCCAGAGGGCAACTATGAGCTTCCTCGCCAAGGCGAGGGTGTTCGGGTGGTCTGGCGAAAACTCTGGTGGGTCAATTGGCAGTGACGCCCGATACTATCAATAAAGTCTTCCCTCTCTGTAATATAGTCCCCCAGATTAGCCATACCATCATCTGGGCCAGGAGCATGAGGCTCTTCGTCTTATCATACTTCACCCGGAATTCCTCATCACTAAAAATATAAGCGGTTCCCCACGAGGGGGAATGGGTCACCAGCGACCCCCTCCAATACGGGGGGCTCTCTAGTCATAACCCCGCCCCCGGCTCCCAGCGGTGGCCACAGTCAGGACTTATGAGCACGAGACTTATTGCAGTTTCACCAGACTGGGACCACGCCGATCGCCAGCATCAACAGTCCCTGCTCATTCCACATCCGAGGTACATCCACTTTCCGCCACTCGGGGTGGGGGGAGGGGCGGAGAGGAGCGTGCAGACCCAGTTCTCGGCAATGTCTTAAGGAAATCCTGCACCAGCTGCGGGGTGTTGAAAAAATGAAGCTTATTCTGATATGTCACTTTGAGCCGGGCAGGAAAGAGCATCGCATACGGAATGTTGAGTTGCTGCAGCCGCCTCTTGACCGGGAGGAACTTCCTTCGCTGCTCTTGCACGGCCATGGTGAAATCGGGTATAGCGAAATGCTCATGCCCTCATATCGGAGCTGGCCCCGCTCTCGCGAAAGACGCAGAGCTGTGTCCCGATCTCGGTAGTTAAGATTATCGGACGAGGCAGCGCCCCAGGGACCGGGCGGGGCGCCAGCGATCGATGGGCCCGCTCCACCACCAGCACCGGAGAGAAGGCTTCCTTACCGAACAATGCAATGAGAAGGTGTTCCACATATTCCTCCATCCTGCCCGTAGCCGTGGTCTCCGGCACCCCCACGATGCGGAGGTTGTCATCATTCTTGGCTGCTATTACTTTTAGGACTTTCTCCATTTCAAGCATTTTTGATGAAGTTGCGGCGGAGGTGTCCTCCACATCCGAGATCCGTCTTTCCGCTTCTGTCAGACGTTCCTTGTGCTCATCAACTATGTGCGTCACCCCCTCCAATCGGGCATTCATGGAGTCCATCTTGGATTCTATGGAAACTAGGCTAGATTGCATGGCCAGTAATAGCTCCTTCAGGTCCGCGGTGGACGGCGCCGGCATGTCCATTGATTCGTCCGCAGGCTCCGTTTGAGAACGGATACCTTTCCGCGCCTCAAAAGGCAGCTTCGACTGTCACCCATCTGACTTCCCCATAGTGTCTGGGAGCACACCCCAACACCGTCTGCAATCTCAGGCGGGGTCTCCCCAGGCCGCTAAAGGAGGAGGGAGTCCGCCGCGCCGCCCCTCCACTATCGGTCCCTCTGGTTCGCCCTTCAGGTAGCTATGAAGCGCCTTCACTTCACCGACGCCAGAACAACCTCAGAATCCGCCAGCCGGCCACGCAGTGGGACCGCACCGTATAGTATGACGCCTCCGGAGACAGGACCGGCCAGCCAGGTGTGAGCAGCAGGGCAGAGCCCCCAATGTCATCCGTCGCACCGGCGATCAGCAGATACAGACATCTGATACAGTGTTGTCAACTCTTTTTCAACTTTGCATGTACCCCCAATCTAAAATGGCAGGCAATGGGATCCAGGGCATAAGGAGGAGGCACAATGTCAGCCCAAAGGCTAGCCCACACTGGCCATGCAGCACTCCACTCAGCAATGACACAGCCAGGCCTGCCTGAGCTAGTGGGGGAGATGGGGCAGCGCGTCCTCTCAGTCAGCATATAATGCCCCCTTCAGCAATGGGGCCAGCACAGCTTCACGCGGCTCCCTGCTCCTTGCCGCAGTGCTAATCTCCCACTCCTCCTCCAAAGTAGTACCGTCACTGAGCGCTTCAGCGCTAGGCCTTCCGCAGCGCGGGCCGCTCCGATGCAGTCTCCCGCATCTACCTCCACCGCGCGGGATCGGCACTCGGCCCTGGCGAGAGGCAGCTCACTTCCCGGATTCCCAGCCGTGATGCACGAAGTCCGCGACTCGGCTGTCGCCCGCCTCCGCCTCAGTCACTCGGAGCGGCGGCCAGTGGCAGGGGTCAGCACGCACTCACCGGCTCTGGCGCGGCGTCAGCTCCCGGGCCGCAGCACGTCTCCGACACAGCCCCGCACTGCTCTGCTACTCCATATTGTCTCCACGCCACGGCAGCAGCGCCGCGACCTGTAAAGCGGCAGGGATCTCCGGGCAAACTCCAGGCGCCACCTCTCTGCCCGCACTCCAGTAATCCGATCGGGAGTCAGCCACTATTCACAACTCTCCCGCTGCGCGCCGAGCCGTTCCCCAGCCTCAGTCCGCCGCCGCCATTTTGTGCTCAGTCTCGGACAGGATCTCCGGCGTCCACGACGAGAATCAGGTCAGACTCCACCGCAACGTCAATATATATCTGTTGCCAGCATGTTCCGATGCCTTTTAGCAAGGTTTTCACGCATCTCTGCCCCCAAGCATGTAGGAGAAAAGCCGGATCAAAACCCGAACAGCAAGAGCCTCACGCAAGTGTGGCCATCTTGCTTGGCGCCCTCTAGCGCCCCCCCCCCCCAGGAAATTGCAACTCTTTATATACGTACATTTTAGGCTACAAATTGTGAGTCACTACTCACCGCATCACAGTTTTGAAAATCACTATTAGTGATTTCCAACATTGCGACTGGAGTTGCAAATTGAAACATGACCCCAGATAGTGAAAAACACTTACTGCTCATGGATGATCACCTCTGAATCAGGACGTGACTAATAGTATCTGTCTGCCTGGAGACCAGCCTGAGTGGATATAGACTGGAGGAGGAATGCAACTGCCTTTTCCAGCACAGCTATCACAATCCCTAAAGAGGACCATCAGTACCAATGGCCAGCCAAAGTGAAGAAAAGGATGCAGGAGACAGAAAAAGAAAAATGTAGTACTCAGAGAAAAGTTGGAGATCCTGACTTGAGAGTGTTGTGACATCTATGAGGAATTGTTTGATGTCACGTACAAAAGAAAAGGTAGCAACACATCTCCCGGAATCCCATGGAACAACTGTACCCCTACCCACTGCCTTGCAGACCATTGTTGAGACCACCCTAGAGCCTGACGCTGTTGTGGGAATCAAGAACATTGACATCTCAGCACATGGAACATCACAAAGTAAGCGTGAATCATTTACTATTGTCGCATCTCATACCTTACATCTATGTCCAAGGCCACATAGAACTGAAGCTTAAATCAGACAGTTGTTCCTCAAGTTAGTCAAAAGTACATATTTAGTGCATTATGGGACATGCAGTCAAAAAGTCAGCACAGGAGTCACATTTATACATTTATTGGGGTACTGCAATCAAAACATACACATTGATATCTCATCATATCAGTGACTAAGCAGATTTGTATTATTTCACACAGATCTCTCTGAGGAATATAGTGATTACACCAATGTGGAGGGAGTGGAGGATTCAAACATGGCAGCCGAGGAATCTATTCCCATTGCCAATCACCCAAGCGCAATTCCAGCCCAATGTAGCACTGCCTTATTGTCACATTAGGAAGCATTAATGGACAACGAAGTCACTCTGCGTACCTGTACCATCTAGCACCCATGTGTGAGGCAACAACATCAGCCTGTTCCACGTAGTGGGCGTAGTTGGCACGGTGAGGCACATCACATTGCAGATCCTGAAGCAACTCCACAGTCGTTTGGAGGCCTTGAGGCATCCATGATCCAAATTTGGTGTCTGCAACACAGCAGATGAAACTCATAAACAGGAAGATGCAGAAAATGCAGAAATACATTTCATTTAGTTTTGACAACATTGGGACACAATGGCAACCATTTACACCCCATGTGCTGGCAATTATGCCTGCACGTGGGGGCTGACCATGCCTATCAAAGGAGTTGAGACCATAACGCTGTGGCTGAAATGGGTGGCCTAACCAGTTCCATTGGTCATATGGCCAATGCCACTTTCACCCGATCCAGGAGAAAAGTCACTTTGCAGGTGGAAAAGGGACACTTTAGTGGTGACGTTGCCAGGGGCCTAGGACAGATCACATCTGCAGTTGAAATGCTACAAAATGCACAAAAAGCAGGTGGTGTTGGAGATGCTCCTCAGCATAGTGAGGACATCTCATGTGTTAGCAGCATATCTGCCAGTGATGCACTTGCTCTGTGACGCAGCAGCAGCCATACTCCTGCAGGAGGACAAGTAGGGGTAGTCAATGTTGGTCTTTGCTACACAAAGCTGTGAGGGACAAATCATAATAAGTAATTTTGGTATACTTGTTGTTATTTTGGCAATGTAGCCAACATGTGTTTGTTCTTTATTGACCACTTTGGTATCATACACATTCTTTATTCTGGTTATTCTCCTCCGTCAAATGTACAAATAGATTGTAATAATCAAAGTGTGGAATAGTATCTTCAATTCTACTGCAATGCTAGTGAAGTTAATTGAGCCGATTGCACAATATTCTTGTAACAACACAACTCATAGTGCTACCAGGATTTCACCATTATTTTGCTTACATGGATTTCATCAAAGAGATTTTTCTTTTCACCTTTTATTGATCCTTTGGTTTGAGCTACTACTGACTTTAAGAATCACTTACAAAAACAAAGACAATTCATTCTGGAAAGCTTACGTCATTCTAAACATACAATGAAAGAATATGCTGACAAGTCAATATTAGGATCTGCTCCTTTTGCTTCTGGAGTTAAAGTGTGGTTATCTTCTAATTTTCTCTCCGTTCATACAGTGTAAGAAAAGAATAACATCATTTGACATGGGTGCTGTGCTAGCTGTATCACTGAAACTAAGCTGAGCCTGACTGAGGAGGTCCAACATGTATGAAGCCTGTATTGGCCTGCTGGTGTTCCAGATCAGACAGGATCTGGCTTGGCAGGTCAGGCTGGACTGTTCTTATAGGAGTAGGACCAACACTGATTTGCATATTGCTAGGTCTGAGGTGGCATAAAGGGCAAAAGAGGGATGGGTTGGAATGTTACCTCGAGCGATTGCCAGTTGTGAGAGTATTTGCAAGGATACCTCTCATCGCTTATTGTGAGTGTGTTATTAAAGGGAGGGTGGCACGGTGACTACGGAGAGGACTCCCCATCTCCTCTAGCAGTCATGAAGGGAACTTAATTGACCCTCACACCGTCCAGTCATTGACAGGATCGAGCAGCATGCTCACGGGAGAGGCCACTGAAGAACATGAGAAAGCACGCAAAGGAGGATGTGTTCCTTCAACTTGCCTTAAGCATGGTGCTAGACAATTCATGGACGATATTCCTATAGGAAATAAAAAATTGAGATCAGAAAGCTAATGCGCCATGACGGCCCTGTGGAGAGTGTCACTGATGATGGATTGTCGCTAAGGGGCTGTAAACTGGTAGTGCTCAAAACCCTGCAAGATAGAATATTAGGACTCCCTTACCAAGGACAGCGCGGATAGCTATAGCAAAGGCAAAGTTATGGGTGAAAGTGTGATTCCCGCACATGCATGATATAGTTGAAATGCCATTCAACAATTTCTACTATAGGAGGAGAACATCATCTAAGCCAGGAATTTAAGAAGAAGTGTATAATCTCCCATTCTAAAGTCAGAGAATAGGAGTACAAGATTGGCATATAGAATGGACATTACACAACTTTTTGTGAGTCCGCATTGCACTTCCCACTGTGTCCAGAAACTCTCATGTTTGCTTTGGAAGTCAATGACATAATTCCAACAGCACCTCAAAGGGTAATAGTGATTCCAAACAAGGGAGCAAGGGGGTATGGCCAGCAGGGGAATAGAGTAACATAACGTGTATTTGTAAAGCGCACTTTCACCCATAGGCATCTTGGTGCTGAATATCAGATGTTTATTGTTACCCAACTCAAAGGTACTCAATTTATCGACCTCTGATGGATGAAAGGCTCAGTGGACCCGCAGGGATTTGAACCTGTGACCATCAGGTCAACACAGGCCCTGCATTAATCCAGTCAGATCTCCGGTGCTCCTGTCCATCTCTGTACTTACAGCATATTATAGCCCGCCACTGTAGCCTCCGAGGTCACCACACATCTTGGGAACACCCCGGAAACACTAAGGACAATGGCAGAAAGCTCTAGTGGTTGTGAGAAACACTATGTTTGCTGCCTTGAATTGATGGAACTCTCGAGCAGCGCTCTCCATCTTGGAGTTGCAGAGCTGATCTTTGCAGGTGAACCTGGTGGGGACCTCGCGGATGGAGCAGTGGGCAACTGAAACACCCAGGGGTCTTTCTTGTTAAGAACCTGTAATGACTGGATAACGGAAGTGGAGACCGGCCCGCTTCCGGTTACTGCCTTAGCCTGCATTAATATACTAGATGCCCTTAGGCCTCTCGGTGGAACCCAAGTCAATGAAGGGCCCGGCTTAAGGCCCAAGTGAAAAACAAAACATCCGGGAGGCATATTTGGAGGTTGAGACTGGAGTGACGCATGGTGGCACAAAGACAACAGTGACCTTTGGAGGTGCACAGAGGATGAGGAAGGGGATGGAGCCCAGCTGGACAGAGGTGTCCCCAAAATGGAAAATAAAAGAGCCCGAGCTGGAGCAGGGAGCATTTTAAAATGGCATACAAATCAGGTGAGATTGACAGATTGTGGGTATTACTGACTTGGTAGCGAGCTGACAGACTCTCTCAAGGCAGTTGAAGAGCTGGACATTCTGAAAGCTGCTTTGGAGAAGCCTGGCAGTACAATCTACAGTGATTCACTGTCTCAGTCATGGGGGTTCTCCAGTAAAAACAAGAAATCATGGCATCAGCACAGCGCCCCATGTGGAAATAGGGCGAAAAAAGACAACTGACATCTTCCAAATGCGGAGGCAATAACCAGGCACGAAGACTGGTTGAGCTGCCCCGCAAGTCACAAAAGGAAGAGCAAAAAGAACAATTGATGGACGGAATGCTGAACAATGTCAGACACTCACCCCCCAGACAGAGACATGGATCTAAATCCATATTTTTTTTTACTCACCATGCCATTCCAGGTTATACCCATCTATATGCAAATCAGTCTTGACCCTGCTCCCCATGGGAACAGTCCAGCCCGAACTGGCTGGCTAGGTCCTCCCTGGTCCAGAAACAAGCATCCTAGGACCGGTTTCTGGGTATTACCCTCATTAGCCAGGATAGCCTGAATCCAGTGGCATGGCGAGCATGGGGCACACGTCTGGACATACCCATCCCACTGAGGGTGACAAATGCAAAAAGAACAATTGATGGACAGAATGCTAAACGGTGTCAAACACTTCACCCCCAGTCAGAGATCTGGGCCTAAATACATCGTTTTTTTGCTCACCATGCCATTAGAGATATCTACAGAGGAAATTATAACTGCAATATCTAAACTTCAGGGAAATACCCAGGCCCGATCGGTATACAGCCACACTTTATAAGCTTTATTTTACTAATCTTGCACAAATTCTCACTAGACTCTTCAATGATATCAGAGAAATGGTGCTTCGTATAGACCTATCTCTTTGCTACAAGTAGATGTTAAACTTCTCGCAGGGATTTTAGCGGCTTGGCTAGCACCTATTTTCCCAGAGTTGGTTGCGGCTGATCAATCTGGATTCATACAAGGATGGCAAGGATGGCAATGTGACAATGTGGAGACAGTTCCAAAATCTGCTCACCCTCACTGAAAATGCACAAGATTAAAGAATGTCTTGATACTGTTGTTAGACACCACAAAGTCATTCAACAGGGTCGACTGGTCATATATGATGGCGGTCTTGAAGGGAGTGGGGCTCGGGCCCCGATTCCTCTGATGTATGGCAGTAAAGCTCTAAAGGCCCAGGGCCAGGATAAGAGTTAATGAGGGAATCTCACAGCCTATCATGATAGAATTGGGGACAAGATATGAATGTCTCCTTTTGCCACTCATACTTGCACTCGCTCTGGAAACATTTGTGCATGAGATTAGACATAGTACCCTCTGGCTTGAATTGCATGCCTTCAAGAGAGATTATAATTATAATTAAATTAGAAGCACTTTTACTGAACTCCTTATACACCAAGCAGAAGCCCTCTAACAAATCTTCCATATATCGTGGACATCTGATTATGTCCACTTTCTTGGGGGTCCTAATTTCCCGCACTACCATTCAGACTGTCACCTTGAAAGCTCCTGAGGGAGATGAGAATCAGCTAAGGTATACAAAACAATTCTCCCGGATAGTGAGGGTGGCAGGTATTAAGATGCAGATTCTACCCCAGATACTATATCTCTTTCAAATAATCATGCTGCTAATCCCACCCACTATGCTTAAACAAATCCAGAGCTCAATAAACTCCTATATTTGTTGGGGGAAGGCCCCGCAGATTGCTGCTAATATATTGCAATGTTTAGACCTATAGCATGACATCATATTTCCAGGCTGCCCATTGTGATTTTTGTGGAAATGGGTGAAAAAGGAGACCTCAAAACAATAGTGCTTCATAGAACATTCCATAGTGATCTTCCATGGTTAGAAAAAGCACAGAGAACCTGGGGACCCTACTCATATTTAGTAACTAGACTAACTGTTGCTGTGTGGGATAAAGTTGCAATATGTGAGGGGTTTGCCTCCTTTACCTCCCCTTACACTCCTATTTTTCATGATACCGAATTGACACAAGTTAAAGACCCATCAAATTTCTTTGTCTAATTGGCAGCCCCTCGGCTGCCTTATTGTGGGATATCTATTCTCTAACCAACAGCTTCTTCCATTTGAGACCCTAAACCAACAATTTGGCCTACCAGAGACTGACAAATTGACCTGTACAGACATTAGATTCTTCAGCCGTCTATGAAAGAAGGGCTCCGTCACACTGCTTTAGAAATGGTTTATAGACAGGCCCCATATTGAAGCCTTCATGTCCTTCTTATATATATTCGTAACTGATAGTACACCCCAGGTGAGGAATGAGCCCACAAAGAGCATGGAAAACTCTGTGAAAGTATGTACATGCTTGCTACAGAAGTCCACTTACAATAACATAATAACCTATTAGCTTAAAACCCCAGAAAGACTGGGGAGGTGGATTACTTCTAGGAATCTATAAGCCAAAAACCTTTTCTCCTATTTCTTTATTACTATCACCATCACACCCCAAAATAAAGATTTCCATCCTTGGGGTCTTTCCCAAAATCACTTCCTCCTCTGATCTTTTCACTAATTTGTAGCTGTGACTAATTAAAATAATTGAGAATGTATAGTGGTTTTAAAATATGTATTTCTTAAACATACAGCCTTGAAAAAGTCGTCAAACGAGGAAACATGTGTCGGCTGTTTCAGTTTTGGATTTCAATCAAATCGAGTTCATGCGCATGGCACTTTGGATGGCCGTCTCACACCAGCCAAACCATCATGCTCACTGAAGCTGTCTCCAACCCGAGCTGCTTTGCCAGGTTGGAGGCAGCACGTACAGGCTCCCGGTCTCATTGGGAGAATAATGCATAGCTCCCAGGCCAATCCTGACAACGGCTTACAGCAGCATGAGAGCAGCGTCAGGATTGGCTGCAGTGGAGTCTGGGAGCATGTGCCTGCAGAAGAGAGAAGCAGAAGAGCGCGACCAGCTGCAGGTAAGTTTTTTTATTTTTTATTTTGTTATTTGTCGTCTGTCATCCTCTGACCCCTTCCCCACCTCCCTGCTACTCTTCGACAACACCAACCGCTATTGCTTCTCCATCACTCCCTTGCTGGCTAGCAACACATTGTGCCCGACACCATCTGAAAACTAGTTGAGAAAAGGAAATATATTAGAAACAAGATCGGCAAATAAACAAAGAAGGAAAAGACATTGCAACAGACAAAGCACTTGGGCCTGATTTAGATATAGGCAGAGGGCCCATGGGTCTGCCATGGGGATGGAGTAAATAACTCCATTTCAATGTTAGAGAGGCTGCCCGTCTAATTTATAAATGACCACCAAGCTGGCCGTTATTTATAAAAGCATTGGCATGAAACGCCCTCATTGCGGATCATGCCAATGCATTTTACTGTTTGCTGCAGGACTGCGTTAGAGGATGCTTCCCTGCAGCAAACCAAATTGTATTTCTTTTTTTCCCCAAAAATAAATCCCAAAACGGAATTTTCTTTGTAAGAAGAAAAAAATATAAAGCCTACCATGGCGGAGGCAGCATTAGAATGATTTAACTGTTCCTTACCACCAAGTAGGCGGTTGCCAATTATGGCAAATTTAACGCTGGCCACTTTTGTGAAAGTTGCCATTCCTTGACCCAGCTGGTCCAGTGACTTCACAGAGGCACTGGGACTGAGACAGGGTTCTTCCTGCCTTGGGAGAGTGTGAACGACTCCCGGACCAGGAACAAAAGCTGCTTCCGCAATGTAGGTGTGACCCCTCCCCACACTACAAGATAGCTTGCAAAGGGTGTTAGCCCAAAAGGCAGACATTAAAGCTGATGCTGCCTTTGAAGGGCCACTGCAACAATACTCCCTCACAGGAAGCCTGTTGTTTCCCCTAGACAAGGTAGAGCCAGGACCAAGGAAGGGAAAACCTGTTTCAGAACCAGTTTTCATTGGGTGTGCAGCCCATGGCAGTCACACCCACGCCCTCCTACACTCAAGAAATACTTCAGCCATGTTTGTGGCATGCAAGTTGCACTCTGGGACAGCCAGATGCCACACATCAAAAATACTGTGTCACCAGATAGGAAGGGACCTACTAGCCCATTGGCTAGTGACTCCGTTGTCCCCTTGTAGCACTTTACTGGGATATAATGGGCACCTCTGACACCCAAGACTTCAGAACTCATCGCATTTGGAACAAGGGCAAAAGAAGATCACTTTGCACTTGTTAAAAGCGCTTGTAAAGGGGCTGTGAAGTTGGAGCAACTGCACTCGCTACACTTTGGGTTAGCGGAGTTGGGATCCTGTTCTGCATGCCTGCCTCAAGGAAATGTTGATTCCCAGACCCAATCCAAAGCAGAGGCTCCAAGGGTCAGTTGGCTGCCCCCCCTAGAATTGCACTGAGGACATTAAAGCGGCAAAAGCCCAAACCACATTTCTGGAAGTCACTGCAGCTGTTTTACCGCTACCGGACGCCGGACACTTGTATGGATAATTTGGAGATAGCCAAAAGTTGCACCTGTGTCTGTTGGACCCATGAGTGTAGGTTGTGACCAGATGTATCCACCACAACAGACACTAGCCCCCACCAACAGTTTGCACCATGACAGCTGTCTTCAAGAACAAAAAGTCTACATCTGCAGCCCTTTTGCCCCTTTGGAGGATTCTGAGATTCATGGCCTAAGTCACCCCGACTCACCTGTGGCCCGAGGATGTGACTGGGCTTCGCCCCTGTGGACCGCACAGAATCTGAAGCATCCATTGAGCATCTTTAAGTCTGCATTCCTAAGCATCAGGACTACTTCATGAAAGTCAATGGCGGTTATCCTCTAAAGTTTTGAACTCGCTCTAAAAATTTCATTGGTGGCCAGGTAACTGTTCAAAGATTTTATCCTGTTTAATATGATCATCCAACCCGGGTCGGAGTAGCCGAACTCAGTGTTTCAAACTTTTCAAAAGTGTACAAAGCTTTGACTTGCCAATGCTTTTTTGCGGTTGATGCCAAAGTTTTTAAATGCTTTTAAAAATCATATGTCATGAATTCTCTGGTGGATTTTGGTCATCAAGTGCTCTAAACATTCATAAAAATATGCTCTATTTTATAAATTGTTGTGTCTCTTTCGTGTTGTGTGACTTCCTTATTCCATTGTTTGGTGCTGTTAAATGCTTTTACACATTGCTGCTCAGAGCCATAGCTACCCAGGGCTGAGCTTCAGGTTTTCAAAAGAGCCTGACAGGATCCAAGACAGTTTTTCCAAGTGTATCCCATGATAAGGCGTCACAAAAACATTGGTGCCTAGCGGTGGAATCCAGAACTTGTGTTTAGCTGTACTAGACAATTAATAAGTTGTTACTGACAGAAAGTCTATACTATTTTAGATTCTAGCAGCAGTCTTAAGAAGTTGTCAAATGTTCTGCAAGCACTAGGCATATTTTTCCTCAAGCCAGAGAGAGGCTGACCACCAGTTCTTTTTAAGTAGCATGCAAGCCTTAAAGATGAAGAATTGACCTGTTGACCAGGCTAACCTGTCCTAACTTACAATCAGTGATTTAAGAGGGATGTGCTGAAGGATAGAAATTGGACTGGGCCTGTCTGCTAAGAAACAAGAGCTGGAGACAGCTCCTAAAACCTGGGGGCAAACAAGGGAACTCCAGGCTCAAGTTTAGTTGGCAGAGGAAGTTACCCCAGAGAGTGGTGATGAAGACAATTCCTACAGAGGTCTCTTTGACATTGGAGGGGACAACTGCAGTGTAGTCCCTAGAGCTAGGTCAAGACATGAGTCTATGTCGGGGAGTGAGAGGAGCTTCATTCCAGTATGAAGGCCCAGGGACTTAGATTCCCAGCTCAAGTCTCTGCAGCTTGAGGAGAGAAGCCTGGAGATCCAGGAGAGAAGGTTGGCACTTGACCTGGGAAGAGCCAAGATGGGTTTGAATCCCCAAGGTAATGGAGGCAGCAGTACTGATTTAGAGGTGCACGCAGGTGGTACTCATGATCCCAGGTTGCCCAAGGACATACTGGCGCATGCATCAAGCTATTTTGCGATCGCAAACCTTGCGAATCACAAAAAATGGCCGTTTGCGATCGCAAACTAGGCCTTTTCAATGCATAAACACAATTCTGAGAAATCGCATGAGAATCGCAAAAATAAGGAATCGCAATTTTGCGAGTACCTAAATTGAGATCCCTTAATTGCGAGTCGCAATTAGAGAATCGCAAAGCTATGCAAGAAAAATCGCAAATACCGATTTTCATGAAAACTAAATTGTGCGATCGCAATTTACCAAATTTTACAGGCAGGTGGTAAACAGGTGAAAAGAACCCCAACAGGTGCAGAACATTAGCAAAGTATTTAAAAATGCCCAGGAGACCTCAGAATGTTTCATAATGGCAGCACTCTACGTCATGGCGAGGAGGATGAGGCTACGGGCAGCAGCACAGAGAAGAAGGAGATTACAGGAGCGCATTTATAGAGTGCGCATCACATTGTTGGGGCAAACTGAAGAGGAGATCTATGACAAGTATAGGCTAAATGCTGCCATGATCCTTGATCTGATTGCTGAATTGGATCCCCTACTGCAGCGCCAGACTCACAGGACACATGCCATTCCCACTCATGTGCAGGTCCTCTGTTCCCTGCACCTACTAATGTCCGGCAGCTTCCAGGGTGTAGTCACTGTAGCTGGAGGGGTGTCACAAAGTTCCCTGTCACGTTTCTTTAATTCATTCCTTAAGGCCATTTGGACAAGGATTAGCTCCCCCTCAACCCCACAAGATTTGCTTAAGACTAAACTAGACTTCTATCAGGTAGCCTGGTTTCCCCGTGTAACAGGTTGCATAGATGGAACTCATGTTGCCATTTGTCCACCATCAGTGAATGAGTACATCTTTAGAAACCGAAAACCCTATCATTCACTGAATATCCAAGTAGTCTGCAATGCAAAAAATATAATCACTGACATTGTGGCACAATACCCTGGCAGCACACATGACTCGTACATATTTAGACACAGTGGCATACACACTCGTCTCCTTGGGTGTGAATTTGGAGAAGGACAACTGCTTGGTAAACATATGTTACAATTTCTCTGACACTATGGCCCAATGGTAATTCATATCTGTCACTAACCGTTTGCTTACTACCCTGTAGGTGACAGCGCATACGCGGTGCGCAAATACATCCTGACACCATACCTCAACCCATCTACCCCAAGTGAGCAGGGTTATAATGCAGCGTACATCACAACATGAAACGTCATAGAGCGCACCTTAGGCCTGCTGAAAAGTAGGTTTCGCTGCCTCCACAAGACTGGCGGGGCGTTGCACTACCGACCAGAGACCTGCTGCAGAATTGTGGCCACATGTGCCATGCTGCACAACATCACTACTAGGATAGGCATACCTGTGGAACTGTCAGACAGCGAGACTGAGGAGGACAACCAGTCAGGGCAACCACTATGAGCAGCAGCTGGGGCAAGCTTAGCAGAAGGGAGAAGGAGACGTGCAGAAATTACACAACATTATTTTTGAGGTGGGTAATGATGAGACAAGATACAGCATGGTTGAACTGTACTGTATGTATTTTTATGTTGAAATGTGGTAGTGTTAATGCACACAGACCAGGTGATGAATAGCACAGTGAGTGTAAACAAAATAAATCAACAAGACATCATCATTGGACTTGAATGTCAGTCACAACTTTTGCATTGATAATGGTTATATCACCATATAGGAGGTAGTCTGCCAACGCCACCCTATTTTTTGCGTCCACGCACTCTCAAACGCCTTTTGGTGGGCTCATTCACGGCTTTCCTGGAGGCGTCTGAAGGTGTGGTACTCCTAGTAGTGCGCCTCCTGCATGTAGTCACTGGCACCAAGAGACTACTGAGGCTGGACGTCTCCTGACTTTCCCCTCCCCCAATACATTGCTGCCCTCAGCAGATGCAGTCTGAAATTGCTCTGCTGCATTTGTGACCTGGACGAGTCCCCTGGCCACATCCCCACAACAATAGCTAATTTCCACATGCATGGCCGACGGCACAGACCGACGGGACAGCAGAGCTGTGTTGTTGTTCAGACGGTTGTTGGATCTGGTGTAGCCATCTAGGCGCACTAATAATTGTCAATACCTTTTTCTTTGGGACACCTGGTCCTCCTGCATCACCCTTCATAGCCCCTGTATGGTCTCATTAAACTGTCTTTGTCCTTCCACCACTGCTGTAGTCAGCTCTTTCAAGCAGTCTCTCATTTCTGCCATGTTGTTTGATATATTGCAAAGTTGTGCCTGCATTAATCGCATGTTCTTTGCTTGCAGGTGCTGCACCCTCGGCATTTGGCTCTCCAGCGCACCGCAGACATTTGGACTTTCATCCTCTGGTGTTGTCATCTGTGCCCTTGACCTGTGCCTCCGGGTTTGGTTATTACTGCGCCGGACCTATGACTGGGGTCTTGTCGTGTGTGAACCTCAAGGCTGGGATGTCTGGGGATCATGTTCGCTCTCTTCCTCAACTTCCATGGCAGGAAGTGGTGAGACTGTGGACCTGCGTCTAGTGGGTGCAGGGTTTGTGGGGCCACGGGTGTCTCCACATCTCCCTCAGCCGGAGTCTCCTGTGTGTCTCCACCTTCACTTCCCTCTGACTCCTCTGCTGCTGCATCTGTGATGTTAAACAGTGCAATTTTTAGTCATTTTTTAAAGAATTGAGTGTCACATACTACATTTTTTTGTTCCATTAAATTACTATCTGACACATAGTGTCCATATGTTTTACTTTCTTGTTGTACTCGCCTACCATCTTCCCTTCCATGCCTGTTACTCCCATAATGCATTTGGGTGTTGCAAGTAAAATGTGGACTGGGGTATGATTCTGAACACTAGAGCTGAACTGACGTGATGTTTCTAGATTTATATTCTGCTTTAAATGGACATTTGTATGCATCTTACCTTGTGAAGTACTGGCCGGTGCAGAGGTTTCCAACTGCGTCACTCCGACTACAGCTTCAGGCTGCAGTGTGGACTCCACTAGGTCCTTCAGGGGTGTATTCCCAGGCAGGGTTGCAGGTCCCCCTTCGGTCTTCTTTGCCTTCGAAAGCCTGTTAGCAACCCTCTCCTTTGCACGGTGCGCAGGTCATACCACCGTTTGCGCAGGTCTTCGATTGTGCGGTGGGTGACCTCCACTGCGTTCAATTTGGATTGTATCCTGAGCCAGATTTTTCGCTTCTCTGACTCAGGGACCTGGAGTGATAGTTTGCCAAACACCTTGTCATGGCTCCTCACAACCTCCTCAATGAGGATTGCTGTCTCCTTTTCACTGAATTTGAGTTTCGTTTTCTTATTAGCAGCTTTCTTCCCAGTTGCTCCTGAGTCCAACTTTTTGGCACAGAACAGTATTTGCAAAGCAAAAAAGGTAACCTCAGCTGTGCTACTGCACTCTGCCTCCTCCTCTGACTCTCTCAGTGCACTGGAATCAGCATGGGATGCATCACTGATTGTGGTCTCATCAAGCTGCAAAAAAGTGACTCGCAATTTGCGATATCGCAATTAGCGATTTTGCAAATTGCGATATCGCAAATTGCGATTTCTCTAATAGCGAGTAGGTAATATGTAATGGCTATTTGCAATTGCGAATATTACCGATTCGCTATTTTTTAGAGAATTTATTCCTGCATTGCATTTTGAGATTCCTTATTAGCAATTCCTTCAAAATCGCTAATAAGGAATCACAAACTCAAAGTTTGATGCATGTGCACCATAGTTCCTTTATTCAATGAAGGTGATGATATAGACAAATCCAATGAGAGATCTCTAAGAATGAGAAAGGCGGGTGCACAACATTGGGGAGCCGTGTTATGGGAATTGTTGCCCACAGTAGGGAGGGATAGATTTCTCACACTAGAGGATGAGGTAGCAAAATCCTACACTCACATGAGACAATCAATCAATCAATCACGGGTTTATATAGTGTGGCTACTCACCTGTAAGGATCTCAGGTACTCATTCACCTATCTGGCCTCACACCTGAGAAGTACAGATTGAAGTTAAGGAACACTGCAAAGGGGGCTCCACAAACATGAGTAGACTTTGTAGATGCATCTGTGTTAAGTCACTGGATGGCTGGCTAAAAGGTAACCAGGTTGATACCTATGAGGGCTTGTTGGAAAAGGGCCCTCTCTAAAGGGTCACCCCAAACATTTTGCCTTCCTCCTCCTCTTTTTCTGACCTTCTTTTTGTTGGCTTTAGGACCATTGGTGACCAGTGCTAAAGCGCATGCTCTGTCTCCCTTGAGCATGTTATAATTGGTTTACACCTGTTTGACATTGTTGATATACTTGTAAGTCCCTTGTAAACTGGTATGACATATACACAGGGCCTGTAAATTAAATGACACTGGTGGGCCTGCAGCACTGATTTTGCCACACACAGAAGTAGCCTTTCAAACCTGTCTCAGGGCTGCCACTGCAGGGCCTCTGTGTGCAGTTTATTGCCACTTCGACTTGTCATTTAAAACTACTTGCCAAGCTTGAAACTTCCCTTTTATTACAGATAGGTCAACCCTAAGGTAGGCCTTAGGTAGCCCTAAGGGCAGGGTGCTTTGTAATTGAAAAGTAGGACATGTGCTGTTATGTTTTGCATGTCCTGGTAGTGACAAACAGCCTAGTTTATTTTTCACTACTGTGAGGCCTACTACTCTCATAGGACCGCCCTAGGTGGCACGGGTTTTGGGGGTGACAGCCAGCCCACTCTCCCCCGCTCTTACCTGCGGCCGTCGCGCCCTCAAGAATCATGGTATTGACCCCCTCCCATCTGCTCTTACCTGCGGCCGCATGAATGGCCAGCACCCCCCGCTGTTTGATCTGGCCGCCGTGAGCGGCAAACGCAGGGACCGCCATAGGCGGCCTAAGGCCTAGCTACGCCACTGGTTGTTTACTAGCCTTAATCCAAAGCAGAAGGTCTAAGTGTCAGTTGGCTGGCCCCCCAAGTGCAGCACTGGGGACATTAAAGCTAGAAGAACCCAAACAGCATTTCTAGTATCCACTGAAGCTGCTTTGCCACTAGCTGATGTCAGGCATTTTCCGACTGACAATTTAGATATAGCCAAAAGTTGCACCTGAGTTTCCTGGACCCATGGGTGTTGGTTGTGAACAGATTTGTCCCGCCCAAGGCACACTAGCCCCCACCAAGGGATTGCACCACAACCACTGTCTTGCAAGAACGAAAGTTCTGCATCGGCAGCGCTTTGACCCTTCCATAGAGGACTAAATGGGTCCTTAAGATCCATGGCCGGAGTCACCTCCACTCATTTGTGGAAGGAGGACTCAACCATACTTCACTACTGTGGACCGTACAGCATCTAGAGCATCCATTGGGCATCTTTAAGTTTGCATCCCTCAGTATCAGGACCACTTCATAGAAGTCAATGGCGGTTGTCCTGTAAAGTTTTGAACTTTCTCTAAAAAGTCTCCAGAGCAAAAACCTGGAATGAGCTACCGGCAGACATCAGACACATCCCCTCCCTGAACACCTTCAGGAAGACCCTCAAGACCTGGCTCTTCAGCTAAATAGATCTGCGGACCGCCCCGCTCAGCGCCTTGAGACTATCACGGGTGAGTAGCGCACTTACAATTCCCTGATTGATTGATTGATTGATTGATTGATTGAAGGCCAGATAACTGTCCAAAAATTTATTTTAGGCTTGCTAGACCTTTATCCTGCTGGATTTGGTCACCCAACGTGGGTCAGATTTGCTGAACCCAGTGTTACAAACTCATACAAACTTTTCAAACATTTACAACATTTTGATTTGCCAATGCTTGTTGATGTCAACGTTTGTAAAAAATTCACATCTCCGGAACCCTCTGGGGGATTTTTGTCATGATGGACTCTTTATTGCAGCCCATTCTTTTTCTGTGACTTTCTTATTCTGTTGTTTTGTTCTGTAAAATGCTTTAATCATTGTTACTTTGCTAAGCCTTGCTGCTCAGAGCTATAGCTACCCAGGGTTGAGGTTAAGATTTTTAAACGAGCCTGCCTGGACCCAAGGCAGTTTTTGCGAGTATATTTCATGATAAGGCCTCACTGCTATATCATATAATATATCCAGAGTCTGACATAGTGCAACTGTCATCTGCCCTATTAACCTACACCAATTTTATTTGACAGTTTTTTGCTTTCACACCAATAAATATCCATTCCAATGCTATAAGCATACAACATTCCTCTAACGCCAGACCTACTGACATTGTCAATGCTTGTTGTAACTACCTTTGACATGGAAATGCTGGCCACTCAAGCCTAATGGAGTGTTGGTTACATTTTTGGATTTGCCCAAGCCACATCATAAATACCTGCCTTTTTGCCATTTACATATTGCATTGGTAATTGGCGATAAAGTAGTTAATCTCCGCTGTTGAATGTGATGAGTTGGGATTCCCCTTACAACCTTATAAGTAAACAGAAGCAGGCACCTTAACCTGTTACGTGCCAAAGACGGAATTGTTCCGTCCTTGGCCATGGTGCTTGTGTGCTGAGGATGGAACCATTCCGCCCTGGCACCCACCCATGGAGGAAACGCTAGCGCTCCTCCCTTGGGCCGCCCATCTATGGGCCCCCATCGGGTATGGCAGTGGAAGCACTTCCACTGCCACCTCCGACCACCCCCGTAGCATCTAATGACGTCGGCACATGTCTTCCAAAACATGCCTGGACTGCTGGAAGCTATTTGCTGCCAGTGCGTTGGAGAGAAACAAGTAAGTTTCTCCTCCAGGGAGGGTTTGGGGAGGACAGAGAGGCACGGAGGAAAGGATAGAGTTTTTCCTTTCCCCCTGTGTTTCTTTGCAGTGCATTCCTGCTGTACAGTCACGAGTGGGGCCACGATCACTGAGCAGGAATGCACCCACTAGCCACCAGGGATGTTTTGGGGCAATTTTTGGTGCATGGGAGCGGCCCCTTGGATTCCAGAACTTTCCATCACAAAAATGTGATAAATGTGAGGAAAATGTTTTTTTAGACAAATTTTGGAGTTTATAAGGGATTATGGGTATAAAAATGTAGACAGCCATGCAAGTTAGTCCATCCTGGTATCCCCTAGGTGTCTAATTGTTTTTAAATAGGCAGGTTTACTAGGTTTCCCAATGTGCCGGCTAAGCAAAAGCCCAAAATCCACCACTAGGCACATTACAAATAAAGGGTCATTTTCCAGTTGAAAAATGTGATGTGTCCATGTTGCGTTTTGGGACGTTTCCTGTCGCGGGCACTAGGCCTACCCATAAAAGTGAGGTGCCATTTTTATTGGGGGACATAGGGGAATACAGAATAGTAGAACAGGTGCTAGTACCAATTGTCTTTCTCTGCATTTGTGCCTTCCAAATGTAAGACAGTGTGTAAAAAAAACAGTCCTTTTGAAAAAGGCCCTCTAGTTCACATGCTAGTATGGGTCCCCACAAATTCAGAGATATGCAAATAACCATTGCTTCTAAACTCCATATCTTGTTCCAATTTGGGAAATACATAGGTTTCCTTGATACCTATTTTTCATTCTCTATATTTTACCACCTGAACTGCTGTATACCCTGTACACAATGAAAAAACACTGCAAGGTGCAGCTCAGTTATTGGCTGTGGGTACCTTGGGTTCTTGGTGAACTTATAAGTCCTATATATCTCCACAACCAAAAGGGTCCAGCAGACGTAACCCTATATTGCTTTTAAGAATATGCCATCGTTAGAAGAAGTTACAGGTGAAAACATAGGCACAAATGTTTTTTTCAACTCAATTTTAATGTATTTTTGTTTCAACTGTTACTTTCTACAGGAAAACCTTGTAGTATCTACACAAATGATGCCTTGCTGAATTTACAATTTTGTCTATGTTTCAGAAATGTATAACTTTCCAGTATCCACTATTGGTTTCACATTCATTTCTACCACTAACTGTAAGGAGGTTTAAAGACCAAAAAATAGGAAAAATGGTCTGTGTCCCAGTAAAATGTCAAAACTGTGTAGGAAAATGTAGTTTTCTGACAGATGTCAGCCTGTTCCTAAAAGCTGGGAAGACTGTGATTTTAGCACCACAAACCCCTTGTTGATACCCTTTGCAGGCAAAAAACAGATGCTTTCTTCTGCCTCCATTTTTTCCCATTTTTCCCCCCAAAAACACATTTAGCTGTATTTTGGCTTATTTCTCAGTCCACTCCAGGGGATTTCACAAACCCTGGGAACCTTTAGAATTTCCAGGATGTTGGAAAAAAAGGACGCAAATTTGGCATGGATGCCTTATGTGGACAGAAAGTTATGGGGGAGGGGTGTTGTTGTAAGCTTGGCAGTGAAAGATTATGGCAATTTTCTTTTTCCTGAACCCGAGGCATAATACTTCAGGGTTGCTGTGTCTCTTGGTTACCACTGCTGTCACTAGAGCTGCCCTCTTGCACCCAGTGCCACGAAGACTGTACTTTGATCATGAACTTGTCATTGTCTATCAAGCTTTGAGTGTCTCGAGACTGCAGAGAGGTTACAAGGCTTACTAATGATCTTGCTGCAGATGAGAGCCTTTCCCCTTCACCGTGGCTCTTCTGTGATCGTTTCCTGCGGGAGTGGCTGGTGTCAGAAAAGTGTCGTGAGGGGTCGGGGAGGAGGACGGGGGGGGGGGGGGGGGGGGGACAATGGACAAATGAAAAAACAATAAAAAAGAACTTACAAAGGCAGCAGGACATCAGGATTGACCTGAGCACCCTCGATTTGGCTCCCGGAGAGACTTGGAGCCATTGCCTGCTGTCTCCAACCCAGCAATGCAGTGCAGCCCGGGTCGGAAACAGCTCAGTGCACATGTCGGTTTGGCCATCCTGAGACAGCCGGCCAAACCAACATGTGCACTTTTAACAGTGCCCACCACTCCCCCTTGTCACTGTTACCCAGTCTGCCTCGCCCCCAAAGACTCACCTGACCGGGGAAAAAAACGTTAATAAACACATTTTACTTTTGTTTTATTTTTCACCTACTGACAGTGGAGGCGGCGCTCCTCCTCCATAGCGGAGGACTGGAGCCACCTCTGGTTTCCGCAGCTGTCTTCATCTGTTACCTTGTCTTTGGTGTCAGAAGCTCCTCTCACTGCACAGGTCCCTTTCCCCACTTGTGGAGATTGGAAGTGCTTCTGTGACTCTCAGAGCTGCATAAATGATAAGCCAGTGTTCAGTGACAGGATTGACACTCTGATCCTGTCTCCACCATTGTGCGCTGGGCAACAAACCTAGTAATTGTTGGTGGGGGTGGGCGGAATAAGGATGGATGATGGAGTCCCAGCTGTGCGGACTCTTTCATACCCACTCAAACACTCGAACCCTTTGGTTCAAGTTAGGTTTTGCACGAGGTGTTAGTGCGTACTAATCTGCCCCTCCCCCGCTCAGGCTTCCCTCAGCTGGTCTCAGGGCTGTTTCTACCATTAGGCAAGACTAGTCAGCAAAAGGGGGGGCCGGCATTTTTCAATTCTCGCTTTCACACTCAGACATTTTGTTCTTTGTTTTTGAAGCAATTTCGGATTTTATTTTTAAATTGAAATATCTAGTCTGTTTACATTAAAACAATCTCTCATACAATCTCATAGAACCTAGACCCTAAAATATATTTAAGTTTTAGGTTCAAGGTTATAAGGTTAAAAGTATCATATTCACCCTAGCTTAGCACTTACCTGTGTACTTCTGAGTTTAAAGGTGAGAACATTTACTGTCAAGGTCGGACTCATTTATAAGGCAATTAGGCAATGCCAGTCGGGCTGGTCTGACAGGTCAGTGTGAGGGCTGTTTTTAGGTCTCACCTACACAGTGCATACACCTTGTCCCAGAGACGTATTGTTTACAATTCGGTGGAATCAACCCGCCCACAGCATACTATTAGCTGTTTTCGTTTTCAGTCTCATTTCCAAAATTTCTTAGCTCCTGTAGGTTTCGCTTCCTTTCTTGTGTTAGCTCCTCCCACACCACTCTAAGCCGCTCAATGCCACCCTACTCTACGCCACTCTATTCCACTCTAATCTACACCACTACACTTTACACAATGCACTCTACGGCACTGTACCCCACTCCACTCTACCCTACTCTACTTTATGCCCACCACACTACTTTATGCCTCTCCACACTACTCTATGCCACTCCACACCCCTTCAGAGCTCTCTACTCTATGCTACTCCACAATTCCACAAGTCACTCTACTCTACACCACACTCTATTCTATACCACTCCAGTCTACTGAACACCACTAACTCTACGCCATTCCCCTCCACACAATGCCACTCTATGCCACTCCACTCTGCCCCACTCTACGTAACTGTACTGTATGCCACTCTACTCTTTTTATATATATATTTTAATTAATATTACAAACTAACAAAACAATGCAAAATAATCATCAGGCAGAGTGTATAAGAGGCAGCAAACTATTTGAAAGACCAGTAATATCAGAACCAATATAGCAGATGGGGAGGGGTGTGAGCCTGTAGTGGAGACTCCTCAAACCAAAAGACCCATTGCACTATACTCCAGTTCCATAGTCCAATCACCCATCCTTCCTCTAGCACACACATGTACACCCATGGCGAGGCCTGCCATGATATCCAGGAATCCTCAGAGACAGCCCTCCAGCAACAGTGCCATGTCCAACAGGGCAGCTGTGGGCGAGGGAACACCCAAAAGTTGCTCATCGACAGTAGTCGTCCCCCACGGTCCACTAGTGGACAGGCCAGCAATATGGCGTCCCAAGCAGGCAAAATCAGCACCCGCCGAACTCCCATGGCCTCCTCCCTACGAATCTCCTCTCTTTCACATTACACCCACCTCATCAGCTCCAAACCCCAACTATATATATATCCAGGCTCCACACTGACTTACAGCTCATAGTTAATTGTCTGCAAGCAAGAAACAAGCAGATCCAGAAATCTATCCATAGCTTTCCGAGCTGTGGTTTTGCTTGTGTAGGCTCAGTAGACACAGCTAGGGGCTAAGCACAAATTCCTGGTTGGTGTCTCAATGGATCACCTGGGGTACCAAAGCCCAGTATGATGACAAGAGGGAGCAAGACCATACCATATGGAAAAAGCCGGTATCCTGCAAAAAACATCGAGGGCACTCTGACATCGTGGCTGGGAACATAGCATCTATGTGCAGGGGGTGAGATTAGCCTGGTGTAAATAGTAAAATTATATAAGTTTGAAGCAGGCGTTCCGAAGCACCCTAGGGGTGCACTCCAGAACCCTCCTCCAAGCCTGTTCAGTCAAGAGCATTCCAAGGTCTGCCTCCCAGCACAAACATAGCTTCGTTAGGTGCAGCTGGGCCCTCTGCAGGAGAGCTCTATAGTGTAGCATGGCCACCTTCGTCCATTCCGAAATAAGAAAAAGAAGGCAGAGGCTGTCGTGGTGCAGTGGTTCTGCAGCCCCAGGTCTCCACCATTCGTGTATCCTGTGGACTAGCATGCCGTGGAGCAAAAAGTGTCGCACAGAGAGGTTATAAGTCTCCTGGAGTGCTAAAAATGGCCACAGTTGGCCTCCTGCAAAAAGATCACCCAGTACCATGACCCTGGCTGTCGTCCACCTATGGTGACCCATCCAGACCCCTGTTGCTCCCAGCACTGAGCAAACAGGAGCAGAATCTCAAGCGTGTACAGCATCTAGGTATGCATCCTCCTAAGAGCCCTGCCCCAAACAAAGCATTCTGTTCTGATCAACAAATTCAAAGTTTGCACACTAGAGGGAAGAGCAGGTTTTAGCAAGACCCTGGTCAAAAACTCCTTGAATGGAGAGCCACCCTTTTGGGTACCCAAACCATCTCAGAGACAGGACCGCCAACCAGCCACCCATTGTAATTGTGCTGCATCATAATACAATTGGGGGCCGCTAAGCGACCCTCCGTTGCTGGTAGGCGCAACTTCCAGAGGCCCACATGGCACCGCAAAGTGCCCCAGTATGATAACAACAGCATACTGTCAAGTTCCCCCCAAAATGTCTGGGGCAGCTCTAATGGGAGGGCCGCAAACAAATAAAGGAGACAGGGCAGGATAGAGAACCGTCTTGGAGACAGCAACCCAGCCTCTCATCGAAAGTGGCAATGTTGTCCAGAAGGCTACTGACCGTCTCAAACCAACAAGAGCGCAACTGCAGTTGCAGACAGAGAACAGTTCTGCCAAACTATAAATGGAAACCCCCAAGTATTGAAAAGGATAATGCTCCCACCACCAGTGCCATGGGAATAGTCCTGCACTCCATTACATCACCTGAAGGGGATAGACGCAGGACTTGCTCCAGTTGACCTCCATTACCGAATAGCAGCCAAAATCTGATAGCGCTGACATCGGCCCCCTTTAGTTAACATCATCACCCCTCAAATACAACAACATATCATCTGCATATAAAGAGAGATATATACATTCAGAAGTGAGGTGCCGTTTACAAGTGTTAGCCCAAGCGAACTGGTTGGGCCAAAGGTTCCAGGGTCAGGGCGAACAATAGAAGGGATTGGGAGCAACTCTAGTGGGTGCCCTGCTTAACCACAAAATCCTCCCAGATCAGAGAGGCAGCACAGTTCCTAACAAGTAGGCGAGTGTAGAGGAGCTTCATCCACTTGACAAAGGATAGGCCAAGGCCCATACCAAACATGGTAGCATAACTCCCAAAAGAGCGAGTCAAATGTTTTTTTAATGTCCATCAAAAGAAGCAGCGCCCTTTCCGGGAAGTGCTGCCGTTGGTCCAAAGACAGGAGCAGTTGACAAATATTAGGCATGGTGCTACGTATGGGAATAAAGTCTGTCTGATCAGGATAAACCATACAGCACATATGAGGGAGAAAACAGGTGGATAAAACATTGTCAGGATGTTGTAGTGGGTGTTAAGCATCTATAGCGCGTGGTAGGAGTCAAGGAAGAGCAGGTCCCTATCATTCTTTGTAAGAGATACAATAGCAGCTTCACATAGGGAGGAAAGAAGTAGGCCCACTGTCAGGAGTCATTAAAGAGAGCTGAAAGTTTGTTTCCATAGCAAAAAATATGGAAAGGTCTTCTGGGGTCACCACCTCCTGCAGCCAATACTCCAAGAATGCCAACAGTGAATCACCCTCAACCCTTTCAGGCAGCACCACAATCTGTACATTATTTCGGTGGGCACGACCCTCCTGGTCATTCTGCCGGGCCACCAGGCACCGTTTTTGTGCCGCTATAATGCAATGGTGCACAAATTGGATGGCAGGAGTCAGGGATTGCATAGTGTCCTCCAGATCATGGACCATCTCCAACAGTTTCCGTCAGTCTTCCCGGATAAAGCACAACTCTACTGAAAGGACCTCAAACTTGCCATCCATATAAGTCTTATCCCCGCTCCCAGCACCCTGCTTGATCACCTAATTGGGTGCGCTTGCAGTCCCATCCTCTTTAGTTTGTTGCATGCACCCCATGATGACCCCATAAAGGAAGAAAAGAGCACAGAAGATAGATGCAGTTGCGCACAACTTGCTAGCTGTAGGCCTAGTCAAGCACATCCCAGGTTGGGCCATGAACACAGCCACTCGCTCATCAAATGTTGTAATGGGGGTCAGAATAACACCAAAGGGTGTAACACAGGAACAAAAGGGACCCAAAACAACATGGCGATGGAGGGGCATCCAGGGACAGTCACTCCTAGCAGTGTAATCAACTACCGAGCTCGATAGTGTGATACACCAAAGAGAATCCACCTCCCCAGGCTTATGCCAGAAGGCCCCTGCTCACCAAAACCTGAACATCCTGCACCAGTTGCTGAAGAGCCCCTTATTAGTAGGAGGGGAGACGGTTTCCTGCAAGATAAAGAAGAGGCAGCAAAGTCATCACCAGGGGACCGGCAGAGAAGTAAGCATCAGCGCACACCAGCCCACACAATCCCCATCCACATGTCTTCGGGGTGCTCCATGGAAGAACTAAGGTCAGTAAAACATTCAAACACCAATGCTCTCCACTGTACACTGTGCGACGCCACTCCACTCCATTCCACTCCAGACAATGCTTCTCTAAAGCACTCTGCGCCATTCCACTCCATGCCTCTCCACTGTACTCTACACTACTCTACTCTACATCACTCCACTTTACTTTACGCTACTTTATTCTGGGCGTCTCCACGCCACTCTACTCTACCCTATGCCACTCCAGTCTACTCTGCGCCATTACACTCCATTCTAATCTACTCTATTCACCCCACTCCACTCTATGCCAATCCACATAATGCAACTCTATCCCATTCTACTCTATGCCACTCCATTCCATGTCTTTCTACTCTATGGCACTCTACTCTATGCCACTCCACTCTTTACAACTGTACTCTACTCCACTCTGTGCCACTCCACTTTACACCACTCTACTCCATGCCATTTTACCCCACTCCAACCCACTCTACGCAACTCCACTCTATGCCACTCCGCTTTACCACTCTACTCTACGCCACTCTATTCCACTCCATGCCACTTCAATCTACTCCAGTGTATGCCATGCTACACTACTCCACTCTCACGACTTCACTCTACGCCACTCCACTCAACACAATGCCACACTAGGGCACACTACATTAGTCCACTCTAGGCCACTCTAGACCACTCCACTCTACTCTACATCAATCCACTTTACGCCACTCCACTCAACTCCACGCCACTCTACTCTGTGGTACTCTGCTTCCTACCACTTTATTGTACGCCACTCCACTCTACTCTATGCTACTCCACACAATGCCACTCTACCACACTGTGTGCCACTGCAAAGTACGCTACTGTACTCTATGCCATTCTACTCCATGCCAATTCACTCCAATCCAGTTCAAGCCTCTCTACTCTATGCCACTCCACTCTATGCCACTTGCTCCACTCTGAGTCACTCCACTCTACACTACGCCACTCTACGCCCTTCTATGCTGCTCCACTCTACACCTCTTTGTGGCACTCTCCGCCACTCTACTCCATGCCACTCAACTCCTCAACACTCTACTCTACTCAACCCCACTCTATGCCAACCCACACTATGCCACTTTACTCTCTGCCACTGTATGTGACTCTACACCACTCCCCTTCACCCCACCCCACTCTACGCCACTCTATGCCACTCCACACAATGCAACTCTGCGCTACTTCACTCTACTCAACTCTATCTTTGCTGCTGTATGTCACTTTGCTCTATGCCACTCAACTTCATGCCACTCCACTCCACTTTACGCCACTCCACTCCACACAATGGAACTCTACACCCCTTCACTCTATGCCATTCTACTCTTTGTCACTGTACACCACTCTGCTCTACTACCCCACTCTACGCCACTCCACTCTATGACACCCTACTCTACGCCACTCCACGCTACTCCACCCCACTGTACACCACATTACTTTATGCCTCGCCACTCTAAGCCACTCCACTCTATGCCACTCTACTCCATGCCAATCTACCCCACTCCAACCCACTGTACATACACCATTCTACTCAATGTCACTCTACTCTGTGCCACCTTGTGACGCTCAATTGTACAACACTCCACTCTATGCAAATCTAATCTACTCCACGCCACTCTACTCCTCTCCAGTGTATGCCACGCTATGCCATTCCAGTCTACGCCACTCTGCTCCACACAATACAACACTACAGCACTCTACACCAGTCAAATCTACGCTACTCTATGCCACTCTACTCAATTGTAATCCACTCTACTCTATGCCATTCCACTTCACTCTACGCCACTCCATGCCACTCCACTCAACACAATGCAACTCTACACCATTTCACTCTACGCCACTCTACTCTTCCCAGCTGTACGTCACTGAACTCAACACCAGTCTACTCCAGGCCACACCACTCCATTCCACTCCACTCCACTCCACTCTATGTAACTCTACTCAACTCAATGCAACTCCATACCACTTCACTCTATTCCACTTTACTGTTCGCTACTGTATTCCACTCTTTTCTATGCCAATCTACTGTACACCACGCTACACCACTCCAGTCCCTTCCACTCTATGACAAACCACTCTACGCCACTCTAATCTATGGCACTCCACTCTAATCTATGGCACTCCACTCTATGCCACTCCACTCTATTCCACTCCAGTCTGTGCCACTCTACCCCATGCTATTCCGTCCCATCTCACTCCACCCCACTCTACACCATTCTACTCTATGCCACCCAATGACACCCAAATATATGGCAATCCATTCTATACAAATCTAATGAATGCCACTCTATTCCACTCTCACCACTCCATTCCTTTCCAGTGTACACCATGCTACACCCCTCCATTCCATGCCACTTAACTCCACACAATACAACACTACAGCATTCTACCGTAATCCACTCTATGCCACTTCACTCTACTTTACTTTACGCCACTGCACTGTAGGCAACTCCACGTCACTCTACTCTATCCCACTCCACTCTACTCTATGCCACCCTAGTCTACTGTACACCACTCTACTCTATGCCACTCCACTGTACAACAGACAGTGCCATGCTGCGCCACTCTATGCCACTCCACTCTATGCCACTCTACTCTACACTACTGTACCCCATACCACTCTACTGTACGCAACTCTACTTCACCCCACTCTACTCTATGACACTCCACTCTACTCTATGCCACTCCACAGCACTCCCTACCACTTTACTCTTCTCCACTCCAATTCATTCAATGATGTTCCACTCCACTCTATGATCCCACTCTATTCCACTGTATGCCATTCTACTCTCTACTCTATGCCACTCTACTCTAAGCCACTTTACGCCACTACATGCTACTCTATGCCACTCCACACTACTCCACTCTATGGCACTCCACCCTACACAACTCTACTCTATGCAAGTCAAAGTCTCTCTACAGGGCTCTACTTCACTCCATTCTACGCCACTCCACTCTACGCGGCTCTACTCTATGTCACTCTACACCACACCACTCTACACCACTCCACTCTATGCCACCCCATGCCACTCTACTCTATGCCAGTTGATTTTGTGGCACACCCCTCTATGCCATGACACTCTACGTCACTGTATGCCACTCCACTCTACACCACTCTACACCACTCCACTGCACACAATTTAACTCCACTCTAATACACTCTACTCTTCTCCACTCTCTACCCCTCTGCTCTCCACCCCTCTACTCTTTGCCATGCAATGCCACTCCACTCCACTCTACTTTATAGAACTCCATTCTACACCTCTCCACTCTACTCCACTGTGTACCACTCCACTCTATGCCACTCTACTCCACATCAGTCTATCCCACTCAACACCGTTCTACTCTACATCATACTACTCAATGCCACTCTACTCTATACCAAAATCCACTCTATGCACATCTAATCTATGCCTCTCCATTCCCATCAACTCCACTCCAGGGTATGCCATGCTATGCCACTCCACCCTACACCTCTCCACTTAATGTCAATCTATGCCACTCTACTCCACCCTATGTCACTCTACCCTACGCCACTCTACTCTATATCTGGAGCGGCCCATGCAGGTAAGAGCGGTGGGCAGTGGGGCGGGGTGGGGGGAAACTCGACAGATGATGAGGGAAAATTAATTCTTTATTTATTTTTCCCTTTTCATCGTCTGTCGAGTACCCCCCACCCGCCCTACCGCTCTTACCTGCAGGGCTGCTCCTGCTCTATGCCCCTACACTCCACTTTACACCACTCCACTGTACGCCACTCCACTCCATGCCACTCTGCACGCTCCACTCTACGGCACTCTAATCTACTCTCCTCTATGCCATTCTACTCTATGCCACTTAACTCTACGGCACTCCAGTCTTCTATACGGCATTCAACTTTACTCCACTCTACTATACGCCACTCCATTTCACACATAGGTACTCTATGGCACCCTTCTCCACTCTACTCTACACCACCCCAAAGCACTCTGCTCCTTGTCATTCTACTCCACTCCACTCTATCCCACAGTACCCTACACCTCTCGACTCTACGCCACTCTACTTTGCTCCACACCACTCTACTTCACCCCACTCTATGCCACTCCACTCCACTCTTTGCCACACTACTCTACGCCACTCTATTCAAAGCCAATGTATGCCACTCTACACCACTCCCAGCTACTCCACACCACTCCACTCTAGCCAATTCACACCAGTCTACTCTATGCCACTCCATACCAATCCATTCTATGCAACTCCACTCTACAACACTCTACTCAATGCCACTCACTTCTACTCTATACCATTCCAGTTGATGTCCCTCTACAGCATTGTACACCCCTCCACTCTATGCCACTCTATTCTATGGCACTCCACTCCATGCCACTCTACTCTATGCCTTTCCACTCTATGTATCTCTACTCTATGTCACCCCCTCTATGCCACTCCTCTCTATGCCACTCTATGCTACTCCACTCCATGCCCGTCCACTATACACCACACCACTATACACCACTCTATGCTATACCACTCTACTCCACTCCACCCCACTCTATACCACCCCACTGTACGCCACTATACTCTTTTCCACTTTACGTGACTGTGTGACACTCCAATCCACTCCAATTCACTCCACACAATGCAACTCTACACCACTCTACTCTTCGCCACTGTACACCACTCTGCTCTATGCCAATCTACTTTATGCCATTCTACTCAATGCCACTCCAGTCTATCCCCTCTGCTTCACTCCACTCGATGCCACTCTACTCCACACCATTCAACCTCATTCTACTCTATTCTACTCTACGCCACTCTTTCCATGTCACCCTATGCCCCTCCACTCTACGCCTCTCCACTCTATACAAATCTAATCTATCCCACTCTACTACACACCACTCCCATGTATGCCACTCTACTCAATGCTTCTCTACTGTTTGCCACTCTACTCTACTCTATGCCAATCCAGTTGATGTCACTCTACAACATTCTACATCCTTCCACTTTATGCCACTCTACTCTATGGTACTCTCCTCTAGGCCACTCAATGCCACTTCACTCCATACCACTCTACTCTATGCCTCTCTACTCTATGTCACTACACTCTGCACCACTCCAATCTACGCCACTCCAATCTATGCCACTAATGCCACTCTGTACCACTCCACTCTATGCCACTCAACTCTACACCATGCCACGTCACTCTACGCCACTCCAGTATTAACCACTATACACTGTGTCACTCTACTCCACTCCACCCCACTCTATAGTACCCCTCTCTATGCCACTATACTCTTTATCACTCAATGTGACTCTGTCCCACTCCAATCCACTCCACGCCACACAATGCAACTCTGCGCCACTCTACTCTATGCCACTCCAGTCTATCTAATCTGCATCACTCCACTCCACTCTTTGCCACTGTAAGCCACTCTGCTCTACACCACTCTACTCTATGCCACTCCAGTCTATCTAATCTGCATCACTCCACTCCACTCTTTGCCACTGTAAGCCACTCTGCTCTACGCCACTCTACTCTATGCCACTCCAGTCTATCCAC
Organism: Triturus cristatus; assembly: GCF_964204655.1. Lineage (NCBI taxonomy): Eukaryota > Metazoa > Chordata > Amphibia > Caudata > Salamandridae > Triturus > Triturus cristatus. The sequence goes on from NC_140583.1 coordinate 679,378,218, forward strand.
TCTGCATCACTCCACTCTACGCCACTCTTCTCCACAACATTCTACCCCACTCCACCCTACTCCACAGCACCCTATGCCCCTCCACTCTACGCCACTCCACTCTATACAAATCTAATGTATCCCACTCTATGCCATGCCACTCCTATGTATGCCACTCTACTCTATGCCACTCCATTCCACTTTACATCACTCTACCCCACTCTGCTTTATGCCACTCAACTCTACGTCACTCCACTCTACCTTTCCAACTCTATGCCACCCTACTGTATACCATTATATGCCACTCTACTGCATGCCACTCTACTCTATGCCACTTTGCCCTACACCACTCCACTGTACGCCACTCCCCCCTAAGACACTCCTCTCTACCCCACTCCACTCTATGCCAGTCTACACCATTCCACTCTATGCCACTCTAATCCCCTGTCCTCATTGCCACTCTACTCTATGTCATGTCACTAGTTTTTAGCCATGCTGAACACCAGCCACACTGCTGTACAATCTGGCTGAAAGATATCGGCAAAGCCAATAGCTCTAGTATAGGGGGAACATACTGTATTTACCAATGCTTATTTGGCCTGTTTGAAGGCCTGGTTTATCATCCATTCTGCCGGTTTATACTGTTGATTTCCCTGATTAAAACAAAATTGCCTGCAGCAATCTCAAATCGATGCAATTTTCCATACCTTGCAAAACACTTCTATAGCATGTCTTTACAAGATCAAAACTGTCACAGTTTGCAAACAAAACCGGCTTTTTAGCTATCTAATTCACTAATGAGAACCATTTTTATTTTGGTTCCAGTTCTGTCCTAGTCCTACCCTGTTTGACGTCATGACAGGCGTCTTACATTTATTGGGGGAACTATGGCAGGCATAATCTCTGGTGTGCAACATGAAGGGACATCTGTGATGTATGCCATGTTGTAGTTGGGCATAGATTGTCTTAAAGTTAAGTATTGTTCATGTCTATTTAGATGGATGGAGAGGTCATGCCTATTGGTATTCACATATACATATTAGGACTGAGAACGAGGCAGTATAGGCAAATCAGTAGGTGGCAAATGTCATATTCCTTCTATTCTTCCTTGCATTCTTGTAAATAAAAGGCAAGGGCTGTTCATTGTTCTGTAGTGAGCGGTAGCATTTCCACTTTCAGAGGTAGGCTAACACTGATGAAACCGAGGAAGCGGCTGATGAGCGTTATCAAGAATAAGACTTACGCAAGCGATGATGATGAGGGGGGAATGTGGTGACTCACGTAAGAGTAGCATGTCTGTAACGAAGTTTGAGGGATGTCATTACATTGTGTCAAGCTTATCTCAAGCGATTCCCACATAGAAGGGCAACTTCTCTTCCCATTGTCATCTCAAAAATCTCATAAAAGAAAGTAACCCAAAAGAACTCTGGTCCATGGATACACGCTCAAAATATCTTGGTGCAATCCACTACTCACAACAGTAAACAGTAAGGGCCTCATTTATGAAAAGTGTTGCATCACAGCAGTAAAACAGGGATGTGACGCTTTTTAGTGCGCCCTCATCGTGACACCATGGATGTGCTGTATTTACTGTACGGCGCTATATGTTGCAGGGATTGACAGATACGTTTGTTTTCCTGATGGATCTATAGGCGCAAAATTGGTGCATTGCTGGAGTGTGTCTGAAAACAGACGCAACTCCAGCTATGTATCTTTTCACATGGGGAAGCCCCATGTGAAAAGCCCTGTGTCACTCTTTATGCCTACTTCAAGCAGGCGTAAGGTTTTGACGTAGGGATGGCCTAGAAGTAGTCACTTCTATGTGGCTTTCCTGCGTAGGAATGCCCATCCCGCATACATTCTTCCTGACGCAAGTATAATGAAGTGCAGGGGTTTACCTAGATGCGTCACTTTGTAAATATGGAAAAGTGTGGTGATTTTTTTTACACCGCCTCAGCGTCACAAAAGTTGACATAACGCTGGTGTAAGGGCCTCATGAAGCCCTAAATTATTTTTGGCAATCTGGAGACCCGGGGCCACATGTATCATGCATTTTAATGGTTGCAAATGACCCAATTCACATAATTGGGCCATTTGTGATCAGTAAATGTATTTTGGCATGTATGCATTCCGATTTATGATTAGGTAAATACATACCGATTAGTATTAGGAAGGGGCGTGTTCAGGGTGTCCCTTCCTAATACCGAATGGCAGCGGTATGTAGGAATGTTTTGGGACTGAAATACGGTTGCAAAACATTCACATTTTACTACCTACTTCAAGTAGGTGGTAACCCAAATGGGAAGGTGTCCCAAGGGACCCCTTACCCTCTGGGATTGGTAGCGAAAACATTTTTTCAGAGCAGGCAGTGGTTCCAGGGTCTTTTTTTAAATGCAACCCATTTTCATTTAAAGAAAACAGGCTGCATTAAAAAAGAAATTATTGCTTTATTTATAAGCATAAACAATGTGGACGGACCCACTATGTGTGTGTAGTTTGATCACTGTATGTAGTATGAACTTGGACCCCTTAGGTGTTCTTAAAAGGCCCCTCACACACCAACCTGGTTGGTGTCATGCTTCATCATTGAGGTCCCAACCGGGCGGCCGAGTGCCCCTGGTTGTGCTACAATGCCAAATTACAGCGGTGCTGGTGTTGGTGAGTAAGTGTTATGTGAAGTGAATTTTTTCAATTGAAAATACCTCTGAAAATCCTTGCTTCTAATTTTAATGTTGGCGGCACAGGATATGTCTAAAAACAAATATGTCTGGTGCAACTATTCAGGGATTATTACCGTTAAGTTGACTATGTGTAGCGGTCTACATGTTTCAGCCCGTTGGAAGGAGTTAGAGGGCTTTCTTCAGGATCAGGTGAGTGAAAGGTGAGTGGCAAAGGTGAGGGGTGCCAAGTGAAAACCTGTGCGATACCTCCACACGTGCTAAGGTGTGTGGTATAAATGTCGGCGTACTCACTGACACTTTAAAAATCCAAAAATTCCTGTAGGGTGGGCCGGCCCCGGTACGTGCTGTGATGCATGTCCGGGTCTGGCCGTGACTCGCCACTTCATTCGGTGCGCATGCGCACGCATGTGCGATACCTGCATTTAGTGTATGCCTGGAAGTCTGTTTAGGGTGTCCAGCTTGGCGGCCATCTTGGAGAGGGGTTCCAAGACCAGATGAGGTGATTCACTAAAAAGATGTTTAACCTTCTATTTGAATTAATCGCTGCAGATAAGTGTATTAAATTCTCAATATAATTGAAATATTTGCAGCCAGGGCAACAATTAAAGCTTTACATGTGAAGCTGAAGGAGCATTTACTGAGATAGCGTACTGGTGTGCGGGTGGTGATATTGTGCCTCTCACAGGTTTCTAGGTCGGAAGTTATGCTGAGGCCAGTATGACTTATGTTTACAGAGGCGTTCTTATTTTGTTTACTGCCACATGCCTGTATCCATGTTTCTTGTGGTGTTTAGGGTCTTTGATGTTTCTGTCATCAGACATGTGGGAATGAGTGTATTAAGTGAGGTATTACTACAGAGGAAATGAATAGAAGCTGGTAATTAACGTCTGTTGAGACTGTTCCAAGGAATGTTATCATTCAGGCCTGTATTGTGGCTAGAAAGACGATAGATCCATATTTGTTCTTTCTGTAGTAATTGCTGTTGGATGTTAGGCATTTTGGGATCCAGGACCTCTATGATGACCCAGCTGATGTCGTTGGTCATGTGTTCTGCCTCCAGAAAATGATTGGTCATCTTTGTGGTGTTTTTCTTGCATCTTATGGTGCTCCAATGCTCACAAATTCGGGTCTTTACTTTTCTGTTTCTCATCCCAATGTAGGTGAGATTGCAGGGACACACGATGCGGTATATTACATGTGCTGTGTTGCAATAGGTGTGTAGTCGCAGTTCCCAAATCTTGCCTGGCTCTAGATAGAGATTCTTAGTGGTTGCATTCAGGTGGCATACACTGCAAAATGATCAGTGACATTTGGAAGGCCCCAAGCAGTGTTCCCTGGTTTTTGCTGTTGCACCGGTCTCGTAGATACAAGGGCGTCCTTTATGAATTTAGCTTTTTTGTGGGATAGTAAGGGAGGGTCCTAATTGAGGTTCCCTGTCTTGAGGATCTTCCAATGTTTCTTTATGATGCTCGAAACTTGGTTGGAGACCGTGTTGAAGGTTTTGACGCATGTCAATGGTATCGGTGTGACCTCACGTGGATGTGTCTCAATAAGTCCTTCGCGGTTTTGATTTCTGGCTTGTTTTCTGTCCGTCTCCGTGATATATTTGGGCTTCACACGGTCCCGCAGCTTGTTGCTCAGATCCTTGGCTTGATCTTTGAAGTCTGTCACACTGCTGCAGTTTCTTCGCAGCCGTAGGTATTGTCCGTAGGGGAGGTTCTCCCTCAGGCTAGAAAAAGGAGGATCTTTGGATGAAGACTCGTCAGGAAGCAGCAATTCTAGCTCAAATAGCTATAGAAGAAAGCAACAAGGAAGGGGCAGAAACACCGTGTGTCAACAAACATGGACACCAGGACCATCGGGACCTAACATACATTATCCTGGCCAATACCCTCCCATACATCCACAATATGGATACAGCTAGAACATGCCTTTTGGACCCCCACCACCACCTCCTTACATGAACCAAAACCAATGATTCCCTTTTTTAGGAGGAGGCCCACGAGGCCGAGGGAGAAGACGACGAGGGAACCAAGTCCATTGGGGAGAAAACCAGTACAAAGGAGCTCTAACGAGGAGCAAATCCAAAGACCAGCAACCAGGCCCCAGCACGAGGTGAGCTTGGTTACCAACCTTTCGTCCTACACCCTGACACCTACTGAACTGGCAGTCCTAGAGAAAGGACTCGGATTTGTACCAACGGCCAGACTAGATAAATTCCAGCTACACTGCGAGCTAGCGGCTTTCTTTCGAAAACTCAGACTAAAAGCCTTTTTCGAAAACTCACCATCTTTACCAACCACTGAGAAAGAAGGAGATACCACATTAAGAGTCAAATCTACCTTCATGCCACCTCCTAATGCCATCCCCCCTAAGGTGGCAGTCTACGAACAAGCTGTCTTCAAGGACATCGAAGAGCTCAAAGAGGACCACACTTTCCAGAATACCAGCACAGCAGAACGCGCAGCCACACAATCGCTGAGATCCAACGAATCCATTGTCATAAAACCTGCCGACAAGGGTGGAGGAACAGTCATCATGAATAAAGAAGACTACCAACGAGAATGTTTAAGACTCCTCAGTGACAAAAAGAACTACGAAAAACTCAATCAGGACCCAAGCGAAAGCCTGAGATCACGCATTCACACACTGGTGGAAGAAGCAGAAACTACAGGACAAATCACGCCCGGTGAAGGCAACTTCCTAACCACAACTAAGGGCAAAATACCCTACTTTTACGTAGTACCTAAGATACACAAGAACACATCACCCCCTCCGGGGCGCCCAATTGTATCGGGCATAGGCTCTCTACTAGAACCTCTGTCCCGATACTGCGACTTCTTCCTCCAATCAATGGTCCAGGCCACGAACACCTACTTACAGGACACAAAGGACCTCCTTAGACTACTCAACAATAGCACTCTTACGATCTTACCGCTACTGTAGGGGTTCTAGGGGCCAGGTTTCTGTCTTTGCTCAGTGATCCAGCCCACCCGCCCTGGTCCGACTCGGTAGCCAATACCGTTGAGCGGAGGGCGGGTGGACAAGAGCAAGACACGCCCACTAACCCCGGAACAGGTGAGCGGTTAGCGCTCTAACAGCTTTGCACTCAGGCTATTTAGCCCCTCGTCGGCCAAAGCGTGCAGCGGTTGCGCGCAGAGGGGCGCCATTGACGGCGCCGAAGACAAGCCAAAGACCTGCCCGTCTGCGCCCGTCCGCGACAGGACGGGGCCAGGGGCCACCATGGGGACTGCCAGGACCCACACACAAAGGCGTCCATCGGTGAGGCTCACTTATAGCTCACATATACTAAAGGGATATAACATACAATCAACAAATGGTGGTAGGGTAAATGACCACCCTGAGGTAGATGGGCTTCTGCCAATCAAACAACGGAGCACCATTTCCTCACAAGATCCGCTTGATATGGATTGTTCTATTTTTGTCGACCCAGATATTAGTGGGGTTTCAGGAAGCAACCATACTCTTTCTGGGAACATAGTGCTGAAGTTTGGGACCTAATCTCTTCCGAACAACCTGATTTATGCTACCTCACAGAAACGTGGTTGAAACCACATTCCACTCCTGCCATAACCTTGGGAGTCCCTAGTGACTATAAAATAGTTAGGCTAGATCGCCCCACTAAAATTGGTGGGGGGATCGCAATTGTACATAAACAGGAAATTGGTATATCTGTTTTAGATGAAATAAGTACCCCAGAAATTGAATTAATAATTTTTAAAATAATACTGCCATCTAATGATACTCAAAAGGGTGCATTAGTATATCGACCCCCTGGATCGTACAATAATTTCTCTAGCTTATTGATTGAACTACTTGCCCCATATGTCAATAGTGACAGCGAGTTTATTTTAGTCGGAGACTTTAATGTACACTGTGATAAGTCGGACTGTTGCGAGGCCCAATCCCTACTTGACTTGACCTCATTGGGCCTTATGAAACGCAACTCTGGGCCCACACATCAGGCGGGCCATACCCTTGACCTGGTATTTTTCAATTTTATGCTGGTCTCTTGTCCACCAGCAAGGCAGGTCAATTGGACAGACCACTATGTTGTGGAATTCCTTACTCCCTACCCGAAACGTATCTCCTCTCGAACTAAACAGTTACCGAGGACACGCAGACAGTGGCATAAAATTAGCGACACCATTTTTAAAAATAATTTTTATTGCCCACCTTTTGTTTCTAACGAAAATATTGATACGGCCGTTAAAAATTGTGAAAAAGCTATTGTAGAAACTATTGACAAGATTGCCCCTTTTAAACAATTTAAACCCAGACCTACAAAGAAACAAGAAATTTGGTTCACTGATCAACTTAGGACGTTAAAATTGCATGCTAGGAAACTTGAAAAGAGATGGAGAACCTCTCATTTGATCGAGGACAAAAATATATATTGGGACTCACTATCTATATACCACAAAGCCATTCGTGTTGCCCGCAAAACTCACATAGCATCGCAAATTACAGCTGCAGGAAACTCCTCAAGGATTTTGTACCAAGTTCTACAATCCTTTGTTAAACCGGCAGCATGTGAATCTTCGGATCTTGCATCCCAACAGCTGTGTGACGACATCTCTTGCTTTTTTACGAACAAGATAGATACTATCTATGACAAAATAGTTTGCACTAATAACAAACTGACCACAGATATGGCACCTTTGGAAACAGATGCTGACCCCAACCTGAATAAATCTATGTTACGCTTTTTTCCACCCATTTCTTTACAAGAGACATCTGCACTTGTATCACGGATTAAAAGTGGTAGCCCTGACGATATTATCCCAGCCAGGATTATGCCTGTCCTGACTGACGAGCTGTGCCCCATGATCCAAAGGTTGGTGAATCTTTCTCTGGGCTCAGGCACTGTCCCAAGAGAGTGGAAATGTGCTCTTATCAGGCCTATTAGGAAGAATACTGCTATCCCATGGTCCGATCTAACAAATCTCAGGCCCATAACCCTTTTACCATTCTTAGGGAAACTGATCGAAAAATATGTTAACGGTCATCTGTCCAATCATATCGAACTTGTTGGCGGCCTGGACTATTCTCAATCAGGGTTCAGGCCGAAACACAGCACAGAGTCTACCTTGCTGTCTGTTATGGACGACTTACATATGTATCAGGACAAGGGTTTCTCAGTAATCCTAGTCCTTTTAGATCTTTCAGCAGCGTTCGACACCGTGTCCCATACCATTCTTATTGACCGGTTGTCGAACGCTGGTATTGAGGATAAAGCCATTGATTGGCTAAAGAGCTTCCTATCAGGGCGTTCCCAGAGAGTGATCATGGACACGTATCGATCAGCGGAGGTGGAGATATCTAAAGGGGTGCCACAGGGCTCTTGTTTAAGCCATACCTTATTTAACATCTATGTGGCACCCCTGGCAAGAGTGATGCGCAGCTATGGATTCATCCCAGTATCCTATGCTGATGACACGCAGCTCCTCTTCCCTTTTAAGACCATGTCCGCAGAAATTAAAAACTCCTTTTCTGCGGGCATGAAGGCGGTGGCTAATTGGATGTCTTCCAACTTCCTGCAATGCAATGTCAGTAAGACGGAACTAATGTTGTTTGGAGAAGCCAAACTATTGTGGACTCCTGATTGGTGGCCTCCCGATTTGGGAGTAGCTCCAGAATCTAAACAGGTTGTGAAGAGTTTAGGGATTCGGATGGATCAAGACCTGTCATTTGGACAGCATGTTAACCATACTGCTGGAATTTGCTTCCATATGATTGGCCTGCTACGCAGAGTCTTTCCCTTACTACCGGACTCTTTTAGAAGAACTCTGGTCCAGACATTGGTTCTGAGTCGTATTGACTACTGCAATGGCCTGCTGCTTTCTGCCAACGAAAATGTGCTGGCCAAGCTTCAGGTCATTCAAAACACCGCGGCTCGTCTTGTCCTTAATGTTCCTCCAAGAACTGCGTCCAAACCTCTTCTGGAGAAAACTGCACTGGCTTTCCATTCGCCAGAGATCTAAGTTCAAGATATGCTGCTTGATCCATAAATGTTTAAATGGACAAGGGCCTATTTATCTTCAGAACAAATTTATTCCATATGTTCCAAGTCGTTCACTTAGGTCCAGTAACTGTCTTCTTCTGGTGACTCCCTGTGCAAAGAAATCTAGACACGGTGGTAAAGCGCTATCTATCGTAGGCCCTACCCTATGGAACAGACTTCCTCTTCATCTGAGACAGTGCAAAGAACATCTCACTTTCAGGAAACTCCTGAAGACTGTGTTGTTCAGAAACGAGATCTAGCTCCTATTATTCCTCTGTTTCTACCGGCTCCAGAAAGCGAAGAGATACTCCAGCTGGAGTCGATTCTAGCGCTATACAAACCCACAAATAAAATAAATAAATAAATATGACGTACAACCCTGAGACCTCGTTCCTAGTAAGTCTCGACGTGGAGAGTCTCTACATGAGTCTCCCACAAGACGACACCCTAAGAGTCCTGGAGACGGCCCTAGACAAAACAGACTGGCAATACCAGACCTCCAAATAATTCATCTGGGAATGCACAAAACTTGCGCTAAAGGAAAACTTTTTTGAATTCGAAGGCCAACTCTACCTCCAAAAATACGGTACTTCCATGGGGAGCATTTTCGACCCCAGTGTAGCAGACCTTTATGTACACCACTTCGAGACAAAGTACATTTTTTCCAACAATGTGTCACGGATTCCAGAAATAAAATTCTACAAACGATACATTGACGACATCCTACTCATCTGGGAAGGGAGTACGGAGTCGCTCAACACATTCTGCCAATGGCTCAACACTTGCGACCAGAATCTCAAATTCACAGACAGCTTTGATCATCAAAAGACAACATTCCTAGACCTGGACATTGAAGCGGATGATGGCTATCTCAAGAGCAAAACACACTTTAAACCCACTGCTAGAAACTCACTTCTACATTTCTCCAGCTTCCATCCTAGGACCCTGAGGGAGAACCTCCCCTATGGACAATACATACGGCTGCGAAGAAACTGCAGCAGTGTGACAGACTTCAAAGATGAAGCCAAGGATCTGAGCAATAAGTTCAGGGACCGTAGGTAGCCCAAACATATCACGGAGATGGCCAGAAAATGAACCAGAAATCAAAACCGCAAAGGACTTATTGAGACACATCCACGTGAGGTCACACCGATACCATTGACATGCGTCACAACCTTCAACACGGTCTCCAACCAAGTTTCGAGCATCATAAAGAAACATTGGAAGATCCTCAAAAAAGGGAACTTCGATTGGGACCCTCCCTTACTATAGAACAAAAAAGCCAAATCGATAAAGGACGCCCTTGTATCTACGAGACCGGTGCAACAGCAAAAACCAGGGAACACGGTCCTGAATGCTTGGGGCCTTCCAAATGTCACTGGTCATTTTGCATGTGGCAACTGCAGTGTATGCCACCTGACTGCAACCACTAAGAATCTCCATCTAGAGCCAGGCAAGACTTGGGAACTGCGACTACACACCAATTGCAACACAGCACATGTAATATACCGCATCATGTGTCCCTGCAATCTCACCTACATTGGGATGACAAACAGAAAAGTAAAGACCCAAATTTGTGAGCATCGGAGCACCATAAGATGCAAGAAAAACACCACTAAGATGACCAATCATTTTCTGGAGGCAGGACACATGACCAACGACATGAGCTGGGTCATCATAGAGGCCCTGGATCCCAACATGCCTAACATCCAACAGCAATTACTACAGAAAGAACAAAGATGGTTCTATCGTCTTTCTAGCCACAAGACAGGCCTGAATGATAACATTCCTTGGAACAGTCTCAACAGACGTTAATTACCAGCTTCTCTTCATTTCCTCTGTAGTAACACCTCACTTAATACACTCATTCCCACATGTCTGGTGACAGAAACATTAAAGACCCTAAACTAGGGGTGGGCGGAATTTGCGGAATTAACTTCCGCAAATTATCGCGAGAATGCAGAAAATCTCCGCAAACACGCCGGAAATATCGCGAAGATGCGGAAGTTTTTTTGCCGCCTGTTCGCGGTATTTTTTGCGTGTTCGCGGGTCGCCAACTTACCCATGCGGTCGCTCACGGGCGCGGCCATCTTGTTTTCACTTGTCCCGCCCTCTGGCGTTGTTTACTTCCTGTTCCGGGTCGCGCAATGCATGTTCGCGGTCGATATTTCCTGTTCGCGATCGCTTTTACTTGATCGAGTTGCTTTTTGCTTGCTCAGGGAGAAAATATCGCGCGAACTTGCGCACGTGGTCGCAACGGGCGCGGCCATCTTGTTTTCCACTCTATTGCATGGTTCTGGGGCCTGATTTTCAATCCTCCCTAAATCTTTTCAATCCTTTGTTTATAGCCACTTTTTTTGGATCTTTATTACTTATTATTTCTCTAACTATTTTCCTGCCTCTATATTTTTGGTTTTTGTGTACTTTTTTTTTGTTTTTTAGCTACTTTTTCTCTTTGTATTGCCCGCTATTTATTTCCTTTACTCCTTTATTTATTTTACCTTTTCTTTCCCGCCCCGTCCCCAGAACCATGTCCAAGGGCAGGGCTGTTCGCCGGCGCAGCCAGAGCCGCGACCGCCTTCCTTGCGGAAGGCGGCGCCCACAAGGGGTGCATGCACGGGCCTTATTTGGGGAGGCGGAGTTGGCTGCACTAATTTGCTTTGTGCAGCGCCACCTCCCCTCAACCCTGGCAGCAGGTGGCAGGCCTGGGTCCGGGTACGGCCTCCGGGAGCGTCGGCAGCGGTGGGGGAAGGTGCGCCAGGCAGTGTCGCGCATCTCTGGGGTCCGGCGCACCCAGGCACAGCTGACGCACCGGTGGTCCGACATCCTGGACCGTGAGCAGGACCTGCTGGACCTGCTAGGAGTGGAGGTCCCGGGGCTTGGTGAGTACCTATTTAATTATTACAACTTTGTGTCTGTTCTTCTGCTCTATGTTATATATTGCGAATATCTTTTTTTCCTTCCAACCAGCTAGAATGTTGCTGCTTGCAATACATTCCAGGTTAATAACGTTTAAAAGTCTTCTGTGATTATGACACAGGTGCTCTTCTGCGCTACTACTAATCTTACTTGTTTGCAGCTTTGCGTTTGCGCTTGCTTAGCGTGATTCTTTACGAGTTTATTTTAGAGAAATTAAGTTACGTAATGCTACAGTGACTCACGTCCACTCCTTACTTTGTCCTGTCACTAATAGATAGGGGCGGATTGATACATAGGTTTAGGTACTTTGTATGAGCTTCTAATTGGTTAGTGGTATGCGTGATGCCCCCCTCACTCAGTTACGTGACGTGCTGCTAGTACGCCAGTCTTTAGAACCTTTCTAGTTTGTTCAATGAGTGGAGGTAGGCTTTGCAGTTACTTAGCAGTAGCAGATCAGCATCAATCAAACCAAAATTTGGTGTATACAAAAAATGTAGTCATGTTCATGTGTCCTCCATGATTGGATCATACACATTGTTGAGGAATACAGTGGAAATGCATACTTAATGTACAATTGGCATGCCTGGAATAGGTGGGCTAGGTTGGGTGGTACGTTGTACTAATACTTAGGCTTACTTGTAACTTAGTTTTCTGGAATCAGAATGGAAGAATGGATTACTGTTGATAAATAGTAACTTAAGTAGTCGAACTGCGAATCCCCCGATATTACATGTTGACCAGATGAGATCGGTCAATGTAGTTATTGCAATTGTTTACATATGTGTTTTTTGACCGTTGTTGAAAAATATTGTATTTGCTTAAGTTGACACCATCCATCAATGTTTGTCTCTTTCTTATATCTTTCCTGTTCATCAGCACCCAGGGGCAGACGGGCAGGGACTGGGCAGTCGGCGGGACAGGAACACCACCAGGAGGACACCGCTGAGGGCTCCTCTGCTGGCCCCAGTAAGTCTTCTTGTTTTTAATAATATTTCTTATTCCATAACTTTTACTGCCCCATTTCTCCCGAACTATAGTGTGTTTCCAAATGCTATTTTTTTACCACCAATTATCCTTCGATCTGTACGGTTTCAAAAAGCTTATCCCTGCCTCCGCTATGATGACTGAGTACTACTACATACTATCAGTCTGTCTGTCTGTACTGTAGTAGCTAGTCTTGCCCAGTTGGCCAGTGCCACTCTTTGTGAAAGGTTGTAATATAAAACTCATATTCACCAGTAGCTCGTACAATCCGTTGGGTCGTTGTCTTGTACTACTTTTTACTCTTGTTGATGTTTAGGCTTTGAAAATTCACAGCAACAGCCCTACCAGATTTCTTAATATTTTGATATGATACCCTATAGGACATACAACTGTTGTAGGGATCTTGCACATACATTTGCACCAGAAAATAGGATGTTGGTGATGGTAGGTTGGACCTTCCTTGCACACCTCAATCAGAAATTCCGCACCCACCACAATTCCACTGCTTGACTATAGTACTGTCTTGTCATACCTATTAGGTCTCGGAACCCTCCCCCCAAGATAACCAACAAGTAGACAACCCAGAACATTAACACACCCAACCTCTGTCGTGGAAGCAATTCACATGCACACCCTTACTTTAATTTGCTCACTCGTGTAAGTTAGTCCACTCCACACCAAATACCACAAAGTCTTGTAAGTTTAAAATTTTTATTTCAATTTGAGAAGGTCTGTACACTGTTTTCTTAGCAGCTCCAACCGGCAAATCAATAACATTAAAACAATATACATTGTTACACTTATACAGTTGGGAATTAAATCATGATAACTGAAGTGGTGGAAGGCAGCACCACCATCCCATAGCAATTTAGTTTATATACATTTATAAATGAAGATGTGAGTGAAGGGACCCCTCACCTCAGAAGAACCTAGTACTGGTAGTTGGTGCATCGTTCAGAAGCTCTGGTTCGTAGAAGCGAATCTTGCGTCTGTAATGCGAAAAAAGAAATGGTGTGCGTTAGTATATTGCAACTTGCAAGCATTTCTCAGCCGTGCCAAAAATTGTAGCATCTATGGATAAGCAATATGGACTAACAGTAACAGTAGTACACCAGTTCTTCCTAAAAAAGTGGCTTGTTAATGTTTGTTGACCGCCTGTACGCAGCGCGTAGACTAGACAGTAGCAGTGTGAGGCAGGTCATGTGGGCTCAAAGGTGTCTTAAGAAGCTGCAAGGTAAAGGTAACGTCACATGTGCATGGCTAGGGCTAATCAAGCAAATGCTACAATGATCATATAACTTAGTGTCTACTCTACTACTACCTGATTTGTACTAGTGATTTATGTTAGTATTAACTCATTTTTCAAGCTTGCTACTGATCAATAGGGGGGAGGTGTATATGTTGCCTAATAAATGTGTAATGTTTTCTAGGTGCACTACCGACCACCATTGCTGGGGCCAGCGAAGGCGACGCAGAGGGCGAGGATGCGGCAGTTGCAGATAGCAACGGAGGGGGAGTGGCAGCACCAGTGGCAGGCGGTGGTAAGTTAGATTCATAATCTTTAACTATTGTTGAACTTGACAGCACACTCACTGCAAAGGTGTACTGTATGTATATGTATACTGTACAGTTGTGAATTAGGGCCCCATTAGGATGGTGGGCGTATTGCCCCCGCCGGGCTGGCTGGAATTCACTGCCGTCACAACAGGGGCAAACCTCCCGCCATCCCTGTAGAAAATATTCAGACATGTCTAGGCGTAAAAGGGTTCAATATGGCGGTGGTGTCTCTCTCACCACACCGGCAGCCATATAATCTGCATTTTGGAATGCCTTTGCGTGGCGGCATTACCGTCCGCCACGGAAAGGCATGCACACATTGCAGAGTATGCTTGGGGGCCCCCATGGAGGGTACCTACCGATGCTATGGTACCCCCCCGACTTTCAAAGCAAAACGTGACAGGCTCCGTGCGAGGCCCGTCATGTTGTGCTTGGAAAAGCAGCACAACATTTTAGCATTGCTTTCAGCAAAGCCAACCAGAATTTAAATTTAAAATAACAGGGTGCGCCCGCCACTGTGCCGGGCGCATCATCCTAATTAATTGTCCCCACGGGACCCCCACCCTTTTTAGCAGTCGGATGGCGGGCGGACAAAGTCCGCCCGCTATCCGATGTCGTAAGTAAGTATGAGTTCTTGGGGACGTTTGAAGAGTGAACTAGAAGACTAGAATTCCCTTTAATTGGTATAGGACTAGGAGCCGGAGTATTGAGTAACCAATGTCCTCATCTATCTGATTTCAACTCCGCTTTGAAAGTTTTATGGAGAAGAGCACCTGGTGCACTGTTCAACTAAAAAGTGTAAGACAGGTGGAAGGAAGAAGGACGGGCGACATTTAAAATGTTATGTACTACTGTGCTTTATTTTATAGTGCTACTCTACCATGCCAGTATGTGTATAAATAATTACCTTGTCCTACTGTTTTATTAAGACTATATTTTACAATTGTCTTGTTTTTTTCTTTTTGATACACAGCAACTCAGAAAGTCAACCGTAAGGAGCTGGCCGCCAAGGCACGGCGCCGGAAGCTGGAGGCAATCCAGCAGGAATACCGGCGGCTGGTGGTCCTAGCCGAGGAGGAGGAGGAGGCTGCTGCAGCTACTGAAGGCTCCTCCATTGCCCCGGGCCCCAGCCACCGCCCTCCAGCGGTACGGCCCCACCGCCGGGCGGCTGCCCGCCGCCACCGTGCCATCTCCGGTGCCCCCCCCCCCACTGTGGCTGCAACTGCCGCGGCCTTAGACGCCGCGTCGCCCATTTAGAGGACCAGATTCGTGTCCTCCTCCAGTCCCGCCCCACCAGTTAGTCCCTGTCACTGCCCCTTTTTTAATTCCTGTTCGTTCTTCTCGTTTGGGCGTTCTCTATTTCTATGGACAGTCGTTGGGGTTAGGGAGGTGGGTGGGTTAGCTTTTGTGGGTTTAGTTTATTTGTTAGGGTCAATTAAATATATTTTTCTATGTTACATGCAATGTTGTTAATGTTTTGTAGGTGGGGTAACTGTTTTACATCACACTGTTTCTTTGCTGGTGCATGGCCGCCCATAGCGTGTGTTTGATTTCAATAATTTGCTGACTGTATAAGACACAAACAGATAGATGCGACACACCTCACTCATTGACTGGTCCTACTATGCATTCCTTGGAGTGGTGTTTGAAACTGACATCATTGACAACATGTCCATTATTGATTCTGCCTCCCCCAAACTTCTCTCTTACCGGTGCTTGATGTTTATGTCCAACTGTGGCACAGCACTGGCTGCATGGTGAAGATGGTTTCCTTTTTCATACATGCCATGATTGGGGTGGTGGTGGTAGTATAGTAGTAGTAGTATACACTGGCAGGGTGTCAGCATTTCCAAAAAAAGAAAAGGAGATAGTCAATCGCCTTTGAGAGACTGTTAGAGGAGTAGTTGAATGAAGTACATCACAGAATTTACCGAGCAACAATTATATGCTCAAATATTTGACAAAAAAACTGAATGCTGGTTATTATGAGGATAGCCTACTAGACAGAGTTACAAACTATAGTTTTGTCGACTTGGCTATGCCTACAGTCTAACAGTTAGTGCTGTATATGAGGAATGACAACAAACAAATCCAATCAATGCCGGCAATTCATGCTGAGGTATATGTTCCTTTGTTAAATAAAATAACCTGTGAAATATCCTACTCATGGGTGGGCAAGCAGAAGAAGATCATCGCTCTGCATTGAAATTGAAGTAGTGTTGCTTTCACCACATCCGCCCCAGCAAGTGTGTGATTAAGTATTGGTGTACATTTAATTTAGTTACACCTCGACAATAAGTCACACAGCCCGGGTGAAGAGGGTTAGGGTCCGTTGATTGGATGGGAAGGGGGATTTTGGGAAAGGTTTGACATAGAAAAACAGTATGCATACATAGACAAACAAACGACTATCATTGAAGACTACCATACCATATCCATTCCATATGTTAAGGTATAAAAAAGGAAATGCATGCATGATGAGACCCGGATTACATACACTTCTATTTCTTGTTCTGTTCCGGCCTTAATACTTTAACAGATAGCAAATAGAAATTTTAAATATTGGTAGTGAAGAATCGTAAACACAGAGCAAACGTAATGATGATTGATAATAACAACTCCAAGAACACACTGTTGTAAAGAATGTATACAAGATATTAATCAAATTATTTAAAAGAAGTGAAAAGTGGATACTGTTACTGTCTTATCCTGGTCAAAAATGTGGACTGGTTTTTTGCATCTCGGCATTCCTCTTGCTCCTCTCGTCCATCAATCTTGGGTGTGTCGCCTCACCACTCGCCACTGCCCGGCTGGAATAAAAAGGTGATTGATTGGTAAGGTAATTAATATGCATTGTAATGTTTTACAAAGTTTTGGACAAGGCCCGGCCTGTAATTTTAGATTGAAAACCAAAGGGGATATTCAGAAAGAAAGTGAAAACAAATGCACAAGTGATGGTGTAGTGCAACAAGAACACTTTCCGAGGTGGCATGTATGCATATGCATCATCTCTACTGTAGTCTGTTTCCAGCATAGACCTTCAACAGTAACAAGAGAGATCAGGCCCACAGTGCTTACCATTAGCACATCCTACGTTAACACTTTAGAGTCCTTTTTTTTTTTCTCTCAAAGAGTTGGACAAACGCAAAGCACATTATCCATTCCAGACATAGCATTTTACAGTTAAAGTTAGTAAAATCAATGCACTGCAGTCATCCCACCGCTACACTCTATTCAACTTCTACACAGACATTTGGGTGTGCTGTGGTTGTTGTTCACGTGTTTACCTTTAGGCTTTTCCATTTTATGCCACTCATGAAACATCCTCCTGACTTCATCATCAGCTCTGATACTTCTACTGACTGAAGATCGGCCTGCAGTACAAGTGTAATTTTTATAACACAACAAGAGTAGAAATATAAATATTACTGACTTGAGTCATTCTTTATTGTGTACAGAAAGATAGATTACCACTAGTACACTTTGACATCACTTTGTGCACAACAAACAACGCAAACACAAAGACCAATAGCTCAGAGTCAGGTGTCCAATGCATGCCATTAATTATCATCATTTATTACCTGTTCCTTCTCATCTTAAGTTAACGGGCCGTCTCTTTCACCATCATCATGACGGACGGTGCTGTTAAGTCACAGTCATTTGCATTGCGCAGATTGAGTGAGTCCCCTCCCTGTATTGAATTAAAAGCAATGTATCACCAAGATGCAGGAGAAGTACACATTTCTTGTTTGCCAGAAGAGGAAAATTAGTAATTACTAGTGTGTTCTGTAGAAAGTTGATTAGTGGCAGTGCACAATTACATCAATTCATGCGCAACACACCACAAAATCTACATCATTCAGTCTGCTATTCTGCGGCCAATGCATGGCATCAATCATTGCCTGTTGCATCTCATCTCGTTAACGCTGCAGGCCGTCTCTTTCGCCATCATCATGATGGACGGTGCTGTTAAGTCACAGTCATTTGCATTGCGCAGATTGAGTGAGTCCCCTTCCTGTATTGAATTAAAAGCAATGTATCACCAAGATGCAGGAGAGAAGTACACATTTCTTGTTTGCCAGAAGGGGAAAATTAGTAATTACTAGTGTGTTCTGTAGAAAGTTGATTAGTGGCAGTGCACAATTACATCAATTCATGCGCAACACACCACAAAATCTACATCATTCAGTCTGCTATTCTGCGGCCAATGCATGGCATCAATCATTACCTGTTGCATCTCATCTCGTTAACGCTGCAGGCCGTCTCTTTCGCCATCATCATGATGGACGGTGCTGTTAAGTCACAGTCATTTGCATTGCGCAGATTGAGTGAGTCCCCTTCCTGTATTGAATTAAAAGCAATGTATCACCAAGATGCAGGAGAAGTACACATTTCTTGTTTGCCAGAAGAGGAAAATTAGTGTGTTCTGTAGAATGTTGATTAGTGGCAGTGCACAATTACATCAATTCATTCATGCGCAACACACACAACAAAATCTACATCACTCAGTCTGCTTTTCTGCGGACAATGCATGGCATCAATCATTACCTGTTGCATCTTATTTTCAGTTAATGGCCAGTCTCTCTCGGCTCTGAAGGAGGATAGCTATAGAAGTCATCAGATTCATGGTCCACTTGTATTGGAAGGACGAGGAAAGTTTGAATTTGTTGTTACCATCATCCAATCATCATTCATGAGGGAAATGGAATTGACCAGGAGATGCAGTATGATTGAGCGGAGGAGCTGGATTCTGAGGACTGTAGTGTCAAATGGCAGACACCTGAAACTTGTATCTTAAATTAGAAGATTAGAAGACGGTGATAATGCATTGGTTGCGATTCACAAGTTTATAACCGGAACAACAGACACAAACAAAGGGTGAAAAAAGGGAGGAAGACAGTAAGTGCGAGCCTAATTGTCAGGGAAGTATAGCTCGTCCTCAAACTCTGGGGGATCTTCCAGTAGTAGGTAATCATCTGACACAATACTTCCGTCACCTGAGCCGCTGTCCTCATCTTCCTCTGTTGATTCATGCATTGTGTAATTCGGTGGTATGAAGTGCTGATTCATTTTGATCATTGTTAACCTCTCCACGTTTTTGGGAGATAGACGGGTCCTTCTCAAGGTTACAATGGAACCTGCAGCACTGAAAACACGTTCGGAAGAGACACTTGCGACAGGGCAAGCCAGATAGCTTATCGCCAGCCTGCTGAGCTGTGGCCATTCAGACATTTTCCTATGCCAATACTGCACTGGGTTTTGATCAACGTACACCTCTGTTGGGTCGTCCAGATAGGCCTGGACCATCCGCTCAATGTTCAGGGTTGCTGCTGGTAAGCTTTTGTGCTGTTTTTTCTGTGCATCAGCACTGTGCTTAAGGCCCATCTTTACATACCAATCTGATAATGATTGTACTCGTCCGAATGATCCAGTTATTGTTTTTGTAGTCAATGGTGATGGTGAGTGTTGCGATTGTGAGCCAACCGCACTGCCCTCAGCCGACGAAGTTGCACTTGATTCTGCATGGCCTGCTTCAGTATCAGTACTTGTTGTGGGTTGATGTGGCGGGCTTTTAATTAGCAGCCCTTCGTTTTCAAACTTGATGGCTGCTTCAGCTATACAACTTTTGTAGCGGGCAACATCAGTGTCGGAAAAAGAACGGAATAGTCCTAATTTTGCACGTGGATCCAGAATTGTGGCACAAATGTAATGTTCTTGTGACAAAATTTTATTTTGTATCCTTACATTTTCTGATAAGCGCCTGGATAAGCTCTCCACCAAGTCATGGGCTTGCCTTCTGTCCTCTACACCTTTGTAGGATTCAGACACATTATTCAGCTCATGCTCTAGCATTTGCAACAATGGGATAGCTTGGCCCATTGTACAGTCCTCCTTGCTGACTTCACGTGTGAAGACCTCAAAAGGAGACAGCATCTCAGTCAGGCATTGAATTAGGGTCCATTGCTCCCTCTGAAGGGTCATGCCTTTAACACTAGCATCACTGCTTCTGTACCAGACATAATCATTGAGTGACCTGTGCTGTTCGTACAGACGATCAAGCATGTAATACGTTGAGTTCCAACGTGTTGCCACCTCCTGGATGAGTGCCTTGATTGGCACCCTACGCTCACGTTGGAGGATCCTCAGCTGCTTCCGAGCTTTAAAAGAATGGCTGAAATGAGTGCATATTCTGCAGGCAGATGGACAGTAAATTCCTTACTATGGGTTCTTTTTTCAGAAAGTCTTGCACTATAATGTTTATGCAGTGTGCCAAACACGGAACCCTGAAATAGGAACCAAGTTCCATGGCCTTAAGTACATTACTGCCATTGTCTGTGGCAACAAAACCAATACCAAGCCCTCTGGGCTGCAGCCATTCCAAAACCTTGGTGCGAAACTCTTCTAAAATGTTTTCAGCCGTATGAGATTTCTCCATGGCGAACATGGCTACAGTTGCATGTTTCCGAGTACCTTCAAAAATCGCAGCTGTGTCAACAACACCTCGTGCAGATAGTTGATCTTTAACCCCCACAAAAGAGATCCAGTGTGCAGTGATACACATGTAATCTGTGGCTTGGCAACTGGTCCACATGTCTGTTGTCAGGTGGATATTGTGCAGAGCACTCTTCTGCAAAGCTTGTCCAACCAATTCCAGCACATCATGATGTAGTGCCGGAACAGCAATTCTTGCGAAATAGGACCGGCTTGGAACTTTCCATTTCGGGCAGATGGCAGACACAAATTCAAGGAAACCCACCCCTTCCACAAATGAAAAAGGAAGAACGCAACCACCCAATCGTGCCGTTGGGTGGTTGCGTTGGAACTGCCCCTCCAACCTAAACATGCTGTCAATGGTAGGCTGGCTTACTTTCCTTAGTGGTGCCATTAACCCACTAAGGCTCAACGACACAGATTGTCTCATTGAGGTACTCGCCGGTCGCCTTGGTGTCTCACCCACACTCTGAGTATGGCTCTTACTGCGGTGCCACTCTGATGTTACTGAGGAGGATGTGGGCATTACCACTGCAGTGACTGCACTACTGGAGACAGGGCTAGAAATGCCTCCCTGTTCTTCACCTGC
The DNA here is from genome assembly GCF_964204655.1 of Triturus cristatus. Classification (NCBI taxonomy): domain Eukaryota; kingdom Metazoa; phylum Chordata; class Amphibia; order Caudata; family Salamandridae; genus Triturus; species Triturus cristatus. Next base: position 679,399,444 of record NC_140583.1, read on the forward strand.
CACCACAATAATATCGCTCCCTGATTCCTGACCAACTTCAAAGGGTTTAGTTTTCCTACTTTCTTTTAACTTAAGTAGGTGATCCTCCCACACAATAGTGTGGTGTATTCTGAGATGACTTGCTTGTCCTCCGGTACCATAGTTTGTACCAAGCTTACCACGCCGAACACCTTGCCGACAAATTGCGCATATAGCAACGTTCTCCTCCTTGGCGCTAACAGAAAAGAAGTCCCAAACTGGGGAGGAGAACTTTCTGGCACTGCTGGATGTGCCACTTTCAACACCAGATGAACTTGAGGGGGTGCTTGAAAATATGTGACCCTGTCCACCTACACTGTGACTTTTACTACCACTTCCTACTGAGGTGGTTGAGCTGGATGTAGGTCCCTGCCGGGCCTTGGAAAATATGGCAGCTGGAGGTAGTGGTGGTGTAACCTGTGTTGGTGAGATCCGTGCTACATCCCGCTCAGTAGCAGCCTTTCTGGATAGGGTTAGAATGTCGGTCTCCAATCCCTTTGGGGCGGGAGTAATGTGCGTGATGACTGGCTCGTCTTCATCAACATCATCACCCCCCTCTTCTACATCTACCTCCATAACTCTAAGTTTTTCTGGGACCTTCCTTTTCAGAAGCAATGTCTTGTGGCGTACTTCACTCTCAGACCGAGCTGGTGGGACCCAAGTGTCATCACGATCATCAGAAGCGGGGCTTGAAGAAGAAGATGATGGACTAAGCCTCCTTTTCCTTGCTGGTGGTCTGGAAGACAATAGATGTTCTGAAACAGTTGTTTGACTTCGCTCCGCTTTGTCTGCAGGAAGCTCGTTTTCCTGAAATGCCCCTACGTCAGGAGCAACAACTACTATGGTGGGCTGTTGTGGCGGCTGCTGCTGTTCTGGTTGCGGCGGCTGCTGCTGTTCTGGTTGCGGCGGCTGCTGCTGCTGTTCTGGTTGCGGCGGCTGCTGCTGCTGTTCTGGTTGCGGCGGCTGCTGCTGCTGTTCTTGTTGCGGCGGCTGCTGCTGCTGTTCTTGTTGCGGCGGCTGCTGCTGCTGTTCTTGTTGCGGCGGCTGCTGCTGCTGTTCTTGTTGCGGCGGCTGCTGCTGCTGTTCTTGTTGCGGCGGCTGCTGCTGCTGTTCTTGTTGCGGCGGCTGCACACTGATCTGCTGAGTTTGCGCCTGCGTTGAACTTGATTGTGTACTACTTTGCGGTAATGACATTTCTTCAACATCGCTGCCCGTTAGTAGACTGGCTACCTCTGCGACAGTAAAGCCCTTGGGCCTAGGTTGGTGGGGTTGCTGGACCGCTGTGCTGCTCCCAGCTTGGTTCCCGGACAACGCTTTGGTGCCAAAAAAAACCTTGGCCGGCACACCACCAGTCGTGGTTAATGGCACTTCCTTTTTCTGTTCCTTCTTCTCACCAGCAACTTTCTTGGTACTGGACCTGGTACCTTTCTTTGGGGCCATCTTATTCCGACGTCAGGCAGGAGGCAGATGCACAACAAGTTCTGGTCACACGTGGGCGTGATGCGCAGCAGGACTTCTGTCTGGCTGGCAGTACAACGGGTAGCCAGGTGATGCCGATGACACCTCCTACTCTGTCTTTTGTGCACCTAAAAGCAAAGAAGACAGGAGAAGAACATCAGTGAAATGTTGCATTTGTTTTTGTGGTTCAGTTACTTAGTACTGTACTAGTGCAAACAAAAGATAGTCTAGCCATTTATGAATTTTTTTTAACTAGAGCTATGTTATACTACTAGTACTGTGTACAGACACACTACACTCTCAGGAGGGTGATGTCTAAAAATTCAACAGATCACATAGAAAACACTTGATCAATAAAGCTGTGGCTACCTGCTCTGGTAGCAGTGGATGAAAGCAGGCCTGCTGGCAGACAAGGCCAGGCAAGCTTGCAGGCCTAGGCCTCAAAATGGCCACCATCCACATGGCCAGGCCCAACAACATCAGCAAGGCCACCCCAAAAAACACACTTCCCCAACTCAATCCAATGCCATCCATGCCCAAAATGATGCCTAAATTCAACAGAGCACACAGAAAACAGTAGATTACTAAAGCTGTGGCTACCTGCTCTGGTAGCAGTGGATGAAAGCAGGCCTGTTGGCAGACAAGGCCAGGCAAGCTTGCAGGCCTAGGCCTCAAAATGGCCACCAGCCACATGGCCAGGCCCAACAACATCAGCAAGGCCACCCCAAAAAACACACTTCCCCAACTCAATCCAATGCCATCCATGCCCTAAATGATGTCTAAATTCAACAGAGCAAACAGAAAACAGTAGATTACTAAAGCTGTGGCTACCTGCTCTGGTAGCAGTGGATGAAAGCAGGCCTGTTGGCAGACAAGGCCAGGCAAGCTTGCAGGCCTAGGCCTCAAAATGGCCACCAGCCACATGGCCAGGCCCAACAACATCAGCAAGGCCACCCCAAAAAACACACTTCCCCAACTCAATCCAATGCCATCCATGCCCTAAATCACAGGTCTTCAAACTGTGGGGCGCGCCCCCCTGGGGGGGCGTGGATGGGTTCCCAGGGGGGCGCAAAGGCCTCTGTAAGCACATGTAAATGAAGACGCGCCTGGAAGTGCAGCGATGTTTATTTGCTGCATTTCCAGGCTGTCTTCATTTTCTCCGAAGCCCTTAGAGTGCCGTGGGGCCAGAGGTCAGTGGGTGTGCTGCTGGGGGCTCAGCTGGGCAGAGTCTGGAGTCTTATTAAGACTCCAGCACGCCTGAGTTTTCCACAGGTCTTTAAAGACCATTTGCATACCTTTGGAAACTGGTTACTGAGGCTTAGTTTTTTTTCTTTTTCCAGTACCCCCTGGGCCCCGACTCTGCCTCTTCCTTACATTTGTACTGTAAATTTACTGCTGTAGTGTGAAAATGCATTTCATGAAAAGGAATATGAAAAAGGGTTGCCAATAGAAAAAATGCCAGCCATGTATGTTTAAAGAGCCTGCAAAGACCTTGCTTTGATACTAAATAGGGCCTAAAATAAAAAAAAAGTATGTATTCATTTGTAATGTGACTTTCTGTCCCTTTTATTTTCAGTCATGAAACATGCAGGCAGCCCTAGAACACATTTAAAAGTGCTATATTTGCTTCTCTGAGTACGCACAGATAAGTGCGGAAAATAGGGCTTTAGGTGACTGTTTATTTTTGTACCGTCTGCAACATCAAAAAACATCAAAATAATGAGCTGGCAAACCTAAATCATAAGACTGGAAGTGTGCTGCAGGATCAGCACATTATTTCATTCACCCTCGATTACCTGATTAATTCCATAATAGCAATAGTTTAATTTATATCTGAAACCCTACGCCCCGTCAATAACATGCTGATTAACTTCAAGTGTCTGGGAATTCACCCTGCATTCAGACAACTCACTCCTCATTCTCACCCTTTACTTTCACGCTCACCCTGCACTCACAGCGCATAGTTATGGTTTTCCCGCATTTGCCACATAATCTATTGTCTGCTGCATAATTTGCAGATTAAAAAATGCAGCAACACATGTTACCTCACAGTGGAAGGCCCTTTCTAAAGGTTGACTGGTCACCTTTCTGTTGCTTATTGCTATATGTGGGTGTTAATGTGGTACTTATGAGGGGCAATAAAGGCCAGGACAATGTTAACAAGTGCAAAAATAGCAGAATAGTGCAGTAATGCTATCACAAAATATGCAGCATAATTCGCTTTTGCTTGCTGCAAAAGTTAGTCAACCATGCTGCATAATTTGGCCTTCTCCTGTCGCATAATTGTAATGGACCTGTTTCTAGTGCTATGAGGTCCCAGCCTGTGGCAGAAAGCACTGTGAATATGTAAGTCATTATTTTAAAACAGTATTTACATACTCTAAGCTAGGCCGCTGCAAGATGATGCAGTGATTGAGATAAAACAAGTTCTTACAAAACATACTTTGTAGTACTAAGTTATCAAACTGTATCTAATGCAGACATTTTTGTGTCTCCACTATTCCAGATCCCAGCTGATAACTCCTTTACATTACATCTTAAAAAGAATAGATCTTTGCCACAATAAAGCTTTAAGCAGATCCACTGGAATTATTCAGCAGAAGAGGACAACATTATGCAGCAGGTTTGACTAAATTATGCAGCAAGAAAAGGTAAATTATGCGGCACAATGCACCACATTTTGTGGTTAGCATTACTTCATTATTTTGTCATTTTAACTCACGGTAACGCTGTCAGGGGAAATAGTTCAACTCATTAGTACCAGTGTAGCACCCAAATACAGCAGTAAGCAACTACAAGATTACCAATCAATCTTTGCAGAGGGCCTTCCACTGCTCCGGAACAATTTGTCACGCTTTAAGTAACTTTTGTTCCGTTTGAGCTAGAATCAAGATTTTTTTCTTGAAATCTGCAGATTATGTAGCAAATGCAGTACACTGATAATTATGTGGAAAACGCTGCTGCAGGAACTCATAATTAAATGGTTTCTTTTTTAACTTTCTGCACTACCACCCACACTTCGATTTCAGGCAGAGGCATATCAAAGTCAGTATTAACCATACAGGGGCAGTTTTTTGTGAAAGCTGAGTCCATGGGGTGGCAGGTAGAAGGCCAGCAGGGTGCATTCAGATGCAAAGCCCTAATCCTCTCGATCCTTGGGGCCTCACAGTAATGGTCCAGGAGACAGAGGAAAGGAGCGAGATTCATAGATATTGTCAAACAGAAGGCCCAGAATAGGGAGCACTGTTGCGGACTCATTTTTATGTTTACAAATGGCCAGAGACCGCTTCTTCAGAGAGATACCCCACAGAAGGGGACAATATAAGTGTTTTTGGTTTTTTTAAAAGGGACATTCATTAGTGAAGCTGGTACTGCTGCCAAGTGTGTAAGTGGCCACTGCTGGTTATCATAAAGGAGCAGATGCAGCAGGACTGGGGCCCAGGGATTTGAGGGGCCCACTGCATCACAATTATGACTGTCTACCTTTAAAAAAAAAAGGGGTATCAGAGCTTATTGTCCTTTCAAGAATTAGGATAGAGGTGGTGATCCATCATGGAGGGGAAGAGGTAAAAAAGGCAAAGGAGATAGCCTGCTACTCAGGACTGCAGTTATCATTAGTGCAGCAGGTATAGTTGCATTGGGGTCAAAGAGTGTGAGGGGCTCACAACACCCCAATTATGTGGAGCAGTTTGTTTGGGATATCTGGTTTTGTTTTATGGTTTTGCTGTTTTATAAGTCTCATATTTGGTGCAATTCATAAGCTATAGAAAAAATATTCCTGAAATCATCTCATAAGCCCTGCTCTCTGCACGCAGCCATGTTCCTCCCGCTCCCCCAATCCTTGTCATAAAGTTTTGGAGGGGGGCCCGATCTCAAAACATTTTGCTTAGGGGGGCTCAGAATAAAAAAGTTTGAAGACCTCTGCCCTAAATGATGTCTAAATTCAACAGAGCAAACAGAAAACAGTAGATTACTAAAGCTGTGGCTACCTGCTCTGGTAGCAGTGGATGAAAGCAGGCCTGTTGGCAGACAAGGCCAGGCAAGCTTGCAGGCCTAGGCCTCAAAATGGCCACCAGCCACATGGCCAGGCCCAACAACATCAGCAAGGCCACCCCAAAAAACACACTTCCCCAACTCAATCCAATGCCATCCATGCCCTAAATGATGTCTAAATTCAACAGAGCAAACAGAAAACAGTAGATTACTAAAGCTGTGGCTACCTGCTCTGGTAGCAGTGGATGAAAGCAGGCCTGTTGGCAGACAAGGCCAGGCAAGCTTGCAGGCCTAGGCCTCAAAATGGCCACCAGCCACATGGCCAGGCCCAACAACATCAGCAAGGCCACCCCAAAAAACACACTTCCCCAACTCAATCCAATGCCATCCATGCCCTAAATGATGTCTAAATTCAACAGAGCAAACAGAAAACAGTAGATTACTAAAGCTGTGGCTACCTGCTCTGGTAGCAGTGGATGAAAGCAGGCCTGTTGGCAGACAAGGCCAGGCAAGCTTGCAGGCCTAGGCCTCAAAATGGCCACCAGCCACATGGCCAGGCCCAACAACATCAGCAAGGCCACCCCAAAAAACACACTTCCCCAACTCAATCCAATGCCATCCATGCCCTAAATGTGATTGAAAATGAAATATATTCAAAAAACAAAAGGAACAGTTGCTTCATCATGCACACACACACCCATGAGGCCATGCCCATGGCTAGCTCGGGCCTACTACTACAACCCACAAAATTAAAAAAAAATTTTAAAAAAAAAAGGAATGATGATAATTAATTATCAAAAATAAATTGTAGTTACACAACAACTGCAATGCCCACAATCAAACACAACAACCACTTACTTGTAAAATATCCTATTCCAAAAATCCTGAAATCCAATTGCAATGATGCAGCAGACAAAAAGAGTGATCTTTCCAGCTCCAAATCCAAAGGCAGAATGAGCAGGAGATGGACAAAGCACTGGGAGGAGCCTGCTGGACAGGAACAGGAAGTTGGAGAATCTGTGTCACTTCCTCCCTCTCTCCACCTTGTAAAAAAAAAATGACTCCTTGCACAATAAAGGAAAGCCAAATGTGAATGTAAGGAGTTCTTTTCATCCAAAATCAGTATTTGCAGATGGTTTCATGCTGCTAGAGCCGATATTCCTCTCCAAATTGTAAATTTTACGTTGTTGAGTTCTCCAGCTTCACATTACTTCCGCCGGCGTGTCGAAAACGATATGATCGCGTTCTCTTCTTTGTCCCTGTCGCGTTGGATATGACGTGTTCGCGGTCTCTTTCTCCTGTTCGCGTTCGATTTCATGTGCCCGCGTCCTCATTCTCTGGCTCGCGATGTAGAATGACATGTTCGAGATCTCAATCTTCTCATACTCGCGCGGTGCATGATCGCGAGAAGAAAGACGTGATCGCGCGACAAATGACGTGATCGCGTGAAAAATGACTTGAATGCGGCCGCGAACTCTCGCGAGACAGCGCAAAATGGCTACCAAAATTCAACATCTCGTGGAGAACGCGACCGGGTCAAGAAAACTTGTCGGAGAACGCAGGGATTCAGGTAAGGCGATCGAGCGCGCGCGAGAATGTATTGTTTTACAGCGCGAGCAAGAAAAAAATTATCGCTAAGCTGCGGAATGCGGAAATTTTGACATTTTCGCGCTTTCCGCGGAACGCGAAAATGCCAAAATATCGCAATTTCCGCGAACGGAACGGATTTTTGGCCCAGGCCTACCCTAAACACCACCAGAAACATGTATACAGGCATGTGGCAGTAAACAAAATAAGAACGCCTCTGTAAACATAAGTCATACTGGCCTCAGCATAGCGTCCGACCTAGAAACCTATGAGAGGCTCAGTATCACTACCCTCACGCCAGTACGCTATCTCAGGAATGCTCCTTCAGCATCACATGTTCAACTTTAATTGTTGCCCTGGCTGCGAATATTCCACTTATATTGATAATTTAATACACTTATCTGCAGCTATTAATTCAAATAGAAGGTTAAACATCTCTTTAGTGAATCCCCTCATCTGGTGTTCGAACCCCTCTCCAAGATGGCCGCCAAGCTGGACACCCTAAACAGTCTTCCAGGCATACACTAACTGCAGGTATCGCGCATGCGCACGCATGCGCACCGAACGAAGTGCTGAGTCACGACCAGACCCGGACATGCATCACAGCACGTACCGGGGCCGGTCCACCCACTACTTAAGCTGCTTCCCCAAGCACTCCCAGCACCAGCTGGGACTACGGGGGACCTAATCAGGCTTACAGCGGATGACTCTCCACCACCAAGTAAGACTTTGCGTGCTCCAATGTGGCTACTGCAGAGAGCCTATCTAGACGATTAGGCTCACCCCAGCGCTCTTTGATTTTCAGATCGGAAACTTGAACAAGCCCCCAACCCCCGAGCCCCGATATCTGCCTAATACCCATAATCATTATAACTATAACAAAAACTAAACTTGTGCATGCTTTTAAATTTTATATTTTTACGCATTTCACATTCGTAATTGAATCTAGGAGCACTATGCCATAATAGTGCATGAACAGACTCCAGATTGCCAGCGCACAGTGCACCTTGGACCACTAGGCACCACCCTTAGTGGCCCCCACAAGCGACACAGTGCAACATTAAGCACAGCTTATAGACTGTACCCAGTGCCAGCGCCATGTTCCACGGCACCACCACTAATGCAGCCACTGACCAGCACCTTGTAACGCGCACTCTGATCCTAACTGCCCATCACCCACGGGCGCAGCATGCATAAAGAATTCCTGCATGCCGCCATGTGCATGGGCAACACACCAATCACTGTAGTAGCCACCTAGACAATGACTACAGCACACTGATAAAGCCGCTAAGATTGCATTTTATGTTGCGATATTATATGTGTTGTCTTGCCTCTCTTTTCCCTACAGGAATTTTTGCATTTTTAAAGTGTCAGTGAGTAAGCCGACATTTATACCACACACCTTAGCGCGTGTGGAGGTATCGCACAGGTTTTCTTGTGGCACCACTCACCTTTGCCACTCACCTTTCACTCACCTGGTCCTGAAGAAAGCCCTCTAACTCCTTCCAACGGGCTGAAACATGTACACCGCTACACAGTCAACTTAACGGTAATAATCCCTGAATAGTTGCACAACACATATTAGTTTTTTAGACATATCCTGAGCCGCCAACATTAAAATTAGAGCACTGGCGTAGCTAGGGGGGGGGGCGAGGGGGGCGGTCCGCCCCAGGCGGCACAATTTTGGGGGTGGCCGCGCGGCACTGGTCGCCCGATGCGGCCTTTATAATTTATTTGGTTAAACTGTGTCCAGTGTCCCCAAATAAATAACGGCTGCCGCGGCCGCAACCGGTCACCAGTGCCGCGCGTGGCCCAGTTTGAAAGTGTGCGCTGAGCGCACTTAGCACTGACCAGCCTCCAGGGCCGTCAATCACTCTAGTAGCGCGAGCGCTACCAATGACGGCCCTGGGCAACAATACAAAAACACATGAATTTATTGTGGCCAGCCCTGCCCTCGCGATGAGAACGACGTAGCAGTGATGCGTCACGCGCTTCACGCTACGCGCTCTCGCGCTCATTCTGGCCTGGGGGCAGTCAGTGCTGATATCTGGGTAATTTGATGGCTCTGGAGACAGGTCTGGCGGCTAAAGAAGTTTGAACCAACCTCGCCCCTGCCTGCCATAGAGACCCGGGAGCGAGTCACAAGTGAGGTAAGACTAGAGTTTTCCAACAGGGCTTTAAGTGGGATAAAAAAACTAGGGAGGGGGAGGAGGAGCAGGGAGGGGGCTCTCAAAGGGGGGTGGCCGATTTAATTAAGGACGTGGCTTTAAAACACTTACCCTAAAAATATCTGATTAGCATAGTGTGCCGCCTGACTTGTATTTTGCTGTTTCTGTCATTGCATCCAGCTATGTGATACAAGAAGTAACATCATACCTACGACCATATTGCCAGCACTCCCTTCTTTGATAACTGTTGCTGGCATATTTTTCAGTTTTTTCCCCATGCATAGAGCGAAAGAAAAAAAACAGACTGGTAGTTTGCAAACTACTGGGGGTCTCTCTTGCCATCTCAATAGAGGACGCACTCTTACTACGTCATCACAAGGCCTTTCCCCCTCTACCTTTGCTTCTGCCTCCCTTAGGTGGGCGCTGCTTCTCTCTGCATAGTGGGCTGTTATCAGGACTTCCACAAAGCATGCAAAGCTGCCACAAGCCCTCCGGTGCATAAATGGAGGGAGGTGCTTGCTCAGTCTGAAATAGGCAAAGGCGCTAAGTTGTTCCAAGAGGTGCAGAGGGGGCGTAGCACGATTGATAAAGCCAGGGCATGGGATGTATTGGTTAAAAGCCTGAAAAACCCTGCAACCGACTCCCCTGAGAGCTCCTTACTTTCAGACCCTGACCAAGGAGAAACCTAAACTTAACCTCTTCCATACAGGAGGATAGGGGGATCTGGGCCATACCCTCTCTAAGATACTATAGGTGACAGTACACACTGCTGTGCAGGAGGAACGAAGGACATTGTGATTCATAAACTGATGTGAGGCAGGGGATGGGGTGGGGGTAGGGGAAGTTGATGAACGGGCCCGTGTCAAGACTGTGATTGGAGCAGGTCGACTGCATTTTGTATGTGATATGTATGATCTGCCATGCTAAACAGAAAATAAGTTTATATCTGAACGGCTGCACTTGTTGAATATTGCCAAAATCTCAGATTTATACACTTGCTGCTGTCCTGCACTTTACTGTTTATTTTTGATTAAAAGCAAAAACATTTTGTGGAAAAAAAAGTCTTATTCACATTTTCATCTTCAATCTTGTGAACTGTGCTAAAGTTCTGTTTTGTTTTTGCATGGTTTATAACAAACGCTGTCAGTTTAGCATTGTCTCTGGGTTTTTTTACGCTTGAGACGTTCAGTGGTCAGTTTGCTAATCCACCTACTGATGCTAAATTGCCCCCTCTTTGCGACAAACTAACCCACGCTGGAACATAATCAGCAGACTGGGGAACACGTCAGGCAATAGCGCCTTGGGCAGACCTTAAGCATGGGAAAGGCCTGGCAGAATAATGGCCGATTTTGTTTGGCCCGGGAGATCAGGGGAAGTGCTAACATCTGTATAGCTCATGAAGCAGTATTGGGGTGAGGTGTATGCACAGCCCAGAAAGTATAAAGACAATGCGAGTGTATGCACAATCCAGGACCAGATATACAGTACTATTTACAGTGGCTTTCACTACTTTGTAAGAGAATTTGGTTTCTGTATTGCCCAAAAATGTTTCAAATGCATGTAATTTGAGGTGGTTCCCTTTCAAATGTCATTTACAGACGGCTGCTATCCAGACAGCCCTTGAATAAACTTATTTTGCTCACAGCAGGTACTACTGGGATTGTCTCCAAACGGGAGTGCCCAAAACATGGACACAATCAAGAGTTAAGTTCCTGCACCTGGCTATCATCCGCCACTTTGTGGTAGTTATCAAGGACCTACAAATCGCAGGCCTGACCTACAAACTACCTCACCTTGCCCATCAAAAAGCGCAATCCCATCTTTCACCCCTACCATCTACCAAATGGCAGTGCACAAGAACTAATCAAAAGTCCTATGCTAACAAAGTCTTAGTGGAATTTCTGAACGTGGGCCTGTCTCAGTCCTCACTTCAGTGTTTGGATCGCCACCCTCCAGCCACAGAAAGCAAGCAATACACTTCTACTGTCTGGGAAGCTGTCCTCGTCCACCATTATAAGCTAAGGTCAACCGGGGGCATCCAATATGGATTCCAATGGTTTCAGTAATCAGGCTCATGCACCCACCGAGTCCTACTGCTGCGCATGTGCTTATATGCATGTACACACACATGCACAAGCACTCTACAAACTCACAGGGTGCTAGTGCGCAGTTCTACATTTTCCCACAACAGCAGAACTTTACATTGATAGGAGTCAGTGGGCAACACTTTTACTGAATAGGATAAAAAGGTTTGGTCAAATGTGAGATTCTAAAGCATGATATGCTGCCATCATCGTCTTATGTTCTAAACCCACAATAGAGATAGTTGCCCTTCGTTCACTCTTAGAGTATGCATGGTGCGCCCCCAAGTCACAGGCACGCCTAGGCCTCTCCGCACATGCTAGGTTAGCATGACATAAGGGCTGAAATAAAAATCAGACTAACAGATAAGTAGGCATTCAGGGCAAAGGTACATACCCTGCAGGGGACATTCCCGTTCAAACAGAAATCATTCCTAGCAGCAGATAGACTGTTTGCCTAATTCTAGTGCTTTTCAAAATACTTAACATAAGCACCATCTCACATATGTATTGTTTTAGGTTTACGATTTTACATCCTTAGTTGCATGCAATCTTAAAAAGCCTCACACACACATTACACAGAGACAATCAATCATACGTGTTTTAAATCAGAGTATAGAAAATGTTTACATAAGCCAAAGGACTAAAAGTGTAGGAGTCACATGTCATCCATATCCCATGTCACAAGTCCCCAGATGGATCATGCAGTCTGTGTATTCTCTTTTGTACTGCCAGTCACTGGTCTATTCAACTGTGTAGCCTTGGACCGCGTCATGTATGTGCATGTAATTTGCATGATCGAGGTAACTATTAGCGGCAATACTATGTGTCTCTCGGACCTCTTTCAAGTGCTCGCCATCCTTTTTCCCCAGCACCCCCCCCCCCCCTCTCCAGGGGCGGCAATCTGAGGGACAGCCCCGGGCGCCACAAGCTCTAGCTACGCCTCTGAATTAGAGGCAAGGATTCTCAGAGGTATTTTTAATTGAAAAGATTCACTTCACATCACACTTACTCAACTTACCTTTGGATGAGGTGTGCTCTGGCCTGTATTTAGGCGTCGTAGCACAACCGGGGGGCACATCGTCCGCCCGGTTGGGACCCCAATGATGAAGCATGACACCAACCAGGTTGGTGTGTGAGGGGTCTTTTAAGAACATCTAATGAGTCCAAGTTCATACTACATACAGTAATCAAACTAAACACACATAGTAGGTCCGTCCACATTGTTTAAGTTTAGTACGCATCTGGGGAACGGGACACACCCCTAGCCTTATCCCTTGCTCTCCCATTGATTTTTTTGAATTTATTTATAAGCAGTCATGGGCGTAGTGGTCTGCTGACCCCAGCAGGCCACCATCCCCATGATTTTATTGATTCCCAATGGGTCACAAATTGTGACCGACCCATTAATATGTGTGAGGAAGGTCGATTCACTACTCACTAGGAATCGCTTGTTTCATGCATTAGGAATAGCGATTACCTAATTGCGATTAGCAGAAAGTCACAATTAGGTAGTCTTTATTTCCAACACTGATACATGTGGCCCCTACTGTCCTTCACTGCCACTTTCTACAGTGTCTCGTAAAATCTGTGATCATTTAAGTCCATGTGGCATTGAAATAACACTCAGATTTCCTCAAAGATGTGTTTGATCATTCATCCGTTGTATTATTCTTTCGTAGTTCGCCTTGAGCATCATCTCAAGCAGCCCTTTCTTTTATGATATTGCTGTGTTTCATTTTCTCAATATGAATACCCTTGCCATTCAGGGACGTGGAGAACCATCAACTCCAATGGTTCATCATGCTTGGGAGCTCAGTGAAGTTATGCAATATAAACATTGCTGCTGTAGGGCAATCACCTTACCCCACCACTCAGAGAAGTCTTGCAATATGAACGATGCTGATGTAAGGAAAGTCACATTACTCTGCCCTCGTTCCATTATTCCCCACACCTCTTCCAGTATTCCTGTAGTCACAGAGCAGGACCACAGTATGTATGTGCATTATAGACACAGTATTTTTTGGGTTAAATGACACTGGTATACACAAACAGAATCATCCAAATAATTTCCAGTTGAGAGAACGTTTGAACTCAATACTTTGGTTCAAGTAAGGGGAGCCTTAGAGGCCTGGAAAGGGGTGAACCAAGAATCAATGAGAAATATATTTATGTTGATTGAAATGAAAAGACATCTAAGAGACTTGGATGTAGAATCTTAAAGACTGCCAGGAAAAATTAATAGAACAGGTTTAGGAATTAAAAGAAAAATCATTCCGCAAGGTGCCGTTCGGAAATCCCCATCTTCCCCCAATGGAGAGACGATAAATATCACAATTGACCCATGTCTTGTCGCCAGTCACTCCTCGCATCTCATCATCCTCCTCCCCATTGCCACCTTTGTGTGGTGCGGGTGATGCCACTGTACTGGGCCTCAAGCGGGGGGTGCCATTTGCACATGCACTCTGAAAACATGCACCATTGGGAGCCCTAACGGTGCTGCTTTCAAAGTTCATGCACCAATTCAAACCTCTCCCCTTGGTGGTTGTGAGGGGGCGCTGTACTGTAGCTGTGCAACCCACGGACACTTATTTTTTGGCACCGGGTCTCTCTGCAGCAGTGGCTTTGCTGGTCACGACGGTATCCTCAGTGTGGCCTGTCATTATGCGTCAGTCATGCATTCCTTCCTATTGGTTAATTGAAATTGGTGTGGGTGAGTGCAGTGAGTGGGCCTGCGTGCCAGGTACAGTGCACACAACCTGACTTGAGAGTGCACATGGGTGGCGACAGTGCCTAGAGTTTGTTCTCCTTTGGATGAGGTGTGCTCTGGCCTCATTTCCCTACATTTGCCACCTGCTTGCCTACCCTGCCCCTCTAGTCTGCCTGAAGTTCCTTTGTTTATAACAATTCTTGAAGCTGACAGCAGTGCACACTGATTTCTGTTCCCTTCCTCTATTGGATCTGAGTTGGAGCAGTTCTCCAAAGCCTTAACCCCATCCTGCCTCAGCCACGCCACCCTCCAGGTAGATCACAGTGGGAGCCCTGTGTGTGTAGCAATAGAGTAGAAAATGCATGTTTATGGTTCTGTATTTGTGTGCGTGCAAGATTTTGAATGTTTGAAAGTGCCTCAGAATTAATGGCAGAGAGCGAGCTCTGAAGTTTGACGGCTGGGTATGTAAAGAATGACATGTTTTAAGGCTAGGCTTGTAACAACAGCTTGGAGGTGTGTGACAGTGTAGCAGGGTTGCGTGTTTGGGAGCAGTCATTGTCAATAACTATACAACAAAAGAATTTATGCGTACATGTGATTCTGTATAAGTGTATGCATGCGCGGCCGATTAAATGATAAACCAGTGTGCCTACAGAGTGTAATAGAAATATATGTGAGAAGAGAACAGTGTGTCTCTAACTGGCCAGGCACCTTGCTGCCTATGACGCGCTTGTACCTGTGGCTAAGTGTTTGGAAAGAAACTCTGGATGTTGAATGATATAAAATGTCTATACGCTAGGCTCAATATGAGTCACAGGCTTTTTTGAAGAACATAGGACCATTTGGTGTGTTTGAAAAGGAAATTGTGGACTGCTATATATGTTACAAAGTGTGTCAGAAGAATCAGTTTGTAAGTAGGGGTGGGCAGTAAATTCCGCTCTGTCAGCTCTGTTTGCAGAGTTTTGTCACGCCGTGCTCTGCTTGGAATGCAGAGTTTGGCAAAAACTCCGCAAACCCGCCTGCGGAGCGGAGCTTACCAGCGCTCTCATCCCTAGTATCAGCAATCCCGCTGTGGGCAACTTACTTGTGGCAACAATAGGGGTTCTGGGCCCCCAATGACCCTCAGCAGCCAAGAGGACTTCATCCCCAAACCAGTAGTGCGCCAGGAGGACCGTTTGCTGAGTAGTTGAAAAAGGGTTGGGGCCTCTGATGACGACTCATCAATTCGGTTGTGGGGTCTTACTTGTGGCAACAATGGGGGTTCTTGGCCCTCTTCAACCCTCAGCAGCCAAGGGGTCTTCATTGGGGGGGCGAGCAATACTCTGCCCGTTCACAGAACTCTGTGGAATTTGGAGGAGTCTTTTGGCAACTATGCATAATTCCACAGATTGAAACTCAGTGAGCTCTGCCGAGGCCTGTTTGAAAAGATGACATTTTGCTTATGGCTGTGGTTGTGAGCAATGTGTTTGTTGCTGAACATGCTTCATTTGTAAGGGTGTGTGTCTGAAACAGCACAGTGTATGCTTTGAATTAATGCAGTGTCTCAAGTTTTGTGCCACTATGGTAAAGCCCTCTCGGGATTAATTTCACAAGGAGGGATGGGGGTTTGGCTGGTCCAGCATACGGGACCCAGACAGCTAAGAAGGAAGAAGGGTAGGCTGTTCCTAAGTTCTTTAGCCACGACTCTTTCGTTGTTTTTTTTACTCATAGCACAGGAAGCCAGTGAATAAAATATTTTTGGAGATTCCAGTAGCTATTTTCAAACCACACTCACATTCTCCCATCTCTACTCACTACACATACGCCCCACTATTATCTTTTAGCTTCACGTCAGTAACCAGGGAAGACTTCTGGCACTGAGCCCACCTGCAGGGCCCGTTGGGCATTGCAGCACCGGCCCAACGAGGAGCTGCCCAATGATGAAGCATGACACCCTCCGGGGTGTATGAGGGCCCTTGCTCCAAATTGGAGCCATTCTGTTTTCACCCTTTTTTCTCCTTACGAACGCCTGGTTTCATCAAATAGATCCTCCCTCTCTTCATCCCCCTCCCCCTTTTTTCACTTAGGAATGGCATAACCTTCAAAGCCCTCTTGTGCCAACTTTGGTTTTCCCTTTAGTTTTACATTTTACACATTTCAGCAGACTTTGTCTCAGCCCTGTTACCTATTACATATTTTGTTTTCACAATATGATTCTAAGTAAAATTTTCAGAAAGCCTTTCCTGCTACACAATCTGTACTCTTTGTTCATGGCTAGTAACATCGAACGAGATATCCTAGTACATGCGTTGCCCATTCAGAGACAACTTCTAACATCTATACACATAATTGCATCAAAGCTGTATCACTAACACTGTGGTTTTATTACATAAACAGTGCACTGTCCATTAGTGGGTTAGAGGGGGGCAATCCGGACACAATGGTCCTGGGACGAATGTCTGTCAATGCTGATCTTCCATGCAAATTCTGCAGAGAGGGATTGTCATTCCAACTCCAGGTCAAGTCACACAGATATGGGGTCTCAGGCTATCCTAAGAGATTGGGCAGAAGGTACACCCACTATGTTCTGAGCTACCCCTATTCTGCTCCCAGAATAGGGATAGCATTAGGTAGGCATCTAAATATATATGGTTGGACTTTTTTCTTTTCACCATGTTTGCAATGCTGGTTACTTTGCTTTGATTTATCTGCCTATTAATCGCAGTACATTCTTTCTATGCAAGACTATGATTGTTTCAATAAATGGAATGAAAACTTTATTTGTATTCTTCCTGTATTTTGCCAAGGGTATGCATGAGTAAGCAACGAAAGGGGTGTGATCTATTTCCTCAATTCCCTTGGGGACCAGACTGTCATGTTTGAGATTGTCAAAATTGCCTGTTACCCCAGGAAGGTTAGGTGTTCGGGTGAGGCACTGTCAGCTATCTAGGAATTGGGCCAACAGTTCCTGAGGACGTAGATGAGTGATGCTCAAAGTAAGGCCCAGGGACCGTATGCAGCCCTCCTGGCCTTTACATGCGGCCCGCTGATCAACAGTTGCACTAGCCTGCAGTTCACTTGACTCAGCACTGACATTAAAAAGATGTTAAGTATACAGGCAAGCCTTTTTTGCAGGTTAATTAAAGTTAAAGAACAAAAGTAACTAGGTTGTCCATCACCACTTAACTCTAGGAACACCATAATTTTCATAGCCATCTTGCAGCAAAAGTGTACAAATATGTTAAGGTCTCTTAAAAATTAAAAAAGGGCATTTCATTAACATGCACAACGATTTCACAATAGTATATCAGATTATATCAGTACATTCAGAAGTACTTTTGTAAGTGATAGTTTTCAAATATGAATTTAGAAACATTAATTCTTCCCCCCACACTTACAACAATGCCAATAGTAAACTAAGAGGCAAGTCAGTTGTTATGTGCACCGTTTGGGTGTCCGATGTTGCTATTATACATGAACAACATTATAGTTCATTAAATCAAATACAGGAGAAGGTTTTGTACAACTCACATCTTGAAGTCATGTATTTCGAAGTCCTCTTACATGTGATAATAAGGGAAAAAGCAGGGAAAGTGGAATAAAATAATTGCCTAGGATCACACAATTAGGTAAAATGGGCAGCTGGGATTGATTCCAGGACTTCTGGTTTCACATTGTGCAATTTAGCCACTAGATGTATATGCTTCGCTTCCCCTATACCCACCTAACTGCCCCCTCTCCTCTGCCCCGCCCTGGATCGCCACCCTGCTGGCATCGATGCCGCCCTCAGTCACATTACAGACCAAACGTTGTGCCCGTTGGGAAAATGTTTGCGAGTACCCATGACATAAATGGACCTGACACTACATTCTGAAGTCTTGTTGTCCTAATACTCAGTCCTACATTTTTGAGTGGAAACCATATAACACCACTATGTGACTAGTTCAGTGTTGGTGAGCCAGGCAACTGTGTAGTTCGATGTTAGTGTGAGCGTGTAGTCATGCAAATTGTATTTATATCTGGCTAGATATTGGCATGGTGCAATACATTAAATATGTTACTCAGCAGAACTGAAGTGCTCACAAATGCAGTATATATCTGTGATTTAGTGTTAAAGATGTCAAGTGAACTGTACCTACCACAGCATTGGTGTTTTCATGTAAGCTGAACCGGTTTGGCTATGTTGTTAACATATGAGAGACATATACCTAGATGAAGGCTGCTTGGGCATATGATTTGTGCATTCCTATGGCTCCTCTTTGGTGTAGTCATGTGCCCTTTACTTGTGGGTGTCCAAGTATTAAAATAGTTGAGTAGATTTACGCTACCACCAACAAAGATTTTAGGCCTTACAAGAGTTAAGAGTTATAGAGATATCAGTAAAACACAATGTGCCTAGCCCAGACCGCAACTTGACATTAAACCAATACACACATTGTTCCCTCACTTGTGAGTAGACTACAGCAGCAGAGCTTGCAGAACTTGGCTTATCACTGCTGTATCTATCACTACAACCCCACGATGTGCACTCACACAAGCTGCTAGGACGTGTTGAACCTGAACAACGTAAAAAAAGGCACATGCATGAGAACTGCTTCACCCTATTCCTGGTCCTGGTACTGACCAGCATGACAGATCAGCCTTCTGTGGTCTGCAACAGATGGACTGGCTCTCCTTCCAACCCCATAGTAAGGATGAGCCCCGGCGCAAGGGTGTGGGTCTGGTGTTGTACAGGGATATGTTAACCTGACACAACACCTAACAGAGACCGACACAACATTTCAGAGTCTCAATGCTAGTATAACCGTTTTGTGCAGTAGGTCAAGTCTGATGTGAGTTACACACTTTAAGTTTTTTTTCAGTCAGTTTGCTGGTCTTTTCTCTATGGAATGTTTGTCTCTTGAAGGTGGCATATTATCGCCCTGCCAATAAAATGGCAATTCACTCATCTCTGTGCAATCCGTAGCCACTTTGAATAATAGCATAATACCTGGTTCTCTCTGATTTTGTTTAACTTGATTAACCCGTTAGTATGTAATTTTCTTACAATTAAAGTATTGCAATGTTTCATGTGTACCATTTCAGAGTCTATGGCTCTTCAACAAATGTAAGTGAAATAATTGCTATAAAATGCACTAATGAACAAAAGTTTTTCACATTTTTGTATGATTTATCAACCCCACTCCTGAAACTTACTGGGGGAAAACAAGCCCCCTAACCCTTTGCAAATCAGATCAGGAATTACACTTGATTTCAGTCAGAGTCTATACAGGCAGCAGGTGGTCTAGTTGGTTGAAGTGGACCATGCCAGTAGTAGAAAGAGGCAGGGGCCTCCTGAGAACAATTTTGGACACCTGCACTTTCTTTTCACAAATAAAAGCACTGGGGTGGAGCACGAGGGGGCGACAACAGAGATTTCTGCACAGGGCGCCACCAACCCTAAAGCTGCCAGCCCTGTGCCTTCCAGAACCTGTTTCTTACACATCCACACACACTTTGAAAGGGCGTCCTCTTAGCCCCACTGCATCCTAACAAATATGTGGATCCTAGGGCTAGTATTCCCTAAGGTGCCATTCCAAATTCCCCATCTTCCATCAATAAAGAGATGATCTATAAGTCACAGTTGACCCATGTCTTGTCATCAGTTGCTACACATATCATCATACAGCACAGAAGGGGGATGCTCTTGAGTAACCATTAAGGCAATTTCCCAGTGCCGATAGTGCTTTAGTGACATTCCATGCTCTTGAGCCCAGAGGACCTCAGGAAATTAAAGTGTTTACCAATATTAGGGAAGAACCTCAAAGGTTCCAAAGGAGTCTGGTAGCTGACCGGGGAACCATCTGCGGCCATCAGCTGTGCATTAATGTGCATTGATGTCCTGTACCAAAGGTCCAATTTTGACCTGACATCTTGTTCTAATTTTATGTTGTATGATCTCAGCATTCAACTTTTGTGGAGAGAGTTCTACATAGTGGAGGCTAATTTGAAATGTTATTGAATAGATGGCATTAGTGGTGTTACAGTTGGTGAAGTTAGCGAAGATAGTCAATTTTCGATGATAGTTTGGTAATTGAAGTTTGTTCACATTCCGTCCAGGCACCACATTTGTAATGTTTCATCAGTGGCAAAAGTCCCTAGATTTCAGTGATTTAATTATTCACTTTGAGTTCAGGTAGATATGCTTTTACCAAGTGATCTCTCAAGCTTCTATTCCAGTTCAAAACAATATTGAATCATGATAGTGGACAAGATATGTAAGTTATGCAAAATAATGTTTTATATTTTATTGATTAGCGGATTATATATGGCGACGTACACTAGTTGTGAAACATTTATTTGATATATTTTGGCAGGTATTCGGTTCTCTCAAGTACAATAGAATGCCCATTTACGTGCTTTTTTTTGCTAGTCGCCTACTATATCCCTGCTCAATCAGACATTGACACAGGTTTTCTGAATCAAGGAAGTATTCGGATTTTAATTTGCAATTATCCAAACGGTAAATTATCGTGGAGAGATTTCGGATGATTACTATTATATTCCAAGAGGGAGTTATGCTGCAGCGGTTTATGAAACATAGTGGTGTAGATATTACTGTGATCTCATTTAATCTCTAAATATGAAAGGAACCCAAAAATATCCTAATGTTGAATCAGAAAAGGGAAAGCAGTGCTGGCAAAAGTATGTGTTTACCTCCCAAAAATTATTTGATTAGAGAACTGTGCCCGTGATTTAGAGTTTGGCAGATGGGTTACTCTGGTGAAGTGAACTGCCTCCCTCATATAAGAGCATTATAGCCTGTGGCACTTGTAATAAGGCAGACAGGATATCCTTCATGTTTGTGCAGAGTACCTGTCTGTATATTAATGCAGGCCCTGTGTTACGCCTGGGAAGGTGCCAGTGAGTTAAAGATCCCTGATGATTCTGAAGAGACTATCTGTCCCATTTCAACTTTTTAGAATTTTTGATATCTAGGAAGGAATACACCGACAATTTCCTTACAAGCTTAGTGTTTGAATTTTGTATCGTGAATCCAATTTGATGGAGCACCACTCTCATACCCAAAGAAAGTATTTATTGATCTTCCTATGCCCTCATAGGAGTGGGTTCCTAGCTTTGAGTTTGCCAACCAAAGTAAGAACATGAGAGCACCTGGTACAAGTCATCCAGGTGAATTGTTTTAAATTTCTCCCAGCTCTCTCAGGAAAAGTCTGAGATCTTGAAAAGGAAAGGCAGTGGAGCAGGAACAATTTTCGAAGTAGGACTGACAGCTCATTAAAATTAGGGATTTTAAAAAACATCTGTTACTGGATAAGTCAGTGCAACAAATGCACCATACTACTTCCCTCGGGAATGTTTAGGATCACTCAAGATATTTTTAAAAGCATGGGTTCCTGTGGTGAACGTTAAAATACTTTTTCCTAAATATATGGGTCTAATGGGAAACCACTCATGGTGCAGTTGTGTCTTGTAATTTGTAGTGGGCACACTGAGCTTCAAAATAGCAATTGGGTTCAAATAACCTGGAAAGCCAGTTTTCGTTGATTTTCTTACATTATAATTGCCTGTTTAAAGACAGATCTAAGACAGACTATGTGCTTTCAACTAAAACACTTCTTGTCCTTAGTGCCCTTTAGAATACTGTGGCCCGGAGAAAAGGAGAGCAGCAAGCAAAGTTGCTGCACTGTGTTGCACCAACTGGAGATAGCAGAACCTTGTCCTTATCTGCAAAGAAGTGGCGCAGCTCAGCTCTGTCCCTACACTGGCACACTTACTGCAGCCAGATGCCAACACAGGCACCCTTGCTCCATAGTGCAAGGGTGTCTGCGTTGTGGTCAGCGTAGACCCTTCCTGCACAAAAAGTATGCTGAAAGGCAATTTCCTCTTTGTGAGTGTGCTGCATTGTACAGCACACATGCAAAGAAGAAATATCAGGAGAACTAAATATTTCTCATTGTTATGACAGCTTAGGATGGCACAGGATTTTGGCAGGGATCCATATCTTTTTAGATATGGTTTGGTGACAAAATGCATGGGTACATGCATGGGAACGTCCATGCCTCCTTGATGCAAGGTAAACAAGCAGCACATTGCGCTGCATTGCGTTACTTTGCCTACAAACCGATGCAAATTACCATTTGCGTTGGTTTGTAAATATCAACCTGGAGTTTATGTCAGATCTGTGTTAAAATAATAATGCCCCAAAGTAGTGCACCAGTGCTTAATTTATGCCGATGGTTTTCGGTGCCCAGCACCAGCACATAAATGTCAGTACCAGCTCTAGTGACAGTAAACCACATGATGAAGCTGTCTTTTTTTAACTTTGAGATGAGAAAAATAACCCTATTTATTAAGTCAATGCATTGAAAATTAATAATACCAGCCTCTCATGCCATTATTATAGCTGTGTGTGGCCTGAAATAGTCTGAGTTGTCACACTTGTGGGAGTGCAATGGTTAGGTGTTATGTTGGTACTTCGCTGGCAGGGTATGGGTGGTGCATGCTGCAGTGGCCTCCCTAAAAGGGCTTGGCACTTCACATTTTACAAATTAAACACTGTCTGATACAAATTGCTCCAAAATGGCTCAAAGCATATGAAACAGACCGTGTCCACGCATTAATTGACAACATAATTTGACCTCATGTTGTTGTATGGTAGATTCATTCCTCATAAGAGCTATATGTTGTATTTAAGACCACTATAAAAGACCACTGTATAATTGTCTGCTAATGTTTGCAGCAGGCCATGCTGCGCAAAAGTATTTATATTCACACCAATGTTTGGAACATTATGCACAAATTCTGTCTGTTGTATCTATGTAAAAATGGCACATCGGTACATGATCAAATCTAAGTAAATTATGATGACTGTATACCAATTCATTCTATATTTGGCACTTACTGTTGGACCTGCACTATTATTCTTGTATATATAACACAATTTGCAACAAGTAGTCTTGTAATACTTGTATGAGCAAGGTTCCTTCTAATAAGGGTGCCTCAAACATTCATTAAGCATTTAGTAAATGAGTGGCATTAACTTGTTTTATTTGTATAGCTCCTAAATAGTTTCCTAAGTACTATATTACTTACATCTATATTATGAAAGCCCATGGTGTTAAAACATTTAGAAGAGCATTTATAAACGAGGATAGCGAGTCGGTGAGCCAGCCAGTCAGGATGGGAGGATAAAGAGAGGATACCAGAGAAGCAGTTAGTAGTCTGTTTGGTAGTTCCTAGACAAACTCAATCACAGAGTAAAGTTTACTGAAACACCAAAGGATAAAATAACATCAAAAAGGTGGACGAAATGTGTTACCATAGCTCGGCAGTGTATCTTCCACATCTGATATATGATGTCTAATTTTTTGATGTATGGCAAATCTCTTTACTTCATAAGCCTGAAATTCTAAGCTTGCATGATCTAAAAAGAGTTGAGCTGTATATTGCTGGTGCAACTGCATTCAGCCATTCCCCTTACATCAAACGTTGCTTTCTGTAATCTGGTTTTCACCAGTACACTGTTCTATATAGAATGCTTTATGTTTAGGAAACTCCTGCTGGAATACAAATGCTAACTTTAAGCTCTGTATATCTTCTTGGTACGTGCAGTATCAAATGCCTAAAATTAGTAAGCAATGTACAACAGATATGCTCTGAAAATAATGTGGATGTTTAATGTGGATGAAAAAGCTGAAAATATGAAATGTATACATGAAGAGAATGGATAATGTATGGAAGTAATCCACAAGATCTACCCATGATGTCATTAATACAGCTTTGTGGGTTTTGGATTGCATTAACTGCATCTCAAGTCAGATGCATTTGAAAAAGGAGTGCAATAAATTATTGTAACTATTATTTAATGCATTTTGGTTTGCTTATGACATTGCTTGGAGTAATGAGATCCGTCCACTAGCTTTGGTTTGGCATTCTCCCAGTGAACTACATGCTCGGTGGCTACTTCGGTGGCAGGTGGGCAGCTGTGACCCAAACTTGCCCCATAGCTCCATTCCAGTCATGGGCCCCTGCAGTGAGGGGCTGGTCTGAACATTTTTGCCAGGGTTGATTTTATTGTCCAGTCTAGCTGTGCCTGTCCAACTCCTGCATTGAAAAGCACTGTCTGGTTTATACTTCAGTAGGTAGAAATGTATTGAAAAATATTTTTAAACTATGTAAAATAACTTTTAATGTTTTTCATCTCTGATGGGTTGGTCGTTTTTAGGTCTTATCTCTAGACAGCGCATCTGCTGTCCTGGAGAGACATGTTGTATATACTTTGTGGGCTTCAGCCTGCCCATAAGCTTCCCATTTGCTGGCTCCATCGTCGCTCTCTGATTCTTTCTCCCCATTTGTCCATGGCATGCATGCGTCATGCCTCTTCCTGTGTTTAGCCCTCCTTGGGAGCATGGACCAATTACTACTATCCATTCCCAGCTCCCATTTTAGCAAATGTTTTTGGAACAACTTTGTCCTTTGATTTGGAGCACTTTACACTAGCAGTCGTTATTTAAACTCACTCTGAGCTCCGAAGCTCCGTTTATATAAACAGGGCTGTAAATCTTGTTCTTATCTCATCACAAATGCTGCTGCACCTCATGCCCCGTCCACAGATCACCCCCTCCCCATCACTGCTTTTCCCATTGTTGCTGCCTTTCGTTTCCCCCACTTCCTCCTTTCCGTTGCTGCTTGGCAGGGAAGGCAAATTGCGGTGCACACTCAGAAACAGCAAGGAAGAACAGCATTACAAGCAGATACCACAAGCAGTGCTAAGTGGGAATACAGTCATATTTCAGGAGCAGTGGGATGGTATAAGTATGCCTGGTCACAAAAAGCACAGTATTTTTGCCAGGATTTAGACTATGAAACAGCTGTACCCAAGGCCATTTTCAGACCCGGAGCAACTCAAATTGTGTACTAGATTATTTTTTAAATACACAAAATACATTTCTGCTCATTATCTTTAATTAATGTTATTGGGTTATCTTTAATTAATGTTATTGTGTTTTTGAAACCCAAACAAAACGAAATTAGATTGTGTTTCGTACCATGAGCAAAAAATCTGTCTCCAGTGGTGTGTAGTGGCCACCAGCATGTTTTTAAGACAGTTGTGTTTTTGACGAGTTCAGTGTCAGTTCACATGCTTTTGCAACTTACTTGTTCTGCTTTTGAAAATCATGTTACCAATTGACTTTGCAATGTGCAGCCCCACATCTGTTAATAACATTCCAACGCTCAGAGCCAACATAAACAAGCATTGGAAATGCAATAGGTTTTTACGTTAGAGCTATTGGCATTGTAAATGGCAATGTCTTTTAACTACCAAGGGAGAAGGGAGGGAGCAGCGGAGGCGGACTGCTGAAATGCTCTCTTGGAAAGTTATTGGCCAAAGTAAACCTAACAAGCAGAGATTTAAAAAAAAAAACAGAAGACATCATGTACAACTGAACGACCCTATTAAAAATTAAACAATGGGAGGGAACCAAGGGGAGAATCAACAGATGCCAGAATCCAAGGTCAGACTGCACTTGTGGCAATGGGGCACATTAGAAACTGTGTGGAAATAATCTGAAATCAGTATAATAAAATGTATATAGAATCATTGAGGCCAGAGATACATAATAAAACACTGATGTAAGAGTAGGAGAGGAGAGCAATAGAACAGAAAGAATGATACACGCAGGAATGGCAAAGGATGACAGAGAATGAGAAACAAGAGAGAGAGAAAGAGCAAGAAATTGTGTGTGTGTGTTTGCTTGAGAGAGAGAGAATACGTGAAACTGAGAGAGGGAGACCATACAATTAAAAGAAATAGAGGAGGAGTGCCTGGGTGATGGTCAGAGAGAGAAAGAGAGAAACCAGAAGACTAGAGACAGCGAGAAATAAAAGAGCAGCAAATAGCAAAAGAAAAAGAGGAGATGGGAAGGTGTGAGAGGAAGAGTGGAAAGATATAAACTGAGGAGAGAAAGAGGAAGAAGAGAAAGGCGGACAGAGGAAATGTAAATGGGATAGAAATGAGTATACTGCAATGGGGAAATGATAGCAAAAATACATGGAAACCAGGCATAAAAAGCAAAGGAATGAAGGAGAAAACGAGAAAACTGACTGAGAAACAAAATGTGAACTGATGTTTGTCATAGGAAAAAAAGACAATGGTTGAGATCTAAAAGGTTAGGTAATGTTAGAAATAAAAAGTAGAGAGACAAGGCAAGAAAGATGGAAGAACGCTAATGGGGGGACACAGATATTAGCAAAAGGAGAAAAGACTGTGGGCAACAAAGAGAGGGAGGAAAATAAATGAGATAGGCAGAAAGAGAGAGAGATGAAGGAATAACAGGGCAGAAGAAGAAGACAGAGAAAAGAAAAAAGAAGAGTGTGCATGAGAAAGGATAAGAGGGAGAGAAACAGATAACAAGAAGGAGAGAGGTACTGAGGAAGACGACAAAGAAGGGAGACAAAGGAGAGAGATTGGTAGGAAGACAGAGAGAGGGAAGAGGAAATAAAGACGAGAAAGAGGGAATGGTATTAGAGAGAGGGAGCAGAGGAAATCCTGCACGCAACAAATGAAAGTGATAACAGAAACACAGCACAAAACGTTTCTCTGATCCAGCTCAGGTCTTTAATGACCCCACCACATTGTTTAGAATGATTATTTTCTAAGTAATTGATGAGAGTGGACTGTCAAAACATGATTAGACTTCAGTCAAGACCTTGCAAGATAACGCAAAACATAATAATTTATCATTTCTTCCACACTGTTGTCAATTACCGTTTTGCAATATGAATTCCTGAACTGAAAATGAAAGGCATCAAGGCTATAAAAAAAGGCCTTGCTGAGCATCTCTCACTTAACTTGTCTTTCGGCCATATTACCAACTCTGCATAACACTTTAAATTACATCCTACAAGAAGTTATTTTAAAATACTCAGTGTGCGGTGAACATAACATGCTGAATAACTTTAATTTACAGAACACTGGCTACACAGAATTGGAAAAGAAATGGCAGAAAAATCACTGCAAAATGTATACAAGAGCATATTGTGCACCGAATGCACATTGCTCAAAACTAAGGGTGGGATGCGAAAGCACTAACCCACCGAGACTGTAAAGTTATCCGTGACCGAGCTGGAGGTTGACAAAGGAGAGACACATACATTTTTGCAGATCAGCAAGACCATCCCCTTTGTTTTGTTCACCTGCTTCAATTGGAAAACCAAATGAACAGAGATCGGTCCAACCAGTCAAGCTACAAAGCGCCACATCCTCAGACAGAGTTCATTCACTGGAGGTTGCTCAGAGACTCCTAATCAACAATGGTGAAATGTAGAAAGAGATACCAACGAGGAAGATAGGGTCAGTGGTAATGAAGACACACTTTTTGGATTATAGATAAGATTTAATATTAGCATGCCAACATAAACCAAACTGCCTCTCGGTGCTTTATTGGTGAATACATTGCTTTTCAAAGTCAAAGGTACCCTGATCCTACAGCAAGAACTCGGCCCACTGAGTTAATTTACCACCTTATTTTGCAGTTTTGGATGTGGTGAGCACCAGCTCTAAACAAAATCTGTCTTTACCACTCAGATCTGTTGGTGTTCTTAACTGGTATAATGTTCCCTTTGCTGTATGAAACCCTAACAAATGAAGCCAATATAACGTATTTCCAAGAAGGACTTGGAAGGCCATGATAAACCTGTTATTTCGCAACACTTCAAAAGTGGAAATCGATTTTTCGTACCAGTGCATAAAGCACTCTGCTGGGCATGTCCTAGTCTGCAGTTTTAGCTGCAGGAGCCGACGGCCTCGACACAACCGAGCGAGGCTCGTGACCTCCTATCCATAGAGCATTATCAATCCTCTGCAAGTTTTAGGAATGATATTTGTTCATGGTTGCGAGTGAAACCATGCAGGAGACATTTCAAGCAGCAGTTTCTGTAAGTGGGAAAGGGTATTTCCATGCGAAATGTAAGGGAGCGGGCGCTGCTCTGGGCCCTATCCCAGTAAGGTGCAATCTTGACTTCTACAGACCTGGGGGGTTTCTTAATACTGCGCGCCAAACTCTGCATTTCTGTGATAGGTTCTACCACTCTGGACCAAGTGATCCAAACTATCCCACATTTTGAAACAATCAGACTGTTATTTTCTCACCTGTTTAAAAAAATAACTTGTTTTTTATTTCAGGAAGATAAGCACATTTAGAGACCTTTGTAGGTGAAGTCAAATCACTGTGCCATTCCATCAAGTCCTAATAGTGTGTATATGAAAGGAGTGACTAAAACTGGGCAACAGTTGGAATATAGACGAAAAGACACCTGGACACCTTCGTTAGAGCACTGTTGTCATTTGAGAAGGAAAGAAATCCGTAAGCCAAACATATTTTCCGGGCTTTATAATCCGCTAAATGTTTCAGAATTAATTGTGTGGCCTCTGCACTAATTTACAGGTTTTTCTTTTTTCAATGGAGTTTTTTATAGCACGAACTTAACCCGAATCGGGTATCAGAGCGCTTGACATAGCACCAGTTGCATTACATGAGGATACATTCATTTTTGTGAGGCACGGGTAGAGTAAGGGATTTGCCCAGAATCACAGGATGTTCAGCGTCGTTGCCGAGACTCAAACACAGTTCCCCAAATTCGAGGTCGACCGCCCTAGCTGTTAGGCCAACTCCTCTCCACTAGGTCGGAAGCTGCTTTGGCACACACACAATATCATGTGTTCTAAACTGATTGGCCTTCATGTGCCCAGGATATGCGAGTCATTAATTCCAGGAGATGACTCAGCAGTAATGTGAGCCATTGACTATGAACCACAGAATGAGCTTTTTAACCCTGAACAAGCCTATCCCCAAAACAACGAAATTATGATTCTAAAGGCAATGTTGACATACGTCTTTATTTCTTCTGTCTACATTAGAATTGGTTACGTTTATTTATTTTTATTAGGATGACGATTAAGTCCAGTATTTTGGGACACAGAGGGAGCAGAATTCACAGACTGCATTAATGTGTCATAATATACAGAGTTGCCGACTTTATCACTGGGGAACCGGGTTCGAGTCTCGGTATTGGCTCTCCCCTAAAGAAAGGACAGCAGATCACTCACAATAAGATAACCCATACTTGTAGAGCTATGGTAAACTGTCGCACTAAAAACCTGATCTACTTAATTCTATGCCCGTGTGACTTGGGCTACATAGGAGAGACTTCCAGGGAGACCAGAATCAGATTGAATGAACATAAATCGGCAATACGAACCAACAATAAAAATGCCCCACTAGTTGATCACTGGAATGAGAAAGGCCACACCTATGTTGGTGTGTCATGGAGGTGATTCAGAAAAATATAAGAGGAGGAGACATGGATATAAAATGCAAAAGACGTGAACAATTTTCCATGTCAAAATTTAAGAGTTTTAGACAGGGCCTCAATAGTTAAGAGAATTGGGAGAAAGTCATTTAAGATATCTTCCCTGCAGCCTAAATATACATCATGCAGTCTAAATATTCATCATTTTTCCCCCACCAACTTTAATCGCAACAGGGTATCTTTTCTAACATGTAGCATGCTTCCTTTACTTATACATTCATTTGACATGGTGAATTTGCGTCATGCCCTCCCCACCAATTTTATTTGTTATAGTGTATACTCTTTAAAGATGGCTGCCGCGTTCGTGCAAACATGTCATCGCGATAATTAAATAATGAGTAGCTTACCATTATTATATGAAAGCCCCTATATTTTTCACGGCTTCACTATATAATGTGTTTTCATAAATAAACTTTTCTTTAACAATATATCAGCATACAGCTTAGTTTATACCGCACTTGATATATCAAGTGACCGGAATAATAGCTTTGTTTCTACCCCACTTGATATTTCACGTGACCAGAATTCAAAATACTTAAAGCATGCACAGTGGCGCGTCCCTGTGTAGTCTAACCCGGAAGTCGTTCGTGTCGGAGCAGGGAGGCCGCAGAAACTGAATCAGTTAAGCGGAGTAATACCAACTTTAGTCCGCAAAGCTTAGCGTTTGGGTTGAGTTTAAATTGTTTTTTGTTTGAAGTAGAGAACATGTGCTTAGCGCTTAATCCAACGTTTAGTCCTCAAAGCTGAGCACTTCGGGTCGAGGTGATATTTGTTTATTGTTTGAAGTATAGAACACACGCTTAATTCTTTGGCAACTTTCTCTATTCCGCATCCTTAGAGGCGAGTGAAAGTAGGTCCAATTTTCGCTATAGATAGCAATAATGAGTATTCATACCTGAAAAGTATTACCTGCCGACACACACATAGAAATGAAAAGAGTGCTTCCTGCACTCTCGCTTTGTGCTGAAGTACAAAATGCCTAATATCACACAATGAGTGTGCGTTTGGCATGTAGAAATGAGGATTACTGACCCCATGCCCCGATGTCTGTGTAGTATCACATAATAAGAGTACACGTGACTATGGTGGCAAAGTTACTGTCCACTTACTTCTGCACATCATGCGGAACTCATAAGAATAAGATTAAAGAATTAAAAAATCATGAAATTGAGGCATTGTGATATATAAATGCTTGAAATTCAGCAAACTAAATACAAAATATAATCATTGTTTGTTGTCATTCACAGATTTTATTCTCCAAGTTGCAAAATTACAAGCGCAACAACACCAGGTACAATTTGGCCTTTTCAGAGGCCTTTGACCTACTGAGATATCATAGTTTTTGTATGTTATTACTAAAAATCCTTTAAAATAAATTTTTCTTTTAGTTTTACCTCTGTCTAATTTTAATAAAAAAGAGAGAGCCGTGAGATACACATATAGCGGCACAATCACGGTAAATCTATCTTCAGACACTGCTAAGCGAGTTACTTTTAATGATAAGCATAGACTAACTTTGCAGCACCCCCAAAGATAAAATCGAATACCTTTACAAGAATGGGATGTGATTTATGCTTTTCACTTTTGAACTAAAGGTGTAAGAAAACATAGTTTCTTGTCTTCATTGGTGGCTCCACACAACGCATTGATGATGAAATGAGTACCACATATAAACTTACGCAGACGTTATAAACTTTTAGAGAAACTGAGCCAAGTCTGCCCTTGTAAGTATAAATACCATCCCTTATGACAATTTGCCTTACCTACAAATATGTTTTTATCCATATTTGGAAGAAGGTTCCATGCCTAGTTATATGTCAAGGAATCACCTAACAGCTTGTTAGGTATGTCTTAAAACTTCTATTCGGATTATGTGTTGCTCCAAAATACTTAGGACATTATGTTGTGAATTTAGGTTAAATGTAGCAAAATCAATGTTGAGATAACGTATGTACTTTGTAGATTCTCAGGTTTGTGACAAACAGTGTACATTTCTCTTTGATTGATTATGTCTAATAGTACACTTTTTAAAAAAATGTAATAAAACTGGATACACACTTTCTTAAAATTTGATACAACTTGATACAACTGTATGTATATAGATACATGCTAAGAGCTAACATATTGTTAAAATCGTTTCAGAAAACTCTGTCCTGAGGAAGGTGTTTTAATCAAGTTACACCGAAACGCTGCGTCAACTTTTTAAGTGTAGTTTTCTTCATGATTTTGATCCTTCAACACTAGTTGCTGTATTTTATGTACTGTGTTTATCTTTGTATATTGTACTGATGTTCAGTTTTTAAAAGGAAAAAAACTGTTTTAACAAATTGGAATACATTTTAAATTTGAATTTCAATGATGTTATTATTGTTTTTGCTTAAAGACATTGAGTGTGTATGTATGTAAATTGTAAATTGTCAAAAAATATACTTTATTAGTTTTACCAATCAGACATGGTTAAAAAATATTTGTGTGGGATAAAGAACTAGAATTAAAAGTTCATTTTTATCCCTAAGGGTGCGGTCAACATGTTTCTGCCATAATGAGTGTTAGTCAGGCTTTCATCAGGACCAGGAGAGTGATAGTGAAGACCCGGGGGTATGGGCGCGCTAAAGCCCACCCTAACCAGGGGTTTACAAGAGTTAAAAATATAAGAAAACACTCAGAGTAGATTCCGTCATGAGTAGAGAGGAACCAAGTTTATTATTAGGTGCAAAGGTTCAATGCACCATGGGTCACGGGAGGAGGGTGGTGACGAAATGGCACACCGCCTTCTGCTCAGTCAAAAAAAGGAGAGGGGGACCAGGAGCTGGTTATGGTCCAATGTCCGTGCTCCACTCATGACAGTTAAATCAATGAGGACATTGTTCCCTGTTGGCGGTGAAACAAAAATGCCGATCACCTGCTCAACATAGGTAGAGATAGAGGGAAGAGTGTAAAAAGAGGGGGGGAGGAGAGGGGGGTAGAGGGGGGATGAAAAGAGGCAGAGAGGAATTTCCCCAGTCTCAAGGATCCAATCCTGAAGGGGAGGACTCTATGTAGCCTCTCGTAAGCCCTCACACACCCCGAGGGATGTCTTGCTTCATCATTGGGCTTGTTGTTGCTCCTCGTCGGGCCGGCGCTGCAATGCCCGACGGTCCCCCGAAGGGTCTCTCTATCGGAGATCTTTTAAAGAGAACAGCCGTCAGGTGAATGCGGGTATGTGGGCAAAAAAGCAGTGAGGTGGATCCGAGAGGTAAGTGGTTGCGTGCGTGCAAGGTGTGTGGAATAAAAAGGCCTAGGGGTGTCCAAAAAAGTGAATTTTAATATTATGGAGCCTCTGGCAAACTAAAAAGACCAGAAGGTCACGGGGTCACTTAATCAGCGCAAGGTGCTAGTGTGACTTTAATAAAAGGTCGACATGTTTCACGCCTAGAATGCCCGGACGGGTCAGTGGCGTTTCATCAGGACCGAGGAGGAGTGAAAGGTAGTGCACGGTGAAGACGGGAGTGCCAGAGATTTAGAAGGGTAACTCACGTCTTAGAAAAAGGTTAAAAGAGGTACGGGGCTGCGGGGTACAGTGACCTGGTCAGCAAGGACAAGAAGAACGTACCAAACTGGTGTAACCTGTAGGGGAAATAAACGGGAGGGGAGAAGAGGGAAGGGTAGGGATGGGGAAGAGGGGGGGTAAAGGAAGGAGGGAGGGGTGACAAACACACATGAATGGTTTAGACAGAACTGGTACATATAATCAGTCACAGTTTTCACGAGAGAGCACAGCAAGGACCTGTCTGTGACCCCGAGTACCATTCGCATAGTGATAGTGCGGTCACCCCGGTGACCATGTCAACAAGAACGTACATGGCTCGACTTCATCTAACCACTCGGGACAGTCGTCCTACAGTAACTCAAGCGATAGAAGCTGGGGAAGAGCCATGAAACAACAGGGACTTCTCCCACCGCCCCAACATGTGCCACCCAACCCGTATGGCTTCCATCATCCCCCCTACCCGCCCCAAGGCCCAATGTGGTATCCTGCCTTCAACGGACCACAACCAGGCTATGCACAGCCTGGCTACCCCCAACCATTCTTCCCGAACCCACCTCCTCCTTTTCAGTACAGAGGCAGGGGGCGAGGCAGAGGGAGAAGAAGAGGTCAGAAGCAGGTCCAATGGCAAGACGCCGGACAACCACAACACCAGCAACCCCAGCGACAAACCAGGAGCATGACAAATCAAAGACCTTGATTGTCAACCTTTCCAAGAGACTGCTGAATGCAGAGGAAACCTCGACTCTCGAATTGGGCCTCGGTTTCGTTCCTACCCCAAAGGAAGACGACTTCAGGATGAACCAGGAACTACACCAATTATTCAGAAAAATTCGATTGCATGCAGGCATTCTTTTTGGGTAAACCACCTCAGGACAGAGATGACACCGGTCTTAGACCCCCATCTAAGTTTACACCTACCTCCTCCATGGTACCACCAGAGGTCCTTACCTTTGAGAAGGCCGTACTGAAAGAGACAACTCAACTTATCAAAGGGCCTACGTATAACAACCTCCCTAGCAAGAATCGCCAGGCTTTGGAGTCACTCAGAAGAGATGAGACGATCATCATAAAGCCGGCAGACAAAGGGGGTGCAACTGTCCTCTTGGACATCACTGACTACGAAGCTGAATGTGAGAAACAACTCAGGAACACCAAATACTATCGCAGACTGAACAAAGACCCCACAGAAGATCTGTCTAAAAAAATCAAGATATTGGTCAACGAGGCTAGCACGGAGGGGTGGATCTCCCCCCAGGAAGCGGCATTTTTGATCAACGATGACCCCAGAACACCATACTTTTACATCCTCCCCAAAATACACAAGGGGGTCACCCCACCTCCAGGTAGACCCATTGTTTCGGGCATCAACTCCCTCCTGGAACCACTGAGCCAATTCAGCGATTATTTTCTTCGTCCTCTGGTGCAGAACACCACCGCGTACCTCAAGGACACACGAGACGTTCTCAATCTCATAGAAAAAATCAACCAAGAAAATATGGAATCTATTGACCTCCTCCTCACCATGGACGTAGAGGCGTTGTATACCAACATCCCTCAAGACGCCACCATTGAGGTTGCCAACGACCTACTCCAGAGGATGGAACCTCTTACCAATACACCAGTGGCCTTCATCATGGATCTAATCACACTAGCCCTGAAAGAGAATTTCTTTATGTACAAAACCTCAATCTTCCATCAGGTACAAGGTACCAGCATGGGTAGTACCTTCGCGCCGAGTCTGGCGGGGTTGTACATGGCCTCGTTCGAGAATAGCCACATCTTTCCAGACACAAACCCATACAAGCACAACATCATCACATGGAAGCGGTACATAGATGACATTTTGATCTTCTGGAAGGGTACCAGAACATCCTGCGAGACCTTCCTGGAATGGGTTAATGGACTGAACCCACACCTTCGATTCACGGGGACTATGAGTGACACCTCTATCCCCTTTCTGGACCTCTTGATCATCCTCGAGGACGGCACCCTGAGGACCACATTACACAAAAAACCGACGGACTGTAATAGTCTCCTTGATTTTAACAGTCACCACCCCAAAGCCCTCCGGGAGAACCTCCCGTACGGACAATTCCTGCGCATACGACGGAATTGCTCAACCGGTCAGGATTATGAGAACGAAGCTAACCACCTTGAGGCAAACCTCCTGGACAGACACTACCCCAAGAGGGTAGTCAGACATGCAAGAAAAAGAGCCCGAAATAACCACAGGGACACACTGTTGGAAACCAGAACCAAGACACCCAGTGAGTCCATCACATGCGTGACCACTTTTACACCCCAGTCCAACAAAATCAAACAAATCATAAAACGGAACTGGAAGATTTTGAACACCGACACACTGGACCTAGAATTACCACGTTTCGCATTTAAAAGAACAGCTAACCTACGTGACAGACTGGTCAACACACGACCACTACAACGTAGACAGGATCAACCCAACAGCACACTGTGGAACTTGACCCCTGTGTCAGGCCACTATCCATGTGGGAACTGCCACGCCTGTTCTACGACCACGCACAGTAAGCAACTCACTCTGGAGAACTTTACATGGGAACAACGAGGACTCTCAAACTGCAACACCAAGAACTCCGTCTACCTCATTACATGCCCATGTGGCTTAAGGTATGTCGGCATGACCTCACGTCCCATTAAAGTCCGCATCAGCGAACACAAGAGTACCATCCGTCGAGGACGGACAGCCACGAAACTCACCAACCACTTCCTTGACCATGGGCATACCAGCGAACAACTTACATGGACCATATTAGAGTCCAGACCCTTCTGGAATGCTCAAGCCTTATTACGCCAGGAACAACGTTGGGTGTTCCGTCTCCGTACCAACACGCAGGGACTCAATGACGAGATACCCTGGGTAGAACTGTAATTTACAACTTACACACACTCTCGCTCCGGTGGACACACCTCTATACACCTGAGCGAGCGATGGGAAACATAGGGGAGAACTGTAACTAAGCATGGATAAATCCTTGTGGCCGGATGGACACTTTTCCCTACACCTGTGTACCTTTATGATCCCTCTGGCTCTCTATCAAGGAGCTTTCCAGGAGAAGGAGCCCGTGGTTCCCTCATTTTTTGTTGCAGGACACATCCTGTCCGGGTTATCTGTACATGCCACCCTATTCAGCTATGGCCCCATCCGGGGCACCTCTGGGGCTCACGAGCCCTTTAGAATCACACATGTGCAAACCACCCACGAGCAGGGCACTATGTGGAATCAATATCGCATGCGCACTCCGCTTGCTCCCACTTTTTCACTCTACGCATGCGCACACCCCAGGACACACTCGCCCACGCATGCGCAAGACACGGCACGCGCACAGCCCCCGGCCCTCGAACAGGAAGTGGTTCACTCCCCTTTTCCGACGCCTTAAATTGATACCTGCTGGCAACCGACACTATCTCCAGGCAGCCGCTGGCAGAGGGTAGGTGCTGACTGAGCCGGCCCCCGACGCAACCGTAAGTACTCGCAGGCAGGATCCGTTAGGGACTATCATGTATGCGCAGCCCACCCTCACGCAGGGTCCCCTCCCTTAACCTATTCACGCTCTGTTTGGTCCCTTCAGCAAATAGGGCGCTGGCAGCCTCGGCGGATCCTATGCAGCCCCGTTCAGAAATACGAGGGTAAGGATGGGGGCACCTTGCTCTTCGTTATACCAGTTTTATGTGTTTGTATATCTTCATGTTTCTTGGCATATACATTTTATATTTTTCAAGTGATACTTAAACAGAGTGCTCGCTCGCTGTCTGAGCTGTCAGGTTCTGTGACGACCCATCCCCCATGAGTCTAGTGGGTCCGTTACCTGGCTATGTGGTGTGTTTGTATGTTTTTTGCCCGCTGCATATAGATTATCAGTGCCTGGGCTCTGTCCACGAACAAATGTGCCGCATATTCTGGCGCCACTACTGCCACCCTCACTTATGTTCCCTTCGACTTCAGCAATTATGTTGAGATTTATACAGAAATTCTCTCTATTACTGTTGGTCCCCGCCTTGCACCGCTCCTCAACCCATGGGAGATACTCTACCATTGAATTAGCTGAGTGTGCCTGACACTGATGCTGAACGCCTGACACGTCACTTATGTACGTTCTTGTTGACATGGTCACCGGGGTGACCGCACTATCACTATGCGAATGGTACTCGGGGTCACAGACAGGTCCTTGCTGTGCTCTCTCGTGAAAACTGTGACTGATTATATGTACCAGTTCTGTCTAAACCATTCATGTGTGTTTGTCACCCCTCCCTCCTTCCTTTACCCCCCCTCTTCCCCATCCCTACCCTTCCCTCTTCTCCCCTCCCGTTTATTTCCCCTACAGGTTACACTAGTTTGGTACGTTCTTCTTGTCCTTGCTGACCAGGTCACTGTACCCCGCAGCCCCGTACCTCTTTTAACCTTTTTCTAAGACGTGAGTTACCCTTCTAAATCTCTGGCACTCCCGTCTTCACCGTGCACTACCTTTCACTCCTCCTCGGTCCTGATGAAACGCCACTGACCCGTCCGGGCATTCTAGGCGTGAAACATGTCGACCTTTTATTAAAGTCACACTAGCACCTTGCGCTGATTAAGTGACCCCGTGACCTTCTGGTCTTTTTAGTTTGCCAGAGGCTCCATAATATTAAAATTCACTTTTTTGGACACCCCTGGCCTTTTTATTCCACACACCTTGCACGCACGCAACCACTTACCTCTCGGATCCACCTCACTGCTTTTTTGCCCACATACCCGCATTCACCTGACGGCTGTTCTCTTTAAAAGATCTCCGATAGAGAGACCCTTCGGGGGACCGTCGGGCATTGCAGCGCCGGCCCGACGAGGAGCAACAACAAGCCCAATGATGAAGCAAGACATCCCTCGGGGTGTGTGAGGGCTTACGAGAGGCTACATAGAGTCCTCCCCTTCAGGATTGGATCCTTGAGACTGGGGAAACTCCTCTCTGCCTCTTTTCATCCCCCCTCTACCCCCCTCTCCTCCCCCCCTCTTTTTACACTCTTCCCTCTATCTCTACCTATGTTGAGCAGGTGATCGGCATTTTTGTTTCACCGCCAACAGGGAACAATGTCCTCATTGATTTAACAAACACCGCCTTCTGCGCCAGGCACCCGTTATGGACCTATGCACATCCTCATGGAACCGGACCCCGACATATATTTTTTTGACACAATTCGGACATTTTTAAATTTCACTTATTCACTCTTCACAAAACCTTTTTTTACCAGCTCCGCAGTAAACTGGGGTTGCAGCACACTAGGGTGGCATTCGGCCACTCGTGGTGGGGCCCAATGATGAAGCATGTCACCAACCAGGTTGGTGAGTGAGGGCTTTTTTAAAAAAAACAGGGGGGCGTGGCTAGCTGCCGAGCGAGATGGCCGCAGCCTGAAGGAGCTCCGGGGGTGAGACCGTCCTCCCCGCCATCCGCACATTGATCCGTGTCCTGTGGCGAGTTCCCAGCCTACGCCTGCAGCGCTGCAACGAAGCGGCGTCCATCTGTGTCACCCGGGAGTCTCTCCGCGCCCGGGAGACCTGCCGCGGCCGTGTTGCGCAACTGGGCCTGTACCTTCGGCGGAGGCCGGGACCTCGAGTGCGGCAACGTGCCCAGGTGCAGTGCGCGAGCCCCGGGGTCGCTGAGTGGCGGCCCCCCACCTCTGCCTCGCAATTGACCGGACAGTGTAGCGGACGGCACGGAACAGCAGCCTGGAGCCTGACTGCCCTGGAGGATGCCCACTGGCCACGCAGACCCCTGGTACATCCGGGGCATCGTTGAGTGAGGAGCGGGGTGGCGTTGCGGGGCAGTGGCGGCTTGGCGCCACCGGAGCTTCCCCTGCGGGACAACATCCCCGGATCAGCACCGTCGGCGATGCTGGAGGTGCGGGGGCGGCCTAAAGGTGCTACCAGCGGCGCAGAACAGCAGAAGCAGTGACCGGGGGCAGGGGGAGAGGAGGGGTGCGGCCCCTGGGCAGCTGAGACTGCGACGGCCTTGGCGCGCTGGCGTTGGCTCGCTGGGGCGCCTTCCGTCGATCGCCCTGCCCCCCCCTGGAGATACCTGAGGGGTGGCAATACTGCTCTGGATCCAGTGTGGAGTAAAGCAGCTTCTGGTTCTCTATCCCCCCCACCTGGAGTCGTGGGGACGACGGCCCGTCACGGAGTTTGGTCCCCGGCCTCACCATGAGCGGTAAGGGGAGTAGGGCGCATCACCAAGGGAAACTGGACAAATATGCGTTCACTAAAGGCTCACCCCCGCCGACGGATCACGACAAGCGCGCGGGCGCGACCTCTGACCCGGCCGGCCCACCGAAAGTAACGCTGGAGGACATCATGGCCGCCCTGACCACTGTACAAGCGACGGTGGGGTCGATCTCCACGGACGTGACGCTCCTCCGGGCGGATTTCCAAAAAATGTCCGCCAGAGTCACAGAGGTTGAGCAGGTGACTACCACTCTGCAGAGAGACACTGGCACGCTGCTTCAGAAGGTGTCGCGACTGGAGGCCGAGAATAAACGCATGGTCGAGAGGCTTGAGGATCAGGAGGGACGCTCCCGCCGCAACAATGTCCGCATCACGGGCATTCCAGAGAGTGAGGGGAGCCCAGCCATGGACCTCTATGTGGAGAACCTTATAAAAACTGAACTGCAGCCCAGGGGGCTCTCTGCCTTCTTCTCAGTGGAGCGGGCGCACAGGGTGCCCGGGGGGAGGCCGAGGGTCGGGGCTCCCCCCCCGGCCGGTCCTGGCTCGCATTTTTAATTTCCGCGATCGCGATGCCATTTTGCAGACGGCCCGCGTGGCCCCACCCTTGCGTATCCAGAACTCCCAAATATCCTTCTTTCCGGACTACACGGCGGCGGTGTCGGCGCGGCGGCGGAGCTTCCTGGAAGTCAAAAAGAGCCTGAGGGCCCGCAAACTTTCCTACTCTATGCTATTTCCGGCCAGACTGAGAGTGGTGGCAGAGGGAAAGACTTTGTTCTTCGAATCGCCGGAGGAAGCTCATGACTGGCTGGAGGGGTGGCAGCAGGTGAAGCAGTCAGGCCGTTCCGACAGGCGAAAACGACCGGCGGGAGAGGCGCCGGACCCCACTGGCCGAGATGAAGCTCTGATGGCTGCGGCGCGGCTGCAGCACGAGGCTTAACCCGACGGCGTTGGACACTGCTTACTTATATGGACGGTGCAGGGTAAGGGGGACGACCATGGGGTGGGGAGATGGCTGTGCTTCCTAAAGTAGCCC
Source organism: Triturus cristatus (assembly GCF_964204655.1). Taxonomy (NCBI): domain Eukaryota; kingdom Metazoa; phylum Chordata; class Amphibia; order Caudata; family Salamandridae; genus Triturus; species Triturus cristatus. The sequence continues at coordinate 679,439,604 of NC_140583.1, forward strand.
GGGACATATGGACACTCGAAATGGGGAAGGTACTGGTCTTCCTCGGACCTTCCGCTCCTTGCGCGCAAGTTAGGTGTTGGGATATGGGGTCAAAGCGCTCTGCTGAGTTGGGGTGGCGGGCAGTTTGGAGTCCGCATGGCAGGGAGGCAGGGAGGGGGTTGGGGGGTACGAGGGTAATTTGTTGGGGTTTTTCTAGCAGTTAAGGTTTACATTGGCAGTAATGTTTGTTGTGCGGCACATGCAACCACTACAGAGCACACACTGCGCGCCGTTTGCTGCGCGCCGCTGGTTTCCCTGGTGCACGAACGTTCTGATGGCTACTGGCTGGGAGGAGGCGCCTGAGCTGGGCCCCTCCGCTCCGATACCACCACTCTCCCTGCTCACATGGAATGTGCGTGGCCTGGGGGACACAATCAAGCGAGGCCTCGTTCTACACAGTCTTAAGAGATGCGCCCCAGCGATTGTCCTGTTGCAGGAAACCCATTTATTCGACACCACTAGTAAAGCGATGGACAGGTGGGGGTACAAAATGGTAGTACATTCGGAGTTTACTTCCGGGTCTAGAGGGGTGGGTATTTTAGTACGGAAAAGCTACCCACTTATTATACACAAACATAAAACGGACAGAGCGGGGCGGTTTGCGGCTATAGCCATCCAGTGGGAGGGACGGCCCCTTAACGTAGTCTCCGTTTACATCCCCCCTGCCATGCACGCCACCGCGTTGCCGGCGCTCAGCGAATTCCTCCTCGACCTACCGGAGGGGGGACTGCTCATCGGCGGTGATTTTAATGCAGTAGTGCACAAAGCACTTGATAGGCACCCTCAACGAGCGGGTGGGGCGGGACTGTCTCGGTTCGGAGGTTTTTTGGAGGCCATGGGCCTGCTGGATTTGTGGCGGTTGCACCATCCAACGACAAAGCAATACACGTACCACTCGGGGGTGCATAACAGTCTCACTAGGATTGACTACTTCCTGGGGTCCACTGACTGTCCTCGCAATATCGATAGTGTTGAGATTCGACCTAGAGGTATCTCCGATCACTCCCCTATACTTCTGAAATATGATTGTTACGGCCTCGCACGTCGCCGTATTCCGGTGATACGCCCAGGTTGTCTCCAGGTCCCGGCGATACATAAAGCGCTGTCAAAGGCGACGACCCTCTTCTTTACGGAGAATGCCCCTTCTGCCGCTTCGCCGACGATATTATGGGAGGCGTACAAAACAGTCCTCCGTGATCAGGCGCTCACTACCATGGCGGCGCACAGGCGTGCGATGCTTTCGGAGCTACAGTTGCTTGAACGGGAATTGCGCTTGGCGGAGGCTCGACAGGCTCGGGACCCGACTCTGGAGTCAGCCGCAGCCCTGAGGGCTGCGCAGACCAAGTATCGGGCGCACCTTACGGAGCATACGAAGCAGCAGCTGCTGGCCACACGGCACAGGATATATGACCTGGGGGATAAGACAGGGAAGCTCCTGGCATGGCTTGACAGGAGGGAGGGTGGAACCAGGTGGATAGCGCAGCTCACCTCTGAGGCAGGTCAGGTGCTAACAAAACCTGGCGAGATAGCGGACACTCTCGCGCGTCACTTTCGGCGGGTCTACTCCTCCAGCTCATCTATGACAGAGGAGGAGGCAGGGACGTATGTGCAGGATCTGGCAATGCCCCGGCTCGCCCCTGAGGCGGCGGATGCCTTGGAGGCTGACATTACCGCGGAGGAGGTGCAAATGGCAGTCCTTGCGCTGCAGTCGGGTAAGGCGGCGGGACCTAATGGAATACCGGTCGAGCTATACAAGCGAATGGCCGGGACGGTCGCCCCTCATTTGCTCAACATGTTTACAGATAGTCTCCGAGCGGGTGTACTCCCGCAGGATCAGCGGACAGCTACTATTGTGGCTGTCCCAAAACCTGGCAAGCCGGCGTCAGAATGCACATCCTATCGCCCTATCTCTCTGCTGAACGCAGAGGCGAAGATCCTCGCGAAACTCTTGGCATCCAGGCTCACGCCGCATTTGCCGGACATTGTACACCCAGACCAGTCGGGCTTCATGCCTGGCAGGAGCACGGCCCTTAATCTGCGGCGATTACACGGAGTATTGGCCCGTGTGGGGCAAGTGCGGGAACCAGCGGTGCTGCTCTCCCTGGACGCGCGAATGGCATTTGACATGGTCGAATGGCCCTTCCTCTTTGCCGTCTTGTCGCACTTGGGCTTTGGGCCCAAGTTTAGGGCCTTGATCCGGCTCCTCTATGCCCACCCACTGGCCCATGTGGCCGTGAACGGACACATATCGAACGACTTTCCCCTGACGCGTGGCACCCGACAGGGATGCCCCCTGTCGCCCCTGCTCTTCGCCCTGGTGCTGGAGCCCTTGGCGGCTTGGATCCGCTGGGAACCCCAGATACGGGGACTTAAATGGACAAATGACTGGGAGGATCGTATCTCCCTCTACGCGGACGACGTGCTACTCTATCTCTCCTCCCCGAGACGCTCCATCCTTGCCCTACTCAACACTTGTGATATTTTCGGGAGAGCGTCCGGTTATACTATCAACTGGTCGAAATCGGTGCTCTATGTGCTGCGCGGCCCCGCTCCCCGGCTCCTCGTAGACTGCCCATTGCAGACGGTGACGGAGTCGTTTAAGTATCTAGGTATCCACATCACGGCCAACCCCACGGACTTCATACAACTAAATCTGCACCCCCCATTGGACCGTCTCCGGCGCGATGTGCGCCACTGGGGTACGCTACCGCTTGCGTTGCTGGGGAAGGCGGCCCTCTTTAAAATGATGGCTCTTCCCCGGTTCGTCTACGTGCTGGAGAACACACCGTATCGCGTCCCGCCAGACTACTTCCGCGCGATAGCAGCGCAGGTGACTACCCTTCTGTGGGGTGGCAGACCGCCGCGCATAGCGCAGTCAAAATTGACTCGCGGCTGGTACGACGGGGGGATAACGCTTCCCGACATTCGGCTCTACTATTGGGCGGCGCAGCTCAAAGTAATTAACCAATGGCTTCATGTCCCGCATACGGACCCGGCATTCAGAGCAGATAGGGACATAATGGGGGAGCGAGGTGTGTTGGCGACCCTGTATAGTGGTGGGCTGACTCCGGCTTTCTTCGGCCCTCTCAGACAAACGGTAGCCATATGGCATGCAGCGCAGGCCAGATTAGGGTGGCGCGGGGTGCTGACTAAGCTCACACCGCTGTGGGACACCAGGCAGCTTGGGAGGCTCCGGCACAGCAGGGGATTTGACAAGTGGGACGCTATAGGGATCTCTACGATTGGCGACATGTGGCATGGGAATGACGTTATCACATTCGACCGTCTCCAACAGCAATATGAACTGGCGCCCTCCGAATGGTTCCGCTACACGCAAATTAAACACGCCTTGCTGGCACGGCTAACACCGGGTGTGGCGGTACCAGAGGCATCGCCCTTGGAGGACCGGTTATTAACGGATTTTATGCCGAAAAGGGCCACATCGTTTACATACCGTAAGCTGATTAACAACCTGCCGGACCCAATGGGCCCTCTCCGTGAGAAATGGACCCGTGATCTGGGGGAATTTGACGAACCGGAGTGGCGAGAGGCGCTGGCCTCGCCATGGGAGGCGGGTACACCGTCGAGGCTCAGGCTGGTGCAGCTCCGCATCTTCCACCGCTCCTATTACACCAGGCGCACATTGCATAAAATCGGCAGCGCGACACATCCTTTCTGCCTGCGTGGTTGCGGGGAGGTGGGAGGCTTCTTCCATACCATTTGGGACTGCCCCGTGCTTCAGGAGTATTGGCGGGGGGTGATGAACATGCTGTCACAGTCGGGGGGAGTTACGCTGGTGCCAGAACCCAGACGCTGCCTGCTGAATATCTGGGAGCCTAACGACCTCTCGCGCCTGGCGCAGGGCTGGGCCACGTTAGGATTTATGATAGCTAAACGCAACATAGCTCAAAAATGGGGGACAGGGGAGCTGCCGCGCCTCACTGCTTGGGGCACGGACATGGACGAAGCCATGTTTGCAGAGAAGTCGGCCTTTATTAGACGGGGCTGTCCTGGCAAATGGAGTAAAGTATGGGGAGCGTGGAACTCCTATAGGGGTGACATCTGTGACCCGCCCTCAGACACTGAAGATGATGCCTCAGACATAGACTAGGATGGGGGGGCCCGGGGGTGGGGGAGTGGGAAGGTGGATGTTGAGGAAATGTACCGTTGTTGAATTGTTTTCTGCCATCTTGCCGCATTCAGGGGCTACTCCATTGCTCTACATTGTGGAAAATTAGGTGCCTGATTACTGTATTGTGCTGCTGCTAATAAATACAATAAAAACAAGTTTAAAAAAAAAAAAAAACAAGTGGGTTTTTTCCAACAGTAAAAACTTACTGCGATTGTTTACATGCTTGCTCTTCTCTCTTTTTGCTATTTTGATACACTCCTTTGTTGATTATCTGATTTATTTTGAGGGGAGTAGGAGTGGTCCTATGTTGTTCCCTTCCTCTCTTGTTGATTTCCGCACCTAATTGATGGAGCACAAAAAAGCTCCTGGTGTCGATGTTAGCACTGAGGGGACCAATGGCTAGCACCAGAACTACATCGTCAGTGGCACAGAGGCAGCCGGGTGTAGGATGTGGTCATTGGGGATCCCAGCGTTTCTCAGTGAAGACCTTCTGTCTTGGTCCAAGCGGCAGATTCGGTCGGGGATTCCTGAAAGGCGGCCAGCGACTGGGTAGGCGAATGGGATCTTTAGGAGTTGAAGCCTTGTAACCGCAGATGGAGTCGGTCAGGCGGTCGCGGTTTTGCTTCTTGGACCGCTGCAGTCAGAGGCTGTTGGAGTGTCGCCTTAGGACGCGATTGGAGGATACCTCCTAGACAATGGCTGCAGGCTCAGGTTAGAAGCTTGTGGGGATTCAGGGATCACTGTAGCCCATGCTAGGATCGCCAGGGGGACCTCCTTAGGGTGTTGGGCCACTTGGGTTTGGGCTAAAGGTGCCAGGTGCTGTGGTGGGAGACTCACAGAGTCAGCCGGAGTCAGAGTTGTTGGCCTTGAGCAAGTCCTGCGCTCACAGGAGACAAAGTCTTTGGATTGCGAAGGCAGGGCAGGTCCTCCGGGTTCTTGAGGGCAGCTGGCTGCAGGACACACCAAGGTTTTGCTGGAGGAGTCTGAGGTTGGGACAGGCTGGTAGGGCTGGGGCCAAGTCAGTGGGTGACCTCCTCTTTGACCTTCAGCACGGCTGTTTGGTCCTTCTTCTTCTTGTTTCTTCTTGTTGGCTCTTGTCTGAGGAGGCAAGGTTCAGGGTTGCCCCAAAATACTAAATTTGGGGGCGTTAGAGGTTGGAACAGGTCAGAACCAATGGGTCCCTTCCTTGGGGTGAGCAATCAATAAATCAGGGAATTTTGAGCGCGCTACTCACCCGTGAGGTCTCAAGGCACTGGGGGGGGGGGGGAGGTGGAGGGGGGCTAGCTGTGCTGTTCTTGAGAGTCTTCCTGAAGATGTTTAGGTAGGGGGTGCGTCTGATGTCTGTGGGGAGCTAGTCCAGGTCTTGGCCACGATGTAGGAGAAGGATCTTCCTCCTGCTTTGGCTCTGTGGATGCGGGGGGGGGGTTTCTTCTAGGTTGGCTGATCGGAGGTTTCTTTTGGGTACGTGGAGGGTGACTGTCGTTGAGGTATTTGGGTCCGGTGTTGTGTAGGCATTTGTAGGCGTGGGTGAGGATCTTGAAGGTGACTCTCTTCTCCAGGGGGAGCCAGTGTAGCTTCCGTAGGTGTTGGCTGATGTGCTCGTGTCGAGATATGCCAAGGACGAGTCTGGCGGCGGTGTTCTGTATCGTCTGGAGTTTGAGGAGTAGGAACTTGTTTATGCCAGCGTAGAGTGCGTTTCCATAGTCCAGCCTGCTGGTGATGAGTGCGTGGTTGACTGTCGTCCTTGACTCAGGGGAGATCCATTTGAACGTCTTACGGATGATGCGGAGGGTGTTGAAGCAGCTGGAAGCGATGCCGTTGACCTGTCGGTTCATGGAGAGGGATGAGTCGAGTACGATGCCGAGTTTTCTGGTATGGTCCTTGGAGGTCAGTGGGCTGCCAAGGGTGGTGGGCCACCAGGTGTTGTCCCATGCTGAGGGGGTGGTTACACGGACAAGGACTTCTGTCTTCTCGGAGTTGAGCTTTAGCTGGCTGTTGGTCATCCAGGCGGCGAAGTCCTGCATTCCTTTCTGGAAGTTGAGTTTGGCGGTGGTGGGGTCATTGGTAAGGGAAAGGATGAGCTGGGTGTCGTTGGCATAGGACACAATGCTGAGGCTGTGTTGTTGGACGATGGTGGTGACGGGGGCCATGTAGATGTTGAAGAGGGGCGGGCTGAGAGATTACCCTTGTGGGACTCCGCAGGTGATCTCCGTGGGATCGGAGTGGAAGGGCGGCAGTCTGATCCTTTGGCTTCTGCCAGTGAGGCATGACCGGATCCAGTCGAGGGCGGTTCCTTGTATGCCGGCGTCGTGTAGTCTGGCTACGAGTGTTCCGTGGGAGACGGTGTTGAAAGCTGCTGATAAAATCAGGGCTGTGGTGTGGACTTGGTCGAGGAGGGTGCGGATGTCGTCTGTGGCTGCAAGTAGGGCGGTCTCGGTGCTGTGGTTGCTTCGGAATCCAGATTGAGACTGGTCGAGGATGGTGTTGTCTTTGATGAATGTCATCAGTTCAGCGTTGACTGTTTTCTACGCAACTTTAGTGGCAAAGGGGAGAAGCGAGATTAGGCGGTAGTTCTTGAGATCCGTGGGATCAGCTAAGGGCTTCTAGAGCAGAGGCCTCACTTCTGCGTGTTTCCAGTTGTCTAGGAAAGGGCCGGTTTCAAAGGTGGTGTTAATGGTGCGTTGAAGTTCGGGTGCGATGGCGGTGGCGGCTCTGTGGTAGATGTGTGGTGGCAGTTCGGGGGGGGCCCTGAGTGGATGCTTTTTATGGTTGAGGCGGACTCTTCGGCCCTGATTGGAGTCCAGGAGAAGATGGTGGGCTGGCTAGGATTGGTTGGAGGGTGGGTCGGCTGCAGAGTCAAGCGTATGGTCGACGAAGTTGTCGTAGAGGTTTTTTATCTTCAGGTGGAAGTAGGATCCGAGCTTGTTGCAGAGGTCTTAGAACGGGGTGATGTCTGCGGCTTCGCTGCGTGGATTGGTGAATTCCTGGATGACAGTGAAAAGTTCCTTGGAGTTGCTGGAGTTGGAGAGGATTTTGTTGTGGATGAAGGTCCTTTTGGTGGTTCTGATTCATTGGTGGTAGTCCGTCATGGCGTCCTTGTAGGTGGTGTAGCTTCCAGGTGTCTTATTGTTTCTCCAGTTCTTCTCCAGGCGTCTGCAGGTGCGTCTGGCTTCTTGAAGGTCGGTGGTGAACCAGGCGGCTTTCCTGGGGTTCTGTTTGTCGAGGTTGCCTAGCGGGGCGAGCTTGTCTGTGCAGTTGGAGATGCAAGTGTGGAATTCCCTGGTTGCGGCATTGGTGTTGGATGCCGTGGTGTGATTGTCTCGGGTGAGGGTGGAGTTGAGTTGCGTGTTGGTGACTTTGCTCCAGTTCCTTCGTGGTGGGCGCGGGGCTGGTTTGGGTGCCTTGGGTTTGTTGATGAGGAAGTGTACACAGTAGTGGTCGGTCCATGGGGGTTGCGTTGTGTGGCTGAAGTGAATGCTGTTTCCTCCTGCGAAGATGGGGCCGAGGGTGTGTCCTGCTCTGTGGGTCGGTGTGGTATCAAGTTGTTTAAGTCTGATATTGGTGAGGTTGTCACGGAGGGTGGGGAAGTTGGGGTCACTGGGGTTGTAAAGGTGGAAGTTCAGGTCACCGATTAGTATGTAGTTCATTGAGGCGATGGGGTGGGGTGCGATGAAGTCAGTGATGGTGGCGGCGAAGGGGGCCCGTGTGCCAGGAGGTCTGTAGGCGAGGGTGCAGCGGAGTGTGGAGTTGGGGCTGGTCTGGATCCAGAAGTGCAGGTGTTCGGCGGAGGGAATGGCTTTGTTGGAGGTGGTGAGGCTGGAGGGTGAGCACACCCCCTATTATGCCACCCTCCAGTGGGAAGGAGGTATAAGCCTTCCTCTGGTTGTCTAAGTCACCCCAGCTGCAAGATGGTGGGAACTGCGAGTTGGGCTTCACCTTGCCTCCCCCACCTGAGGGGGGGTTGGCATAGGTGGGCACACCTCTCCTCCTAACTTGGTTTTCCCGCCAATCCTCCTGCCCAAAGTGGGGGTCAGAACCGATGGGGAGCAGTTGCTGGGAGCAGCAAGTGGCTGGGGTAGCTCACAAAGGCGGCACGCCTTTGAAGCCTCCCCTTAATGGACCCAGCCCATTCTGGGGGAGGAGGCTTGGCACCTCGACCCAGGATGTGCTTTGTTTCAGGACCCTGAGAGCGGTAGGCTCTCGACCCAGGGGTCCCAAAACCTGTCTGGTGGTGACCGCCGGCGAGCAGCCACTCAGCCAGGTCACTAGAGTTAGGACGTTTTTCAGGGGGCATGTCTAAGATGCCCTCTGAGTGCATTTTTCATTATACCCTACACTGGCATCAGTGTGGGTTTAAAGTGCTGTGAAGTTTGATACCAAACTTCCCAGTTTTCAGTAAAGCCATTATGGAGCTGTGGAATTTGTGATGACTAACTCCCAGACCATGTACTCTTCATGGCATTACTGCACTTACAATGTCTAAGAATATACTTAGACATTGTAGGGGCACAGGACTCATGCACCTGTACCCTCACCACAGGTATAGTGCACCCTGCTGGAGGGGTGGTTTACTTATGCTAGGGCAGTTGTTTGTAGGCATGGCACACAGGGATTTGTAAAACCAAAGGGGATGACGGACGGAGTGTTGAACATTGCAAGCACTCAACCCCAGTCAACTGATCTGGGTTTAATCCATCATCATTCTTTAGCTCACTCTGCCACCCCAGTTCAGACATGGCCATATGCAAATCAGTCTGACCCTGTGCCTCATGGGAACAGTCCAGCCCGAACTGCCAAGCCATGTCTTCCCTGGACCGGAAACAAGCATCCTGGGACCGGTTTCTGGGCTTTGTACCATGTCGGCTGTTCACTTTGTTCTGCACCAAAACACGCAGCCTGCAATGGCAGTGTGTGTGTGTAAAGGTACATAACCTTTAAGGGTGGCACAATAAGTTCTGCAGCCCTAAGAGCCCTTCCCTGGTCACAGTGCCCTTGGTACCTATGGTACCTTTTACAAGGGACTTACAGGTGGGCAGAGAGTTGCCAATTGTGTTTTTCAACAGTACAGTTTGGGGAAAGAACATAGGCCCTGGATACCTGGTTGGCAGGAACCCAGGGCACTCACTCAAAGTACATCAACGTTAGGCAAAACGTGGGGGGTAACCATGCAAAAAGGGGCACTTTTCTACAAAAAAGAAAAACAGTTTTCCACGTGCACAGGTGGTCATTGATAACATCACTGATGACAGCTTAAATAACATAATGAAGGCAACAACTTCTGAAACAACTACACAGGTAAGAGGATTGTCAAGTATTATGCATTGTGGGTTAGAGCAACATACGATAGAGGGCAAATATAAATTAAAAGTAGGGAATAGTTTAAAGGAGCCATAGCGATGCCAGTCTGTCTCTCTTGGGATGACTCGGTGGTGCTAGAATGAATAGAAAGGAGGCAGTGATGTCCTGGAGCAGGGGGGTGGTGGAAGAGACCGAGCCAGGATTCAGAAGGGGCAAGGAAAGAGGGGAGCCAGAAGCAGACACAGAGGGGAGAGAGGGAGGAGTGTCGCTACCTCAAATGTCCCTGCTCCATTGCTATACAGAAGCAGACTGAAGCCACAGGTATGTTTACATGAATTTATTCAGAGGTTAATTGTTGAATTAAATATTGTGCAGCTGACCTGTTGCTTAGAGTGGTCTTATCCTTTCATGACGTGCTGCCATTAGGAAGTAAGACAGCAAAGAGAACAACATGGCACTGGCTTGCACCCTCTCAGAGACAGGTGTAGGCTGAGACACAGCATCCATGACATTACTCTCCCATACCTTTTGACATTTCCAGTAGTAGTCTCATTTCTATTATCTGAAGAGGAGAGGAATGCTGTGCTCGGCTTCAACAAAGACATGCTGTAAGTCACGTGCGTGTGTGCGTGCGTGTGGGTTGTGCTGTGAAAAGAACGTACTGTTCCACGTAAGCTCGTTTTCAACTCCCGAGGAACACATAACCGCTGTTTCTGAAAGGAGACGCACGGATCCCTTGTTATTTGTTGTTCAGAGTCAGACTGCATTATAAGGCAGCCAGGCAGTGCCCGACGGCTAACCTGGCTGTTCAGTGGGACCGGTTTGTTGCTGTTTGTGGACCAACTGTTTTATGGTCTGCTAGACCGGTTTTTACTGTTGATTTCCCCGAGACTACCACAAACAATGCCTGCAGCAAAACATAAATGCACGCAATTATACATACCATGCAAAACCCTAATACAGTGTGCCATGGTGCTGGGACAAGTTTTCGAGTGGGGCTGCTGATCTGTGTCATCACCTCCACTAAAGACATATGTGACAGCCTGTATGTGCAAACACAACAAATACTGCCAGAAGTGAAATATTTGAAGGGCCCCTTTTTTTAGTCATTCAGTGGTTAATTTTAACACATTTTATGTGGATGCATCTTCCGCATTCCAAGTTCCAGCACCCGCAGCTTGTCTTTACAAGTTCAAAGTTACCTCAATTTGCAGACGTGGGTCGCTGTTTTAGCTTTCTAATTCACTAACCGGGGCTATATTTCTTTTAGAGCTGGGGCCTATTTCCTGTCCCAGTGCGACCCTGTGTCAATATATGCAGTCTCATTCTAATCTGAGTCTAAGGAGCCTGGGCAGGTTGAGGTTTGCAGTTCAGAATGCCACCCATTCGCTTAATAAGAGCATGTTTACAAGTCAGCGTAAAGAAATGCATTTCCATATCTGGTCTCGTGTCCAGGGCAAGAGAAGGTTTCTCCACCTGAGGAAAGGTGATGGTGACCTTCATCCGCCACTCCCTCCCTGTTGCTCATCTGCAGTCATTGTTTTTACTATGACCAATACATCAGAAGAGTAGACCAGTGGCTCCAGCAACTTCATAGACCGGATTAGGAGCAGGAAAACTACTGTTTTATTGAACATTATCACTACTACAAGTTAAAACTAAAACAAGCATTGGCAACGTCAATAGGTCTGGCATTTCTCATAGCTGCAGACCCTTAAGTCCTTCGAATCAGAAGCAACAGATTAAAGTCTTTAACAAGGCTGCAGTCCTTCAAGACTTTACTGCATACCTGTCAGGTCAAAAGCAACTTCAAGTCAATCACAAAGCTGCAGGACCTACGGTGGTAACCAGGCATGATTTTCGAGTCAGATGCAAGTTCTTCAAATGATCTTCACAAAACATTTACCTATACACCTTTGTTGCTTTAATGTTTTTTGTTTTCTACAGGATACATAAATGTACTAGTGCTGGTTTATGACAATGAACCACTAATGCAACTTTCAATAAATACTTTTATTGGAATGGAACAGTTGTGATGATAATATAGTATAATATAGGTACCCAGCAGTCACTGGTAAATTCAACTGCCTTCAACCTTACTTTTAGTAAACTGTGAGGCATATTCTCAAGAACGTGTGAAAACCATCGCAAATTTAGCTTAACGCAACTTTGTATATCGCAGTCTATCGTGGGAAAACAACACTGTGTTAACTTGGTATTGCCAACACGGCGGTACCATGCGATAGTCGCACGACACACGTCAAATTAACATGTTAAAATCAACGAGATGCCGAAAAAATGCAAAACACATACGTGAAAATAGTAGCGATGACGTCAATCGCGATACAAAAATCAGCGAAAACCAGCCAAAGGCCTGCAATCCTCACGCTTCATGCGGGAAAATGCACTATAAAACTAGAAAAAAAACATACAAACAAAAGCCAAACAACAGCGAAGCACAATAGAGGTTGCCGGAGCAAGTACAGAGGACAACCAGAGCCCCACAAGCCCCCCCGGAGGACCAGCCTGGGACCTCGGGGTCAGGGAAGGGCAAGGACAAGAAGAGTAGGAAGAAGCGGTTCAGTCCGCAGGAAAACAGGATCCTGATAATGGAGGTGATAGAACACCATCAACTACTGTTCGTCACATCCACTGTGTCACTGGGAACTAAAAATGGAATATGGCAGACCATTGTGGACAAGGTGAACGCAGTCAGAGTGCTTTAGAGGACAATGGAAGAGGTCAAGAGGCGCTGGAATGATGTGAAGCGCAAAACCAAGCAGAAACTCGCAAACAACCAGAAGGCAGCAAAGCAGACTGGAGGTGGCAGTCCAGCGCTACAGGAGGAGCTGGACGAGATGGAGGAAATGGTGTCCACAGTCATCAGTGGGAAGACGGTGGCAGGAGTTGGGGGCCCGGACACTGCTCAACTTGACCGGACACAAGAGCAACAGGGTGAGTAACGACCAGGGACTGGGGGGACTGGGGGGACGGGGGGAGATGGGCTCAATGGCACACATGCACAATTAAGCATAGCACATCTGCGGACAAACCATGCCCCAGACCCCCAACTCCCACCAAGAGACCAATGCACACAAGTATGCAACACCTCAGCACTGCATAAGCACAGAAGCCAGAGCACACCGCATGTAAGGGATATGTGGCAGCTAAATCAGAGTTGCAGGGGCGACTCCCCCAAAATGCGGCACTCACACATTACATGCAGAGCACATCAACATTGACAACGATGTGGTACAAACCGCAACACGTCCACAACAGAATAGAGGACACAACTGGTGCCGCATGCGTGTAGAAACTGCCCAATCACATTTGGCATTGCAGGGAAATGTAAGTTGACAATGTACAAGTACAAACACACATCCGTGATGTTGTCGAAATGTCCACTGTCCCGCATCAAATAGCAGCTCCCCCCAAACAGTCACAATGTACACTGTCATGCAGTCTGAATTTAAACATGTACAATGCGTCAACATACATGTGAACACAATGTTAAACTGCATCTCCCCTTTACACTGCAGGGGGTAATCCAACACCTCCTGCAGAGCAGTCTGAACCTCTCTTCTCTGATGACGAAGAGGACCACCACACCTTCGACTCTGATGCCCCCCAACAGCCCGTGGAGAGCCTCTGCAGCCTACTTCCAGTAGCAGGGCAGCCCAGCTGCCACGAGGAGAACCCACCCCCTGCACAGAACACACAGCAGGCAGCACCCACCACCACAGCTGCCTCCCAGGGCCCCCACGACGAACACATGGCCTTCCAACGCCATGTGTTGGGTGCCAGGAGAAGCTGGCTGAACAGGTGCAGGTGGGGTTCGACCGCATGGCAGCCAAACTAGATGCCATACGTGGGTGTCTAAGTCACATCAGGGACCACTCTTAGTCCCTAACTGACACCCACAGTCCGCTCCATGCTCTCCATCGAACCATGGCTGACATTGCTAGAGTCCTGACTCTGCGACAAGAACGACTGTCTAGTCAGAGTGCCTCCAGCAAACTCGCCTGGGAGTTGGGACACATGCAGAGGATCATGGAGAACATGGAGTGGACGTAGGCGGAAAGAGCAGCTGCCACGGCTGAACACCAGCGAGAGGTAGCTGGGTCCCTCAATGCCCTAAAGACCCTCCTCATGGCATTGCTGCCGCAAGGCCTGGCGCTGATGCATGCTGCTGTTACCACCCCATCCACATCTCCAGCCCCTGATGTGTCAGTGCCACACAGTGCGGCAGACATTCCACCTCCGGCCCCTGATGTGTCACTGCCACACAGTGCTGGAGACAGAACACCACCACCCACATGCGTGAGGCACATGCAACAGCAGAGGACAAAGATGTGGATGAATCTGCCTCTGTGGTCAGAAGGAGGCAGTAGCATTCATCTCTGCCATGTGGTCTGTTTCTGCTTGGTTCTGCCCTCCGCATCATCACCTTCCACTGTCCCCCGATGCATTCTGCGACACTCACCTTGGACCTCGACATGGACTGCCATATTCTGTTTGGTCACTAGTGACACAGCTATTAGACTGCGGACTGAACTCCTCCTCTTCTGATGTACTTGTCATTCTCTGAAGGACTCTGGCTGGCCCTCCACGGGCAAACAATGTAAAGTGGGGTTTGCATGGCTCTGTACTGCTCCAGCTACAAAACTCCACTGAATGTGCAATAAACATTCATGTTGACACAGATGTGTCATGTCTATGATCTTTCAAGTGTGTAAGTATGGATGAATGTAGTGTCAGTGATTTCCCCTTTCGTCCATGTTGCTCATGTTGTGGGACTTGGGTCACAGGGCGACACTTTGCCGATTGCGGGCCGGGTGGCGCCGACACTACAACAGGGACACATCCATTAGTTACTTCCTTGTCCAGGCCAGAACGGAACCACGCTCAGAGCCGCGGAGTCATTTCTCACACCCTTACGCTGGACTGGCATACGCCAGGACAGCCCACTCCGCTTACGCTCGCAGGGGGGAACGACAACGCTACATGTCCCAGCCCAGGTCTTCCCTGTAGGGATCTGCTGCTCACAGGTCTAGTTGTCAGCATGCCACAGCCACTTCCTCATGGATAGTTAACGCCCACACCACACCCATCCAGCACAGGCGTTACAGGACATGTGACTCTGCCAATAAAAAGGGCCTGGCGCACGTGCATTTCCACTCTCTAACTGGGTGTCTCCGTGTGGTTATCATTTATGCATAAGGGCCTAGGGCCCTGCCACCTCACATTGCCCAGTGCCGGGGGTGACATGATGGTGTACGCACCACGGGACTCAATCATAAGGGCTCCATGGCTAGCGGTGCACAGACTTGGTGGCACTGGATACACAGGCACAGGCACACCGCCACGGACGGTGTCTTGCGGTGAAGTGAGATAGGGGCACTTGAAGTGCTGAGCGGGTGTGCAGCCTGCGATGATGCGCCGTCCTGGCGGTCTGGACTGGTGAGGATTAGTGTGCGCCCTGGTGGACCGCAGTGTAGGCCTGAGCCAGCGGGCAGTGTGGGCCACCCGCCACGTGGCGTTGCCTCGCGTTTCACAGAGTTAGTGGCACCTTAAGAGCTGAGCAGGTGTGCAGCCTGCGATGATGCCGTGTGCACTGATATGGTCTCTGTCATTGCGAAATCAAAACCCAGAATCAAGTATGTGACCTGGTGGCCCACGGTGCGGGGCTGCATGATTTGGAGGGTGCCATGGTCGCTGGCCACAGGCTTGGAGCTCCCACCGGCACGTGGTGGACCCTCTTGGAGATACCCCGGTGGCGGAAGGTGAGCGGTGAGGCCTGGTTGCGCAGGGGCGGGCATTCACTGCTGGGCGGCGGTGGGGGCTGGGGTGCAGCAGCCTGGTTGCCCAGGGGCAGGCAATCACCGCGGGACAGCGGGAGGGGCTGGGGTGCAGCAGCCTGTGTGCGCAGGGGCGGGCAAGCGATGATGGCGTATGCAACTGTATGGACTCTGCCATTCATGTCTCTGGAAACTGTTTCAGATGAGGGACCTGGAGGACTGCAGTGTATACCGGCACGTGGTTGGAGACACACCAGTGGCAGCAGGTGAGCAGTGAGGCCGGGGTCGGCAGTGTCGGCACTCTCTCTCCCTCTCTCCCTTTCTCTCTCTCTCTCCCTCTCTCCCTCTCTCCATCTACCTCTCTCCCTCTCTCCCTCTCTCTCTCTCTCCCTCTCTCTCTCTCTCCCTCTCTCTCTCGCTCCCTCTCTCCCTCTCTCTCTCTCCCTCTTTCTCTCTCTCTCTCCCTCTCTCTCTCTCTCTCTCTCTCTCTCCCTCTCTTTCTCTCCTTATCTCTCTCTCTCTCTCTTTCACTCTCTCTGTACTTTGTTGAGCACATGACACACCTTCTTATCTATATTTCTGTCTTGCAGGCTGTGACTTTCAGAATATCCAGAGAAGACCCGCCATGACTCTTCAGAATTGTTGTTTTGGGTTTATTCTGTAATAAACGTCTTATTTGGAAATTATGAGCTGAATGTATGATTTCCCTTTTTCTGACCATACATGCATGTTAGGTGTTGTGATTGTGCGACTTCAGGCGAATTGTTTGGTTCATGATTTTGTGGAGTTGATGTGCAATACCTTTGTCCAAAGGGGGGGATGGTGGGGGTTGCCCGGGATGGGGCCCTGGGGGAGTGGGCGGGGGGGGGGGGGGTCCTGGGGGTGGTGGGTATTGTCACCCTATTGGGACTCCGGGCTGCATGTTCAGTTGCTCCAGGGCATCTGTTGTTCTTGATGTGTGGCTGTGGGCTGTGCTCCCTTGTCTGGTGCCGGTTGTCGTCTGACTTTACACCAGGTAAGAGCAGGTGGTTTTTTTTTAATAATAATAATAATAATAATAATAATAATAATATAATAATAATACTTTATTGCGTGATTTAAAAAAACCATTGCAAGTACAAAATTAAAATGTCAAGAAAATTTCATTTAAGATAAGACTAGTTTAGTCCTGTAAGCTAAGAGATGTCAAATTGTGCCTGCCAGGACGTTATGCCGACAGAGGGTTGCTGACTGGGGATCCCTCACAAAGTTTTTTTTCAGCGTAGGCCATGAACCTTACCAGGACACAGTTTAGTTTGGTGTTCTTGGGGTCAAAGCAAGCCAACACTGCTTCTCTACAAGTTCTGATCTTTCTTGTGTTCCAGTAATGTTTGAGAAGGGCCCGTCTGTAGGTCAGTAGTTTTGGGCATAGACATATGATGTGTATGATGTCTTCTTTTTGGTCCCCACAGAGTCGGCAGAGAACTCGTCCACGTCCTTTATTCCATTTAGGCAAATGAACCAACAAGTTAATGACTCCCAGTCTTAATTTTAGGAAACTTAATTTTGTTCGTACAGAAAAGGGTACGATTAGATACTGTTGTGAGGTCGACAAGGCGTATGATTGCAGCGTCAGCCACCCGTGACTTCTTTTAGCTAGACGAGCCTTGTCTTCCACTATTGAAAGATGTTTTGTACTTTTTTTCGCTAGCCGTTTGAATTCCTTCTGGCTTATGTGCATATTCCAGAGATCGTTTAGACCTAAAGTGGTTAGGCCTTTTGCCAGGTAGTTGTGTCCTGCTCGCCATTTGTTTGTGTCAAGACTAGCCCACAGGTGGATGCCGAGACTTCCCTCCTTAGATGACCGTAGCTTGTGACAGCACACGAGGAAAGTCATAGCTCTTGCAAGTGTTTGCTGGCAGATTCCAAATTCCAGCCTGATTTGTGCCGGAGATGTTTGAGGAGGTAGCTTGAACACTGATCTGTAGATCTTTGAGATTATTTTTTCCAATTGGAAGCGGTCTAGTCCTTTGAGGACTTCACTGCCATAGGTTAGGGTAGGAATGATTTTCGCCTGGGCGACCTGTAGTGTGGGTGCAAGAGTTAGACCTTGTAGTTTATTTTGAATTGAGCCAATTGCGAAGGCAAGTGCAGCACCCTTCCTTTTTTGTTCTTCTAATTGAGATTTATATTTGTCATTGTTGTTGTATGTGACTCCAAGGTACTTATGGCAGTTGGATTCGACAATGCTTTCCATATTCAGGGTCCAGGACAATTTCTTGGCTTTCCCTGGACGAACCACCAGAATTTTGGTCTTTTTGTTGTTGATCACAAGTTCGTTCTTATTTGAATATTCAAGAGTGGCGTCCAGGAGCCTTTGCATTCCGATCTTTGTTTTACTCAGCAAAACCACGTCGTCGGCGTATAAAAGGTTTGACAACAAGAGGCCAGTTACTTTGGGAGCGTGGGAATTGACCTTATTTAGGGCTTCTGGAAGATCGGATAAAAATAAGTTGAAGAGTGTCGGGGCCAGGACACAGCCCTGTTTTAATCCTTTTCCCGTTGGAATTGGGCGGCTTAATTTTGAGCCGTCCCCGACCTTGATCCTGACCCATGTGTCCTGATGTAAAAGTTGTAAAGCTCTTAGGAGGTTGGCTGGAATGTTGAGACTGGACAACTTCTTCCAGAGCTTTGATCTGTTCACATTGTCGAAGGCCGCTTGGAAGTCAATGAATCCCATGTAGAGTGGGCAGGAGCTGGACTTGGCTTGGTCATAAGATTGACAGATGTACCTGTGTTTTTTGTGAACCCAGTCTGATTCGGTGGAATAACAAAATTGTCATCCGCCCATTCCCTAAGTGAGTTAAGCAAAACTCCCGCAAAGTACTTAGCTTCATTATCGATGAGGGCGATGAGGCGATAATTCCTCGGTGATTGTTTGTCCCCACCCTTAAAGATTGGTACAAGAATGGATCCCCGCCAAGAAGGCGGTATGATGTTATTCTGCCAAATTGAATTGAATAAAGTACTTAGCTTCCCAGCTCAAAAGGATACATTGTCCTTGAACAGGGCTTGAGGGATTCCTCCTGGGCCTGGAGCCCCATCCTTCCGTCCCTTTTTTATCAGTTTTTCAATCACTGCCTTCTCGATTGTTATAATTTCTGTACCGCTTTGAGGCGGAAGGCTCTCTTTAATTGTTTTCATTTTGGATTCATCATTCCGGCATACTCTCATTTGCGAATTAGTGGTGTTCGAAACAAGTGCCCAATCGGCTTCTTCATTTGCCGCTTTGTGTTTGACTTGCGGCCTCTGATTTAGGATGATAACATCCTGATTGTTGAAATGGAGATGGAGAAACGCTGCCCATTCAGATTCCAAGATGCCTGATGAAGCAACTTTCGATGCACGCCCAGAGGCGTTATTGATTGTCCTCCAAAACCTTGCAGAGTTATTCGTTTTAATGTCATGCTGCAATTTCACCCAGAACGAGTTCCATTGATTTCTGCGTAGCTCTCTTTTAGCTTTCTTTAAGTAGCTGCGGGCCACTCTCAATTTTGTTAGTTTAGTTGGGTCCGTTGGATCGCTTTTTAGTGCCCGCCAGATTTGGTTCATGGATCTTGTTGCAGCTTGTATTTCACGATTCGAGTTGGGCGCCTGCTTCAGCCCAGTCTGGATCACGTGTTTCACTGGTTGAGCATGTTTTTCGGAGAGGTCAGTTGCAAATGTTGACCAGTTGGAGATTATGTCATCCGGGCGTCTATAATGGTGCTCGATAAGTCCTTTGGCCTCTGTTGCTACTTGTTGCAGATTATTGAAGGAACATTTGATTCGTTTTAGGTTGATTGTAAAACTCTCAGATGGCAATGCCCTTCCTTCTTCAAGTTGCATGACCCTGGACCTCAACGTTATTACTTGGGGACAGTGGTCACTTTCAGTTCTGCTCCCTAGACTGAAATCTGTTATTTGTTGGAAAAGAGAGAGGGTAGCGAAAGTATAATCTATTAGTGAGGTGCCTTTTTTCGATATGTAGGAGAAGCGAGGAGGCTTGTCTGAGGGAAAACGACCATTAAGTGTTCTGAGGCCCAAATTTTCAAGATAGCCTTGGAGGGATCGTCCCTTTGGATCGTTCTTATGCCTTCCTGGATGGACCAACGGTGGTATCTCCCAAATGCTGTTGTGTGATTTGGTGACCTCGTTTTTCTCTAAATCTGACATTAGCCACATATTAAAATCACCTGTTAATAAGATATCTGGATCAGAGGGTCCTGTTTTCACTCTAACTATTGTCGCAGTCACTTCATCTATGAAGGAGTGCCTTGATGCTGTAGTTGGACCGACGTAGGCGTTCATTAAGATCAAGATCCGGCGTTGGCCATTTCTAGGGATATAAGAAATTCCCACACATTGGAGACTATGTGATGAGCCCGGAAGATCCCAAGAGGTAACTGTGTTTTTTATTGATATGTAAATTGCAAGGCCGCCGCTTCCTCTTCCCAGCCGATTCAGTTTTTGGGCTGAAATGTGGTGAGTTTTGAAACCTTCTATATGCTGCGGTTCGAAAAGCCATGTCTCTTGTAATAATAGTATGTCAAATTCCTGAAAGTAGGAAATTGTAGCGTTGTCCTCAAGTTTGCTTGTTAGACCATTGATGTTCCATGAACAAATTATTAGGGAGGGCGTAACGTGGCGGTATTCCCTGTTGGTCTGTCATCGTAAAAGACGAGTTGTGTTCAGTGTACCAGCCAACCATGACCATGTTGCGGCCTCTTCCGGATCCCTGAGTGGTGAGGAGCCGTCATCTCTTTGTTCCCTCTGTTTGTGAGCAAGGGTGGGAGTTTTGTTACGGGCACCCCTGAGGACCGAATATACTGCGCCCCACCCTGGGCGTGTGTGTTCCTCGCCGTGGCTTGCCTGCAGGATGTGTGGGTAACCCGTTACCCTACCTGGTTTTATCTGTATGCCCCATTGCTTGAAGGTATCAATTTGCCCTAAGATGTTATTCGTTACCTCTGCTGAGCTCCAGGTGACCTTTGTTGTTTCATTTGTTTGGCCCGGACTCGGTGCAATAAATTCTATTGATGTTATGTCGTGAGTGGTTATTTGTTTTGACAGACCTGATGCTTGGATCAGCTTCATGATGTTGCCACGATTTAAGACGTCATGGCTACCTTTTGACTGGTATTCAGGATAGAAATAGGTAAAGCAGGCGTCCCCCCTCGCTGCTGTAGTTAGCGTCCTTGGGGTTGCCTATATGCTTTGTGCACTAGACGTGTGATCTGTTTTTCGCAGAGGGCCCATGGCTTGGTCTTCATATGGTGCTCCTGCGACCTTTTCTTTTAGCCGTTGACCGTCAGCCCCTTTGCTGCTAGCTGGAAATGCGCCCTGTTGGTTGTTGGCGTGGCTGATTGTAGATACTTGGTTTGAGGACATGGTATAACCGGGAGAATTTGTCATGGGGCAGGCTGTTTGGCTTTGATTCGTGGTGTTCAGCTTAGTAGGTATGTTTGGGGAAGCCGGGTGGATGTTTGTGGATTGCTCTTCTGTCCCACTGTGCGCCCTTTTACCTGCGGGTACCATTACTGGGTCCTTTTCCATTGATGGTGGACCGGTGCCCCTCTTCCTTTTTTTACTGTCTGGCGGAATTGGTTGTTCTTCCCTTATAATTGATGGCATGGCAGGGTGTTTTGGAGTGTCAGTCCCTGTGGCAACCGGCCGTCTAAGAGAATTGAACAAAGGGTAGAGGCTTAGGTCTTGTTTCCCCCTACTCATTTTATTTCGTCCTTTCCGCTTCCTTTGTTTTTTCCCCTTCCCCAATAGTACTCCCTGCTCTTGTTCTATTGAAGTAAGGCAGGAAGAATTTGCTTTGCTATTAACCGGGGATGATTGTTGTGCCCTCTTACGGCTCACAAGCCCAGGGGAATCTAGGGGTTGGGGGAAATTGGTCCGTTCAGCCCCACTTAGTCTTGAGTTGGGAGCTGTTGTTACTTGTAGCTCTCCTAAGTCAGCGTCACTACCTTTTCCGGGTATGGATTTGGCATTTGTGATTTCTTTAAGGTCTTCCACTAGCTTTTCCATTATCCCTGGGAGTGAGCTGAGTTTCTCTACTATTGGTATACAGTCACATCCTTATTGCGGACGGTCTGCCGCTTCTTGGGCGCGTCTTATCAGGCTGTTTAAGTTTGAGATCCTGTCGTCAATTTTGACTATGTACACGGCTAGAGTGTTTAAAAGGCTGATTTGGATGTCCATTTTGTTCGCCTGATAAGTCATGGCATCGGCTGACTTTTGAAGAATGTCAAGGGCGGTGGCCCATGCCTTTTCTTGTGAGGGGCCCGCACATTTGTCCTGCCTTGGTGATACTGATGGCGGCGGGTGTCCAAAGGTGGTGTTCCCATATGAATGCAGCATATTTTCCCATTCTTTTGACTCGAAGTAGGAGAGTTCTTTGGTGCTGCCATCTACCTCGAATACATTGTCTGTAATCCCGGTGGGATCTGATTTCCTCTCTCTGTATTGATCCTGGTTGGCTAGGACTGTTGCCCCGTCCCCGGGGGTGGTAAATACTCCCTCCGTCCTCAAAGCCGTGGGACTCGCCATTTTAAGGTGGTTTGGAGATTCGCCGTTTTTGCTACGCGAAATACTGAACTTAACTTTGTTTTGCGAATAGCTAAGTTCGTTTGAATCGTCCAAGTTACTTTTTTTTTCATCCATTTGTTCTACTTGTCGGTCCAGTGACTTGTATGCAACGTTAGACTTGGTAGCGTGAGAAGGTGCTGAATTGTGTTGACACACTTGCTTAATTGGAGAGGATTTGTTTGCTTCCTCCTCATCTTCTCGTTCTTCGGTTGGTTCTATTTGTAGGTCCGGTGACTTATGTGCAGCGTTGGGTTTGGCGACGTAAAAAGGTGCTAAGTTATGTTGACACACTTGCTCAATTGAAGAGGACTTAAGTGCTTCCTCTGGTGGATTAGTAGTGACGCTAGGTGATGTATAACTGCTTCGCAAAATCCTAGGCCCCACATTTGCCACTGAGCTTCCCTTGATGACTGTCACTAAGGGACTTAGGGAGGTTGGGAGGCCAGCGATGTTCATGTTACTTGAGAAGATCGCTGAACCAGCATCTTTTAAGAAAGTAAATTTTGACGTTATCTTGGGCTGTTTGCTAAAGGTTTTACAGGCCATCCTATCAGGGTCCTTACAGGTGGATTGGGGCGTGCTGTCAGTTGTGCTGTCAGTTGTGGGTTCTAAATCACACAACAGATTAGATACATGCTCAAGGTCTGTGTTAACAGTGGTTTGTTTTCCTCTGCTTTTCTTTTTCTTTTGTAGGTCCAGAGCCCTCACTTTGCCAGATCTCATCTCGGATGGGCCAGGTGTGGCAGGAGAGTGTGGCAGGAGGGTGAGCGAAGCGCGGGGGCCCCTACCTGCAGATCGACTTCAACTTCAACTTCCTTTTTACTGCCTTTCTGCTTGTTACAGGTCACTGGTCACAGTCAAAGGTCGCAGGTGCTTGCTAAGCCGGCAACACACAGGGCAACGGGGCTATGGGGAGCAGTGCTGGTAGATAAAACACCCCTCGCCCTGTTCGCTTCCCTCGTCTTTACCAGTCTCGTCTCCCCGCTCCACTCTCCGCTCTCCACCTGCTAATGGTAGAGAGCACCAGTGTTGTTGCTCAGCCTTGCTCAGCCTTGCGCAATCGAGTGCAGACTAATGTGGTGACTAGTGAAGCCGATCTTGACCACCTGCTGTCGTTCTATCACCTCCTCCTCCTCCTCTGGTGTAACCTCTTCTGTGCTCGAACCCTGTGGTGGGACGGACAGAATCTGACCTCCCTCAGACCTCCCTCACCAGGGCAGCAGCACAGCGGGACACGGCTGCTCCTCTGCTCTCTCCTCTGTGTCCTGCTCTGCTTATGACACTCACGG
This sequence comes from Triturus cristatus, assembly GCF_964204655.1. Taxonomy (NCBI): domain Eukaryota; kingdom Metazoa; phylum Chordata; class Amphibia; order Caudata; family Salamandridae; genus Triturus; species Triturus cristatus. Next base: position 679,462,775 of record NC_140583.1, read on the forward strand.
CTCGCTCGGCTTGCGGCCAACTTTTGCTGCGGCTCACTTCGTCGGGTGATTTTCGCGTCCGTGAACAGGAGCTCCTTTGCTCCCCGCCGCTCTGCAGGCTCTGTAAGCGCCCCTTATGGTGGGGAAACGGGTACGGGTATGGCTCCTACACAGCCGCGGTACGGAAAAGCCAGAGCGGATCCAAAACGGAGAGCCTCGCCGCCATCTTACCGCCGCTGTCGTAGTTAGAGGCTCACCGCGTAGCTCACCGATGCGTTGCCGTGGTTGTAATTACGGCTGCGGTGGTGGCTCAGCGGTTGGCAGCTAGGCAGCTTCGGTGACAGCTTCTGCGGCCTCGGCTCTGCGATTTCCACGGCCGTTCACAGCCTTCACCTCCACTCCGCTCCGCGCACTCCACGTACGCACCTCGCTGCTACTGAGAAACGTGGACTGGATCAGCCAAGAGCAGGTGTTAAAATCCTGCTGCTAGCGTGCCTTATTGCATGTTTTGTGAACTTATCGCCGATCTGGCTGGTCGTTGAGAATGTTTTGGAGTGGTGTTGTCGCGGCTATTTGCACGGGAACGCCTACTCTGCATTTCATTAGCGTTAGTTGCCGGGGTTATCTGTGGCGATGTTTTCTGCGACTGCTATCGCAGGTAAACTGGTGATGTGGGCTGTTAGCACCAGCTTGTGAATGGGGCGATGAATTTATAACGAATTAGGCTGCAATAAAGTGCGTTAACTCGGCAATAGATCCTTGAGACTATGCCCCTGTGTTTTGAGTGGGTGACATGCAGACAAAGGGTTTTCAAAGCCCTAAGAGAAGCTGTCAGCAAGACACCTGTGTTGCTCTCTGCGCCATGGAGAGCAGAGACCATAGCTTTGATTGGGAAGGTGAGGGAAAGAACAGAAGGTATTTGACATGTTTGGCAGGGAGTCAGGTATTTTCTTTATATTTGAGTGGGGGAGGGAGAGGGATTCACAAGAGGATGGTGTAAATGGAAGGACAGGACGCATTTTTATTTTTATTTGGGTAGACAAGCGTAAATGATGCAGAGTGTGGTGGGTAAGTGGCGGGTTAACTGCCCTTTTTATTTTTATTGGAGTGGGAGGGAAGAGGGATGGTTAGAAGGGGATGGGATCGGTTCCATGACCCCTCTAAAAATAAACTGCATGGGAGATTAAATTAGGGCCATAAATAACATAACATTGTAGACAGAGTAACTGTGAATAAAGTTAATGCTTTTCTCCTTAAGGTTCTAGGTGACATCATAGCCAACTTAAGCCTCACTCTTTGTTGGAAATTGGATTATTAGTAGTGGCAAATGCATATCCACCACTGGCAATAAGGTCACTAACACAGTCTAGGGCTCAGAAAAGGTCTCAGAAAATGATTCCCATGCTCAACCCTTAGAAGCTTGGCTGCGAGCAGGCAGGGTTAACTTCGTAGAAAGGTATGCAAAGCATTTAAAAACACAAATTCAGTAATAATTAAGACACAACACACCAAAAAAATCTAACACCAATTTCTAAAAATAGAAAAGTTTGTATCCTTAAAATGACAGCAAAACAAAAATAATACAATGTAGGGAGCTGGTGATATTATTTTTTTAAAGACTTAGCACTATATAGCACATAGAAACCTATAGCGCCTATTTGGACATCTGGTCATGCTAGACCAGGACAAAGTCAAAGTTTCATGCCGACCACGATGGAGTCCCGCACAGCTTCCCCTATTGGTAGGCCTCGGTCAAAGTTTGTACCTTCTGACTTAGCAACGTTTCCGGAGCTTTTTTTGCCAGGGTCCCTTAAGGCTGTCCACCAGTGTGGATATGGAGACAGTTCGCCAGCTTGCCTTTCGACAAGCTCCCGGTCAAACTATGGAAGTCAGATCTCTGGAGCTTTCCACCGAACGTACCAAGGATCTAGGCCGGCTCACAGTTGAAGGTGAGTGGCTTGACTCTCGTGGTTGGGCCGGTCAAGTCTGTCACCTTCGGTCTTAGAACCTTTTCTGAGCTTTTTCTCACGGGGTTCTTTGCTGCTCTTCACCAGCCCAGATTCAGAGAGGGGCCGCGTGCTTGACTTTTGACCAGCTCCCGGTCAAACTCTGGAAGTCAGACCTCCGGAGCTTTTCAGCGGGACGAACCTGGAGGGCAGGCTGACTCGTGGTTGAGGGTCACCAGTTTGGCTGGTTAGATCGAGTCAGTGCACTTATGGAGCTTGTTTTCTGAAGTTGATCCAAACTTCTGAAACTTCTTCCTGAATTTTCTCAGAGGGTCCCAAAGTGTCCAAAACGTACTCGAAGCGTCTGAAAGCTCCAAGATGGTCCTTTAAAATTTTGGACTTCAGTTCCCAAAATCCACCGAAACTGCTCTCCCACTCTCGCAGCTCCAGCATTAAGTGAGGCCCTCTGTGAGCCCCTGCACTCCCGTAGTGCTGGTGTTCGAGGCCCTCCTCCACCCGCAGGTTATACCTGCACCTCATCCCTGGTGGTCCAGTGGACCTCTGACTCCTTCCCGCTCTCCGCTCCGCTTTCTGCTTTCTTCCCCCTTCATCCTCTCCTTCTGCTCCGTGTCACCGTCTAGCTTCTTCACCCTTCAGTCTTTTCATCACTTTTTCTCTGCTTTCTGCTCTGTTTTACCCTTTATTCTTTTTGCACTTTTTCTCTTTATTTCACTTTTCCTCGCTCTTTTGGCCTCCTTTCCCCTGTTTTTCCTGCCACTGCTGCCCCCGTGGCCCCTCCCCCAGCACGACCAGTTCCAGTTCCCCTCCTCGCTCCCAGCTGTCCAGCCCTCCCCGACCCCCACTTAATGACTGCCACCGTGCAGTTGCGCAGCGGTCCCGCACAGCAGGCGCGCCACAGACCCACCTTCGGCCAAGCCCGTCTGCGCCCGTCCGTGACCCGACTGCGACCAGAGCCAGGAATCCTGAATCTCCGAACCGTCAACGCTACAACCCAGCGACACTCCAAGCACTCAACCCAGGCCGCAACAACAACTGAAAGCTATCATCACCAGTCGACACCCCTTCAGCTCTCACTGCTGCCGCCACTCCTACAGCACCACCAAGACCACAAATCCATCGCAACCCACCCGAAAGAATACAACACAACCGAAGATACTGCAATGCATCCTCCTCAACATCCGATCCCTCCACAAACACGCCACCGAAATTTAGGACCTCCTTGACAACACCCTCCCGGACATCGCATTCTTCACCGAAACCTGGACCAACAACACCTCAGGACCGGACATAGCCATCGCCATTCCCCAAGTATACAAGATCTCCCGGAAGGACTGCCCCACCTGCCCTGGAGGAATCGTCATCGTCCACAAATCCACCCTCTGGCTGAGCACACTCCCCGACGAGCCAACTGACCTGATGGAACACCTACACTTCAAGATACATGCCAGCCCTACCACCACACTCTGGGGAAATCTCTTCTACCGACCTTCCGGACACCGCGGACAATTCACCAACTCCATCACGGACATCATCTCCCTGCAAGCCATAGCGTCCACCAACAACACCCTGCTGGGAGACCTCGACTTCCACGACGACAACCAACAAGGCCCCAACACCACATCCCTCTTGGACAACCTCCAAAACATAGGACTCCGCCTGATCGTAACCAAACCCACGCACTCAGCAGGACACACCCTCGACCCCCTCTTCACAACAGGAAACTCCATCACTTTCAGTCACACCACCAAACTCCCGTGAACAGACCATCGATGCATCCACTTCGCCTTTAGAACACCCACCATCCACAGACACCAGCACCTGCTCCCACAAAGCAACTGGACCAAAATCACAAATGACCAGCTCACCTCCTCACTCGGCAGCTCCACCCCAACCACTGCGGAAGACGACTACCCCTACACCGCAGTCTGAACTCTGCACAGATGGATCTCCGACAGCGCCAACACCATAGCCCCCCTCAAGAAGAACAACAACACACACTCCAAGAAAGCCAGATGGTTTACCGCCAAACTTCGAGAGTTTGCCCTACCCACCAGCGAATCTACCGACTTCCCTCCCTCACAAGACCTCTGCAACAAACTCAGCATCTTCTTCCACCACAAAATCAAGAACATTTACGACAACTTCGACGAAGAAAGACAACACACTGAACCCTCACCAGCCGCCCGACACCCTGAAGCCAACGATTAATAACTGGATAGCCCTCACCACTGAAGATACACTGAAGACGATGAAATAAATCCACTCTGGGGCCCCCACGGACCCCTGTCCCCACCACATCTTCAACAGAGCCACCGACACCATCGAACCCATGCTTCGACACAACATCAGCCACTCCCTGGCGAACGCCTCCTTCCCCAACGACTGGAAACACGCCCAGATCAACCCACAACTAAAGAAGCCCTCTGCAGACCCTACCGACCTCAGAAACTACAGACCCATCTCCCTGCTCCCGTTCCCAGTGAAAGTAATTGAGAAAGCCGTCAACAGCCAACTCGCCACCTTCATCAAAAAGCACAACATCCTCGACTCCTTCCAATCCGGCTTCAGAAAAAAACACAGTACAGAAACCGCCCTCCTCGCCACAACGGACGACAACCGCTACCTCCTGGACAGAGAAGAGACAGTAGCCCTCATCCTCCTCGACCTCTCAGCCGCCTTCGACACAGTCTCTCACCGCACCCTAACACGCAGACTTCACGAAGCAGGGATCTGGGATAAGGCCCTCGACTGGATCCTCTCATTCCTCTCTGGCAGAACGCAGCGGGTCTGCCTCCCTCCTTTCCTCTCGTACCGTACACCAACCACCCGCGGAGTCCCCGTGGGATCCTCCCTCAGCCCCATGTTCTTCAACGTCTACAGGGCTCCGCTCTCCCCCATCGTCAGAACCCATGGACTCAACATTGTTTCCTACGCAGACGACACCCAACTCATCCTCTCCATATCCAACGAACCCAACGCAGCCAAACACAACTTTCAAGAAGGCATGGAAGCAGTCGCCAAATGGATGAAAAACAGCTGCCTACAACTCAACACGGACAAAACAGAGGTACTCCTCATGGGCCCACACCCCGACGCCTGGGACGACACCTGGTGGCCCCCCGCCCTCGGAAGCCTGCCCACCCCCACGGACCAGGCTCGCAACCTCGGAATCATCCTGGACTCTGAGCTCAAAATGGACCACCAGATCAACTCTGTCGCATCCTCCTGTTTCCACACCCTCCGCCTCTTACGTAAGACCTTCAAATGGATCCCCCTCGAGCACAGAAAGACCGTCACTCACGCCCTCGTCACCAGCAAACTCGACTACGGCAACGCACTCTATGCTTGAATAAACAAAAACTTCACCCGCAAGCTACAAAATATCCAGAAAGCTGCCGAAAGACTGGTCCTCAACCTGCCAAGACACTGCCATTTCTCCCAGCACCTGCGCACACTCCACTGGCTCCGCATCGAGGCTAGAATCACCTTCAAGACCCTCACCCATGCACACAAAGCTCTCCGCAATGCCGGATCAGCATACCTGAACAGCCGACTCACTTTCCACGCACCCCAAAGGACCTTACGATCAGCCCAGCTCTCCTACGCTGTGGTCCCCCGTGCCAGAAAGACCAGATCAGGAGGCTGCTCCTTCTCCTTCCTCGCAGCCAGAGGCAGGAACGCCCACCTCAGCCAGACCACATCACTCCCCATCTTCACGAGAAACCTCAAAACTTGGATCTTCGATAGACCTCCTCCTTGATGGACTGTAACCTGCACCCCGCCCTCCTCCCCAGCGCCTTGAGACCCTTACGGGTGAGTAGTCGCGCTTAACAAGTACCTGATTGACTGATTGATCCACTTGGACAAAACCCTAACAAATCCACTGGAGTAATTCCAGGCTGGAGATTCTTGGTGGTGATGGTCCAGGTGAGATCTGCAGCAGGAACAGTCAGTCAGAGTGCAGGGTTTGGTTGGTACAAACCAAACTTCCAGCATGAACCCTTCTTCTCTTGTTTCAAGCAGCAGATCTGAAAGGCTCTGCCCTTCACAGATACTTATTCTGTGTTCTCTGGGGTAAAGCAGGAGGGCACTACTGTCCAATGAGGGGCAGGGCAGCACCACAGAGCATGACCATTTCCTCCAAAGTGTGGTACAATGGTCTCCCAGAAAGCACAATTTCTCCAAAATTCAAAATGACTGAAGTCTCAGCAGAGAGGCAAGACCTAGCTAAACCAACCTCCAGGATGGCTCATCTCCATAGTCTCCCTCCCCCCTGAGACCGCACATTCCTTCCTTAAACCTGACAGCTGGTGAGGTTCAGAGGGGATGGCTGTAGATGGACATTTCTTTTTCTGCCTGTCCCCTTCTTCTTTTGAAGCTCATCGTTTATAACCCCTCCCCTGTGCTCTAACATTCCTGTGCAGCAAAATCCTCTCCTCCCAGATGGCTCCTCACCCCAGGTGCCATTTATCACTTCATCAAAGCAGCCTGGGTAATCCACTTAACTCTGACCAATCAGAGCAGACCACTGGAAGGCTGAATTCTGGCTTACAGACAAGAAAGTCTTATAACAACTTTTCTGTACATTTTAGGATAAGTTCAACAACAGCATATTGTTGGATTTATCAATACCTATCTCCTAAGTCCGTGAATGATATTGTTCTGCAATCCCTAGTGCTAGTTATTAATTAATAACTTATTGCTTTGTTAACCTTGTGGCTGGAGATCTACAATGGGGAAACTGGACTTGGCAGTTTCCCCAACACGAGGGCTTATAAAACATCTTTTATAAGAACCCCGCCTATATCTACAGGACACCCCAAACCTGGACACCTAGGGGAGACATTAGGGGTGCTCAATATATAAAACTAATTGTAGATATTCACTCCACAGTGCTCCTAGCACAAAAGTCAATTTTGGGAAGCACTTTACTACAATGAGAGAAGAGAAATGTGCCATTTCACTATCCCCAAGGCCTATAAAACCTCTTTTATAAGGGTCCTCGTTATAAGTACCTGACCCCCTACTCCTAGGACACCTAGGGGATTCCTAATATGCCAAAAGATTGTAATTTATCAATTTTTAAATGCCCCAAATAACAAAGTTGAGTTTGGGCAAACTTTTCATTTTAAAAGCAGTCCTGCTACAACTGACTTCAGTCTCCCAGCAGTGCATACGTGCATGTGCAGAAAGGGCTGCTAGCCTCTAAACTGCCATACACTACTATATACTACGGACTTAAAGGCAGTTTTACCCCCCTGTCCCATTATGCACTAGGGCCTTCTAGGGGAGGTCATGCCAATCATAGCAGTACCCTAACCCATAGTGTTCCCTAGTGTATGTAGGTGTTTTATCTGAATTCTAAGTGTGTTTCCAGCATAGCACTGGCCCTAGGCCTGGTTAGGCAGAGCCCAGGGACAGTCACTGTCAGTTACCACGTGTGCCAGTCAGCAAAAAATGGGGGTGCCCCAGGCACATGATGCCTTTGCAACACTCTTCTTGACTAGATCATGTTACTTAAATCCCTTAGTGTAAAACATGTGCTCCAGCGGAAAGGGCAAATTTACATATCCTCCCTGCGTCACAGACCCGTCATCACACTTACTCATTCATGCACGCATCCATTGGTGGGGCCCATAGCACCAACACTCATACGTCTCAGTCCGAATCTGAACACAGGAGGAAAGAAGCGCTGGGCATGTGGGGGGGTACCTTGTTACCTATCGGGAGTAATTCCTTTACATTATATACAATTTATACATCTGCACCTATATAATCCTAACTTTAACATCAAGGCACTCCACCACTTGGTCGATGCACCAATTAGCTGGACTGGTTGATAGTGATTTAGAACCAGCTAAAACACAAGTAAAGCTTCAGAACCTTTCAGTTAATTAATACCTTATTAAAGAATAACAGACTCATTTCTTATTAATCAATGTTTAGTTTATCTAATTAATTCACTCCATTAGCATAATCAAAATTACAGTCAAATCGGAATTCTAATGAGCGATTTCTTACACTTTGATCATGAACACAAATTAACATGACAATGATATTTACCTAAATTTGAATATTGGCGACCATTTTCCAGAAGAACCCATCAACCCACAGCATAGTTCAAATCCCTTCAGATGGAATCAGTCTGTTAGCCTTAAATAGGAACTTAATTAAATCCAGGAAAGTCCCTCTCAGCACGACAACAGTCCCATAAAGGTAGCCAAGGGACCGGGTGATCGCTCTAAAGAATCGAACCTCCACACCAACAGTCACCAACGGAAAAATGGTACGGGCTTTTTTTTCCCCTCTACTAAATATCCCCTTTTATATTCTTTTTCCCCTTACTTCTAGGACAATGTGCAACAATTTTTAAAGCATAAGTGTTCTGATTGGCTAAATCCCTCTGAATTTGCAAGAAGTGGTGATCTTCCCAGGTTCGCTTGCTACCCATGGGACAGAGTATAACATCTCTCAGAATTGTATTCTTTTCACGGGTTCACAAGCAAAAAGTTCAGAAGTAACAACATGTAGACCTCCGGGGACAGGTCTCTATAGTCTTTTCAGTCATTCACACTAGCTGGGTCCTGGCAATCCTCCACGTTACTATCCTTGACAAGGAACACGTAGTCTTGTGGTTAGAGGTCGCCTGGAGATCTTCAGAGCCATCCGAGTCTGCGCAGTAAGCATCGCGCTCAAATGATGGTGGCCACTTCCGAACTCCATTTTGAATCTCGCGGCCTAGTAGGCCCGAATGCCAATTTAAGCAAAAATAAACATAAAAGTAATTAATATACGGAAATGAAGATTCTAATGTTTAAACCCACACTAATCCCAATATATATTAGTATTGGCCTAGTTTATAGCAACATTTAAAGCAATAACACTCACCATTCCGCAATACTAGGAGCACAAACCATCACAAAAGCAACATAAATCATGCAATCTTCTATGCCAGCACATTCTACAATTAGTTTGCGTACCACAATTAATCATTAAAATTATTAGCCATGCAATTAGCATTTTAATCTCACGTGTATCTTGTGTTTTAAAGGTGTAAATGTTGATTAGTCTTAACACTCCAAATGATTAATATATGTAAATATTTAGAATGATTACGTAATTAGTATTTTCATGCAAAATAGAGAAGGTATACAAATTTTAGATTTACCTGCTCCACCACATGTTATTCATATATAATTCTTTATGCTGTACTTTAGGGGAGCATAACACAGCGCTCCGATCTTGCAATGAAATACCCAATCTCCCCCACTTGAAAGTAGATTTTGCTTTTGTTGATGACAAAGAGGTTACATCTTCTCACCCTCCCTATTGTTTTTTGAATAACAAACTGGTCGAATTCAGCCTCACTACCAAACCATGAGGCGCTTGGAATCAATTACACCTGCAGGGTGCACCAGTCTATGAATGTACTCTGTCACATTTTTCTTTAAAAAAGAAAGAGTACATGTGAAAAATCAGTACTTTAAAGAAAGTTACTTGTCCTTTGTACAAACTATACAAAAAACTTTGACCACGATCCTCATCTCTCTCTCCTTAATGGAATCTAAACCAGGGGCTGCATTACAGAGAGTGCCTTAGGGCACAACGGGCATTTGCGCTCGCTTTGAGCACGCCCGGGTCACTTTGGTATTACAGAAGGGGCTGCGTACGCTTGTGCGGCCCCTTTTGTAATAGCAATAGTGCTGGTGCACATAAAGCGCCAGCGCTATCTTCATGGAGCGTTCCCTCATTTGGATGGGGCATGCCCCATGCAAACGTGAGAATTGCACCCGCACCGTATTACAGACATGGGCGCAGAGACAAAGAAAGAAGCTCTCAGGAGGCACACTGACAGTGGGCCACCTAAAAGGTAGCCCACTGTCAGCGCAATCCATGAGAGCAGCCGTCGCAGGGTGTAAAGGGGGTCCTATGGACCACCCGACATCCCCCTTCAAGGGGATCTCTAATTTCCCTTCAAAGTGCAGGGGGGTTTGCCGCCTGCATGGTGAAACACGGAGCGGCTGCTTCAAACTTGCTCCGTATTTCAATTGAATGCACTGCTCCCAGGGCAGCACGAGTTCCCGGCTGCCCTGAGGGCAGCACATTCTAAGTAATAGGGTGTCATTTCTCTGTTTGTGCCCTGCGCATCTGTTTTATGGTGCACCAGGCACAAACAGGAGAAGTGCGCCCTAATACATAATATAGCCGCTAGTGTTACACTAGTGATAAAAGTAGGTATTATCTGTCTGTTTACTAGATGCAAAAATACCACATTATTTTACAATAATGCAGATTGCAGAACTTATTCTAAAGATTAAAGCAGAGTCATCCCACAACCCATGCCCCTGAAGATGGTTCACTTGGTTCCGAAAGTCATAGCACGTCATTTATCTGTCATCTTCTCTACCATGTTTAATACAGGGATTTTATCTACTTCTTGGAAGTCAGCTTCAGTGCTTTCACATGTAAAAAAGCCCAATCTTAATATTCTGGGTCTGAACAGCTTTTGACCTAATGCTCGGCTTCCATACCCGGCCAAACTAGTAGAAAAAATCATGAATCTCCAACTTTCCTCCTTTATTGAGAATAATCATCTTTTGAATGATACGCAGTTCGGTTTTAGATAAAATCATAGCACCAAAACTTCTCTTATGACAGCTACGAAGGAAATTAGAGCGTCCCTACACAAAGGAGGCAATGCGGTCCTTAGCCTGCTGGATCTTCCAGCAGCTTTCGATACAGTCAATCACGAGATATTGGTTGACCATATGCAGGATCTTGGGATTAGAGACACAGCCCTGTCCCTACTAGAATCTTTCCTCACGGGACACCGACAAGTGGTGTCGTTGGGCAAATTTAATTTAGATCCATACTTCTTACCTTGCGGGGTCCCACAGGGCTCTTCCATATCCCATACCCTATTTAATCTTTATTTTACACCTCCTGCCTCCCTAATAAAATCCTTTGGCCTGTCACTGGTGTCGTACGCCGAAGACACAAATATTAGTCTCACTTGCAGAAAGTGCAAACCATTCTGGTAGCACTTTCAGCAACTGTATGAGTGTGGTCAGCAAATGGATGGATAGTAATTGCGTGAAACTAAATCCTACAAAAACGGAGTTCATCCTGTTCAGCAATGATCCGTGCATTTGGTCTCTGAACTGGTGGCTATCTGATCTGGGCACTCCACCAATGCTAACTTCATAAGTAAAGAATGTAGGGATTTTGATGGATAGGGAGCTGTTAGACTTGGGGGTCTCTAGTGGGCACAGGTATGCACTTGTGACAAATAGGGACCCTCTCCTCTAGTCAGGGTAAAGGGGTACACTCCCAAAATAACCCCTGCTCACCCCCTTGGTAGCTTGGCACGAGCAGACAGGCTTATCTCGGAGGCAGTGTGTAAAGCATTTGTGAACACATACAGTAACCAAGTGACAACCACACAGTTTTTATATTAAAATTAAGTATTCTTTATATAGATCTACCACAAGACCATTAAACGACAAAAATACACAATACTGTTACTTTAGATGGTAGAATTTTGCTTAGTTCTCTTAAGTTCTTAAATGCGACACTTTAAGTCAATGTACCTTTTAGATGCGAAACGCAGGGCAACAAAAGTGTTGCAACGATGTTGATGCGATGAAGTTTTTGGTGCAAAGAAATAAAGACGTGAAGATCTTCCAGATGCATTACGCTTCTCCGATGTTGCGAGAAGACTCGACTCGATGCGCCAGCTGCAGCGACGACACCCTTTACGCGATGCGATGACAGCGGCTTTGGCAGCGGCACTCTTCTCCGACGTTTGCGAGACGCTTCCGCTCGATGCGATGTTGCAGCGGCGACACCCCTTTACGCGATGCGACGACTGCAGCTCCGACGGCGGCACGCTTCTCCGTGGATGCGAGGCACTTTTCTTGATGCGGTGCAATGCGACAACTACGATGGCTGCGATGGCGACACGCTTCTTCCTCGATGCGAGACTCTTCTCTTGATGCGGTGCAATGCGTCAGCTACGATGGCTGCGATGGCGACACGCTTTTTCGGCATTGCGAGACACTTCCTGGATGATGTGAGACGCTTCCGCTTGATGCGATGCTGCAGTGGCGACACATTTTACGAGATGCGACGACAACAGCTCCGACGGCGGCACGCTTTTCCTTCTTGAGTCGCGCTTCCAGCTCCTTGCGACATGCAGTACCTCAGAAGGCCCAACAACAGCAGCAGGCACTTCCAAAGAACTCTGGGGAGCTGGGGGGTGAAGTCTGTTGTTCCTGAGACTTCAGCAGGAGGCAAGCTCTTTTCCAAGCCCTTGGAGATCCTTCACAAGTTGAGCAAAAGTACACACAAAGTTCCTTTCTCCTCTCTTTGGCAATAAGGCAACCACTGCAGGCCAATCCCCCAGTTTCAGGGATAGTTTTCTCCTCAGCTTCTTCTGGTTCCTCCCTCAGCAGAGGTTCTTCTTGTTTTCCCAAAGTGATCTAAATTCTTGGGATCAGGGTCCCAATATTTATACCCAGAAATCCTTTGTCCTCTGAAGGCAGAGGGGCCTTTGCCCAGTCCAAACCAGTTCCTGAGCACTCTGTTTACCAGACCTCTCCTTTCCTTTCACAGTGCAGGGCAGAAACATTAGACGCCCCACAGGAGGTGGAGCCAGCATTGTGGAAGGCAAGTACAGCACTGGAGCACTTTGTTGACAGGATTCCTTCTCTTCATTCACTGTGCAGGGCAGAGACATCAGCCGCTCCCCAGGAGGTGGAGCCAGCATTGTGGAAGGCAGGCACAGCCCTATTCAGGTCCCAGGTGCAGCTCCTCCCACCCATCTGGACGTAGATCTCTCTATTCACCACTGGGACACCTCACCCTGTCTCCTGGAATTCCCCAACCCTGTCACTCAAACGCCAGACAAAGGAATACACACAGTCTAGCAGAGGCAGTTTTGAATGGTTAGACAAGAAAATGCCTACTTTCTAAAAGTGGCATTTTCAAACACAGAATGTTAAAACCAACTTTACTAAAATATGTATTTTATCATCCTGAGTTCAGGCATACTAAATTCGAATTTCTACCATGTTCTCTGAGTCAGTTAGGATTATAAAATGTAATAACCTGACTGCCCATTCTGGCCTATGGAGAACAGGTAGCCTTGCAATAGTGAAAAACGAAAATGGCTGTAATTCACTATTAGAACATGCCACACACACCAGGGCATGTCCTACCTTATCCTTACAATGCACCCTGCCCTTGGGCCTACCATAGGGGTGTCTGATATGAAGAAAAGGGACGGTTTAGGGACTGGCAAGTGGGTGCACTTGCCCAGTCAGCATGACAGTACCAGACTGCACGCAGGCTCTGCAATGGCAGACCTTAGACACATGTTTACAAGCTGCTTCTGTGGGTGGCACAACCAGTGCTGCAAGCCCACCAGCAGAATTTGGATTACAAGCCCTGGGCACTCCTGGTGCACTGTACTAGGGTCTGACAAGTAAACCAAACCAACCAATCAGGGAATCACAATTTATATATTAATTTACAATAGGGAGCACTTGCACTGTGGCACTGGACAGCAGTGGCACAGTGCCCTGAGCAGCTAACACCAACAAAAATACATGAGGCACAACGAAAAAATGGAAGGGAGACTCACACCAATGTGCCAGGTCTAACAGGAGCTAAAATATAAAGACCAAGTCAACAAGGTCACCTCCTTCTCCTTCTACTTAGAATCATCCAAAAAATTGAAAAATGTCTTCCAGCAGATGTCTTGAAATCTTTAGTTATTGCCCTGATTCTATTGTGAATGGACTACTATAATGGTCTATATGCAGACTTATCTAAAGGTCCACTTAATAAACTACAAACTCTTCAAAGAACAGCAGCACGATTCCTACAAAAAATCCCAAAATCTCAGTCGGCTAGATCAGCCATCAGGCAACTTCATTGGCTCCGGGTTAGCCATCGTATCACCTTTAAGGCACTCTGTCTAGCCTACAAGACCCTGTACAGGAAAGTGCCATTTGACTTTAAAAAAATCTGGGATTGTATATACCTGGTAGAACCCTCTATTCCAGTTCAGCTAAATTCATAAAGGTTGCTACTTTCAAACGTGTCACTAGGGGTGGTGTCATGTAGTTCCTAGGAGTCCCCCAGGACCTGTGCTTTTTGGATGACCTAAACAGAGGGCTTGAAGTCCCAACTGCTTCCGGACACCCCCACAGGATATGTCAGGCATTAGACCAGCTAGCTCTACAGTGCCACTACCACCCCCCTGTATTCTACAGTGGTGTAGGTGGTCTATGGCAACCACTGAACATGACAACCCTGATTCCTCAGGGATCGTGGAAAACAGTACAGTACTTTTCGGTCAGACACTCGTGCTCGCTTTTTCTCAGAAAATACACAGGATGGCAATTAGGATGTTTCAGTAAGTATTTATTGGTCCAGTAACAACCTTGTGTAAAACATATGTGCTGCGAAAATCAGGAGACAGAAGTACATGAAAGAGATTGCAAGTACCAATATAGTAAATAGCAAATACATTTCTAGGTAAACATCGTTTACCACAAATCCTTTTCCCCACATGCAATTGCAAAGCTGTCATTAAAATGACCGCATTGTAACAACGCATACCATTACCCCGCAAGTCGGAACAACGACTTGTGGAGGGGGCAGAAGGTGTTGGATTTAAAACCAACAACTTCCCTACTGTTGCACATACTGTAGTTGGAATAGTAAATTATGCTATTCCAACACCCAGCGCCCTCCCAGAACAAGTCGTTGTTACAACTTTCGGGGTAATGGTATATGTTGCTGCAACGTGGTCATTGTAATGACCGCTTGTAATGGCATGCGTGGAAAAAGCATGCAGAATAAAATGGCATATTCACATTTCTACCATAGTGCTAATAAGATTAACAAAAACAGTTCAGATAAAAACAGTAGCACTTACATGTTCCTAAAATGCACCTCCTAAGTAATTTTGCTAAAATGTACCTAGCCTAACCTAGATGTATAGGTGTATGTGTGTATTTATAGCCAAGAAACTCCAGGGAAGAACCAGCCCCCTCAACTGATGGTTGTGAATGAAGGACCCCGTCTCTGCGTAGAGGATGACAAATCGCGAGCGATGTCAGACCGCTGCTTGTCAGAGATTCGGCAGGCAGAACCCCCGTCTCAGCTTGGAAGGAATTCTCCTCTAATTTGTAGGGAGGAGTGAGGGTCTTTTCTACTAAAGTGGTCACTCCAGAGTTTTTTCTAGAATCAGTATGTTTTCAAAACAACCATGGATGTTTTGAAAACAATCATAAATGTTTTGAAAACAATCACAAATGCTTTTCTAAACAATTGTGACCATGCACAGCTGGCTGCTGGCCAAGGATGAAAAAAGTGGTGACCCTTATACAGAGTAAATCAGCTGTGCCAGGGTACCTGTTTATGTACGTCAGGTACAGGGATTCAGATAGAAGATTGAGAGCCTGGTGTCGAAGAGACGGGAGCAAGCTATAAGGTAAAAGGTCTTTGGATGGGATAATATATGTAAAATGGGGTATACATCGATGAGACTATCCTAAAAGACATGACACCCACTCCTCATCAAAAGGTCAACAAGGTCAGCTAGGTGATGATAAAGCTAATGTTATTAAAAGGCATAAAAATCACTTATGAGAAACATACTAAAAAGCATCTTTAAAAGCCTGTCCATAAAAGAAAGTAATCTTTTCCCTAAAGAAGCATTTCACAAAGGTCCTCTAAACTTGTACGTAATGTGATTATTGCACTGAGCACCTTGAAAGCCATGAAGCTCAGTTATAGCCAAGAAGAGAAAAAAATAAAAAACAAAGTCACACTTCATCTTCAATTTGGTAAATGTTTAAAAAAGTTGCCAAACTGTTCCCAGTGCAGGAGAGGCCAAATTGTTTATGAATCCTGCGTTGAAGACTCAACATTGCTGAACATCATATCCACAGGTGGCAGCCCCTCAAGGGCTTCCAGAATCATATCCAATGAGCAAAGATAGTCATCTCTGGTTCCCACAGCAGCCGCTGGGAAAGAGTTTAATGCCTGCAAGCCTGATGTTGATGCCTGTACTCCTGGGGCAGAGCCGATATACCTTCCAACAGGAGCGGATACTTCCCTTGAAGGCTCTAGAAAATGCTGTCATCATCATGGGAATACTGCACATGTAGGCCTGCAAAGACGTCAGTAGCGCTTCTATGTCCGGTGGCGCAATCGATGGAAGTGTCAGACACAGGTCCAACACGCAGCCAAATCCGCAGAAGAAGCTTTTTCAGATCTAGGGCTCTACAATGGAACCGTCTTCCGCTTGAATTGAAAACAGCTTCTTCACTCTTTGTTTTCAGGAAACAACTTAAAACCTGGATTTTTAACCAGTGACTGTATAGTACCCATATTCAGGACTCTTATGGTTCATCTCTGTTTTGCACAGTGCCAAGACACTTCTGGGCATTCGTGCGCTTTAGAAGTCACATTATTCATTCATTCGCGGAAGCGCATTCTATGTGATTCTTTACTGTAATTTGAGAAATACTTTCCTATACCCTGCTTCTGTGTGAGTATAATTTCAAGTACAGTAGTGTGAGGGAACTGACAGCTTGTCGATGTGCTCCATAGTAAAAACATAAGGGGCCTCGTTATGGGTGGCCTAGTAAATAGGCCAGAATTTCCCAACCCCTGGACTTAACAGCAACGAGGGTTCTGGTAACTCGTTGGTTTGGAAAATACAGCCTATTACAAGATGGACTATGAGGGTCCCTAAGAAATAAGGAATAACCAGGGGAATTAGAAATTCAGATCCATTACCCCAGAAGTTTCTCACACAGGGAGTTTAGCTTCTTTTTGTAAAAGTAAAAAGATAGGTGATCCTGGTGACCTCATAATTCTGGCCAGCCTAATGACTGCTGTCACCGGCCCCACTGGGATTCAGCAGCTACAGGTAATGAGGGCCTGAGAGCCACACTGCGGGGCAGCCACAAGCCTTGAGCTAGCATCAAACAAACCACCACTGGAGAAAAATGAGGGTAAGTAGGCCAACATTATTTACTAAAATCCTTCCTGCACACTGCTGCAGCTTAATATAGGTCGATATAAGGATTGAAAGACAGAACAGAAACGTGTTTTCAAATGATGTCAATGGAGAGAAAAAATATATTTATTCCATTTGTGGAAGGTCTGTTTATTAACGCAAACAGGTTAACCATGAATCCATGTACTAAGTTTATAGAACTTCAAGTACTCGAAGCTCAACAGTGTGAACTCTGAAAACATGATGGCCGGTATTTTTATTACACAATGTTTGCTCAAAGAACAAAATGCAGCACTCTTGACTATTGTCCCCTTGCCTAAGTGCTCATATCTTTTTGTTGCGTCGTTGCCAAAATAAATGTTTACACCTGGGCTTTGCAAAAGTGTTTGGCAAACATTCTGATGTTTCTAGAGAAAGTGTTTGCTGTTGCTCTGGACACTCCTGTTTGAGGGTCGCGTTCTTTGGTGGTAGAAAGAATGCCAAGTCGTTCCCAAGGTACATACAATCAGGGGTTTCCTGAACGTGTTTTCATTTTATTTTATTTGTTTATCTAGGAGTCGTTTGTTGACATTCTAAGTTGGGAAACTAAGTTAACTGAGCAAAAGATTGAGCAAAATGAACTTCTGTCCTCATTTAAAGTGGCATCCTGTTCAGTAGCCATAATGATTCAGAATAAAAGCAGGGTAGTCCTGTCATTAGGAGGGCCCTGGTTTACTACCACCCCTCTTTCCATAGCTGTTTCTGCAGGGATTGCCATGATAAGTAGACCCTACTTTACCACACAGAGTTGTTTTCAGATACGAAAAGGTCACACACCAGGATAAATTAACTACCGAAATGTGCTCATGTCAAAAGATCTGCACATACCTGCGCACGCAGATTTTGGTATGGCCGAGACCAGGGCCTACCCCTACTGTTACCCCTGGACTGCGGTGCAGGGGGTTGGTGGACAAGAAGGGGCAGGAGAGAGATGATGCATTAACACTGAGACTCCTCAGGCATGCTGCAAGTCAGCAGTGCAGTGGAGAGGACAAGCACAGCCTGTGGCTGAAGCTGAAGGGGGTATTTGGGGTGCAGGCAGGAGCTGGTCGGTAGAGGTCTCTGCACCCCTAAACCCCATCTGCCCAGAGCCCATGAACACAGGTGCCTGTGGACGAGTGAATCCTTCTTCAAACGAGCCCTAGGATTCTTACATGCCATTAACATCCCCCGCTCTCCCTTAATCAGGTTAGTACGCTGTTTGTCATTAATCCTGTTATTCATTTTGCTTGCACCCACTCATGTACAAAAATATCTAGCCACAATGGATGTCAATGCACCAGCACACGCCTAAACAGTCCTAGTTTAACTACGGTGTGAGTGCTGGTATATGTCTGAGCGCACCTTTAAAGATGAGTGTGCAGGACATGTCCAGGCTCCACTTCTGAGGCTGAAGAGGAAGAGGGTGGTCATCAGAAGAGAACTGACATGGTCTGGATCTAAGTATCCTTGATGCTCCACACACACATTAAATGATAGTAGTCCGTCATCTCCTTGCTGAATCCAGTCCCCCCTCTATCTAGATATATCCCTCTCGAGATGTCTGATCATAAAAGAACAGGGGTTTACTGCAACATCACCCATTGAAAAACCTCTTGTTAGAAGCACCACTGAGACACTGTTATTACTGAAATGAATGTGCATGGTGTCAGATGCCAGATCCTGATACTGACGCCTTTATGCCACAAATTCTTTTTGGCACACCACTGAAGCAACCGCTCTCCCCTTTTCGTATATTTTCTTTTTTCTGCACAACTATTTTATAATCTTCCTCACTATCCCCATGTGCACCATCCTTAACAGTGTTAGACCTATGTTGCCTCCCTTCATCTCTGTGTCTTGTTTCCATGCACCACTTCTATTTTGGGACCTGATTAGGATCTTGGCGGCTGGGATACTCCCTCACAAACGTGACATGTTACGCCGTATTACAAGTTTCATTATATCCTATGAAACCTGCGAAACGGCAGAAAGGATATCCGTCATGTTTGTTACGGAGTATCCCATCCGCCAAGATCACAATCAGGCACTTGAAGCAAAGTATAGACTTGCGATTCGACTTCCTAATCCTTCCGTTTATATCCTTAGAATTTAACCGATGTTCTCATGTATCACTTATATCCTCAGATCCCCCAAGTTACTTTAACACGCTGGTTAAGGCGACTTTCCTGTGCTCAGTTTACACTGATTGGCCAGATCCATTTTGTTTTTGCTCATAATTTGTGTTTACCATGAAATACACTAAAAGATCATTCGAAGATTGCTAATGATGGGAAGATTCATCATCGTTCCTGCATCCTGTGCCTGTCCACCTTTCTCCTTTCCTTACACACAATGGTTAAGGAGTTAGGTCAGAGGCAAGAAATTAAAATTATATTAAAGTGTGATTTTCCTGGTTCTTGTACATTTTAATGTGCACCATGTTTCCCTGTTGTTCCCATGTACCTCATTGTTCCACTTATCAATTCCCTTACAACAGTCTGCATAGGACCGACAGCTTTACAGACATGTAAAAAACATAACGGACCCAGGCCCGGATTTAGGTTGTGTTGACATATTTGAAAAACGGTTGTGTTCTATATCAGTTCAGTTCAGTTCAAAGACTTTATTCGGTTATAAAAACAATGATAATCATAAAAGTACATAAGACACATATTAGACACAATTTACACAATGTAAAAACAGGTGAGGTATATATACGTTATTAAAAACTCATAGACTCAATACCTTTAAAACATTATTGATTTCCTTGAATAAAAGACGTTTCTAAGAAATACAGAGACAGATGCTACCGTGAAAATGTCTTCAAGTTTCCGAATTGCCAGAAAGGCAGGGCGGCACTGTCTATAATTCATATACTTTAAAATTGGCTTGATCCACCTTTCCTGGGTACTGAATAATATTTACAAAAGAATAAATTATGAATATCCGATTGGGTGGATATATCGTCACAGGGGCATTTGCTTATTCCGGCTGACCAATCATTGTTAACAGGAAAACTCAGTGTTCTAAAAAGAATCCCAAATCTAAAACGGTTGTGTTCAATATCATTTATGGATGTATTTTTCTTCGATTTATGATTGAGCATTTGATTGTTGAACAGCCATTGTTTTCATTTTACAAACTTTTTAATATATGTCAACATTTTTAGATCCTTTTTTAAATATGCACATTCTTTTCGAAAATGTAGGCATTATTCGAGATTATGTTGCACTCCTCTTCTCGCAAGAGAGTTGCCTAACTAACTACATGTGCAGCTGAAGGAACAAGAACCTACTTTAATCCACTTTTGAAAAATGGGTTCTTAGTCAAATTGGAGGTTTGGAAAAAGTAATTCTAAACCACGTTGATAAGTGGCCTTAGCACTAATTGACCATTTGTGTCTCTACTTAAATTTTTAATGAAGGTCAGATTACTTACAAGTTAACAAACAATGAAGAGGAAGTGCAGTTGATAAAAATAGGATCACATCACAGTGAACGTGTATCCCAAATACATTAGAGGTTCTTTAATGAGGGGGCTAGCTACTGAAAGGACGAAGACCGTTAACAATGTAACATTACAATATCAACAATGTAACAATACAATATCTCTCGTCTCTCTTCTAAATGGAGAGAGTTACCATGTAGAGCTGAAACTTCAGTACCTTGTGTGCACGCTTACCTGTACATAAACTGTTGTTTGCTGCACAAAACACACTTTTAATTAAACAATGTGATTCTCTACATGTAAAACGACGTCTCTTGTATGCAAGTATGTCCACGTAATTTAGGTATGTTTGTATGTACCGTAATAGAAATTAGTTCACTTCATCCCAATCTAACTTGTAGCATCCAAACAGAACCAATGTATCAATGTCTGGCTGATGCAAATGTTCGAGGTACATATGAACATGTCATTTTTTAATTAGTTGCAAAGGTGGCAATTTCTTTATGTTCCTCTTTTTCAACAGGTAAACATGGCAGATCAGAAGTAGTCGGTAAGGTTTTCCTGCTGATTGCTTGAGGTTCTGGGCAATATAATCATCAACACTAAACCCTAACTTTTCAGCATCTGTGCACCCCATAGACCAGTGCATTAAGAATAAAATATGTGCAAGAATGAATGTGAATCAATCCAATAGTGATTACCCTGCAGTACCTGCGATTGGCCATGTAGAGTGTGTGACTTACTCTAAGGCTTGGCTGGAGTAGATTTGAACCTGTTTGGGATGTAGGATTACTGGGATAGAGTAGGTTTGCTGGGATTGATATTGGTATCGCTTTGTTGAATTTCAGCTCACTCACCCTTCTATAGATGAGCTTTTATATTCCTATATCCTTTCCTGTACCCTTCTATAATTTTCCTTTAGTCTTCTGACTCTGTAGTAGGTAATGACCATTTTCAAGTCATCTCCACAATCCACTCCCACACAACACCTAAAATGTAAGACTTTGTGTGCAGATTTCAAAACATTCATGGCGGATAATTTTGCCCATACGAGATAGAACCAGTGTGGGCATAGAGCCATACCCATAATATTGTGAAAGGCACTTAAGAGTACATGAAGAATGCATTAAAAAAAATTGAAAGTGACACTCAATAGATTTTCCATGACTGGTCTGACGACGTGCGGGCGAGATGGCTTCCATCTGACCTGGAATGAAATTCCTGACTCACAGTGTTCTTGTGGAACTACTTCTACAGTGAGTTCCTTTTTAGGTCTCGCCTGAGCTAGCGCTTGCGCTGCCCTGTGCGAGATATTTTGTAAGTGGGCTTTTCAAAGTGCTACCCACAGTCTTTTGGCTGGCCTAAAGCTTGAGTGCACGATCACATGCACATGCACAGCTGCCATCTAATGGCTCCTCGGCTCCCACTCACCCCTCCCTTCTCTATATCTTTGGCTCCTTTGTTTGTACACCCTGCCTTCTCTCCCCGCTCTTTTCGCACTCCCCCCTCCCTTCTAATCAGTTTCCTTGACGCTCCTCGGATTGACCTTCCCCCTCCCTTCTCTCCCCGCCTCATCGCAGAGACGGAGGAGACAGAGCCATCCTGCATGGTTAATGCTTCCACTCCCCCCTCCCTTCTAATCAGTTTCCTTGACGGGGACTTTTTTTGGGAACATCTGCTCTTAACATGTATGAACATTTGTTTCACTTTCTTCTCTGAAACTAGGAACAGTTCTTCACACAGCACGGGCCGGATTCGCGGCAGCAGCACTTCATCTGCTGTTTGCTGGCCTGCTCGCTCCCCTTCCCTGCTCTCGAGCTCCCCTGGTATAGTTTGCCTGCCTCTGCTCTTGTTTTCATAGGCATGATGAAAGGTTTGAAATAATGGCGGAAATAATGGCGGAGCCGAGTCTCGAGCTATCAAGGTTCCGTTGTGCGCAATATTTTGTTTGCTTGTTTGCCTCAGCTTGTGTATCTGTACATCACCCGATTCACGGATGCTGTGCTTCATGATTCGGTCGGCATTTGGCATTTGCATCGCAGGTTTAATTATTGTTTTGCTTTGGAGGCCGTTCACCTTTTAATGACGTGCCCACTTTCATTTTCACATCGCATCTTGTTGCCTGTATGTGGCAGCCGGCTCACCCTTTGCTGTCTCTCCCTTCACCACGCCTCCACCACCACTCCAAGATCGCTGCTTGTATTTTATGTTATTTGCCCAAAATCAAAGTATGTTGAGCTGACGCCGAGACTCAAAGTCCCGAGTCGGCAGCTCTGACCACATGCCCTTCATAGCATTTTTGATGCCGTTTCATTGTTGTTTTTTTTTAATGGATGTCATTTATGAGCTCAAATGCTGTTCAAGTCACATTGCGCCGTCTCTCCTCACCGCTTTCTTTTTAACCATTGTGTCTTGTTTCCTGCTCACCCTGTGCCGTATCACTCTACCCCTTCACCCCGCACCCATCACCCCTCGAGATCGCTGATTGTATTTTAAGTGAATTGCCCAAAATCACAGGACACAGCTTTCATTTTCAGCTTTACGTATTGTTTCCTGCTCGTGGCAGCCTGCTCACTCCGTACCATCTCTCCCTAACCCCTCATCCCTCCTCCCACCTTCCAACCACCATCACAAATTGTTTCCTCCCACATACCTTCACCATGCCCCCACCAGCCCTCCCAGATCGCTGTTTGTATTTTAAGTGATTTGCCCAAAATCACAAGACACCGCATTGTCATCAGCGACTCAGCACCCTGAAAGCTACCGGACCGCACAATATGCTGCATTACTAAATCCTTATAAGGTCCCTAAGGCGAGACCTATTGCATTACAAATGCTTGTATTATAATTTTTCTTCTGTTTGCATGCGCTGTACTTTCGGGCAGTGTTGGCAAACACTTCCAGCACCACACACCACGCGTAAAGGCTCCTCTGGTGCGCGTTTCACAAGAGAGACGTTTCTTTTCAGTGAGAGGCACCTCGCCTTCCATTTCATCAGAGGGCTTATTTTGAAGACTCTACCTTTTCTCGGTGACTACCCGCCTCAGGCAATGGTATGGTGCTCTCCGTCATGATAAGGAGCTTGAAACCGCTTTCTGTGCACGGGAACAGATGGTAAATGCCACGTTGCTGGACACCGGATTGTTTTCACAACTGCTGATCAAGTCCGAACATTATCTGCCCTCGGGTCAGCATTTGCGTATCAGTCAGAACTGGCTTTATAATTTGGAAGAGGCGACTGTGGCACTGTGCTGTTTACACATGTAATTGATTTTATCCATTTTACAGTACCCTCCGACAGAACCCCATTAGCTCTGGTGCACTAAAAACACAGTTTGCCGAGAGTTACAAAACTGTCCAGCTTGCCTCCGGTTGCAAAATTATATTTGTATATTCCGCGAGGCTTAAAAAAAACGGAAGGCAGTGAGTGCTTTGTTTGCATAAATAATGTGTTTTTCACATAAGATATCCCCCATTGTTTCAAAGCATACGCCCATCCCTACCGTCCCCACATGTTTAAAACATAGACTCTATTATGTTTTTCAATACATTGTCATGGCATCCTGCTGAAATGTGTGTCATTTCCCGCACCACCCCCTCCCCCACGCACGCTTTCTTGTCCTACCTCATCAAAAAGCCTTAACTGACGAAATGTAGTGAGGAGAGTCAATTCATGGAGGCCGGAAACCCTTTCTACTTTACTAAATGGGAAGGTTAATCAGTCCGGCCTGTATACTTCTGCACGCTAGCTCCATTAATATTAGACAACCAGGCCTTGCGAATGCACTCCCTGGTTTCTCTCTAGAACGGCCCTTTAAACATGAAAAGGTTGCTCACCACTACGACCTCTTTCTTATCTGCTAAGGTGCCTCATCTTAAAACCCCAAAAGAAAGAATACTAGCTTCAGGAAGCTGAACATGGATCCGTCGTGAAAACACTAGATGCTGCTCTTATCTGATGTCCTTCCCATTGTAAATATCCGCTCGCAATCCGAAGATTACAATTTTGCATTTTGGGTGGGAAAATCAGCTCTTCGCCCTTTTAAGGTCGATACAATCATTTGAGTTGGGGGGACATTAATACCTGTTTTCAGAGAGCAGGGCACATTGTAGTGTATTTTATACACATGTAGTACTTGTACATGTCACCACTCTCCATGAATGATGGTCGAAGATGGGGTTAGTGGCTATTTTTTTGTCACCATGTCACTACATACCACACTAGTTTTCTTTGCGCTGGCGTTTTCTGATGTGAACCAAGTTGTTCTCAAATATAAAGCTCTAGATTACTGTTTGCCACAAAAGCACGGTGTAAAATTACCATATGTAAAGTATGATATATTGTTATGTGTGCTCAACGTGGTTAATCATTAGACTAGAATTAGCTTTAATGGGAGCAGCCACAGCTGCTCTCTAGGATGATTTCGGTATCTTATGCATGCTGCTGGTCCACCTCTTAAGCTATTGGCCTTTGCTCAACGGACAAACCTGATGGGACAATATCTGTCAATATGGTTATCTTGGCACATAGCCAGTGATGAATAATGCAAACCTGATGGGGCAGTATGATGCTTGCATTTCCAAAATGATGTACATCGAAGCCATCGCTGTTGCATATTTATCTTATGCAACTAACAACCATTGACAAAGCCAATAGTCCTGGCTTGTAGTAGATGGAATGTTACTTGTTGTATATGGATGGAATGACGAAACAGCAAAATACCAGTGGGGCGACACACTATGCCGAGCATGGATTTTCAGTTTGGGTTTTTAAGTCACGTCCTTCATTTCATCGACCACGCCCCTCTGGGAGCCCCCACAAGTTTTTTCATTCCACTTGATGCCCTTCCTCCGGTATAGTGACTTCCTGCTGAACAGGGAGAACAAATTCACTCAGGCCATCATACCTGCCATCTTGAACAACCTGCATTGGCAAAAGGTAATAGATTTCGCCAAAATGAAATCTATTGGGTTTGGCAATTTTTTTTGCATTTTGCATAGCAGTTGAATTCCTGTAAACAATGACGATTAATGCAAACCGGATGGGGCAGCATGATGCTTGCATTTTCAAAATTATGTACATTGAAGCCATAGTTGTTGCTTATTTATCTTATGCAACTAACAATCATTGACAAAGCCAATAGTCCTGGCTTGTTTTAGGTGTAATGTTACTTGTTGTATATGGATGTAATGACGAAGCAGAAAAATACCCATGGGGCGACACACTATGCTAAGCATGGATTTTTAGTTTGTGTTTTTAAGCCACGCCCTTCATTACATCGACCACGCCCCTTTGAGAGCAACCCCCAAGTTTTTTCATTCCACTTAAAGCCTTTGCTCCGGTACAGTGACTTCCTGCTGAACAGGGAGAACAAGTTCACTCACACCATCATACCTGCCAACTTGCTAATAGGTTTTGCCAAAATGAAATCTATTGGGTCTAGCAATTTTTTTATTTTTACATATTGCATAGCAGTTGGGTTTCTGTGAAACATGGCCTAATGTAAAAAAAAAAAGTGCTATGATGCGCACACCATTGACTGCCTCATAGTGCTTTTTTTTTTTTTACCATAAGCTATGTTGCACAGCAGCTCTAGTGCTGTGTAATATGTAAAACAATTGACAGAGTTAATAGATTTTGTAAAGGCTTAACCTGCTGGCTTTGCCAGTGCTTGTTGTCGGTGTTTGGCAGGGGGCAAGAGTGTCTTCAGCAGCCTGGTCAGGACGCAGCTGCAGCTCATTTAAAATAAGCATTTGCTTTGCAATAGGTCTTCCATTACTGAAAGTTTGAGTTATTGTTGTTGCATTATTATTTGCAACACCAATAGCTCAAACCTTCATTAATGCGAGACCTATTGCATTGCAAATGCTTGTTTAATGTGGTACTTGTCCAGGTGTGGTGAAGTAACTTTCACTCACCTGCGGAATGCATGGCCATGCAAAATGTTTCCTTCTGCTCAATATTATGCATTATCTGTTCCAATCTTGATTCATTCATTTTCAGGTGTGGATTAAATATAGATCTATACTAGTATTTACTTTCTAGTCTAACAGTGTATGAGGAAAACAAGATTTATCTCTGCACATGCTTAGTAGATAAAAAAAAATAAGAAATGAATAGCGTGTTTCTGTGTAGTGCAGACATTGGTACTGGATGCACAGCATTGCTACATACCATGCCACTTGCCTGAAGGACAGGCTATATCTGGTGGTTAAAGCGGCATTGGTTCTGGACATAGATGTTGACCAAGGGCCATCCTCTGTGCACAGTAGCTCATACAAATCAAAGGATATGACTGCAGAGCATCCACACAGAACCTGGCCCTATTTATTCGTGTATTTTTATAAGCTTTTACATTGCATGGACCACGTCTCATAGGGCATCAGATAACTGCTCAAAGGAAAAGCACATCAAGGGAGGAAAAAAGACAAAAACTGGTCACAGAGGGATAATAGAGAGGGAAGGTGTAAAAAGATGGAAGTCAGACGTTATTTTTGAAAATTGTAAAAGTGTCTCACAGGGACAATGACTGTAGATGTGAAAACAGTCCGTACAGGGTGTGTAACATAGCCTATTCAGTGGCATACCAGAATGTGTGGAACAGAACTTGAGTAGACATAGTCCATGTAGGGACAACACATGTTGTGCAGAATGGCAGGTCTACACATGAGCATGAGAGGTAGGAGCAGAGAATAAAGCACATTGCAACTCATGCTCAATTAGGCTAGCTAGCTATAGGGACATTAGAAAGAAATGAAATCGAGGCGGAAAAAGAGTGAGGCAGTAAGTCAGCAGGATGAGGTGGACGCAACAAGGGTGACTTGATTCAAGTGCTTTTGTTTGGAAGGTAATACATAACAACAATGGCCCAATCGGAGAGACCAACAAAAAGAGCAAGACACAACTAATTAGCTTGTCCTAATTTCATTTGTCTGCACCAACTTCCTCAATCCCGAGGTGGGGGTAAACAATTACTTTTAACAATAGGAAAGAGAATATACAAGAATATCAATACTTATCACATACAAAAAGTAAATGCATACTTTTTTGATATATATATATATATATATAGGCAACTTCACAGTGTAATTACATTATTTGCATACAGTCGCTCCAGATAGAAAGATAAGTGAGAAAAAGTGCTCAAAAAGAATGCCCGTGTAGGAAATTCAGTTAGAGAATGGAAAGAGGAAGTGCGCCTCATTTATGTAACATAGTCATTGTATAAAAGCCTGTCTGTTACATTTATTAGTACATCATAAATGCAATCTCACACAAAAAGTAAATGCATACTTTTTTTTTATACATATGCAACATCACAGTGTAATTACATTATTTGCATACAGTCGCTCGAGCCCTATTGGTGACTTGCCTCAAGGTACAGTGAAAAGGCAGGCTTGAGAAACATATTGTAGGAGAATATTTCACAAAAACTCCATTGTCCGATATCTCTTTCTGGTATAGGAAAAAAGCCTCTGACTGAATTAATCACCTCAGGCTCTGAGGTAAGTCAATGTCTTAGGGCTTGATTGTAACTTTGGCGATGTGGGAGCGGACCGCCACACCAGCACCCTGCTCCCACACCATCAAAGTTGACCGCCGCCCGCCCACCAGATTACACGTCAATTTGGGGTCTGGTGGGCGAATGGTGAGGCGGTCCTGCGGTGGTGCAGTTCTAATACTCATATGTGAGCCTTTAAACTGCAGCGCTGAAGGAGCCCTAAAGAAAGTTCCTGCAATGCATGGACTGTACAGTCAATGCCATGCAGGAACTGCGGTACATGCACACATGAGTGTGCACATCATGAGCCCCATGCATGCAACCCATGCACAGGGGCACCATGGGGCCTTGTAGGGCCCCCTCACTTTCCTGACCACCGCACTTTTCATGAAGGGATCACCACCATGAAAGGTGTGGAGATCAGAAAAGTCGTAATATGCTTGGCGGTGCTGCAGCGGCACCACCAGCATATTGCTGCCCCAGGCTGCCCCTCCACCCCTCCACCAGAGGGACTAGTCACACACTCTCATGCCCTGCTGAAATCGGGCATGAGAGTGGGTGACCAGTTTTAACTGTTTGCCGATCGTACTGTGTGTTGTTTTTAAAGCAAATTGTTTTAACCTGCATTTTGCACTGAAGCGGAGCTGTGTTCAATGCTCCGCTTCTCACTTTCATTTTAACTTTGTGTTGCTTTTAGCACAAACCGTTTTCACCTCCACAGTTTGCACTGAAGCGGAGCTGTGTTCAATGCTCGCTTCTCTTTTCTATATTTTAAAACAAAGGGGGAGCCGTGTTGTTGCTGGAGGAAGGGGCCATAGCGCTGCACAGGCCTTAGGTCAGCGCTCTAGCGGTGGAAATCGACACATCGCTGACACGGATAAAAGCGTCTGATGACGCGACCGTGCAGCGGACGAGCGCAGTGGGTGCGCCGATGGTGCGCTGAAGGCATGCCTAAGGCAAGCCCGTCTGTGCCCGTCCGCGCCCAGAGGCCAGCACCCTTGCTCCACCACCTCCAGCACTCTTGGGTTACACCAGCTCTCAGCTGTGGCAACTGAATAAACCCATAGCGCCTCTATGTACTCATTCAATTATGCCAGAGGATTTACAGGGTAAGTGCTCTCACTGCCAGTATAAGTTCTTCCTTAACTCTCATCCCCCAGTCCCCGTGGAGAAATACTTCAAATTATTACTTCTAAACTGCAGATCTTTGCCAAAACATTCAACTGAGGTCTCATTGCTGCTATCGGATCTGGAATCTGAAGTGTTGTTCCTGACCGAGACCTGGCTCTCTGCAAGCTCAGAGCCTGACATAGTTAGAGCACTTCCTCCAGGTTATTCAATTCAAAGGTTAGATAGAAGGTTTGGTATGGGTGGCAGCATTGCTATCATTTATAAGAATGTCCTGACCTGCCACTTACTCGGCAGCCCCATAGCAGTATGTGAGAATGTTCAGTTCTCTATTGAATTCACTCCCTCACTCACATTTTCAGGTCTCCTCATTTACCGCCCCCTGGGCGCGCCTGGCCAATTTTGTAAATTATTGTTGGAAACTACAGTTAACCTTGCAAATTCTTATGCTAACTTCACTCTCTTGGGAGATTTTAATCTTCACTTTGACGACCCCTCCATCCTGATCGCCAGTGACCTTTCTCAAGACCTTGCATCTTACCATCTACAGCAGAAGGTCTCTCAACCCACCCATTTTAAAGGTCATCTCCTTGACCCCATCTGTTCCCCTCCCCTGGTCGGACCATTTTTTAGTTCCCTTTTCTTGGTCCCCTGCCATCACAGGGTCAAACACACAGCTGTCTCGAACCCTTAATCGCCCCTGGTCCAGATTCCCCTTGGAAGAATGGTCCCTTGAATTTGGAAAGTCCCCTCCCATTCCAGACTCTAACCCGGTGACCGCTTACAATTGCTTCACTTCCTGGATTGAAGGCACACTCAATTTAGTGCTCCCGAAAAAACGTATCCAGACAAAAGCTCGATCCAATAAATCAGCGTGGTTCTCCCCTGAACTACCGCGTCTCAAACAACAATGTAAAAAGCTCGAGAGGCTATGGAGAAAGGATTTTTCTCCTATCAAGAAATTAAACATAGAGCAATCTTACGCACTTATAAAGGGGAAATTAAAAAAGCTCAAGCTCTTTACTTTCTGGAAAAGATTTCCCTTGCTGTTAACTCTCCCAGGGAAATTTTTAGGATCGCAAAAAAGTTATTAAGTCCCCGACTCACCAACCTTCCTGATCTTTCCGGACGCTGGTGTAACGACCTGGCACAATTCTTCTTGTCAAAAGTGCAGAACATTCTCAAGTCCCTCCTTGTGAAAGACAACGCTTTTATAACTAACAACCTCATCTCCAGTCGAGTTGAGAACGCCCCTCTTATGGAGACTCAGACCACGTACCTCTGAAGTATGGAGTCCCGCAGGGCTCTTCACAGAGCCCCACTCTTTTTAATATTTATATGTCTCCACTGGCGCATATCGTCGCCCCTTTTGGAATCCATATAGTGTCCTATGCCGACGACACGCAGCTGGTCGTAGCTCTGAATCAAGCTGACCAGTCGCCCACTGACCTCCTCTCCTGTTTAGAGGAAGTGGCTAAGTGGATGAGCCTTTCCCACCTCAAGCTCAATGGCGACAAAACCGAGTGGATGACGCTTGATAACCATTTAAGCGTCCACTTCAAAGCCCTTTGGCCAGCCAGTATGGGCCTGGCCCCGGCCCCAATGCCTGAAATGAAAAGCTTAGGCATCTGGCTAGACCAAGATCTCTCCTTCAAAACCTAAGCCAGGAAGATGGTCGCATTATGTTACAGCCTACTCAAAATGCTTTGTAAAGTACTCCCCTTACTTCCTTTTCCAGCAAAAAAGCTACTAATTCAGGCTTTGATCTTATCTAGGATAGACTTTAGCAACGCACTCTATCTGGGAGCCCCACCACAGTGGTCACTAGACTCCAGATTGTTCAGAACGCGGCAGCAAGACTGCTCACTGGCACTAGCCACCGCTGCTTTGCAAAGCCCGCATTGCGCTCCCTGCACTGGCTCCCGGTGCAGGAGAGGATTAAATTCAAAGCTCTTTGTGTTGCCCATAAGTAACTGAAAGGTAACGGACCACTGATTATTAAAGCTCTAATCCGTCCATATAAAGCCTCCAGAAGTCTTCGCTCCGACACGCTTCACTTGGCAGAAGTGCCCAGAATCAAGAGAGCCAGAAGCGGGGGTAGGCTTTTTTCATACAATGCCGCCAAACTTTGGAATGCTCTCCCACTTGACCTCCGTAGTGAACCTATCCACGTCATTTTTCGGAAGCATTTGAAGACCTGGCTCTTCCCTTAACTTCTGGCCTGCCCCTTCTGTTTTTTCTGCTTACCGCTGGGATGCTCCATAGTAGCCATGTGCTTTACAAAAACCCATTCCATTCCCATTCCAAAGAGGGATAGCAGATCCCCAGCAGTTGTGGTGGTCCTATTCTTGTCCGACTGCCGTAGTCATAATACGGCAGTCAGACCACTGGTGCGACGGTCCCCAATCGCCACCGCACCTCCACCATGGGTTTGGCGGTCCGATGGATCACCAAACTCGTATTTAGACTTTAAGTATTAACCCTATTGTAAATTGACTGGATAGTGTATTGAAAAGAATATGAATGCGCATGGCAGCCCAGCCTTGTTGCTTACCTACATGCGAGTACCAAGAATTCACTGGTTCATGTGAACGTGGCTCAATAAGCAACACGTCCACAGGCTGAGATAAAGCAAAAGAAATCTCAACATGCACGTTGATAGAAGTATGAAAGGAATCCAGTCTGAAATGCCTTCTAGAAAGTCTCAAGAGTTAAGGGGAAATTATTCCATCGCCGTGTGCAGCAATGCACCAAATACCTAAAGTTTAAAACACTTTCGGGGTTTGCTTAAGGGTTGAAGCAATCCTGCTGTCCCAGCTCTGAAACCAAAAGAGGTCCCGGGCCAGGTGAAAGCCAGATCTCCCTTTGATTGAAACCAGTACCCCTATACAATGAGATTGCATGTATGATGTACTAATAAATGTAACAGACAGGCTTCTATACAATGGCTATGTATGAGATCTGCCCTCCTCTTTCCACTCTCTAACTAAATTGACTAAATGGGCACTCTTTTTGAGCACTTTATCTCTCTTCTCTTTCTATCTGGATCGACGGTATGTAAATAATGTAATCACACTGTCAAGTTGCATATATATTAAAAACATATGCATTTACTTTTTGTTTGTTGATTTAGGTGTGAACACCCCTGAGGCGGAAGCCGGGGGCCGTGTGAGTGTTACACTGTGTTTTTGCTACAGATTGTTCCAGATTTTTAATTACTGTTGGGTGCTAGTGGTTGCGGTTTGTCTGTCGACTCTGGACCTGCACTAGCTAGCTTGCACTCTCTGCTTTTAATTATAAATCATTTTATTTACGTATTGCTCACCTGGCGCGTAGACTCCCTTGTCTCCACTTCGCTCGGCTCCCTACCGGCAGGACTCCCTCCTCGGTCGGGACTCCTGCCATTGGGCCGAGCTGAGGGTGGCCGCCTTCTTGGGAGTAGGCCGGGGTAGCGCGCTAGTTGCGGCTGCCTCCCGCCCTCCCAGACTACTTAATTCATCCTCAAACACTCCCGCACAGATTTAGGTGTGAACACCCCTGAGGCGGAAGCCGGGGGGCGTGTGAGTGTTACACTGTGTTTTTGCTACAGATTGTTCCAGATTTTTAATTACTGTTGGGTGCTAGTGGTTGCGGTTTGTCTGTCGACTCTGGACCTGCACTAGCTAGCTTGCACTCTCTGCTTTTAATTATAAATCATTTTATTTACGTATTGCTCACCTGGCGCGTAGACTCCCTTGTCTCCACTTCGCTCGGCTCCCTACCGGCAGGACTCCCTCCTCGCTCGGGACTCCTGCCATTGGGCCGAGCTGAGGGTGGCCGCCATCTTGGGAGTAGGCCGGGATAGCGCGCTAGTTGCGGCTGCCTCCCCACCCTCCTCCTCCCTATAAATGATCACCGCTCCAAGACGGCACAGCGGGCGGGCGCAGCAGGGCGCACCAGCGGCGCGCCGAAGGCGCGCCAAAGGAAAAGCCCGTCTGCGCCCGTCCGCGCCAGGACCGGGCCCAGGGCCAGAACCCCTGTCCATAATCCCCGCCAAGGACCACTTATCTACTCAAAATCTGCCTTGCTAGAATTATGCACAACGGCTAATACCCAATGTGTTCGTCATAATCCATGTAGAGTTCTGACATCTACTGAACTCAACTGTCCTCACTGTGATATCATTCTACATATAGCCAATGAAAAGGTCAAAAGGAACTCTATGACAACCAGCACTATCACAAACTTCTCAATAGCACTTATAAACGCCCGTTCTTTGGTAAAACATCGGCAAGAAGTATCCGACCTCATCCTAGATAACAATCTAGACTGTCTCTTCATAACGGAGACGTGGACGGATGAGGCGTCCGACCCAGACATGGCAGTTGCTGCCCCTCCAGCTTTCTCAGCCTACCGGCAAGATCGAGTCGGAAAGCGGGGAGGGGGGCTAGCTATCATAGCTCGTGATCACATAAATGTGAGAACGTCACTCATCCCTTCCAGCTTTTTCGAAGCCCTCCAATTTGACCTTAAGCTCACTCCATCATTCCACTTCAAAGGAATGCTTTTATACCGACCCCCAGGCGCCCGAACTGGCTTCCTTACCAATCTTGGTTCAACACTCAAAGCATTGGCGATGGAAGACTCTTTCACAGTGATGGGCGATATGAACCTTCACCTCGAGAAGTCATCTGATAATGACACCCGCAC
The DNA here is from genome assembly GCF_964204655.1 of Triturus cristatus. Classification (NCBI taxonomy): domain Eukaryota; kingdom Metazoa; phylum Chordata; class Amphibia; order Caudata; family Salamandridae; genus Triturus; species Triturus cristatus. The sequence goes on from NC_140583.1 coordinate 679,496,548, forward strand.
ATTGATATCAGACATGGACATCCTGAGCCTTCGGCAATTGGTTACCACCCCCACCCACAGGGCCGGTCACACTTTGGACGGCATCTTCTCCAATTTGGAAGGTCTAAAAATAATAGACACTTTGCCTATGCCTTGGACAGATCACTTTCTCATTTTAATGAGGATCTCAGTCATGGTAAATAAGGCCAGGAGAGAACCTGCACAGAGATCAGAACCTTTCAAAGTCTGGAAAGATATTGATCATTTGGAGCTCACTGCTCTTCTAGATAGGACCCGACCGTACCTCTCCACTGATCCGAATACTGCCACCTGTCAATTTCAGGAGTGGCTAGGTTTGGCCACAGACACTCTAGCCCCCACCAAACAACCCTCTAGAAATAGAACAGCTCCCTCGGCCCCTTGGTTTACAGAGGAACTGCGCAAACAGAAACAATTCTGCAGAAATAAGGAAAGGCACTGGCGTAGATCTTACAGCCCTGAAGACAAAGCCAGCTACAGGGATGCACTAGGGCTCTATAAAACCCTCATTGTCGAAACTAAGAAAAAACTCTTTACAGAACAAATTAACAATGCCGAAAATTCTAGTAAAAAACTGTTCGATATCACCAAGATCTTAGCAGGAAACACTCCAGACTTAGTGCCACCTCCATCTCAATCTCTCTGCAACTCCTTGGCCAAGTTCTTTTTCACCAAGGTGAGTGATATTTATCAAACCTTCACCGACAAAATTATAACTCAACCTCCTATGCCTGACCACATTACTCAGGACTCTGTACTACCTCAGTTCACGGATCTCGCAGATACACAAATTAAGGACATTACTGCCACCTTGAATTCAGGATCGGCTTTAGACCCCTGCCCCTTCAAGGTCATCCGTCCGGTGATGGACTGTTTAGCTCCTGAGATCACCTCAGTCTGTAACGCCATGTTCAGAACAGGGATCTATCCGGACTCACTAAAGAACACCCCGGTCAAGCCTCTTTTAAAGAAAGCCAATCTGGATAAGGAACAACTAAAAAACTACCGTCCCATAGCTAGTCTACCTTTTCTAGCCAAAGTAGCTGAGAAAGCTATGAACACACAACTCTCGGAGTTTTTAGAGAAGCACCAATCACTAGACAACACCCAATTCGGCTTTCGTAAGTACCATGGCACAGAGACCGCCTTAATTAAAGCCACTGAGGATATACGACTGATTCGTGACCAGGGAGGAACAGCGATACTGATACTACTAGATTTATCCGCAGCTTTCGACACGGTCCACCATAAGATTCTGATGGACCGTGTCGGAAAGATGGGCATCTGCCACCTGGCACCGAACCTGCTTTCCTCCTTTCTTGCAGGGAGAACACAGGTGGTCACACTGGGACTCTTTCAATCTGCCAAGCTGTCACTGCCGTGTGGAGTTCCTCAAGGCTCATCCCTAAGCCCGACACTATTTAATATCTATGTGTCGGACTTGGCATCTGTCATCAAAGCCCATGGGATTAGCCTCACCTCATACGCAGATGACACACAACTTGTGCTGGCCGTTAATGGGGATGGAGAGAGAGTAGCAGGAAACCTCCAGGAGGGCATGCGGGCAATTGGAGACTGGATGGCCTCCAATTGCTTAAAACTAAACTCCGAAAAAACGGAGGTGGTCATCTACGGACATCTCTCACCTCGCTGGTCGTCTACATGGTGGCCTCCCTCGTATGGGACTCCCCCGAAACCGGTCACCTCGGTTAGAAACCTAGGAGTGATCTTTGATGAAAACCTGAACTTCATGGCCCATGCTAATAAAACAGCAGCCGCTGCCCACTATAAATTGAGGCTTATTAAGAAAATTTTGCCATTCTTACCAGCCGCAGCCGGAAAGACTCTGGTAAGTGCCCTAGTGTTGTCCTCCCTCGATTACTGTAATGGTCTGTTTGCCAATGCTCAGGCCAGAGTGATCAATAAATTACAGACAATCCAGAATGCCGCAGCCCGTCTCTTGTCGGGTACCCCGAAATTCAAGCCAATCTCAGAAACAATAAAAAGTTTGCACTGGCTCAAGATCCATAACAGGATTAAATTTAAGACACTCTGTATCACTTACAAAGCACTGCACAACCAGGGCTCGGACTTCTTGAAGGCCCATCTCCGGCCTCCCACATCCATTAGATCTCTTCGATCTAATAACCTTAATCTTCTGCAGGTACCACGAACTAAAACAGTCACCTGGGTCGACAGGCGCTTCCTGGTGGCTGCTCCTAGGCTCTGGAACTCGGTACCAGCTACCATCAGAGACAGCTCGTCTTTGATGCTATTTCGCAGAAAACTGAAGACCTGGCTCTTTGGTCAATAACAGCTCCCTATTAGCTTTTGTGGGTACTTCACGCCTTGTTCTCCCAGCGCCGAGACGCCCATGGGCATTTGTTCGCGCTTTATAAATCTCAAAAATAAATAAATAAATAAATAAATAAATAAATATACAATGGCTATGTATGAGATCTGCCCTCCTCTTTCCACTCTCTAACTAAATTGACTAAATGGGCACTCTTTTTGAGCACTTTATCTCTCTTCTCTTTCTATCTGGATCGACGGTATGTAAATAATGTAATCACACTGTCAAGTTGCATATATATTAAAAACATATGCATTTACTTTTTGTTTGTGTGATAAATATTGACATTGTTGTATATTCTCTTTCCTATTGATAAAAGTAATTGTTTACCCCCTACCTCAGGATTGAGGTGGTTGGTGCAGACAAAAAGAATTAGGACAAGCGATTAGTTTTGCCTTGTCCTTTCTGTTGGTCTCTACGATTGGACCATTGTTGCTGTGTATTACAATTTACCCAGGTCCCTCAGGTTATTGTTGGGTTACCCCATTGATATGTAGTGGTTAGTTTTGAAGGTGGCTGTTTCAGGAATCAAGAGGAGATGACTGCCTTGAGGTACTTTTCAAGCAAGTGTTTATTTAGGTTGATCTTTTAGGGATGTTAACATAGTCATCCCACGGATGCCTTCCGCAGTGTAAGGCTGCATGGCTCGCCCTGTGATAAGGCCCTGTCATACCTGAACGCAGGCTCTGGGCTTCAGCCTTGGCTGACCGCACTCATGCTATCTCCAGTGTTACAAGGATTATTATTTTTTTAAATTCTTTTGAGCAGTTATGAGGACCATTTGTGAGCACCTCCCTGCACTGCATTCCACACCTACACTGAACTAATTTGTGCTGAGTTTTCTACCGTCTTAGTCTACCTTCCCCTCTCTGACATCACACACATCTAACCTACAAAGGAATGTGTGCTAGACGTGAGGAGGGACAGCTCGTCTCCAGAGTAGGCATTACGTCCGAACTAAGATAAGCGTACTGGAACTTCCCCTCATTAAGACATTAGTTGCTGCTGCCCTTCTTGGCTGCTGCTGTGTTATTACCACTCTTAACAAGGGGAGGGGTGCTGGAAGTGTGTGTCACCAGGGATGCTTTCCAGAATTGTAGTTCTGCTTGGATTGACATTACTACGTTGCTTTTGTATATCTGATTTTAGATTCCTGTTGTGACATCCTTATGTAACTCTGCTATACTTCTAAATTCAAGAGGTCAATTCAAGCCAAACATTCATCCCAACTCACCATACAGTCATAGCCACGGGAGTGCCTTGATTTTGCATCAGCAGCATTTTTCCCATAGGGCATAATTCACTGCACAGTGTACAATTTGTAGATTTCAAAAAGTGTTTCTAGTTCAGATGAATCAACGGATATTAAAACTGCTGGACAACAGATGAATGCCTTTTCAGGCACTTTGACACTTTGCAAAAGATACATGGTAAGCTCTTAGTTGCTGCTTCCAGACAGCTAAAGAGGTGCCACTTTTGACCAGACAGTGTTAACAGCCACAATTGATGGTGTACGGAGGGCTTAATTCATCAGCTTGAAACTAAATATGTACATAATTTAATAGAATTCAAATAGTATGGTAAGCATTCCTCATTCTTTATCCTGAATATATTATGTTTCTGTCTTCTTGTAAATGTATTTTAACAGCAGACACTTTGTTATCAAAGAACATTTTACTATACAGACCCTGGGCTTAATTTAGCATTTGACAGACAGAACTCTGTCCATCAGGGTGGCTGGTGGTGGACATTATATTCGCCACCCTGACAGTTCATCAAAGTTAGAGATGACCTCTGGCCCAGCGTTCATCTCTGTACATTGAAAGGTACCACCTCACAGCAGAACCTTTCAATGTGCATAAAGTTTGGTGAATGGCTGCTGTCGGTCAGACAGCCGATCACCAACATTTTCAAAAGATTTTTTTTTTTTTAAAACTAACTCCCATAGCAGGAGTTTGTTTAAAAAAAAACAATGCTCATGAAAGCACACCCTGGGAGATCTCTCCCGGGGTGCCTGAGTCATTATTTTTTTTATGCCATTCACCACCAGGATTTTTCTGTCAGTGATGGACAGAAGAAAAGGCCATTTCATCATCCACTATAAATAGGGCAGGCAGTGCAACAATGTCTTTCCTCCAACAGCTTTCACTCCATCGGTCCTTCATTGGAAGCTTTCCATCGACGGAGCCAACAGTGGTTCTGTTGACTGAAAGCTGATGCTTCGTCCAACTCTAAATAAGGCACTTGTACTGACGGTTTGGTGGACCGGGTGCTTGGTTGCGTTGGTAATGGGGCACACTCTACATCAAGCCTACTGTTCTCAAAGCAGAAGTTCTTTCAAGAAAGCACTCAGAGTTTGGAGGGATCCCTAAAACGTTGCATCTCTTTTTAAGGCTTTGAAGCAATCAATTGATTTAAATCAATATTTTCAAATACTTACGTGAAATATAAAAATCATAAGAGTAAGGTAACAGACAATAAAAATGTTACACAGCTATAATAACAGTACTTTCTTCTTATGTAATTAAAGCAAAAATACCACTCAAAGCACAGGTACTTTGCGTGACTCATCTTGCAGTACCAGCCGATTCCACTACACTGCAACTCCTCTTACCGTTCGAGTCTCGGCAATGACGCTGAAATTCCAGTGATTCTAGGCAAATCACTTAATCTCTCCCTGCCTAACAAAAACGAATGTGTGTCCTCATGTAACCTAACTGGTGCTATGTAAAGCGCTGTGAAAGTGAAACCCGATTCAGGTCAAGTTCGCGCGATATAAAACTCTGTTATAAAAAAAAAGTAGACCAACATCATTCTCTAAACATTGTGAGATCCACAAGCTATATTTGCACTGCTAAATTACAAAACCGTAGCAGACTCTTAACATGCTTGCCTGGGGAATCTGGCAACTGCCTAACACGTGGTTGTTGATCACCTTGCAGAAAACAGCATTTCTTGTCATGCCGTTCCCATGCTTGTAAAAAACAGACCGACCGACCACAGTCTCTTTCCAAGTAGGCAGTAAAAGAGGATGAATGGTCGCATTGCAAGATTCTTGATAGTAAGTGGGCCTGTCTCCAATGTTTGTTTCTGTTCACTCCAAAGCAAAAGTACAAACACGGGGATATTTACGAGGAATGTACATTGTGCCCATATACTGCTCACGACCAAGGACAGCCTGACCTGAATAAGATGAGGCTACATACGGCTAGCAGACACACTTCCAAGATCAGACCTCTCTGCACTAAAATGTATTGAACAAAAAACAGAGTGCATCACTGTTGCTAGGGCTTTTGCCCTATTAATACTGGCAGTGTACACACTGCCTCCTCAGGGACGTGCACATGCTAATGTAGCACGTTTAATGCTGCACTGCGGGGCTGTTTCCCAAAGGGAAAGGATGCTTTCAGAGGAACTATGTTGTCAACAAGGCGTAAACATGAATCTGAAGCCCAGTTTTAAAACATAATTAGGGCATGAAGAAAAAAAAGAGACATTTTTATTAATAGAAGTGTGTACGCCTGGGTAAGTTTCGAACATTCATTGTTTTTACACAAACTGTTTTACTGCAGGGAACTGAAAGGCTAATGGTCATATAATGTCATTTATGTGCTTCCGTACAAGAGAACAGTGTTACATGTAGATGAAAAATATTTTGAAGTGGGTTTGCTGATTTTGTGCTATTTATTTTCTCAAGAAATTTACACATTTTCTATAATTGTGGGATTCCCTTTGAACTGAAATGTCGAAATAACAAAAATAGTAATGTTACACATTTTCTCTTCCTTGCTACATAGTATGATGTCCCTTTATTGCACAATATAGTAAGCCTCAAAGCATCATTTGGTTCTCCATTATACTTATTTCAGTGGCTCTGCATTTAATTAGTATATCAAATCGAATGCTATGCTAATCGCACATGTAGTCTAACAGGGGATGCATAATTCCTGAAAAGCAATAAAAGGTATAATCTGCAAGGGAGCTAGACCATCATCTGTAAGGATTAAGGGCCTAATTACTAATCTGGAGGACCGCCAGACTTGTGGGGCAGCGGTAATGGAGCTTTTGACCCCCCATTAGAATTAGAGCGGTCGGACCGCCATTGCCCCACCGCAGCTGCCAGGGAACCGCCATCTCCTTGCGGTGTTCAGGAGCTTGCAATATGCTTGGCGGGATCTTCGCAGTCCTTCCAAGCATATTTCAAGTTTCCTCTCTGCAACGGTTTTCATCGCAGTTCCTCCTCCATTAAGTCCGTGGCGGAGTGGAAACAAAAGGGGACCATGCAGGGGTGCACAACATGTGCCACCATGTGTGCATGCATCCCAGTTCCTGCAGAGCATGGACTTTCCAGTCCATGCCATGCAGAAACTGTTTTTGGCGTACCTATTGCGGAGCCCATTTTCAGGGCACCGCAGTGGGAACTTAAACAAAAAAGCCCGCTGGACATGAGAAATACTCGTAATCTGGCAGACAGCCCGACCTCGGCTTTGGCGGTGCATGATTGGGGCAGACCTGGCCGTGCACCGCCAAACTCGTAATCAGGCCTTTAGTGTGTTGGCATTCATAATTGTCAGCCTTTGTAGTCAGTAGAATGCACTAGGAAAGTCAACAGTTAAATCTCTGTTCCTGCTATTGGGAACCTTCATCCATTCATGTGAGTGTGGAGTTTCGAACTCTGGTTTAATACAACTACTTAATATTTGGTAAGCTTAGTCACAATCCTCTGGCTGCTCTCTTACATTGCTGTCTCAAGTACCTTCTTCGTATGCCTATTCCCTGCTCTTGCTTGGCAGTATGCCTGGCTGTTATCTAGTGTACACTACAGAGTTAGGTTCGTCCAATGTTTAGGGCTCCATACTGATCCTCAGTAAGAGCTCCACTGACCCCAGAGACTGAGATAGAATTTAGGGGAAGGACTTGGGTCAATGGTAAAATTGCATAAGCATTCATTTTTTCAGACTTTTTATTTTTGTCTATTCGGTTCCTATTCGTGAGTGTTGATGTTTGTATGACACTGTGCGTCCTCTCCTCTATAAAGCACTCAGATGTTCTTGGGCCTTGCATGCGCTATATAAAAAAAAGTTAATTAACTAAATTAAGTCAGGTTTTGAATGACCCTGCTAGGCCAAGTTAATAATTCTGATACCAGCTGGGAGTTCAAAGCATTCCCCTTGTACAATAGCCCCATTCGGGGGAATTAATCTTCTCCTGGGAGAGGAAGAGGAAGGGAGAAGTCTCCATAAGGTGATTATCTACCTTTATCTGATAATGCTCTCAGTAGACAAAGGCAAGGCAGGCAGTCTTCTTCCTGATGTAATCTCAGGGGTTTCTCTTGATGTCTTGGATGAAAAATGAAAAAAATCCAGTTCTGAAAGTGGTTGAATCTGGGTTAGATGGATGTTTTGTTTCAACCCTGCCATTTTGAAAATGTATATAGAGCTGTGCAGGAAGGGTTAGAGAGCCATTGAGCTGTTGAGTCGGTTAGGAGTGCAGAGGTGATGTCACATTTAAGGAGTGGAAGGGTGATGTGGTTTCTCTCATTCCCATTTCATTGAAATCTCCACATCCATTTGTAAACCCCTTCACAAGGATAGAGACTTGGAAATGACAGAAGAAGAAAGACAGACCCACAACATGGATGGACAATTTCTGTAGTGGAGAGACTCTGGACATGTACGCCTTGGAAACCTGTAGACTGTTGGCCTGGTTTAGAGTTTGGCTGACTTGGTTACTCTGTCACAAACATGACAAATATGCCATCTGTCTGAAAATGCATATGATATACCCTCAAACCATCTCCATGGTTCCAACTCTCTAAATTGAACTAGAACTAAAACAAAATGATCATCTATGAAAGGAATGCCAAAGGCATTCAAAGCTTTTATGCTTTGCTCAGTGCAGACAACTACCTTCTGCACTATGAGAAGACACTCTGTGATTTAGAATTTTGTTGAAAGTGTCTGGTTCATAAACTGCCATATTTTAAGCACACATAAAGATCATAAAGTTCGACCTATATTGAAATATAGACATGTTATTAACGTCTTTGAGGGTATGAGAATTCTTTGTATGCCTCTTGTGAAAAAACAATGTAGGCAAAATATGAGTTCATAATCCTTAACTGATAGCTCCTAAAACAGTACTTAGACATGTAGCCTAAATCTTCGAGCATGAATGGTTTCATAGAACACTTTTCTGTAACTAATTACGTTTTTTGTTGCATCTAGAAGAATAGCTAACAGTTGTCAAGGTTCCTCTAACCAAAAAAGTCCTGGTTGCAGTAAATGAGCATCTCGATTCCTACCAAGGACACCCTAGAGCAAACAGAACTAATACTCTGACTTTAAAAATGGCAACCACTGGTCACCAAACCTCATGAGAGTCATGTGATTTCATGGAACATGTAGTTTCCTTGAATGAGCACATGCAACTCACGTAGCAAATCCAGCAAAGATGCAAAGCCTCTGTCAAAGCAGCATCAACACTCCCTGTACACTGCTAGATTTTATTGCTTCTAAGTGCATGCACCATCAGGTAGTTCAGAGTATCACGCTTCCATGCTCGCTGAACGCAAAGACTTACGAGTTGGCCACAGATCATGACGGTAGCTTACAACTGGTTGAAGGCCCGAGTTGTTGGAGAGCGCGAGCTAGGAGAGCAATCTGCTTTGAGGCCCTAGGATGCTGCTACATGAAAGCCTCAGGTCAGAAAACTCTCAAGAGCTAGGTCAGAAGGGCAGGCCCCAAGCGCAGGCCCTAAGCTCAGCCCACGTTGTAGGAGGAAGCGTATCACCAGGAGCATAGAAAAAAAAATTGTGTGGTCCATTGGGGCCACAGTTATTTAAAAAAAAAAGTCAACTGATTGTGTGCAACACTTTGAAACCTTCCCACAGGCCCCGTGTGAATTCAGGGCACATGCAGCAGTGACAATATCCCACATAGGATGTGTTTCATCCATGGGGAGTCAGGTAGGCGTTGGTTCTCCCTGAGGGACCAGAAAGCTCTGGGAAATGCCATGCTTGATTTTAAAATTTCCATCCTCTCTTGGTATGTTAGGGAGACAGCCTTGTTGATACTCCCTGGGTAACCCTTGGAAAGTACCAATAGGCCCCATGAACTAAAGGGGGCGGTAGGTGAAAAGTACACCATTGTGCTTCGCCCCCGCTCTCCTGCTTTGTAGGAGAGCGATCAGGAGAATGGGAGACAGCACCTTTCCCAACCACCTGCCTGAAACCAAGTGACAGACTGGCATTGAAAACAGGTGACTGCGGAGCTCGGGAGCCTACCGCACAGTCCTCCTTTCAAGTGCACAGGTGCCTGGGAAAACATAGGCATCCGTGCAAGAGCTTTCTTTCTGCCAGTGGACGCTTTAATAGGAAACAAGAAAAGGAAAAAATACCTGGCCCACAGTGGTCCAATCAAAGGCTTAGCCATGGCTCATAGAAATTGCCCCATTAGCCAATGGGATTCAGGTTGAAATTTGCTAACCTAGTAGGTGGTACTCCAGGAGATGCAGAAGCACCACTACAAATTAGTTCCTGGTTCTTGGGGCTGCTGCCTGGAGTGCTGTAGGTCTCTAGTGGACGCCCCTCATATGTTTTCAAAAGTTGCGAGCCTAAATCATCCAGGGCTTTGTTGCATGACCGTGGAGATGATTTAGGTGACTTCTACCACTCTGAGAGCTGAAGGGATGATGTGTCTTTGGATGGCGTGGAGTGTTTGTGTTCTCTCTGGTTGCTAGATTTTCTTGTTTGATGGTAGAAATGAGTTTCACAGAGATGCTCACTGTTTTGGTATTGCTCACTATGGAATGGATGTCAAAGCACTAAGGGATGTCTTTATTTCTAGAGTAAGACAAAAAGTGTCTATCAATAGTATTTTCCTGAAATGTTAATTTATATTGAATGACTTATATTCTGTGGTGGCACACTAAGCTAAGGCCAGTGAGCCCACCTTTTATTAAATTCCTATCATCTATTTGCATAAGGCATCTATGGGGTCATCTATGAGGATATGCAGTTTAGGGGTTTGGGCCTGCTGCCCCATAAACTGTTAAAGGTGTCTCAGACCCATGAGGTCTAGTAGAAATTTAGGCAATTATTTGACCATTATGACTTTCCTTATTGTTTGTCTCCTGTGGAACGAGAAGCCGTTAAGAGGATTCGCCAATTGATTTTTTCACTTTCCATCTTCTATATATTTGTAATTATGAGTTTATTATTTGTTTATTAAATACTTTTTTCTATTGAAGAAGCTCTGACCGTATATTTATATATTTATTGTTATTTCTTTTAATTCTGAGTTAGAAGACTCTAGGACACAGCTTGAGTACGCCTTGGAATGCTCTGTCTAACTCATCTGTGAGTCACATGTCAAAAGGGAATTAGGTTTGGGTTTCCATAGTACAGGGGCCTGATAACAATGTAAGGGAATGACCATGATTGTTACAATTGGGGCTCTGTCATTTCTGATTTGCACTAGGACCCTACAAGCTGGATTTCTCACAGTGACAATTAAAAACACTCTCCTTAAGGATTAGAATCAGTGATTCTTAATTACATACCAGTCTCAGTTGTAAGCCTTTAACTCGCTGAGAAACATGCCTTCTGTGGAAATACGGTAGCCCATAGAGCACACTCCTCAACATGAGATAGTCCAATGAGAGCGCTATTAATGGTCTTACTACGAGGTAAATTGATTGCATATCCAGTGGAGGAGTATTTTTTTTTTTATAACTCTTTTTATTAAAAGTAAGACATGTTACATATATAAGGCAATAGCAAGCAGATTGTCATTTGTGTTCATACATTTGACGGTTCTCCAGAGTGTGTACACCACAACATAAGGTTGACAACATTCAACACGCACTTTCAAATCCCAGCAGTGATATCTTCTCCGACACTTGGTGGTTCATAAATCTCCCCCCTGTAAACGTTCCACTGCTCCCATATTTGCATCCATTTTTTCAGGCAGCCCCTGGATTGATAAATGGATTTTTCCGCCACCATACACCAGTCCATATCATTGCGCCCAATCTACTATCTTCGATGGGCTCCGAGCTCTCCACAACCTTGCAATATTCCTTTTAGCCACCATAAGACCCAGTGTGACCCATAGTCTCTCCCTGGAGTTCAAGTCTGTAGGGTCCCAGATGTTCAACAATGCCAGTTTAATGTTACATTGTATCTGTTGCCCCAGCGCCTCCTCCATCTTGCGCACCACCCTTTCCCAATACCCCTGGATCACTGCGCACTCCCAAAGAATGTGAATAAAGGCGCCCTCTTGCCCACATTGTCGTACACAATCACTATCTTGAGTGTAATCCATGCTAGCCATCAAGGGCCCTGACAGTTAGGATCTATGGAGAAGCTTTAGCTGGACCAGTCGGAGCCGAGAGGAGATGGCCACTTCACGAGGGGAGGCCACCGCCGCCTGCCACTCCTCGTCATCTAACCTCACAACATCATGATCCCATTTGCTTCTCAAGCGGGTCAAAGGATCTGCCATATTGTTGATAAACTTTTTTTAGATAAGGGATATAGCTTTTTCGGGTAGGTCACCGTCTAGGATCCTATCTTCAAGTGGGGAGGTCTCAGGGAGGGCACCACCTCTGGGGAGAACTGCAAGCAGGGCATGCCTAATTTGAAGATATCAAAAATATACAGACTTCGCTAGTTCATAGTCCTGCTGCAGTCAGGAAAAGGGAACCATCTCACCCAATTTCCATAGATCCCCCACCTTGGAAATACCTTTGAGGTCCCATTTATCAAAGCCCTTCGAGTGGATCAGCCTACCCAACTGTAAACAGTGCCAGAGTGGCGTGGCTTGTGTGAGCTTCCCCTTCCAACCCAGGCTCCTATTTGACTCCCTCCACACTTGCACGGCATGCCCGGTCGGGCCGGTCAAGGCAGGCTTCAAAGATCGTATGTATAGCTCACCCTCAAAACCGCCCCCCCGGAAGAAGCCATCTGTCGATCCGAAAGGCTGGGTCATCCTGCGGTCTGTAAATGCATTGGTTAATTGCTGCAAGATGCGAGGCCCAATAATCCCTTTTAATGTCCGGGAGCCCGATGCCCCCGTCAAACCATCCTAACGTACGCTTGTGTGTAGGGATACGGGGTGGTTTGCCCTCCCACTGCAGGTCTCGAACAGTGCCACCAAGTTCCTTGAAGTACGAGGCGGCGACTGGAAGTGGGGTGTTTTATAGTGCATATAAAAGTCTGGGAAGGGACATCATCTTGAATAGGGCCGCGTGCCCCAAAAGAGTCAACGGGAGCGACTTCCAGTGTTGGACATCAGATTTCAGAGGCATTAGCGACGGCAGGAGATTATTATCATGAAATCTAGATAGATCTTTAGAAACCCAGACCCCTAGGTATTTGAAGCCCTCAGCAGCCTCTGCTAATTGGCAACCTCGAGAGAGTGAGGGCGGTTGTCCGTAAAGGACGTAGAGCACTGATTTAGTCCAATTTATCTTGTATCCTGCAAACCTACCAAATAATCTGAATATGTCCAGGACCACATTAAGGGATGCCTCTGGGGAGGCCAAGTAAAGCAAAATTTCGTCCGCATATAACGATATGCGGTCCTCCCAACCTGATGTCCACCTAAGGCCCCTGATGGCGGGGTCTTGTCAGATCCACGTCACCAAAGTCTCCAGGGCCAAGGCGTAGAGAAGCGGCGACAAGGGGCAACCCTGTCTGGTGCCCCTGCTGTGAAGAAAAACGAGGGATTTCCTATTGTTGACAATTACTTGTGCTAGTGGTTGGTGGTACAAAAGTCAGACCCAGTTGCTAAACTCAGGCCCGAACCCCAATTTGCGGAGCACAGCGAACATGTAGTGCCATTCGATGGTGTTGAATGCTGATGCAGCGTCCATGGATACCACAACAGCATCCTCTCTGATTGTATCCATCCGGCACAGCACTCCGTGAACCTGCGGAGGTTGAGGGAGGTATTTCTCGCAGGCATAAACCCTGACTGGTCCGGATGAACCAGGCTTTGAGAACCAGGGGGAAACGAGTGGCGAGGATTTTCGCTTCACAATTGAGCAATGAAATGGGCCAATAGGACGAACACTTGTTAGCTGGCTTGCCCGCTTTATGAATGACAACAATGTTGGCCAGTCTTTGATCCTCGGGAAGGATGCCCTCCTTCTTGCTTTCTCGGTACATGTCAGTGAGAAAGGGCGCAGTTGTGTTCGCCGTAAGTTTGAACATTCTATAGGGATCCCATTGGGGCCCGACGCCTTCCTCCCGCGCAAATCGTATATGGCTTTTTCAACTTCTGCCACTGTGATATTGAGATCAATATTGGAGCACTCCTCCTTAGTGAGGAATGGCATCTTGATATCGTGTAGGAGAGAGGAAGCCTCCTCCTCCGTGTGCGTCGTGTAGGATGTGTAAAGCGACTGGTAGCACTGGCCAAATGCGTCTGCGATATCTTGTGGTGCGGTAAAGCGGGGTTGTGAGTCAGTTGCAATCTCAACCATGACACGCTGTGCCCTGTCCCTGCAATCCAACTAGGCCAGTAACTTGCTTGCCTTATCACCCACATCGTAGATTCTGCTAAGTGTGGCCCTGTAATGTTTCTTTGCCGCCTCCGTAGCTAGGTCGGAGAACTCCTTAATTTTAATACGGAGCTCTGGCGCACCTCCACCGAGTCTTTCATCTGAACTGCGTTTTCTAAGTCCAGAATTTCTCCCTCTATGCGCACAATATCCACTTCCCTCTCTCTATGCTGTCCAGCAATTTGGGCCAAGACAACCCCCTGTATAACAGCCTTATAAGCCTCTCAGAGTACATTTGATGAGCTAACTGATCCCGAGTTTTCCTGAAAGTAAAGATCCGACTCACTCAAGACCTTATCTCTGATAGAGGGAGTCGTGAGATACCAGGAATTGATCGGCACCACCCGCCCAGTCGTAGGCTCGCCCACTTCTAAACAACACTTAACGGGTGAGTGGTCAGAGATCCCCCTAACCAAGTGTTGTATGTCTTTGATGGTATGGAGTTGGTGCGCAAGCAACAACACGTAGTCTATGTGGGACATACTATGATGCGGTCCAGAAAAATAAGTGTATTGGAGCTCACTGGGATGCTGGTGCCTCCAAACATCTACAAGGCCCATCGTGCCCAGAAAACTATGGATCCATTTGCAGGAGGGCAGCAAGTCCCTCTGGGGCCATCGATCGAGGGAGTCCGAGACAATGGAATTAAAATCGCCCCCAATCAACAACCTCCCATCCGGTAAGCCGAGAAGGAGATCATCGAGATCGATGAAGGCCTGAGTGTGTAAACCTGGTGGTATATACACAGAAACGAGATTGAGTGTGCACCCCTCCCAGATCCCAGAGATGGCAACAAATCTACCCAGGGGGTCAGTGCAGACTGAATCAACAGTTAGGGGGAACAATTTCTGGATTAGTATGCCCACCCCCCTTGAACCAGAGCCGAAAGCTGAGTGGGCCGCTAGCTGGAAACCCCATTGTGACAAGGCATTACATGCATTACCAAGCAGGTGGGTCTCTTGTAGTAGAACAATATCAGGACAGTGTCGCTTTAGAAATTGAAGAACGACACCTCTCTTAATCTTGTCGCCCAAACGTTAACATTCCAGGACAGCAACTTAAGCTCTTGTCTAGTCGACATGCCCATTACTCGATTTTAAAGGTACATGTAAGTCCAGAGAAGACCACCCGGGAGGGCCCCCGGAGAGAGACATTTGTGTACCTCATAATGTTCTCACCAATAAGTACACCAAAAATACGGAACCAGCATCTGCCTTTGCCTGAGACCAGTCAAAAATATGCCATGTCTAAGCAACAAGAAACAGCAGCAATTCTGGAATTAAATAATATTTGTCATACTTATAAAATACAAAACAAAACTGAACAAAACCCTTCCCCCACCCCCATTTCCTTTGCAGAAGAGAGCTAACTGAGTAACTAACTGCTAAGTATACACAACGGATTGACCTGTGGCACAGAAATTCAACACCCCAGAACCATAAAACTGAACCCCCCTCCCAGCCTCCCTGCATGGCGGTGCAAGAACCTCCCGCCCACCCGAACTTGCAGAGGGCCTATCGCCCACCCCTTTCCCCGTTCCATGCGTCGTACGGCCGGGGCGTGTTCGGAGGACGGCTGAGGGCCATCCGAACCGTGCCCACTCATTAATTCTCCAGCATTGCAGTGGAATTTGCACCGCGGTCAAGGAGTTAAACTTGTAGGTGCGTGCGCCCAACCGGGCACCCGTTCCAGAGAATGAGACAACTGGCAAATGTATATGCGAATCAATAATAAGCTTTAGACATATCAGTCAATATCAATATTACGGTATTAGTGGACACACATAGCGTCGTGGCTTTAGTGGTTCCGTACATGACAATGTTTTGGAGTGCTTTGGTTGGATCCTGGCTTCTGACATGGACCCAATACCTTATAGGGATGATTTGGGTACAAAATTATGCTTAGGAATCTACGTGACTATGTTTTATTTGAGTTTCCTGTAATTGTTTTTGCAAACCCAGCTATTATGCAGCGAGTATGATCAAAAAAGACAGTGTAACTAAATGACATTAGACTAAATGCTTGTTACGACTCTAGTGTGTTTTATTATAACCGATTATAGATTGGAAACTCTCTTTTTCCGGCTACAGATACTTGAATTTCGTTACTTTCTAAATGGCCTTTTGATTATTCTTTACTGATAGCTCCATTCAGGTAAAATATAGAAATAATTTGTGAAGTACTTTCAATCTGATTGTACAACATAGAGAAGCACATTACTTAGTAGTGACTTGGGGCTCATTGCCTTGAAATAATTATTGGTATTATTTTCTCTTCGCTAGTGCGTGTCTGGCATGCGACCAACATTTTAGGTCTCTTTGAGATATAAATTCTTATTAGATCTAGCGCGCTATTATCTAGCCTTACTATATGCTTTATTCAATTGCTTAACGTGTTGTCATCTAGTTTATCACATGCTCCACATATTTGGTTAATGAGATCTTGCGATATTAGTTACGCGACTCCCAGCATTGATCTTATACTAATGGCTATTTGCCAATCTGTGTGTTTCTTCTTTACAGCCATACAGTTGTCACTGCTGAACTTTGAATTTAAACGAATTAATTGAGGCATAAATTACACGACATTGAACATAGCATATATTTATGTGTGACGTTTTTCCTCTATTTTATGAGATTTGGTGAGTGAATTTGTCTAGATATATAGAACATAGACTCTCCACTCACACGCCTGTATTCTTATTATATGATAGCTATGAATTTCCTAACACGGGTGCAATTTGTTGATTCTTTGACTTGTCTTGGTTTCTCTTCTTCTTTTTTCGCATTTTGTGCATAATAGTTTCTCCGGGTTTTAACATCTAATTTTGACTTTTTGATGTGGTGGGACTCTGTTTTGAACCTATTACTCTTTCGATGACCATATGTCTTTAGCTGCTTGACTTTAGTGTCTACTCTTGATTTACTTTAGCTGAAATTTTGGGAGCACTGTTCACTATGTTTTCGGATGATTATCATCACCGGGTGTTATTCTTTTCACCTGGTCCCTCTCTGGATCATTTTCTCAATGGATCTTTTATGTTGGATATACATGTTGTTGCATTTGTTATAATGACACATTGTTTGAACAGTATTTTTTCATTTTGTAGCCCTGAGGAAGTCGTTGAGTTACTTACCCAAGACGAAACACGTGTTGGCTGCAATCTCTGTTTTTACCTCATATTGTGAATCGTCATGCAATGAAGCTTTGGGAGATAAGAAAATAAAGAAGACTGTTCCTTTGAAAATATGGACTGGATTTTCTCTTGAATCTTTGATATTACTGATCTGGATACGTATGTGCTTGTGCTCGGGAACAATACCCTGTTTGTAGACTTATCCTCTATTTGCCTTGGTAAAGGAGGATTTTTGGGACGCATGTGGCCGTTTCCCTTTTTGTTCCCTTGAGCAACTTACATTTTTTGTGTGCTATACATATATATTGGTTGTGCGCTGAAACAACCCAGCCACTTTTCTATGCTTGTTCAATATTACGGTGTGTCCATCGTGAAGCAGTGCCAGGACCACTGGAAAACAACTAACTCAGCCGCCGTGGGGGTCCAGACCCCGACCCAGTCTTACAGCAAACAGAGAGTTCCCTCACTCTTGGAAAGTAACTTACAGACCAGTCATTCAGTCGCTCCTGTTGCTGCCTCCTGCTCACCAGGCGGGGGGTTCCGCTGGATTCCACTGTGCCCCTCTCAAATCCCGCCCCACGGGCACGGTTGTTCCTCCGGCCCACCGTGCCCCATACGTCCAACCAGTCCCAAGCCTCTTCAGGGGTGGCGAAGAACCAGGCCGTTCCGTCTGACTCAACCCTCTGTTTGGCCGGAAAAGCATGGCGTATTTCAGATCCCTTTCGCGAAGTGCCTTTTTTACATCCAGGAACCTGCGTCGTTGTCGCTGCACCTTGAGAGTGAAGTCCGGGAAAAAGGTGACTTGACTGTTTTGCAAGTCCAGTGGGGGTGCAGATCATGCTGCCTGGAGGATAATGTCCCTGTCTCTGAAATTGAAGATCCTGGCCAACAAAGGCCGCAGGGGGCCCCAGGTTTCGGTCTGTCCCACGGCACTCGGTGTGCTCTCTCAACAGAGAAAGTTGGAAAGACTGGTCGGTTTGAGATAGGTGGTGACCAGTTCTTCTACGAACAAGTGCGCTGTCGGCCCTTCTGCTTGTTCCGGAACCCCCAGTATGCGGACGTTATTCCGCCAAGAGCGTCCTTCATAATCATCTAGTTGCGCTTCCAGCTTGGCAGTGTGGTCCTGGAGGTCGTCCATTTTGCGCTGTAGTTCAGAGGTGTCCTGGACCAGGGAGCTTGACTTGATCTCTACCTCCTTTAGACGGGTGTTCATACAGCGCATCTCCACCCTGATGAGAGATACTTCCGTGGACACAGAGTCAATCCGCGACTCCAACGACGTCCAAACGGTCGTGATTGTTATCGGAATGTCTTGCAGTGTTGGTTCCTTCACTGCCTCTCTGGTATTTTGCCTCTCCTGAGTGGCACCCCGCCTTCAGGGCTTGTCCCAAGGCTCCTGTCCCGTGCGTACTTATTCAGTTTAGCTTGGACCAGTGATTTGGGACTGCGACCCCCGGCCATAATTGAAGCGCCACGACCAGTCTGCACTGGGGGGAGAGAAGCAAATCTGCTCTGTGCCGACAGGTAATGGCACCAGGCGAGAACCGAGCCGTCCTTTTGGGCCCAGGGACCGTGGTATGGAGCAGGTGGGACTAGTGGTCAGGCAATAGAAGTCCGCCCTGGCGTTGCTGTCCCGGGGACCGGGCACAGGGCCATCCACTGGTTCACAGGTCTACCACTCTGCTCTCGACCAGCCACCAGGCGCCCCCACCGTGTGGCTGCTTCTCTCCACTTGCAGATGCCAACTGTCCAGAGCATAACCAGGCAGCAATGCCTCCCAGCTCCCTTCTCTGTCACCTCAGGGGGGGTTTATCCTCCTCAACACTTGGGGTCAGGCCCGTTAGCCCCTGGCCGCGCCGTGATCGGGCGGGAAGACGGCCAGCTGGGCCTAGTAGTCAGGGAGTCTTGGTGGGCCTCTTCACTCTGCCCGCTTCTATTCTCAGGTGTGGGTGGCCCCCGGGACCAGTACAACCCCTTGCAGGGTAGGCAGTAAACAACGCTACCTTGCGGCCCCCAAAATGGCCTGGGCCACCTTCTCAAGACAGCAAGGCAGTAAGACACTCCGCGCCCCGGTGTGCGTGGGTACTCCTCACCTTCGGCACCGGAAATCATGAACGCCCCAGAGGGCGTCACAGCAACTGGTTTCCAATGCTCTGCACGAGCCGTCTCCGGGCTCTGATGAATTGAGGCCCTCCCCACAGCCAGTCACCCAGGAGCAAACCTGCCTCGTATGATCCTGACCGCCGTGGGCTGCACTGGGGGCTTCGCTCGGCCTCCTTTTGATCTTCGGCGTTGAAAGGAGGTGGAACCACGGCCCCCTCCGGCAAAGTAAGAAGCTCGTTCAGGGTCCCAGTTCACGGCTCCATCTTCTCCGACCCACGGGCTGCACAGCTTCACGTCTCGGCCGCGTCATCGGTCCGGTAGCTGGATTTTCTAGCTGGAATCGGCAATAAAGCGGCTCATTTTACTCGCAGCATGCTCCGGTGCTCACCAACCGGGTTTTCGCTCAGCTGCCAGATGGATGGAAGGACGGATATGTGCTGTAATGGGCGCGCTCGGACGGAGCCGCCATAGAAAGCGGCCGTTGCTCTCGGCGGTTGGCCATGCCCCCCCCAGTGGAGGAGTATTGAACGAGGGAATCTAAAAGTCCTGTGCATGCATAAAGTCATTGCCACTACACCAATGAGGGGTAAAAAGTAAAATGAATGGACAAAGGCAGTGCAGTTGTACCAAAGGCGTCTGGCCCTAGGTTTTGCTGCCTGTAAATACAGGTCACTGAAGTGTTTCACTCTAAACGCACCTCTATATTAACCCCTTCCCTGCGGGGGTAATCCCCTTGTGGTGTGGGGGGCGTGGGGGAGGGGCCACGGCGCCGCTGTGCTTGTGACGAGCTCAGCTCGTAATGACTCACAGTGGAGCTGTGCTCATGATGAGCTGACCTCGTCACGACCCCACCCACTTATTAATTCTCCACAGGCGGGGAATTAATTGCGCATGGGCAGGCCGCTGCCGTTATGATGAGCTCAGCTCGTCATTAGCACAGCTCCACTGTGACTCATGACGAGCTGAGATCGTCATTGGCACTCAACGGGTTAAAACAAGAAGCAATACATGAACATTATATGTCACACGATAACAAACCATGATTAAGTGGCACAATATCAGAACAAAGCACAGCAAACTAATAATATAGTCTGCAGCAGTGAGAAAAGAACACTTATTTTCTGCAGAAGAGGCTCTTGTGGTTTCTATTGTCTGCTGATTGGTACTCAATGTTCTGTTCCAATTGAATGACGTTACTTCCCGTGGGATGTAGCTTCTTGCTGCTTGATTTAATATTGCAAAAATAAGAAATACATAGGTGTGCATTTGTGTCATAAAAGAGGTTAGAAAAGATCTAAGTTGTAAGCATGAGTTGAAATGGATGTGGGGAGATATGCCTTAAGAAAAACAACATTGCATCTAGAAGTAGAGTTTGGTGTACTGGTGCAGTTGTGCCACTTTTCTATGAAATGCAAAGCGATACTTGCAAGGAATTTGACTTTCATGGCTTATATGCGACTTGAATCTTGTGTGCGATGGCGCACAAGACAGTTCATTAATTTTGCATTGTGCTACTGAGCCAGAGAAAGCACCAAGGCTGCATACCTGAACTATGCAATTGAGCTTCTTTCAAAACTTTTGAATCGTAAGATAAATGAGGTGTGCACTCAGTCACCAGTTCTTGATAAAGGAGGAAAATACAAATTTTCTAAAAGTATACCACCTATAATAAGGGTTGGGCCCTTATCCGTCAGCAAGGCTGAGTCACTATAAATTCAAAAAACACAACAAAAAATGTCAGTACTGACTTGCCTTCTACACAACCTTAGTTTTCTTCATGACCACTGTATTCGATACCAGTGATCACCGTTTATGTTTTTATCATTTACTATATTACTTCAGTTTGGGATTTGGTTGCCCACAAGGAGATGTTACTCATTACACACTGTACAAATACTTCTATACTCCTTGTTCAATGGGCAAAGCAACCCAACAATACTGTGCAAGCTAAAACTAGGGGTATCACACTTCATGAGAAGCACCAGAATGGACTGTTTTGAAAAACATGATCCGGATTGTGTCAGATTTAGCTTTCTATCAATGATTGTGTATGAAGTTAAGAATACTTTGAGCTAAAGCCATTTAATCAGATGAGCATGTAAAGTTTTCCTTACAGTATCATCATATAACGTCAAATAGATAGGAGTGGTCAACAGTTCTGAGTCCTGAAGAAAACCCAAAAACAAGGTTACAGGTTCGATACGTGTTGACAAATGTGCAACCAGCGAGTGCTAAAAAATTCGCACTGGCAATCAGGGTTGGAGAGATTTAAAGTAAAGTAAACGATACCTATGGCTTTTTACCAGCGCAGCATTGTTAAGTTGCTTTGCCCATTGAATAAGGAGTGTAGAAGTATTTGTACAGTGTATAATAAGTAAAATCTCCTTGTGGCAACCAAATCCAGAACTGATGTTTTTATTTTTGTAATGTAAATTGGTGTTTGTGTTTAATGTCTTGGCGGTACAGTGATTTTGGGTGGGTGCAATGTATTGTAAATTCAGGATATATTTATATTGTTCTTTCATGTATAATAGTTTCTACCAAAAAGTAATATAATCAATGATTATAAAAAAACGTGAGCATTGGTATTGAATACAGGGGTCATGAAGGAAACTAAGGGTGTGTTTAAGGCAAGTCATCACAGACTATCTCGTCATGGGCATAGAAGAGGTTAAGATCCGACTTGACCATAATTTAGGATTTTTCATTACAATTCCAAAGACACCAAACATGAGCTAAGTACCTGTTTCCATATTGAAACTACACTTTTAAATGTAATAAGGTAGCTCTAAGAGGTAGGCTTTGCAGTAGTGCAAAATTAATTTTTCACTACCAAGACATGGAAAACTTAAAAATATATGTCTAACTTTTTTAATACACACCACCCTGCCCACTAGGCTGTCCAGTTCCTAACCTAGAGATAACTTATATGCATTAAAAGGGAAGGTTTGCGCCTGGCAAAAGGTTTAATTTGCCAGGTTGAAATGTCAGTTTAAAACTGCACACAGGCAGGTTGCCCTAGCAGGCATGAAACATGTTTAAAGTGCTACTTAAGTGGGTGGCACAATCAGTGCTACAGGCCCAAAAGTAGCAATTACTGTATAGACACTGGGCACAGGATGTGCCACTTTACTAGGGACTTACAAGTAAATTAAATATGCTATTTGGGCAAAAGCCAATCTTACTATGTTTTAAGGAGAGAGCACAATCACTTTAGCAGTGGTAAAGTACGCAGAGGCCTAGGGCCGGTAAAAATGTCCACAAAACAGGAGGTCTGAAAGCAAAAAGTTAGGGGGCAAACCATGCCAAGGACGACAGGTCTCACAATTGTAAATGACAATTTTACCCAAAATAGAGGATGCACTTTAGAAAGCTCAAAAAAACATGACTAGAGACAAAATATAGGTATTCAGTGTGATAATATTCTTTGGAGCAGTAACGACATTTTTATAATAACCCAGTCCTTCACATGAGACATGGCTGGAAAAACCTTTAAATAAAAAATAAAAAAGACGAATATAATTGGTTAGGCATTTATTGCAGGTTACTTTATGGAAGCGCAGTATGCAGTGACATGTCTCAGAAGTGCATGCATACACAGTACAGCATTAATTTCCACCAATCAGGAAGCCATGATTTACTGGGCCATAGACAGTTAAGCAAACACCTTGATTTCCGAGAGGTAATGCTAATATATAAAACCCCAAAGTGATGCAAAATTGAGAGACAAGCAAAGTGAGAGGGAAGAAGCGAAATGGAAGTGCTCCCATTAGAGATGAAATTAAAAGACACGAAACAAGGACAGGCAGCATGGGGGGGAAGGAAATTAAAAAAACATGAAGCAAAGTTCCAATTCATGTCAGCACTTAGGCAAAGTGATTCCATGAGTAAGAATCTGAGCAATCAATTGCTGGGATGAAATGTCAAAACAGTGATGGAATACCTTACAACCTGTCACCAACATTTAGCAGATTTAGAATACAGAATTTTTAAGAGTTATCCACACACAGTTTATGAATACATTATAATTATAATTCCTTTCCTTAATAAAAAAACATAGCAAACATTGGCAAAGCCCGTAGGTCTATCTTTCATGTTCCAACGCACGTAAACACAGACATTCATAAAAGCAGTTTACATGCTTTGTATGATGAATTGCTGCTTCCCACATTGAAGCCTACACCATATTACTTTTCAAATGCTGGGGAGGCAGTACAGGATAAAAGGACTGCTTGTGTACAGATTGCACATTTGACATAAATAAATGAATGAGAAAAAAATTGTGATGATTGAGTGTATTTTTCAGCTGCAAAATAGTTACTCGTACATTCCAATGGAATCATTTTCTGAAAGGCAGGATGATACTTCAAATAGGCAATTATATACATTAAGAGAGTAATGCTTCCCTGAGTGAGCCAAAACCACCATATGTATTTTTTAAAGCATTGCTATCCAGACAGGCCTAAAAACCTCTGATTCTGCTGACCAAGACAGGCACGATTCATCAAGCTGCATAGATAGCTATGCAAAGCTTACCATCTTTGCATGTCGGTGGAGAGATGGTATTCATGGAGACAGACTCGATGGAGCTGTGGTGCTTCATGATTTCAAATTCCATACGTCTTTGTGAATTATACTTCTGGCATGCATTTTTATTTCTTTTCACCTTTTTGAGGAGTACAATGTTAAAACAAGCGCACTCTAGTAACAGTCCAGACATCTTTTCCTTATACATTTTCGATGTAAAAACAGCCAGCCATATTATTTACATTATTGTATTACAGATGTTTTCAGAGTGGATTATGTAAACTGGAACCCCTGAGTCAATTAGTTGGTACAGTTTGGAAATCCACTCTTAAGTGCAGTAGAAAGGAAGCATTCGCTGTCATTTATCTATTATTCAGCAGGAACAAGTGCCATTACTTTGCATTAATGCCCACCATTAACGTATGGCCTTTGGCCTCCGACTGTTGCCTGCTTTATTGCATGATGCATGGAACTACATAATAATGTATTGCTTAAGTTGTATATATTTAGATGGCGAGGTTATTGTTTATATGTTTTTCTATCTATCATAGTGCTTTATTTAGACCTATTGTTCTTTTATATTTATATTCGCCTATGAGCCTGTAAGAATTCCCATTAGATTCTTTACACTGTGTGTCAGACCTCACACTGTGGAGAAATAATCACCATAATAGCACGGTGGTGACGCAGTTACAATATTAACTGCTAACAACTTTATGCAGACCGTTCAACCCTTGTTCTTTTGCATCGTGCATTATTAACCTAGTCCGGTGTGGTTTTGTAGGGTATGTTTTCACTAACATTCTACCGTGTGACTAAAATAGGAATGTTTTTCAGTTATAGAACGAAAGTGATTCAAAAAGCCTTCAGAGAGCGGATGGCATTCATGAATTCTGTTGGTAAACAGGACGAAGGCTGTGAGCACTGACTTGGCTGCCCTCGAAGGTCATTGAAATGCTGCCAATGTCCCGGGACAGCTGGGAGCATCATTTGCTACAAGGAGCATCTTCTGAATCCGGAATAAAGTTCAAGTATGGATGCCAGGCAGATACAAGGCCCAACAACCGTTCAAACACCGGAAGAGAGAGGTTGTGTTTTCCTTTTTTGACTGTACTTAATTTAAACTTCGGAGGTCTCTATCAGTCAAGAAGAAAACGACACACTGAAAGAGATGCACCCAAGATGGAGCTGAATCCATTCCATTGCAGGTTTGCTCAGATCTGAAAGAGAGATCATTGTGATTGGATTTGAACCAATGAAGTAGCCTGGGTGTCCATCTTTTAATAAGAGGAGTGCCCTATGCCTCATCTGAAAGCAAGTGCTTTTTAGAACTGAGAAGAGTATGTGGGAGCGGAATGAAAATGCTGAACTTGAACAGAAACCAAAGGAACACGCAGACGTCTGCAACCAGCACGTGCACCTATCAGGGTGCCCGGGTCCTTTGCCATTAGTAAGACAAGTCAGTTACACGCCTCAGAAGAGAAGAGCAGTTTCTGCTATATGGCATGTGAGATATCTGGAATGAGATGTCTCTGTGGGCCATTTCTGAACATCTGCAATTTCCAAGGCATGCATGGGTGTGAGTGTATGAGTCTCCTATAATATTACTAACACATAACTAGAACAGGGTCCTGTTAGAATACAGCTATAGTATTTTGAGCTAAAACCAACAATTGAAAGGTTTTTGAATCCAATTCTTGTCAGACACAATGTCTTCATTACCATTTTTGTCTCATTTTGTATAAAATTGGCTAGTGTCTCTTCAATGTTTTTGGTCGTTTGATGCATCAAATGATGTTGCAAATAACTTCAAGAATTTTCACAAGATGTAGATAATAAATATGTATTGAACCATTAATGGTGTGTGCACCTTTGTCCAGAATTGAGGTGTTTAACCTGTGAGTCTCTGACAAGTAAAAGTTTCTTATTTAAATGCTTCCCATGGATCAAATATGACCAGATTCACCTGTGAGGTTTACTTTTCCCATTTTTAGAGTAGAAGTAAATGATCTAGTATTCTCCTGAGCTAAGAACATAGCCTTGTTACCTTCTCCTAAGAAATAACCCCTATCTCCCCCAACAGAGCAGTTATTCAGCAAAAGAGGATATCAGGCTCCTCTTTACAAATGTAGGGTAGTGGTACATGGTATAACTATGTACATTGAATGTATGTAAATGAGCATAAATGTATATATGTATGTGAATGAGTGTGAAGACACAAAGTGCTGATCACATCAAAGTTGCCATCAAGTCTCAGGTGACAGAATCATAAATTGTTGAAGCAAAGTAACAGCTTCTTCTTTAAGAAGTGATGACAAGGCATTTAACATCTTTGGATCAGCATTCAACCTCCAGCAGATTTCCATCTTCTTGAGTAGATATCGCCAGACGTCTAGCACCAGTCACCCTTTCTGTTGATGCAACAAAACCAATTGTTGAATTCACAGGTTCTTGAATCACTGCACTTCTTCTTACTATGAGTGAATCAGTCAGTAGCGGCTCCTCGAGGGAGTGTTGCGGGGCGGCGGGGTGGGGCCGGGCGAGGGAAGATGCAGGGTGGGGGGTAGTAAACTCCGGCATACGGCCGAACGGAGGTAACTAAATAAATAAATAAACCAAATGAATTCTATTGCGCGCGCTGTATCGCAATTTGGCTTTTCAGCGTTCGCAATGTGATTCATTTTATTTATTTATATATTTAATTACCTCCGTTCGTCTGTATGCCGGAGTTTACTACCCCCACCCTTCCCCTCCCTCGCCACACCACCCAGCAGCACTCCCTTGAGGAGCCGCTACTGGAATCAGTCCTACAGCTCATCCCGAAGTTGATGCAAACATAGGGGCCCATTAGGATGGTGATTGGAAAACCACCCCGACCGCCATGGTAGCGGAAATCAACCGTCCGCCAGTTCCGTGGCAAAACCGGCGGTACAATTAGGATCAACCGCCCAAAAAAAACAACCGCGGCGGAACGAGGCAAAGAAAAAACTCCCGTAGCGGGCGGAGAAGGCCAAAATCCGTCCGTGGCGGTCGGATTCACGTCAGAAAATCACCAACCTGCCGCCATGAAAATGGAGACACCGCACAGAAAATTAGGATATTCCTGATGTTACCGCTGTACTTTCCGCTGTTTCCGACCGCCGCTGTCGCTAACAGTGATGAATGGGAGAGCCGGTGGAAGAGCTGTAGCTTAGCCACCGCTGCGGACGCTCCGTGACAATTATGGCGGTCGACAGAGAAAACTCACAATAAGGCCACAAAGTGCACTCAGCAAACTAGCCATGCCCCCAAAAACACAGAACACACCCCAATGACACAACCACATGGCAACTACAAAACTACAAATCCAAGGACAACCCACACAACATACCTGACAGCAATACCCCATTTGGACACACCCACATAGCTGAGTACAAAATCAGCCCCTTACCTGACCACAATCCTTTGCAAGACTCCACAACTGAAAGGTCCAACACCAGAGCACAAAGGAGAGGCAAATCAACACACCATCATTACTCACAGCACACACAGCCTCACCACCACTTCCACACCTGCACCTCTAACCCCTTTGCACATTACACACCATATACATCACAACCACTCCCCCACTCACATCCATGCACCTATAACCCCTTTGCACATCACACACCATGGCAACACAGAAAATGTCCAAATTCACAGAGAGTGAGTTGACAGTCATGGTAGGTGAGATAATCAGAGTTGAACCACAAGTGTTTGGTATCCTAGTCCAACAGACACCACTAGCCACAAGAGCACAAATGTGGGCAAGGATATTCGATAAGGTCAATGAAGTAGGGACCACCCCAAGAACAAAAAAGGAAATCATGAAGCGGTGGCATGACTTGAAGAGGGTTGTGAAAGAGAAGAGGAGCAAGAACCGCGAGCTGGCTCAGAGGACTGGCGGTGACCCTCCCAAGGCACCCAAAACATTCACTGTGTCAGGCGTCAGGCTGGTAAACGCTGCCTGCCAGCGCCTGTGCGGACGAGAGAAAGCCCGAACTGCCGAAAACTACATTTCCCAGCAGGCGAAGCTGGAGTCACGTCCCACATGACCCGACACTGGTCGGACCCGGATATAGCGGCAGTCGGGAAGGGAGGAAGCTGCCGATTATCCTGGTGGATCCATTGCAGGCTGCAGACTCTACTTCTAAAGATCGTGGTGGGGTAAGAGTGCCTTCGTCACTTTCTGGTTACTTTCCCCACTAACCTGGTGCCCGTTTTTCTTGGCCGGGTTTTCCCGGCACAGTCGTGCGCTTTTCCTCTGTTGGCAGAGACCACCGCGTTCGACGTCTGATGCAGAGGAGCTCTGCGTGCGTAGCGTTTGAGGGGCTTGTGTTCTTGACTCTCCTCTGTTGGAGGAGATATATGCGTTTCGCTGTTTCACGCAGAGCAGTATGAATTTTGCATGTACCTATACTCCATGTTGGCGAGACGAGCCTCCCTCGGAGTCTCATGCGGGAGTGTTGGTTATTTCTATGATGAGCTGCTGCGGTGGCTCTGGAATACCTATTCTGAACCTATTTAGCCGGTGAAGATTACGGACCAAGGCTGGTTCTTCACCAGTAAAGACCCACTCAGTGATCATAGTAACACTGAAGGTTACTACAACTGAGGAGTGGGATTTTCTAAGCTGTTTGCTCAGGAATATTGACAGACAATGAACCTTGACATAGAGTTGTGCGTTTCCTAACAATACTATGTCCGCTCTACAACAGCATTATACACAGAAAGTTATGTATTAGTGCCTTCTTTATGTTTCACGGTTGGCTGTTCACCTTTCTTTTCCTAGGAGAGAGGGACTCAGAGGGGGAGCAGAACAATCCTGCTTTGCTTACAAGGCCACTCTGCATGTACCTTTGGGTAGGTAGAGAGAGGAAGTTGACACCTTGGGTACTACTGTCTTTGAATGTTATGCAGCGATAGGTTTTCGTCTCCATAATTGTTTGTCTTCTTTCCAGTAGTTCATGCGGGAAGATTGCTACCACCCTAATCTCTCTCCTGGTATTGAAACCTCCTTCTTTTACTTTACAGGTAGATCAGAACTTATAATACACATGTGATGCAGTGGTATTTTATCTTCCTGTGCGTTGTTTAATCGAGCAGGATAGTGACAATGTTATTTGTTGTGTTGTCCACAGATCTCCCTCCCTGCTGTTCCTACCCTTTCCTTCCCTCACTTGAGTGTCTCACTAGTCCGTGTGTATTTTAATATTCCGGACTTGGGAGGGTTGAGAGGTGGACCCCTTTTGAGCATCAGTACAGTTCCGAGGACCCTGAAGGTGAAACCTGACACCCTGCATGGGAGGAGAAGGTGCTTGCCATACTGCATACAGAGAGTCTAACAGGAATAGCCGGGGGAGTGCAGGCTGTTAAGTACAAACAAATTTAGACCATCACACAGCCACGTACTGTCCAGCTAAACTACAAAGCTACATCTCAGAGGCCGAACTATATCCATATGCACCACAATATCCAACACATGTCCCACAGATGTAACATTTACTCCATCTGATTCACCCCAAAGGTAGACAATATTTACAGGGTTGTATGTGTCCAGGCAAACAACACTACAACTCCCACAATGCCCCCTGTTACACCCCTGCACAGGATGTAGCATCTCCCCCCCACACAGGAGCAGTTGGAATCCATTTTAAGGTTCATCCTCACCCAACAGATAGGTAGCCCTCTTATCCGGGAGGGCTGTTTGGGGGTGGGAGGCCTGCACTACAACTCACACCAGGCACCCTGACCCACCCATGAGAAGGATGGAGCACTCCCCCCACCCAGAAGCATTTGCCATCCATTGAATGGTTCACACTCACCTTACAGGTAGGTAGACCTCTTCCCTGGGAAGGCTGTTTGGGGGTGGGAGGCATGCACAACAACTCCCACCAAGCCCCCTGTCACACCCCTGAGCAGGATGGACCCCCCCCCCACCCAGAAGCATGTGGCAAAGATTGCATTACTCACATCAAACTAACAGGTAAGTAGCCATCTTAACAGGGAGTGGTGTTTGGGGGTGGGAAGACTGCACTACAACTCCCCACCAGGCCCCTTGTCCCACACCTGAGCAGAATGGAGCACTCCCCCACCCAGAAGCAGTTGGGAGCCATTGTATCACTAAAAACAAACTAACAGGTAGGTAGCCATCTTCACAGGGAGGACTGTTTGGGGTGGGAGGCCTGCACTACAACTCACACCAGGCACGGTTGTTGGTCCAAAATCAGATTTGCACATAACATGACAAAGGTTTGCATGAGATAACAATGTCCAGTTCATGCTCAGATGTTATGTCAGCCAGGGTGGAGTAATCAACAAAGATGCGGCACAGAAAATATTGGTTGCGCTAGTCCCTAGATGGCAACATGTCCCTGTAATCACACAACATGCATGTGGCGCATGGTAAGTTTTGACACCTCACACCAAGGACAAGAAATGCATATACCTCAACATCATCTCAGGAGGCACAGTAGTGCATATACAAACAATGTGATGATTAGTCAACTGTGTGGTGTACAAACAGTGAATAATACACAGGTAACACAAAGCTTGCGGGGTGCACTACAATGACCATTTTCCATCTGTCCCACAGGTGACCAAGAACTAACTGCAGAGGACAACATCAGCAACCTGCAGAGCCAGTCTCATCCCCATGGACTCTCGGATGTTGACTCCTGGGATTCAGAGGACCAGGAGCTCCGATCCGGCCCATCTGCTGTGCCAGGGCGCAACCGGTCCCAGGACCCCATCGTCCCATCCACCACATCTGCAGCAACACCAACAGCTACGCAGACCCCTGCCGTTACGGCCTGTGCGTCCTCCACCACCACCACCAGTGGTGCCTGCAACACTCCCCCTGTCACAGAGGATGACCACACCACCAACTGAGGAGGGAAGGGAGAGGATGCGGGTGCCCACAGTGGTGAGTCAATAGGTCCTTGGCAGCAGGGCAGGTGGGAGGGGCAGGATCACTCACAGACAATCAGCGCCTAGGACCGAAGCCCTGGACAACATAAACAGAGTCCTTGGGCATATGAACGGGCCCAGGGCCAGTCAGAAGAAGATTGCCGCAAGCTCCTCCTGCTGATGAGGTCCATGGACACCCACATGGGACAAATTTTGGACCTCTTGGGCCAGCTAGTGGCAGACAGGCCTGCGCCACAAACAACATCTCCACCTCCCCCTGCTGGGACGCAGGATGACAGTTCAACATCCTCCCCTGTGACCACAGAGAGGGGTGAGTATTCAGACCCCACTGGCCCTACAGCACAGGCCCCCACTGCAAAGCGACGAAGGGCCATCCCAAGAAATCCCTAGGAGTATTCCATGGCCAAGCACCTGCAAAACGTCAGACACGGAGCCAGCCATGATGGCAACCCTCTTTACTACTGCATTGACTTTTTGGACTGTCCTTCCCCACACTGCCTTGTAAATGGCATCTGTCTGTTGGACTAGGTCACCACATCAATGTGGTGACTACTCGATTCTCTCATTTACCATAACTCTCAACTCACTGCTTCACTAATCACCCCTATGTAAATGTCCCCCCCACCATTGAAAATTGAAAATAAATACTCCTTACACACATGTGGTCCTGCTCCGTCTTTATTCCAGGATGTGCAGTCTTCACCATGAGCACAAGGTACCAGGAGTATGGAATGTATGTAGGCAAGGAGAGGCTGAAGGGACCTAGGAAAACACAACAGAACAGCATTCACTAGTCTGGGTGTGGCATCACAGACATCACACAACACTTGTCATCAGGGTACTCCAATCTGCACACATTACAATGAGCAACAGTACCGACAAACATCCTGTATCTGTGCCAAACTACCCTGTCCCAGAAACATTGGCAGCAGGCACTGAGCCGACAACAGGCTGCAGTCACAAAGTTCACATAGACCTTCACAACAACAGCAACATCATCAGACAGTGGGTCCATAGTACATTGTCACTCACCTTCAAGTGAAGTAGCGGTTGATGAGCTGTTTACGCAGGTCAACACCTTCCTCCTCTCCACTGTCCTCGTCACTGGACATGGGTTGGTTTGCAGGCGGGGGCATTTGCTGCTCATCAGCATCCAGGAGCAGGGGGATCTCCTTGCGAATGGCTGGGTTGTGGAGCATGCAGCATGCCACTACAATCTGGCACACCTTCCCGGGCGAGAACATCAGTGCACCTCCGGTCTTGTACAGGCAGCGAAACCGTGACTTCAGGAGACCGAAAGTACGCTCCACCACACGACGTGTCCTTCCATGGGCATCATTGTAGCGGACTTCGGCTGGTGTCCTGGGATTCCGCAGTGGGCTCAGCAACCAAGGACGATTGGGATATGCAGAGTCACCTAGGTGTGAGGAACACAGAGAAACCTTGTAATGACACTGTGTCAGAGGACTGCATGTCACACACACAGCACGCTATTTGACTCTGCATACTCACCCACAATCCATGCATGCTCAGGAAGCAGATTAGCCATCAGCTGTGGTACAATGCTGTTACGCATGATGTATGAGTCATGGGCTGAGCCGGGAGAATTTGGCACACACGTGCAAGATGATCATATCTGCCTGGCACACCACTTGCACGTTGATGGAATGGAAATGTTTCCAATTCCTGTAGATGTGCTCATGTGCCTGTGGTGGAACTAGCCCAACATGGGTGCAATCAATGGCACCAACAACATGGGGGATGTGTCCAAGGGCATAGAAATCTCTCCTCACAGCTGCCAATTCAGGCCCCCTGGGGAAATGGATATATCTGTCTTTGTAGATCATCATAGCGGACAGGACATCACGCAGCACCATGCTGAACATAGGTTGCGACATGCCAGCTGCGCTAGTCACCGTGTTCTGGAATGATCCAGTGGCAAAAAAATGCGGGGCTGCCATCACCTTAGACGTCGGGGTGAAAGCTGTTGGATATTTTCTGCGAGGCTGCAGGTGGGGCTCCAACATAGCACAAAGGTTCTGTAGGGTGGCTCTATCCAGACAGAATTTCCGGATGATCTCCTCATTCTCCATGTCTGCGAGCACTGTGAAGGGACGATGTAGATTTGGTCTCCTCCTAGTTGAGATGAAAGTGTACACATGTCAATGCAATACACCGTGAGATGTGCACAACCTCTTATGTTTTGACTGACACAACGCCAACACAATTGAGTTACAGATCAGCTTACATGTAGAGACACCTTCAGCTACACTACTTGTACACTTGTCCCCTTTCACACAGCAAGTACCTCCGAAACAACATCTGAGTATGAGAATGCACATAGGGATATGGCCACATCTAGCATGGTCACGCATGAGAGTATTTCATCCAGCATATGTGTTAAAATACAACACTACTGTCTCATACCTAGCTGCTGTACCTGCCACACCTTCAGGTGTAAGTTGAACATGGCACATATCAACAATACAATTACCACAGGCTGAGCATAAACAACACATGTGTGCATGATCCCATAAAAGTAGACATTCAAATATGCACATTGTTCATTGAGACAGACATCACTGGGATTGTCACAGCACTATCACACATTGACATGTGTACACCATGGAGAGTCCATAACAACACTGTTCGGTGTACATGCCCATCAATCTTACAAGTGACATGTGAGGGAGTACATGCCAATGTACTAAATCACATACACAAACTTGCCATGTGTAGTCAGTAGTGGTTTAAATGTAACATTGGCATTGTGTGCAAAATGATGTGCCATTGTTCATGTGGCCACTGTGCACTGTTGAGAACTGCTCATTGGCCATTGGCACAGCATGATGTGTCCATAGGTGCTGTCAAAGTGCTCCGCCACCCAATTCACTGTCACCCATGTCAATGTATGGCACCCAAATCGTGGGAGCTATCACCTGGCACTAGCGGTGTGTCACTGCCAATGCCCAAGACACAATCGCGGTAGTGCTAGATATATATAAGTTGCCAAATGGCGTTTGGCATGCTACGCCACCCAAATCACAGTCATAAGCACCAATGTATGTCACCCAAATCGTGGTAGCTACCGCCTGGCACCAGCGGTGTGTCACTGCTAATGCCCAAGACACAATTGCGGTAGTGATAGATATATATGAGTTGCCAAATGGCGGTTGGCATGCTCCGCCACCCAAATCGCGGTAATAGGCACCAATGCATGGCACCCAAATCGCGGTAGCTACCGCCTGGCATGAGCGGTGGGTCATTGCCAATGCCCAAGACACAATCGCGGTAGTGATAGGCATATACACATGGTGAAATGGTGGTGGGCATGATACGCCACCCAAATCACGGTCATAGGCACCAATGTAAGGCACCCAAATTGTGGTAGCTACCGCCTGGCACCAGCGGTGGGTCACTGCCATGGACCATGGCCTTACAGCCAATGGGAACCGCAATCGCGGTAGCCTAATGCATTTTTGAACATCACGGTAGGTGTGCTCCAACACCGCGGAGCCAGTCATTGGATGCAATTGAAAGATGCACCACCGCGGTAGCGCCCGCCTGGCCCCTGCGGTGTGTCACCGCCATGGGCCATGCCCTTACAGCCAATGGGACCCGCAATCGCGGTAGCCTAATACATTTTTTAACATGGCGGTAGGCGTGCTCCAACACCGCGGAGCCAGTCATTGGATGCAATTGCAAGATGCACCACTGCGGTAGTGCCCGCCTGGCCCCTGCGGTGTGTCACCGCCATGGATCATGTCCTTACAGCCAATGGGAACCGCAATCACGGTAGCCTAATGCATTTTTTAACATCGCGGTAGGCGTACTCCACCACCGCGGAGCCGGTCATTGAATGCATTTGAAAAAGGCAGACCTGGAACACCAATTGCAGCAGCTTAGAACCACTGAAACAACCCCAGGGGGCTATATATGTATGGGAGAGAGCCTCACATTTCCACTGCTCCAACAGTCTGCTGCCTGGGACCCCTCATCTGCTGCTGCCTCCAGGGACTGCTGCCTTAGACCCCTCACCACACACTGCCGCTGCTGCTGCCTCCAGGGACTGCTGCCTGAGACCCCTCACCACACACTGCCGTGGCTGCTGCCTCCAGGGACTGCTGCCTGAGACCCCTCACCTGCTGCTGTCTCCAGGGACTGCTGCCTGAGACCTCTCACCTGCTGCTGCCTCCAGGGACTGCTGCCTGAGACCCCTCAACACCCACTGCCGCTGCTGCTGTCACATGGCCACAGTGATGGCAAGGACTGAGAAGATCCGGGCCAGTCCCTTCACCAGCGAGGAGCTGGAGGTCCTGGTGGATGAGGTGCTCACACAATATCCAAGGCTATATGATGCCCCAAATGTTGTGGTAAGTCTTCAACAGTGGGAGTGAGATTGCAGGGGGGGCACACATGTAGTTGATCCGATGCAGTATGTGCCTGAGAGTGGGGTTTGTGTCATGCACTGCCTAACATGCTGTCTCCAGGGATAAGGGGTGTGTAGCCTCTATCACACGTTTCCCTGCCTGCACATCAAGATTGGAGGGACATGTATTGTCTTGTCAGCCATACAGTGACGCAGCAATTTGGTAATGCAGGAGTCAGGACAGTGATTGCTTATGTGACTGGCTGTGTGGGTCCCTGTTGTCCATCTCAGTGCGAGCCCACCTGGCCTGCATAGTCACCGCCCAAAATGACAAGGACACATCACTGAATGTACAGAGTGTTACGTGTGTCTTTTTTCATTACTCTCCATCAATGAGCCATCTCAGCCCTGTAGATTGCACACAACAGACCTTGTGAGAAGGCTGTGTGTTTGTGAGATCATGTACCTCAATGTGACATCCTTGACACAGTGAGCCATTCACAGGGTAAGGACATTGGGGGCTGTGCAGTGTTGAACACAGTGAGTCTACCCCAAACATATGTTGATATGTAATGTATGTCTTGCTCTATCTCAAAAAGTAGATAGAGACTACACATGGCTTTCTGTGCTGGCATCCTGCATGTGTATGAGATGGGCAGGTACTGTGTCCACCCTCACACCTGCATGCATGTACGTGTTGTTCTCCCATGATGATGTACCATGTGCAATGCATTCTTGTCTCTGTTAGACATATCTGTGGATTTTGGATGAGTCAATATCATGCTACTGTCCTGAGAGATTTTGGTACATAACACTGTGTCACTGATGTTTTCCCCTCTTGTCTCCCATGCCTGCAGCTAAAAGTACACCAGTGTAAGGCCGTGTGGAGGGCCATTGCAAGCAAGGTGTGGGCTCTGGGTGTCTCCCACAAGAGGTGGGATGACATCTGCTGGCTGAGCAAGAACTTGGCGGAGATGACACTGGGGCTGCTCCCTCAGACTGGCAGGTTGGCACGGTGCAGCATGACACCACTAATGGCCCGCATCTTTGCCGTGACACAGCCTGAGCTGGATGCACAATTGAAGGAGCATCAGCAGCAAACTAGGGGTGAGTATCCTAGGAAAGGTGACTTTGGCTGTGAGTGGCTGCATGTGTATACAGCGTGGGCCAGCGCTGAGCTATGTGATGTTGGTAGTGTGATGCAGTGGCTTGTAAGTGGCCTCTGTGCTGGGTGCAGCTATCATGTATTTGCCCTACCTGTACTTCCTAATGTAATATGAGTACTGGGCATTTACATAGCATTCTGAGTCGTGGTCTTCAGTTATCGTCTGCATTGGGGTAGTCTGGGAAATCACATGGAAGGGAACGGCAGTGTGCCCAATCTGAGTGTGCTTTCATCAATGCATGCATTGCCTGACCTCAGATTTGTGAGGCTTAGACATCTGATGCCAATGTGCAACTGTAGTTGTGCCCCAAAGTACAACATGGTTGATGGCATAGGCTCATGGCCATTGTGGAATGTCATGTTGGAGTCTGTATCTGTTATGTCCCTTTCTGTTCCATCCAGATCTGACTGTGGCAACATGTTGTAGGGTTCATCCTTGCCCCCATCAGGGCCCTAGGTCCGCTCTGAGCTATTTGAGTATCTGGTTGAACGTGGGGCCACCATGGTCATCACATGACTCACTTATGCCTGGTTTTCTTGTGTACATGCACTGTTCGAGTTAAAAATTGAGGTTGCACAATGTTATTGCACAGGGCGGTGTGCAACATGTCGATTGCTTCATCTTCAGTGATGCTTTGTTTGCATATGTTTGTTCTGTGGCTGCCACTGAACTGACCCTACATCTCTCTCTCTCATGCAGCATCTCCCGTGGGCACGGAGGGACAGGGGACAGACACCAGTGATGAGTCATCAAGCACAACAGCTGCACAGGAGCACAGTGACACAGATGTGACCAGCGCCTCGGAGGGGGACAGGAGTCTGATGGAGCAATCACAGCTAAAGACGCAAAGCTCAACTCCATCTGACACCAGCGGTCACGCATCCATGTTGGCGGGCACAGGGAACGTGGACTTTGCCTCCTCTTCCACCATACAGCATACAGTGCCCACCCTCCCACCTACTTCCACTAGTGCTGCCCGTGTTTGCACCAGTAAGAAGGGAAGAGTGTCCTTCACCCCAGGCACCGCTGCACCTGCCCCTGTCCCCCCTGCTGCCATCAGTGCTGAGTCTGTGGACCTTTTGCCCAGCTGTGTGTGGGCCAGACAGCTATCCTCAATGCCTTCATAGACCACGACAAAAAATTGGCACAGGTGGTTGCTTTCATGGAGGGCATACATTCAGACGTGGGTGGGCTACACCGGACTGTCCAGTCTTTGTCCTCTGCAGTGACGGCAGCCCTTCAACTGGCACAATCTCAGAGTCCAGCTCCAGTCCCTTTGTCCACCTCCCTGCCAGTGGCCACATCTGATGATAGTGAACACGCACCACAGACATCTTATCTTATCTTATCTTAATGTTTTGGTAAAGCGCTACAGCTGCCCCGGCAATGAGGCGTCCCGGCGCTGAAACCCAGATCCGATCCTGAGCTAAAGGGTCCGAGGACAGAGGAAAATTACAGGCAAGGGAATAGAAGAGTTTTCACTGCCTTCCGGAAAGCAGATAGGTTGTCTATCGCGCGAATATGATGTGGTAGGTCGTTCCACATCTTGGCTCCCAGGAACCTAAAGGAGCGTCCGCCCATGCGGCAGAGTTTTATGCGTGGGACGCAGAGAAGGTTTTGGTTGGAAGATCTAAGGTTCCGTGACGGCGCATAGGGAGTGAGAAGGGGTTGAAGCAGAGGGGGAGTGTTAAGTTTGAGAATTTTGAAGGTCATGATGAGGGTCTTAAACTTGATTCTGGAGTCAACCGGAAGCCAATGCAGTTTACTGATGGTTGCTCTGGCTGAGCATCTGCGGGGAAGGCCGACCAGAGTTCTGGCGGCCGAGTTCTGCACGCGTTGGAGTCGTGCTAACTCACATTTGTTGGCGCCAAGAAGGAGTACATTGGCATAGTCTAGACGCGAGAGGATGGTGGCTTGGATGATGAGTTGGCGGGTCTTTGCGTCAAAGAAGTCTAGTATGTGGCTAAGGCTTCTCAGTAAGCCAATGCAGGTGCCGGCAACTTTCTTGGTGTGAGCTCGAAAGTTGAGTGAGTCGTCCATCCAGACACCCAAGTTTTTCACTAGGGTTTTGGGGGGAGGGATGGTACCAAGTGAGGATGGCCACCAGTGCTCATTCCAAAGGCTGGTGTTTTTGCCAAGGAGAAGCACCTCTGTTTTTCCGCCGTTGAGTTGTAAACAGTTTGTGGTCATCCATTGAGCGACCGCAGAGAGTCCATTTTTGAAATTAGAGGAACGGTTGGAAGGTCCGTCTGAGAGGGCGATGACCAGTTGTGTATCGTCAGCGTACGATACCAATGTCAAGCCCCATTCTTTGGCTACTGCCGCTAGAGGCTGAACATAAAGATTAAAAAGAGAGGGGCTTAGCGCAGAGCCCTGCGGGACTCCCTGTTCAATAGGGTGGGGTTTAGATAGAAAGGGGGGGGCAGAGACTCGGAAGGACCTGTTGTCGAGGAAGGATCTGAACCACTCCAAGGCATGGCCCGTTACTCCAAAAGTCTCCAGACGTTTAAGAAGGATGACATGGGATACCGTGTCAAAGGCCGCGCTGAGATCCAGAAGGATCAGCGCAGCACCTTGACCGGCATCCAAGATCGTCCGGAGATGCTCTGTGGTGGCTAAGAGAGCAGACTCAGTGCTATGGCCTGGTCTGAACCCATTTTGAGATGGGTCCAGAATGTTGTTTTTGACCATATGTTGGGATAGAGCGCTGTTAACATGCGCTTCAGCGAGTTTGGAGAGCCATGGAAGCAGGGAGATTGGACGAAAGTTCTCCGGTTTAGATGGGTCTAGGGTGGGTTTCTTGATGATAGGCGAGACCCACGCTTGCTTCCAGGCAGATGGTACACACGCTGAAGTAAAGGAGAGGTTCAGGATGGCGGTTAACGCTGGTAGGAAGAAGTCGATTGAATCTAGGAATTGAGCCGGGCGCATAGGGTCTGCGGGGGAGCCAGATTTGATTTTATTGCAAAGTTTAATAAGAGTATCTTTGGAAATTTCTGGGATGTAGGTCAAGGTCGAGTAGCTAAAAGGAGCGGAGGGATAGCTGATGGTATTAGGGTCATGCTGGGGGAAGGAGGTGTAGATTTTCTGCACTTTGTCAACGAAGAACTTAGCAAGTTCTTCGCACTGTTGCTCAGAGGAGATCATAGGGGGGGGGTGTTTTGCTGCTCTGTAGTTCTTGTACGAGTTTGAAAATTTCTTTCGCGGGGGTGGGACTAGTTTCAATTTTGTCGGCGTAGAAGGCGGTCCGTGCAGCACGGATGGCTTTATGATACGTTTTTTGTAGCAGAAGGTATTTAGTTTTGTCTTCTTTATTGTATTCCCTACGCCAAAGGCGTTCTGCCTTTTTACACTCTTTTCGTAGATTTTTGAGTGTGTCGTTGTACCAGGGGTTCGATGGCGAGTTACGACCTTTTGTCCATTTAGCAGGGATAAGACTGTCTAGTCCGCCCGTAATCCACTCGTGAAACACGCTGTAGATAGTGTTGATGTCAGCGTTAGAGTCAGGGTGAAAATCCCCTAATGTCTTGTGTAGGTCATCATGAGACAGTTTATGCCACGGTCTTTTTAAACGGCTGGTCGGTGCCGTGTTGTGCCTGCTTTTGTTGACCGGAATGGCTAATTTAATAAGGGAATGATCTGTCCATCCCATAGGAAGGGGTGGCTCTGAGGTGAGTTTTTCTAAGTTGGAGAAGACTGGGTCTAGGATGTGGCCGGCTAAGTGAGTTGAAGTGGAGATGAAGGGGTTGAGTTGCAGTGCAGAGAGATCTGCAAGGAGCGTATTGATCGTGGAGTCGTTAAGTAGATCAAAGTGGAGATTAAGGTCTCCTAGAATGGTGAAATTGGGGTTTTTGGTGATTAAAGAGGTTGTTGAGTCAAGGAGGGCCTCAATGAATTTTGAGGAGGGGCCAGGTGGGCGGTAGATGTAGAGACCCGACACGGTGAAGTTGGGAGTTATGGTAATTTTGAAGTTGGCGCATTCAGAGTCTACCAGATTTTCCCTGACAAAAGAACAAGAGAGCGTTTTTTTGTGGATTATAGCGAGACCGCCTCCTCTGCCCTTTCTGTTAATGGCCGACATCTGGTAGTCGTCTGGTAGAGTAAGATTGGGAATGGTGGAGGTGCCATCGCAAAGCCATGTTTCGCAGAGGAAGAGGATATCTGGATTTTCATCCAGTATTAGAGTGTTAACCTCTAGGTGGTGTTTAACTAGTGATCTGACATTGAGGTGGAGTATCGTGATGAAGGTGGTTATGTCCGGACCTAAAAACTGTCGGACGGCGTGGGGTTTGATGGTGGAGAAACTGCAGGTTTGGCATTGTAGGCAGGTAAGACCAGGCTTACCTGTAATGTTTACGCAAGATCTTCCGGGGTTCCAGCTATGAAGCGTCTTACTGTCATAGGCAAGGAATGGAAATGATATTTGGCCAGGGGGTCTGGCGAGAGGCGATGACTTGGCGATGACGGGCGCAGACGGGCTTGCCTTAGGCGCGCCTTCGGCGCGCAAACGGCGCTCCCGCTGCGCTCGTCCGCTGCGCTTCCTATACAGGCACATATCAAGGGAGGGAGGGGGCGTGGCCTGAAGGGGGCGGAGTCAGCGCGCACGCCTGGGAGATTGGCAGCAGCTGAGAAGCGCGAGGTGGGCGCGTCAGCTCAAGGGCAGCTGTGCGCTGAAGCAATGGGGCGCTTAGGTGAGTGTTGTAATCTTTAAAAAACACAGAAAACAGTGACACCACACAAAGCAAGGAAATAGTGGGATAATACAATTTTAAAATTTTTCGAGTACCTCCAGCTCCCGGCTTCCGCCTCAGGACTGGGTCAAAGGTTTGCTCGTTGCCGCTGGGAGTCAGCGGTTTAAGTATAGCCAGCAGGGGGCGTGGCCTGAAGGGGGCGGAGTCAGCGCGCACGCCTGGGAGATTGGCGGCAGCTGAGAAGCGCGAGGTGGGCGCGTCAGCTCAAGGGCAGCTGTGCGCTGAAGCAATGGGGCGCTTAGGTGAGTGTTGTAATCTTTAAAAAACACAGAAAACAGTGACACCACACAAAGCAAGGAAATAGTGGGATAATACAATTTTAAAATTTTTCGAGTACCTCCAGCTCCCGGCTTCCGCCTCAGGACTGGGTCAAAGGTTTGTTCGTTGCCGCTGGAAGTCAGCGGTTTAAGTATAGCCAGCAGGGGGCGTGGCCTGAAGGGGGCGGAGTCAGCGCGCACGCCTGGGAGATTGGCGGCAGCTGAGAAGCGCGAGGTGGGCGCGTCAGCTCAAGGGCAGCTGTGCGCTGAAGCAATGGGGCGCTTAGGTGAGTGTTGTAATCTTTAAAAAACACAGAAAACAGTGACACCACACAAAGCAAGGAAATAGTGGGATAATACAATTTTAAAATTTTTCGAGTACCTCCAGCTCCCGGCTTCCGCCTCAGGACTGGGTCAAAGGTTTGCTCGTTGCCGCTGGGAGTCAGCGGTTTAAGTATAGCCAGCAGGGGGCGTGGCCTGAAGGGGGCGGAGTCAGCGCGCACGCCTGGGAGATTGGCGGCAGCTGAGAAGCGCGAGGTGGGCGCGTCAGCTCAAGGGCAGCTGTGCGCTGAAGCAATGGGGCGCTTAGGTGAGTGTTGTAATCTTTAAAAAACACAGAAAACAGTGACACCACACAAAGCAAGGAAATAGTGGGATAATAATTCGAGTACATCAAGGGAAAGATACAGCACACGCAGCACACAGCAGCCCAAGTGGTCCAGGGCACAGACACCATCCCCACAGAAAACTAAAGCCACCCAGAGAGCAAAGAAAAAAGCCCGTCAGGTGACACCAAGGGCCACAAAGCCAAGAAGCAGACCTCAGGGTCACATGCCTCAGAGGCATCCCCAGCCAAGGACTCCCCTGTCCCAAAAGTGTCTCGCAAAAACAAGCAGACAGTTTCTGTGCCCACTGAGAAGGTTGTGCCTGCTAAGAGTACACACAAGAAGAGCTCCAAGGCAGATTCACCCACAACCTCGACTCCCATCCAAAGCCCAGTGCAGCAAGGAAAGAAGGGCACTGTAGGGGGTACACCTGGTAAACAGGGGATTGAGGGGCAAAGGCAAGGGCAGGCCACCGCCTGCACCTGATTCAGCTTTGGTGGTGAGTGTGCCTGTTGTGTCCACTCCACTTCCCATTAATCCCAAGACAGGGAAGCCATTTAGAGACCCAAGAAGTGGAAAGGCACCCCTCCACAATCTCCCATCCACACTGTGTCTCACGTCAGCATGACTCCACCTCCACGTGCCACTACACCACCTGGTCCAAGCAGACCTTTGGCGTCCTAAGTCACTGATGCCTCTACCTCAGCTGGGCCTCTCTCTCACCGGTCAAGTACTCCAACTGCCCCCGACACACAGCCGACTCCCAGTCCGACTGCTAGCCAATTCTGAGTGGTGGTCACCCTCACACACCTGTCTCTCCCACAGCAGTGCCTATACTGCCCATTGTTACCCCCCTGACTGTGTTGCTGACCCTGGCAGGCTACAGTCGCACACATTCCCTGTGCAGCTTCTCATGGACATACTTTGCACTTTGTATTGGCCACTGGCCTTGTTGCTCCTTGCTGTGTTAAACTATTCCCTGTGCAGCTTCTCATGGACATGCTCTGCACTTTGTATTGGCCACTGGCCTTGTTGCTCCTTGCTGTGTTAAACTATTCCCTGTGCAGCATCTCAAGGACATACTCTGCACTTTGTGCTGGCCACTGGCCTTTCTCTTGTTTAATATTGGTGCCTATCTGTGCAATATGTGAATAAAGATAGTTGCTCCTTGTCACAGGGCCAGTGTTCCCAGGGGGCACGTTAACAAGGTCAATATACTGGTGGGAGGCACAACCTGATCATTCACCTTTCTTTTCCATACAGCAAGACGAATGGCTGTCAACGTCACAAGAAGATTGTGAGATTCCCGCAGGTTACTATACCTTTAACTGGAATGACAAAGAGGACGACTCCGCCCTCTGTCGTGACGTGGCAGGCGCCACTCCAACAAGAGACGACGGATCCCGTAAGGGTGTGTGTTTGTTCACCGGAGAACGAGAGGAGCGAGGGAGTGAAGAGATCGGAAGCCAAATCGAGGAGAGAGGAGAAGGAGAACGATGAGGAATGCGAATTCCATCTGGCGAAGTAGACATTGGGAGTCCGAAGGCGTCAGGAGAGTCAAGGGGCTACCAGGATTGCGCTTCACCCAGCCACGCTCCCAGAGGAGCGTGGCTAACCCAGGTATGCAAGCGGTTCACGGGTTGGGTAAGGAGGTGGAAGAAACCGGACGCTTAGGGGGAATAGCCTCCCGCCTGAGTCCTGTGTATTTCACTATCCCACCTCTGCACTACCACTTCCCCGTTTAAGGCTTCGTCACTCGTTTGGAGGTGTCCCTTCACTACCCTTCCCTAGAGCACGTAACCAAACCTGACACTCACCCACTTTCTCTCAATTTCCTTTTTTGCCTCGAGCAATCACATGTCGTGGACCAAGGCTGGAATCCTAGAGACCT
The DNA here is from genome assembly GCF_964204655.1 of Triturus cristatus. Classification (NCBI taxonomy): domain Eukaryota; kingdom Metazoa; phylum Chordata; class Amphibia; order Caudata; family Salamandridae; genus Triturus; species Triturus cristatus. Next base: position 679,540,240 of record NC_140583.1, read on the forward strand.
TAAAAATACGCCTGGAAGACGCAGAGAGAAGGAGACAGGATACCGGGAGCCCAAGACCAGTCCCATTACCTTGTTGTATTGTGTATATATCCTGGCATCAAGAAAGAAATACGTATTCCATAAAATAAAACCTGCACTAAAACCACAAGGAGTTGTGCCCATTCATACCGACCCGCTAATACTCCTGTTGTCTGTTTTGTCAGTGTCCTTACTGAATAAAGTTTTTGCTGTGTGTATATGGTTTACTGTGCCACATGCTCTGTATGCCACTTCAACATTGCCAATGGCTTGTCTCACTTCTTCTAGTTTTGACAGGGGTGACAGGGACTTCAGTTCTTCCTGACTCTGATACTTGTGGGTGCAATGATGGTGGTTTTAGATCAAATACCGTTCTCATTATCATTCTTTGTTCCTGTTAGCTATATTGTACACATGTCAGGTTTGGGGGCACTGCCAGCACATAGTGGGATTCTATCCACAGGATTGCAGGCAGGCTGGCGAGGGTCAACATGTATGTGTGTTCTTACTTTATGTGTGCCCAGCAGTGTAGGTGTATAGTCATCTTGTGATGGTCAGTCATCCTAGTCACTTGGCTTGCTTTCAATGTGTGCACTTGGGTGGTCAAGAAGTGTGCAGTGTGAAAGGGGTGAATTTGTTGGGAGTGTTGATGTGTGTGTGCCCCTGCAATGTCAACTACATACATGTGTCACCCATGAGGGGAGTGCCTGTTTGTGTGATTGATCAGCCCTGTGCTTGTGCTTGTGTGCACATGTGTGTGTTGTATGTTGTGCACTGTGCGGTGTGTTGGTGTGTCCTTTCAGTTTTGGCTGACTGCTACTTGTTGTTTTTGGCAATTGTGAGTATGTAGAGTATGTGACTGGCAAGTCAGTGTTGTGTTTTGTTGATCATCCATGTGTCATGATGTTGTTTGTGGTCACTGTGCATACCTGCTCAACCACACTGACATTGTGGGTGTGATTTTCTCATGCATTGCTGTCACATGGGGCTTTATTGCCTCCAGTATGGCATGTGGTGTGTGGTGTCATACCATCCCCTATCTGTGCTTCAGATGCCTATCCATTGTGAGTCTGCACTCCATCTATTTGTATATGGTACACTCCTGCCATGTCCACTACTGATGTACACAACACCTCACTTTCATGTCAGCTGTCCCCTTGTGTTGCCTGTGTGTGCGCCTCCCCATCACTTCATTTATGGCACTGTGCTTTGCGGTGCTGATCTTTGCACAGTAGCAATGTGCCACTCAGGACATTTTCCCAATTGGTTATATGTCATTTTCATGTACTGTTCAGCAGTCATGGTTGCTCATATGCAGTTCAACTGTTTGTGCTGCACAGTCCTCTGGTCAGGTTGTTTCCACTTTGGTGTCCCAGACTTGTGCATCTGTGGGTGTTGGGTTAGGTGTATGTGTGTTTGCTGAGGTACTGCTGGACTTCCAGAGTGTGATGTTGTCGGTGTGCTGTTTTGATTGTTGTTGTGGGTGTTCATGGTGTGTCACTCATATCTGTGTGGGACTGGTATGTGTTGTGTGCACACACTGCTTGTCGTGCATGCATTGCTGTGAGTGTATGTTGCCTTGTCCTTGCCTGGTGTGCATCCCCTAATGTGTTTGATATGGGATTTATTGGCAGGTGCATCTGTTGTTTGTTTGATGTGGCTGTGTGCAGTGTTTGCGCTGTGTTGCCTCTTGCAGATGACAGATGCTCTGTGTGTGGTGTTCTATTTGCATGTCAGTGTGTGTGTTATGTTGGTGTGGTGTGTTTCATTCAGATGTGTGTTGCCAGTGTGGTGTACCTTACTTGTGTGTCTGTCACATGATATTAGGTCTATTCTAGTTCCTGTGCTTGTGTTAGATGCGTCCTTGGTGTTTTCTCCTCTCATATTTGAGCTGTCTCTTGTCATTCTTGTGCATGTGCAGGCACGTGGTACACTGTGACATCATGTTGACTTGATGGGTGGTGTAGTATGTCTGTCTGTGTGTCATTGTAGGCCCATTTCTCCCAGTTTGTGTCCATGATTGTCTTGTGATGGTGCACTTCTTGTCTGTGTTGTGGTATGTTGTGTGTGCATTGTTCCTGACTGATGGGGTTGTGCGCTCTTGTTCTGTCTGTGCTCCCATTGCCTTTCCACAGTTTGGCTGCACAAGTCATATCTGGTCTTGTTGTGGTTCTGTGTGTGTTTTTGTTGAGTTATGTGTTTGTCTGTAGTTTTTGTGCAGACATTGGTTCTGGCATCCCTGTGTGTGTGTGTGATGTTTGTAGATACCCCCAGGTAGTGTGATTGTTTGTCTGTGTATGGACTGGACATTGTTGACACCCTTCTGTGTGTCTGACACTGGTGTTGTGTGCTGCAGGAGTGAGGAGGTTATGAGTGAAGATTCCTACTTGTGTTTGACAGTCATGGAGTGTGTCAATGGGCCCTGTGTGTAGTGCTGCTGACATACTCCTGTCAAGTAGTTAGATACATATGTGTGGCTGGTCACAGTTTGACTTCAGGGCCTTCCTTTCATCCCTGTGCCTATACAAGGGTTGCCTTGCTGTCTCCCTGAGTTGTTGCATTGAGGTGACTGTGGTTTGACTTCACTCACTGTGCGAGCCATGTGTGATTTGATGGACTGAGGGCGTTGTTATATGTTCCTTGTCTTGCATGTGATGTACACATGCTTGGTGGTTATCTCCTTGGCCTTCCATTTGTGTGACCTTACTTTAGCTTTCCTATATGTTGTACTCCATTGCTACTGGCATGTGGTCCGTGTATGTGGCTGTGTGTCAGTGTGGGGTATGTCTGTGTGACTTGGCAGGCTGTGTGTCCAGTGGAGTGATTGTTCATTATCTGTGTGTGTTCATTTTGTGCTTGGAATCAATTTTCTTGCCATGTGTGTGGTGTTGTGGTGGTGTGTGGGTTGCCCTGGGCCTGTGCTTCTGTGCTGTGTGTTCCTCTGCAGCCACTCCTGCTGTGGCTGTCTCCATAGTTGTTTGGTGTGTGGTGCAGGGTGTGGGTTCACCTGGCTTGTTGTTGCGCATGGGGGAGCACAGAAGGGGCACATGGCATGTCCCTTCACGTTGGCAGGGGGCTTTGTGTGTGGAGGGTGGAGGTGTGGCCCTGTGGTCTTTGTGCACTGCCCATGCCTGGCGCTGGCCCTGCCTTCTGCATTGTGTGCATGTTTTCCCACGTCTCCACCGCTGCGGTGATGTGACCGGGACATTACTTCATGATCGCGGTAGATGGGTGACCTGGATGCGGAGGGGTGATTAGGTGACAGGTAGGACATGTGTGGGTACACTTGTGGATGTGTTCCTGTCCCCACCAGGGTGTCTGGTGTGGACAGGAACCCTATATCAGCCCTGGAGTTGTGTGCTGTGGTTGTGTGCGAGATTGTGTTATTGCGTACCTGCGTCGTCGTCCGCGACGGTTCATGAGTTGCTGGTAATGTATCAGGTACAGCACCGGGAAGATGTGTAGGGCTGGATCCATTGCGGTCGGGACCAGGTGGAAGGGACCGGGACTCTGGTTTCGCCCTCCGCTGTCGAGCTTCCGTCGTCTCTGGTTGGGTGGTTTCTCCGCTGCGGTGCGACTGGATGTTTGGGGCATCCTGATTTGTACAACAGACGGGACGTCATTCTGCACGGCGGTGAGTCTCCATTGGCTCCCACCACCGCGGTGGCGGGCGCACTTTGATGGCGGTTCAATGGGCTATGTTTGGCCATACTAATATGGTGGACGTGAGAACCGCTGCTGGCGTGCGGAAAAAAGGATTTTCCGCCACCGCCAGCACCGTGGTGGTGCCTCCGCCCGCCATACTAATAGATCCCTTAGTATCACTCATGTTAGTCTGTATCAATCTTGAGACACTGGCGTTGACAGTACCTATTTAAGTTGCACTTTCCAAAGGAGGTCTCACTGAACTCATCGGCACAACTTTTATTGGCTGGACTGTGCACACAGCAGGAAAGTTTTATCTGTGGAGGTTTCTGCTTGTTCACCAACTTCAATCTCTTCGGGTTTCAAAACAGCGGTTCAGAAATTGTCTGCCAAACAGCAGACATTTTAACTTTAGGTTAAAAAAAACCTATTTTCAATGCTGAGATAATGGTTCAAGAGTTAACATCAAATTGATTGTGCATCCCATTTCAAGTGACAAATTCACCATTATCTTTTCAGCACATCTTAAACAGCTGAAACAGGTGTCTTTGCTTATTTAAGAGTCTTATATAACGCTGGCCAGACCCAAAGGTATCAGAGCGCTTTACAACATTTATCATGATGCACACGGGAACACATTGTTTCAATAAACAGCACTGTCTCGTGTTGAATCTGGTTGAGGCCTGGAGGGGATCATAGAATTGAATCAAAAGACAGGTGATATATATGCTTTCTTGTTAAGGTGGTTAGATTATCCGCTGGACAAGATTCCTGTGGCAGAGGTACTCTGTCTCACTGGGTGGTTACCATCCAGTTATATGAGTTTGGTTGAGGAAGAGGGCTTTGAGCTGTCTTTTGAAGTTTTTGAAGGAAGGGTTGGTCCTGACATGGACTGGGATGGAGTTCCAAATTTTAGCAGTGTTTCCAGAGAAGGAGCGTGATAAGGTTTTTTGATTGCGTGTTTTGGGAGGAATGAGAAGTAGTGTGTTTGTGCTCCTGAGATTCCTCCGCTGGCCTGTCTTTTTGAGTTTGGATGCGAGGTAGGCAGTTTACCAGTGTGAAGAGCTTTGTAAGTGAGACATGCAGTTCTGAAGTTTTAGCGGACTTCAATAAGGCGCCATTTTAGTTCTCGTAGAGAGGGAGAAATGTGGTCGTATTTCTTTACTCCGGTGACCATCCTAACAGCTGCATTTAGCGTTGTTTGGAGGGGGGGCTAAGTGAGATTTTGCCATGCCTGTGAGGGTTGAATTCCTGTAGTCCAATATGGACAGAATCAAAGATTGTGTGGCCTGTTTAAGGTCATTGGGAGTGATGAAGGGTTTGAGTTTGTTGAGTAGTTTTAGGTTGTAGAATGCGCTCTTTGCAGTGCTCTTAATATGTTTGCTCATGTTTAAACATGGGTCCAGAGTGATTACCAAGGATTTTACAGAGTCAGCCACTGTAAGATTGCAATTAAAAGCATCAATGGATTTTAGCCATTCAGAGACTTGGGGGGTCTGATCATTGTTGGATGTGAGAAGGATTTCCGTCTTATCTCGGTTGAGTTTTAGGTGGTTGTGTTTTAGCTGTCCTGGATCAATAAACTGGGTGTTTAGACCATAGAATTGAATATATATTCCATCCATGGCAGCCCCAGATACCTTCAAAATCTTTCTAGGCATTTATCAACTGATCCAATGTTGTTCAGTTTTCATAGCTATTATATAATTATTATATCCACAACATCCAAGACGACAACTGGTATTAAACCACCAAAAAGGCTTCCAATTATTCCATGAAAAACTTTGGTGACTTGTCCAATTAACTTATGGAAAAATCTAACAAAAGGATTATAAGGAAAGGTCCCTTTTTGCATGTTCACCACTCCAATTTTTGGATTGATGCTGCTGGTGCATAGATTTGTTTGAATGCTGTGGTGCTGCCCTCTAGCATCCAGAGTATGTGCTACGACCCGTAAAAACATGTAGATTTGGCTAATCCCTTATTGGCATCTTTAATTTACTTATAAGTCCCTAGTATATGGTGCTCTGTGTACCTATGGCCTGTAAGTTAAATGTCTGTGGTGGACTGCAGTATCTAATGTTCCAAAACTAAAGAGACAATCCAAAGCAGATTTTCAGGCATGCCTCTGAAGTCTGAGTGTGTAGTTTTAAAACTGCAAATTCGACTTGAGGCTGAACCTCTCTTAGGTAAGGTCAAAGTGCCCATAGGGCAGGAGGCATGGTAAAGTAGGACTAGTGTATGTAAAATGTACATGTTCTGGCCGTCCCTCCGAACTAATTTTTAACGGAAGCAAATCTGATTCTACCATAGAAAAGCACTGAGTTACATTATAACAGCTCATAATGCCTAACTCCGGTTTGGGAATCAGTGGTTTAAAGGTTAAAATTAATAGGAATATAAAATTCAATCTAATGGTAAAGTCAAAATTTTAATTACTATTTTCAAAATGCCACATTTGGAAAGTTGCCATTTTCCTGCCTCAAGCCTCTAGTAGCCTTTTCAGAGATAATCTCCATCTGCCATCTGGCTCAGGTAAGGGAACAAAAGGGCTTTGGCTGGGAGAATGACCTGGAGGATGTTGCCATCAACTGTACAAGCTTCAAAGAGACAGCCCCTGTCACAGAGAAATGCAATTCATTCTGAGGCCTGCTCCTGCCATTGTCCAAATAGCCAGAGTGGCACCAATCCTAGTAGGGACAAAATCTGTCCCAGGACTGTTTTCTCAGGAGGAGTTCCTCGTTTCTCTAGACACACCTCAGGTGTGTACCCAAAGTTCTGACCAAGGGAAGAAAGACTCTGCCATGTTGGATATTGGCAGAACAGTGTACTGTGGAATTGTTTAGGGCCAAATCTACAATAAATTATATCAAAGTGGGTAGAAATGTCCCTGGGGACTTTTACTTTTTCCCAATTGGTTAGAGTCACCCATCTGCAGAACTGTAGATTTCAGAAAGAGAACCGCCCTTATTGTAACCTGTGGAGAGAACCCCATTGTATGGACCCGCTCCCACGTTTATTCAGGACAGAAGAAAACGAAAGCTAAAAGATGCCCAAGACTCTGTTGAGCCCAGCTGACCAGTTCCAACTGGATTTGCCCTGGACCCTACAGGAGCTTCTGGGAGATTGAGTCCTAGCCCCCAAGTGGCGCCCAAAAGGTCCTGGAGCCTTTGCTGGTGAAGATTGAACTCTCTCCCCATTAAGAACAACTGAAAAAGTGGACAGCTTCAAACGTTTTCCCCAAAAAATCAGAGGCTACTACCTGACCAACGCTGAGCACGGCCTCCTAAGTCGCATCGCAGGCCAGATTCAACTTGCTGGTTTGCCTCACTGAAAGAGGTCCGAACATAGAGGGATTTCACCAAGGCCAAGTTGAGGAGTAGCTGATGAGAACTTCCTGGGCTCAGACTTTGGACGTTACCCACAACATTCTCGCCGTGGAAGACGCAAGCCTTGAACTTTCTGCCAAAGCCCTGGTTCCCACTGAGATCCTGCACTCCAGACAGCCAACATTGATAAGCTCTTCTTCACAACTAGCTGGCACCCCAACCCGCTGATGCCTTCTTCAACAAAAAGACTAAGTCAGAAGGTAAACTTTCAACTGGAATGAATCTGGTCCCTGTAACTGACCCGCGCTCCACCGGAGTGACTTTGACCCAGTCTAGCATGACCATATAGCCCCGGTTGGCCCTTTGCACTTTTGGGCACCAGAAGCATCTAAAACTTTGAAACACTGTATTTCCAGTTCCATACATCCAATCCTTGTCATTTTGGTGTCTATTTGCACTTCAAAATCTACTTGATTTTTTAAATTGGAATGGGATTTTTATTGGGTTGTGTTTTCTACTTTTTAACTGTTTTGGTGCTGATAAATGCTTTACACATTTTGCGTGAGTTAAGCTTGTCTTTTCTGTGCTACAGCCATTAATGGTTGCTCTCTGGCTTAAATTACTGAGAAATAACTGGACCTAGTTAGGAATAGTGCCATTATTACTTGAAGAAGACTACTGGCCACCTCAAATAACAATCCACTTTCCCATACTGATGTTAAGGCAGCTGGGTGTGATTCCAATCCTGTTGTATTTTGAAGGACCTGGTCCTTCTTTCAGCATCTCTCCCAGATGGTTTTACCTTCTGTTGCTCAGCCCATTTTTGTTGGCATTAGACTCTGTGCACCTTTTCCCTACTAGTCACTGGTAAAGTGTTTGTGCTCTCTCCCTAAAACATGGTGAAACTAGCCTACACCTGACTGGCACATTTAGTTCACTTGTAAGTCCCTAATATATGATACTATATGTATCCTAGGCCTGTATATTAAATGCTACTAGTGGACCTGCAGCACTCATTGAATCACCCAACAAAGTATCACTTTAAAACATGTCCCCGGCCTGCTACTGAAGGCTGTAGTGCAGGTTTAAACTGGCAGTTTGACCTGGCACAAAATATTTTGTCATGCCTATACATTCCTTTTATATTACATATGTCACCCCTAAGGAAGGATCTAAAGGCCCACAGGGCAGGGTGCATTTTATGTATTTTATTTGAAATGTAGGATATATCGGGTTAAGTTTTACACATCCTGGTACTGAAAAACTCCTAAAGTAATTTTTCACTATTGTAAGACCTATCTCTCCCATTGACTAATGCCGGGCTGCCTTATTACATTCAATAAGTGCTAACTTTGGATTGGGAGCTGATAGAGATATGCTGATTGGACTCCAAGGCATTGCAATTTCAAATCCTCTTTAATAATAGAGTCAGATTTTGTGTCACAATTCTGAATATGCCACTTTTAGAAAGTTGGCTTTTTCTTTTCCTACCGTATGTGCCTTCTGCCATTGATCTGAGTCACATGGCTGTGAATGGATCCGCTGCACGCCTATTGCTACCCCAGATGTCTTGGAGCCTTGACAGGGGAAAGGAAGAACCTTCCAGAACCAGATGTGGGGGTAGGACAGGGTGTTCCCTCGCACTTAAAGACTGGCACCAGGTGGTATAAATATTGGACCATCAGAACACAGCTTCAGTTCACTCCTGGACCTGTGAACATTAAATAAGAAGGACCGTGTCACTCCTCAGAGGACTGCCCTGTTGATTGAGGTCTGCCTTGCTCCCCAGAGGAATGCCCTGCTTCTAACAGAGGACTGCCCTGCTGCTTGAGGACTGCCTTGATCCCAAAAGGCTGGCATGCTGCTTGAGAACCGAACTGCCCTGCTCTCTGAGAAGGAAGACTGGACCAGCTCCCTTCATCACAAGCTAATCTGAGGTACTCCGAGGTTCGGCTGGCTGACCTCCTGTCTGAGCTGCAGGGGCACAACAAGCTCCAGAAGCCTCCTCGTAACCGCCCAGATGTCCTGCTGTCCTGGACCTGGCTGGTCCTGCAACTGGACTTGTCTGAACCCTTCTGGCCTCTATTGGAGTGAGTTCCTGATCTTCAAGGGGTGCGTCCCCAGGTCCCGGACCCTTGGCTGGCATTGGTTGAGTTCCCTCTTTGATGAAGGGTGAAATCATGAAGTTTTGAGCTCTTTGCAACAGCGAATGGGCCTGTACGTGCAAGACTCAGCTGCCCGCGATGACTGCCAACACAAAGCTCTAGTGAATCCAAGTATTTGCGTTACAGCGACCGCAAATGACAATGGGCAATGTGCGACCTGCACTTCTCACTACAGCAATGATAGCCTTTGGTGACCCCCAGCTTGAAGCTCCAGCAATGACCATCCATGACACCCGACCAGCTCTTCACACTACGGCAATGACAGCCTGCAACACCTGGCCTGCTCTTTGCGCTACAGTGACAACCATCTATGACATTCTCCTTGCTTCTCATGGCTTCCTGTATTGCAAACGGAACTCTTTGTACCGAACTTAGAGAGAAAATTTTGCAGCAGGACTAAACCGGCCCCTGTATCCGGTTCACGCTCCATCGTGGTTGGCCTGAACTTGTAGCTTCCTCCCGGTCTAGCATGACCAGATGACCACGAGTGGCGCTTTGTGCATTTAGGCACTATATCTACATAAAACGTAAAAATTGCATATCCTATGTTCTACTGATTGGATTTTTATCATTCTGGTATCCTTTTATTACAAATTAATCTAGTTTTCTAAATTGGTTTGAGATTTTTCCTGTGTTGTCTTTTCACTTTATTGCTGTTTATGTGCTGCATAAATACTGTACATATTGCCTCTTAATTATGTCTGAGTGCTTTGTGCCAAGCTACCAGATGGTTAAGCATAGGTTAATTTAGTGACTTTTGTGGTTCACCCTGACAAGGATTGTGGTTGTTGTCTTAGTGGGGCTTCCACGCCCCTGAACAAGTAACCCAATTGCTTACATTGATGTTCAGTGATGGGATCCTTGTATTTGTGTAGTACAGCTGAGTGATTTTCTACAAAGCTGAAAATCCCATATAAATTATCTGACATTAGATCTGACTTCTTTGAAAAAATTTCACAATCAGCTACCTTTTCCTTTTACCAAAATTAATTCCTGCCTCACGTTTTGTACACCTATGAGTCTTGCCTACAATTATGGAGTTTGATCTTGACAACCTGGAAAGCTGCAGTAGGCACTGCTAAAGACGTTGCGCAGGAAGAAGGGGCTAATGCTGGTTAAGGGCTCACCAATGATTGACTACGAGATAGCCCTTCGAGCCTGCAACACAGAAGCAGAGTGATGATGAGAAGGAGGAGGATGAAATGGAGCAGGAGTGTTGTAGAAATTACATTTAGTCACCATTTTAGCTTTCCTTTTTAACTTAGCATCTTTTTCTCATATTTCCCCTAATATGAGGAAGTGCCATACACGCATTTATTTGTGGTAGATGTTGTTGCCCTGTAGATGCACAATTAGTTCCAGAATCACACATATTAGAACTTGATGTCCTTGTTTTATTTTTGTACTCTTTTTAGACAACTATTTCTCTCCAGACTAACTAAGAATGATGTTCTGTGCCTCGGGCACAGTACACTAAGGTTGGTGTTTTATTATTTAAACAGTGTCTATGAATTTGGTGAGAGGCGGCTCATTGTGGACGGTGGCAGCGTCTACTTAGGCTGCTGAAAGCGACTGGAGACGTAAGCAATTCTGGGAACACTCGCTGTTTTAATGTGTGAATGTTACATTTTAAAAAGCAAATTCTAACTACACTATTCCTCTAACGGTGTTAGGGCGGTGAAATACCCTCAATCCCCCCCCCCCCCCTTACCTGTTGCGACGTCAGTAGTTTTGGGTCAGATCACAGCCTGCACGCCTCGGTCCGACTCGGTGGCTATCACCGTTGAGCGGAGGGCGGACAGGCAGACCCTGCTACTTCCGGGTTAGGGGTGGTTAGCGCTCCAGCCTCGTCCTCGCAAGACGATAAAGGGAGCGAGGAACGACAGACTTTGGCGGCTCATTGTGGACGGTGGCAGCGTCTACTTAGGCTGCTGAAAGCGACTGGAGACGTAAGCAATTCTGGGAACACTCGCTGTTTTAATGTGTGAATGTTACATTTTAAAAAGCAAATTCTAACTACACTATTCCTCTAACGGTGTTAGGGCGGTGAAATACCCTCAATCCCCCCCCCCCCTTACCTGTTGCGACGTCAGTAGTTTTGGGTCAGATCACAGCCTGCACGCCTCGGTCCGACTCGGTGGCTATCACCGTTGAGCGGAGGGCGGACAGGCAGACCCTGCTACTTCCGGGTTCGGGGTGGTTAGCGCTCCAGCCTCGTCCTCGCAAGACGATAAAGGGAGCGAGGAACGACAGACTTTGGCGGCTCATTGTGGACGGTGGCAGCGTCTACTTAGGCTGCTGAAAGCGACTGGAGACGTAAGCAATTCTGGGAACACTCGCTGTTTTAATGTGTGAATGTTACATTTTAAAAAGCAAATTCTAACTACACTATTCCTCTAACGGTGTTAGGGCGGTGAAATACCCTCAATCCCCCCCCCCCCCTTACCTGTTGCGACGTCAGTAGTTTTGGGTCAGATCACAGCCTGCACGCCTCGGTCCGACTCGGTGGCTATCACCGTTGAGCGGAGGGCGGACAGGCAGACCCTGCTACTTCCGGGTTAGGGGTGGTTAGCGCTCCAGCCTCGTCCTCGCAAGACGATAAAGGGAGCGAGGAACGACAGACTTTGGCGGCTCATTGTGGACGGTGGCAGCGTCTACTTAGGCTGCTGAAAGCGACTGGAGACGTAAGCAATTCTGGGAACACTCGCTGTTTTAATGTGTGAATGTTACATTTTAAAAAGCAAATTCTAACTACACTATTCCTCTAACGGTGTTAGGGCGGTGAAATACCCTCAATCCCCCCCCCCCCCCCTTACCTGTTGCGACGTCAGTAGTTTTGGGTCAGATCACAGCCTGCACGCCTCGGTCCGACTCGGTGGCTATCACCGTTGAGCGGAGGGCGGACAGGCAGACCCTGCTACTTCCGGGTTAGGGGTGGTTAGCGCTCCAGCCTCGTCCTCGCAAGACGATAAAGGGTGCTCGTCACTCCAAGCGCGCAGCGGTTGCGCGCAGGGTTGTGCCTAATAACGCCTAAGACAAGCCAAAGAGAAGCCCGTCTGCGCCCGTCCGCGCTGAGGACGGGCTGCAGGACGGGCTGTCCCTCTTATATCATGCCTCTCAACAATCAGACACAGGGTGGTCGTAAGTTCATCTACTCTTCCACGACATTATTGTCTTTTCGACCTTGTACCCCCATATCTTGCTCCTTGTGCATTCTGCCTTGCCATTATTTTATATGTGCTAGCTGTGGCTTTACTACTGGTAAAATGCAGCTCTCCAAGACACAGCAGAGCGTCAAGCACTACAGGGGAAAAAGAAAGCCCACCAAGGGCCCTATCACCTCACCGTCCCCTCTTCATTTCTGGAGCCTAAATTGTAGATCGCTCCCCAGGAATAAATTAAACATCTTCGATTTTATCACTGAGGAATCACCTGACGCTCTGTTCCTGACCGAGACGTGGATTCAGGCCAGTTCCGGTCCGGACATTGCTGCAGCCGTTCCTCCTAACTATGTTATGCTGCACCAGGACAGACCTGTAGGTATAGGTGGTGGAATCGCTATCATCTATAAATCCATCTACCAATGCAAATTGGAACCCCTACATCTCCAAGGTAGTGAGGCTGCACTTTTCAAATTTACGATTAATCCTCGAATGACGCTCTCCGGTCTGTTAATCTATCGACCGCCCGGAAATGCCGCACCTTGGATTCCCTCACTTATTGATTGCTTATCAGCAACACTATTAAAATCTAATAATTTCACCATTCTTGGTGATTTAAATATACACTTCGATGATGCTAATAACCCTATCAATAAAGTCCTTCTTTCTGACCTTGAGGTTTTTAACCTCAAACTCTGTAACTCTGGAGCCACTCATAATGCTGGTCATCTTTTGGATCCAATCATCTCTACTCTCTCATTTGACTGTGCTCATTCTGCCCGCCCGCTTGTCTGGTCTGATCACTATGCAGTTCACTTTGCACTACCTCCTGCTTTATACTCTGCCAGGGTCCATGTGGATGAAATTAAATCATCGTATCGCTGGGACAAGCTCAATATAGTCGATTTTAACCTGCGCCTAACTGAGTCTATTCCATCTTCTATCAACACTGTCCAGAATCTGAATGTTTCCATCTCTGACTGGCTGACAGATGCAGTATCGACTCTTGCCCCCTTATCCAGGAGCAAACATAGATCCTTACGCCCACCAGCACCCTGGTATTCAGAGGAGCTGAAAATCCAACGCTCTAAATGCAAAGCCCTGGAGAGAAAATGGAGGGTGTCCTATTCAGCTTCCTCTAAAGTAACTTACAAAGAAGAACTAAAACTTTATCATGCAAACTGCAAACGTGCTAAGGCCTCCTACACTATTTCCACAATTACTTCAGTGCAAAACTGTCCCCGTACTCTTTTTGCCACAGTTAAAAAACTCACTGGAGCTGACACTATCCCCGCATTGCCGGCTCTAGATGCCATACAGTGTAATGCCATAGCAGACTTTTTTGTATCTAAGGTTGAAGGCATCCATCAATCTCTTGCTTCCCCTCCCTCTCCAACTGATTCCTCTCTACACGGTCTGTCCTGTAATACCCCCACCTCCCCCACTGAGTTCATCTACAACTGGACACCATTTGATGATGCTTCCTTCCTATCCTGCCTAAAAAGCATCAGGTCTGGATCTCCGCGGGACCCAGTCCCCGTGAAGATACTTAAACAACTTGACCTCGAACCACGAAGGTTCCTAATGAGGCTATTAAACGTCTCGCTCATCGAATCTCGTGTGGAACAGGATTGGAAACATGCCATGGTCGTCCCTCTGCCTAAAAAATCTGGTGCTGACATCACAAATCTTGCCAACTTCAGGCCTATATCCCTGCTGCCAGTCTGTTCTAAAATCCTAGAACGCCATGTTAACACCCAGCTTAATGAGTTTGTTGAAAACCTGGGATATCTCCATCCGTCCCAATCAGGCTTTCGCGCTAATTATTCCACCGAATCCGCACTCCTAGGGGTAACTGAGCGACTCCGACACGGTATAGATGGCGGTGAGACCTTTGCGCTGATTCTTCTTGACTTAAGCGCTGCTTTCGATACCGTGTCCCATTCCATCCTACTGGAGTCTCTCGGATCCCTCGGTGTTGCTGGATCAGCGCTTGCCTGGGTGTCCTCATTTCTTAATGAGCGCACCTTTCAGGTTTTCTCAAACAAAGCGGAATCTGCGATTCATTCCTCTGCCTACGGCGTCCCCCAAGGGTCTATATTGAGCCCTCTGTTGTTCAATATCTACATCCGACCACTTGCTACCATCGTAGAGGACGCCGGTCTGTCTATTTACTCATACGCAGACGATACACAGATTGTGTTCTCTCTGTCCAGCAGCAGGGCTCAGGACACCTCCGCCCTCAAAATCGGCCTCTCTCGCGTTGCAGCCTGGATGCAAATGCATCTGTTAAAGCTCAACGGAGATAAGACCGAGGTGATTATACTAGGCAAACAAAAAGATCTCTGGGGTTCACGACATTGGCCCAGTGACATGGGTCCTCTGCCTACCCCCGTGCCTGTTGCTCGCAACCTCGGTGTCCTAATCGACGACAAACTCTCGATGAGGCAGCAGGCAACTAGGGTCGCTGCGATCTGCTTTAACACCCTTCGCTGGTTGCAAAAGATCATATGGATGCTGCCTGAGTCCACTCGTAGAACTGTCGTACAGGCCCTTGTGATGTCCCATATCGACTATGGCAATGTGCTTTATCTAGGAGCAGATAAAGCTACAATTAATAAACTCCAGGTCGTACAAAACTCAGCCGCCCGCCTGCTGCGTAATGTCCCTAGGAGAATGTCCGCAATGCAGGCACTACGTGACCTCCACTGGTTAAAAATCTCGGATCGAGTGACCTTCAAAACTCTGTGCATCCTCTTTAAAATTCGTCAAGGCTCCGCTCCAGCCTACCTGCATAATCTTGCACAGCCATATCAGCCTGGCCGCCTCTTGAGGTCATCCAACAGTGGCAATCTTGTGATTCCCAGAATCCGATTGGCAAAAATGGGAGGCCGTTCATTCGCATATCTAGGCCCCAAGATGTGGAATGCTCTCCCATTGGCGCTTAAAACAGAACCCAGTCTTCTGGCCTTCCGCAAAAAACTGAAGACCCTTCTGTTCTAGTCCCAGATTTCTCCGGTCTAATTGTCTCCCTCTTGCAATCGCTTGTCTTCTGATTTCTTCTCCAATCTATCCCCGGCGCCGGGAAACCCACTGCGGGTAGCTGCGCGCAATACAAGTTCAATAAAATAAATAAATAAAGGCACTTCATACCAAAGTTATCATGGAAGCTGCTGTGACTGAGATGCAGCTCTGCAGTCCTGACCTTCATCCTAAGAAAGAAGGTAGCCGTTCAGGAGTAGTGTGCAGGCCAGCACACTCAGACGGGTTGCATCCGTTAATGCACTGAGACCAGCTTTCTGACACAGTATACCAAGGTATGGGGTTAGATCATTCCAACAGGTCTGGCAGAAGGGTACTTCCGATATTATAGAGGTATTACTGATAGATAGGAGTAACATTAGGAACAATTAACATGGTTGAGTTGTTTTTATTTTTCACCATCCTAATAATGCTCATCAATTATGAGTCTCATATTTCTAACAATCACAACTCATGTTTTATTTACAAGGATTAGATCTTTTCAGTTAACATTTGAAAATGTATTCTTGTATCTTTACTTTCTGACACCTTGGTCATGCAAAAGTGACAAACGAAAGGGTTAGATCTGTTTCCACGAATTCCTTGGCAAACAGAGTGGTCATGTTCAAGGTTGCCGACAATATCTATAATTCTGGAAGGTTAGAAGGTTAGATGTGGTACTGTGAGATAGCCAAACCAACATTTACTGATGATATGATTAGACTTAGTATCTATTTTGGGACGTTTTGTTGACCTAATACATAGTCCTATTAGATCCCGAGGAACTGTATAACATGGTGAAATCAACATTTTAGGTTTGGCACTGATTTAATGGGTCTCTTGAGTAGTTTTCTTGCATGTGCCTAAGGCTTCTTTATCACTTTTATACGGTGATATCTGCGGTGATAAGGGTTTATCCTCCTCAGCTTTAATAGGAAGCGCCTATCTATGTCTGTAGGTTGATCAAGCTTGATCTTTTAAAAGGATTCCCCCCTATTGTGTTTCATTTCTTTGTATTCCATTCATTAATTATGTCGCAAGCAGTGATTATTGCTGTTAATTGTCGACAAGCTATCACTAATCAATGTCTAGACTAGATATGGGCTCACCAATTGCGGTGGCGATGTTCCCTTCATGGTTCAGGCACACAAAACTTATGAATGGGAAGTTTTTTATTCCTGTGTAATTTTCCTGCAGTTAATGTAAATTCACAGACATTTCACACATACACTGAGGTTGCAGTTCCGACTGTATATAGACCTTATGAATATTTAGAAATATCATTAACTTACCAGGAACATCATAATTGGTTCCAAGGCACCCTCCCACATACACTTCAAAATGTAATACTGGGCCCTCTATGTAATGAATGGCCAATCTGGCTGGTCTTAGCAGACAATATGCCTTATCCCCATACCAAAGCATTAAAGCAGCATGAAACACTTGCTCTTTTGAACCATTTGGTTGGACTGTATCGACGTCTGATGGAGTATACTAAGCGTACATTAACTACTGCCCCAGAAAAGACTCTTCAAGCTGGACAGATGCAGTTAGCTGTGCCTGCAATTAGTCCAGTCACCATTAATGCCATTATGGGTAAAATCTCTAACAAACATGAGGAGATTGCGTTTGGAATGCACAAAAACAAATCAGATTGAAGTGGTGTTTTCCCATACAGGACCCCAGAATAAATTTAGAATTCTCACTATGTGTCTTCCACTTGGTAAGGTTCCCTCAGTTTTGAGGAGTGACATACATGGGGTACTGTATTTGCTGCCATTTACACCATTACTCATGGTATTCCATCAATTTCAGTTTTACCTTGAATTCCTTAAATAGATTTAGGTTGAACATGGTGCGGCCCCTGCCCTGGATTTAAAGATGAAACTCATTGGCAACTTTACCTCTGTGTCGTCAATTATTTTAAGTAATATCAAAGGTGAAGCAGCTTATACGGTGATATTCCAATGACTTGCTTTAGGCTTAGATGGGATTTTTCGTCAGTCCAGCTACATGATCAGCAAGGGGAAGGGTTCAACCTCAGGGAATCTGCCACTAGTGACAGGCACCACTTCAGGACCAGTATCTAGCAATGTGATAGAACCCTCACCTTCCGTTATCTTGGCCACTATCAAGCAGATGCAGGAGGAGGTCAGGATTGATAACTGTCGGGCTCGACAAGCCTCAAACAAATTAGAGAACGCTGTCAAAAAAAAAATTAAAACCTGCTACGAGATTTCTGATAGGATGACTGTGGTGGAAGCACGTACAAAAACCCTTGAAACGGATGTTGCCAAATTAACAACTTTGAGCATCTCCCAAGATCCTAAGCTTATTGATATGATGTGGAAACTTGAAGAGCAGGAGAACAGACATTGGAGAAATAACTTGATACTATTGGGCATTCCGGGAGGTGTTGAAGGAGGGAACCCTAGAGGCTATATTGTTAAAGTCCTAAAGGGTGCCTTTCCAGAGCTTATAGACTGGGACTGGGAAAAAGTAATACAGAGGGTGCATCGATACCCCTAAACCTCATGAAACAACAAGCAGGCAATATTACATACTCCTGGGCAGTATTGGTGTACTTCAGCAATCTTTTATTAAGGCAGAGCATTTACGATTTGGCATGTCCCAATTCTAAAAGAGAGTCTGAGGGCGTCTCTTTTTTTGCACTGCCAAACTTTGCCCATGACACTGTAGAGTGAAGATGGTGTTTAAGACAATTGTTTTCTCCCTTTCAGAAACTAGGTGCTGAAGTATACCTACAAAATCCAGTGAAACTGAAAGTGGCCTTTAAAGTGCGCACACAAAGATTTTTTTCAGAGGTGCTGGCCCAGGAATATCTAGACGAGTTGCGGGTGTCCTGATTTAAAAGTAAAGATCAAAGACAGCAAGTCGAATTGGGGAAGGGAATAATGAAGGTGAGCCACTAGAGAACATTAAAAATGGGGAAAACAAAAAGGGGGACTTATAATAAAAAATTATTTTAAAAATGGCAAAAAAGTAAAGTGTTGACTGGGGAGTTGGGGGGATGGGAAGCCGGGTTTGGTATCTCAGATGGTGTCACACAGGCCAGGCCTGGTTGCTCATTGGTTGGGAAATGGCAAGGGGGTGGGGGGCTGGCCATGGAGGTGTTGTAAATTGGCAGCGATTGGCTTAGCATTAGCGGAATCCATCTTGTATTTAGAGGCTATCTTGTCCATTTTGCGGAATCCATTTTGTATTTCTGACAGCCATTTTGTTTGCCATGTGCTCACCATGTGATTTGTCCTCCCTCAGTGTTGACTGCTCTTGTAATCTGCCTAGAAACAAACTATATTTAGCATCTTCCACCTTTGCACATGCCCGGTGAGTTTTCAACTGTCCTTGCAGCTGTTAGTAGTATGTAACTGTCAGGATGTGTTTACTAGCATTGGCAAACTGTTAACTCCTCCTACTTGTCGACTGTGCATTTCTATATGACCTTATATGTACATAAAATCTTCTGCTGTACTTGTACCGCCCTCTTTCAAGCCCCTGTGTGGGTATAAAAAGACCATGCTCCTTCATTCAATACCGAAGGGTGCTGTGTGAATGTAGTTCCACCTCATGAGGTTTATTAAACTTTGTATTTTCTATTCCAGTTTCTGTGCCAACTTCTTCCTATTGGTCTGAGGACTCTGTGCATAGAAGGGCGAACCCCTTGCACTGGTAGGCCTAGCTGAGGTCCACTTCTACAAATTGGAGCCCAACCAGTGGCGCTCATCGTCGACTCTGATGCCTAAAGGATTGGTCGCGACGAAGGATTGGAAACTCGCTCTGGATGCGATCGCTGCCCAATGAGACCCGAGTCTTGGCAACCACGGAGTTTTTCCTTTCTTTCTGATCTGACCATCCAGGTGGCGCCGGTCCTCGACTGAGATCTCTTCTGTTGATTCGCCGTGCAGTGACCATTTGGTCGATTTTAGAACTTGGCAGTTGGAACCTGGACACCAAGTGATTGGTAAGTGTCATTCTGCGGCGCTTGCTGTTGGTTTTTATGCCTGGGATTGGTAAGGTAGTTTAGTAACACTTACTGCGGCTTTTGTATTTTGGAATGTGTGTTGGCCAACTTAGATTTCTATGTGATTCATATATAAATTGCAATTTATATAGGCAGGTAATGAGGATAATTTTCTCTATCTGAATTGATTTAAACGGCACATCGTACTAAAGGTACCTTAAGTGCTACTTTGCTTATAATACTGCATATCCTGCACTATTTTTGGCATGCCTGTTTTTAGCACACTTCGTAGGATGTGTTGCTTTTGTAGTGGTACCAATTTGAGACTCGATGAAGCACAACCGGCCCCCCAGGAGGGGACGCCTAATAGGGATATGTATATTAAGCATGGTCTTTCTTCCATAATGTACAGCACATTATGGAATAAATACACTCGTAAGGATCCTGAGTTGCGTTGGCCTATGTATGGGTCATTTGATTTACGAAAGATTGAGTATGTGGAACAATGTCTGTGTAAGCGAAAGACTAGGCAAGATATGTTTGATTGTGTACGAATGTGGGAGAAAGAAGTGCGTGAACGAATGAAGGGTGAGCAAGCCTTGGTTGAAAAAGAACAGCGAAAGAACATTTATGTGAAAGCATTAGAGCTAAAGAACAAAGAAATAAAAGAGTTAAAAGAGAGAGAGGATAGGGAGCTCAATTGACAGGTAACTGGCCAGTACGCTGTTCGGCGGCCCCTTTATCCTATACTTAATAAACCACAAGATGATTCCTTATTATTAGATCATCCTCCACCTCCGTATACTGTTCCTTCTGCCCCTCATGAGTCAGATGAGGACTCTAGTTCGGAGGAACACAAGGCACGGGAAACTCGTTCTATGTTGACCGCTGCGCGTTCGACCCAGCTTAGATCTGCTGCTCGTAAAGCAGTTCGTAGCATTGCCCCCGCCTCTGAACTTCTAGATAGTATGAAAGGGAGGCAGGAAAGGGAGCAGCTGTATTTTACTGAGGTGTTTGCCGCAGAGGTCCTTGAGCTGTTTAGGAAATATTCTGAGGATTTAGAGCCCGACGATGTAGCAGTTAATTGAAAGCAAATGCGTGATGGTCTTTTTGTTTTCCCCCAGGTGAATGATACAATCAGGCGTTTGGTTAAACTGCGTGTTGATGCAGTCCATTTGCGAGAGGAGAAAAAGGCTGCAGACGTAGCTGCACAGAAATCTCAGACCACCATGGCACAAGCTTCTATCTCCGGAACAGATAAGACTATGATAGTTCATGCGAAACCTATGCGGGAGGCCGCGCCTTTGTATGTTCCTCCTAAAGGACAGGGTACAAGTGATGATAAGGCCTCTATCGATGCAAAGGGTTATTTTATTTATAATTGGGTTTACACTCCTTGGAATAGGATGGATGTCATGGCACTTAAAACTGCATTGCCTGATCCGCGGAAAAATCCAGCCGCTTTTTATGAGGAAGTTGAGGGTGCTATTAGCTCTTGTACTATGACTTTGCCTGATATTGATTTATTTTTCGGATTGATATTACAGCCTGATATGTGGAGAACTGTTCGTAAAATTGATGATCGTGCAGCTTTTGGGGCGTTATCGAAAGAGTTAGAACAAATGGATGTAGAAAGGGAACCCGCACAGAAGCCATGTCAGTTAATTTTCGATCTTCCCGCAGCTATATTAGTTAAGTTAAAAACGATTATTCCCCCTAAAAAGATAGATTGGACTGTTTTAGCGTCTTGTAAGCAAAAGGCAGATGAATCGGTCTCTGATTTATTTACACTCTTTGAAGAAGCATTCCACGATTTTAGTGGCCAGTCATTGACAGATGACACGGGCAGACATCTGTTTGTCGATAAATATGTCGCAAACCTGTTGCCAGGAATAGCTAGTCGCTTAAAAGCCAGTGAGAGTTCATGGACTACCTCTTCTCCGGTTTCTCTCTTGACTATGTCTCAGTATTATGAACGCCAGGAATTACAAGCAAAGGGTAATGAGGATAAGAAGACTAAAGAATTCAAAACGAAGGTTATGTTGGCTCAGGCTTATGGTCTGCCTTTTAGAGGTAGTGATAGAGGTGGACGTGGATCTTATGGTTCGTCTTTCCCTTCTTATACTCGTTCGAATTTGTCTGCTGACCAGTGCGCGTACTGTAAGAAATTTGGGCATTGGGCTTCCGATTGTCCAGCACTGTGTGCTCAGCAGTGTCTACGTGGTCGGGGACAAATGAGAAATCGTTCAGGATATTCAGGGCCTAGAGGAAGCACAGGTGATCGTGCTAGGTTTGATGCTAATATATGTGGGCAGAAAGGGTTTAACACTTTTGATAGAAGGAACCAATATCAAATGTCCGACTATGTGCCGTCTGATTCTCAAGATTCTGCTTATGCATAGGATTGCCTAGGATGGGGTAAGGAATCAGTTGAAGTTCCAGTAGATCAGAGGGGTCCCTATGTTACAGCAAATGTTTTGGGTTCCACTGATCAGTTTCTGGTTGATACAGGAGCTACTCGTAGCGCCTTGTCTAAACAATTGGTTCCAAGGGCTCCCCTGTCTGGCTTAACCATTACATCGATAGGTTTCGATGGAACCCCTTCCCTTAGCCCATTGTCACAACCACTTGCATTCCATGTGGATAAATGTACTGCTCCGTGTCCATTTTTGCTTTCCCCGAATACACCAGACAATATTGTGGGTCTTGATATGCTCAAGAAATTCAGGGCTACGATACGATGTTCTCCAGAAGTTGGACGTGTTATCTTGAATGACAACCATCCTGTGAAGGAGAGAGCTTGTCTTGTTAAAGAGGATATTGCATTAGCTTCACTCCCTAGTAATTTGTGGGCTACTTCAGACACTGATGTAGGGCAAATGGTTATTCCACCAGTACATATTAGTGTCAAGGAGGGCGCTGTGCTGCCACGTTTGCCTCAATACAAAATTTCACAGGAAGGTGAAGAAGCACTCATACGTATTGTCCATGATCTCATTGAAGTGGGGCTTGTTGAGGAAGTTCCTTACAATGTTTGTAACAGTCCAATTCTTCCTATTCTGAAAAAAGATACTGACACTAGGATTTACCGATTCATTATTGATTTGCGAGAAGTTAACAAGATTGTAGTACCACAATACCCCGTGGTTTCTGACATAACGACACTTCTTACTTTGGTTCCTCCAACAGCAACTACATTCTCTGTGATAGACTTGAAGAATGCTTTCTTTTCGATCCCTATTCATCCTGATAGTCGATATTTGTTCGGTTTCACTTTGAATAATCGATCGTATAGGTTTTGTAGAGTTCCTCAAGGCTATACTGAGAGTCCTAGTATTTACAGTCAAGCATTAAAAAGACAACTTGATTCTTTTGTTTTGCCTGAAGGTGTGGCTCTCATACAATATGTCAATGACATCTTGTTGGCAGCCGATACCCCTGAACAGTGTGAAAAATGTACTTTGTCCTTGCTATCTTTTCTTGCTTCCCATCATCACAAAGTGTCACGAAAGAAATTGCAATATTGTAGACCAAAGGTAATCTACTTAGGTCACGTTCTGTCTAAGGAGGGTCGTGCACTCACACCAGATCGCATTCAAGCTATTTTAGAGACACCAGTGCCCCTTACTCAGAAAGATGTCCGTGCATTCATTGGTCTTACTTCTTTTTGTAGGCAATGGATATTAGGATTTTCACACATTGTTAAACCCTTGCTAGCACTTTTGACTAAAGATACTCCAATGCCCCTCCCATGGACAGATGAATGTGAGACTGCTTTCCGACAGTTACGACAAGCTCTTCGTTCAGCACCAGTGTTAGGTACTCCAGATTATAGGAAGCCTTTTACACTCTATGTACATGAGAAAGATGGATGCGCATTGTCAGTTTTAGTGCAGACACACGGTGACAAACAGCGTCCCTGTGCATATTTTTCAGCAGTATTTGATCCTGTTGCTCGTGCGTTACCTGGATGCTTCCGTTCAGTTGCAGCAACAGCTGTGTCAATACGTCAGAGTGAAGGGATAGTTTTGTCACATAAGCTGTTGGGGCTAGTACCCCATGCGGTTGATGCCTTTTAAATCAGACGAAGACGCAGCATTTAGCTAGTGCTCGTCTGACAGGATACGAATTGACATTGTTGGCCCCTCACATTACATTAAAGAGATGTGCGATACTAAACCCAGCCACTTTGTTGCCATACCCGGTGACTCAGTCTCAGTCACAGGAGTCTCATGATTGTATATTCCTTACTGAGGAACAGACAAAGGGTTGTGTCGATTTGCAAGACACGCCCCTTTCAAGTGTTGATGGGGAACTATGGGTTGATGGGTCCTGTTTGAAGTTACCAGATGGTACAACGTCAGCTGCATATGCAATTACAACACTTCAGACGGTAGTTGAGACAGCTCGTATTCCACAGAAGTCAGCTCAGGCAGCTGAGCTAATAGCTTTAACACGAGCATGTGAA
Source organism: Triturus cristatus (assembly GCF_964204655.1). Lineage (NCBI taxonomy): Eukaryota > Metazoa > Chordata > Amphibia > Caudata > Salamandridae > Triturus > Triturus cristatus. Next base: position 679,564,029 of record NC_140583.1, read on the forward strand.
CTTAGTACTGACTTATCTGTGAACATTTATACAGATATCCGCTATGCTTTCGGAGTGGCTCATGATTTTGGGCTACTCTGGAAGGAGAGGGGCTTTCTTACATCCCACGGGATGCAAATAATGCATGGAGAATTAGTACATAATCTCTTGACTGCTTTAACATACCCGAAGAGAATAGCAATTGTTAAATGTAGCGCACATAAGAAAATAATTGATAAGATAGGACAAGGCAATGCTTTTGCAGACCAAACAGCCCGTGAAACTGTCATGCAGCAAAAAACACCACGTCTATAGACGTAGTGAAGTCACAGGCTGAACGTTGGCATGATACCAGACAGGAAGTGCTAGATATGCAGAGATCTGCTTCTGCAGAAGAAATTGAGCAATGGTCTAAGGAGGGAACATTGGACGATGAGGGCTGTTGGAGGAATAAAGAGATGAGCAAGTGGATACTGCCTACAGCCTATTTACAACCTATGATTCATATGGCACATGGGCCGGCACATGTTGGAGCCTCCTCGATCACAAAATTGCTCACGCAAGTTTGGGAGCATCCAGAAATTGCCTGCACAGCTAAAAAGATGGTGCAGTCTTGTCTGATTTGTCTTCAGCATAATCCTGGTAAAGGGACACAAACTCCTACAGGAGGGTTTGCTACGCCAACCGCACCTTTTGAAGTTTTGCAAATGGATTACATCCAGCTTGAGCGCTGTAATAACTTAAAGTATGTTTTGGAAGTGGTATGTGCCTTCAGTAAATGGATAGAGGCATACCCTACGAAGGACAATACAGCTCTCACTACAGCAAAGGTACTTTTGAAGGAATTCTTCCCTAGATTTGGTGTCTGTAAGCTTTTATGGAGTGATAACGGACCCCATTTTGTCGGCCAAGTTGTCGACTATGTCCTGAAGGGATTAGGAATTAAGCACAAATTCCACGCTGCTTTCCATCCACAATCAGCAGGGCTAGTGGAAAGGTATAACGCCACACTTAAATTGAAACTGGCGAAAATACTGGCTTTCAAATCCTTGAATTGGCCAGACGCATTACCTTTGGCACTGTTGTCCATTAGATCAGTGCCACATTCGCGATCTGGTCTTACACCATATGAGGTGGTGTTTGGAAGGCCTATGAACATTTGGGGAATTCCTAAACCACGCCCCATACATGATGTACCATGTGTGTTGATGAGTGACTACCTATTACAATTGACTGACAGTTTGGTTTCTATTCATCAACAGGTTCGAGAAGCTCTTCCTGATAGGTCTGCAGGTGAAGGCCATGGACTTCGACCTGGAGACCAGGTGATGATCCGATCATTTCGAGCAGCTTGGAACCGAGGTGGCGCGGCCCAGAGCAGGTGCTCCTTTCAACGAGAACTGCGGTCCGAGTGACGAACAGAAGGAACTGGGTGCACTCCACCCATTGCAAGAAAGTGCCGTCTACCTTGATGGATCCTGCTGCCTTAATCGACCATCGGGACATCCTGAATACAGAGAAAGGCCAAGCCATATCACCTGACGAACTTGAGGGAGTGTTCCCGGACCACAGGATTCCTGGAGTATCCTGATACCAACTGAGACAACGGAAAGAGCCCATATTGTCGAAAAAGACTGGTTGAGCAACCGCCCTGGGTTAGTGAAACGGAATGCCGATGTGGCAAGGGGGGAGGATCAGTCTTGTATAGTGTAGCGACACCCGTCTTGACCCTAGGTGAAGAAACCAACGGCTGCCCAGGGATAAGAGCTCCAACGATTGTTTTCAACGACAAGCTGATCATGTCCACAATTAAATCAACTGTTGCTAAGAGAAAGATCATTTGTGCTATAGGGTTTGTTTTTGCTATGGTGGCTGTAGCAGTAATAACCTGGTTTGTTGAGAAAGTGGCTCCTGCTCGAGAGCTTTTTATCGCCACTACTCCAGTATCAGTTGAACACCCCTACTTTACGCTTCCCTACCATGAGCAGAAGCATCGACAATCTTATTTAAATAATACCTTTATCCAGATGTTGCATCATAATCATAATGCCACAGATATTACCAACTGTTGGGTGTGTGGGATGATACCTGCACATCAAAAGAAAGGAGGAACTCCTTTTATTCCTCTTCCCTTTTCTCATAATGGTTCTTGTCAAGCTTGGTATGCGCTTTTGTTTGCATCTGGAAGACGCACAGTAGGCGGGCTTCTTTTTCGCCTTAATAAAGTATGCTACCAAGATAAAGATGGTTATCCTCAAGCCAAAGGGTCCAAATGGGAATGGGAAGAGTATCAACCGGACAATATTTCAACACCATATGTCTTCACAAATATGAGAACTTTTACCAGTAATGAACAATTTGTGATTTCTGTTACTAGAGCTAAAGCAGATCTATGTGTAAGCAGTATCGGGAGAATTCCAGTGGGGAAAAGCGAATGTACTGTAATTCTGACTATTGAAGGTATAAATAATAGCAGTTTTATAGCATCACATAATACCTATTTTGTCTGTGGTAGCAACGGATATTATCAACTACCTGCTGGGTGGTCATGTGTGTGCTATGTGTCCTTTCTATTGCCCCCTGTGTTTCTGGCACCTGCATCATATCACCGGGACCTTAAATTATTATTATTATTATTTTTTTTTTTAAAGAAACCTTTATTTGACTTCAAAGAGTTACAGACATGGGCCTACAACCACTTGGGCCGGCCGCTAAGTAGTACGAGAAGAGTTAGTTCATCGTTATACAGACATGTCAATCAAAAGATCCCGTTAGTCCGTCCGCACTCTAAGTGAAGGCAGCAGTTGTATCCGAGTACCAGTATAAAAACAGTTTCAAATTTTAATTTAAAACTTATAAACATTTCACACGAACAAGGCAATAAGAATTATAAGTATCAGGACGTGCTCCCCGGGGTAGGAAAGTCCCCCTCATATAGTAATCATGAATGGTCTGCGACAGAGGAGGGGGGGGGGGCCCGGGAGTGGAGAAAAGTCAAACTGTAACATACTCATGACATAGCACATTAGGAATGTTCAGCTAGGGGGACAAAGGAACATCCAATACTATCGCAAGAGGAGGGGCGCAGATGTCTCCGCGATAAGAATTCCACGGACCCCACACCTTAGACCATTTCCTGGGCTTGCCTCTCGCCACATGACCTTAAATTATTTAACGATATCTCTAGAAATAGATACAATTTAGGTTTGTTCTTCTTTGTGGGTGCTGCATTAAACAGTAGGAAAGAAAGACGATTAACTAGAGTTGTGGAAGCTGTTACCAATCAGACAGCTATGGCACTTGGGAACATTACGGAGGAGCTGCAAATTGCAAGGATTGTAGCTCTCCAGAACCGAATGGTTCTAGATGTGGTTCTGGCTGATTGAGGTGGTGCATGTCGCATCATCGGTAGCAGCTGTTGCGTATTCATACCGGATCACTCACCTTCAGTATACGACGCAATATCAAAACTGCATAAGATTGCTGCAGAAATTCATCCAGAGACTGGTACTTGGACTTTTGCTGGATGGTTTTGGACTCTTGTTTCTGCTTGGGGCTGGAAGCTACTGACTATCCTGTGTGTAATGATTACGATACTTTTTACATGCTGTGTATGTATCCAATGTGGTTCAATGCTTTGCTCCATTTGCATCTCTGCCTGTATACCTGCCTGTATACCTGTCAAAAGGAATGTTGCAGAAACAGAATCCCAACAAATGTTGGATAAAGAGGTGGCCGAAATAATGCTAATAGATGTACGGGATGCATATTTAGATTACCCCAGAGGAACAGATGTCTTCAGCTAATGCTAAAAGGGTTGTCTGTTGTAAATTGGCAGCGAATGGCTTAGCATTAGCGGAATCCATCTTGTATTTAGAGGCTATCTTGTCCATTTTGCGGAATCCATTTTGTATTTCTAACAGCCATTTTGTTTGCCATGTGCTCACCATGTGCTTTGTCCTCCCTCAGTGTTGACTGCTCTTGTAATCTGCCTAGAAACAAACTATATTTAGCATCTTCCAACTTTGCACATGCCCAGTGAGTTTTCAACTGTCCTTGCAGCTGTTAGTAGTATGTAACTGTCAGGATGTGTTTACTAGCATTGGCAAACTGTTAACTCCTCCTACTTGTCGACTGTGAATTTCTATATGACCTTATATGTACATAAAATCTTCTGCTGTACTTGTACCACCCTCTTTCAAGCCCCTGTGTGGGTATAAAAGGACCATGCTCCTTCTGTTTGGTGTGCTACTGCATTCAATACCGAAGGGTGCTGTGTGAATGTAGTTCCACCTCATGAGGTTTATTAAACTTTGTATTTTCTATTCCAGTTTCTGTGCCAACTTCTTCCTATTGGTCTGAGGACTCTGTGCAGAGAAGGGCGAACCCCTTGCACTGGTAGGCCTAGCCGAGGTCCACTTCTACAGAGGGATGGGGGTCGGGTCCACAACAGTGGGTGTAGGGCTGGGAAGGGTTGGGGGAGAGGGATAGGGAGTCCTACACGCTCAGGAGAAAAACGCCAAGAACCGGGAGATTAGTTAACAGGGAGAATAAGCTCTGGTGTGCTGTTATTGCAATGTCAAAAGCTAAGGACTCGGGTGATAATCAGAAGATACGTATTGCCGCTATCAACATGTGTGGTCTGAATGATCCCAAAAAAAATCAAGACTTTCAATAGGGTTACAGGTTCTGAAAGCAGACATTGTTTGCCTGCAAGAAATGCATAACAAAGCTTCTCAAAGGGATGTTTTAAACACTATTGGCTACAGACTTATATATGGGACCTCACAAGGGGCATGTACTGGGGCGGGGGAGCAATTCTGGTCCGAGGCAAATGGCTAAAATTTACACAAGTAGGGGCTGATACAAAAGATCGATGGGTTGTTGTAGTTTGTCATACTTCCTGTGGAGATAAATTCACTCTGTGTACAATCTATGGTAGCATACAAGATGAACCCTCTGTCAATAACGAGATATATCGTGAATTAATTCATCGTCCACTACCTATAGTTTTATGTACGGACTTTAACATCAATCTCCCCGGTAATTGGGACATAGGGGTACAACCAAAATATACTGGCTGAAGACCCAAAGTATTTCAAGCCCTTAAAGGGGAGTGCAAAGATTGTGGCCTTACTGATGTCTCGTGCAGAAAGAAATCGATGGAGCATGGCTACACGTATTTTTCTGCTCTACATTCCACACACGCCCATCTTGATTTTTTCTTTCTGTCAAATAAGTTTATCATGACTTTTAAAATTGAGCGATACCCACGGTACCTGTCGGATCATAATCCACTAGTATTAGAAATACGAGGAAAAGGGGTGAAAATACAAAACACATGGAGTTTTGAGGGTGCCCTGCTTGCCAACGAAGAATATTGTAGACATATTAGGAAGTGGATCCCAATATTCTTTAAAGAGAATAACGGTAGTGCTTCTTTGAGCATGGTGTGGGATACATTCAAGGCTTTCCTAAGGGGAGACACTTAGGTTCTCACTAAATTGGGACAAATTATACAAGTTAAACAAGACAGCTTAGTGGTTGTGGAAGAAAGCTTGATAAAGGTTTTACAACAAGGTCGGGATTATAAAAGAAGCCTAAATTGGGGTAATAACTGCTAGGGCAGAAATAGAGATGATTTTTCCAAACAGGGCAGCATAAAAATATACTGCTTGGAAGGAAAGAACGTACAAGTGTAGTGAACAAGTTGGGCACCATCTAGCTGTCAGACCAAGGCAGAAGAGCATGAGTAGTGAGATAAGAGAAGTTTGGGTCCCTATTTCTGGGTTAGTCTCAGATTCACATGAAATCAGAGACGCATTCCAAGCATATTATCAAACTCTATATTTATATAGCCCGGAGGAGACTGAAGAGTTCCTCAAAATGGCTCCCGCAAAAAAATTATCTATAGATGAGTGGGAATCCACTATGGGAAGAGATTTACCTTGAAATTTCCAGTCTTCCCTCCAGTAAAGCGGCAGGAGTTGATGCAATCCCCTCAGAATTTTATAGAATATTTGCTCCCCAACTGAAAGATCAAGTGACCGCACTATTTAATCAAATATATAGCAGAGCTCCCCCGCCAGGCTCATGGTCTATCGTTAAAATTGTAGTATTTTTTTAAAAGAATAAGCCATCGGTAGAATTAGGCTCATTTTGCCCGATAACATTAATAAATGGAGATTTAAAAATCTACTCTAAGGTATTAGCTGCTTGAATAGCCCAAGTCATAACAAAATTGGTGGTGAACCAACAACATGTTTTTATTGCAGGGTACTACAGACCACATTAGGAGAGTCCTCTCGCTTTTTGAAGCTGTGCAAGTTTCAGGAGACCCTATGGCCTTGAGTATACTAGATGCGGAAAAGGCATTCGATAGGGTCTCCTGGCACTATCTCTGGCAGTCAATGCAAGCAAGTGGTATCGGTCCAAAGTTCATTCAAGTAATTAAAGCCTTATATTACAAACTTCAAGCGAATGTTTGTATCTCTGGAGATATGACAGGGCCGGTGACGATTGCTCTGTAAACTCAACAGAGGTGCCCTGGTTCCCAACTCTTGTTCGCACTGTATATCGACCCGCTTATAAGAAAAATACTGCAAAACATCGCAATTCCCCCAATAATTACCCAGGGATACGAAAGTAAAATTCTAGCATACGCAGATAATGTCGCAGTAGTGACTCCCAACCCAGAAGTTGCTATCAAAGAAATAGAGGAGGAAGCCTCTTTTTTTGGGAACCTCTCCGGCTTCTCGCTGAATAAAAAAAAAAAAAACTATTATTATTAATGATAAGATTCTATTGGCAGACAAATGAGTAATTGAAAAAGCAGTATATCTCAATGTCTGCATATCTTCTAATGTTGAGAAAATTGTAAATCAAAACTTAGAGCCCCTGCTAGACAAAACTAGGAAAGAGCTAGCAAGGCTGAATACTCTGTATCTTACGATGATCGGCTGCTGCAATCTTATAAAGATGGTCTTCACTAAAATGTTATATTTGTTTAAATCGATGCCTCTGGAATTGTCGAAGGAATGGCTAAAAGCATTTGATACTATTTTTTCAAGATTTTTATGGGCTTACACCAAACCAAGAAGAGCACTGAGCTATTTATTACTCCCAAAAGAAATAGGTGGGTGAGCTCTTCCAAATCTTAAATGAGATTATTGGGCCACCATGCTTCAATATAGCCATATTTTGCTGACAGAACCATCATCGAATGATTCCCCACAACCCATCCCCACTATATTCGAATTGATAATAGGAAAGGAGGCTTGGGGGTGTCTTTGGAGACAATTAGAATTTAGTTCTTACAACAAAGTATGGTTCAGGTGTCTCCTGGGAGCTTTTAAGCTATGGTCAGCTCTTCAGAAACTGTTGGGCCTCGGGAGACTGAACTACTATACTCCGATTCAGAATATCCTGAACCTGCCAGAAATATTTAGGGATGGCTACAAACAAAACTGGGCCCTGGCAGGGGTAGATAAATTAGGTACTTTTTTTTCTCCTTCTGGCCTGAGCTCGTTCGACGAACTGAAAGCAGAGTTCGATATCAATAATAAGGAGTTTTCAAGTACCTGCAAATAAGGGATTATCTACAGCGTAAAGGGGGCAGGCCAAACGGTTTTGATAAAAAGTACTGGTGGAAATTTTCATTGCACAGAACCATATTCAAATTGGGACAATATATCATTTATTAAATAACGAAATGAAGGATGATCTTGACAAAGTTTATCTTAAATGGCAAGAGAAGATTGCAATTTCAAAAGCTAAATTTGCAGAAGCTCTTAGTCTATCTCAAACTGTTTTAATGTCAGCCAATTTACAAGTGCAGTTTTTTAGACTTGTTTTATGTTATATGATACACCTGCTGGAATTGCGAAATGGGGCACGGGCTGGGGAACTAATTGTCCTTGGCGTGCAATTTCCTGTGCTAATATAGTCCATGTTTGCTACTTGTATTGAATCCTATCAAGAATGAAATTCAAAAACATTTATATAGCCTATTAAATATAGAAGTCTTATTGACCCCAAAATTAATTTTACTAGGAGTATTTGAAGAGGAAGTGGCGCAGGATATAGAATATTGTCTTGCCGTCGCAATGGCGATATTAAGACTTGCAATTGCCTCGGCATGGCTCAACCCGCAACCTCCACTATTTCAACAGTGGTTGGCTCAATTGCAATTTAGAGAAAGTGATGTTAGAAAAAGCTATGAAGCGAGGAAAAAAGGGCCACTAATTTGGGTCCCTTTATCTAGATGGGAAAGTCAATGTAATATGCAAACTTACTGTATAGTATGGTGGAAGTTCTTCAATCCCTTCCTCCTTAGCACAATGAACTTTAAATTGTTTGATGTATATTTGTGTATCACAGTTATTGGTCTAATCTCAACATTTTGACTCCCAGATTATTCATCAATTATATTGCTCTTCTGCTTTTCTATTCCCTGAACGTGAGGGAAATGTGTTTTATGTATTGGATGAAAATGTGCAATAAAAATATATATTTTTTTAAAACTACCTCCGTAACCGTGATACAATTAAACAGACTGATAGGTAACAGTATCCTGATGCGCTTCTTTCTCATTCATTGCAGGACTATACAGACAAGCAGTCAGAGTGAAGAGGACGCTGCAATTGCAGATAGGAGGAGTATGTGAAACTAAAGACCGACTCACAGTGGGGCTTTGATGTCATCATAAAAATGAAAAAGAAACTTCCACAACAAAAGCACAATTTGAAAAGAAGAAAGTGGCAGGAATTTCTGCTAAATATGCCACAAATATTCAGAAATCTTCTTCGGAACAAGATGTGGGCAAGAACTCTTCTCAACAGTGCAGCTGAGGTCACAATAGTTCAACAGACTCTTCAACGGTTTCTGTTGGCGAGACCAACTAATGATTGTGTAAATGTTGAAACACCGGATCAACGGCTAAGACCTCCTGATAGACTTTACAATATGGATATACAAATTTAGGGTGAGATATTGCATACTATTGAAATAATATTCTGGCAGAATTTAACTAATGAATACGACATTCTCTTGGCTGAGGTTGATTGGCCACCAGAAATGTCCCACTGTGGGAGGATGTAATAATACCTTTCTTTTCCGTTCTTGTTTCTGAGTAAGTTAAAGCAGCATATGCTGCAGAATGGGCTAATGCGCAAGTCCCAGATTTATATTGTAATTAAGTGGGCTGGGATAAAAACTCACCTTATCATGTTATACCTATAAGGTCCAGGCCACAGGTGCGCACACAATACCCCATTAAACATGAAGCTAAACGCCCTATTAGGGAGATTCTATCACAGTTAAAATATCAAGGTGAAATTGAGACTCCTATGAATAATCTATTATTTCCTGTGCTTAAACCTGATCATTTCTTTCATATAGCCTTAGACTATCGACATTTGAACAGTCACACATGGACCTTTGCTGTATAAAAGTCTCATAGTGTAGGCTTGATAAATAATATAGTTCATAAAAAATACAAAACTACATTGGACATTTCCAATGGCTTTTCCTCTCAAAATATAGCACCTGAGAGCTTCAATTTGATTGGGTTCTCAGTGCTAGGAGTCCAGCAAAGATTCTATAGGCACCCACGAGGGTATAAGAACAGTCCAGGTCTGTTTGCTGCCTAAGTGATGTCAATTTTACAAGAAATTGACTCAGAAGCATTGTCCTATGTTGATATTTGCTTATGATTTAAACGTGCATTTGGCCAGAGTGGATTGTGTTAATCTGGGATTCGCTGACCATGTCTATAAACGTAAATTTCTAAAATCTAAAATTTACTTTCTCAGTGTCCTGTTTCTGGGATACAAATTATTGAATGATGAAAGACCCTAACGCCACATCTCTTAGAGTAATGTGCTCTTTTGCACCAAATACCTTAAAATGTTTTTAGGCTTTCTAAATTTATGTAGAACATTAATAACAGTGATGCACAACGGGTTAAACCATTGTACGATTTAATTTGTATTGATTTTGATAGAAAACATTGGACTATTGAAAATACTACTATTCAAAGAAACTTGCAAACAGACATGCTTAATTATAAATACTTACATACTCGTGTTAACACTATTAATTTAGTGATCTACATAATTGCGGGTACCAGTAGTTACATATATGTTTTATTCAATGATGGAGAAACAGTGCCAATTGTTTATAAATTGCATTCATATTCCAATGTGGAAATGCGTTTTGCTTTCACTGAAATAATTTAGAATTCTGTTCATACTACTGTGTTGAAGGAACCTCTATTGGCTCTGGGGAAACGCATTATTGTGGTGTCTCCTGTTCCACCTTAGAGGCCATCACCAAGGCTAGAGTTCCTATTGTGAAAGCCTTACATCTAAGGTGGATCCAGTGGGCCACTTCCTTAATAGCTACTGATGTAGATTATGTTTATGACCCTAATTTGAGAACAAAGGAATATCTCCAGTATGGAGAAGAATTACCCTGTTTCTAGTGAAATTATGACTCTAGATGAATATGCTTTCATAATCTATACTGGTCATGGCTCAGCCCAGCCTGGGGTTGGTACTAAATATAAGCATTCAGCTGCGTATGCTGCAGTTAAGGGTGTCATGAAAGATAATGTATTGCAGGCACAAGAAACATTTACAGAAACCTTGGGTGACAGTACTGCTCAGATGGCTGAATTGAAAGCTTTGGTTATGGCATTGCAGAACACAAATTCAGAATTCCCTGCTCTTATAGTGTGCAATTCCTATTACTGATTCCTGTCCTTTAATGATAATATGCTTTTTTGTGCTTGAATGGATTCAGAGATTCTAAAGATAACACTTTCAAGCATAAACTTCTTTAAGGGAAGGTGGCAGCACTGAAAGATGCTTTTCCATCAGTTCATGCGATCCACACATAGAGTCATTAAAGTATTGGTGTACACATTGCAGGGAATTGTTTGGCTGTTAAAGCTGCAAAGGCAGCTGTTCAGACTGTATTAGTAGCTGCGATTACTCGTTCACATACAAGAATAGATAATGACATTATGTGTGTGGTCAATGTCTCTTCTAGTGGCGAGCCCCTACCTAAAAGCTATTCAGCAAAAAACTCTTATCTATTGATCAAAATGTTCCCTATGCCTGCATTCTCAGGCTGGGTGGTCGAGTGATACCCCACCGGACAGCAGGTTAGAGTTAATTATGGCTGTTTATGAGGGTTTGGCTTCTGCCCATGCTGGTGTGGTAGTTATAGTTTCTTTTCTACAGATAAGCTACTGGTGGCAGGGTCTTTATAAACAGACTAAAAAATGTGTCCTTTCCTATGATGTTTGTCAACAAATAAAAAGTTCCATAGTTGCACACCCACCACAGACACCAGTTTTAGTACTAAATAAGCCACTATGTGTTGCGGACTACTCCATACAGATGAGGCCTTTAAATATATCTTAGTGGCTGTTGATTCTTGTTCTCTATTTCTATGGGTGTGGCCACAGTGATTATCTGATGCTCGAACAATGATAAAAGATATGCAAGCCTTTATCGGTACATATGCACTGGCAGCATTCCACTGGGACCAGGAACAGGCTTTCGCCTCTAAGACATTCTGGGATGCTATGGACAACCTGAGTGTTGCTGTGCATCATTCTGCCCACTATCATCCTGAGGGAAATTCAATAGTGGAACAGAAGAACCGTGACTTAAAGCGGTCCTTATCAGCTAGAGTATAAGGTTCAGTTTGTAGTTGGATCCATCACTTGTATGGTGTCCACAGAGTGTTAAATAATCTGCCTAGACAGTTGTTGAGTGGTCGGACTCAATATGAGGTATTATTCTTGGTTCAAAAATGTGTTCCAGATCATGATAACTAAGGCACAGTGGCAGCACAATTACTCTTTGACCTCAATGAACGTTTCACTCTCATACAGGAATTACCAGCCGTCCGAGATGAGCACTCAAATTGAAATTCTAAATGTTCTGCCACTGTTGAAGTGAAGGAGCAACCAGTGTTTTCTGGCTGGATTCCTAAAGTTATGGATCTGAAACGGTGCCTGTCCTTGCTGTCTAGGGTACTTGAAATGTGATTTTGCCACTGCTTGCTGGTTGTAAACAGAAACAAGTGTCCATTGATTTGATCAAGGTACATCATGTGGTATATCATGTGGCCAGTTCTCCATAGTAGGCCACAGAGGGTTTCTGGGTAGTTCCTTGCCACATCCCCCTATCTTGCATGAAATTCTTATACATGCAGAAAATAGTCCTGATCTTTCTACTCCCCGGCTGGGGTCTTCAGGTGCTGCACTTTCAATCGTACCAGTTAATGATGAAAACACAGTTGGCTGTGCTGCCCTGTGAGGCCGCTCCCTTTTGATGCAGGGATGCCTATTATAAGCCACTTTTTCCAGTGTCAGGCTTCAGGTTTCCTGGCATCTAGATACTCTTCTGATGCTGCACTCCTGGCGCTGTTGCCATTGGCTTCTGCTGAATGGGCTGGTGATGACCCTCTTCATTCCTTGGATCTTGCTCTTGAGGTCTCTTTTGATGTGTTGTCTGTGGATGCGGGTTCCTGGGACCCAACGACACTCTGGAAATGGATGTGGTAGACACTTCAGAAATGTGGTCCTTCATGTTAGAGGTCGTGCTTCCTGTACTCCTTTTCTATGTAAAACACAGGAAAACTCCAAGTCCCAGAATGCTTTGCCTGAGGGAGTACCTTGTATGCCTTCCCATGCTGCCTTACACCAGATCATGTGACTACCGCCGGCATATAGGCTGCCTGCTCATTCCCAACAGTGCTTGGCCTCACTTCCTGTATTAGGACCACGCCTCTGTTTCCCGTTTGGAGCTGCCTCACTTCCTGTATTAGGACCACGCCCCTGTTTCCCGTTTGGAGCTTTCCTTGACCGGTTCCTCGTTTGCATATTGTTTACCGAGCTTCTGGAATCTATATCAAAGGACTGAGACAGCGCGAGTCTGCAGAATCGTGAGTGCGCTGCATATTGCCTTAAAAGCCTGTTCGACCTCTGTTATTTACGAGCTTTGTAATTCTATATTGTGGAGCTTCTTGTCAACTAGCTCCGAGGAGCACTGGTGGGATAGTTTGCCATCTACTCTTTTTAAGCCGTCAGCGCTGGCTCCGCGCTGAATTATACTTGGACCCGTAGCGTGAGGAAGCGCTAGTTTGGAATCTTACCGTTTGTGATTATGCCGTAAGCGCTGGTTTCGCGCTAATCACAGTACCCTTTGAACCCCCGCGCTAGGAAGCGCTGTTGCACTCTCGGGGATCTTCACAGCTGTTAGGAGTTGTTTGTGGAGGACCCACCACCTTCTTTATGGTTTACGAATGAATTAGAAGGTTCGAAGCCTTCGGGACGGACAGTCCTGTTTCTTTATTTGTCTTCCAAGAGATCAACACGGAGAAAGGACTATAGTGTGAAATAGAGACTCTTTTGCTATTGGACATACTACACAGCGCATTCTAAGACGCTGTAGATCTTCTTTGTTTTGAGAGCGTGTTACAGCCAACGTCACTTATACTGGTCACCACCTGCCTTCCTTATCCCTGGTGACCCCATAAAGGAGCTGGGGCTTCTTATTTTGAGTCTTCCTTCATTACCCAGGTCTATTGTGTGAGTATGGGGAGGCATACAATGTAAGGAATATAGCTTGGAGGGAGGGGATCACAAGGGGAGACATCTTATACCTGTCTTGTTGTTTTTTGTCTTTCTGTAGGTATCCTGACACCCTTACCTGACATCCCTGTAGAAGACCTGGTGGTCCTTTCTGGTCTCTTCGCCCTCTAGGGGGTCTAGGTCTTCCTATAGTGTATTTATACATATAGGGGACCGGACCCTGTGAGAGCGAAAAGACTCTCTCTTCGCTCCTGTGGATCTCGGACTCTCTGTCGTGAACACTGAACCGGACAGAAAGGCCAAGCCCACGTAACTTAACATCCCCTGAGCGAAGATGGATCAAGGCGCATCATTTGATGCAGCCAGGGTAGAACCATTACGCCTTGACAACCCTGACATTTCCATGTCTGAATTAGTGAACACAGTAGTTTCCTTACAGTCAGAACTTAGAGCCTTAAGAGGAGAGAACCAGCGCTTGGTAACAGAGTTAGCAATAGTAAAAACACACACATCGTTAGAGACGGTAGGAACAGGAACACTTCCCAAACAGAAGCGCAGTTATATTCAACCAGGTCATTTCCACCTCCCAACCTCAGATGTATCCGTGCCTCCAGCTTCCCCATCTGCCCCAGTTAATGTAACTGTTGTCACTCCACCCCATACTCCTTTGGCCATGCCAGAAAGGTTTAACGGGGATAGCACTAAATATGCAGTCTTCATGAACCAGTGCCATCTCCAGTTCCTTTGTTGAGCTGCGGCGTTCCCTGATGAAGCGGCCAAAGTGGCCTTCATCATATCATATCTGAGTGGGAATGCAGCGCTTTGGGCAGTTCCATTAGTGGAAAATGATGATCCAGTTCTCTATAATTTAGTACAATTCAAGGAAAGAATTGCGGAGTTTATTCGCTCGCCATTCTTATATGCAGGCTAGCGACAACGAGTTACTGAACTTGAAACAAGGTACGAAGGACCTTCTTTCGTACAGAACCACGTTCAACCGGTTGGTTACTGAGACACAGTGGCCTGAAGAAAAAAGAACATCCCTATTTTATAGGGGCTTAAGAGATGAATTAAAAGACATTCTGTAACAGATTGTAGATCCTCCAGAAGATTGTGCATCCTTTATTGATTTAGTGGTCAAGTTGGACCATAGACTGACGGAAAGGAAGGGAGAGAAGTCCAAAGGAGAATACCCACGTCTTTTTCTTTCTAGGTCTGATAAAAAAGATCCCAAAGAGTCGAGTGAACCGATGCAGATCGGGGGGGGTTAGAGGCCCTTTAACGCCGGAAGAACGTGAAAAAGACGACGTTTGAATTTATGCCTTTACTGTGGTAAAGGAGGGCATTTTGCCCGAGAATGCCCCGTGAAGCCTAAAAAATTAGGTAGTATTAACGTGAACAAGGCAGGGGGAGTTCCTGTTCCGGAAAACTGAAAGACTTGGGAAGTTTGGAGATCGATTTCTCAAGTCCTTCGGTGTCTCAGATCTCGTCGTCTGTCTCTACCTATGTGCCTCTTGTGCCCAAACATTTTATAATTTCTGTGGTTTTTGTTCTGCCCTCCCAACTGAGAAAATCTATGGATATATTGCTAGATTCTGGGGCTACTGGGAATTTTTTAGACATAACTGTAGCTAAAGCCTTGGGGCTACAATTTATCACAAAACCCCATCCCGAAAGGGTTCGAGCAGTGGACGGGTCAGAATTGTCATCAGGGTTGATTAAACATCAAACCCCCGATATTATCATGGTGTGTGACAATGGGCATTCAGAAGCAATTTCTTTCGATCTCATAGACACTCCCACTTTTGGGGCCATATTAGGCGTTCCATGGCTACAACAACACAATCCCCACATAGACTGGGTCTCTAGAACAGTAACGTTAAGGTCTTCTTATTGCACACTGCATTGTTATAGAGAAACTGCGCTTTGGCAAACGCCTTTATGTTGCGCTACGACGTCCTCCTACGCCACGAGTCTGCCTGCAGAATACCAAGATTTTGCTAGTGTGTTTGATGAAGTGAAAGCGACAGCTTTACCTCCCCATCGCGCATATGATTGCAGGATTGACTTAATACCTGGAGCTGAACTGCCCATCAGTCGAATA
Organism: Triturus cristatus; assembly: GCF_964204655.1. Lineage (NCBI taxonomy): Eukaryota > Metazoa > Chordata > Amphibia > Caudata > Salamandridae > Triturus > Triturus cristatus. Next base: position 679,579,721 of record NC_140583.1, read on the forward strand.
TATGCATTAACTGAACCAAAAACTAAATATCTGTATGACTACTTGCAGGAGATGTTGAAGAAAGGTTTTATTAGACATTCCACCTCTCCTGTCTCGTCGCCTCTTTTCTTTATTCCCAAACGAGAAGGAGGTTTGAGAGCATGCCTGGACTACCGTGCGTTAAATAAAGCTACGGTAAAAAACAAATACCCTCTTCCACTCATTTCCACTCTCTTGGATCAAGTGCGTAAGGTGAACATTTTCACCAACTTAGATCTCAGGGGTGCGTATCATTTGATCAGAGTAAGAGAGGGAGATGAGTGGAAAACGGCATTTCGGACCAAATTCGGGTTATACGAATATTGTGTTATGCCGTTTGGCCTCTGTAATGCTCCAGCAGCATTCCAATTTTTTGTGAATGAGATCTTACGTGATTATTTAGATCTCTTTGTCATAGTCTATGTTGACGATATTTTAATATATTCATAAAACGAGCAAGACCATGTAGAGCATGTGAGGCTTATACTGCAACGCTTACAGGAACACCATCTATTTGCCAAATTGGACAAATGTTTGTTTCACACAAGAAAGGTGGACTTCTTGGGTTTTTTGTTATCTCGCCTGATGGGATCCATATGGATCCAGCTAAGGTCGCTGCTATCACCAATTGGAAGAGCCCCAAGACCGTGAAAGAAATACAATCCTTTTTAGGATTCGCTAATTTCTATAGAAGATTCATTCACCACTTCTCTGAATTAGTGTCGCCCATCACTAGACTGCTAAAGAAAGGGGTGCAGTTTGACTGGGATACAACTGCTGAAACAGCCTTTCAGGCTTTAAAAGACAGATTCACCTCTGCCCCCATAATCAGACACGCTGATGAGACCTTACCCTATTTCGTGGAAGCGGATGCCTCACAATGTGCAGTGGGGGGAGTATTGTCGCAACGTGACAGAAGTTCGGGTACTCTCCATCCTGTAGCCTATTTTTCGAAAACTCTCTCCCAAGCCGAACAGAATTACACTATTGGGGAACGAGAATTGCTAGCCATAAAGATGGCTTTTCAAGAGTGGAGGCATTATTTATTAGGGTCACCCCATACTATCACGATTTAGTCTGACCATCGGAATCTGCAATTCTTTAGATCCTCTAGGGCCCTCACTCCCAGACAGATGAGGTGGGTGTCTTTCTTCTGTGAATACGATTTTATTATCACTTTTCGGCCGGGTGCAAGACATGGAAAAGCAGATGCTTTATCCCGGTTAGGTAAAGAAATCCATATCATGGAGGAAGAATCAGTACCCATCATTCCAGAAAACAAGATTGTGACTTTGGATACACAAGAGGAGAGTACGTCTGACTCCTTTCTGGCTCAATTAGAACTTGAGTATAAAAAGCTAGGGCAGGAGACATGGTTAGCAGAGCCCTTGAATACAGTGGCAAACAGCTTGTTTTATCATGAAGGAAGGCTCTTTATTCCCTCACCTGAGACACGTTCCTTACTCTTGAAGTGGTGTCATACTTCACCTCTGGCTGCACATCCTGGCAGTGACAAGACTCGCCAACTGTGTCAACGGTGGTTCTGGTGGAAAGATATGCATCACGACATCTCTGCATTTTGCAAAGCTTGTTCCACCTGTGCACGACAGAAATCCATGCATTGTGCTCCCGCTGATTTATTACGCCCTGAGTGCCCCTGGTCCACTATCAGTATGGATTTTATCACTGATTTGCTATAAGCAGGGGTTATACAGCTATCCTGGTGGTGGTGGATATGCTATCTAAAATGGCACATTTTATTCCTCTTAAAAGATTACCCCGCGCCACTGACCTCATTGACATCTTCATCGACAACGTGGTGAAATTACATGGTTTGCCCTCGGTCATAGTGTCAGACAGAGGACCTCAATTCATCTCAAAATTTTGGCAAGGTCTCTGCAAGACACTACAGATAGATCACCGTCTTTCATCCGCTTATCATCCGCAAACGGATGGGCAAACGGAGAGGACAAATCAAACTCTTGAACAGTTTTTGAGATGTTTAATGAGTACTATAACCAGTGAATGGAGTCAAGCTCTTCCCTTAGCTGAATTTGCCTACAACAATTCCACGCATTCTGCTTCCAAAGTGTCTCCTTTTTTCTTTGTAACAGGACAACACCCCAAGTTTCTCCCTGTCTCACTACCCCCAGAAATGCTAAACATTCCTGCAGTACACGAACACCACAAGAACCTTAAAGCCATATGGGAACAAGCTACTAGAGAATTACTTGAAGCTAAACAACATATGAAGGAACAAGCAGACAGACATAGGCGCCAGGCTCCTGTCTACTCTGAGGGGGATCAAGTTTGGTTATTCACAAAGAACCTCAGACTAACAGGACCGCGTAAATTCTGGCCCAGGTATATAGGACCTTTTCCTATAATTAGGATTATTAATCCAGTAGCTATGAAACTTGATCTCCCAACAGACATGCACATACACCCCGTTTTTCACATCTCCCTCCTCAAACCCTTCATCCCTCCCTCTAGTCCGGAGCCTCCGCCTCCTCCCATCACTGTAAACGGTGAACAAGAGTTTGAAGTCAGACGCATTGTTGATTCTCGTAGACATCAAGGAAAGTTACAATACCTAATAGATTGGGTGGGTTATTCTCCCGAAGATAGAACATGGGAACCCGCAGAGAATGTACATGCCCCAATCTTAGTTAGGAGATTTCACGTCTCACATCCCAACAAACCCAGACCTGTGATTAGACCGTTAGGGGGGAGAACTGTTAGAGGTCGTGCTTCCTGTACTCTTTTTCTATGTAAAACACAGGAAAACTCCAAGTCCCAGAATGCTTTGCCTGAGGGAGTACCTTGTCTGCCTTCCCATGCTGCCTTACACCAGATCATGTGACTACCGCCGGCATATAGGCTGCCTGCTCATTCCCAACAGTGCTTGGCCTCACTTCCTGTATTAGGACCACGCCCCTGTTTCCCGTTTGGAGCTGCCTCACTTCCTGTATTAGGACCACGCCCCTGTTTCCCGTTTGGAGCTTTCCTTGACCGGTTCCTCGTTTGCATATTGTTTACCGAGCTTCTGGAATCTATATCAAAGGACTGAGACAGCGCGAGTCTGCAGAATCGTGAGTGCGCTGCATATTGCCTTAAAAGCCTGTTCGACCTCTGTTATTTACGACCTTTGTAATTCTATATTTTGGAGCTTCTTGCCAACTAGCTCCGAGGAGCACTGGTGGGATAGTTTGCCATCTACTCTTTTTAAGCCGTCAACGCTGGCTCCGCGCTGAATTATACTTGGACCCGTAGCGTGAGGAAGCGCTAGTTTGGAATCTTGCCGTTTGTGATTATGCCGTAAGCGCTGGTTTCGCGCTAATCAGAGTACCCTTTGAACCCCCGCGCTAGGAAGCGCTGTTGCACTCTCGGGGATCTTCACAGCTGTTAGGAGTTGTCTGTGGAGGACCCACCACCTTCTTTATGGTTTACGAATGAATTAGAAGGTTCGAAGCCTTCAGGACGGACAGTCCTGTTTCTTTATTTGTCTTCCAAGAGATCAACACGGAGAAAGGACTATAGTGTGAAATAGAGACTCTTTTGCTATTGGACATACTACACAGCGCATTCTAAGACGCTGTAGATCTTCTTTGTTTTGAGAGCGTGTTACAGCCAACGTCACTTATACTGGTCACCACCTGCCTTCCTTATCCCTGGTGACCCCATAAAGGAGCTGGGGCTTCTTATTTTGAGTCTTCCTTCATTACCCAGGTCTATTGTGTGAGTATGGGGAGGCATACAATGTAAGGAATATAGCTTGGAGGGAGGGGATCACAAGGGGAGACATCTTATACCTGTCTTGTTGTTTTTTATCTTTCTGTAGGTATCCTGACACCCTTACCTGACATCCTTGTAGAAGACCTGGTGGTCCTTTCTGGTCTCTTCGCCCTCTAGGGGGTCTAGGTCTTCCTATAGTGTATTTATACATATAGGGGACCGGACCCTGTGAGAGCGAAAAGACTCTCTCTTCGCTCCTGTGGATCTCGGACTCTCTGTCGTGAACACTGAACCGGACACTTCAATTCGGATGCCTCCTAGACTCTATAATTGGCATATGGGTTTTTAAAAATAGTTTTATTCATGTTTTATAAATTTGTGTGATTTTTTAAATTAGGCATAATATATGACTTTTTGCATCTGCTTAGGCTTTTTACATATATTCATTGCGATTGCTTATTTTTATAAAGTCATCTCATCCAACCAAGGGGAGGGTGTTGTAAGGATTACATGTAATCTCTATTTTAGCTTTCTTTTTTAACTTAGCATCTTTTTCTCATATGTTTTCTCCTAGTGCGAGCAAGTACCATATACCTATTTATTCCTTGTAGATTTTGTTGCCCTGTAGTCTGCACAATTAGCTCCAGAGTCACACATATTAGAAGGCGATGCCGGTGTTTTATTTTAGTGCTCGTACGAAACAACTCTTTCTCTCCAGTCTAACTAAAGACATTGTTCTGCGCCTCTGGCACAGTACTATAAGGCTGATGTTTTATTATTTAAACAGCGTCCATGCTGAAATCAGGTCTGGGCGTAGTTCGTGCTGTTTTGATACACGAAACTCTGCGACGTGACAAAAAAACTCTGCAGAGTTCCGCAAGTGGTGGAGTGCAGTGCGAACTGCTGTTTGCACTGGTCTTCCTTCCGCCTGGGTAGAAATTCTACCCGAGCAGCAGCTCGTGCTCGAAAACCTTTGCAGAGCCTAGTTTTCTGAACTTTGCAAGCTCCGCGGAGCGCAGAGTGCAGAAAACTCCGCAAACTCCACAAACAGAGCGGAGTTCACCGCCCAGGTGTAGCTGAAATCAGTGAGAGACACTTCACGCCGAATTTATCATGGAAGCTGCTGTGAGCTGTGACAGAGATGCAGCTCTGCCGGCCCAACCTTCATCCTGAGAAAGAAGATAGCCATGCAAGAGAGGTGTGCAGGCCTGCACACTCAGATGGGGTGCATTCATTAATGCACTGAGGCATGTTCCTGACACATTATACCAAGGCATGGGGTTAGATCATTCCAACAAGTCTGGCAGAACTCCCGATATGCTCTCGCTATTGTAAAGGTATTAGTGATAGGTGGGAGTAACATTAGGAACAATTAACATGGATGAATTGGTTGTATTTTTCTACATTTTAATAATGCTCATAACGATGGGTCTCATGTGTCTATTAATCACAACTCATGCTTTATTTACAAGGATTAGCTCTTTCTCGTATCTTTTCTTTGTGACACTTTGGGCATTCAAATGTGAGAAAGAAAAAGGGTTAGATCTGTTTCCACAAATTCCTTGGGAATCAAAGTGGTTATGTTCAAGGTTACTGACAACATCTATAACTCTGAAAACTTATGAATTTAGATGTGATACCGTGAGGTAGCCAAACCAACATTTACTAATCATATGAGTAGACTTAGTGCCTAATTACAAGTTTGGCGGTCTATAGGGCTGCCAAACCTGCGGTGGCATGGCAGCTACTGCCGCACCTGTGGTCCCACTGCTGTGGCGGTCAGACCGCCATGGGACTGTTGCAACTGCTGGGTATCCCTCGGCTTTGGCACAGTGTTCGTGGGCAGTAATATGCCAGCGGTGCCGCTGCGGCACCACCAGCATATTATGACTTTCCCGACCTCCACACTTGCCATGAAAAGTGTGGCGGTCAGAAAAGTAAAGGGCCCCTACAGGGCCCCCTGGTGCCCCTGTGCATGGGGTGGCATGCAGGGGAGCACATGGTGTGCGCCCTTGTGTGCATGCACCCCAGTTCCTGCATGGCATGGACTATAAAGTCCATGCAGTGCAGGAATTTGCTATGGCACTCCTTCAGCCCTGCAGTTCAAAGGCTCACATATGAGCCTTTAAACTGCACAGCCGCAGGACCGACGCACCGCCCACCCACTAGACCACAAAATGACTCATAATCTGGCCCATGAGAGAGGGTCGAGTTTGGTGGTCTTAGAGTGGGAAGCTTGCGTGGCGGACCACTCCAAGACCGCCAAACTCATAATCAGGCCCTTAGTCTCTATATTATGAAGTTTTGTTGGCCTATTGCACAGTCCTGCTAGATTTGTAGTAACTGTATAGCAGGAGGAGGAATAGGATTGGGGGGTAACTTTACAATAGCTCTAGAACTAGAGGAGAGAGAGAGAACCAGAGGAGTGGGGTCCCCTGCTGGATCCAGAGTGGAAAGCAGTGTGTACTCTCACAGCCTGTCTCCTGAACAGTTGGAGGACAGACAGGCTGAGGTGGACCTGAAGCTGTAGTCAGCCAAACTTGAACTGACTGCAGAGGAGAGCAAAGCTGAAAGAGCCTTAGAAAAGAAAAAGATGTTGTGGGCTCTTTAAGTGAGTCTAAAGGAACTGAACTTGAAGATTCAGCAGTTCACTTAGTCCAGTAGTGATGGTGGCAGTGACCACAAAGTATTCATTGAGACAGTAGGGTCCACATACCTAAGGATCTGGTGCCTAACTTTAAAGTGAAGATGACATAAACATGTAGTTCGAGACATGTAAAGTAGCCTTAGAAATGCATAGGGTTGTTGAGGAGGATTGGGGAGCCTGTCTGTGGCGGCACATACTCACTGAGGGGAGGTATTCTTTGTTGGCCTAGGGAAGAGTGTCAGGGTAAGTACCCACTCATGAAAGAATCCCTTGTCAGGAAGTATGGTCTCGCCCTTGAGCAGCATAGGTTGACATTCAGAGACTGTCAGAAACTCTCATTAGTCTAATGTGGATTTCGTGGACTACTTTTGTAAGGCACTGGATGGTTGGTTGAGGGGTAGTGAGGTACACCCTTGTGAGGAGCAGTATAATCTGTTTTAAAGGCAGCTCATGTTGAATCATTATTTTACAGAGCTACACCAAGACCTAATAGCACACTCTGACCCCAGGGAGCTTGCCAAGGAAGCAGACCTCTGACTTAGCACCAGGGTCTACGTAAAGGTACCTGGAAGTGACCCAGAGGAGTATGGATCAGACTCCCCCCATCAGAGTGAAGGTAAGTTCACATTGACACAAACAGGTCCCAACATAGAGTAGGGTGAAAGGTTCCCATGCCTCTTCTAAGAATAAGAGAGAGGTTTTGGAAGGCAGTGGCCCAAAGCACTCCATTGCCTATCTCGGTGTAATGATTGCTCCCAGCTGGGACACACACAAGGGGACCAGGCCTGTACCAAGAGACCATCCACTGGTGGGAACTCTACAGGAGTGGCCAGTGTGGCTTTAGGGAAAGGTAGTCCCCAAGAGAAGAGGGTAGAACATGTCCCGGTATTCCTTAGCTGGAAGGTGAACTCCAAAGGTAAACTTGTGATTCCTGAGTGTGGGAGTCACCACTTCCATCATGTCACAGTTAATGAGTTAATGTGGTACTTGTCACTGCCCTAAGGGATAACTGTGCCAGTGAGACCATGATGGCGGAAAGACTGTTCTCCACAGAGTAGTACACCAGACAGGCTTTTAGGGTAACTCAGGCCCATTGGCAGGACTTCTTCAGCCCTATGGCTCTTGTATACCTGGAATGGGGTGGGGCAGTGATCCAAAGGAAGGTTATAGTTAGTCCCAAGATGCCCTTTGACTGCATTTTGGGGAATAAGCCACCTGTATTAGAGGAGCTGGGAAGGGGGCCACCTATGCCCCCTGAAAGCTACTTTTTCTTGGGGGCACTACTTCCAACAGGAGATTATGGCCTCCCAGATGATGGGGCAGGAGGTGGAAACAGTCCACAATGGTAGGACCATTGGATCAGGGGTTGCCATTTCTGAGGACGAAGCAATCCACGACTGAACCTGGTGAGGCCACTTCTAACCTGGGGTGCTCCATGCGCTGTCACGGAGATAGAGGGGTTGAGACCTGCACCAGATGGACTCTGCATGACACAGACAGTGTACTACCATTCAGGGGTGTGGTGGTTCCCCGAGGAAGTCCTGGCTCAGGTACAAACTTTAGGCTGAGTGGCCAGTCTCAGGATACCACCCCTAGACTGGTGAGCAGGAGAGTGAAGTTGGGTGCCTAACACTCAGGGCAGGTGCCCCCCCCCCCTTAAGAAACCTCAGAGGTTTGGGAAACCTCAGGAGAAAGTAGGGGACTCCTTGCCAGCTCCAAGGCTGGAAGTGAAGCCTGCCCACAGCCCCTGCATAGGGCCTCCAGCTGGCAATGGGTGGCCCAGGGCCTGGCTCTTGTTCTGACAGCTGTCAGTGGCCTCTGTTGGTTGTTGTCTTTATTGGTAGCTTTCCCTGGGTTGGGAACAGAAGCATGACCCAAGGGATGAAATGGACCTCATGACCTTGTTAGCCATGGTGGTACTGTCTGCCTAGTGGGATGAATCTGTGAGCAAGTTAAGGTCAGGAGCTTCACAGATGGGGTCCTGAGATGAGGAGAAGGGTTCCTTATGGGCAACTATAGTGACCCCAGATGATAATACCAGGGGAATACAGTTAGGCTTGGATAGGCACAGAACTGACAACAGCCACTGCTAAAGAGGGACATTGTCCACATTCTATCACCTAAGGAGGAAAGCCCATCCATCAAGGCATTGATTAGTCTACCCTAGCTTTTGGCTGGAGGGGTGCCATGTTGGCCTCCCCTAAGGTGGCACTTAATGACCCATAGTGCAGGGTGCAATATATTCAACAAAGTAGGGCAGGTTTTACTTTTCTAGTAATGAATGAATGAATGAACGAATCAATCAATCAGTATTTGTAAAACTCTGCTAATCACTCGTGATGGTATTCAGACGCTAGTCGGCAGTGCTCAGTGGAAAAGCCAGATCTTGAGTCTCTTTCTGAAATTCGCCAGTGAAGGTGATGACTTGAGATGGAGGGAAAGGTCATTCCAGGACTTGGCGGCAAGGTAGGAGAAGGAACGGTCTCCACTGTGGTTTAGACGGATGGGCAGTGTTTGCGCGAGGGTGAGGGGAAGGAGGCAGAGCGAAGGTCTCTGGATGGTTGGTGGAAGTTCAGGCGGTGGTTTATGTATGCTGGTCCTAGGTCATGGAGGGCTTTGTAGGCGTGTGTAGTATCTTCATATTGTGTTATAATGTTCCCTGTTACCTGGTTCCTAGCTGCTCGGCCAGTGTGAGTGTTCTGTGTGGAATGTTGGTGGGAGAGACATGAGTGGAATGTTTGGGTGCCTGGTGTGAATGTAGACAGTTGGAAGATGGGATAGCCCCTCCCCCTTCCGGTGAAATCTTGTTCCACCATATAACTCACGCGTTCAAGCGACCCCCGACTGTACAGGTTTCCAACCGCCCATAGGACAGATGGGGCGCCGTCGCACCCCAGGGTCCACCGCACAGACTTCCTGGGGATATTGGGCCTCAGCACCCTTTGTGCTCCAGAAGAGGGTACCCCTGAGTACCTTTCCGCCTCTGGATCGCCATGTAACTCCGCCACAGCCCTGGGTGTGGCGACTGTCGCAGCCAGGGCCCCCCACCAAGGCCGGCGCTCCTATTTGCATCCCGCTATTTCTAGGGCCTCCCCTAGGTCAAGGAGGAACAAGTCCATGCCTATTCTGGAGAGATGTTCCCCATCGTCCTCAAAGCACCCTATGGATTTCACATAAAGCAAACCATGCCTTATGAATCCGAACCCCATTTGTTCGGTGAATTTACGCATCGCGCAATTGACTCTCCTGCGCGCAGCCTCCATTGCTTCCCCAGATCGTGCTCCCTGCCTCAGGAGCCGTGGGGTGATCTCCGACCACCACAGTTCACATGTCCCTAACTTATTGCTTAATTGGCAGAAAGTGGCTTTCATATCTTGAAGCAATGTCCTCTTGCCTAGCGCCATCAGGTCATTACCCCCCAGGTGAATGACCAGCACGTTTGGGGGACTTGGCAGTCCCCCCAGTCTCTGCTGCAGTTTGTCCAACAACCCATTCGATCGCATTCCCTGGTAACCCAGCCAAGTTATCAGGTGTTTGAAAAGCCATGCCTCCACTTCCTGCTCGCAGCCCACTGTGCCAATCTGCTGACGCCAGAATGGCCAATCACCCAGACCTTTGTTCCTGGTAAATAAAGAAATGTGATGTCTGCAAAACGTTTATTACCAACACAGCACACCATAATAAAACATGTAAATTAAACTAACACCACACTCCCGCCTGTACCCGGGAAACCGGTTCCAGCAGGCAGACCAAATAACGTAAAAAATGTAAACAGAGACTTAAAACACAATGCCCCCATCGCACGCCATGACCGGGCTGCAGAGAATGCCATAAAGTTCAGGGCTCATGGGCATATGTATGTTTTGAAACAGTGGGATTGCCAGCGCCCCACTTGTTTGATCCCCTCTGCTGGTAAGCCTTCCTTAAATGCTGTAGTTGCGGCCCCAATTCGGAAGGAGTGGCTGCAAAAACGCTTGCTAGGGTCCTTGTTACCAGATAGCGCCAGGCACGCATGCATGATGTGTTCCACCTGGTACTTAGTAAGTGGCGAGCTGTCTGCGTGTATGAAAAGATAAGCATCTGCTGCCGGACGCAGGGCCAAGTAGGCAGAGAGCAGGCTAACTGGGCAATACCTCCCGTCCCCCAAACTGTGCAGCCAGAAAACCCTACCCTTGCTGTTCTGATCTGTCTTTGACCTACGTAGGGTTACTTTGAGGGAATTCCCAGTGAGAACCATGTCCTGCCAAGTCAGAGCCACCCCAGACTCTCATCATTCTTCGCTTTGGCCACCAACTCACTAATGCGAAGTGCCCCAAAGAAAGCCAAGCTGAACACGGCCGCAAACAATACTGCCTCAAACTTAGAGTGAGTGGCCTCGTGCATCCAATCTAGCATCCCCTGGAGTGTCTCGAAATCTATGGGGGACCTGCTATCCGGTACCTTAGGTTCACTCCTGGCCCACCCTTTTAATGCCGCTCTCACTACAAAAGAACTCGTTGTGTCTGACTCCTCCCTGAGCCTAGCGTGGTGGCTGATTGCTGCAAGGTAGCCCGCTATCCAGGAATGGCTCTTCCCATTGTCTTTAGCCCACAATATGAAGGACTGCACTCTGGCTGCTAAAGATAGTTTGCCTCCATCCCATGGGCCCGTCACTGAGCAGAATTTATTCACACAGGCTTTATATCTCTTGTTAGTCCCCGGCGCTAAGGATAACTCGCCCAGGCCCCTCATACGTCTCGCCACTTCAACAGGAACCACAGATGTGCTGGGAAAGGTGTCCCCTCCTCTCTCGCTCTCGGCCAAGCCTCCCGGAACCGGTGCCACTGAAAACGAGAGAGAGCATCAGCCGCTGTGTTCTGCACACTCTGAATGTGTTGCGCCCTGCATTCAACATTGTTGTATAGACAAGCCCGCACCAACTCCCTCAAGAGGCACAGAACCAAGGGACAGCTCGCTGACTGTGAATTGATGGCCTGCACTACTGCTAGATTGTCAGACCAGAAAAGGACCCTTTTAGCCGACAGAATTGTAGGTCATAAATGGAAAGCCAACACAATGGGGAATAACTCCAGCACTGTGATGTTGGATGTGATCCTTTTCCTGTGCCAGGCACTGGGCCATTTCTCAGCACACCACTCCCTGTCTAGAATGGCTCCGAATCCTTCCCTGCCTGATGCATCTGTGTGTAAGGCTAGGTCAGGGCTGCCTGCCCAGGGGGCCCTCCAAATTACTGAACCGTTAAAGTTGGCCAGGAAATCCGCCCACATGGCCAGGTCAAGTCTCATGCCTTTACTTAACTTGACCATGTGGTGCTTTTTTACAACCCTGGCTGTGGCCCTGGCCAACCTTCTGCCAAATACTCTTCCAGCTGGAATGACCCTCGCTGCAAAGTTCAGTTTCCCTAAGAGCCCTTGAATGCATTCTAGAGTGGCCTTGCCCTGTGCAACCACAGACTGGATGTGTTGTGCGAGGTCGCGTACCTTGTCTGCCGGTAATCTGGATTCACCCGAGATGGTGTTTAGCTCTATCCCCAAAAAGGTTAAGACCTGGGCAGGACCCACCGTTTTACCTGGTGCAAGTGGGACCCCCAAGTGCCTGGCCAGTTGTTCAAAATCCTCAAGGGCTTGCTTGCAGTCCTGCGTGCCCTCACTCCCTATGAACAGGAAGTCATCTAGATAATGAGTCACCCCTGCCACCCCATAGGTATCCTGAAGTGCCCATAGCGAGAAATGCGCATGCGCGGGCGTCCGCGCATGCGCATTTGCGAGGAAGAAGTTGCGGTTGCACCAGGAAGAGGGGGCCCCGGGACGCCATCTCAGGTAAGGAATTTTCATACTTTAAAATAGTTAAAATTATTTTAAAATGAGGGCGGGCGGCGCGTAGTGGGGCTACGCGGAGCGCGCGAGTGTGTGTAGATTTGGCCACACTACACGATGCTCCACATAGCCCCACTACGCCCAGGGTTAAAAATTACTTCTTCCTAGGAAAAGCTGTTACAAGTGTTCTGAAAAATTGCCCTATTCAGAAACAAAAAATCTCTTGGAAACGGAGGAAATAATGATTTAGGAGCTTTTACGCACCACCACTCTAATCCTCAAATACGTCTGAGTCATATCTTGCTACTCAGCAGTTCAAAAATGTAATTTACAATTTCAGTTGAGAACGCAGAGGAACATACATAGTTATGTGTAATATTCAAGGCTTTTATTAATACATCAGCACACATATTGAAATAATGTGTTTCAGGGTTAGAACTGTTTATATCCTTGAAACATGAAAACGAAGAATTTATCTCTCTCTCAGGGTCAGGAACAACACAGTGGTCCCACTGAACAGTTTTCTGGGACTGTTATAACAATTCAAAATCTACGAAAATACATTCCAGAAGTACCAGTTGTAGTACAAGTGGTCCCTGCAATTGTTAGTATTCAAATTTAATTATGTGTAACATGGAAATTCCAAGCAGGTAAAAGGAGATGTGTTGTTCTTGAATTCCAAGTATTTATTCAATTTATACAGAGCCCACAGGAGTGCGACCTGCTTCGCTGCTGGTTAGAGTCCAGCCGCCCTACCAGTGGAGGTCTGACCACAACAACCAGGCAAACCAGCACAGACCCCAGTTTGAGCACAAACATGTTTATAAGCATGGTTGATGGCGCATGACATATGGTGCAGAAGCATGCCCCTTCACCATAGCAAGTATAAGCTAACATTACATCTTCTCCCTATTTATACAAACAAAACTAGTACATATAGTAATCTCTGAACCTTACAGGTAAAGTACAATTACGTGAATTTCTGTTCACATTCCTGGCATTTGAGGGAACCTCTAGATTTCTTTGCTCCTTGGAAACGCAACCACTAACAGTATCACTGGAGATAGAATTCTCACCAGTGGTAGACCCAGCATTCATTTCACTGGAACCAAGATCGTCTATAAGATGAAAAACATTATCTGAGTCAGCAGCAGTATTAATTGGAGAAGATAAAATCAAGTGAGCTTGATCATTGGAGGGCTTGACAACTGCTCTTCTGTCCCACCATCCCTTTTCATCTAAAAAGACAGAACCTTTGGAGACCGTGAGAATTTGGACTGGCAGAGAAAATCTAGATAGCCCCTTTTTGACTTTCATGGGTTTTCTGGCAAAGACCCAAAATCCAATAGCAAAATCCTGCTGTGTTAATTTACATTTAGAGTCAAAATACTTCTTTTGGACACTTTGTTGAGACAACATTTTACTTTGTAACTTTTTCTTATCATGACAAGCCACACAAGGATTATTGATAACATGTAATTCTCATAACCAATCAGGAAATACCTTTCCTCTGGGATCCCTTTTTCGAAAAGGCGAAAAGAAGAAATCGCAGTAGTGGAATGGGGGGTTGTTAAATATGCCCAAATTTTCCTGCGTAGAAAAACACCCACCGCTTCATTGAAAGCCAAAGCTGACTGTATCTCCTCCTTCACAAACCTTTTCATCCTTTCCACAAGGCCATTAGAAGAACGGGAATACAAAGCAACTCTAAGATGCTTCAATTGGCGGGAAGCAAGAAATTCTTTAATTTTATGTGAAACAAAATGAGTGCCATTATCTGTTATCAACTCCTTGGGATTTCCTCCAGAGTTAAAAATTCTAGTTAGAAAAGTGATCACTGCTGCTGTGCTCGGGGAATCAGAAAACTCAAACTCCACCCACTTTGAATGATAGTCAATAAGGACCATAATATATCTCATGTTGCTTGGAAGGAGATCAAAAGGACCCGAAAAGTCCAAGGCTAGTTTAGCCCAAGGTTCCTCTGGAAATGGAACTACATGTTAATTGGTTTGAACTGTTTTCCAATGTTTGTCAGATAGTAAGCAGGTTTGACATTTGCCAATAAGAACTGTAACCACCCTGTCCGTGACAGGCCCACAAAGATGTTCTGTAACTTTTTTGCATGTAGCCCCAATGCCCAGGTGGCCCACATGAGCAGTTTGACAAGGTCATTATGTAGAGAGACCGGGGGAATAACAAGATCAGAGCGTAGGAGTGTGCTTCCACAATGGACAACTCACTAGCAACCTGGGCAACAGGCCTTGAGGAGGTTGGAAGAGACCTTTCCTTAACCCAGCCATTGGTAACCATGTTTTTAACTCCCTGAAGAAGTTCATCATTATGAGAGGCAACCTTCCAATCTGATTGAGAAAACACCTCTCGAAAATCACCAAGATCATCAACAGATGCTACAACACATTCAACCTCATCTTGAGAAATAGTAGCTGGAGTGTGTTGCAGAGGGATATGGAAAGGCAATCAGCTCTAACATTGCAACCACCAGCAATGTATTTAAATTACAAAATTATACTCATGCAGGCGGGCGAGTATGCAAACTCAGCTAGACGATGCTTTCCCTGTGCCATTACCATTTAAGAGATGCAGCAAGGGGTTGTGGTCTGTGAAAATGTCAAATCTGGTTCCCCAAAGAAAAGTTAAAAAAATGTCCAAAGCCCAGGTACATGCCAGGGCTTCTCTCCCAATAGTGCTGTAATTACATTCAGCACTGTTGAGAGATCTAGCAGAAAAAACAATAGTGTTTCTGTGAGAGACAACCATTGAGAAAGCACAGCACCAAGGCCACGTTGACTGGCATCAACAGTCAGGGAACACTTTTGTCCAGGGGTGAAGGAAGACAACACAGGTGCATCAATTATGAGCTTCTTAATATCCTTAAAGACAATGGCTGCTTCCACAGGCCAAGTAAAAGCAACAACTTTTTTGAGTAAGGAACGTAGGGGCTGGACCACCTGGCCGTGACCTTGAACAAATCTTGAAAAGTACTCAGTCATACCTACGGAAGATTTAAGTGAATCTTTATCTTTCGTGACAGGAACCTCTGAAATGGCTTTTGTCAATGACAATTTAGGGTTTATTCCAGAAGAAGAAATGATGTGACCCAGATAATCCACTTTTTCTTTGAGGAATTTGCATTTATCTAAACCAAGAGTAATACCGACCTTCTTAAAAGAGTTAAGAACTCTTTCAATACTTAGTAAGTGTTCTGCCTTAGTCTTGGAAAAGATCAAGACATCATCTTGGTAAGCTAACACTCCAAAAATGTGTTCTAATAGTTGGTCCATGAATTTCTGAAAAATGCTTGCGGCTGAGGCAAGTCCAAACGGCAACCTTAAAAATGTGTAGGCTCCACATGGAGTCACAAATGTAGTAAGATCGGTGGAGCTGGGGGTAAGTGGAATTCGATGGTATGCTAACCGTAAATCTAATACCGAAAAATTATTTGAACCAAATATACCGGGCAGCAAATCTTGGATTTTGGGAAGGGGGTGGCAGTCCACTTTTTGTTTAACGTGCGCTGGTCCACACATAAGCAAATGTTCCCATTTTTTTTCGTACTACTACAATTGGACTGACCGATTCTGATAAATCAGTGGATTTTATGATACCTTCATTTACCAATTTGTCTAGAAGTTTCTTCAAGGCAGCTCTTAAACTCAGTGGAATGGGTCTGGCTTTATGAGCCACAGGTATACAATGATACAATGTTGAAACTTGCTAATTTTACCAATGATTGAAGACTTGTGGGAAAGCTGCCAAAATAGATTGCAAGTCCTTCTCCTTCTCAGCTCTATAAACTAATGCTACAGGTAAATCATTAATTTGAACTGGATTGTCAGCACCAGGAACAAGTTTGAGACCCATTCTGGTCAAATCTTGCAAATCAACAATATTTTTGCCTTTTATGGCCACATAAACGTTTGTGAAAATACACCTTTCTAAACAGGTTACATGTTCCCAAAAATATACAAGCATATCTATGTCCTTATCACCATAGGCCTTCTAAACTATGTCAGGTTTTAGGAGAATTACACTTTGGGACCAATGATTGCCATATAGTTGATCTGAGATGATGGTTACAGGAGCCCCGGAATCAGCCATCATCTCCAAATCAAGGTTGCCAACAGTGACTTGACAAAAAGGTCCTTTTACCTTGGGAAAATGAGGTTCATCTGAAACGGAATCTACCATTAAAATAAGATGGTGAAGGTCTTCTCGAAGTGTACCATCATGGGAATGAACACCAGTGGAAGTATTCTCATACAACTCTACATTACTAACCTGAAGTACATTTTTGCTTTTGCAAATCGATTGAAAGTGTCCATTTTTTTTTTACATTTAACACACCTCTTACCTAGAGCAGGGTAAATGGGGCTGTTTCCCAAATGTGTGTGTGAACCACATCTATAACACATGGTGGGAGCTTTTTGGTAAAGGGTTTGTAAGCTTTGCTTTTGAGAGAGACAGCATTTATAGAATCCTCATCATGCACAGCATTAACAGAAACGGATACTTTTTCATGAGAAATACATTTAAAAGAAATTATTGCCCTTTCAATGCTTTTAGCCACACCAATTACGTCTGCGAAAGATGGATCCCTGCAGCTTATAATGCGCTCTTGTATCTTCTTCGAGTTGCAACTATAAACAAATTGGTCTCTAATGTAAATATCCAATGTAGCTCCAAAGCTGCAGTTGGCGCCTACATTTCTCAAAGAAGAAATATACTCTTCTACTGTTTCCTCAGGTTTCTGTTTTCTCTTCATGAAGTTAACCTCTCTAACATAACGCTGGGTTGTTCCAATAATTTTTTGTTGAGTCCCTGCACAGCCTCAGTATATACATTCCAACCATCTCCATCTCCATCTCCATCTCCAGGGGGTGTAATGATGACTGGCAGGTTATCAAAAATTTGCTGACCCTCAGACCCCAAAAAAGCAAACAAAAGAGCCAGTTTCCTTCTTGGAGAATAATTTTCTGCATCTATGGCAATCACAATGTTTTCAAAAGATCTAAACCATATTCTCCAACGAGTCTTAACCTTACCAGGTAAAGGTAAGAAATGAGGCAATTGGATGACTTGTTGTGAATTGGCAACTGGAAGAAGAAAAATTAAATCTTACCACAGAAAAGGACGGGGTCCTTACCATAGTCAGATGGGCAACAGGAGCAGTAAAAATAAGGGTTGAAGTAGCTAAAAACTGAGGGCAGGGTGACCGTAACAAGCAGACCATACAGATACATGAGGTGTGATGACTGAAGAGAAAAGAAATGAGCCACAATGGAGTTAGAGCGTAATTAAGGGTGAAGATCTCAATCCAAGATGGCCGGTGAGAAATGAATCACACGTGAGGACGTTGAACATTTTAAAAATTATCAACTGTAGGCGATAAATGGATGTATTGGTATCCCTGGCCAATTCAAAATGTCCGCCATGCGTGTCAGTAGGCGTGATGACAATGCCTTTGATTCTTTAAATGGCGTGAAGAATACTTGAATCGGTATTAATGAACCAATCCAAGATGGCCACTGTGCGTGCCTGAGGATGTGATGATCTCACCCCTTGCAACAGGTGTAGAGAAACAAATGACGCGCTCGCGTGGGCACCCAGGGAGGGCGAGAGGAAGTATGGGCGTGCCGCTGCATGAGGCAGGGGTGCCAGGAGTGATGAGGAAAACACAAATGCCTCCCAAAGTATTTCAGCATCAGAAGACAGGCAGAGAGAAGGCAGAAAGATTCGTATCGGCAGCATTCTCCGTATCAATCGGGAGGCAGTGAGAGGACAGCCTCAGAAGAGTGGAGGCAAAGCATGCACAAACCTTGGTGGGCAGGAAAAAATCCAAATCATCGTGACATTTAACATGGGAATCCAAGCAGGTAAATGAAGAAAGCAGGAGACATGTCGGTCTTGAATTCCAAGTATTTATTACATTTATCCAGAGCCCATGGGAGTGTGAACTGCTTCACTGCTGGTCAGAGTCCAACTGTCGTAACAGTGAGGTCTGACCACAACGACCAGGCAAACCAGCACAGGCCCAGGTTTGAGAACAAAATGTTTATAAGCATGGTTGATGGCGCGTGCGTGCCGACATATGGTGCAGAAGCACGCACCATCACCATAGCAAGTATAAGCTAACATTACAATCTGCTTCAGGAAACTTTACATATGATTGAAGCTCTTTAAACACTCATTCAGTCATATCTATGTCCTAGCCACTACCAAATGACCTGACAACATGATGCCACCTAGTTTAATGCTAAATTTGTCAATAGACTCCTTGGGTACCAAAATCGGATACAGAATCTTTTTCCACAATACACTATCCTTAAGCAGAAATCATGTTGAGTTCATTGTAGATATAGAAACACACAGCAGGTTGTATTATGGAATGAATAGTACAGTAGCAATTCAACACTTACTGGTTCCAGCTTATTCTAGCCCGAAAGGTACTGTCCATGTACAGTTTGTGTAATAAATACCAGTCTACCATAATATGAATACCATCACAAGCAAGCTCACCCGCACCTACCTCTAATGTGACTGTATGCTCAGACAAAATAATCTCTTTGATGCTTTACACACTCTGTACCAATAGAGTCGTTTATTACTCAGTGCCTCTCTTTCTCTTCAGTATGAGAGGCAGAAATATTTTGTTTTACCTGCTTGCTGTCTGCTGTATTTTCAGTGCAATGTTCAAGTGTTGGTGCACATGCTGGTAGACGTTGAAGATTTTCACCTGGCTGGTCATAAACATTCACTTATAAATCTTTTTTCATCACTTAATTCAGTGGAGTAGACTGCACATGGATGGGGATCAATTCTTGAGCAGCCATCTGGAGTTTCTGGGGTAGTTGCTAGAGATGCCCCTAGCTGTGCACTAATGCTAGAGCTGGCCACATGGTCATGCCTCACTTTGTCAATGAAAACTAACCTTTCTTCCTTCTTACCTGGTAGGAGAGTTAGAACTGCAATTCCTGTAGCCTTGGTGGCAATGAAAAACTGTCTGTAATTTTTTATAGAGTTGCTTACCAACTTTTGTAAACTACCCAGCGAACATGAGTCTGACACCAATCAATTCAATTCAATAAGCTTTTATTCGGTTTGCGTAACACAACCATATAAGCTATACAGTTTATCTACATTTATAAAATACTCCTCATATATAATTATTACAAACACGGTGTTATCAGTACTACAAGTGAGACCATGTTTATAAAATCCTTCTCATATATAATTATTTTATACTCAATGATTATTAGTACTTCTCCTTCTGGATAGTTACTGTAATACAAATCCATAATAAAACATCAAAATACACTGTATTGTAGAATACCGGAGGTAAAACAGTGCAAAATCGCTATAAAGTGACATAAGCTAAGTGTGCAAAATTACAATATCTAACTAAGTTTTACAGTACATGAAGCTGTGCAAATTTGCAATAGAAAAACAACTACTAATAATTTATAAGGTGCAAATTTGCATTTTCTATCCAACTATTACAGTACGTAAAGCTGTGCATATCCGCTTGAAAGTGCCATGTGTTTATGTGCGAATTTACAGTAATAAGGTGTTTTTTTAAATTGTTTTTTTTTTTTTTTAAATATTATCGACTTTCTAGCAGCTTCTACATTTCAGAATAAAACTGGCCACATAAAAACAGATATTTGCGCTCTCCAATTTGCGTAAAAAAGAATTATCCTTTTAAAATATTTCGATTCAGAAACGTATGAGAACTTTAAAATATATCGGAGTTCAGATTACAAGTTAGCTCTATGTCGAATACAAAATTTTAAAAACCTTGCTATATTTATGGCTAACAAATCTGATTCCAAAAATTGGAGAGCCATAAAGGCAGGTCGGCACTGGCGAAGACCCAGACTTTTTAAAATCGGGATGAGCCATCGCTTTCTGGGTTCAATATAAAATTTGCAGAAAAGGGTTACGTGTATGAGCGATTGTGGGGAAATTCCATCACAAGGACAAAGGGTTAGCTGCGTGGACCAATCATTTGCCACTGGGAAAGTGACCAATCGATGAAAGATGTTCAATCTGAATCGTATCAATAAGAATCTATCAAAACTGGACAAGTTCCAGGTTAAATAAGGCTGGATCTGCGCAGTTGATTGAATAGACAATGAATGCTGAACAGAGATTTTATTTACTTCAGTTGTCAAGCGGAGACCAGCTAAATGCGATAGACCTTTGTTTTTTAACTCTTTTCTTGAGATCCGAGCCATTTCCGGGGGATTATGAAAATAATTCTCCAAACCCAAGTCAGTGAGAAACTTCCTGACATATAGAAGCCACTGTATCTTCTGGACATGTTCTAGCTTGAGACAATCTGTCACTACTGCTTGGGTAAATGTTAGCTTGTTACCAGTCCAAAGACGGTGCCATAATAGAACTGGTTGCATCCCTATGATGTCAGAAATGTAGGACACTCCCAGCTCTGAATGACAGCTAAATGTGGACGTACTTTGTGGGACTGCAAGTTAAAATCTTAAAAAGCTGTTTTCCACTTTTTGTATGGATTCAACGTGAACGAATCCCCAGACCCCCGCCCCGTAGATGGCCGTGCTAACACATTTCGCCTGGTAAATCCGTAAAATCTCTTCCGGAGGTCGTTTACCAAGTCTCTGAGTAGAAGCTACTAAGGCCATTGTAGCTTTTAAAAATTGTAACTTTCTAACCTCGATTGCTCGTTTCCAGGTTCCCTTTTCATCTATTATTACTCCTAAATAGGGATAAGTGGGAGTATATTCTACCTTGGAATTATTTATGTAAATGTAATTTCCTTTTCTTAATTTTCTGCCCGAGGTCATAATGAAAGTCTTTTTTATGTTGATTTTTTAAATCTAAGTTTGACATAAATAAATTATATTGATTTAAAGAATGCTGCAATTCAAGGGGAGTGCGGGCAATGATAATCGCTTCATCCGCATATAGGAGGGCGGGGATAGGACGGTTCTGGACAAAGGGTAGGTCCTGACTCCCATCCAGCATAGCTAATTCCAGGCCGTTTGTATATAAAGTGAAAAGGAAGGGGGCCAGGACACAACCCTGTCTTACTCCTCGCTCCACCCTAAATGGAGCAGATAACTGGCTGCCAAGACCATATCTCACTCTCGCAGTTGCATTTGAGTAAATTTCTCGTAAGAAGTTAACCAACAGAGTGTCAACCCCCATTTCCGTCAGGATGTCCCAGAGTTTTACATGTCCCACGCAGTCAAATGCTGCAGTGAGATCTACATAGACCATATACAGTCTACCACCCTTCACGTCTACGTATTTGCTCCTGAGTAGTGACAAATTTAGCACCTGCTCGATGGTACCAAGACCTTCCCTAAATCCATACTGGAGGTCAGATAAGATGTTGTTATCTTCCGTCCAGAGCTGTAGACGTTCTAATAGGATACGGCCCACCACCTTTCCCAACTAATCTAATAAAGATATAGGTCGATAGCACGTTGGACTATTGCGATCGCCCATTTTAAAAATTGGGACAAGAATGGACTCTGACCAAGAGGCCAAAGGACCCGTTTCTCCCGTAGCTTCTAGAACCCTATATAATAGTGGAGCCCATAAGTCCATTTTAAATTTGTATATGTCCACAGGGACCTCATCAGGGCCCGGGGCCTTTCCTCCTTTGCTGGCATTCAGGGCTCGCTCAACCTCGTCCAAAGTGAAATCTAAAATGAGTATACTTGACGGGGGACTCGGGCTACTAAACCTATGAGTTTGAGTAAGATCCTCCGTAAGAGCAAATATCTGAGAGAAATGAGCTATCCAGTCAGATTCAGTAATTGCAACTTCTATGTTACAATTCTCCCTTCGGCCGGAGAGGAATGGAGTATTTATAACTTCCCAAAACACGGTGTTATCATTGCTTTTACAGCTATTATGTAAGGCAGCCCATAGTTCCTCTTTTAATTCCTTCTTTCTCTGACGTAAAGTGTTATGATATACTTTCCTAAGTTGGACGACCGCTGTCCTATCTGTATTAGGTTTTTTAAGAGCTACTTTAAGGTCAGAGTACGCTTTAGTACAGGATGTGTTAAACCAGCTAGTTTTAATTTTTCTGTTCCCTTTAGGAATGATAGTCAAGGCATCGTTTATAGTTTTAGTTACTATTTTAAAGTTGTCTACTATCTCCTGAGGGTTTGAATTCTCTGCCAAACATATTTTTATTGCCGGCATGGAAGTTCTAATGACCTTTTCTGTTGTTAATTCAGGATCTGAGTGAACCCACTTTATAGCGTATCCATTTAGTCTGTTCATAATAAGACTGTGCCCCAGTAACGAGGTTGTTGGTCTTATACTGCCTCTTACCAAGTGTATAGTGATTGAAATCGGAAAATGATCACTGAATACGCAATCATGCGTTATAAAATTACTTAAAAAATATGAGGCCCTAGATGTCATAAAGATTAAATCTATGCAGCTGGAAGCTCCTCTACCATTAAAGGTTGGACTTAAGGGGACGGCGGGTGATACCAGTTCATTTGCAAAGGTCAATTGGAGCAGTGAGATCGTCTCATTCATACACGCCCCTGAAAGGGAGTGGGGAAAGTGGATAATGTTATTATCTTGAGCGTCCAGAATGTGTGATGTTATTGTTTCTTTCACAGGGAGATAAGTTGAAATCGCCTCCCCAGATGATAATGGGATTCTTCCCGGGGTGGTTATTGCTAAATTCTAGAAGGTAGTGACGTATTTCCTTCAGTATCTCCACCAGTTTTGTGTGCTGAAGATTGTTATAAAAATTAATGAGCATAATATGGGCTGACTTTTTTAAGACTTAAGATTATCTGGTAGTTTTCCATATTTTTTAGGGGTTTTATTTCTCTCACTAAAATTAAGTTTGAAATGTACACCTCTAAACCACCCTTTCTCACGCCCTGATGCTGAAGAAAGTGCCGGGGAAAAAAAGTTTTATAGCCATTTAGATCGATAAGTTGTCTGACACCACAGAACCTCCTGCATTATTTTCTCAGGTCTCTTGCAAGTCCTGCAGAAAATATAAGAGCAATAGATCAGTGGGCTCTTGGAAACCTGAAAGATCTGGAATGAACATTTTAGTGCCCAAGGACATTATAAAATATGTACAGTCAAATAGCAATTGTCTTATTCAATTAGTAGGTTAGTAAAAACTCGCGGTATACTATATTGGGATTCAAGCCCATTAGTGCCAGTGTTTAAGACCATCAAAGTTAAGATTTGCTTAAGAGTCCTGGGCACTCTCTTCAACCCCACTATTACTCCGTGGAGAGAATGGATGGCTAAGCTGTTGTTAGGGTCGTACTGTAGCCAAGGTTTTAGCTAACACCTTTGAGGTGAATGCCAGACCCTGATCTGAATGAAAAGTTTTGATCTGAATTAAAAGTTAGAACTTTTCCGATGGGTGCCAGACATAATAAATCTTTTACAACTGTGTGAGCTGTTATATTATGCTTATTCTACACCTGCAGAAAGCACGTCCAGGTATGTACAGCTACTGATATATATTTACATTGATTCACAACTAGCAAAGGGACAATATTATACACATAAATGCTGTCAAATGGTTTTGCTGCTTTCATTAAAAGAACTGGATGTGGCCTTGCAATAAATTAGTCAGCTGACAAATTCTATATTGAAGCATATACTCTTTAATCATTCTAGGAAGAAGTTCCCACGGATTGTAATCGCTACTCATTTGACAAGTTGCTTAGACTTTTGTATGAGCAGATCTAATTCCTGCATGAGCTCCCTTGATTAGATCTTATCTAGTTGGTACATTTGGAATATAATGATTACCAACCTCAGCAATACTTACTTCAGTATTTAGTGAATGCTTACATTTCATTTCGGAAATATCTTATTATGTTCAGAAGCTGATGCTTCTATTGCTAGTGTGATGTCTCTATATTAGTTTGAGACCTAGTTATGCCTGCAACTTTACAATTGAATCAATATTTATAGAAGCTTCATCTAAGGCTAAGTCACTATAATGATCTTCTTCCCTTGAGCTACAAGTTTTTCTTTAATGATGACCATCTGAACTGTAGTACAATTTTTCTCAGTAGTGGAGAATCTGTTCTTGGTAGTGGATTACAAGTGTGACTTGTACGCAGTTACAATTTTATAACCCTTATTAAAGCGTATGTAAGAACAGTCTTAGTTGATGCCACTCTTATTAACAAGTGTTGAGAATTATCTTGCATTTGCAAGGTTCTGGAAAAGCATGTCAACCAACAGTTATCATTATTTCATGGAAGGTTCCATCCTACTCAAATGGGTTTCTGGCCGGGACACAGCAGGAAGACAGCACTTTTATCTGTTATGGAAGAAAAAAAAACCTTGATCGGAGTGGCTCAATTGGACTGAAATTGTTGGATTTGAGCATGGCCTGTTTTACTGCAGAGACTGGAGCAAGCAGGTATTGTCAATCTAGCATTGAATTGGCT
Source organism: Triturus cristatus (assembly GCF_964204655.1). Classification (NCBI taxonomy): domain Eukaryota; kingdom Metazoa; phylum Chordata; class Amphibia; order Caudata; family Salamandridae; genus Triturus; species Triturus cristatus. Next base: position 679,604,401 of record NC_140583.1, read on the forward strand.
TTCATCTGTTTTAAAGGGCAGGAGCGTTCAGGTTTATGAGAAGACGTTCTACTCAGAGTCTTATCTTTTTAAGTGCGGACTGCCTCAGTGTTCTTCTCTGAGCCCCACGCTATGTAGCCTGTATGTACGCCCTATGGCTTCGATTGTGCAAACTTATGGCCTGTCTATGGTACCATTTGCTGATGACACCCAGACAACTGTCATGGTCTCTCCTACTCTTGAGACCTGTTCAAACTCCGATCAGCTACTCCTTGTCTGAAAGATGTAGCAGAATGGATGACAATCAGTTGCCGAAGCTTAATGGGGACAAACTCAAAGTGATGGTGGTTGGTAGTGATTTAATCACTGGTCGACGGTGTGCTGGCCTGTTTCTTAGGCAGCTACCCCTTTTAGAACACCAAAATAAAAGATCTTGACATTTGGTTGGACAATAAACTCATTTTGGAAGTTCTGGTGTGGAAATTAGTGGCTAGTTTATTTGGCATCCTGAGAATGCTTAGAAAATTCTTAGAATTCTTACATTTCCCCTCATGCAGACTTGTGATTCAGGCCTTAGTTTGTTTGCATTTGGACTATGCCAATTCCCTGTATCTTGGAAACCCCCAATACGTAGTAAGAAGACTGCAGGTGGTGCAAAATGCAGTGGCAGTTGGTAACTACTGAAAGTGCTGGGGCGCAAAAGTTGCTGATGCGTGTGATGAAGCATGATTTTGGCGAAATAATCTTGCTTGATCAAACTGCTCATAACTGTGTGATTACCAAAACAAAGGACTAATGGTGTGAAAATGTATTAACATAGGTATTTTTAAAAGAAAAATTAAGTGTATATTGTGCGCAAAAGGCACGACACATTTTGTAAAATAGAAACTGCAACGTTTAACATGCTGAAAGCATGGAAAATATATGAAGTGTTTTTACATGTACTAAAGAATTACGAGAGAAAGAGAGGCTTGAGAAAAACTATATGCATTTAAAAACTTACACATAGAAATATGAAATAGTTATAATAGAAAAGCTTACAGAAAATGTTTGCTGAAATGTTTATCCTATCTTCATAACAAGAGAAAAACACATATTAGTAATAGTTTGATTATTGAAAAGCTAGATTATACTTATGGATTTCATTAGAATAATGAATTCTGAATCTCTGTCTCTTTATGTGTTTTATTTCTCAGAAAAAAGACAATTTATGCTTTTTTCTATGAAGGCCTCAAACCCTGCTTTCCCTAATGTAGGCCACAGAAGAATCTACTTTGTCCTTCACTATTTCTAAAAGCTGAATTATTTGTTTAGCTGTGCTTAGTATATCACTATGATTTCCTTCCTTCGCTTAGAGTATTTCTTTCTATGAATAATTGTGTCAACTAATGTTGCAAACTGATGTGGAAGCGAGCGCAAGGACATGAAGTTATCATAATTTCTCTTCCTGCTTCTGAAGAGCGATGATGACATTCATTTTTAAACAGAGAACTTTAACAAAGAAACCTGGACAAAATGACTGAGACGATGATCACCTCCTAAATTTGACCAATGAAATCGCGTGGAACTGTGGAATGGCAACTTTAAGGAGGTTGGACTTTTAACATTTGGGGTATAATTACTACAGTGAGTAAAGAACTTGGCAGTAGCTTTTTCTATGAGAAGAGAGCCTTTGCTGCTGTACTCCTTATGCTACCCTGGCTGGCTATTATCCTTGCAATTCCTGAGCATGACTATCCTGATTATCTTGCACTTCATCGGCTGGTGATGTTGCTCAAGCTTTACCTTTTCAGCCGAAGGGTAAACTATTTCTGACTTTTGCATGCTGTGCATTAGTATTCTTTGACCTAAGTTCGCATGAAAATCTGATTAGCATACTGATATTGAAATGATGTATTCTTTTGTCTCTCATCTCGCTCTCTCCTCTCATACCTTTTATTGAATTGTTGATGTATTTGTCATGAACAGTGTTTTTCTTATTGCGAAATTGCCTGTAATAACAGAATAATGAAGAATTTATATTTTCCTATGTACTTGTGTATTGACCATTCATATTTTTGAAACATTTAGATAAAAGTAACTTGATAAGTATTCAGAGTTTTGTCATTATTAATGAATATTTAGACATATGTATATGTGGATTACTGTTGCTGGACAGGTTTTTTCATTCATTATAGGTCCTCATGAGGGAATTAGCATCTGTCTCTTATTATCGTGTCCCTATTAGCTCTACCAAAGATCGATCGGAGGACCTGATATGTGTAAGTGGTTATTGAGTTTTCTATGGGCCCAAACTCTTAGTTGTAATAAAATTTCATACATGATATTAGAGATATTGTGAAGGAGTATTAAAATCTTTTTCCCAGTTTCCGCTCGATCATGTGTGATAGAGCAAACAATATATAGGAGTCCACCTGCCAATTGAGAGGCAAATCGGTATTTTGCAAGAAAATATGAGAGGAGGGCTACAGCCAGGTTGTAGGCCTTCAACAATAAAGTCATAAAGAACAGGAAGGAAATGTCATCTGTCAGATTCACTGCACCTTATCAAGCTGCTGCGGATCAGCTAAAAAAGACAACTTTTCAATCAAATTGAGTGCACAGGAGTTTACACTTTACAGAACGAATTCTGGGGAGGGATGCGTGCAGCACCTTGGAAACGGTCAATCTGCAATACAGCTATATTTATTTTTATTTTACATAGCTTTTTAAATCAGAGTTCATGGATTCCAGGGTCTAGTCTTCACAATCTATCTAGTTACGGGTTATTTTTGTAAACATGCTTGCTGATAGTTGTGCAGCTTTGAAACGCTGTGAATGCTGCTATGGCACACTTCATCAACAGTCCTCATACTGAGTGGCTTTCTGCTCAATTTTTATTCCTCCTTATTAAAGATTTAACAAAACTGCATGCGAACCCCCCACTTTAGTTACAGTCTGCAGATAACCATGAGATTTGCAGGAATCCTGGTTGAATTCTGAACATAGGTTCACAAACTGAACTACAACTTTGGTGTTTTTATAAATATTGTATTTAAAAAGCCCTGTTAGCCATTTAACAAATCTATTAATCAACAGAGGATGTAAGAAAAGTTTATGGCAGAGTGTGTCCTAAAAAAGAAAAACTAGAAGGAATCTATTGTAATAAAGAATACATTTGTAATATAACTGCTGCCTGCAACTCCGGGGCACATGGAAAGTCAAAGGCCAGCGTTTACACCATTAAATTCAGATATGAAATCTTTACCAAAGCCACACAGCTCTATTTGATGTTCAAAAGATTGCAGCCACAGAAAGTTGTATAAGATGAAAAGGACAGATCTCATGCAATCATCCTACAGTGAAATGGAAATCAAATGTATGAGTCATTCGGATAATACTTGGCCCTTTCAAGACTCTGTAAATAATGTGCACTGCTGTGTTTGCGCATCGAATTTTGGCTCTGTCGCTCGGCACCTTGTGTGACCATGCACCCCAAGTCCCTTCTCTGCTGGAAGCGCTTACACAACTGATCTGTGTGGATTGAGCACTGTTTAAACATGTGAATATTAACTCGCGTCCATCCCTGCCTCAAAGGCAGCGTACCGCCGGGCTATTCCTTCACTGAGGAAAAATGTTAATAACATTTCCACATTATTTGGTTACAATAACATAAATGATAGGAACACAATAATTATTTTCTCTTTTTAGATGTGCCATAGTCATATGATCCCATGTAAGGGGGGAGTCGTTTAGTCATAAATGGGATCAGACCTCACTATATAGAATGCCTTTGGAGGAAAGTTAACTGAAGTCATAATTTGAATGACTGGATAAGGTAATGCCTCTGGATAAACTGACTTGGCTGGAACATATATGGGGCATGATTTTAAAAACAATGTATGCTGTCCCTCTCCTGGACGGTCTCTCCTCTTAGTATCCTTGCAATCTCAATTCTTTCTCTCTCTCGTCCCACCTGAATTCCTCACAGCCTGCCCTGTGCATACGCAGCCAGAGACAAACAGGCTCTCTGTAGCAGTGCTTTCACCTTCAAACCATCATGCACAGTGTTGTTAGCTGTGCAGCGTGAAGTGAATGAGCACGCTACCCAGTGGTGTAGCAAGGTGGGGTGGGTGGGGGTAGTTTTTGGGGGCAGTGGTCTAACCCCTTTGCCCACCCCCACTGTTACCGGCCTCCTTTGCCGGGCGACAAACGCAGGAATTGGCAGCACCCCCCCCCCCCTGCCCTTATATGTGGCAGTTGCCGGGCGGCAAATGCTGGGACCGCCATGGGTGGCAAAAGGCCTAGCTATGCCACTGACACTACCAGGGAGACTGTCAGACAAATGGGCATTCATTGTGTGGCTTCAGAATAAAGCCACACAGCGATTGGCCATGTTCTGCAGTTCTCCTGCCCCGTGCTAAATCTTGTGCGCAGGAGTACAGGTGAACTTTCAGAACCATTCCAGACAATGTTCTCATGAAGTTTATAACAGCAAATACAAGAGCAATGCCAGGGATGGTTGGAGCAGGCAAATCCTATGCTCCAAAGCAGGCTAGTGGTCTGTGTCCTCGTTCTTCCCAGCTCCTTCTACAGTGAGGATTAGGCTACTGTACATCCTTACATGTGCACTACACACGCACCCCACAAAGTCCATTGCTGTTGCTTCTGCCAGAATTAACTCCGCCCACAAAGACACCAGACTCGAAACAATAGAAAGAGCACCACGACCTGGCAAAGCAATGGGTACTAAAAATTCGATTGTAAATTCTTATGATTCTTATTAAATTAAAACTGTGTGATATAGCAAAACACTTAAGGGGCAAGACAATGCCCCTATGCGCCAAGGAAGAAACCACCCCTGGCAAAATACAGTGGCATGTGATAGAGCGTCACGTTATTCTGAAATTTGTAGGGGTGCATCATATTCACTGTTAGTCAGCACCCACATACTAATCGATGTAGGTTAAGTGGGCCATAGAAATGTATTACTAGAATTGTTTAACATAGGAGTGATTAGAAATGTAACCATGCTTTTCATGACAAGTAATGCTGCAGACCATTGGGACTGTGTTTTAGTAAACGCGTAATGTTTGATTTTCACGTAATGCAATGTGTTAGTTAAACGTGTGCCATGTTAAAGTTGCACGTGCAAGTTTGCTTATTCACGTATAAAGAGTAATGAACCAATGCTAAAGTGTGATTTAGTAATGTGTTTAATAGTGTAAAGGCCTGATCGCATATACGTTTAAAGAGAAGGCCTGTTCATTTCTTATGTTAGCTAAACGTTGTAGGCCGAAAATGATTTCCCTTGGAAAGGCTTTGGGTTACAGGATGATGGAAAATCTCAGAGAAGAGAAAAGTTTTTCGTTCCCATGTTTCTGTTGCAGGTGAAAGGACATTTAGCTCGTTAGAGAGACTAGGTCTTTGTTTTAGGAGTTAGGATGGTACGAGAAGCCAACAGGGGAGTACATTGGAATGTGCGGATGATACTTTCAGCAGAGAAGGTGACTGGGAACCAAGGTCAAGCTAACCGTCGTTGGATGGAGTACAAGTTTCACTGGAAAAGTACTGGAAGAAGACCTGGCTGAAGAGGTGTGCCGAAGGGCGTGTTCTACGTTTTTGGGATTTTGTATTAGGGACAGTGCCCCGTGGGTTGAGCAGTTGAGGTTTAGATGGGACGCTAAAAGGAGCATCTTAGAACGTGCTCTGACTAAGTGAATGTACTTCTAAGGAAGTCTTCACTTCTGACACCTTTTTATTCTCTTGCCTGGGAAGGGAAATGCTAAGTAGGGATGTCACCTTAGAGATAGAGTAGTGAAAGGCTAACTGTTTTTCTTTTAGGCTAATGGTTTCAGATATAGAGATTAGACTAACCATTGTTTTATTAATGCTTTTAGAATTGATTATCCTCTTTATTCTGAGTCACACAAGACTCTTGCGTAGAATTTCCTTTATATTAGTGCCCATTTATTTTATTCACCTTGTATTGAGGTGTTTGTATGTGCATTTATTTCTGGTTGTAATAAAATCTTAAAAATTTAGATTCGGAGTCAGTGGTCCTTTGGGATGGAAATTTGATTTGGTTAATTATGTATTGAGATTTGAATTTTCTCCCCTCTACACTATTTAGCAGACAAAAAGATCCTGGCGACCTGAGAGGATTCTTGGAGATAACCAGGTAGGCAAGAATCCGGTCCTATGAGTTGGTAGCAGAGTAGGATGGTTATCTCTGATAGTGAGGGGAGACCTAGATCAGAATAAGAGATTCTAGAGGCCCATAGAAGTCGAGTGGTGGTGACTCATCGGATGGCGAGCAGCAGACGACGGCAGGTGATGGAGATTGATGGAGAGTAGCGGTGCTGCGGAAAGCAGCAGTTCGTGGAGGAGTGAGTATGAACAGGGTGATATGTTTGTAGATTGCGGTGTTGATTTGTTGCGTGATGTCTTGCGGAGTTGGAGTGAGTGTTGAGTGATTGTGAGATCAGGCTGTGAGCGCACGCAGCCCGGGAAAATCTTAGGCTCGACGAGTAGCTTAAGTGATTGTGGTGTAGAAGACACCCGTGGTAGATTTTGTTGACCACCGAAAGGGGATCGTGAGACGTCATCGATTACCCGGACCGAGATAGGGGGTGCGAATGTGTGAGTGCATGAATAACCAACGCTGGTCGTGGGTTGTTGTACGTGGAATTTGAGCGTTCGAAACCTATCAGAGAGGTGATTGTCTGGTCGTTTCGCAGACAGACAGTTGCCAGTTGAGGTCGACAATTTCGAGAGACTGTGGACAGACAGTCAGAGAAATAACTTGTTTGGGACAAATGGTTATTTCAGCGTATGAATGGGACGAATGCAAGGGTGAGACGTGAATTGTGAAGGAGGGGAACTGCTGCGAGCGGAGGAAATGTGACGTCAGAAGATGTCGCGCTGCGATAGGTCGGTTGGTGTGAATCGCGCTGCTATTGGTGGATTGACATCAGGAAGTGGATGAAAACATTGTGCGCGAGCGAAAATTTGTTCATCATGAAATGTTTTAAGGTTTTCCGAGAATTATGTAGAGGTGATAAACATGTGGTTACTCGAGGGGGAGAAGAAGCCCCTCCTCAGGATACTCCGGCGCATTATATAGCAAGGAATGTAGGATTGCATACTATAATTTGGCTTGAAAATTGGCGTAAAATGACTCATGGCGAGGGAGAATTAGCTTTCCCACGATATGGTACTTTCAGGTTGGAGGTGTTGTACCAGTTGAAATCTGTAATGTCTTCGTTGCGACCTTTGCCGAGACCAACTCAGTTTGAGGCATTACATGCATGGATAAGAGCAGCACATGACAGGAAAAGAGATCGAAGTCAAGAAAGGGTGAAGAAGTCAATTAAGGCATTCCAGGATGCGAGGTGGGATGCACAAGAGAAGAGGTGGAGAGTAGAAACGATGGAGGGAGACACGTTGTACCCACTATTAGAGAAGACAGACAGTGCTAAGTCAAAGAGCGTAGATGACGATAACAGTGATACAGATGACAGTCTAGTAGAGACGTTATTGTCTGAGAGACCACCTCCATACAATCCAGATTCCTATGAAGGGAAGTCGGCTCAAGCAGAAGGGACTAGTGGATTACAGACTCAGTCAGAGGTTAGAGTAGAAGGGAAAATCTCAACAGGAACGGAGAGCATGAAAAATCAGTCTGTAGCAAGCACAGAGGTTGGGAGAGGTGTAAGGTTACCGGATGCTCTAAAGGTACCGGTTACCATTGGACCTATTGTTTCAGTTTATGACCCAGTTCAAGAGAAGGTTGGTAGTCTAGCGCAGTCGACTGCAGGATCAAGGAGTGTGGTAGAGGGAAATGGATCAGTGAGGGGGATGGAGCAGACTCCAAAACCTATTGAATGGAGTACGCCATTGCCAGCTACAGCAGACTCCTCTAGGGTACAGGTGGATGCGAGATTAGTAAGACCAAGGTCCTTGGCCGAGTCGAGGTCGGATCTGAGGATGTGGGTACCTCCTGTGAAGAATCAGTGTGAAAGAATGGTAGAGAGTGAGGAGCGAGGCAATTCATGAAACAGACCAGTTTCTAGGAATATGACAGAAGTGAATAGACCTCGAGAACAGGACGGCGAGTATGACGAACAAAATGGGGCAGTATGTCGAGAATTACTGAAGGGAGCCTTGAAAGGGAGAATGTTAGATTTAGTAAGGTTGAAAGCAGAAGTAGATGAGATAGTAAGTGAAAATGTGCCTCTTGAAAGAACGTACATGTACGAACAAGATGAGTTACTTTTTGTAGCGAAAGATGTGACGCGCAAGGCAAGAACATTTATGAAAAATAATGGGGTAACCCTGTGTCCCTCAGAACCTGGGTATATGTATTATATAGCTACAATGGTTCTGTCGGGGAAATACAATTGCTTTGGGATGTTCACAATATGAATTACATTACATGTAACATGTATCCATGATTCAGGAAAAGAAAAGCACAACACCCAAGCGAAGTTTCAATCAATATTTTAAGAAGTAATAAATAAGTTAGGCTACAATGGTACAATTGAAAGAAATGTGAAAGAGGGGTGACATGTAGAAGTAAATACAGACAATACACTTAATATAACAAATAAAGTAATAGCTGGGAAGGTGCGATTTTTGGTAAAGTCCATATGATTGATCACATACGTCTCCTGTTCATATGTGAATAGATTTTTGAACTGAGACGTTGCGTAGACTCTTAGTGTGCGGCGACGTTTCGACCCTATGTAAGGCGCAAAATTTTTAATGAGCGTCACGGCGGGTCTTCTTCGGGACGGAGGGGTATATGTAGCCTGCGGGGTAGAAAGAACTTCTTTAAGGGTGTGTGCCAATATGAACAAGTAATTAAATAGGTGTTCAGGAAGGTAATGATGCTTACCCTGCGCAGAAGTCATTAATCACTGCGCGTGTGTTATACTTCTATCTCCAAAAACGGGGTCGATTTATATTTGATCTGTGGGATAATAATATCAAATATCAAAGGAGTGACTATTTCCATGCACGCAAAAAATGTCCAGAAACGGACAAACTATGGGTTTTGAACAAGCTCAGACAAATAAATCAGGTTTGTTCAAGTGTACAGATATAAATTAGGACGCGCCCCAGGAAAAGTCTTAAATGAGAAGGGGAATCGTAAATTACAGTGCTCCAAACATGAGGATGACATAGAGGTACCGGCACGTCTCTAAGCAGTTAATTCTTTCATGCCAGTCGGGTGATTTAGCTGAAGCAAGAGCGAGGGATTAAAGACAAGCCTGCTTAAAAAAGAAAGTCAAGAGCCAGGTAATTGCTGTATGTCTATTTCAGAGCTCATACGTGCCAGTCGGATAATTGGCTGAAGCGAAAGTAGGGGATTTAAAAACGAGCCTGTTTAAAAAGGAAATCAAAGGCCAGGTAAATAATTGCCGTTTGTCTATTACAGAGCTCATTCATGCCAGTCGGGTGATTTAAAAGTGAGGCATTTAAAGGCGAGCATGTTTAAAGATGTACACAAGGTTGAGGGCCAAGTGATTGCCGTATTGATGTCAATAGTTAATTAAAAACGTACCTCAAATAAAGAGACACGAGTCGTAGAGGTCTTGGCAAGTGTCCAAGTAGTTAATTCTTTCAGCCAGTCGGGTGATTTACTGCAACGAAAGCGAGGCATTTAAAGACAAGTCTGTTTAAATCTACAGAAAGTCAAGGGCCAGGGGTTGAGGCACTTACCATGATCGGGTGAAAATGACATCTCTCCAGCTCTCAGTGCGAAACGATACTGAGGCGGGAGATGGAAGCCTGCCTGTTTATGCGTGCAGATGAACGTGCCTATGACGTGCACGTTCACACATGACAGTGGAAACAGGGATTTCACAAGTAACACCTGTGTAAAAGCAAGGGATGTGATATAAAGAGAACGACGTGCTCGCTAGCCATGTTGTGGCCATGAGTCAAGGGGCGGTGTCGAAATTTCCATTAGACACCGACAAAGGGATAAATTGAAAGCGTTCCAACAGTCAGATAACCAGTTCAAAAAACGTTTAAACACTGGGTAAATGGTTGATAGCGAACGAGGTAACATTTAGTTCGGCATCAAGGTTGTAACATATTTTGTAAAAAATTAACACGGATGGAATACAGTTAATTTAACCAGCAGGTTTGTCAGCAGAATAATATACATTAGTTAGTCATATGCAGTCACAAGGAAGTGTATTCAGGGTATGTATAAACAAAAATCCTGACTGACTTTTTTTCATTAGAAATTGAAATTATGCATTCATGAATTAAAATAAAAGAAGGCAAGTTCAAAGAACTGAATTAGCCAGCAGAATACGAGTTAAATATGGTCATAGAAGGGTTTACAGGGCATGCTTATACAAAATCATATGCAAGTGATAGATTCTAAAGTCTTGTCTTTTGCTTATATGTCTCCTCCTGTTCGTTTAACCCATTTTAACTGAGTCTAGCAAGTGAATCCATCTACATTCTTTAAAGTTGAGTGTTTGGAGTATGTTACCACCCCTGGGATGGAGTGTCGCCTTTTCAATTACCCACCATTGTAGGTCATCAGCTGAGTGGTTGTTTGTGGCGAAGTGGTCAACCAGGGGGGCTCCCTGTACATCACAACGGATTCTACTTTGATGTTGTAGAATCCTAGTGTTTACTTTCTGGGTAGTCTGTCCCACGTAGATTTTCTCACAGGGGCATTTGATGGCATAGATCACGTTGTGACTATTGCAGTTACTGTGATGTCGTAAGTGATTTGTTCTTCCTAGATGTTGAAAAGTCTTACCAGTTAGTGCAGATTCACAGGCCTTGCACGTGCTGCACTTGAATTGACCCATTAATGGTGGTAAGTTAAGTTGTTGTCTCAGGTCTTGTGGTTTCTCCGTTTCGAGGAAAGAACTTACTACATAGTCTTTGATGTTTTTGGCGCGTTTAAAAGCAAACATGGGTTTCTCCTGTATTCCAATTTCAGTGCTTATTAGATTCCAGTATTTAAGTACGACTTTCTTTATTTCATGACTACGTGTGTTGAAGGTGGACACACAAACCAGTTTCTGAATGTCCTCCGTGTGTGGTTGTATTTCCAGCAGAGTTTCTCTAGGTCGGTACCAAGCTCTTTTACGCGAGCGATTTAGTAGGCCATTCGGGTAACCACGATCCCTGAGTTTTTTATGAGAATGTCTGTTTCTTTGTAAAAGTCACTTCTTTTGGAACAGTTCCGCCGTAGTCTTAAAAATTGGCCATACGGTAAATTATCTCTGAGGCATCTTGGATGATGGGAATCATATTTCAGGGTGGTGTTCCGTGCCGTTGATTTGGTGTAGAGTGTGGTGAAAAGTCTTCCGTCCTCATTTTTTATTGTTATATCCAAGAAGTCAATGGTCTGATTATTATAGGACATGGTGAATTGTATGTCAGTGGTACGTCCATTAAGCCATGTCTTAAACTCCATTAGGCTTTGTTCACTGCCTGTCCATACCATAAGCACGTCATCGATATAACGTTTCCAGATTGAGATGTTATTTAGGTAAGGGTTGGTTAGGTCATATAGGTAAGTATCCTCATAGTCATCCATATACAGATTAGCCAAGCTTGGAGCGAATCCAGCTCCCATGGCTACGCCTTTGCATTGTATATAGTAGGAATTTTGGAAAATGAAATAGTTCTTTTTCATTGCGATTTCCAGTAGATCTAACAGGAATTCGGTTGGGATCCAGACAGGTGTTGGTCGTTTATCCAGGGTCTTCTTTATGACCTGAATGGCATGCTCTTGGGGGATGCAGGTGTACAATGAAGACACATCAAGGGTAGCCAGGAATTGGGTTTCTTTATCATAGGGCTGATTTTCCATTATTTGTATAGTGTGCATGGTATCCCGGAGGAAGGAGCGTGTTTCCAATACAAATGGTTGAAGAAAACTATCCAAGAACTGGTTAAGAGGCTCAAGGATAGATCCACAGCCTATAGGTCGACCAGGTGGGTTGTGTAGATCCTTGTGAATTTTTGGCAGAGTGTATATGGTAGGTATTCTAGGGTTGGTTTTGTTCAAGAAATCATATTCGTGTTTGGACAAAAAACCTTCTGTCAGTCCTTGTTGGGTGAGTGTTTTGATGAGAGCACTAATTTCCATGGTTGGATTTTTTGTTATTCTTTGGTAACTTTCAGTGCAGCTCAATTGTTTGTTGATTTCTGTAATATAGGCTTGAGTGTTTTGTATTACTACAGCCCCATCCTTGTCCGCTGCTTTGATAATGATTGAAGTATTTTTATTCAGCGAATGTAGTGCCTCTCTCTCATCTTTGGATATATTGAGTTTGATGTACTTCTTCTTGTTGAGGAGATCCATTATTTCTTCCATTAAGATTTTTTCATATGCAAGGATCTTTTCACTCATTTGATACGTAGCGGGCAGGAATGTCGAAGCTGGCCTGAACTCCGTGGCTGATGTATGTCTGGTCCAATTTTCATTATTCCTGAAGTAGTATTTTGAATGTATTTTTCGGAAGAATTGCTGGAGTTCAAGTTTGATGTTAAAATCGTTTGGAGCGGTGGTTGGAATGAATGATAAGCCTTTACAAAGTATATTGTATTCGCTTTGTGTCAATATATGGTTAGAGATGTTAATTATGGGATCGCTTGAGTTAGTTGGGGTTGATGATCCGTGTCCGGTTATTTCAGATGTCACTTCTGCTGTATTAATATTTCCTGGCATAGGAAAGTCTTCTGATCATCAATGGAGTATCCAAGATATTCAAAATTAGCGTCATCCTCTTTTTCAATATGTTGCATGTCCTGCAGTTCTGTCTCATCCCTATTTATATCTAATGGGGAATCTTCCTGTCCTTCAATGGTGTAGTTCATTGTGTGTTCATCTGGTGGAGTGAGGACGTTCATGACGTGTTCATCTGGTATGGTGACGACTAAGGTATTCATCTTGATCGATGTAGGTACGGGCTCTTGTGTAGCTCCGGTGGTGATTGTAATTCTGTTATGTTCAAGGATATCAGGGTTGTGATTATCTTCAACGGTTACTCGTGACTTATATGGCATCTCATCTTCATTGGGTGTTATTTCCTGTTCCACGTTGATTTCTTCTTCTATCACCACTTGTAGGTCTGTCTCCTGGTGTTGATCTCTCCATGATTGTCGTTCCTCTGGAATCTTACTCTTGTGCCGTTCAAGGCAAGAACGGCACATGAGAAGTTGTCAGAATTGGCTAAAAGGTATGACGTGGACCTGTCTAAAATGAAATCATTGCAGGGGAGTCATAGATTGCAGTATAGCGACCAAGAATTGGAAGAGAAGAGGGTCATGGGATTGAGGACTCATATCAAGGATTTGATTATAGCAATGCGTGCATGGATCATGCTTGATAAATGGGAAGAAAGGTGGTCCAAGAAGAAGAGTTCTAAAAGGACGATAGAAGAGATGCCACCTCCAGGTGGGGGGATGATGGATGTAGGGAATTTCCCTTTACGAGAGGTACAGAATGGAGGATATGTGCATGTGCCTTGGAGTAGGGGTAATTTGGCTGCATTTACGAATGACTTTCCCCGCTTGTGGGAGAAGCCCGTCGAGTGGTACAAGCAGGTTGATAAGTTTGTCAAGATCTCAAAGGTGTTGTGGATTGATTTGAACACATTGTTTGACATTGTGGTTCCGAGCGATTTATGGTCGGCATGTAAAATCGCAGTTGAATGGCCAACTTCAGAGCCTGACAGGGATCCTGTTTCAAATGATCCGTCACCCATAGTCATGAAGAAGTTTGAACAAGTGATTACGTGGCTGAAGTCGAAAATTTCACCTCAGGATATTGATTGGGTCAAAATAGATTGGACAGTGCAGGTGCCAAAAGAGACAGTACATGAGTTTTATTAAAGACTCTTGCTGGCCTTTAAGCAGTACAGTGGATTAGATGTCTTGGATACAAAGGACATGGGACAGTTTGTTTCGAAGTTTGTGCTGGGATTGAGGCCAGAGGTTAGTCTCATGATACAGCAACATTTGATTTGTTGGCAGAATAAGCCGGTGGATGAGATTTTGCGGTATGCCAAGTACTGTAGTGATGAGATAGAATCGAAGCACAGGAAGTTGAAGGACAAATTGATGCTTGTTCAGATGCAAACATCTCAGGGTCAGCCTAATGGAGGGACGTTAGGAAGGAAACAGGGAAATAATCAAGGAGGGAATAAGAATGTCCAAGGTCAGGGAAGACCAAAGTCAGTTGATCCCAAGACAGGGATGGATGTGGCGACATTGAAAAAGACCACTGCATGTCATCTTTGCCACCAGGTTGGACACTGGAAACGCAAGTGTCCCTTGAATCCAATGAATCAGGTGCAGCAAGAAGTAGAGATAGTTCAGGTACTTGTACCTGAAGTAGTTCCCACGGTGACTAGACCTAGGTTGGTGAAAGGGGGGACTAGTAGTCCGCAGGTGCAAGTTCCACAGCCACCTAGGGTTCAAAGTGTTCAACAAGGAGTTCAAACCTATCAACAGATGCCCTTGTTCGAAGGGTGTCAGGAGTTCAGTCCAAATCCGTTGGAATGATGATGCCTGAGCGGGGAGGAAGACTGCACGCTTGGAGCAGTCTTGGAGGTAGACCAGAGAGGACCATTTGTAGAAGCAGATATTGATGGTCACCCTACCACCTTTCTGGTTGACGCTGGTGCTACCCGGTCTACTGTAAGATCAGCAATAGTCCCCAACCTATCCCTCTCAGGACAATCGATCCAAGTTGTTGGCGTAGCAAATAAGAAATTAACTAGCCCATTGACAGAGCCAATTCCTGTGAGAATAGGAACATTCCGAGATCGACACCAGTTTGTGGTGTGTGATTCAAGCCCAGTTTGCCTGTTAGGAAGAAATCTGTTGTGCAAGTTGAATTGCACCATCTATTGCACACCAAAGAGAGTTGAAGTGCAAACAAAGGATGACGATGCGACCTTCAAGGTTGCAAATCAGCGCGTGTGTATAGAAATGTACCCGGCGCTGACAGTGGAGGAGCTTCCACTTGATTTGAGGGATTCTGTGTCAATTGTTGTGTGGCACCTCAGTGGAGAAGAAATCGGATTGATCAAAGATATAGAGTCAGTGAAGATTCAGGTCAAGCCGAATGTAGAATTTCCTAGGACACCCCAGTACAATTTGTCACTTGAGACTATTGCAGGGATCAAACCTGTAATCGAGTCTATGATCAAGCAGGGAATTCTGAAAGAGATCATGGGTAGCCCATGTAATTCACCTATCATGGGACTACAGAAACCGAGTGGGAAATTTAGGATTGTGCAAGACCTGCGAAAAAGCAATGAGATAGTTGTTCCATGTTGTCCTGTGGTACCGAATCCATCTGTGATCCTATTTCAAATCCCATGTGAAGCTAAGTGGTTTTCAGTGATTGATCTGTGTCAAGCATTCTTCTTGATACCACTCCATGAGGAAAGCCAATTTCTTTTTGCTTTCCGGCTGGAGAACCATGTGTTAACGTGGTGTCATATCCCACAGGGGTACACAGAGAGTCCATCAATCTTTAATCAGATCTTGAAGAAGAATCTTGAAAGTCTTGTGTTGCCACAGAACTCCGTTCTGGTGCAATACATTGACGACTTGCTTGTTGCTTCAGAAACTGAAGACGCTTGCAGTATTGATACCATTGCTTTACTGAATCATTTGGCAGAGAATGGACACAAGGTGTTTCCGAACAAATTGCAGTATTGTCTAAGTGAAGTACAGTATTTGGGTCACAGAATTGAGAAGAGCAGAAGAAAGGTGTCACCAGATCGCATTGAGGCTATTATGAATATGCCTGTGCCCACCACTCAGAGAGAAGTCAGAATGTTCCTGGGGATGGTTGGCTATTGTCGCCAATGGATTCCCAACTTCTCCTTTGAAGCAAAGCCTTTGCAACGGCTGAAGCACAAAGATGTGAGTGATCCGGTACCATGGGACAATGATTGTTTGATGTCATTTTTGAGGCTGAGAGAAGCCCTGTGTTGCGCTCCAGCTTTGGGGATGCCTGATTACAACAAGGCATTCACATTGTTCTGTTGCGAGAGAGAATGTTGTGCATTGTCAGTCCTGACTCAGAATCATGGATGTGTCCGTAGACCAGTTGCCTACTTTTCAGCTACTTGAGATCCAGTAGCTACTGCGTTGCCCGGATGTCTTAAATCCGTTGCTGCACCAGGTGTCAATATTGAAAGATGCAAGAGTATTGTAATGGGACATCCACTTACAGTTTATGTGCCACATTCTGTTGAATTGTTGATGACAAGGACCAAAACACAGCACCTCACGAACAACAGGTTAACACGTTATGAACAAGTTATACTTGCTGCAGAAAATGTGACTTTGAAGAGGTGTTCTGTTTTAAATCCGGCAACATTGATGCCTATTCCAAATGCAGATGGTGAAGATTGTGAGGATCATGATTGTCTCGATGTGACTGAACTATGCACCAAACCGAGACCAGACATTGTTGATGAACCGCTTCCTGACCCTGATGAAATCTTCTTTGTGGACGGTTCATGTTTAAGAGACGATGTTGGTCGATTGAGAGCAGCATTTGCTGTATGTACCATCACCGGAGTGGTTGAAGCTGCTTGTTTAGAGGGAGTACACTCCGCACAGGTAGCTGAAATCATTGCTTTGACCCGTGCCTGTTTGGCTGCTGATCAGATTCGGATAACGATTTACACTGGCAGTCAGTACGGGTTTGGTGTTGTTCATGACTTCGGGCAGTTATGGTCACAGAGAGGGTTCATGACATCTTCAGGTTCGCCTATCAGAAATGGGGAATAAGTGAGACAGTTGCTGGAAGCATTACAATGTCCGAAGGAAATTGCGGTTGTCAAATGTTCTGCCCATTCCAAAGGGAGTCTTTAGGAAATAATTATGCTGATGAGGTTGCCCGGTTCTGTGCAGAACAAGGATGCATATTTACTGGAGGGTACACTGGAGAAAGCCAAGAAAGAACCGATCTCAGCATGATGTTAGCCATGGCCGATACATGGGAGGAACTAAAACGATTGCAGGATGAGGTTCCTGATCAAGAACGAGATAGCTGGATATGAGCAGGATGTGAGAAGGGAGATATGGATGTGTGGGTTTCGAGTGATGGACGAGCTGTGCTACAGGAATGTCTGTTGAACCCAATGGCAAGATTGATACATGGTGCAGTACATCTTGGCAGAGATGCAATGGTGCGAGTGTTCAGACAGACATGGTACAATCCGAAGTTTCATGCAGTTGCTGAAGCTGTATGTCAGAGTTGTGTTACATGTCAGTAGATGAATGCAGGGAAGAGAACTGCTGTAACTTTGAGCCACATTGGGAGGTCAGGAGGGCCTTTCAATAGGATGCAGTTGGACTTTATTGAGATGCCGAAGTGCAATGGGTTGAGGTACATCTTAGTTGTGGTATGTGTCTTTTCAAGGTGGCTGGAGGCTTACCCAAAACGTAGGTGCCACACACTCACTGTAGTTAAGCTGTTGTTGAGGGAACTTATCCCTAGGTTCGGTTTTTGGACCTCTTTGGAGTCAGATAGAGGGACACACTTTCACAGTGAGATCATGAAATTGCTCTGTGCTGCCTTGAATGTGGATCAGAGGTTGCATTGCAGTTATTGACCAGAGGCTTCTGGGATTGTGGAACAAGTTAATGGGACTTTGAAAGCGCGGATGGCGAAAGTGTGTTCTTCGACATCTCTGAAATGGCCTGACGCACTGCCCTTGGTCCTCATGAGCCTTCGTAGTGTTCCTGATAGGAGAACGGGGTTGTCACCACACGAGATCCTGATGGGGAGGGCAATGCGATTACCAGCGATACCTGCTACTGCCTTAATTAGCATCACTGATGACTTGATTCTTAACTACTGTAAGGGACTGGCTGACGTAGTCCGTTCTGTGTCCCAGCAGGTGCAAGCAGCAACTGTTCCAGCTGCAAGTGACCTGTGCCACGACCTGTGCCCGGGAGACTGGGTGCTTGTCCGCAAGCATGTGAGGAAGAGTTGCCTGGATGTTCGTTGGCGTGGCCCGTACCAGGTAATACTGGTCACGAACACAGCAGTGAAGTGTGGGGGACTGCCGAACTGGGTGCATGACTCCCATACCCGCAGAGTTCCAGCACCCTTGGAAGATATAGCCCCTCTCGTAAATGAAAATCCAGCTGAGGTGGCAGGGCCATCTGAGAGGGCAAGCCAAGCTGTGAGGGTTGCTGACGCAGTTGGTTGTGCACTAGATCGAGCTGAAAGGGGTTGTGCAAACCGAAGCCCCGAATTTGTCTCAGACGGAGAAAGTATTGCTGTGGGAGGAGTAGAGTCAAATTCTGTCGAAGAGGGAAGTAGTGCACAGGGTACCTCAAGGGAGAGCAGAAGTGCCACAGAAGCAGAAAGAGTTTGGCCCGTGAGTCAGAGACGGCTAAACTTGAGATTGGCACCTGAAAGAGATCTTGCCCCAGTTTCTGAAACGTCTGAATCTGAACAGAGTGACGAAGAGCAAGCTCGAGGTGGCTTGAGAAGATCCAGGAGGTGTCAAATGTACGCCTCACCAGAGTGGACATACGCTGTGACTGATGCCAGGAGGGTTGAGCTCGGGGAGGCTGAGGTCCTTGACGCTGGTCAGCGATTCTCCGAATCTGAAAATAGACGTGCTGCTGTTGTTTCCAGGGGTGGAAATCGAAGGAATACTGACGCTCAATATTCCGAATCCACCACTTCTGAGCAAGATTCGTGAATTGATTCTGGAGACGCTGGTTTTTCCAACTTTTGGTTTTGTACCACCGCATCAAGAATTAGTGGTGCTTCGTCTTGAACTTTTGCAACGTGTTTTAGAGATTTTGGGAGCTGATCTTATTTTGAACTGAAGGTAAACTTTGTTGTACTTAAAAGTCTAAAACGAAGATAACCTAGGCCTGAGTGAAAGAAGAATAAATTTAGGGACTTTCCGTCAAGACGACAAAAGAGGGCTAGGGAAGTCTTTTTGTGGACTGTGTAAATAAGGAACTGAAAGTTACAAGGGGATTTCCAGCTTTGAAGTGTTGTTTGAACTGGTTGACAAGCAATATCTGGAGGAGAAAGAGAGTCTTAATTGTTGCTGTCAAACCAAGAACTTTGAGAACTTTGCAAAGATGGCAGATGCTGGAAATATTCACCGTAGGTCTAAATTAGTGATAGGGGAAACCTATAGGGTTGGTGATAGTTTCTATAGTCGTGATAGTTGTAGCCTCATATATCGTTTCACATGAGCAGGAGGGGGAGGTACAGGGAACACCTACGCCCTATGTTCCCGTTAAGGTGCGCACGCGCACGTCTGTTAACGTGAGCGCGCACTGCCATATGTGCAGCGCGCGCACTCCCACAACATCCCGCGAGTGAATCGCGCCGCTGCTTTAAAAAAGCGAGTGGCATGAAAATCACGCCCTTTCTGAATGCGGTGTCGGAGTTAAGGTAAGGTGGGGGGGTTGGGGGCTTGCGGCTGTCGGCACCTGTGGGGCAGATTGTGGGCTTTTAAGTATTCATGTTAATCACAGTCCCTTCACGAGCTGTGATTAACATAAATACTTAAACAAAAGCCCACACTCTTCCCCACCAGGCCCGGTTCCAGCCAAACAGGAGCCTTGGCCCTCGCAGTGAGGGCTTGAAGGCATGCGCGCAATGGCTTGGCCTCAAAGGGCTGCAAACCCCCCTCGTGTGTGTCAGCCCGGGACGAGACAGTTTCCCGGGCGCACACAGACACGTTTAGAGATTATCGCAGCCGCACCCGAGTACTTAACAGGTCTTTAAAAGACCATTTACATGGTAACAAGGCTTTATTCATTGTTTCACCCCTTCATCTCCTCATGGCGAAAGGCGATAAATCCTTTCTTTGACAATGGTAACCATTGCCTACTGTTCTGCTGCGTGGATTTTTCTTTTTCTATGCAGCGCAGGAGAGAAGGAGTTTATTTATTCCTATTTACCTTTCCTGACCCCTGCAGCGGCTTATCACATTAGGCTGTGACACAAAGTTTGACTAATAGAGTAGGTACGAGAATGTGTTACTACATTTTTTTTCTTTTTAAAATCTGCACAGTGTGTGCTTCATTTAAACAGTTTTTATCATTATCATGGCCGATGCAGGACAGCTATAAGACAGTACACAATGCCCAGATAACGCTGGTGATCCTGCTGGAGAGCAATCATTTGTCTGTCAGATGAACTGTATTTTTTATGTGGAAGCTCAGTGGGTTACTGCCTTTGTCACAGAGACCCTTGTGTTACTTGCAGTTCAGAAGTTACAATCCTAACATAGGACAGTGACCAATGAACTGTCATCAAATAGCTGCAGACAAACATGAATGGTATAGTTAGAACTTGGCTTTTTTTGTTTTGTGATGTAGTTAGAACTTCCGCAGTCTTTCATTATTCTAATGTTGCTAAAATGAGTATGTTCGGGCAGCTATACATTTTTATCAGTAAAGCTGACCCCCATGGAATAATCTTTAAATCCTAAGGTTGCGTTTCCCCAGACCAAACCCTCTTAAAATATACTGCCCACCAGTATGGATGCCATGTGATTCCTACACCTTGTAATCCTGATTGGCTTATGTGACATTCCCTGTAGACTGATTTACATACTTGTATGATTCATTGTCTCTGTATAATGTGTGCGTGCTGTAAAGTACTGACACACACTACACTGATATGAGTAGCGCTATACAACAAATTAAGTGCATATGAGAGAGGGGCTAAGTAAAGTTGAGGGGCACTGTTGGAGGGTGGCAGTGAGGGAATCCGAGGAGGTGGTCATAAGGGGGAGGGGCTATGGGGAGATGAGGGGCACTTGTGGCATGTGGCAGTGAGGGAATCCGAGGAGGAGGTCAATAGAGGGGGCCATGGAGGGATGAGGGGCACTGTTGGAAGGTGGTAGTAAAGGTATTTACGGAGAAAGAGGTTATTGGTGTGGCACCAAAAAATACTTTCGTATCAGCGCTGAAGCCGGCCCTGTCATGGCCTTTCTGTTTTTGTTTATTTAATTAGCAGTCGGGTCATAAGGGCTACTGTGGAACATACTTTAAAGTGCGTGCTAATTATATTTACTGCTATATTCAATGTTTTAAGTTTGTAGGCGATTTTACTAATGTTTTTACCGGCAAAAATGAAAGTGGAGTCCTATGGTGCCTGATATGGGGCTGGGGCCCAAGGTCAGCTGTGAGATAAGGTGCACTGGAGAGGAGTAGTGGATAATCAAGCCTGTAAGGGAGTGCGATGCAGAGTCTGGGGTCAGGCGGAGGTAGTAATGAAGAGGGATTCTCCCTGAAGGCTCGCACAGAGGGAACCCGAGAAGTGTCACTTGCCTGATACTCCCACCTCAGAAACCTCCTCTTCCCAATAAAGGAACATTACGTGGAAAAAGCACTTTTTGAGAGTGATAATATTTAGAAAGAGATTTGGAAAAAAGTGTGTTTTACTGGGCCTTGTAAGACTAAGAAGAGATAAAGGAGGGCCCAGAAGCAGGCCTGCCTAGACATATATGCGACAAATCAAGCCCGCAGTGGCCCACCCAAATGCACCCTTGGCCCACCCAAATAAAAATTCCTGGAGCCGGGCCTGTTCCCCACATGGCGCTTTACAAACAAAAGAGTAGAGCAAGTTTAAAAACCCAGCGTGTACTTTCAGAAAGTACACGCTGTGTTTTTAAAGTTGCTCATCTCTTTGCAAGCTGCAGCCCCTCTCCCTTGTGGTACCTACAGCATAGCAGGAGGTATGGGGTCGAAAATGCAGAGCTTTAATTCTAGCTAGTCACTTTGTGGTTTGAGACGTATAGAGGTTGGCTGTTATTTAGGCATCTATTTTAGTATTTGAGGAACTCCCTTGAATCCGCTGCCCTACTGTGCCTTGTTCTGTGTTTTGTTTAAACTTATCTTCAAGTAAAACATGATTGAAGGTTATTCCTCTTGATGCTGATTTTTAAATTTCAGGCTGAATTTTTCTATTTACTGTTCAAAGACACCCTTACGTTCTTACAATCAAAAGCTATATTACTCTTCCGCTCGGGTGGTCTGTCGCATGTTTTCTGCCATTGCAATGAATGGAAATGCAGCTCTTTGATAGTTAATAGCTTACTGTTCTATATTAGGATTCAAACTTCTAAACTGCAAGTAACAAAAGGGGTAACATTTCTCCACCCAATGAACAGGGCTCCAGTTAAGAATCTTTAGTAAAACTTATGATGGTACCACCGTTGGGGGCATATTATCAAGAATGGCGTTAAAATTATCGCCGCTTTAGCAGCAGGAAACTGCCGCTAAAGCGGCGATAATGGGCTTGATATTATGCCCTTGAGCATTCCAATAGAAGCCCAGGTTCACACCAGAACATGGGCTTCTATTGGAATTCTCAAGGGCATATTATCAAGCCCATTATCGCCGCTTTAGCGGCAGTTTCCCTGCCGCTAAAGCGGCGATAATTTTAACGCCGTTCTTGATAATATGCCCCTTGGAGTCTTGTGCTTTTCTAAACCTGAAGTGTACTTGCCTGTGTAACCAATTAATGTCATGGAGTGTTTATCCAATTTGCAAACCGACCTTAAGACCCTTAACGTGGCGCTGTATGTGTAAAAATGCACCATCTTTTCACTTTTTATAGTAAACGTTTGCAGTGACATTTGGCGCTGCACACGCACGCGGTCTTGGTTCCTGGCGCACATTGCCAAGGTTGCAGCGCACAGAGACCCTCCACTGCCGCACACAGAGGAAAAAAATTAGAGGGAACATTGCCTACGCCTACCACTTCTAGCCAAAAGGAGGTCACTATAGGAGCTAAAAGAGCTTTACTAATCGAAGAGAGTCGCAGATTTCACATAGATATATCTAGAAGTGATTTTAAGCTTAATGCGTATGCAAAGCTGCTGTATGAATATGTGGATGCCATGGATGCGAAGGATTGCTATGTGTGCATGCAGTTACCTTCTTCTGTAGATGAGGGTATTAGATACCATCACCTTCCACTAACATATGGAATATCTTGTAGTTTGTTGCTTAGTATCTTCTATGAGAGAGGTCAGTTTGAGTATTTCTTTTCCAATTACGATGCAGTACTTCCTGAAGTTCCAGCTTACAAGCATTTGAATAAATATGATTACTACAAGTCGGAAGACAGACTTCGGAAGTATTTCATATCGTCCTTGGAACTGGATATGGCTTATGCTCACCGACCTAATTTTACATGTTCATTATCAGATACAGAGAAGAAGTTTTTAGGCCAAGTAGAGGATAGATATAGAAAACTAACACAAACATGAAATACAGGTGATAGTCCAGTAGATTGGACTGAAGAGGAGAGATTACACAGATCTAAGGGGAGTTATGGGCCCATAGCATTGGACCAGGTGCAAAAGGGGAAGTTATGTGTGAGATGTCCTCAGACCTATTATGAAAAGGTTTCGGTAGGACAAAGTACGTGTGATCATATCTTTACTATGGAAGATTCAGCTAAGAACTTTTTGCAAGGCTCGGTGCAAGTGATTCCAACTGTTAATTATGTGTGTGGAAGGAATGCCTATGTAAGGTTGCCTGCGAATTGGTATGGTACATGTTATTTGGCTATTATTTTTCTGAAAATCTATCATGCAGAAGATTTGGAGCTTTTGGAGACTGGACATCATTCTAGAGCCAAGAGAGCTGTGAGTGCAGGAGCAGTGATTGGTGATGTTTTTGGAGCAATGATACTGAGTTTGGGTGTGGTTTTGAATGATGTGAAGATCAGAAGGTTGGAGACTGTGGTTGATGAGTTGTCAATGAATACAGCAAGGTCTTTGATATTGGTGGATGGAGAGATGTTATCGATAAGGACGATGGTTTTGCCGAATCGCCTTGCTTTAGACGTATTATTGGCAAAAGAGGGCGGAGTCTGTAAATTATTAAAAGTTCAGGAATGTTGTACGTATATTGCAGACAACAGCAAGGATCTGGAGAGATATATAGATAACATTACCACGATTCATCAAGAGATTGGAGATTTGACTGAAGAAGGTGTGTGGGAAAAGATTGGTAAAGGATTTGGTCGTGTGGGAAGTTGGTTTGCGAATTTGGGAAAGGGTTTCCTTGGATTTGTGCTAAAACCTCTCATTATTGTTGTGGTTTGTGTGATCTGCTTGTGGGGTCTCATCAGAGCTTACAAGTGGTACAGAGGAAACAGAATTGAAAGAGCTCTCAGAGCGAGTGAAATGCGAATGGCCAGACTGAAGGACAGTCAATATCAGAATAGCAAGAATATGGAGAGGTTCCGACCGGGGAGGATGGCAACAAGTACTGTTTAGGTTGGTTCTTTCTCCAAGGGAGTTAATTATGTGATGGTGTGATGACATTTGTCATCAAAGGGGGGAACTGATAGAGCGTCACGTTATTCTGAAATTTGTAGGGGTGCATCATATTCACTGTTAGTCAGCACCCACATATTAATCGATGTAGGTTAAGTGTGCCATAGAAATGTATTACTAGAATTGTTTAACATAGGAGTGATTAGAAATGTAACCATGCTTTTCATGACAAGTAATGCTGCAGACCATTGTGAATGTGGTTTAGTAAACGCATAATGTTTGATTTTCACGTAATGCAATGTGTTAGTTAAACGTGCGCCATGTTAAAGTTGCACGTGCAAGTTTGCTTATTCACGTATAAAGAGTAATGAACCAATGCTAAAGTGTGATTTAGTAATGTGTTTAATAGTGTAAAGGCCTGATCGCGTATACGTTTAAAGAGAAGGCCTGTTCATTTCTAATGTTAGCTAAACGTTGTAGGCCAAAAATGATTTCCATCGGGAAAGGCTTTGGGTTACAGGATGATGGTGAATCTCAGAGAAGAGAAAAGTTTTTCGTTCCCATGTTTCTGTTGCAGGTTCAAGGACATTTAGCTCGTTAGAGAGACCAGGTCTTTGTTTTAGGAGTTAGGATGGTACGAGAAGCCAACAGGGGAGTACATTGGAATGTGCGAATGATACTTTCAGCGAAAAAGGTGCCTGGGACCCAAGGTCAAGCTAACCGTCGTTGGATGGAGTACAAGTTTCACTGGAAAAGTACTGGAAGAAGACCTGGATGAAGAGGTGTGCCGAAGGGCGTGTTCTACGTTTTTGGGATTTTGTATTAGGGACAGTGCCCCGTGGGTTGAGCAGTTGAGGTTTAGATGGGACGCTACAAGGAGCATCTTAGAACGAGCTCTGACTAAGTGAATGTACTTCTAAGGAAGTCTTCACTTCTGACACCTTTTAGGGAAATGCTAAGTAGGGATGTAACCTTAGAGATAGAGTAGGGAAAGGCTAACTGTTTTTCTTTTAGGCTAATGGTTTCAGATATAGAGATTGGACTAACCATTGTTTTATTAATGCTTTTAGAATTGATTATCCTCTTTATTCTGAGTCGTATGAGACTCTTGCGTAGAATTTCCTTTGTATTAGTGCCCATTTATTTTCTTCACCTTGTATTGAGGTGTTTGTGTGTACATTTATTCCTGGTTGTAATAAAATCTTAAAAATTTAGATTCAGAGTCAGTGGTCCTTTGGGATGGAAATTTGATTTGGTTAATTATGTATTGAGATTTGAATTTTCTCCCCTCTACACTATTTAGCAGATAAAAAGATCCTGGTGACCTGAGAGGATTCTTGGAGATAACCAGGTAGGCAAGAATCCGGTCCTATCACATGCCTTCTTTTACGGATCCCAAAGCATCACTCTATGTAAGGCTCACTGGACTCTTTGCCCTCTCTACCTGTCAAGCAGAGGATTCAGTTTAAAGTCCTCTTTTACAACAAGTGATGTGATGCAACCTTACATTCCTAACAGAATCTACAGTGGTTCAGAACTCATGAAAAAGTCAATATAATCACTCATATCAAAGTAAGAGTTCAGCAAAACTTCTTCAAATAATAAATACACATATTTTCTTCAAATAATTAATTAACATAATCAATGTTTTTACAGTATATAATATCCATTTGGCATGTTGAGCTAAAACATTTCTTTGTTCATTTTCTTCTTTTGACTAAGCATTCAGAAACTTAGCCGACACGTTTAGTCCTCACAGACTTCTTCAGGGTTACAAGAATATACATAAATACATCACTTCATTTACAATATATACACAGAACAAAAATCAAAACAGTCCTGTCACACAAAATACATAATTTACACATTCAACAATACAGTCCCTAAACAGAACTCAATTTAACGATTAAATAAAATGACTTTAAATAGAAATAATTGTTTCAAAAAACGTGATCTGCATAATACCAATTGTGCTGAACTCAGCTATCATGAAGTTGTGTTCAAGTATGTTTTTAGTATACAGCAACTTTCTTTTTTGTATTTCCACCTATGTTCCCTACATTTTGTTAAGACATGTGATCATAATTCATATGTCCCAATCATTACTGGTGCTGTGGTACATGGCAGTTACTTCAAACACTTGCAGTGATACATTGTGCTGTCTACAAGGATGGAGGTAAAACACTCAACATGATCTTGTTGTTCCCTTACCTCTAATTAAATCTCTTCTGGATGAGTAGGTAGACTATTCTGTGGCATTTATCGTGCTGTACAAAAATTGTTTGTAAAGTCAGCTGTCCTATGATTTTGTAATTTTAAACTCCAAAGGAACAATTATATGAAGGATCAGTCATGGTTCCTATCTCTTAATTTAGGGAGTACGACACAGAGATTACAGTTTCAGTTCGATATTTCAAAGATATTCTAAGTAGTATCATGACATCCAATACTTCAGTTTGTAAATTCAATCCAGTTGGAGAGGGGATGTCCTAATGTTGAAGGACCTCTTTGATCATATTATATTAAATCTATTATATTAAGCCTCTTAGAAAATATTCATAAAAAATGTTATCAAATTATCTTCATAATACCCTCTATTAGTTTCTATTTTGATTACAGCAAGATTCGCAATTATATAGATCATAAATAAAGTCCCACTCTGTGTCTCCTGGGCTGCGAATGACATCTCGCCATAATCACACTGTCATAAATTTATGGTGGAGCAATTATCTCCGTTACGGACATGCTCTATAGTGGGTGGTCTAGGTAAAACTCAAGAGGAAAAAGTGGGATTTAACAACACAAAATCTGTTGGTTCATACAACTAGCTATTATCCAAAATTATAGAGGATAAATAAGTCTGGTAAAAACAGGGTCTATCATTCATGTCACAAGAGTGAAAGGAAGATTTCAGCCCCTATCTCGTGATTTATACAATATATTGTCTTCAAAGACTCAGAATAAGATGAAAGACGAATCACATACATGACCTGCTCTACGATATATCATACAGATATAATTCTAAAAGGGCAAAATCTGCCAATTTGCATATCTCATTCTTGTCCAAAGCTAGTACCGATCAGTGAGATTAAAAGAACAGAGCATATTCTTCCTATCTCCTTAAAATAATGGCCCCACAATGTCAGCAAAAATCTACATTGCTGCCATTAGATTGTGTACTTCTCTAGAGACTGTGAAAAATTCACAGCACGGACAGGGTCCCATAATTTTGGAGTTTAGATCCCTTGCTCCATTTGTCGATTTAAAAATTGGATCACATTATGGAGCATGAGTCACATTAGCTGGATTATTTATAAAATACCCTTACACATTGTATTAGATGGTTAAATCCCAAACAGTTCGGTACAATTGTTCCCATGTCTATTTGAAATGGGGGAGCAACGGGCTACTTGCATATGACGTATGTCGCACGATAAATACTACGTAATGTTGTAACATATTGTCATTACGATATATATGTTATCAATAAAATATGTTAAATACAGAGCAATGATACATAGGGATAGAGGCTGCATATCTAGATCTACCGTCAAAATACCAAGCCATCCTTCTCACATGTTTTGGTATGTCAGCTCGCAGGGCGTCCCGTAATGTGATTTAAAGTAAGGATCCGAGCATTGTGATCATAACGTTTAAATATCCCGCTTGCAACCACACACCTGAAACATGTGTGAAAGGTGGGTGTATAGAATGACATAATCATGGGCGCCTTCTTGGGGAATGTTCAATGTGATATAGCCCCGCAAAAAAAAGTTGTGAGCTTATTTGTAACAGTTCCACAAAAATAGTTGGAAAGCAATAAGGTTATATGCACAAATCAAATGATCAGCGCAAACGAATGATAAAACATGTGGGCCGTCTAGAGTGGCTTCTCTTTTACAGTTCATCTATCTTAGGCGCCATCTATCAATAATCGTACTAATCTTTTGGAAAAGTTGAGATACCAACATATTGCAAAAAAGAAAGGAGATTTATTTATGCAATTGAACTAGTTCCTTGTAGCAAGATTAGAATCTTTATGTTGTTCCTATCCCAAGATAAATAAATATGTGGTGTCAAAATATAACCAGATTTGTCAATGGAAAGCTGGCTAGCTCTACAAAATAAGTAGCATGCTTGCGGCCTGATAACGAGTCTGGCAGTCCTAAGACCACCAGACATGTGGTGGGGTAGCGGTGGTGGTCTTAGAACCACCACATTACAACCATAGTGGTTGTGCTAACCTGGGACCACCAACACTGACAGGGAACCGCCATTCCCGGGTGGTGGCGTGGCAGTCTCGAGGCATCCATATGCTTGGTGGGACTGCCGTGGTCCTGCCTAGCATATTAGGAGTTTCCTCTCCACCAGGGTTTTTATGACAGTTCCTCCTACATGAAAACCCTGGCAGAGAGAAAACAAAGGGAGCCCCTACAGGGCCTCTTTGTACCTCCTGCCCTCTGAATTCACACAGGGGGGCACAACATGTGCCCTCCTGTGTGCATGCACAGACATTCCAGCATGGCATGGACTTTTCCGTCCATGCCGTGCTGGAACTGTTGTTGAGTTTCCATGGCGGTGCCTACACCAAAGAAATTTCCCACCAGTGACTAAAAAAGTCATAATGCGGCAGGCGTTTCTCACATGGGTTTGGCAGTGCGGCGAGGGGGTGGTCCCGCCGCTGCACCGTCAAATTCGTAATCAGCCCCTTAGTCTCTATAATTATCAGAAACTTGTAAGTTAGCATCAGTTGCTTGTTTCACTCCTGAACATTATGCAACTTGGCCTTGATGGTGCAAAGGCATTCCCTACAGTTGAATTATCTTATGGCCAAAGCAGCATTAAAAAAGTGGTTTACTCTGACAAATTAACACTACAATCTTTGCTGCAATTCTAGTGGACTACTAATCTATTGTTCTGCCATATTTTTTAAAATCCCAAATGTGGAGTTTGTAAGATCACACTCTGTCCCACATGGGGAATTTGACACTTATGCCACGTGCACAGATTTTGCAAACTGTGGGTTTACCTATAAATCAAGTGTAAGGAATTATATTGCAGTGGACCCTCTAATTTTTCCTATTGGATTAGCTGGTAGTATGACTCTGTGACACTGCCCCTCAATGTGTTGTGTAATTATTTACACCCAATAGGTTTGTTTAACTTTCCAATAAAGCCATCAACAAAGGAATAGAAGTTAAATGTAATATGTTAGCTGCATTGTATGTTTTCTCCACCTCATATATGACTAAAGTGTATGCCTCCAATGAACCCCCTTATGTCCTACTTATGCTGCTGGTTTAAAATGACAGCTGTGATACATGGCAAGGAAAAATACTTTGGAATGCTAAAAACCTGCATTTAAAAATTGTAAGCGGCTATTTATCTGGCAGCGGCCATAGAGTACATACTCTCAGCTATTTACCCAGGGACTGGCAAAATAGTACATAATCTCTGCTATTTAGCCATTTAACCCAAAGTGAATACATTGAGATGAATATCTTGCAGGTAAGTTTATTTTTCAACAGTCTCCAGCAGTGGAGCGGCAGCTAATGGCTACCGGCAGTTCACCAACTGCCAGAGAGCCCACATTCTAACCGACATTGTGATGGCACAGTCTTGCACGAGAACCAGGTCTTGCACAACGTGTGTCACAAGATAAAATACAGAAGCACAAAATACTGCACATCTTCCTCCTTTACAATAATAAAAAAACAATAAAAAATTAAAATACCAATAAACCGAAACATGAAGAGCTAAATATTATCTGGAATACACGGTAGAGAGACTTGTTAAATGAAATGGGAAGAAGGAACAAGAACAATGGAAGATCAATGAAATATGAAAATATCATGGAAAAAGAAAAATGGCAGAATAATGAAACATGAAAATATCATGAAAAGCATAACAAGGGCTAACTAAAAATACCAGTCACAAGAATGTAACTCAGTGCTCAAGATAACCAAGAGAACTCCACTTAAAACCAAATCATCGATTTTGGGAGGCATATAGAGGACCTCTTCGGTCTACTGAACTAACTATTGAAACACCAACATGTTCCTGTCTTAAACTGATAGAAGAACTGTATGACGCCATATACATATCACCAACTTTATTATTGCACTGAACTTTTGAATCAATTACCTCTTCCACCGTAGGAGTGGAATAGCTTTCCAAATCCCTATTAGCTGGAGATATAGCACTAGAAACATCTCCCTCTGCCCCTTCTTGACCATGTGACAAAAGAGGTAACTCACAAGAGTCTTCAGTCAGGTTTCCACAAGAAAGTGTATTGTTAGGATCTGTAAAAGAAAAACATTGTAAACCTGAATCTATGGCACAGTATCAAATATTAAACCATTATCACTAGACACAACATGATCATTATTTTCACTTTTGTTTTCATACCACAATTTCTTACAAACCTTTGCTAACCTGTTTAGACTTCACCAAGACC
Organism: Triturus cristatus; assembly: GCF_964204655.1. Classification (NCBI taxonomy): domain Eukaryota; kingdom Metazoa; phylum Chordata; class Amphibia; order Caudata; family Salamandridae; genus Triturus; species Triturus cristatus. The sequence continues at coordinate 679,635,115 of NC_140583.1, forward strand.
CATTATTGTATTTCGCAGATGTTTTTCCCATTCTGACTACCTTGAAAACCTTTGAAATTTTAGAGTTGCCGTTCTTGACATGGAAAGGAAGTTGGATTTTCACATAATCACCAGCCTGAATACACATGCTCTTTCTGTAACTTAATTTTACCTCACCATTAGTTACATCTTCCTTCCTTTTTATCTGCATGTTTCCTTAGCAGACTGGTACATCTGTAATTGGTCTAAAATAGGTAATTCCCTTTTTATCGAAGAAGGAACTAAAGATGGTCAGGTAATAAGCCCCTTAAGCATGGAAAAAGGTGAAAAACCAGTAGTGAGATTTGGAGTAGAATGATAAACCCACGTTTTCTTACAGACTACATTTTTAACATCCAGCTTATTAGCAAAGGCAGTTTATACCGTCTCAACCACCACCCTATTGAATCTCTTGACAACGCCATTCATGGAATGTAAGCAGGTTTTAGGTGTAAAATGACTTTGCCTTTCAGAAAACTTTTACAATTCATTGTTTGAGACAATGATTCACAGTAAACCCTCTCTGTAAAAAGATTATTGTAGAAATTGGATGGTATTCTCAGTAGTGGGATGAGATACTCATTTAAATTCTGCCCATTTGGAAATATAGTCTATTAGAACAAAAGTATAAATCTTTCCAGAAGAAAAAGTTTCATAAGGGCCTGAAATATTCAAAGCAAGCTTACGCCAAAGCCTATTAGCAAATTCTGAAAAGTGTTGGGTAGCTTTAGTAGTAAGTCAAAGTTGTGTCTGAGTTAAAACGAGTAGTAGAATTTTTGACAAAGTTAGAAACCTCTAAATTCATGTAGGGCCACCACAAAATATCTCTAATTCTTTTTGTTGTGAGGGTCTCCCCCAAATAGCCAGTTTGAGCCAACAGGATGAACATGGCATGAACACCTTTTGGAGGGATAATAAAGTCTTCTATGAGCACCAAATCACCCTCTCTGGAAATGGTATCTTTGATTTTCCACACAATTTGTAAAGTGGGACTAAGAACTTTTTCACGTGGCCAACCCCTATTAATAAAATCCTTGATTTTGAACAGTTCTTCATCCTCTTGATCACTCTTCAGCCAAGCCTCCCTGGATAACTTTCCACCAAATAGAGTAAATATGTCTCCAATTGGAGCCGCTACACACTCCTCAGATGATTCCTTCACACAAAAATCACTGACATCCGGTAACCTAGACAAACAGTCCACAACCACATTCTTAACACCACTTATGTGATCAGCACGAAAATTAAATTCATACATCTTCGATAGAATCCTGACCAGGCGCGCAGATGCCCTTCCAGTACCATTGCAGTAAAGCAATGACAATAAGGGTTTGTGATAGTTTTTTAAGGTAAATTCCTGTCCCCAAAGCTAGGTCTTAAAATGTTCCACTGCCCAAACACAAGCAAGCGCCTCACATTTGATAGTGGAATATCTGCTTTCGGCTCTTGACAAAGGCCTCGAAGCAAAAGCCATTGTCCTCTCAGTACCTTGACATTTTTGACTGAGCATGGCACCCACACCTCTCGCACTGGCATTCACATACAAATGGCACCTCATTTTTTGTCATCAAAAGGAAACAACGGTAATGCTTTTATAATACATTGTTTCAATTTGATAAAGCATCTTGATGTTCATTGTTCCACAAAAATGTCACTCCTTTTTTAGGAGCTCTCTAAGAAGCAAGGCTATATGGGAAAATGTGTCAACAAATCTAGAGTAGAATTCACATAATCCCAAGTATGCCAGTAACTGATATTTGTCCCTAGCAGAGGCTAATTTATCAACTGCTTGAAGAAGACTGGTTTTAGGAAACATTCCTCTCCTAGAAATTACATGCTCAACATACTCCACCTCCGTGGTAAGAAACTTACATTTTTCCATCTGGAGAGTCATTCCCCTATCCTGCAAAATGGATAATACCTCTGCTAAATGGGAATTGTGCAATTCTACAGAGTCTGCAAACACCAATATATCATCCTGGAAAGCCATAACCCCATGCATACCCTTGAATAGTGTGAACATAAGCTTTTGAAAAATGGAAGAAGCTGAAGCTAGACCAAAGGGCATGCGAACATATCTGAATGTACCATCAGGAGTGATAAAAGTGGTGAACTGTCTGCATTTCTCTTCCAGCACAATTTGATGATATGCAGATTTGAGATCCAGGGACATGAAATATGTCGTGCCCTTTAATTGAGCTAACAGTTCCAGAATTTGGGTAAGGGGGGACAGTCAACTATAACTTGTTTGTTAAGGGATCTCAAGTCTGCAGATAACCTCAAAGAATCAGTTATTGTTATTTTAACTAAAACGATCGGAGAAACCCATTCCGAACTGTTGTAATTTCCTACTCAGATCATTCCTATCACTCAAGAGTACATTTCTACGTTTATGCTGAACAGGTTGTGCCCCTCCCACAATCTGATTTCATGGGTAAAACCTTTGACTTTGCCTAGTTCTTTTCTAAAAATATCTTTAAAACCAGAAATCACATTTTCAATACTTTGCTCTTGGATTGTCATGCAATATATGGGAACATCAGCAGAAGGATCAACGACAAGACCCAAATTGCCCTTGTGTCTCCAGTCCAAAACATGTTGCCTATTCTTCACCACATAGATTTAACCTAGAATAGTGTGAGATAACATAGTAACAGAACACACAAAATACCCACACATGTTGATAACAGATTTGCCATAACCAAAAGCTTTGATGGCATTCTCCTCAAGAACTCCATTTTTCCAGGGTTCCACCAACAAAAAAGGTGGTCCAGGATCAATCAACATCTGTGTTCTGACACAATCCAACGACAATTCACTAGAAGGAGACTGACATGATTCTGTGTCCACCTGTGTGAGAAATGCCTCAGAAGATTCTCTCTTATATGTAGACCCATGAACCACCAGAATCATACTATCCTTTTCCACTTGTTCTTGTGAGCTACCCAGATTATCTACTGAAATCAGATTAACGCTACGTAAGGCCTTACAGACGAATAAAAAGTGACCAGATCTTCCACACTTGTAACAGGACTTGATCAATGCTGGACATGCTGCTTTATCAATCAATCAATCAATCAATCAATCAGGGGAATTTTAAGCAGCTACTCACCCACGAGGGTCTCAAGGCGCTCGGGAAGGGGAGGTGTTTAGTGCCTCCATTCAGTCAAAGAGCCAGGTCTTGAGTGTCTTCCTGAAGATGTTTAGGGAGAGTACGCCTCTGATGTAGATCGGGAACTCGTTCCAGGTCTTGGCCGTGATGTAGGAGAAGGCGCTTCCCTTTGCGGATGCACGGGGTTTTGGCGAGGGCATGGTCGGCAGATCGGAGGTTTCTCTTGGGTACGTGAAAGGAGATTCTTTCGTTGAGGTATTGGGGTCCAGTGTTGTGGAGGCATTTGTAGGCGTAGGTGAGTATCTTGAAAGTGACTCTCTTCTCTAAGGGGAGCTGGTAGAGATTACACAGATAGGTTTTCGGTGATGTGTTCGTGTCGAGGGATGGCGAGGATGAGTCTAGCTGCGGTGTTCTGTATGGTCTGGAGTTTGTGCAGGAGAGACTTGTTGATCCCGGAATAGAGAGCATTTCCGTAGTCCAGTCTGCTGGTTATGAGTGCATGGGTGACGGTCTTCCTTGATTTGGGGGGATCCATTTGAAGGTATTTTGGAGGATGCGGAAGGTGTTGAAACAGCTGGAGGTGACGGTGTTGATCTGTAGGGTCATGGAGTGGGAGGAATCAAGTATGATGCCGAAGTTTCGGGTGTGGTCTGTGGGGGTGGGAGGGCTGCTGAGGGCGGTGGGCCACCAGGTGTTGTCCCATGCAGTGGGGGAGGGTCGGAGGACCTCTGTCTTCTCCGAGTTGACATTCAGGCAGCTGCTGCTCATCCAGGATGCGACGTCCTTCATTCCTTCCTGGAAGTTGAGTCGGTGGTGACGGAGTCCTTGGTGAGGGAGTGGATGAGCTAGGTGTCGTTGGCATCGAATACTATGCTGAGTCTGTAATGTCTGACGATGGCAGCGAGGGGCGCCATGTAGATGTTGTAGAGCGTGGGGCTGAGCGACGATCCTTGGGGTACTCCACAGTTGGTTTCTGTGGGTTTGGAGAGGAAAGGTGGCAGTCTGATTCTTTGGGTTCTGCCTACGAGGAAGGAGCGGATCCAGTCGAGGGCGGTTCCCTGTATGCAGGCCTCGTGGAGTCTGGTGGTGAGTGTGCTGTGGGAGATGGTGTTGAACGCACCGGAGAGGTCGAGTAGGTGATCCAGCGAGAGAATCAGGGAAAAAGAGAGGGCAAATTTATAACTATCCTCCCTGCGTCGCAGACCCGACGTCACACTAGCTCATTCACACACGCATTCATTGGTGGGGCCCATAACACCAACACTCACACGTCTCCACTCACGAGTCTGCACACAGGAAGGAATGATAAATTCAAGCGCTGGACATGTTTGGGGAAGTACCTTATTACCTATAGGGAAGAAAAGTTATTTTACAGAATATACATTAGCATCACCACCTATAGAATCCTAACCTTAAACATCAAGGCACTCCACCACTTGGTCGATGGACCAATTAGTTGGACTGGTTGATGGTGATTTAGAACCAGCTAAAACACATTTAAGACTCAGAATTATCTACTCTTTCCATTGAAAAACCACAAACTCGTAATTTCTGTTAATCAAATATTTGTTTTCTAAATATTGTTTGCGATTAATATTAGCATTTTGGTCAATCAAAGTTTAAAATTTTGTTCCATCAGCACAAATCGCATGACATTTATATTTACCTATTCTTGCTATCTGGTTTTTTTCCTAATTCATTTAGCTCTGCATAACCGAATTTAGCCGTTAAATTGTCCAAATAAAGCATGCCAAAGCTCAAAGTCCGAAAGTTCTTTGCTCAGCACGTTACAGTCCCAAAGATCTCCAAAGGACTAGAAATCGTGCAAGCATCTGTCATCGTCTGTGGGGTCGATAGGAGTTTGCGGTCTTCGAGTAAGAAGGCAGCATCTTCCCCTCCCTATTCTACTACCCTTTTTATAATGAAATTCGGGATAACATGAAACATTCTTAGGCTAAGAAGGCAAACGATTAGCTGATTGGAAACGTCCGATTTTTACATCACTTGATGTTCTCATGGATTTTGCTGGTTCACTTCCTCTGTCCATGTTGCCCTTATGCAACAATGTAAAAGTTTTGCTTGTATGTCCCAATTGTTCATTTAGACCAGATTTTACTGACTGAAGTTTGGCAGTCCTCCATGTTCCTATCCTTGACCAGGAACACTGTGCCTTGGGGTCGCCTGGAAGTCTACGGAGCCATCCGAGTCTGCGCAGTAAGCATCGCGCTCACAAGACGATGGCCACTTCTGAACTCCATTTTGGACGCCATGATTTGGTAGGCCCAAATGTCAACTTAAGCGAAACAAACACAAAAGAGTAATTAATACAAAGAAATGAAGATTCTAATGTTAAACCCTCACTAATCCCTTTATGTATTAGTATTTTCCTAGCTTTTAGCGACATTTAAAGCAATAAAACTCACCCTTACGGTCCAAAACGGGAACGCAAACATCACAAAAGCAACATAAATCATGCAATATCCTATTACCACATGTACTACTATTAATAAGCGTACATAATTTAGTTATTAGAGTTATTCTGCCATGCAAATAGCAATAAGTCCCACGTGTAATTGGTCTCTAATAGATGCAACTAGTTGATTAATATAACACAGCAAACCGTTAGTCAAATTATCATATAAGTAGGTTATATAATTAGTATTTTCATGCAAAATAGAGGAGGTATACAACATTTTGCTTTACCTGCTCCATCATAGGATAAGGGCAGCGGTGTGTCATTGGTCGAGGAGGGGGCGGATGTCATCTGTGGCAGTGTGTAGAGCGGTCTTGGTGCTGTGGTTGCTGCGATATCCGGATCGGGATGGGTCAAGGATGGCGTTTTCTTCGATGATCCTTGTTAGCTGGGCATTGACAATCTTCTCGGTGACTTTTTCTGTGAAGGGGAGGAGGGAGATGGGTCGATAGTTCTTGAGGTCCGTGGGGCTCTGCTGAGGGCTTCTTGAGCAGGGGTATGACTTCTGCGTGTTTCCAGTCGTTGGGAAAGTTGCTGATCTTGATGGTGCCTTGTAGTTCGGGAGCGATGGTGATGGTGGGTCGATGGTAGATGTGCGGTGGGCAGGGGTCCATGGGGGCCCCTGAGTGGATGCCTTTCATGGTCAGAGTAGTGTCTTCGATGGTGACTGTGGTCCAGGAGGAGACGGTGGGCCGGCTGGCTTTGCTGGGATGGAGGTGGTTTCGACATGGGTTTCTGGTCGTTGAAGCCCTTGATTTTTTTATGAAAGTAGGATCCAAATTTGTCGCAGAGATCCTGGGAGGGGGTAATGTCCTTTGGTTTCGCTGGGGGCTTGGTGAATTCCTGGATGACGCTGAAGAGATCCTTGGAGTTGCTGGAGTTGGCGTGGATCTTGTTTTGGATGAAGGTCCTTTTGGTGCATCTGACGCGTTGGTGGTATTATGTCATGGTGTTCTTGTAGGTGGTGCGATCTTTTGGCATTTTGCTGTTTCTCCAGTTCTTCTTAAGACGTCTGCAGGTGCGTCTGGATTCTTGGAGGTTGGTGGTGAACCAGGTGGCCTTCCTCGGGCGCTGTCTGTTGGAGTAGCGTAGTGGTGCAAGTTTGTCTGTGCAGTTTGAGATCCATCTGTGGAGTTCTTTGGCTGCGAGGTTGGCAGAGGTCGAGGTGGTGGGGGCATCGCCGTTGAGGGTGTGTTTGAGCTGCTACTCAGTGATTTTGCTCCAGTTCCTTTGTGGGGGCGCGGTGCAGGCTTGGGGGGGTGGGTTGTCCAGAGGGGTTGCGTGGTGTGGCTGAAGTGGATGCTGTTACCTCCTGCAAAGATGGGGTCCATGGTGTGTCCTGCCTTGTGGGTGGGCGTGGTGATGAGCTGTTTCAGGCCGATGTTGGCGAGGTTGTCCAGGAGGGTGGTGGAGTGGGGGTCGCTGGGGTTGTCGAGGTGGAAGTTCACATTATGGAGCATGTGTCACATTAGCTGAAATATTTATAAGATACCCTTACACATTGTATTAGATGGTTAAATCCCAAACAGTGTGGTACAATTGTTCCCATGTCTATTTGAAATGAGGGAGCGTTGCACTACTCGCATATGACGTATGTCGCACGATAAATACTACGTAATGTTGTAACATATTGTCATTACGATATATATGTTAATAATAAAATATGTTAAATACAGAGCAATGATACATAGGGATAGTGGCTGCATATCTAGACCGTCAAATACCAAGCCGTCCTTCTCACATGTTCTGGTATGTCAGCTCGCATGGCGTCCCGTAATGTGATTTAAAGTAAGGATCCGAGCACTGTGATCATAACGTTTAAATATCCCGCTTGCAACCACACACCTGAAACGTGTGAAAGGTGAGTGTATAGAATGACATAATCATGGGCGCCATCTTGGCGAATGTTCAATGTGATATAGCCCCGCAAAAAAAAGTTGTGAGTTTATTTGTAACATTTCCACATAAATAGTTGGAAAGCAATAATGTTATAAGCACAAATCAAATGATCAGCGCAAACGATTGATAAAACATGTGGGCCATCTAGAGTGGCTTCTCTTTTACAGTCCATCTATCTTAGGCGCCATCTTTAAATAATCGTACTAATCTTTTGGAAAAGTTGAGATACCAACATATTGCAAAAAGAAAGGGGATTAATTTATGCAATAGCACTAGTTCCTTGTAGCAAGATTAGAATCTTTATGTTGTTCCTAGACCAAGATAAATAAATATGTAGTGTCAAAATATTACCAGATTTGTCAATGGAAAGCTGGCTAGCTCTACAAAATAAGTAGCATGCTTAGGGCCTGATAACGAGTCTGGCGGTCCTGGGACCACCAAACTTGTGGTGGGGTAGCGGTGGTGGTCTTAGAACCACCACATTACAACCCTAGTGGTTGTGCTGCCCTGGGACTGCCAACACTGACAGGGAACCGCCATTCCCTGGCGGTGGCGTGGCAGTCTTGAGGCATCCATATGCTTGGTGGGACTGCCGTGGTCCTGCCTAGCATATTAGGAGTTTCCTCTCCACCAGGGTTTTTATGACAGTTCCTCCTGCATGAAACCCTGGCAGCGAGGAAACAAAGGGAGCCCCTACAGGGCCTCCTTGTGCCTCCAGCCCTCTGAATTCACACAGGGGGCACAACATGGGCCCTCCTGTGTGCATGCACAGACATTCCAGCATGGCATGGACTTTTCCGTCCATGCCGTGCTGGAACTGTTTTTGAGTTTCCATGGCGGTGCCTATTTTATAGGCACCGTCATGGGATCACCAAAGAAAGTTCCCACAAGTGACTAGAAAAGTCATAATGCGGCAGGCGTTTCTCACATGGGTTTGGCAGTGCGGCGAGGGGGTGGTCCCGCCGCTGCACCGTCAAAATCGTAATCGGTCCCTTAGTCTCTATAATTATCAGAAACCTGTAAGTTAGCATCAGTTGCTTGTTTCACTCCTGAACATTATGCAACTTGGCCTTGATGCTGCAAAGGCATTTCCTACAGTTGAATTATCTTATGGCCAAAGCAGAATTAAATAAGTGGTTTAGTCTGACAAATTAACACTACAATCTTTGCTGCAATTCAAGTGGACTACTAATCTATTGTTCTGCCATGTTTTTTAAAATCCCAAATGTGGAGTTTGTAAGATCAAACTCTGTCCCACATGGGGAATTTGATACTTATGCCACGTGCACAGATTTTACAAACTGTGGGTTTACCTATAAGTCAAGTGTAAGGAATTATATTGCAGTGGACCCTCTAATTTTTCCTATTGGATTAGCTAGTAGTATGACTCTGTGGCACTGCCCCTCAATGTGTTGTGTAATTTACACCCAATATGTTTGTTTAACTTTCCAATAAAGCCATCAACAAAGGAATAGAAGTTAAATGTAATATGTTAGCTGCATGGTATGTTTTCTCCACCTCATATATGACTAAAGTGTATGCCTCCAATGAACCCCCTTATGTCCTACTTATACTGCTGGTTTAAAATGACAGCTGTGATACATGGCAAGGAAAAATACTTTGCCATGTTAAAAACCTGCATTTAAAAATTGTAAGAGGCTATTTATCTGGCAGCGGCCATAGAGTACATACTCTCAGCTATTTACCCAGGGCTGGCAAAATAGTACATAATCTCTGCTATTTAGCCATTTAACCCGAAGTGAATACATTGAGATAAATATCTTGCAGGTAAGTTTATTTGTACAACAGTCTCCAGCAGTTGAGCGGCAGATAATGGCTACCGGCAGTTCACCAAATGCCAGAGAGCCCACATTCTAACCGACATTGTGATGGCACAGGCTTGCACGAGAAACAGCTCTTGAACAACGTGTGTCACAAGGTAAGATACAGAAGAACAAAATACTGCACATCTTCTTCCTTTACAATAATAAAAAAACAATAAAAATGTAAAATACCAATAAACCGAAACATGAAGAGTTAAATATTATCTGGAATACACGGTAGAGAGACTTGTTAAAGGAAATGGGAAGAAGGAATAAGAACAATGAAACATGAAAATATCATGGAAAAAGAAAAATGGCAGAATAATGAAACATGAAAATATCATGAAAAGCATAACAAGGGCTAACTAAAAATACCAGTCACAAGAATGTAACTCATTGCTCAAGATAACCAAGAGAACTCCACTTATAACAAAATCATCGATTTTGGGAGGCAAATAGAGGACCTCTTCGGTCTACTGAACTAACTATTGAATCACCAACATGTTCCTGTCTTAAACTGATAGAAGCACTGTATGACGCCATATACATATCACCAACTTTATTATTGCACTGAACTTTTGAATCAATTACCTCTTCCACCGTAGGACAAGTATCATCATTAATAGTAGGAGAGGAACAGCTTTCAAAATCACTATTAGCTGGAGATATAGCACTAGAAACATCTCCCTCTGCCCCTTCTTGACCATGTGACAAAAGAGGTAACTCACAAGAGTCTTCAGGCATGTTTCCACAAGAAAGTGTATTGTTAGGATCTGTAAAAGAAAAACATTGTAAACCTGAATCTATGGCACAGTATCAAATATTAAACCATTATCACTAGAAACAACATGATCATTATTTTGACTTTTGTTTTCATGCCACAATTTCTCACAAACCTTTGCTAACCTGTTTAGACTCCACCAAGACCCATTATTGTATTTCGCAGATGTTTTTCACATTCTGACTACTTTGAAAACCTTTGAAATTTTAGAGTTGCCCTTCTTGACATGGAAATGAAGTTGGCTTATCACATAATCACCAGCCTGAATACACATGCTCTTTCTGTAACTTAATTTTACCTCACCACTAGTTACATCTTCCTTCCTTTTTATCTGCGTGTTTCCTTAGCAGACTGGTACATCTGTAATTGGTCTAAAATAGGTAATTCCTTTTGTATCGAAGTAGGTTTTATCCTCGAAGGGTCGTCCATAGACCCTAGAGGGAGATGGGCAGTTGCATACGGTAAATTAAACAACGTTTATGTTATTTTTGCCACAATCTATGCACCAATTTTGGACGATCCTCAAACTATTCTAGAGATCAAGCAGGCATTAACCGGCCTTCCTGGACTGATAATTTGGGGGGGCGATTTTAATCTATTACAAAACCCCCGGTTGGATTCTTCCAAGAAAGACCGTCGACAGAACAAACCTCAAGTTGACTTAGCTGTCGAAAGTTGTAAAACTGACCTTGATGTCACTGATTATTGGCGTATTTTAAATCCTACCAAGCGCGAGTATACATGCCATTCAGCAAAATATAATTCTGCGTCACGGTTGGATTTTTTTCTGTCATCCCATGTCCTAGAATTTTATAATTACGCCTATTTACCTAACGCTTTTTCAGACCATGCAGCTCTCTGCATGGAGGTCAATTTGGGGAGTTATGAAGCAAGATGTACAAGTAGATGGTTTTTTAATAAAATTAACCTTCTTGACCAACAATGGTGCATGGAAATTAATGAAAAGATAGAGCAATTTTTTATACAGAATAAAGGTACAGCCCCATTAATCATAATCTGGGATGCATTTAAAGCCACTTTACGTGGAATAATTACATCTAAAGAAATTCCCAAGCTTAAGGCAAGAAGGGAGGAGAAATCCAAACTCCAAACTGAACTCTTGCAGGCTACCTTAGAGCACTACAGGGTCAGATCTATGATCTCTGGACATAAGTTGTATGAGGCGAAGCGCAGGATGAAGGATTTTTATTATGATTTAGGTGACATAAATAGTAATTCACAAGCACAAAAGACTTATGAGGAGAGTGAATATACAGGAAAGCTGCTGGCCTGGCAATCTAAAGAAAAGCAGGTGCGTAATAGAATAGATCAGTTAGTAGATCCCATCACTAAAATACGAGTTAAGACCACCACTTCCATCGGCAAGTTATTTTTAAATCATTATGAGGGGATATATCAAGCAACTGAGGGTGCTACACCTGACTCTATCACGGAATTCCTACAGCCACTTGAAATACCTAAAATAGATGCTGAGGGTAAGGACTACCTTACACAGGATTTTTCACTATTAGAATTAGATGCAGTGATAGAGGCCTTCCCCAATGGCAAGGCCAATGGCGAGGATGGCCTTCCCATTGAATTTTTTAAAAAATTTAGGGGAACATTACGCAAGGAACTTTTGAAATTAATGAATAACTTACTTCAAGGAAACCCCCCGCCGGACTCCTTTCATACAGCGGTGGTGGTCAGTATTTTAAAAAAAGGAAAAGATAAGGAAAATATTAACTCATATAGACCGATTAGCCTTTTGAATACCGACTACAACATATTTACAAAACTTTTAGCAAATCGATTAAATAAAATAGTAGGATCTCTGGTAGCACATGATCAGTGCGGTTTTATTGCAGGCAGGCATCTCCATTCCAACACTACATTTCTACTGGAGGCACTAGATTATTTTAAAACTAATAAGGTGAAGGCTCAAATTTGGTTTTTAGATGCGGAGAAAGCCTTCGATCTAGTGTCTTGGGATTGCATGTTTGCAATTTTACGCAGTTTTAATTTCCCGAATGTTTTTATTTCTCTTTTACGTCAATTGTATATGAATTCCAGGGCACAAATTATTGTCAATAATACTAATATTGGGTCCTGTGAGGTTACTAGAGGCACGCGACAAGGGTGTCCCCTGTCGCCAATTTTATTTGCATTATTTATTGAACCTCTAGCGATCGCCATTAGGAATATCAAAGCTGACACTGCCCCAATATTAGGAATGACAAACATAAAATTATATGCGGACGACATTGCCCTCTTCATAGACTCTAAACCCTCAAGTCAATTGAAGATTTTAAAAATTTTCTCTGACTTTCAAAGGCTTGGGGGTTATAAAATTAATGTAAACAAAACGGAAATTATTCTACTTAACTGCACTATAGACACTTTAGCTCCAGAATTTAGACGAATATACAATACGGATCCAAAGAGATATCTTGGATTACTTATATCAGATAAGCCAGATGATCTCTTCTCACTTAATTTTTTACCTTTATTAAAAAAAGTGGACTCTCTTTTAGATCGGTGGAATTTATTACCCCTGTCTCTTATGGGGCGGGCATCGCTAATTCGAATGTCGGTCTTACCCCTTTTCAATTTCCTTGTTAGCGCAATTCCCTGGTCAATCCAGGCCTCTTATTTTAAACAAATAGAAACCCTGATCTCCTCTTTCTTATGGGCAAAAAAATCTCCCAGACTAGCACTGAGCACTTTATATATATCATCTACTCAAGGAGGGCTGTCCCTAACAAATATTAAAGAGTATTATTTTGCGTCTTTTGCACATTACAGTCACAGGTTTCTTTTTTTAGACTCTCAAGAGACAGATAATTTCTTTATGAAAAGGATGTTGCTGGAATTGAAAATCTATGACCCGGTCAGAACCACGAAAGATCCAAAAAAAGTACGATATAAATCCCTCCAGTGGATTTTCAAGATGAAAACTCAGTTTCTTAAATTTTATGACCTATCGGTTTTGAGTAATAAGACGAATTTAAAAATTTTTAGTTTTGTTCACTGTATGGACCAAAATATACTAACTCTTTGGAAGGAGAATGGTTTTGAAAAAATTGAAGACTTCCTGCTGGGAAATAGATGGAAATCTTGGGACGAAATCCATAGCCAGTTAACCCACTCGCACTTAATACTGAACTGGTCCTTTATAAGGATAAATCCAAAACTCAGAGAACTCAATATAGGAAATGTATTCAATAAAGAAAATATTTCCACTATTCTTAATAATAAAATACAAGAGAAAATGAGTATCTGGATTAAAATATTAAAAGAAAGCAAGGACCATGACCTCTATAGCAAGATTACTGAAAGATGGGAGAAGAGGGAAGATATTACATTTAATCAACAGGTATGGGACAAAATAAATAAATTCAACAAAACCGTCTTTCGTGGAGCAAATTTTAAACGTATGCAATTTTACAACAAATGGTTACTTTATAGAACTCCGTCCTTTCTACACAAAATCTTCCCGCAAGTAGCCGACAAATGCTTCCGTTGTGATGGAAAAGGCACTTGGAAACACATTGTCCGGAAGTGTCCAAAAATCCAGCCTTTATGGAAGGAAATAGAAAAATATCTTTCAACTGTTCTCAAAACTAATATTGTATTTGATGATTTAATTCCCCTCCTAGGTTGCTCTCCTATCCACACCCAACATGATGAGTCCCTTTTTATAGCTTCTTTAATAGCTAAATCCCTCATTTTACAGTCCTGGAAAACAGATCTTGTTCCATCCTTTCAGGCATGGAAGACAAAACTACTTCTAATCCAGGGTAGGAAAGAAAATATGCTCTCAGATTAGGGGCTCTCAAAAAATATGATAAATATTGGAGTGTGTTTGATCTTTAAATCTGTCTGGTTATTATTTAATCAGATTTATATTTTTCGGAGAACACCTATTTTGTCTACTAGTCTACTACGATTGTCTCGATTTCGCACGTTGCACTTTATAACTCAATTCTGGTATATTAATTGAGAAGACGCTCATTGTATCTAAATGCAATGTATTCAAATTCTTTGTTTTTCAATGACATTTGATTGTTTGATTGTTTGCTTTTACACAACCTTGCACTTTATAATTTTAATGTTATAATGACAATCTGCATGATTGTTTTTAGTACTTTCATTCTCATACTGTATTAATTGAATTCTATCTGTGTTCTTTACTGTATTGTTATATTTGAACTCTCAATAAAAAAAAAAAAAAAAAAGATTTAAAAAAAAGATAACCAAGAGAACTCCACTTATAACAAAATCATCGATTTTGGGAGGCAAATAGAGGACCTCTTCGGTCTACTGAACTAACTATTGAATCACCAACATGTTCCTGTCTTAAACTGATAGAAGCACTGTATGACGCCATATACATATCACCAACTTTATTATTGCACTGAACTTTTGAATCAATTACCTCTTCCACCGTAGGACAAGTATCATCATTAATAGTAGGAGAGGAACAGCTTTCAAAATCACTATTAGCTGGAGATATAGCACTAGAAACATCTCCCTCTGCCCCTTCTTGACCATGTGACAAAAGAGGTAACTCACAAGAGTCTTCAGTCATGTTTCCACAAGAAAGTGTATTGTTAGGATCTGTAAAAGAAAAACATTGTAAACCTGAATCTATGGCACAGTATTAAATATTAAACCATTATCACTAGAAACAACATGATCATTATTTTGACTCTTGTTTTCATGCCACAATTTCTCACAAACCTTTGCTAACCTGTTTAGACTCCACCAAGACCCATTATTGTATTCCGCAGATGTTTTTCCCATTCTGACTACCTTGAAAACCTTTGAAATTTTAGAGTTGCCCTTCTTGACATGGAAACGAAGTTGGCTTATCACATAATCACCAGCCTGAATACACATGCTCTTTCTGTAACTTAATTTTACCTCACCACTAGTTACATCTTCCTTCCTTTTTATCTGCGTGTTTCCTTAGCAGACTGGTACATCTGTAATTGGTCTAAAATAGGTAATTCCTTTTTTATCGAAGAAGGAACTAAAGATGGTCAGGTAATAAACCCTTTAAGCATGGAAAAAGGTGAAAAACCAGTAGTGAGAATTGGAGTAGAATGATAAACCCACATTTTCTTACAGACTACATTTTTAACATCCAGCTTATTAGCGAAGGCAGTTTATACCGTCTCAACCACCACCCTATTGAATCTCTTGACAACGCCATTCATGGAATATAAGCAGGTTTTAGGTGTAAAATAACTTTGCCATTCAGAAAACTTTTAAATTTCTTTATTTGAGACAATGATTCGCAGTAAACCATCTCTGTAAAAAGATTATTGTAGAAATTGGATGGTATTCTCAGTAGTGGGATGAGATACTCATTTAAATTCTGCCCATTTGGAAATATAGTCTATTAGAACAAAAGTATAAATCTTTCCAGAAGAAAAAGTTTCATAAGGGCCTGAAACATTCAAAGCAAGCTTACGCCACAGCCTATTAGCAAATTCTGAAAAGTGTTGGGTAGCTTTAGTAGTAAGTCAAAGTTGTGTCCGAGTTAAAACGAGTAGTAGAGTTTCTGACAAAGTTAGAAACCTCTAAATTCATGTAGAGCCTCCACAAAATATCTCTAATTCTTTTTTTGTGATGGTCTCCCCCAAATGGCCAGTATGAGCCAACAGGATGAACATGGCATGAACACCTTTTGGAGGGATAACAAAGTCTTCTATGGGCACCAAATCACCCTCTCTGGAAATGGTATCTTTGATTTTCCACACAATTTGTAAAGTGGGACTAAGAACTTTTTCACGTGGCCAACCCCTATTAATAAAATCCTTGATTTTTAACAGTTGTTCATCCTCCTGATCACTCTTCACCCAAGCCTCCCTGGACAACTTTCCACCAAATAGAGGAAAAATGTCTCCAATTGAAGCCACTACACACTCCTCAGATGATTCCTTCACACACAAATCACTGACATCCGGTAACCTAGACAAACAGTCCACAACCACATTCGTAACACCACTTATGTGATCAGCACGAAAATTAAATTCATACATCTTCGATAGAATCCTGACCAGGCGTGCAGATGCCCTTCCAGTACCATTGCAGTGAAGCAATGACAATAAGGGTTTGTGATCGTTTTTTAAGGTAAATTCCTATCCCCAAAGCTAGGTCTTAAAATGTTCCACTACCCAAACACAAGCAAGCGCCTCACGTTTGATAGTGGAATATCTGCTTTCAGCACTTGACAAAGGCCACGAAGCAAAAGCCATTGTCCTCTCAGTACCTTGACATTTTTGACTGAGCATGGGACCCAATCCTCTCGCACTGGCATCCACATACAAATGGCACCTCATTTTTTGTTATCAAAAGGAAACAACGGTAATGCTTTTACAATACATTGTTTCAATTTGATAAAGCATCTTGATGTTCATTGTTCCACAAAAATGTCACTCCTTTTTTAGGAGCTCTCTAAGAGGCAAGGCTATATGGGAAAATGTGTCAACAAATCTAGAGTAGAATTCACATAATCCCAAGTATGCCAGTAACTGATATTTGTCCCTAGCAGAGGCTAATTTATCAATTGCTTGAAGAAGACTGGTTTTAGGAAACATTCATCTACTAGAAATTACATGCTCAACATACTTCACCTCCGTGGTAAGAAACTTACATTTCTCCATCTGGAGAGTCGTTGGTTTAAAGTCTTTATTATGATTTTTACATCATAAAAGACAATTGAAAACAATAAAAATTAGACATACAGAAGATAGGTAATTTAAAACCATCACAATTACAATTTCATAAATTTCAAAAAACATTCAACGTTAAAAATAGAATTAAACAGTATGATAAAGACCTAATACATGAAAATACCCGTTGAGAAGTTAAAAAACGAGAGCAAGATCAAGGTGCCTGCAGATATCTTGCTCTAATCACCCATGCCCACCCCAGGAATTTGGCTACGCCCACAACTACCACCTCAGAGGTATTGGTATGAAGCACCCATATAGCCTCAGCACTCCCTCTGACTTTAAGATGGCGGCAAATGGGTCTAATCCATTTGCTTCTTGGAGCATAATAAGCTGGACATGCAAATAGGAGATGGCCAACACTCTCCTTATGACCAATGCACCAAGGGCAGAAATCACTCGCTCGGTTAGACCAGTTCTCTGTGAAGGATCTTAAGGGCAGAGACCCTACTCGGAACTGGTGGTAGAGCTTTTTGTCAAGTGTCTTAGTTATAACGTCCCAGTAATTCTCCAGGAAAGGGTCCAATTTATGGGACAAGAACCTTCCTGTTAAGCTAGTAGAATCTGAGGCGATAACTAATGCTTGGCGAACAGAAGCCCAGTAGAGTGCTTTAAATTCCTATTTTGAAGGAAAGGTGGTTGAACCCGGGGAAACCCACAGCTGATTAAGACCCATATCATCCAAGATCAATTTCACTTCACGAAGCCAGGGTATACTACTGGACCCCCAAATGGATCTTACTTCCTCAAGTTCCCTAGCAAAGAGGCTTAAGTCTAGGGAAGTCCAGACACGTCTCCACAGGGCTACTAGCCTGTATCGAGCCATTTCGTTAATTGGGTTGCAGCCCATATCCAGACATAGTGGTTTGATTGGTGCTAATTGGGGGAGTCTTACCAGTTTCCGCAAGAATTTATTTTGAACTTTCACCAGGGTTGATAGGTCCATATGCTCCCAGAGGTCTGCCCCGTACAGTATCGCGGAGCTTACCTTGGTGGCATAGATCTTAAGTGCAGGTTTGACACGTTTAGTTGAGGACCTTTTTTGCTCCTGCAGAAGACAACCAGTAAGGCGAGCAAATTTTAGGTGTAATATGTCAACCTGTGGTTTCCAGCGGAGACGGTAGTCCAAGGTTACTCCTAAATAGGTCATAACCTCAACTTGTTCCAATCCGACTCCATTCATGCTCACTGAGCTCTTAATAGGGCGACTTTTAGTTAGAACCATAAATTTAGTTTTGCTCACATTGATTTTTAAATCGTTGACATTACAAAACTCCTCAAATCGGGTCAATGCAATTTGCAGACGCCTACGAGTCTTTGAGAGAAGTAAGGTGTCATCGGCAAAAATGAGCATAGGGAACTTGGTCCCGCCCAAAGAGGGTGCATCAGTGGGGGTCTTAGCAAAGAACTTGACCACCTGGTCAATGAACAACAAAAAGAGTGTAGGTGCCAGAACGCAACCCTGACGGACGCCACGTGTTACGGGGAAGCAATCCGTCACCTGCCCTTGGCCTCCCCACCTCACCCTAGCAAAATTTCCCTCGTGTAATCTTACAATCATGTCCAATATTTCTAACGGCAGTCCCAAATTTCTAAGAACGGTCCAGAGTTTAGCCCTTGGCACAAGATCAAAGGCCGATTTCAGATCTATAAAGGCTGCGTAGATGGACCCGCCGCCCAACAGCACCACCTTCCAGTAGATCAGACAAAATCTGAAGACCTGGTCAATGGTTCTGGTACCTGATCTGAAACCGGCCTGTAGGGGAGACAGGATACCCTCCAACTCCATCCACCCCTGAACTCTGGCAAGGACCATCCTTGCGATGACCTTTTGAAGTGAATCAATTAAACTTATGGGACGGTAGTTTCCCGGGACTGAACGGTCCCCTTTTTTAAAAATGGGGAGAATCTCCGCCCCCTTCCAGGACACGGGGATCCGGGCCCCCTTGGCGATAGCATTCGCTACCGCAGTTATATAAGGAACCCAGAGTTGGGGATTGATTTTGAATAAATCAGCCGGGATGGAGTCCATCCCTGGCGCCTTCCCCCTTTGGACCAGGCGGAGCTCAGACTCAGTTTCCAGTGGCGTGAAGTTTAACTCTTGGTTGGGAGTAAGGGTAATTTCCTGCTTGGTTCGTTCAATGTCTATTTCTAAATCAGGATCCATGAACTGGCCAGAATAGAAATCAACCCATGCTTCTGCAGACACATGATTACCTGGGGTTTGGGAATCGGGGTTTCTGCCCCACTTAACAATTTCCCAAAACTTGATCGGGTTGCCAGAAGTACAGGCATCCAATAGGTCAGACCAATGTAGGTCATCCCACTCCTTTTTCGCTTCCCACTGAATTTTTTTGTACATTGAACGTGCCTCTTTTATATCGCTGGAAATCCTAGATTTCACTGCTTTGACTAAACGACTATGTGCCTCCCTGCAGTTTTTATTGTACCATTTCTCACGGGATCCATATGCCTTTACTTTACCTTGTGTGGGTGGAAGGGTTAAGAGGGCCTTAAGATTAGCAAAGCACCGTTCATGAAGATCACAAATCTGATCACTAACATCCATGGTGGGGGCGAGAATCGAAATATCGCTCAAAGTCGACGAGACTGCCTTCATTATGCTATCTAAAAGGGTCGGATCCTCCACCACCCTGGACCATCTGAGCCTTCTCCTATCGTTTGTCAAGATAGCATCACCTGTTAGATGAGCAGCAGTTATAGACCTGCCGAATCCACCTGGGAGTCTCATGCTTAATGACAAAGGGTTGTGGTCACTTTCAGGTCGGGACACACTTCTATATCATCCAAGAGTGACCAATATTCCATTTTTTAACAAGATGTAATCTATTCTACTTTTCCTCACCCCATTGTCAAAAGTGGGTTTGCCATCCTTATCAGAGGCCGTACGACCATTGGTTGCCCTCAAACCCCAATCCAAACACAACCCCAACCAGTGTAAAGCTGCCTCAGAGCCTCTTTTAACATTATTCAAAGACAGCATCGGGATATTCCAGACAGAGTCCTCCTCAAACCCCAGGTTCTCCTCCGCATTATAAAGAGGCTCAAAGGTGTAGTTGAGGTCCCCTGCTAGGACGAGTAACTTGTCTCTCCCTGTCCCTTCAAGGTAAGAGTCTAACACATCTAGGATACTAGGACAGCGCCCTCCAGGTTGACCACGTGCATAGATGTTAATGACTACAATGTCCAGGCAGTTATCCTTACTTAATCTAATTCCCAAGAGGTCCGGGTTATCCAGAACAATTTCCATTGGTCGATAGCCAATGGACTGTTTAACCCAGGTCACTAACCCCCCCGATGCTCGACCTTATTGCCCCTTATTGCTGGTTTAAAAAAAATTAGGAACCCGGCTCTATGAATTGGATCAGGGGCCCAGCTCTCCTGGAACAGTAGGATATCAAAAGTATCAATAAAATCCAGCCAGTCCTCTGAGGCCATACGCCCCTTCAGCCCTGCTACATTCCATGATGCTAATTTGAGTGTCACGACCTGACTGGATGTTGTTATGCTATGCATGCTACAATGATCCACTCCCAAAGATGAGACTATATTAAATTGGGACCCCTCCACCATGTTGTCATCTTAATAATGATATGCAGAGTCCGCCACCTTCTCCTTCTCCATGATGACATCCCCCTGGATCGATACCTCAGTACAGACTCTGTCAGCTCCACCCACTTGGTTACCCAGAACACTCCCGCTGCCAGCTACCGGGTGAAGTCAATCGATACACTCCAGGCCAGAGAGGGGTTCGTTGCGATTAGACAATAAAGAGTACTGCGGGATGTAAGGTGTTCTATCAGCAAGATATCTCCTAACAGGTCTTCTAGGGAAGGTATGACTAGAGGGGAACTCGCAGGATCGTTTGGGATAAAAATACCCAAGGCCCAGGGTCTGCACATCACCCAACCTCCCAAACCTTGCTTCCCTACGCAAGAAATCTACCACCCAGAGATCCTTAAAGGATATAATGATGCAGTCCCCCTCTAGGTCCTTGGTACAGTGGCCCACCCATTCAACTCTTCTCACAAACAATATTTCAGTCAAGGAGGAGGGGGGAAGAGGGCGGTTTTTATTTAGCCAGAATACAACTTTGTTTCTGAGGTCCCCATGTGATTCATTTGAACCCTCCCTAAGTGGGGCAACACCTGTTAGAACTATCGTGTATGGGGTGGCTTCTAAAGGTAGGTCTGGACAGGGGGGTGCCCGTTTATTTGCTTTCACAAGGGGAATAGGAGGGTTCATGGATCTGCTCCCCTTTACTCCATTACTTATTTTGGGCTGTGATGATGTACTCGGGACACCACTCACATTATCTTGAACCCGAGTAGCCACAGGAGGTGTAGGGATGTACGGCTGGCATTGTTGGTTACATTGAAAAGAAGCCTTCTTAGGCACCTGTGGCAAAGTGGCTGGTACAGGCGTACAATCATTATTCCCAGAGCTCCCCCCTGCCACTGAGCCCTTGTTTTTGTTAAGATCAGGCTTAGTGGATACTGGTCTAGCAGATGCTAAGGATGGAAGTTTACCTATGGTTACATTTCTCTGACCTTTGGAATTACTCGAAGAACTAGGATTCCCCAAGGCATTTTGAGGGTTAACTATCTTTTTTAAAAAGCCAGTATTGGTGTTTACAAGAGTCTCAAGTGCGTCCAATTTTAAGGTCATCAAACAAGTTCTTTCAAGTACGGGAAGTAGGAGAGTTTTAAACAAAGCTTCCATTTTGGCCAGCAGGCTATCATCACTACTATAACAGGTAGATCATGGGTCCGAGGGCCCAAAGGGGATATGGGGAGGGTACAGGGGATCATTTAAAACCAAGACAGGGTGTGAGGTGGGGATAACTTCGGGGATTATGATGGTGGGCTGAGCTGGGGCATTGGGTCTTTGGATCTTAATAACACCCCCCCTCTGGTGGCCCTTGCATCTTTTCCTTTTGCGGGGTACATTTCTCAGAGAGTCCTCATCCATGGTTGAGTCCGACTGAGATTGACTGGCCAGGAGCACACTGCCCTCATCCCCACTGCCTTGTGTGTCGTCAGGGTTTGAATCACTCTCTGAAGAAATCAAAGATAGACCTTCCCCCTCCACCTCACGGTGCACATCCACCGCGGCTTTGACCAAGTGGTTGCTCGAACTCGAGGCCAGTGCGTCAGGGCTGGGTATTGTGGCCAATTTTCCTAAAGAAGAGCGTTTCCCGCTAACCAGATCTAATGAAAGCCGTTTTTCGACCATGGCTATCTCTTTTTCAAGTATACCTGTAGCCCTGGTGATAAAGGCGTCTAAGGGGCCAGAGACTACCCCCTTGGTAGTCTGCAGCTGTACAGTGCGTTCCTTTCCAGAACGTAAAAGCATGGTTACAACAACAGGGTGATGTTGACACAACGATATGACCCAAAAAAATAAAAGACCAGGGGGGGTGGCCCAACCCAAGCACGACCGACCACGGATGGCCACAGACGGTCCCACCCTTGTCCCGGGCTTCTCCCGGGACGCTCCCGCGCAGCGGAAGCAAGCGCAACCAAAATAAGGGGTATGTGACGCACGGGGCGGTGTTGGCAGGGAGAGCGGGCCAGGTGGTGCTAGTTGGCCAGGCAGGGACGCCTGGGAAATGGAGTCCCTGCACAAAACGCTCGCAGCCCTGCAACAATGCCCCAGCACTCCTCACTCGTCGCTGCCCCTACACAAGACCCCCACCAACTGTTCGTGCGATGCGGGACCCGCGAAGCGGGTCCGGCGAGCAGTTCTCAGCAACCAGCAGCAACCCAGCATGGGATTCCAGGGAGTGAACGTCCGTGAATCAAAAGGTCCTTCCAGCAAAGGGTCCCATCTGGAGAGTCATTCCCCTATCCTGCAAAATGTATAATACCTCTGCTGAATGGGAATTGTGCAATTCTACAGAGTCTGCAAACACCAATATATCATCCTGGAAAGCCATAACCCCATGCATACCCTTGAATAGTGTGAACATAAGCTTTTGAAAAATTGAAGAAGATGAAGCTAGACCAAAGGGCATGCGAACATATCTGAATGTACCGTCAGGAGTGATAAAAGTGGTGAACTGTCTGCATTTCTCTTCCAGCACAATTTGATGATATGCAGATTTGAGATCCAGGGACATGAAATATGTCGTACCCTCTAATTGAGCTAACAGTTCCAGAATTTGGGTAAGGGGTGACAGTCAACTATAACTTGTTTGTTAAGGGATCTCAAGTCTGCAGATAACCTCAAAGAATCAGTTATTTTTATTTTAACTAAAACGATCGGAGAAACCCATTCCGAACTGTTGTAATTCCCGACTCAGATCATTCCTATCACTCAAGAGTATATTTCTAAGTTTATGCTGAACAGGTTGTGCCCCCTCCCACAATCTGATTTCATGGGTAAAACCTTTGACTTTGCCTAGTTCTTTTCTAAAAATATCTTTAAAACCAGAAATCAAAGGGGGAGGAGCCTAGCCTGCAGCCGAGATGGCCGCCTAGCTCTTCGGCTCCGCCGACCCTTGCGCCCTTCGTCGATATCCTGGCAAGAATCCTGCGCCTCCGAGCCCTACGCTTACCTGCGCCACGTTCCTGACCACGTTACTGTGACTCCGGTCGAGAACGGAGCTGCCCCGGCGGAGTTGAGCCCCGGTTTCCATTCCGGCCTTCCAAGCGGTCGCAGCCGGGCCATTGTTTAGTGGGGACGGCCGGCGGCGACAACGATAGCAGCGGCCGCTGTGGAGAGGGAGGAGCCGGTGCACCGGACCTGGAGCGCGGCGCTGGGATTCTCACAGCAGCCTTTTCCATGCTCGGCTGCCCAGCGCGCCCCGCTCGCAACATTGTATCCGGCTCTCGTATACTGTATCCCGGCCCAGCTGGGAGAGGGCCGGGATCGCTTCTTTGTTGCAGCCTACAGCAGCGGACGCCATCTTCCGCATCGGAAACCCTGGTCTTGCCGGTGGGTTTCCCTGCACCACAGATTCCCCTGTCCTTGAAGCCTCTCCACGACCGGCTGCCTCCACGTTTCCGGCACCACCAGGGCCCCGCAGAGAGCTCATCACTTTCCAGATACCGATGGCTGGTGAAGGGGGCTTGCTTCCCGGGGCGCTCGATGGTTGCTTGCCTAAGATGGCGGACGCAACAGCACCCTCCATCCTTGATCCACCGCTGGGGCTTCGCGACATCCTGGCAGCACTGGAGGACCTGCGGTTGGCCTTCCACGACTCTGCCACTGGTTTGGAGGACCGGTTTGATTGGACTTTTTCAGCTGGCCATGATGATTCTCCAGTGCGGCATGTTAAGCCACATCTTCAGTCGACTGTCGGTGGATCACCCGAGTTGAGGTATGTGGCAGTGACGGGGGGACGTGTCCCAGTGCCCGCTGCGGTACTCTTCGGCTCTGCCCTGGAGGAGTCTGACAATACTGCTCCCTTGGTATGGCCGGAGCTTGTGTCTCAGACGCCGTTTTGCCCATCTCTTTTGTCCTTTGGTGCCACGTCTCTGAGCGTCCTCCTGGACTTGCTTCCTGTACATCGGCCGGCCGCTACTCTGGAACTTATGCATCGTCCTGCTCCCTGTTGTACTAGCCACGGCATAGCAGTGGCGCATTCTGTGGTCCTTTACTATCGAGCTTCACTCCAGTTTGACTTGTCTTTTACACCTCGACTTCTGCAACGGACTCCATGGTGGCCCATCCCGTCCAGGTTGGCTGTACTGCAATTGGATTCTGTTGGACTGCAGATTCGAAGGGGCCAAGGCTGAGGAAGGGGGTTTTTCTTGTTGCACATTGATACGTATATGGCTGGGACTGGGACTTGTGACTGTTGGAGGTACATGTAGCATGGGTGTTAGGTCGGGGCCTGGGGTTGGGTGACCGCGGATAACGATTTTGCTTGCATTGAATAGATCCTTGGCCCTCCTCCGATCAACCGTGACATTCTTTTTCTTTTTCTTCTCTTTCTCTTCTCCTACATTTCGGGTACTCTTTTGGGGCGACAGACACACTGCTAGGGGGGGTAGGCCGTAGCCTCTGCATGCGTGTAGGGTGGGGGGTATATTTCCTTGTCGGGTTTTTTTCTATGGGCCTCCTTTTTCTTTCTTTCTTTTCTCTTTTTCTCTTCTCCCTTTCTACTCTTTACCTTTCTCGCTTGCTCTTTCCTTTCTTCTTTCTTGGGTCGATGGGAGGATTGGGAACTCGTGGGTAGTGCTTGGGGATCGTCATGTGATATGCTTCTTTTCTATCCTGATTTCATTGAGTGCGATTGATTACCTTACGGATAATGCTTGCTGACTCTTCTGATGATCGTTGCCCACTATAGTCCTAACTGCATTGCTTTGATTCGGATCCTTCCAGACCTGTTGCTATGGACTTATTTCGAAACTTTATAAAAATGAAACCTCATCATCCTGGCGCTCGGCGGCACAATTGTGTGTAACGTGACCGGGTCTATTCGTGCTTGTACTGATATGCTGCTGAGTTGTATAATTGCTTGCTGATGTGCCCTTTATTGTCGAGGCCGGCCTGAGGGTTGTAGGCCCGTATTTGTCTGCACATACTGTTAAATAAAGGTTTTCCAAAAAAAAAAAAAAACCAGAAATCAAATTTTCAATACTTTGCTCTTGGATTGTCATGCAATATGTGGGAACATCAGCAGAAGGATCAACGACAAGACCCAAATTGCCCTGGTGTCTCCAGTCCAAAACATGTTGCCTATTCTTCACCACATAGATTTAACCTAGAATAGTGTGAGATAACATAGTAACAGAACACACAAAATACCCACACATGTTGATAACAGATTTGCCATAACCAAAAGCTTTGATGGCATTCTCCTCAAGAACTCAAGAACTCTATTTTTCCAGTGTTCCACCAACAAAAAAGGTGGTCCAGGATCGATCAACATCTGTGTTCTGACATAATCCAACGACAATTCACTAGAAGGAGAATTACATGATTCTGTGTCCACCTGTGTGAGAAATGTCTCAGAAGATTCTCTCTATCCTTTTCCACTTGTTCTTGTGAGCTACCCAGATTATCTACTGAAACCAGATTAACCTGGCCTTACAGACGACTAAAAAGTGACCAGATCTTCCACACTTGTAACAGGACTTGGTCAATGCTGGACATGCTGCTTTATCAATCAATCAATCTGGGGAATTTTAAGCAGCTACTCACCCGCGAGGGTCTCAAGGCGCTCGGGGGGGAGGGGTTTAGTGGCTCCATTCAGTCAAAGAGCCAGGTCTTGAGTGTCTTCCTGAAGATGTTTAGGGAGGCAACGCCTCTGATGTCGATCGGGGACTCGTTCCAGGTCTTGGCTGTGATGTAGGAGAAGGCGCTTCCCTCTGTCCTGGCTTTGCGGATGCGCTGGGTTTTGGCGAGGGCATGGTCGGCAGATCGAAGGTTTCTCTTGGGTTCGTGAAAGGAGATTATTTCGTTGAGGTATTGGGGTCCGGTGTTGTGGAGGCATTTGTAGGTGTGGGTGAGTATCTTGGAAGTGACTCTCTTCTCTAAGGGGAGCCAGTGGAGATTACACAGGTAGGTTTTGGGTGATGTGTTTGTGTTGAGGGATGGCGAGGATGAGTCTAGCTGCGGTGTTCTGTATGGTCTGGAGTTTGTGGAGGAGAGACTTGTTGATCCCGGCATAGAGAGCATTTCCGTAGTCCAGTCTGCTGGTTATGAGTGCATGGGTGACGGTCTTCCTTAATTTGGGGGGATCCATTTGAAGGTATTTCGGAGGATGCAGAAGGTGTTGAAACAGCTGGAGGTGACGGCGTTGCTCTTTTGGGTCATGGAGTGGGAGGAGTCAAGTATGATGCCGAGGTTTCGGGTGTGGTCTGTGGGGGTGGGAGGGCTGCTGAGGGCGGTGGGCCACCAGGTGTTGTCCCATGCAGTGGGGGAGGGTCGGAGGACCTCTGTCTTCTCCGAGTTGACATTCAGGCAGCTGCTGCTCATCCAGGATGCGACGTCCTTCATTCCTTCCTGGAAGTTGAGTCTGGTGGTGACGGGGTCCTTGGTGGGTGTCGTTGGTGTTGAATACTATGCTGAGTCTGTACTGTCTGACGATGGCAGCCATGGGCGCCATGTAGATGTTGAAGAGCGTGGGGCTGAGCGACGATCCTTGGGGTACTCCACAGTTGGTTTCTGTGGGTTTGGAGAGGAAAGGTGGCAGTCTGATTCTTTGGGTTCTGCCTACGAGGAAGGAGCGGATCCAGTCGAGGGCGGTTCCCTGTATGCAGACGTCGTGGAGTCTGGCGGTGAGTGTGCTGTGGGAGATGGTGTTGAACGCACCGGAGAGGTCGAGTAGGATAAGGGCAGCGGTGTGTCATTGGTCGAGGAGGGGGCGGATGTCATCTGTGGAAGTGTGTAGAGCGGTCTTGGTGCTGTGGTTGTTGCGATATCCGGATCGGGAGGGGTCGAGGATGGCGTTTTCTTTGATGATCCTTGTTAGCTGGGCATTGACGATCTTCTTGGTGACTTTTTCCGTGAAGGGGAGGAGGGAGATGGGTCGATAGTTCTTGAGGTCCGTGGGGGTCTGCTGAGGGCTTCTTGAGCAGGGGTATGACTTCTGCGTGTTTCCAGTCGTTGGGAAAGTTGCCGATCTTGAAGGTGACATTGATGGTGCCTCGTAGTTTGGAAGCGATGGTGATGGTGGGTCGATGGTAGCTGTACGGTGGGCAGGGGTCCATGGGGGCCCCTGAGTGGATGCCTTTCATGGTCAGAGTAGTGTCTTCGGTGGTGACTGGGGTCCAGGAGGAGACGGTGGGCTGGCTGGCTTTGCTGGGGAGGGAGGTGGTATCGGCATGGCTTTCTGGTCGTTGAAGCCCTTGATTTTTTGATGAAAGTAGGATCCGAACTTGTCGCAGAGATCCTGGGAGGGGGTAATGTCCGTGGTTTCGCTGGGGGGCTTGGTGAATTCCTGGATGATGCTGAAGAGATCCTTGGAGTTGCTGGAGTTGGCGAGGATCTTGTTTTGGATGAAGGTCCTTTTGGTGCATCTGACGCGTTGGTGTTATTCTGTCATGGTGTTCTTGTAGGTGGTGCGATCTTTTGGCGTTTTGCTGTTTTTCCAGTTCTTCTTAAGACGTCTGCAGGCGCGTCTGGACTCTTGGAGGTTGGTGGTGAACCAGGTGGCCTTCCTCGGGCGCTGTCTGTCGGAGTAGCGTAGTGGTGCAAGTATGTTTGTGCAGTTTGAGATCCATCTGTGGAGTTCTTTGGCTGCGAGGTTGGCAGCGGTCGAGGTGGTGGGGGCATCGCCTTTGAGGGTGTGTTTGATCTGCTACTCAGGGATTTGGCTCCATTTCCTTTGTGGGGGTGCGGTGCAGGTTTGGGGGGGGGTGGGTTTGTCGATGCTAAAGTGTTCGCAGTAGTGGTCCGTCCAGGGGGGTTGCATGGTGTGGCTGAAGTGGATGCAGTTACCTTCTGCAAAGATGGGGTCGAGGGTGTGCCCTGCCTTGTGGGTGGGCGTGGTGATGAGCTGTTTCAGGCCGATGTTGGCGAGGTTGTCCGGGAGGGTGGTGGAGTTGGGGTCGCTGGGGTTGTTGAGGTGGAAGTTCAGGTCTCCGATGAGTACGTAGTCCATGGAGGCGATGGCATGGAGTACAATGAGGTCGGCGATGGTCGTTGGAGAACGCGGCTCGAGGTCCGGGGGGTCTGTAAGTGAGGGTGCCATGAAGAGTGGTTCTAGGGCTGGTCTGGATCTGTAAGTGAAGGTTTTCGGTGGTGGAGAGGGAGTCATTTGTGGTGGAGGTGGAGAGTCGGCGGGAGCTCTTGTGTGCGATGACGAGTCTTCCTCCTGGGTGTTTGGGGCGGTCTTTCCTCTGGATTTTGTATCCATCGGGGCTGGGTGTGGCGATGTCGGGCGGAGGAGGCGTTGGTCCAGGTTACTGGAAAGACGGCGATGTCTGGTGAGAGGGTGTCGAGGAGGTCCCAGATCTAAACGGCGTGTCTGTGCAGGGAGCGCACGTTGAGGAAGATGAATCTCAGGGTTTCGGAGGTGTTGGCGGCTGGTGCTGTGGTGGTGGCCGTGGGGGTGTTGATGGATTTGAAGGTCTTGCGGCAGTGACGGCTGGAGAAAAGTCTGTGGGTGGTGCTCGGCGTGGACAGCTGGCAGTTGTTGCTTCTTATGGAGTTGAGTGCGTGGAGGGGGCACTATCGTAGAGGTGGATGGTAGGAGGTCCAGGGTCCCTGGTGCTAGCCGAGGTCGGGTTGCGGACGGGCGCAGACAGACTTTGGCGCACCCGCTGCGCGTGTCCGCTGGATCCGGCAGGGGAGGGGCCGCGGGGGCAGTAGCGCTGAAACACGTGGGAACCGAAGGGCCAAAAACACGACAGGGGAATGAGCTGGGACACAAAGCGCAAGGTAATCCAACAAGAGAAACAACAGGGGCACAGAGATTTAGACAAATTACGATGTGAGGGGCACAGAAAATCAGACAAAAAACGATGTGCGAGGCACAGACAGACAACATTTCATACCAGAGGGAACAGGGACAGCAGTCTCAAACCACTGCGTGTGTCGGAGTTGGAAGGGACACCAGCGACTGGGGCTCAGACAGTGGAGCTGCACGGGCAGAGAGCTGGGTCCCTGACCAGGAGGTCAGAGGTCCTGCTTATTACAGCCCTGGCCTATTAGCATGCACATTAGATCCACATCAGGAACATCTTGGTCCACTGGGAAACTTATTCTGATTAATTTTGCTGCCTCTACCCTTGTTACAACTGCATACCATTGCAATATCAGAATGATTCTCCTCATTAAGAGCTCCTCAAGACTTAGTGAATCTCTCAATTCCTTTGCCAGTCTCAACTACTTCGCTAAGCTTGGGATTCCTATGTTGAAGCAGTTGTTCCTGGATCTTTTTTTTGTCCAGTGCATAATGATTTGATCCTTGATATACTGATCAAACAGGGTACCAAAATCACAGGTAGAAGCTAATACGCAAGGCCGCCACATAACCCTCAATAGCCTCACTAGGAGATTGATGGCGAGAATAAAAATTAAATCTCTCCATGACAGCATTAGGTTCCTCACAAAAATGTAACTTAAGTCTGCCAATAGCCTCACAAAAGTTGGTGTATTCTTCAAAACCTGCAGAAGGTTGAATGGCAGTTAAATGCTCGAAGATTTATTGAGCCTCTGTACCTATCGAGTATAACAAAATTCCCTTCTTCCTAGCTGCCGAAATGTATTGGCATCTATTGTAATCATAAAGTTGTTAAACAACTCCAACCACTTCTTCCACTTCATGGACTGAGCACCTGGACTTTGTAAAAGTGCTGGTGGTGGATTGCAATATTGCTGCATGCTGGTTGATAGGAGTGAAAACTATTATTTATAATAGTCGCACTGTTACCAGGATGACTAGATCATTCTGTCCAAAATGAACCAAAAACTAATGCTTGCTTACCGCTCGCCCAGATGTAGAGCTTATAATAAAGTCACCAAAACGCAGAAAATAGGTGCTGACAGAGAAGTACCCCTTCATGTAAATGACAGCAAAGGTGGCAAACAAGCAGCAGCCGTAGTGTATGCACCACCTGACACAAAACAAAATGGCCGCATGTAGAGGAAACTGCGCCGGGTGGCAACGCGCGTCGAAAGGCTTGCGCCCCTGCTGTGCACACAAGGTCAAATGGGGTAAGAGCGGCCTGACCTGAATTACTGCACAGAAGAACTCTGGGTGTGCAAAGGCGGTCCAAAGGTGGCATGCAAAGGCGGTACGAGCGACGCAAAAGCAGGAAACTGGCACAGCGATATTGTTTTTATTTATTTTTTTTAAATAGGAAAATATTTTAAATTGAGCCAAAACTTGCAGAGGCAAGAGCATACACTTCAAAAGATGTGCTGGATACGTCTGGGGACTGAAATTGTTGCCAAAAACTGAAGTGAGTACGTCAAGACTGATATCTTGCAGGTAAGTTTATAAGTACAACAATCACCAGCAGTGGAGCGGCGGCTAATTGTATTTGTATTGTATTTGTGAAGCGCAACATTCATCCCAAGGAACCTCACGGTGCTAGGATCAACGGAGAACTGCTTTAGACAGCGGGTATGGTATACGATAAGGAACAGCGAGTTTGGTGCCATGATCCTAGGGTATCGCTACTTAAGTCCTGAAAAAAAAAATGTCTTCAGCTTCTTTCGAAATCTTGCGTGATCCTCAGTGAGACGAAGCTGCCAGATAGGTAAAAGAGAGACCCCCGCTCTAACTCTTTTGATGGGAAGGGTTTAGCTAGAGCGTGACTGTCTGCCCTGGGATCGCGAGAGCGGACTTTGAATTCCACGTTGTCCTGCAGTATTCTAGGGCCAAGTTTATACAGTGCTCTGTGCGCATAGCACTAGAGCTTAAACTTGGTTTTAGGTCTGCAGGGCAGCCAGGGTAGTTCTTTCAGGCAGGCCAAGGCCGAACTGTACTTGGTTTTGTTGCGAACCAGCTTGGCTGCAGCATTCTGAACAACCTGTAAATGGGGAAAAAGATAGTCGACCATGCCAACGTAAAGCACATTTCCGTAATCTAGGTTGCTGGTCAATAGGGCCTAGGTGATGGTTTTCTTCCAGTTCAGAGGGATCCACATGAAAAGTCTCCGAAGTAATTTTACCATGGCAAAACTTTTACCACAGAGAGCTCGTACTTGGTCCTGCATATTTAGTGCATTAACTATCAGGATTCCCAGGTTTTTCACCCCACGTTTAGGCACGGGGCATTGCCCAATGGCTGGGGCCACCGAGCAGTATTTCAGATTTGTCGGCATTTCGTTTCAGGCAGTGGGCTGACATCCAATCGGTGATTTTTGAGAGGCAGTGGCTCAGATTGCTTTTGGTGGTCTCGTAATTCTCCTCAAATGCAATCAACAGCTGGGTGTCATCAGGCTCAGACCAGATGTTGAAACCCGATTACCTACCAATCGTAGCCAGGGTGGAGACATACGCATTGAATAGGGTTGGGCTGAGGGAGGCTCTCTGCAGAACACCGCATTCGATGGTTTTGGGGTTGGAGGAAAAAAAGCCCATCTGTACTGATTGAGATCTATTCAGCAGGAAGGAGTAGAACCATTGGAGGGTTTTAGAGTGAAGCCCTTTAATGTATAAGGTTCTTAGCAGTACTTCATGTGAAACGGTGTTGCAAACCGCCAACAGGTACAAAAGGATCAAGGCGGCAGGTTTACCCTGGTCTAGCAGAAGTCTGATGTTATCAAGTGCGGCCTCTAATGCTAATGGCTAACGGCGGGGAACCAACTGCCAGAGAGCCCACATTCTAAAATGTATTGCGATGGCGCACGCTGGCACGTGAAACAGCTTGTGCGCAACAAGTGTAACAAGATAAAATACACAAAAACAAAATACTACATAACCTAAGCGTGGAATACAAATAAACTAGGAAATGTATCAATCAAGTTTTGCTTCAGTAGCTTCATATTATGGCACACATATATTTTGTTCAGCAGTTTGGGATTATTGGCTGTCTGCATATTACTCATTAAAAGTGTGCCTGCAAAGAATAATGAGTGTGGTTTGAATGCATATTACATGTATGTTTTCGTCACTCATGAAAATGTAATCATTTTTTTAATGCTCATAACCTGTAGCTGCCAGGTTTTCAGATTGTTCATGTGTGACAGTTCTATGGTTTCAGTTTAATCTGGAGTGACATTCATCGACCAAATGTGTGACACTTGGATTGACACTTTCTTCCAAGTTATGCAGCAGCGAAGTCCATGGAAAGAACCCTTTTGAGCAATGAGGAGCGCTAAAAACAATTGAAACTACTGCGAGGTACCTGAAATGGAAGGCCTCTAACACACTGCCCCTTTGTAAACTGATCATACTGTAAAACAATTGTGTAACCGTAATATTAAACAATAAACACGTCTTTCAGAAGAAGTACTGCTGTATTATGTCTGTGGACATATGCAAAGACACACACACACTGAAATACAAAGAACTGCAGGCGTGTTCTACGCTACGTATCGTGACCGCCGCCCTCAACACCAGAATAACAACCTGAGAAGCTGCTGGACTGGCTGCTTGCCACACTGGGCAGCCTTTCAAACGCTGCAGCCAG
The DNA here is from genome assembly GCF_964204655.1 of Triturus cristatus. Classification (NCBI taxonomy): domain Eukaryota; kingdom Metazoa; phylum Chordata; class Amphibia; order Caudata; family Salamandridae; genus Triturus; species Triturus cristatus. The sequence goes on from NC_140583.1 coordinate 679,668,027, forward strand.
CTGCCACGTCTTGACCACTCTAAATTACTGCTGCTTAGAGTGCTGGCATGCGGCGTCGTTGCACGTGAAATGATCTCGACGACAGGCTTTTGCTGCAGTCATTTGTTATTTTTCTGGGAGCCAGGGACTGAAGACCCAGGAACCTGTCGTGCAACACAGGGCTGCTGGACTTTTAAATACTAACTTGTGCGAACCTGGACTGCACAGTGTGTGCCCCCAGACTCAACAACAAACACACATAACCGGATCAGGTGAGAAGCTGACTTCTCACCAACTGCTGACAGATGGGCCCAAGCAGCAATGTCTCTGGCAAGGTGCCTTGGGGCTCAGAAGGTGGGGGCATTGCCCACCAGCAGGATTCGAGACACAGGCACACCCTGGCTGCTAGGCCCGGAAAAATAACATCCTGCAATAAGCTGTGAGGGAGTTGGGTATTGGACATAAAGGTACCCGTTCTCTGCTTAGGGGTTCCTGACTGGCGATGGGCATGGCAAGGAAAAACACATGACTATGCCATCTGCCACCTGCCACCTCTATATCTTCCTGTAATCTCCTGCATATGGTCACCAGTGGGGTGGTGCCTGTCACCAGAACACAACATGGCAAAGTGCTACCATTCACCAGACTGCCATTTTAGCAGCAGTGGCCTGTGCAGTGAGGTCAGGTGTGGGGGATTTTGACAGGCAGTGATGAGGGAGAATTATTTATTGATTTATATTTCCCTCTCTGTCGTTTGTCGAATCCCCACCCAACCCGGCCCCACCGCTCTTACCTGCATGGGCTGTTGCTGCTTTTTAGGCCCAGTTTGGCCATGCGTATGATGGCGATAGTGCACCTCGCAGCTGCCGCACACACATTCAGCAGGACAGGGAGCTCCAGACACCAGTGGGGGGGTCAGCGGCAGCAGCATGACAAGGGGCTTAACTCCTATATCTCACAGGATTCCTACGGATGGCAGAGGAGGTCTCGGTGTGTCAAGGAAATGCATTCGCAAACAAGGGTATCAGTAGGAGTGGTAGGACTAAGATGAGGCAGGAGAGTCAGGAGGTGTAGAAGAGCTAGGGAAACCAAGGCCAGTGGGACCAGCACAAGAAGACTAGTTTCAGGAGGACTAGACAATGGAGAATCAGAACTAAGAACTAGATAAACCAGGAGGACCAGTAGCAAAAGGTTTAGGGTAGGCAAACCAGGGAGACTGGGTAAAGCAGGAGAGCAGACGGGAGGCCGTCGACCATAAGGAATTAGCAAAAAGGCTAGGATGACCAATGATGGGCCAAGACAATTTATTGCAGAACCATGAGGACAAAGAGCCAGAGATCTAGGGCCAGAAGAATAACAACCAAATTGAGGAGGATTATGAAGATGAGGGCCAGGAAGATAATTGTCAGTAGAACCAGAATAGCAGGACGTGGTATAGGAAGGTACCAGGAGGAGCAGAGCAAAGAGTAATAAGTGGAGCAAAACAAGAAAGGGCTCAGAGGGTCATGAATATCAGGACCTAGGGGCCAAGAGCCCAGAGTCCAAGTAGAGCAAATCGACCAGAATCTGGAGCAGTAGGACCAAAGTGAGGACGATTAGATACAACAATGACAACCAGAGTTTGGAAGAACAAAATGAATGGAAAATGGTGTCAGGGGTATGCAAGAACAAAATAACCAGGCTCAGGAGGTCCTGACAAGGAAAAACATGATAGAAAGGCAAAGACCAGTCGTTTCAGTATCAAGAGGACCCGAACAACTCAAATCAGGAAGATAGTGGCTAGAAACTCCAGGCCTACCAACACTAGGACATGAGAGGGGAGGTGGGCCAATAGGGCGAGCACTACTAGAACTAGGAGGTACAGGGTGAGGAAGACCATGTATGACTATGAGAGGAAAAGAGCAAGAAGGACTACGAGAACCAGGGCCAAGGAGATGAACGATGACCAATGAAACTAGGATTAGGATGGCTAGGAGGACCGGGTCCAGGATAACAAGGCCCAGGTGAACCCAAACTATAAGGGCTAGGACCAGAACAATGAGGATTAGGTCTAGTGGGCAAAGAAGGACAAGATCTATGACCAGGGCCAAATTATGTGGCACGGTTGACTAAATTATGCTGCAGGAAATCGCAAATTATGCAGTGTAATGCAACAGAAATGTGACCAGTCAACCTTCACAAAGAGATTTCCCTGCACAGCAACACATGGTCCTGCATTTCTAATAACGTTTCAACCTTTTGAGCTAGAAACAATTTGTTTTGTTAAAATCTACAGATTATGGAGCAGATGATGGATTATGTAACAAATGCAGCATATCCATAATTACATGAAAAATGCTGCCGGTGCACAATCACATAATTTTATTGTCTCTGATAATGACACTCAGAAATAGGAGGGCCGGGGGCATAGGGGGACCTATGCAATCAGAACCAAAAGGATACAATCTAGGAGGACCAGGAAATGGGGACAAGAAAGATCATGGCGAAGAGGACCAAGATCTGTCATTAGGTCAAGGACTATCAGGACTAGGATGCCCGAAGTCAAGAGGAAAAGGCTGGAGGGATAAAAACAGGATTGTCAGGAGGATGAGGAACAGGATGGACAGGCCTACGAGGACTTCAGCCAGGAGGGCCATGACCAGTTGGTGTAGAACCATGAGAACTAGGTGAAGGTGGACCAGAGCCTGGAGGATCATGACCAGATCACAGAGTACTAGGATGATTTGAAATATGAGGACCATAGCCAGTAGTCACTGGGACCAGAATAAGCAAACAAGATGAGGGGGCAGGACCAAGGATACCAGAAGGACCACAGCAAGGAGAACTTGTAGGATTGGGAGGATTAGGACCAAGAGGATAGGCATCAGCGCTGGGAGTCTTCGGAGGCATTGTCAAGGCAGCAAAGATGGGGGTTAAACTGTAGGCAAGCTCCCTGCACAGTGCTCCCATAATCTGCATTGTCCAGCTGCACCCGCTGACATCAACTGTGTGGGGGCTGCAGCAGGCGACGTGTGTTCATTACCAAGCTTGCTGAAAGGGGACTGTCAGCATCACGGAGACCTCTGGAGGAGGGGGCCTGGTGTAACCTCTGAAAATAACCAATCCCTACTTGGATGTGTCATTTGGTGGTAGCAGGATCTGAATTCCAGAAGCTGGTTCCCTATGCCACCCGAGCGCTGCAACCACCTGAGAAATAAAGATAACTCCAGGCAAGAACAGTACCCAGGGAAAAGGGGAAGTGGAGAAAACAACAAAAATGACATCTGTGAGGACCCTTCAAGATGACTGCCTTCTTTCTCGGTACTGCGCATCCCTTCAGTCTTTCAAATGCTGCAGCCAGCTGCCACGTCTGCACTTAACAAGAAGTCTTTGACCACTCTAAAGTACTGCTGTTTAGAGTGCTGGCATGCTGCGTCGTTGCACGTGAAATGTTCTCGACGACAGGCTTATGCTGCATTCACTTGTTATTTTTCTGGGAGCCAGGCACTGAAGACCTAGGCAGCTGTTGTTTGACACAGGGCTGCTACGGTGGCTGGACATCTGGTCATCGTGAGTTTACAAGAATACAATATGTTTTGTTTTAGGACTTTCCCTTCTGAAGCATAAACATAATCAGGCAATTTAACATACATTGGTGCATGTATGTTCTCACCTAATACCTTCCACTTTCCAGCTGGAACCCCTGAAAGTGCAGAGTTAAGCCTATGGAGATAAAAAATAGGACAGAGGTTAATAAGTACCCAGATAGTCACTACTACTATAATTTAACTTCCACACACAAAGTTACATAAAAATAAAATGGCGTCTGATGTCTTGCAAAAACAAACATCCCTAAGTAGAGATTTGAGTAATGTCTCATAGAGTGCCAGAAGAGTCTTAGAAGCAATACTATTTAGATACCAATCACTGGGTCACAGTAGAAAAAAACCTAAATGACATTATTGTCCTTCTTTTGCAAAGAAAGCAACCATCATCCACAAAAGGTGATGGAGTAACAGTACGGGACGGTAAGATTATATCCAACAATGTATGCCAATCATGCACCTTACCAACTTAGAAGCATGGTCAGGTGTTAGTAAATCCTCTTTTACCCTTTCTGTCTCCGTAGGTACCAGGTGAGATTAGCAATACATGTAGGAACACCAGGGAGACAGCAGGAGCCACAAAGCGAAAGCAGGACTCACACAATATGAGGAGATTCACAGCGGATGAGAGTTGGCAGGAGAACAAACGGCCATCAGCAATGTGGTAATATTGCTTTTTAGCAAAGAACTAAAGGCACAAAGACTCTTGGGCACAGATTTTATACTGCTGCACTCAAGAATCACAACCGTGACAAGTGCAGACTTCCTGGAGCCTGTCAGACACAGGGAGACACAGAAACATTAGACCGCTTCCCCTGCCTCAGCTGCCTCCTTTACCTCACTTCCTGGTTTGGCTGCGCCACGTGCCCTGAGTAGTGAGGCGTGACAGCAGCCATGACACCTGGTCCTGCCAAGCCCCCTGACTGAGACCTTTCGGTTGGGCATCTGAGAATGGCGAGCTTGGCATATCTGAAGAGGCTGGCTGCGGGCTAGAAGGCCTTTAGGTCTTCAGCCGACCTGCCCCCTCTGCGGGGCTCAGCTTGTCTGATGGGACTCTTCCCTTTCTGTAGCGCAGCTGATGGTGATGAACTGTGGCTCAGAGTGGCACCTCTCTTCTCCTCTGATCTGTGTCTGACACAGATCCAGTCACACATGACGGACAGGGACTTACTTATGCCCAAGCAACCCCATAAAGAGTTCGACCCGTGCCCCAATGCACCCTGGACTAGAGGTGAGAACAGAAATGGCACATGTGGGTGTTGGCCGCTCTTACTGGCTGTGTTGTTGTTCTCTGTCCTCCAGTCTTGTTGTTGTCCTGAGACTGGTACCTTCAGCCAATGCCTAGTGCCCTAGAGCCTGCCTGCTAGGGCCCTGCCATACACACAAGGAGTAACCGCAATCCAGTCTCCTCACTGTCATGAGTAATAGATTAACTGATACGGGTCCACGGCAGAAGACATCATGCTGCTGTAGTGACACCATTGGGGTACATGAAGCCAGTAAGGCCCTGAGACAATATCTACCCTGCTATACCATCATGAACTACAGCTGCCCAGCCCAGCTGGGCTTATTCTGCAGCACCTCCTACTCGATGCTCTTCTTCCTGCAGCAGTGATGCCATTGGTGTACATGAAGGATATAAGGCCCCAAGACAATACTTACCTTGTTATACCGGACAAATTAACCACTGAGCTGCCAGGCTGGAACCTTCCAATCAACGTCCTCCAATTTGTTAGGCAGAGTCACTCATTGAGTCGGGCTGCTTGTGCAGCAGTTACTGGCTGTTTGTCTTTCTGGAGTGGGCCTATGGCGGACGTTGGACTGGGGCCAGCTACCATGACCCATCCCTCTAATTGGATACTGTTGGACCTACGTCCTAGGGGTAGCTTGGCTGAGGTCAACAGGCTTACATCTCCACTTGGCCTCTCATGCTTGCATCCTACCCAGCTCGCAATCTTGCGCAGCATCACACAAAAAGGACACTACACCGATTAGATTCAAGGTTTACTAGAATTCTTCAACTTCACTTTTTCTTATTTTAACGGGGATACTCAGTTTCACATAGCAGAGTAAAACATTACATTTGCATTTAAAAGGACAATTTCATTCCAACGTTACATCTTAAAAAAAACGGTTACGTAAACACCCTCTGAGCTTCTTCTCCCACCCGGATTCAGAAGACCCAGGATAAATTCCTACTGGGAGGGCTCCAAACCACCGCTATAGTTTCTGCAATTTCAAAAGAGAACTTGGTCGCACCTCAATCTCCTCCATTTAAGCGCTACGTTGGATATTCCCTGTTGCTGGCAATAAATGGGTTACCTCTAACAATCTACATGTAGTCTATTTATTCTCTAGCCAATAAATCATTACATTTCAACATTGTACATGAACCCAGGCGGTTACCAGTGTGGAGATTGCTTTTCTCAACTCTTATGTTGGATAACTGTATTTTCGCCCCTTCCCACCTTCTTGGTGGACCGTGTCTCATGTACAACCAAGTCAGTCTACCCGCTACTAGTCTTGAACCTGGGTCTCTCAGAGACTGTCGCTTGGGTACCACAAGGCAACGCCTGGCCACCGCTGCGCACTCTCTGGTGCCCTCCGGGGCTCTCTCCCCCCACCTTCTTAAGCCCCTCTTACTGTGTCACCACGGAGGTCTTCTGACGAACGGTTCAGTGGGAACCGGAGCTGAATGACTTGGGGTGGCCGGAACTCACAGCGCCAGACGGGAAATCCTGACACCAGGTATGAGGTGAAAAGCTAGACACCCTCTGCCAAAGCGCTTTCCCACAGCCACGGGCCTCACTTCCCCGCGGACTTGACCAGCCGGGTAGACTCGGATTCGATTGCAGCATACGGCCGCCGCCTCAGGATTCAGCGTGACTTGTGGGGGCGCGGCCTACCTCGGCTTCCGGCAACAGAGAGGGGCGGCCCTTCGGCCCCTCTCACGTGATACGAGGAGGACGGCCTCCAAGCCTGTCGCGTTCCACGCCTCCCTCAGACGACTCTCCTCACCCGGATCGTGGCGTCGCTTGCTCACCAGCCTCCTCTCCCCAAGCCTCTCCACACCGCTCTTGCCAGCAGTGAGCCACCACCAGCGAACAACAGGAGCCCTCCGATCTCTTCAGGGACGACAGTAATCACTTCAGGTAGGGACTCGGGTAGGGAGGTTGAGGGGGGCCCAAATTAAGGGTGCCCAGAATTCTCCGGTGCAGCTTGTTTGGATTTCATAGTTCTCTTTATCTCCTGGGGGGGGGACATCGCCTCTACAGCTCGAGATGAGAGGTAATCGCCACCGCCAGTCGAACTCCACCCAAGAAGGGATGAGGGTGGGGCTGGTCACAGACAGGGATCCTGGACCTCCTTCAAGGGTTCTGGCCACTTTTGAAAATCCTAGAATTACGCTGTTCCACCAGTTCACTGCCTGCATTCAGGGACCGGTCACAAGGGTAGGGGTGGCGTTACTAGGATTAGGACTCAGTGCAGACCCGTGGACCTGTCCGTTCCCCTCTGAGTACAACCACCTCCTCACACAGGCGCCTTACTCCTGAATGACTCCACAGCCCAACTTGATTCTAAAATGGCCGCCCTCCTGCCACCTCTATTTATCACCTTGGGCTGGACATGCCAGAGGGGTCCAGAAGGTTCTGGAACCTCCCATGGCAGTCATGGCCCGGGTGCTGAGGTGACAGTTGGAGCCACCATTTTGTGAATCCTACCTTCCTCATCTATCCACCTCAGTGGAGCACCTTGCGCGTTTCCCTCATGTGATGAGGAAGAGGCGCCCAGAACCTCTACATCAGTACCCCAAAAAGCTTGGTAGACAGAAAAAAATGGGAAGGTGAAAAGGGACAAGAAAAATAATAAAAATGAGGAGGGAACTGCCAAAGGGCTGGCAGGTCTAACACGCGTCCCCCCCCAGCTGAAAGTGGGGAGAGCTACCCAACCCCTAGGGAGTCCTCTTCACTAAGGCGGAAATACCTGGAGAGACCGTCAGCATTGGCGTGGTCCACTCCTGGGCGATGTTCCACCCTAAAGTCCATCCCCTGTAGGGAAATGGACCACCTCAACAGCTTGGGATTCTCGCCCCTCATTTGCATCAGCCACCTGAGGGGCCGGTGGTCGGTCTGAACCAGGAAGTGCGAGCCAAACAGGTATGGCCGCAGCTTCTTCAGAGCCCACACCACCGCAAAAGCCTCCCTCTCAATTGCACTCCACCTCTGCTCCCGGGGGAGTAGTCTCCTGGATAGGAAAACCACCGGTTGGTCTAGACCCTCGTCATTGAGTTGCGACAGCACTGCCCCAATACCGTGCTCCGACACGTCTGTCTGGACAATGAACTCCTTGGCAAAGTCAGGGGCCCTGAGAACAGGTGCCGCACACATGGCCTTTTTCAAGGTGTCAAAAGCGTGTTGACATCCCTCGGTCCAGATTACCCGTCGAGGGTGCTTTTTGGAAGTGAGCTCAGTCAAGGGGGCTACGATCGTACCGTATCCCTTGACGAAGCGTCGGTAGTAGCCAGTGAGGCCCAAGAAGGCCCGGACCTCGGTCTGAGTCTTGGGGGGTTCCCAGGCCATGATGGTTTCGATCTTGGCCTGGAGGGGTTGCACCTGGCCCCGACCCACCAAGTGACCGAGGTACACTACCGACCCCTGCCCGATCTGGCACTTACTGGCTTTGATCGTCAGACCTGCCTGCTGCAAAGCCTGAAGAACAGCCTGAAGGTGACACAAATGGTCCTCCCAGCTGCGGCTGAAGACAACGATATCATCCAGGTACGCAACTGAAAAGGCTTCCATTCCAGAGAGGACCTGGTTCACCAATCGCTGGAACGTAGCAGGGGCGTTCTTGAGCCCGAAGGGCATCACACAGAACTGGTAGTGACCCTCGGGTGTGGAGAAGGCTGACCTTTCCTTAGCTCCATCCGTCAGGGAAATCTGCCAGTACCCGGATGTGAGGTCAAAGGTACTGAGATATTGGGCAGCTCCCAACCGGTCAATGAGCTCATCCGCCCTCGGGATAGGATGAGCATCCGTCTTTGTCACTGAATTCAGTCCCCTATAATCCACACAGAACCGGAGCTCTGGGGTAGTGCCCGGTGGGGCAGCTTTGGGTACCAGTACCACCGGACTGGACCAGGGACTACTTGAAGGCTCAATTACTCCTAGCTCTAGCATCTTGGTAACTTCCTCATGGATGCTAGCCTTCACCTTATCCGACAGTCGGTAGGACTTGGACTTCACAGGTGGGCTGTCCCCTGTGTCCACGTCATGGGTACACAGATGAGTCCTTCCCGGGATAAGGGAGTACAAGGAAGCAAACTGCTCCAGTACCTGGCGACAGTCCTTCCGTTGTTCAGGAGTTAGGGATGGTGAAAGGATCACTCCCTCCACCGACCCATCCTTCTCTTGGGACGCAAACAGATCGGGAAGAGGTTCACTTTCCTCTTCCTCTGACCCATCAGTCACCATAATTAACGTGACCTCGGGTCTCTCTTGGTGAGGCTTGAGGCGGTTGACATGGAGCACCCGATGGGGCTGCCTGGGGGTCTTAAGATCTACCACGTAGGTAACCTTGCCCTTTTTCTCAACCACCTCAAAGGGACCTGACCAGCGATCCTGGAGGGCGCTAAGCTCTCCAGGTTCCATCACCCACACCTTCTGGCCAGGCTCCAGCTCCACCGGGTGAGCATTACGGTCATACCATTCCTTCATGACCGTCTGGCTGGCTTCTAGGTTTTCAGAAGCTTGCTTCCACAACCTAGCCATTTGGCTACGAAAGGCCAGCATGTAGCTCACCACATCCGGGGGAAGTTTTCTGGGAGTCTTTTCCCATCCATCCTTCACCAGGCTGAGGGGTCCACGCACGGGATGCCCGTACAACAGCTCAAAGGGGCTGAAGCCCACTCCCTTCTGTGGTACCTCCCTGTACGAAAACAGCAAACAAGGTAGGAGGACGTCCCATTTCCTCCGCAGGCTCTCGGGCAGACTCCGGATCATGCCCTTTAAGGTTTTGTTAAACCTTTCCACCAGACCATTGGTCTGGGGGTGATAAGGGGTGGAGAACCGGTAAGTGACTCCACACTCCTTCCACATAGCCCGCATGTATGCCGACATGAAGTTGGTACCTCTGTCCGACACCACTTCCTTGGGGAATCCCATCCGGGTTAAAATTCCCATAAGGGCCCGTGCCACCGCAGGTGCAGTAATGGTCTTCAGAGGGATAGCCTCTGGGTACCGTGTGGCATGATCCACCAGAACCAGGATAAACCTGTGACCAGCAGACGTTGGTGGATCCAATGGCCCGACAATGTCGATGCCCACCCTTTCAAAGGGGGTACCAACGACAGGCAGTGGTTCCAGGGGAGCCTTCAGCTTCACCCCTGTCTTCCCACTAGCTTGACAGGTTACACACGTCCTACAAAAAGTATCGGACGCAATCCTCATCTGAGGCCAGTAAAAATGAGGGACAAGTCGAGCAAAGGTCTTGTCTTGTCCCAAGTGTCCTGCCAAGGGTATTTCGTGAGCCAGTCCTAATAGGAAGGCTCGGTAACGCTGGGGAACTACCAAGGCCCGGGATGAACCATGCACCGGAGCCTTGGGTTCGCTATACAGGAGTCCATCTTCCCAGTATATGTGGAAGTTCCCCGAATCGTTACCCGCTGCCTGGGCTTCGGCCTGCCGCCGTACACCCTCGAGGGTATGGCACTCCTTCTGGGCCCCACAAAACTCTTCCCTAGTAGGTCCTCCCTCCACCTGCCAATCTGCAGGAGTCGGTAAGCCCTCCAGGGAGGTTACATCCCCCTCCGTAGACTCCGGGACCACTTCAGTTGCCCCATCCACCTTTGGAGGGTCAGATGCCGGGGCAGGCTTCCCCCGTCCCCGTTTACCCTTTCCGGCAGCTGGTTGGGCCTTTGTCCCAGGCTCCAACCTCTGTGAATCCCCTCTTCGGGTAGTCACGGACCGAGTGTGGGCACACGTCCACTCAGGGGTCCCCAACATTTCCATGTGGGCCCTGAACTCAACCTCCTTCCATGCCGAGTGTTCAAGGTCGTTTCCCAACAGGCAGTCGACCGGCATGGCAGGGCTGATCGCAACTCGTAGAGGACCCGCCACCCCTCCCCACTCAAAGGGAACCTGGGCCACCGGATAGTGACCCTCTCGGTTGTCAGCCATCACAACCGGGTGGACTACATTGGGGACCACCTGCTCCGGGGACACCAGCTGACTCCTTACCATAGTCATGCTGGCTCCTCTGTCCCTCAGAGCCTCCACCCTCTGGGCATTGATGGTGACCCATTGCCTGTACTTAGTAGTATTCGAGGGCATCTGGGTCTTAGGAACCATCTCACAATCCCCTAAGGACACTAAGGTTAGCCCTGCCCACTCACCTCCCTTATCTAGGGGCAACTCCTCCCCGAGCACTACACTCGCCACCCCAGGGGTCTTTCCTCCAATGGGAGGGTGTGGTCTCTTGGGACACTTGGCATCCCCCTTATAGTGCCCAACCTCACCACACTCATAACATCGGACAACCCTAGGCTGCTGACCACGGTCAGGATAAGGGGGTTTGTGGGGGCCAACCTTAGGAGGGAATACTACTCCCTTCCCTGGTGAACTCTTTTGGGGGCCTTTAGAAAACTCCCTCTTTTTGTCTCCTCCCTCTTTCTTCTGGGGGGCGCCCTGTCCAGCCCCTTGGAAATTCCCTCCAGTCCCTTTTGAGGATACCCGGGTACTCGCCCAGATATCCGCCTCCTCTGCAAGCTTCCTGGGATTAGTTAGCTTGCTGTCTACCAGATGCTGACGCAGCTCCGGAAAACTTTTCTCGAGGAGGTGCTCCTTTAAAATTAAATTGTACAATCCCTCATAGTCCTTGACATCACTGCCCTGCACCCAGCCCTCTAAGGCCTTCCTAGCATAGTCCAAGAAGTCCACCCAATTCTGGGTGGACAACTTCTGACTGCCCCGAAACCTCTGCCTGAATTTTTCAGGGGTCAGCCCAAATTTCCTCACTAGGGCTACCTTCATAACGGGGTACTTGGTCTGGTCTTGCTGTTCTAGCGCTAACAAGGCATCCCTCCCCACCGGAGGCATATACCTATACAGGCCACCCCCCCACTGAGCTTCAGGGACCCCATGGGCTCTTAGAGAAACCTCATAGGCAGCCAGCCATTTTACAATGTCATCCCGTATACCATAGCTAGCAACTACATCTTTGGGCAGGTAGGGCCTGGACTCTCTCGGGATCTCTCTCGGTATGCTGCCACCATTAGGACTGCTGGGGGTTCCAAGTTGAAGGGCTTTGAGCTCTAACTCTTTTAAGTGAAGCTCATGGAGGAACCTCCTCTCCTCCCTCTCCTTTTCCAACCGGGCCAGATCCATTCTAAGCTGCCTCTCTTCCCTTCGGTCTGCTAGGTCAGCAGAGGACAAGCTCCCCCCTGAGGCGCTACTTCCTACCCTTGATGGGGCCCTGGACCCAACGTCCATATTACCGCTCCCAGGGGGAAGAAGGACTTCCGGTTCTTCTAGGAGATCTAGTCCCGGTTCTTCCTCCCGTTTCCCATTAGGGTGGGCCATAACCCAGGCTCTTAAGCTTGCTTGGAGCTCTGTTTTCTTCGCCCCCTGCTTAAAGAATACCTCCCGTCCCTGGCAGAATTCCTTCAATTGGGCCACGGTATACTCCTCCAGCCTACCCAATTCGAATTCCATCCTACCAAATGGGACCCCACACAGTCAGCAAGAACTTTACTCTGGAAGACTTTCCCAAGAAAGGAAATATGCACAGGACAATTTTAAAAACCTCCAATTAGGAAAACAATCTGGAGAAAACTCCAGCCAAAACAATCCAGTGTAGGTGGTGATGCGCGCAAAACTGCTACCAAGCGGATGCAAGCACTGAATAAGGATCCCACCGCTGAGCACCAATTTGTTGGACCTACGTCCTAGGGGTAGCTTGGCTCAGGTCAACAGGCTTACATCCTTACTTGGCCTCTCATGCTTGCATCCTACCCAGCTCGCAATCTTGCGCAGCATCACACAAAAAGGACACTACACCGATTAGATTCAAGGTTTACTAGAATTCTTCAACTTCACTTTTTCTTTTTTTAACGGGGATACTCAGTTTCACATAGCAGAGTAAAACATTACATTTGCATTTAAAAGGAAAATTTCATTCCAACGTTACATCTTAAAAAAAACGGTTACGTAAACACCCTCTGAGCTTCTCCTCCCACCCGGATTCAGAAGACCCAGGATAAATTCCTACTGGGAGGGCTCCAAACCACCGCTATAGTTTCTGCAATTTCAAAAGAGAACTTGGTCGCACCTCAATCTCCTCCTTTTAAGCGCTACGTTGGATATTCCCTGTTGCTGGCAATAAATGGGTTACCTCTAACAATCTACATGTAGTCTATTTACTCTCTAGCCAATAAATCATTACATTTCAACATTGTACATGAACCCAGGCGGTTACCAGTGTGGAGATTGCTTTTCTCAACTCTTATGTTGGATAACTGTATTTTCGCCCCTTCCCACCTTCTTGGTGGACCGTGTCTCATGTACAACCAAGTCAGTCTACCCGCTACCAGTCTTGAACCTGGGTCTCTCAGAGACTGTCGCTTGGGTACCACAAGGCAACGCCTGGCCGCCGCTGCGCACTCTCTGGTGCCCTCCGGGGCTCTCTCCCCCCACCTTCTTAAGCCCCTCTTACTGTGTCACCACGGAGGTCTTCTGACGAACGGTTCAGTGGGAACCGGAGCTGAATGACTTGGGGTGGCCGGAACTCACAGCGCCAGACGGGAAATCCTGACACCAGGTATGAGGTGAAAAGCTAGACACCCTCTGCCAAAGCGCTTTCCCAGAGCCACGGGCCTCACTTCCCCGCGGACTTGACCAGCCGGGTAGACTCGGATTCGATTGCAGGATACGGCCGCCGCCTCAGGATTCAGCGTGACTTGTGGGGGCGCGGCCTACCTCGGCTTCCGGCAACAGAGAGGGGCGGCCCTTCGGCCCCTCTCACGTGATACGAGGAGGACGGCCTCCAAGCCTGTCGCGTTCCTCGCCTCCCTCAGACGACTCTCCTCACCCGGATCGCGGCGTCGCTTGCTCACCAGCCTCCTCTCCCCAAGCCTCTCCACACCGCTCTTGCCAGCAGTGAGCCACCACCAGCGGACAACAGGAGCCCTCCGATCTCTTCAGGGACGACAGTAATCACTTCAGGTAGGGACTCGGGTAGGGAGGTTGAGGGGGGGCCCAAATTAAGGGTGCCCAGAATTCTCCGGTGCAGCTTGTTTGGATTTCATAGTTCTCTTTATCTCCTGGGGGGGGGACATCGCCTCTACAGCTCGAGATGAGAGGTAATCGCCACCACCAGTCGAACTCCACCCAAGAAGGGATGAGGGTGGGGCTGGTCACAGACAGGGATCCTGGACCTCCTTCAAGGGTTCTGGCCACTTTTGAAAATCCTAGAATTACGCTGTTCCACCAGTTCACTGCCTGCATTCAGGGACCGGTCACAAGGGTAGGGGTGGCGTTACTAGGATTAGGACTCAGTGCAGACCCGTGGACCTGTCCGTTCCCCTCTGAGTACAACCACCTCCTCACACAGGCGCCTTACTCCTGAATGACTCCACAGCCCAACTTGATTCTAAAATGGCCGCCCTCCTGCCACCTCTATTTATCACCTTGGGCTGGACTTGCCAGAGGGGTCCAGAAGGTTCTGGAACCTCCCATGGCAGTCATGGCCCGGGTGCTGAGGTGACAGTTGGAGCCACCATTTTGTGAATCCTACCTTCCTCATCTATCCACCTCAGTGGAGCACCTTGCGCGTTTCCCTCATGTGATGAGGAAGAGGCGCCCAGAACCTCTACATCAGTACCCCAAAAAGCTTGGTAGACAGAAAAAAATGGGAAGGTGAAAAGGGACAAGAAAAATAATAAAAATGAGGAGGGAACTGCCAAAAGGCTGGCAGGTCTAACAGATACCCTTTTAAATAGACACAGCTCCCCTCCAGCCCTCCTGAGTTATAAGCCTGCAGCATCTTCTAGCCACACTCCAGCACGTCTAAACGTCATGCGGAGGCTAACGTTCACTAAATTGTGCACACACTCATCATCAGATATCTAGGACCAGCTTAACCAGCTTAACCATTTTGGTTGTTTGCACACCCCAGTGCATTTGTCAGCCACTGATGGGGATTATAGACATCCCTCTTCATTGTTTGGTCTGTTGTGCTATTCACATTATTCTTCCAACCACTGCAGCATCGGTCAGGCCACTTCTGGCGTTGTCTAACTTCACTGTAAGTGATAGCGGGGAACAACCTTTACAACGCAACTTTTACAACGCACCGCCATTACAACGAAACTGTTACAACGCAAATGCATTGACAACGCATGCCATTACAACGCAAGTCTTTACATCGACTTGCACTAGATGGCGCGCTAACATTAAAAATAGTGTAGTTTACTATCCAAACACCTTCCCTACTGTTACGTGGACTGGAGTTAGAATAGTAAATTACACTTTTTTAATGTTAGCACGCCATCTAGAGCAAGTCGATGTAAAGACTTGCGTTGTCACTGCATTTGCGTTGTAAAAATTTCGTTGTAACAGCATGCGTTGTAAAAGCATGCGTTGTAACATCATACAGCCGTGATAGCAGTGTGAATTGTCATAAGGAGTATGCCTGCACACAAGGCAGGAGTCTTTTTTTGAAGGGGTTACTGTGTGAATGTGTGAATGTGTGATTCTTGGGATCAAAGCTAGACTTTTAGGAAATTATTTTTATACTGGCAATGGCCCAGCAGCTACTACAAGATTAAAGGATTGCATAAGCCATAACAAAACAAGCATCAACAAATAGGTCTAGCGACTGCTGCCATACTTTTGACATTGCAAATAGTTGTTTAGTTATCTGATTTGTTAATGGGGGACACTAATTGTTATGCCTGAGCCTAGTTTTTTACCCTGTCTGACTCCGTTTTTTTGAGTTGTCTCCCACTTAAAATTGTATCTGCTGCATGTCAGTGCATAATAAATAAACAGTGGCTGGAGCGAGCTCAACCCTTCTGCTTTGTAGTATGCTGTGGTATTGGGTATGTGTTAAGGTGAAATAATACTTTGCTGTCTTTTTATCTTTTTTAGTGTCTTTGGAAAAGTTAAAGCTGCATTGATAAGCTCAGTGCTTTCTTGCTGCCATACACATCTCACAGACATGCACACCCATGATCAATAAGCTAACTGCTTTTACACTTTGTCACAAACATCTCACAGTTGCACACACCCACCGACTGATTTAGAACTATAATTCTGCCTACTATGTAGGACAGTGTTTTATAAGGAAGGTTTTAGACAGTCAGCAGATGGGGTCTTGGAGGATGACTGCTGCCCTGCCCTAACTCGGGTTATGGAGGACGGCTCCGAGGCAGGATCAGACACTGTGACAGGAGCTGAGGGAGGAGAAAATGGAGCAGAATTTGGAAGCAATTTTTCAGTTGGCGGAGTTATATCTGATGACTGATCTTCCAGTGATTCTGAGGAACGTGGTCATGACACTTCTAGAGTCCCTTCGCAAGCACAATCTGCACAGTGGAAAGACAGTAGTAGGGTAGACCAGCTCAGACAGCAGACACATGCGGCAGCAAGTAAAGATCAAGTGCTCTCTTGGCAACTCCCTAATTTCCTACATCTTCAAATTCCTCTGTTTACTGCGGACCCTCGATGTAAAGGTGATAGAGAAAATGTTTTTCCTATATACTACGTCATCTCTTTTTTGGAAGTTGACTTCCTTGAAGAAATTGTGCAACAAAAAAATGTGTGTGTCAAACAGTTACTGAAGGAGCATGGAGGCCCCCCACTTCACTTTGGAAATTGAAGACATTTCTGGGTCTTAGCCTCAAAAGGGGGTTAGGCACAACTCAAGCATACAGCCATATTCATCTACAAACACAGTTTGGGTAACACCCAGCTTTGCAACATTCATGAGCATAGGTCAATTTTTTTATTGCAACATGTGCTGCATTTCAAGGATAATTCTACTGCAATGCCCCAGGACCATCCAGACCATGGCAGGTTGATATAAATTCAGCCTGTCATGGGATATTTGTCTGCCAGTTTTCCAGAGATTTATACTCCTGGAAAGAACATAGCCATTGATGAGTCCTTGGCCTTTTGAAAAGGGCAGCTGCTGTTCAGGCAGTACGTTCCGAGTAAAAGAGCTTGTTATTGCATTAAAATGTACATGCTCAGTGAGAGCTCATTACAGGTAAGGACTTAGCTTTAAATCTTGTAGGTTACCCTTCCATGTTAGGAGTCACAGCAAAGATTATATGAGAGTTTCTCCTACCTCTACTTCATAAAACATATAACCTTTATGTGGACAAGTTATTTACAGTGGGCGAGACATATGTCATGTTGTCACTGAGAACCCTAACAACCTTTGTAGTTTGGGAAGTGCTCTTTAGTGAACAGAGGATGGTCTATCCATCCATGTTTACCTGAGTTTCAAAGTAGATAGGCTCACTCAGTTTGAGAAATCTAGATATCAATGCATCCTCAGACACCCCCCAACTTATATCCATAAACTGGAAGTACAGTGAGTGTGCTAAATGCACATTAAAGACGCATCTTCCTGAGCCTCAAGTGGTGCTCATGGGAGCCATAAGTAAAGGTCCACTAAGCATGCATTTGGTAATACTTGACAGAGACAGATACTTGACAGTAGTAAAAACGTAGTTCGAATGTTGTTGTAACGTGATTTGGGCATCTTCATGTGTGAACGTTTTTGTGTTGGTGGTGAATTTACATGAAGTGCAACCACCATATTTATAATGGCCTCTAGTAGGCTCAAGGCCCCAAGCAGAGACCATGGTGTTGTTCTGTTTGATCTTATCTGTGTTTGCATGTACTAGTGTTTGTTTGATGTTCTTTCCCTTTCTAAAAGGAAAAAAAGGAAGTTTGTTAAAGGTATGCATGGTTGAAAGTGTTGACCAATGTTTCTGAATGATTTTCACAATTTTGTTGGTTTCTGGACAGAAAGTGGTCACACACACAAGTTTGTCCATTTTGGGTTTCTGTTTAGTTTGCAAAATCTCTTCCATCGGGCTATACCAGGCTCTTTCCATAGGGTTTCTTACGAGCCGCTGGAGTATCCTCTATCATGGAGTTTGGAACTGAGAACGGTGCCCTCCAACCAAAGGAACTGTCCATAAGGATGGCCATCCTTAAGGGCACTTGGGTGAAAGCTCCTGTACTTTAGTAGGGTATTCCGTTCTGTTGGTTTACTATAGAGAGAAACAATCAGGTGCTTGTCAATGAGTTTTATCTCTAGGTCAAGGAAAGGGATACTTTTTTTGCTATGATTGGATGTGAATATGAGGAACGGTCTGCATTTGTTAAGGTACTGTATGAATGCAGCCAGAACCAACTGTGTTCCCTTCCATACCAAAAAGATATCGTCGATATACCTCTTCCAACATTGGATATTGGTTTGGAAGGGGATTTGTTCATTCATGACAAAGTCATCTTCAAATTTGCCAACATACAAATTGGCTAGATTTGGGGCGAAAATTGCTCCCATAGAAGTGTGTGAGCACTGTTGGTAATAGTCATGGTTGAACAGAAAGTAGTTTGTGGTGAGAACTATCTCCAGGAGCTCTATCACGAAGTCAGTGGGCACGTTGCCCGTGCTTGACGGGTGTCAAGGATATTTCTTATAACCGCAATGCTCTCTTGTTGAGGAGTATTGGTGTAGAGCGACTCGATGTCAAGAGTATCTAATATTTCTTGCTCTGCATCACGGATAAGCCTTTAATTAGATTGATCATAAAGGTACTGTCACAAATGTGTATGTCAAGACACGGTACAAAATCTTTGATGAAAACATTTATATATTCACCCAATGGTTTCAGAATAGAGTCTCACCCTGATAAAATAGATCTTCCCGGTGGGGAACTTAAATTTTTATGGATTTTCGGGAGAGTGTAAAGAACAGGAATCCATGGTGAATTCTTATTGAGAAAGTCAAATTCTTGTTTTGTGAGTCAACCAGAATTCAAGGCCTGGTTAGTTGCTTCCAATATTCTGGTTTTGATCTCCTGTGTCAGATTAGTTATTAGATTTTTATAATGATCTGTGTTGGAAAGTTGTCTTTTTATTTCTAGCTCAAAGCATTCCCTATCTTGAATGACGCCTGTCTCTCCTGTAGTGTGATGTTATATGGGGTGAACGATCTTGTTGTTCTGAGAATGTGCACATCATTAAGCACTGCTTTTTTCAAAAAACAGTATTTCTGCTGGCATTCTGGGGAAAAATGAGGAGGGAGGCCTCAGGAGGGAAGCAGAAGAAGGGGGGGGGGTGTTTTGTCAGAAAGGAAGTGGTTGGGTTTAATAGTTCTGAAGAGTCTGTGAAGTACATATTGAAGTTGAAAGTAGTCTGTTTTTTCAATGGGAACAGAGGAGAGGCTTGTACTAAGTAGTGATATCCCCTCTGTGTCCAATGTGTGATGGGATAGATTGAAGACAGGAATACATTCTGAGGTATCGATGTAGTCTGTTCTCTCTGGAGTTGGTGGACTAGGCAATGTTTCTGATAAGAAATCAGTATGGCCCTCTATTGCCCATCTGGCCCCATTCGTAATATCTCCTCCGAGTCTGGCGGTCTCCTGAGTAGTGGTTCCAGATCCTGCCCCTGTTCCCCTTGCCTCTGTCTGTGACCTTCGTGGTTTGGCCTAAAAAATGGTTTGGTCCTTGGTTGTGAGTCCCTTCTCCTAGATCATCGGAACTTTCTGTCCCTCACAATGATTCAGAGAAGGTCACCAGCCTGTTGTCTGCATGTTTATTGGGCCTGAGTATAATAGTTGTCAAGGAGATATGGGTATGCCTTTTCCTTACTAAAATTCTTAATGTCTTTCTGGACTTTTCTTTTTGTGGGAGCCCAATTGAGCTGAACTCTGAAATGTTTCTATTAAGTTTCTATTAAAATGTAACTGCCATGGTTGGACTGTTCATTCTTTTCATCACGTGCATAATGCTGGTTACATTGCTTTGTTCTATCTGCCTAATTATCGCAGATCATTATTTCTATGCAAGATTACAATTGTTTCAATAAATGTATTGAAAATACTATTCGTATCTTTCCTTGTGTTTACCATGGGCATGAATAATTAAACAACGAAAGAAGATCTGTTTCCACAATTCCCTGGGGGATCAGAGTGTCATGTTTGAAGTTGCAAAAATGACCTGCCACTCCAAAAGGATTAGAGTTTCAGGTGAGGCATTGTGAGCTAGCTAGGAGTTGGGTAAACAGTCTCTGATGATGTAGATGGAATCAGTCGCTGAACTCTGATATCCTGTTGTCCTAAAACGCTGTGCTGCCTTTTCTAGTGGGAACTGTACAACAAAGGTATATGTGTGGATGTGCGGTAAAGGTATATGCATGGTAAAGACATGTGTGGTAACAGAATTGCGTAATAAAGGCATTGCATGGTAAAGGATGTGTGGTAAATGCATGTGTTGTAATGCATGCATTGTAATGCCATACAACCCATTTTTCCTAATGCTAGCCCCTCCTGTTTTTGATGCGCCGCATTCCAGGCACCCTTCAGTACATGGTATGGGGGCTTACTGGTCTGAAGTTCTAGATAGGCTAACTGCTATTACCGGTTTAGCTAAGTTAATGAGCTGGGAGACACATTCTTGAAGGCTGTATAGGTGACCGAAAAAAATTAAAGTAGCTGCTCACTTTCCTGACCTTGCTCTAGTTATTGCCAAATGGGCAATCACAATACATTGGAAAGCTGTAGTACCTACCACAGTAGGTGCATGGTGTTAAGCCACTATTGAGTGAGTCGAGGCCAGAGTAAAACTATACACAGGAAAGAGGCCAGAGGCTTGGAAAGGCATCCAACTGATGGCGACTAGGGCACCATGCTTCTAAATCTCAGAGAGGAGCCCAAAAATGACAGCAATTCAAGCACAGTGTGTTGGGATATGAGCTGGGCTGGGTGCACGCTCAAAGAATGGTGAGGATTGGATTGGTGAGGGAGTTCCCTGCATGGAACATTGTGTGGGATTTTTATTTTTTTATTAATACCCGTATAACCATGATACAAAAATAGTTATCAGTTCATCCTTATATATACACATCATGTCAACATCATCTCATTAAGAACCTGGATTAAAACATCATATAATACTTTTACAAAACAATGCATTCATTAATATCTGTAACACTTGTAACACCACATACATATCTTATCAAAACCACATTTTATTTAGATAAAATACCACTTCTAATCTATACTACTCCACTTCTCCTGCTAATAGCTGGGGATTGAATACCCTCTCTCCAGTTAGCTAGGGGTGCCCAACTTTCTCATCTGCCTTCCGTGACCTGAATATAGCACCGCCTCCTGGTTATGAATGCCTAATAGGGTGTTAACTACAACTGAAAGGTGGGGGGATCCGCATCCTTCCATCTTGATGTCAAAAGTAACCTAAAAACTGCAACGGAACTGCAAATAAACAGAAAATATTTTTCCTTCCTGTCCAAAGCCAATCTATGATCATAACCCAATATCATCAGGGTAGGGGATAGGTTGATCTTCTGACCTAGCAGCCCCTCCCAAAACTTTACTATCTCTTTTTTAACTACTGATAACTTATCACACTCACATAGCATATGCACCAATGTAGCAGGTCCTCCACCACACCTTGGGCAATTGTCGTCCTCCCTTTTACCCCACTTAAACAGTTTAGCGGGAGTGAAATAAACATTGAATAACGTTTTAGGCGGCTTGCTTTGTATTCTACCTCCCCCCACATCCCACCTAGCACTGGTACTTTAGCCCTGCCGGCCCGACGGGATGTAGGCAGTGGATGAGTTGTATGGCCTACGATACTAATAAAGATCTTTTTATTTAAAAAAAAAAAAAACATTGAATAACATTTTATAATGTTGCGCCTTTAAGCTTGAGGAGAGGAAAATGTTGTCAGCTATTTGCAGCGCCTTATACACATCGACTTCTGGATCGTTTAATTCCAGTACCCACGTTGATTCAAGTTTCTCCAGGTCGTCCTGTACACTCTGTAACAGCATCTGATATATGTTCATGATCGTTCTGCCACTCCCCATCACTTGCTCTATTAATGGTATCTTACCCCCAGGTGATTCCAATGGCCTTCGTCCCGCCAAACGTTTCTGTATTTGCACATATTGATAATACTGGCCAACTGGAATCCCAAACTTCTGCTGCAGAGCTTCAAAAGAAATTAGCTGACCTGCCGCAAATAAATCTCCTATCTTTCCTGCACCTAGTTGTTCCCAACACCTACCCATCATATCATAGAATGCATGGGGGAGGGCATGTGATCACCAGAGTGGATTATAGTAATTTAATTTTGGTATTAGCATGGTTTTTTGAACTTTCTTCCATAACGCCCACGCACTCTGCATAACCTTGAACCGCACCCTCTTATAATACCTCCCATCTATTTTGCGCAGCAGCAACCCTCGGGCCTCCCCACCCATCATCACATCAAAAATCGAGGGGAGAGCATCCATACAAATTTCCCCATCTACCCTACTTACTGGCGCAAATAATACCTTCATTTGACAAATTAAATTTGCCCAATGATATAATCTAATATTTGGAAAGGCTAAGCCACGCCTTTCCTTTGGGAGTGTCAAAAACTTTAAAGAACGCTTAATTTTACCGTACTGCCAAATAAAGTTTACAAAAGTAGCCTCCAGAGTTTTCAAAAGATGTTCGTCAATCATAAGAGGGATAGACCGAAAACAATACATAATTTTGGAAGCATAGTCATTTTTAAGACATTTCCCCTCCCGATAATGGATACATGCAAGCTGTCTAAATCTTTTAAGGTCTGTAAAGATCTTTTCTACTATGGGGTCAAAGTTAATCCTTGCTATTGTCTTGACTGCTGCACTGATTCGCACCCCCAGATATATAGCACTCTCTGTACACCTAGGATCTCTTATATTTGGAGGATGCTGAAAATCGGCAAAGGAACATTGTGTGGGTTCTAATTGGGAATTCCATTACCAGTTGCTGCTCGGATGTAGAAGTTGGGAGGGACTAAAGTGATTACTCCTACCGTTGAGTCAAGGAGCTTCTTTTCAGTGGCGATGAGGATGGGATTTCGGCGCGCTCCCCTGGTGTGCCACAGTGCCCTCATGTTGCTGGTTAAGAGTGCTGTGCTTCATGGCACGAGTGAGGTTTACTCCTTTGTTTTCTGATGGCCGCTTTGTACCAGTATATGCCTGTGCCATTTTGGATTTGTCCAAGTAAGCAAGAGCCACGTGGCCAATCGCCCGATGTACCCGAGCACCAATCCCTAGTGGCCATAGAAACACGTGCAGGCGCGCACATCCTCAGTGACCATCTTGCTTAATCAGGAAGCTGTCCTGAAGTCCTCTGGCCCTATCGGCCGTAATAATATGCGCAAATGCACGCACTGCAGCAATCATTTTAACTGATTGTGAAGCTCCCTGAACGGCACCCTTCTCACTGTAGAAACACACACATTGGACATCACTGCATCTTTTGCTACATGAAGATCTTATAGCGTCCATTTTGAGTTGGGAATTAACTCATTAAAACTAGTTGTCACAACGTATATCGTGAGGCCTGCACTAACTATGGGTGACAGCCAGGCACACTTGTAAATGTGGAACCTATTGAACTTTACCATTATTATAGACAGTAGGAAGCCTGCATCAACAGACGACGACAGGCGCACCTTTGTTTTTTAAAGAATTTTTCTCACAACTTAAAGCATAACACATATTATAAAGAACCCTGCACTAATTACCTGTGATACGTTCTCCTGTGGAAATAAGAGAAAACAAAATCCTGCCTGTTTCACACACTGCATCTAGGACAAAAGTGGTTATTATGGTTAAGATCACATTTTGCGAGTTTTATCCTGCATACTGTGAGGCAGCAACTCGTGTACTGTCACTTTATAGAAAGAATATTGGCACCGCCACCATTTCTTCAAGTTCCAGGCATTCCTCCGTTAAAGTGGCAACAGTGGAAGGAAACTTTTGAGGCTTATTTGAAAGTGGTTGATGGGGATATTTTCACATCAAAAAAATAAAAAAAGCACTTTAAATATACAATCTGGCCTGAAGGAAGAAACATATTGAAAACTCTACTTTTAGAAGTAGATAGAGTTCACTCTGGTGGAGGAGAAGATGATGATTCTGAAATGGTGCTTTATGATTAATGCATCTATCATCAAAACGTTGGATAAAAGATTCAATCCCAGGAAAAATATAGTTTTGGAATGCCATAAATTTCTTTAATGTTCTTAAATTCCTAGAGAATCAATTGACGATGTTGTCACCACTTTCAGAGTCCTTGCTGCTGCAAGCAATTATAGGGGAATCATAGACTAAATCATTCAGGATTAGTTGATCGAAAGGACAAACAATAAGAAAGTTCAATAGAAAATGTTGTCTACTTAGGACCCTGATTTAGAAACAACTTTACATTTAGCCAGAATTATTGAACAGTCTCAATTTTGCATGACAGAAATGAACAAATGTGTTAGCTCTAGTGAAGTGAAACACTCAATTTGTAACAGAAAACAAAATAGCACGTGAAACTAGCAAGTGCCAGTATTTTGCAATCATCTCATCTGGTGGGCTAGAAGGGAATCCCATGCCATTTTGCACCAGTGGGCTGGTTTTGCATTTCATAAATAGCGATTCACCCTTTTATAAATAGTTCTTTGTTCTGCCATAAATGCTGTCAACCTCTAGAGAGTACACACTTTTCAGCACACTTAAAGCAGTGGTGGTGATGGGCTGCAAACATCACAGCATGCAAAGTGAGTAAAAAACCAGGACTGTAACATTTGGGGACTGAGTGTCAGCAGACACTGTCTGATGCTGGCATAATGCTCTAATGATAGATCAGAGGGTAGAGGGACTGAAACTTGTCAAAAAGGTCTAAAGGGGAATGGGTGAAAAGTTTCGGGGTGATTCATAAGCAGGGACAGAGAAAAAGAGGGGTCCCGAAACCCTTTTTCCCACTGCATTTTCCCTAGGCAAATTGAACAGCGATACTGCATTATTATTTGAGGGGAGGAGGGTGTGCGCCACCCCTCCCCGAGCCATTACATGGACCCAGAGACCCCATTTCCAGGGGCCTAAATAAACAAAAAGTGCTGTGGGTGCAATGCAAGACCATATATAGGGTAGAGCCCCTTGGGCACCCGCGGCACCGACATCTCCTCTACCTGCACCCATCCCAGGTGTGGTGGGAGTTGGCTGTATTGGTTTGCTCCTGCTAGGCAGGAGCAGCTTTTCTATCTGCTACTGTTGGACTGAAGCAAACCTATGTAGCCTGCCCAGGAGAGTGCAGACAGGGAGTTGGATTTGTGGTTCCTGCCTGCGCTCTTCCCAGCAAGGACAAATTCAGTGTTCTGGAGGATGGTTTCCTGGACACTGCTCCCATCTTGCCTTGGTTTGGGGAGCAGGGCCCCACTACCCAAATGAAAAATACTTTATTCAGGTTCATCATGACCATAGGAGTGATTTCTGTGGACTACTCGAAAAACTACTGTGTGACCAAAGCAGGTTTCTGCATGACATCGAAACTCCCAGAGTTTAGGGGACATCACATAAAGTCTTCACTTCTTGCTGGAGAGTATGGCTTGTATCTAGAACACTGCCTGCATTCTTAGAGAGATAAGGAGGGTGTCTGGTCCTTCAGGAGAAGAGACTTTCCAGGAGGAGAAGCCCAGCACGTTACCAGAGTGAAAAAACACCCAGAAGAAGCTGGCTCCAAATGGGAGTGAAATCAGTAGTTGACTCTTACCAAGAGGATTCTCCTGGTCTACTTGAGTGGTGCTCTTAAAAATAATAGGGGAAGGAGAGGAGTTTTTAGAGCTGTCCAGCACACATCTTCTCTAGGTAAAGTAAGACTCCAAAAATCTTGTAAATGTGCCATTCTGCAAGATCACCAAGTCTCAAATCGAGCCAGTGGAATTAAAAATATGTATGGTCATGAGGTATCCTTGAAAGGATGCAACAGCCCTGACCCACCGAAGAGGCATGCTTTAACGTTGGGCTGTGCTCCCCACTGGGTAGGTGCTGAAATACCTAGAAGGTCTCACATGAGGGCTCTTTTGAGGAGATGTTTTTGTACTCCTTGCCTGGTATTTGCCACAGAAAATGATGGTGCACTTTGTTAAGAGTTATTAGCAGAGTGGTAGATTGGGTGGTAAAGCAGATAAAATTGTCCAAAAGAGTGGTATGGCCCTTTCCGCCATTGGATCAGACTTCACTCCCCAACCCAAGGAAAACTCTGCTCTTAGGGACAACAACCAACAGAGGTCACTGACAGCTGTCAGTGTCAAGAGCCAAGGGCTGGGCCACCCACTCCCAGGTGAAGCATTGAAGTGGGAGCCTTGGGCAGACCTCACTTGCAGCCTTGTGGCTGCCAAAGAGTTCCCTACTTGGCCCTGAGGTTTCCCTGACCTTTTGGGTTTCTCAGAGTGGGTGGCAACAGCCCTAGGTGTCAGACACCCTACTTCTACTCTCCTTCCCACCAGCTCATAGATGGGAGGTAACCTGAGGCTGGCCTCTAAGCCACGGGTGTGAACCCTGAGGCTCAATAGAAACCTGGCCAGCCTGAACTTCTTGGAGGGAACCACCACCCCCCTCAAGGGTGACACACTCAGACTGTTTCATACCTGGGTCTGCATGGTGCAGGTCTCCTATCCTCTGTCTCTGTGCCTTTTTGGGACCAAAAGTCAATGTTGCTTTTAGATCATTGAGGGGCAGACACCTTTGCCATAACATAACAAAACAAGTATTGACAAAGTCAAAAGGTGGACTGCCAACGATAGACCTATTGGTTTTTCTCATGCTTCATTTTCTTTTCTGTGACTTTCTTACATTAAAATTCAATTTCTTTAATTATATGGAATTTGCGAATACATGTCGTTGATTGTTATAGAATAATAGTGTCGGTTAGGTACAATACTCCCAGCACCTCGCTCCTTCCGCTAGGCATTGCCTCCTGCTTAGACTGTGTTATTAAAGGTGAGGCGAAGTTACCCTTAGTGAAACCTGTTTACTTTGGTGTGTTTTCTGTGTGGGAGCTTAGTCACAATGAGTTTCCGACTTTTATTTTAACCCTGTAACTTGGCAGCTAGATTTTAGATATCCTTATTGAATTTCAAAAATTGCAGTTATCACTGCACAGACCTCATTAAGAGCGAGAAGGGAAAGGCCAAATAATTGACATAAATTAGTGACATATTCCACATCGTGTGCCGTTCAATAATTAGATAGCTAGCTATACGTTTTTACAATAAGCAATCAGAAGAATTCATCTGAATTGGCTACACAACCTTCATTTAAAACGTATTGTTTGTTAGCAAGTGGCCGGGCATTTCCATTTAAATTCCATCTCAGGAGCCGATTCTATGAGAATGTATTACCATTTGTAACCACTAGGTGGGGATAACGGCGTTGTAGTGAATTCTAGGCAGACAGCGAAATGCACACTTAGTATAATTGAAATCATTTAATAGCTCAAAGTAAAGTCGTGAATTAGCAAAGCATTTAAATCTCTCTATTAATCAATGCAGCAAGACGACCAATGACTTAAACCATTCCAATATGCGGGCACTATACAGATCATGATTTCATAAAAGTTAACTGATGTGATTGGAGGTTTTTAGGTCCAGCACTTCATACTTGCCCCAGGCAAAATGTGATTTACATATGTTAACGATTTCTTTTCGCAATGAATGTGAAAGAATATGTAATTTCCTTCTTTTGCTTTCCTAATACTTGAAAGTTCGCTTTAAATGAGTCCTTTAAATAAGCAAATGCTAATCGTGTTTCTTTATTTATTTTAGGAGGGCTGCGTTTGGTGCTGAGAGAGTATGAATAACATGAAGTTGTCTCCAGGGGTGTTTCCTTATCGAGATGGTTCTGGTAAGTGTGAGAGTGTTCCTCAGACGGTGAAAACAGGTTCTTCTGAGAGAAGGGACACTGCACTGTTGACAGGGGATCCGCAAGAAAGTGAACAGCACCGGGCCCTCCCTAGTACATAGCACAGCAAAAAGCACGAACATTTAAGGTCAACTCAATAATTTCTGCAACCAGAACGCCCCTAATAATGTAAGCTATACAATTCGATTTATTACTGCACCTTAATGCCTAAGAGAACCAGGATAGGAAACTGTTTATCAGGACCTTAATTTAGAGGGTGCTCCGTTGCCACACAGCTCCTGTGCAGTTGCCGGGATCCTACCACAATTGGCATTCTGAAATGTACTTTATGGGTGGGGAATTTATTAAAATATCTACTTGTCCATGGGGCAGGTTGCTTCATAAATCTACTTGTCCTGAAACAAAATTCACTTGTCCCTTTGGTGCCATGTAGTGTAGCGACAAATTATGGCAGCAATCTCATTATATAGGAGCTCTGATATAGCCTCTCTGATTATGCCAGTGCTCATACCATAGTAGTGTTTGAATGTGCTATTAAAAACTGGATGCCAAAGGGTTTGTGCTGCAGGGGGTTGGGCCTACTTGTCCCAAGGACAAAATACACATGAAAACTTGTTGCCCTTGACCCCAAACAATATGTCCTGGGCGTCGGGCTATAGGAATTCCACATCCATGTGACGAATGTTTGCACGTTTGGTGAACTGATATGGAGAAGTTGCCCCGGTTCAATACTATGACGAGGACTAGATCATCTGTCAGATGAAACACACTCAGCAGGACCACTGCACTAACGGAGAGAGCTGCAGAGTAAAGAGAGCAGTTCTGAGAAATAAATCTAAACACTCCGAGCAGTGGTGAGGAGAGGGCTGGCTTGATGGTAAGACGGAGCTGCAGAATGGAAAGTTTTCTGGTGCAATGGAAAATATTACAAAGTTGTACATGGCCTCCCCGGGCCAAAACATAACCTCACACATGACATCACTCAGAGGCGTCACCCCACTTAAAATCCCCCCAAACCCCTAAAAAATAAAATGGTGATTTATTACCATTTTATTTTTCTTCCCCGTCCGAACAGCAGCATGTCACTCTGCAGGGAGGAGGGTGGGCTGGTATGGGCTCTGTTTAAAGTAGCCAGGTGCTTAGTAGGTGTGGGTGGTCAGAAGTATCAGTCGAAGAGCCAGGTCTTCAGTTTCTTGGGGAATGTTGTGAGCCTGCTGGCTTCTCTGACATCCTGGGGAAGGGCATTCCAGATCTTGTTGCTAGTTAGGAGAACGAGCGGCCTCCTGTCCTGCTTCTGCGAAAGCGGGGTGTGTGTGCGAGTGATAGCTGGGTTGATCGGAGGATCCAAGTTGGTTGGTGAAAGTGTAGTCGGTGGTTGAGGTAGGCGGGTCCCTTCTGATGTGGCGTTTTGTAGGCGAGGATGAGTATCTTAAACTGGCAGCATTTCTTGACGGGGAGCCAGTGGAGTTTCCAGAGGTGAGGCATGGTGTTGTGGGAGCGGCAGTGAAAGTTGAAAGCCAGTCTTGCTGTGGCGTTTTGGATAGTTTGGAGCTTATGTGGGACGTGGGTGGAGATTCTGTAGTAGAGGGTATTGCCGTAGTGGGTGAGTTATGGTTTTCATGGTGGGGCACAAGTTATGGTTCATCGTAGCAAACTCTACCTGGCCAGTTTCAGGTGTTTTTATTTTGTACTGTGGAACTATACCTGCACTTGGGGGGCGCTAGGTGGCGCACTGGTGGAATGGCCGCACTTTCGTGAGGCTCCCGCGAGCTGTCTTGCCGATCCGTAATTTATCCTCAAAAGATCGTTCAAATTGTTCGCAATCCGATGAGAAATGTTCCTGCTATGCACCGAGGGCCAGCGGTGTGAGGATCTAGCCGATTGGTGCCCGCTACATTAGACAACAAAAGCGGCAAGTGGTGACTGAAGCGATTGCACTGGAGCCGTGGAGCAGAGTGACGGCGTAGTGGAGTACGCTACCGTTGCTGCTCTCAGGTCTGAAGGAGTATACGGCGACACAAGTGCCACCTGCCAGATCGCGGGGTAAGAGACTACATGAGGCCGGCGGAGTGAAGGGCAGAGCGGAAAGTGTGGTGAGGCCTGCACTGATCGCGCTGACGGAGGGTGGCGGCTGGAACGCGGTGCGCTTTGACTGCCTGCATTGATATTGAAGTTGCACACTGGAGAGAGAGAGACGCACCTGAGAGCGGAGCCCGGAGTCCAACGCATGAAGTGGGCTGTGGATGGTACGGAAAGGAGCCCCTGAGAGAGTGAATAAGGGCCGGTGAAGCGGAGAGAGGCCCATGATTATACTAAGGTTTGCGCTATCGGCAGGACCCTTGCAGCTGGGACCACTGGGGCGCTGACGGTGGTCGGAAGAATGTCCACTGGTGCTTGACGGTGAGGGTGGCATATCGCTAAGAGGCGGATCTTTCGGCTGTGGAAGGAGAGCGAGAGCGGAGGACATACTGCCTGGCACCCATCTGGCGAACATCATTGGGATTGAGACTGTTCCAGGGGACGCGGGCTGAAGGCGCAGGACTGACCTAGGGCTGAAAGTGTCTGCAAGCCAATACTTGGATATCCCTCAGAGCATCTAGTGAAGGGGGGAACCGGGAACTAACTGTTTTGGATACCAGTGGCTGGAATCCCCCCGCTGCGGGTAGAGAAGCGATCACAGAGAACCAAAGTGCGGAGGGGGTGAGAACCCGCGCTCTGGCTGCCTAAAGGCTGACGTTCACGGCGCCCGCCCTTACTAGCGCGAGTGTTTCTATTCCCGTTGTGAAAAGGTCGGCTGGCATACTCGGCGCCCGGATGGGGAAGACGGACGCCCGCCAGTCGCGGCTCACTTTTGATGCCAAGAAATCGACGAAGCCACTTCAAGTGGAACTAGATGGAGGGACGGAGTCGGCGCCAGTGTCCACGTCATCGGAGCCTGTGCCCGGAGAGGCTCTGAATGCGCTTTTGCAGGAAATGCGGCAGGGGTTCATGGACATTGGGGGCAAAATGGACTCCATGGCGGTACGTATGGATGCCATAGCCCACACCCTGGAAGGTCACGAGGTGCATCTGATAGAGGCTGAGCAACGTATATCCACCATTGAAGACACAGCGGAACGTGTACAGCAGACAACAGCACAGTTAGACAAATTGCTTAAAGTCATCGCGGCCAAGAATGAGGATATAAGAAGCGCGTAGCCGCAGGAATAATATACGCGTCCTAGGTATTCCGGAGAGCACCAACACGGGAAGAATGGAGGAGTATATCGAGACCCTTCTGAGGGCTGTGGTAGGCGCGGAATTACTCTCTCCCCACTTCATACTTGAACGAGCCCACCGCTCTTTGGGGCCGAGACCCCCTCCTGGAGGAACACCTAGACCCATAATCGCGTGCCTATTGAATTACAGAGATAGAGATGTTGCGCTGCGGATTGCCAGGGAACAAAATAACTTAACATATGAGGGAGTGCCCTTCACGATGTTCCCAGACTTCACCCTCCACGTGCAGGAAGAACGTCGCCAATTCCTGCCGGTGAAACAAAAACTGCGGCAAGCTGGGATAGACTATGCCCTCTTATATACGGCCCGTCTTCGTGTTACGCATCAGGGAAGACAAACATTCTACACCAGGCCGCAACAGGTGGAGGAGTTCCTGAAGAAATTACGACGGCAGCCGAAACCAGCGGAGCAGCATGAAGAGAGGGGACGGTCCCCTTCCCAGGCGGCGGAATGAAGAAGACGGTAGGATTAGGGGCTGGAAGGGCAGTGGCCCTGGAAGAGGTCGTGGGCCCGTGTCCATGTTCATCGAAGAATCAAGTAACGGACACCACGAAAATTGCACAAGGGTCATGATTTAAATGCAGACAATGGTCTATTGAACGATATTAATGACACATGTACACAGACAGCCACCTCGGACGCTGTCCAGGCACTCGAGAGACAGGAGGGCGTTGCTGGACAGCCTCGAGGTAGTCGTGAGTCACCTAAGGCGTTACCCCATCAGGGAACACCCTTCTTTGTTACATTTTGGTTGCTGCCTTTTGTCCCTATCTGTACTTGTTCTACACGGTGAATCACCGGTGGGGATTGTTCTTTGGATGGTACGGGCGGGACAAATGGGCAATGGGGGGGGAGGGAATGTATACTTCTGGCACGGTTGGGGTGCTTCAGTGGGAGGAGGAAGGGAAGGGGTGGGCTCTTCATGTTGTTACCGCAGAATGACAATGGGCAGGCATGTGCAGCAAAAGAGATTACTGAAGACATAATTGTTCTGGAGCAGAATATTCCCAAAACATGATTCGGCTGAGATTGTCGAGTGCTGAAGATACAGGGGGCTAAGGGCGCAATAAACGTGGTGACTTGGAATATTAGAGGGCTCGGAGATACTCGAAAACAAAGGAAAGTGATAGCGTACCTGGATAGGCACCAAATAAACGTGGTGATGTTGCAAGAAAATCAATACAAAGACAACTGTGAGTCTGAAACAATGAGTGACCTTAAAAATGCTACACCATGAATATTAGACAACAAAAGTGTTCATACCAAAATATCACACTGGATATATATACATGCATTAAAGATCTACAAATGCATCAAAGATTCCCATCACCCACTAGAAGTGGCTTGCTTCATCATTTGGGAAACCTTGTCAGAGAACCAGACACCACCAAGTGAACGTGGATCAGGGTTCAAAGTTTTGCCCAGATGCAACTATACAAATGTTGCTTCAATGGAAGAAACCACTCTGAAACATGGTATGGGGTGATGTGTGCAGTGCGAGTGAAATAAATGTGGTGCAATAAAATTGGAAAACAAGGCACAGAGAAAATTTATTAAAGTGCTGCCTTGATACCAAATTAAAACAGTGCTTGTAACAGTTTTACCAAATAACTGTGTTGGAACTGGTCTACATGTTTCAGCTTTGGGTAGATTATACCCCAGCTTTCGTCAGGACCATTATGAGCTACTGCATCTTATACGTGAAAAAACCAGGGAAATCATACAACCTGAACCTGTAATAGGTGTGGAAGAAATTACCTGTAAAGGTGGAGAACAAACACAATGAAAAAATAATACAACAAACGTGCAGCATTGTAGTTAATAGGTCACAAACGCATAAAGATGTTTGTTCAATTATGCAAAGTACATATTAGTATGAGCACCCCATAAAAATAGTAGAGATGCTAGTGTTTTAACACTTACCCGAACAAGTCTGGGTATGCGCCTCGCCTCACCTGGCAACTGCTCAGGCTTCAGGAGGCACCGCTCTGAGAAATAAATAAATGAAAGGTATGGTCCACAATTGAAGTGACAAAATACCTAAAAAAACTGAGAAAAACGCTTATCCCTTAGAACCAGAAGGGGAAACACTGAAAGTCCGCCCTCGAGAAGAAACCTATCTGAGAGTGATGTCAGATATTCAAAACGGTTGCTTTGTGGCAATACAACCTAATGTGGTGTTGTTAGACTATACTGTAAAAGGTGTCTACAGTAGGAGCAGTGATATGTGCAAAAAACAAATACCAAATTGCTTGCGTGTACAGTGTCATCTCTCATGTTCTTAAGTACATGCGAGATAAGAAGACCAACTAAATACTGTAGTCTTATAGAGTGTTAAAAGGACAGTCTAAGACAGTGGTGCTCGCTATACTCTAAGTGAGGTAATCTATCTCAGACCTCGTTTCTTGAGTAGGAGTGCCTGTGTCTGCCCTATGGTAAATAACCATTGACTGACATAAAAACGACTTGTATGTTCAAAGTAAAAGAGCATACAGTAGTTGAAACGTGTGGGCGCAGATCTTACCTCTCCGTCGGTACCTCAAACGGCTGCTGAGCCAGAAGGGGAGGTAATCGATCATGGTGGTGTCAGTCTTTATGCAACACGGAACCGTGATGTCTAATCGGCGTGGAGGAAAGGCGCCAGAAGATGACGTCATTACACGTAGACCGAGTATCATGGGAGTTGTAGTCATTTGTTCCCCAAACCCCCGGAAAAACCACCAAACAATATCATCATTGTTCGAAAAGATTGCGGGTATGTTAGAATGGTATTAAGTGACATAGCGAAACCGAATAATCCATTCTTATGTTACTCATGTTAACCCAAAAAGGGGGGCTGCACATTAATGACGTAAGACGTCCTCAAGTATAACCCAGATTATCATGGGACATGTAGTCTTTGATAACAAGTGTGCGCACAAGCCTATTCGATCGTGTAATGATCGTATGTAGAGAAAATGCAGGTATATCAAACAAATATCTAATAACATGATGTAAAATGGTTATTTAGTATATTGTTTGTTACATTATAACCCAAAGAAAAAATAGCGATCAGAATTTGGAGGCAAACAAACAAAAACCACCTGTCAGATGTGTGCATCACCTGAAACCAGTGAGTAGTGATGCTACTACTAAATCCATGTCCACAGTGGACAAACATTCACTGAATGGACATCGCTATAACAGTCTAAACAGCGGTTATGAGCTCTCAGAGGGAAATTATCATATCTTAGTGATCTGAGATGGCATCAGAAGTGAAATAAGCTAGAGTGGTGCCAGTAGCAATTAAAGAGAAATTCAGTAGGAATCCTCAAAACGTAAAATAACTCAAGTCATCGTATAAGATGCAGTAGCTCATAATGGTCCTGACGAAAGCTGGGGTATAATCTACCCAAAGCTGAAACATGTAGACCAGTTCCAACACATTTATTTGGTAAAACTGTTACAAGCACTGTTTTAATTTGGTATCAAGGCAGCACTTTAATAAATTTTCTCTGTGCCTTGTTTTCCAATTTTATTGCACCACATTTATTTCACTCGCACTGCACACATCACCCCATACCATGTTTCAGAGTGGTTTCTTCCATTGAAGCAACATTTGTATAGTTGCATCCGGGCAAAACTTTGAACCCTTATCCACGTTCACTTGGTGGTGTCTGGTTCTCTGACAAGTCCCAGGTTTCCCAAATGATGAAGTGAGCCACTTCTAGTGGGTGATGAGAATCTTTGATGCATTTGTAGATCTTTAATGCATGTATATATATCCAGTGTGATATTTTGGTCTGAACACTTTTGTTGTCTAATATTCATGGTGTAGCATTTTTAAGGTCACTCATTGTTTCAGACTCACAGTTGTCTTTGTATTGATATGTAGGATTGGGATTTTCTACTGTTTGAGTCTTTAAACTTATGTCCCCTAGACCCCCACTCTATTTTTGAGATATTTTTCTATTGTTACTTGAGCAGCCTTTTGGCTGCGGGTCTCTTTTTAAGGGTTCTGTTTTACACAGATTTCCAGACCCTGCATACCGCTCTTTTGAAATACGCTTGTCCTTGAGCCATGGCGGAACTTACTGGTTTGTCCTTCGATGAAGATATGCTACAGTCCATCTTGAGTACTAATCCTAGTATTTTAGATAGTGTATCGACAGTTGCTAGCAATACACAAGATGACTGGCAGATCCTACTCAATTTGAAAAAAGCACATTCTCGCACTTTCATACACGGTGGAATAATGACGGAATAGTTAAGGAACAACTGTGCACCAATGGGCTTAATAGTAACGAATGCCCCCCGGTTGTTCCTCACTGACAAAACTTTCCTAAAAGATTGGTCACTCATCGCGTGGCGGTGCACCCGCGATTGGTTAATTCTAATTATTAGCACCGCCAAAAAAGCAGCGGACACCATATTGGTGGAGATACAGACACTAGAAGGCCAAATTAAGGCATCAATTACGAGTGCCTTATACAAAAGGAATTTGGAGGAAACAAACAAATCCAATAAAGACCATAAGGATACCATTCTGTTAACCAAAATTGATAAATTCAAAAAAGATTTAGCCCGCTTTTCTTTTGAGAAAGTTTACCCTTATAGTAATGAGAATTACAGCCCTCCAGAATTTAACAAGAAAGGGAGAAAATATGGGTCTAATTATTCATCATCAGGATCAGACACTTACTCAACAGATTCTGATGGGTCTAATACATCAGTACCCTCCAATAGGACTTTCTTTCCACGTTCCAGTCCTAATCGAAGGCGAGGCACACAGAATCAATATGAACAGCAGAATCCATGGTGGCCCCCCTCTCCATGGGGTTATCAACCAATGCCTTTTGCACAATCTATGCCTCCCTTCCCGTGCCAACCACCATTTTTTGGCCAGCCTTTTTTAGGACAGGGCCGAGGACGAACCAGGGGCAGAAGAAGAGGAGAGACACAACAACATGTACACTGGCAATCAGATCAACCCCAACAGAACACCCGCAGCAGGAAGAATACACCACAAGCAGGGCAGAGTACAGATACAACAATTTAGTTGTGAATTTAAGTCAGAGGACACTCACTACAGCAGAACTGAATGTCCTTAACAGAGGTTTAGGCTTTGTGCCTACCAATATGGGTGATCCCTTCCAGCTAAGACAAGAGATTGAGAAGTTTTTTAGAAAAATTTGTCTACATTTTTTCTTTAAGAACAAAGACGCGATTACTAAAGATACGTCTGATCTTCTACATTTTTCCAACACGGGTTTAAAACCACCCTCTAAATTCAATCCTCCTGTTCATCTCACACCAGACCAGGTGAAAGTTTTTGAGCAAGCAGTCATACACGACATCACTCTACTTGACTCCAAGAAGGACCGAGTCTATCGAAACCTACCCAACATTGAGAAACAGGCTTTGCAAACTCTCCAGAATGATGAGAGTATTACTATCAAGCCCGCCGATAAAGGCGGTGCTATAGTCATTCTTGATACCACTACTTATCGAGACGAGTGCCTTAGACAACTCAATGATAGTAAATCATATCGGGTCCTTACAGAGGATCCCACCACAAGACTATCTATTGAGATTCATGATCTTGTCAGTGAAGCAAGAGAATCAGGCTGGATCACTTTACAAGAATCCGAGTTCCTTATCACCAAATTTCCAATTATGCCGTATTTCTACATACTGCCTAAAATACATAAAACAACAAGACCACCACCGGGACGTCCCATCATATCTGGTATAGGATAACTTTTGGAACCTTTATCAACTTTTGTTGATTTTTTTCTTAGACCCATGGTCAGAGAAATGCCAACCTTTTTACAAGACACCAAGGACGTCTTACGACTATTGGCACATTGATTTCAACATCGAGGCTGACCTGTTGGTAAGTTTCGATGTAGAATCACTATATACTTGTATTCCCCAAGAAGAGACCCTTGAAGTCATCAGGGGTCTCCTGGACAACAGAGACAGTGACACCATAACACCCACACATTTTATCATGGAATGTGCCAGACTGGCGATGACGGAGAACTTCTTCAGGTTTGAAGAAACCATCTTCCTCCAAGTCTCCGGTACATCAATGGGGAGTATCTTCGCACCCAGTCTGGCCAACCTCTACGTTCACTGTTTCGAACAGGATATTGTGCTGACTGACCAAAATCCCTTCCACGGGCAGATAGCCTGTTGGAAGAGATATATAGATGATATCTTGGTAGTTTGGCACGGGACTGTGGCCACCCTACTGGATTTTCATTCCTGGCTGAATTCTCAAAACAACTTTTTGAATTTCACAGTCACGCATGATAAAACTAGACTTCCTTTTCTGGACATCACCATCTACCCCACATTGGGCATTTTAGGAAGCGAACTGTACAAAAAACCTCAGACGAAGAATTCCCTCCTGAGTTTTCACAGTCACCATCCCAAATCTCTCCGACAGAATCTACCAGTAGGACAGTTCCTGCGCATTCGCAGCAACTGCTCCACGAAAGATAGTTTTCTATTTCATGCTGATGAACTCTCTAAACAACTCAAGGCCAGACAATATTCAACTCACTTGGTGAAACAAGCCTATAAACGTGCGTCTAACAACAACAGGGAGGCTCTCCTCGAACCTTCAGGTCCTAAGGAACCTTTGACTAGGATGACGCTAGTTACTACTTTTAGTACATTATCTAATGATGTACAAAAGTCAGTACGTAAACATTGGCACATCCTCAACGTCGGAAACGATAAGATTCCACTCCCTTGGTTTTCTTTCAAACGTGGGGCTAGTTTGCGTGACAACCTTGTCCACACAAGACCTAAAACCAAACCAGCTTTAGGAGCACCAGCACTTTGGGACCTGCCACCAGTACAGGGCCACTATCCATGTGGCTCCTGTTCTGTTTGCTCTCAGACACAGCAAATCAAATCGGTTGATTTAGGGTTGGCTAAACCCTGGATCTTACGCAAACATACGAATTGCAATTCTGAAAAAGTGATTTACCAGATAACATGCCCTTGTTCACTTCGATACATTGGTATGACAACACGCAAGATCAAAATCCGTATCAGTGAACACAAGAGCACCATAAGACGCAATAAACAAGCCACCAGATTGACCAGTCACTTTCTTGCTCTGAATCACAAACCCGAGGATTTGAGATGGCTCATTCTGGAACAACCTTTCATTCCATCACATATTAGTGACATAAAGCAATTCCTATTCCTCAGAGAGCAGAAATGGGTGTTCAAACTTAAAAGCGATGTCCTGGGATTAAATGATCAAATACCATGGACTTCGCTGTGATGAACTATCAGTAAGGAGTACTTTCTTGGTGGCGATCTACTAGTTGCTCTATAATTCCCCAGTTTCATGACTTGAGTTATTTTACGTTTTGAGGATTCCTACTGAATTTCTCTTTAATTGCTACTGGCACCACTCTAGCTTATTTCACTTCTGATGCCATCTCAGATCACTAAGATATGATAATTTCCCTCTGAGAGCTCATAACCGCTGTTTAGACTGTTATAGCGATATCCATTCAGTGAATGTTTGTCCACTGTGGACATGGATTTAGTAGTAGCATCACTACTCACTGGTTTCAGGTGATGCACACATCTGACAGGTGGTTTTTGTTTGTTTGCCTCCAAATTCTGATCGCTATTTTTTCTTTGGGTTATAATGTAACAAACAATATACTAAATAACCATTTTACATCATGTTATTAGATATTTGTTTGATATACCTGCATCTCTACATACGATCATTACACGATCGAATAGGCTTGTGCGCACACTTGTTATCAAAGACTGCATGTCCCATGATAATCTGGGTTATACTTGAGGACGTCTTACGTCATTAATGTGCGGCCCCCCTTTTTGGGTTAACATGAGTAACATAAGAATGGATTATTCGGTTTCGCTATGTCACTTAATGCCATTCTAACATACCCGCAATCTTTTCGAACAATGATGATATTGTTTGGTGGTTTTTCTGGGGGTTTGGGGAACAAATGACTACAACTCCCATGATACTCGGTCTACGTGTAATGACGTCATCTTCTGGCGCCTTTCCTCCACGCCGATTAGACATCACGGTTCCGTGTTGCATAAAGACTGACACCACCATGATCGATTACCTCCCCTTCTGGCTCAGCAGCCGTTTGAGGTACCGACGGAGAGGTAAGATCTGCGCCCACACGTTTCAACTACTGTATGCTCTTTTACTTTGAACATACAAGTCGTTTTTATGTCAGTCAATGGTTATTTACCATAGGGCAGACACAGGCACTCCTACTCAAGAAACGAGGTCTGAGATAGATTACCTCACTTAGAGTATAGCGAGCACCACTGTCTTAGACTGTCCTTTTAACACTCTATAAGACTACAGTATTTAGTTGGTCTTCTTATCTCGCATGTACTTAAGAACATGAGAGATGACACTGTACACGCGAGCAATTTGGTATTTGCTTTTAGCACATATCACTGCTCCTACTGTAGACACCTTTTACAGTATAGTCTAACAACACCACATTAGGTTGTATTGCCACAAAGCAACCGTTTTGAATATCTGACATCACTCTCAGATAGGTTTCTTCTCGAGGGCGGACTTTCAGTGTTTCCCCTTCTGGTTCTAAGGGATAAGTGTTTTTCTCAGTTTTTTTAGGTATTTTGTCACTTCAATTGTGGACCATATCTTTCATTTATTTATTTCTCAGAGCGGTGCCTCCTGAAGCCTGAGCAGTTGCCA
The DNA here is from genome assembly GCF_964204655.1 of Triturus cristatus. Taxonomy (NCBI): domain Eukaryota; kingdom Metazoa; phylum Chordata; class Amphibia; order Caudata; family Salamandridae; genus Triturus; species Triturus cristatus. The sequence goes on from NC_140583.1 coordinate 679,707,596, forward strand.
GGTGAGGCGAGGCGCATACCCAGACTTGTTCGGGTAAGTGTTAAAACACTAGCATCTCTACTATTTTGATGGGGTGCTCATACTAATATGTACTTTGCATAATTGAACAAACATCTTTATGCGTTTGTGACCTATTAACTACAATGCTGCACGTTTGTTGTATTATTTTTTCATTGTGTTTGTTCTCCACCTTTACAGGTAATTTCTTCCACACCTATTACAGGTTCAGGTTGTATGATTTCCCTGGTTTTTTCACGTATAAGATGCAGTAGCTCATAATGGTCCTGACGAAAGCTGGGGTATAATCTACCCAAAGCTGAAACATGTAGACCAGTTCCAACACAGTTATTTGGTAAAACTGTTACAAGCACTGTTTTAATTTGGTATCAAGGCAGCACTTTAATAAATTTTCTCTGTGCCTTGTTTTCCAATTTTATTGCACCACATTTATTTCACTCACACTGCACACATCACCCCATACCATGTTTCAGAGTGGTTTCTTCCATTGAAGCAACATTTGTATAGTTGCATCCGGGCAAAACTTTGAACCCTGATCCACGTTCACTTGGTGGTGTCTGGTTCTCTGACAAGTCCCAGGTTTCCCAAATGATGAAGCAAGCCACTTCTAGTGGGTGATGGGAATCTTTGATGCATTTGTAGATCTTTTTAATGCATGTATATATATCCAGTGTGATATTTTGGTATGAACACTTTTGTTGTCTAATATTCATGGTGTAGCATTTTTACGGTCACTCATTGTTTCAGACTCACAGTTGTCTTTGTATTGATATGTAGGATTGGGATTTTCTACTGTTTGAGTCTTTAAACTTATGTCCCCTAGACCCCCACTCTATTTTTGAGATATTTTTCTATTGTTGTTTGATGTTGCAAGAAACACACGTAGACCCTAGGCTTGGAAGCCGATTTGCGAGCAAATGGGCAGGACGTAGACTGTTCTCGTCCTACTCATCGTATGCTCGAGGAGTAGCGATACTGTTAAAAAAACAGGTTCGCTTTGAACAGATAGGAATAGCAACGGACTCGCAAGGTCGATACATCATTGTATGGGGGAGGCTGGGAAAAGACTCTATTACATTCGTAAACTGTTATGGCCCCAACTCGGATAGCCCATCATTCTTCATTGACCTATGGAGTAGGATATTGACCATAGGCTCCAGTCCACACACATTATATGGGGGGGGGATTTTAATGCAGTCCTTCAACCTTCTCTGGACAGATCGCATCCAGCACCGCATCATTATAATAAGGCGCAAGAGGCATTGCAAGGTATTATGGAGGAAGGCGGACTAATAGATAGTTGGAGGCATCTACAGCCACAAGGGAGGGAAGGAACCCATTACACCTCATACAAAGGGACTTGGGCAAGGATAGATTACTGTCTGATATCAAGAGGACTAGGGACAGCTGTACGCAGTGCGGCACACCTGGCTAGAACCTTCTCTGATCATTGTCCGGTGAAGGTGGAGCTGTCCATGCCAGGCCATGACATGCCAAGGCCGAGCTGGCGTCTACAGCCCACGGCCTTACTGGATGCGGTCTTTCAGGCCGAACTGGGGGAAGAAATTCATGATTTCTTTCGGAGGAACAAAGGGTCGGTCGATAATGTGGAAATGAAATGGGAAGCTTTCAAGGTGACCATAAGAGGAATTTGTCTCTCCAAAAGTTTTGGAGTACTGCGAGACTTGCAGCGAACACTGTAAAGGCTTGAGCACGAGCTGAGGGACCTAGAAAGACAGATGGAGGGTGAAGAGGCGGGACACTTGCGCAACACACTCCGTACAAAACTCACGGAATATGAGGAGGCGGCACAACGAGAAGCAAAACACAAAGGGCGCTACTGGGTAGCTCGTAAATATGGAGAGGGGGAAAGGCCAGGGTGGGCACTGGCGGCGATAACCCGATGTCCAAGATTTATCTTGCATATATTGGAAATACAGGTCCCAGGAGAACAGCCAAAACGAGACTCCTTAGATATTCTAAAGTCTTTCTGTAATCATTACAAGGATCTATATACATCCCGGAGACAGGGACCGCTAGACTTAGACGAGTTTTTGGGAGACGTAGCACTAGGGTGGCTCAGTGACACACAGCGGGAGTTTTTGTGTCACCCGTTCGAATTGGACGAGATAAAGGAAGCAATAATGCAGCAAAAAAATGGAAAGGCACCAGGGTCGGATGGGCTGCCGGCTGAATTTTATAAAAGCTACATAGAGATCATGGCACCAGTGTTAAGAGGTCTATGAAGAATCTCTGGAGGTGGGGGTGTTGCCTCGGTCAATGAGAGTGGCTGTAGTTACTTCCTTGCTGAAACCAGGGAAACCCCCAGAGCAGTGCGACTCAAATAGACCACTGTCGCTGATGAATTGCGACACTAAGATATTGGCCAAAGTCTTGGCGAATCGGCTGTCCCTGCTTATGGATAAATTGATACTCCCGGACCAGTCCGGATTTGTGCCGGGTAGAGCGACATCTCATAATTTGCGGACCCTGTTCTCACTGATACAGACAGTGGCCCCCGGAGTTCCCACTAGTCGCGGTGTTCCTGGATGCCACAAAGGCGTTTGACTCTGTGGAGTGGTCTTACCTATTTGGAATATTGCGGAGGATGGGCTTCCCAAATCTGTATTTATCCTGGCTTCAGTTACTTTACTGCTGGCCCTCGGCCAGGATATTGATTAATGGACACTTGTCTCAACAGCTCCCAATATCTAGGGGGACCCGTCAGGGATGCCGGCTGTCCCCGCTACTATTCGCCATTGCGGTGGAGCCGTTGGCCTCTAGGCTGCAGGCAGGTGCACTGAGATAAAGCATTCCGTTGTTGTCTTCGACAGCTCTTGATCTCCTTATATGCGGATGACATCACACTCTATATACGGGATCCCCAGGATAACGTAAATCCTTTATTGCGAGAATTCATACGCTTCGGTCTGCTGTCTGGAGTAGATATTAATTGGGGGAAATCTCAGGTGTTTCCACTTACGGAGGCGGTCACTCAGTTCCCCCTTGAATTCCCGTTGGAGTGGTGTCATGCTGAACTAAAGTACTTAGGGGTTTGGATAACCAGTGATAGGGAGGAGACTATAAGGGCGACATATGGTACTGCTATGGACCGCTTAAGCACCAGTGTGACGCGATGGATCTCCTTGCCCCTCTCGTTAGCGGGGCGGGCGTCTATCATAAAAATGATAATACTCCCACAGTTCCTTTATTTATTTCTTAACATACCCTACTACCCAGGAAAACCCTTTTTTCAACTATTGCGCTCTGAACTCACTAGGCTACTCTGGGGGGGGAAGCAGGCGCATTTGCGATGGACTGTACTGACTAGGCCATATGACCAAGGAGGGCTCAATATCCCAGACTTTGAGGTGTATTTTCTGAGCACCCAGGCACACTACGCTTATTATTGGGTGTATCCCCCCGATATATGCCGCAGGTTGCAGTGAAAGACTGGCTCGCAGAACCCATACCGCTCAATGGTCTCATACATGGGGCAGTGCGCTCCTGAGGGGAGCAGGCCACAACAATAACGGGCACGGTAGACGCGTGGCGTCAGATAGTGAAGCACTTGAATGCTCCCTTTCTTTTTTCCTCTAGGCTACCCCTCACCTATCATCCTAGCCTCTCTCTCTTACAGGAGAAGGGATTCCGTGATCTCTGTAGAAGAGCCCAGGTTAACACATGGGGGGATCTTTTTCATGCAGGGCAACTGCGCTCACTAGATCAGTTCATGCAGGGAGTGCAGCCCACACCACTGGATGTGTTCCTTTATGTGCGATTGTGACAGGGAATGCGGGCGCTTCTCCTGGACTTTCCACGGGAGCCAGCATGCCTCGGGCCTCTACACCAGATGTTGGGGTCCAGGGATGGACAACACCTAGTATCTAGACTCTACCACGCAATACATGAACATGGGGAGCAAATTGTTGGCTCGGTTAGACAGCATTGGGGGGAGGACGTGGGGCAGGACATCACAGATGAGCAGTGGAGCTACTGCTGTCTCCAAACAGCGTGGATCTCATCCAGCTGCCGGTTGAGAGTGATACATTACAAATACCTGCATAGACTGTATTACACACCAGTGAAAAAGTTCAGATTTCAGTTGGCAGACAACGACTGCTGTACCAGGTGTGGACAGCCGGGGGCGGGATTCTTACACCTAGCCTGGGACTGCACGACAGTACAGGAATTTTGGGAACAGGTGTTTACAGCACTGGAGACAATGGTGGATATCGGCATAACCAGAGACCCACTGCTTGCACTATTAGGCTATACAAAACAGTTGCCTGCCGAATGCAAGAAATTTGTGGCGTTGTCCCTCCTGCTGGCAAAACGCAGGGTGGCATGTCGATGGGGACGAGTACCGAAATTTAAGGAATGGGTGGCAGACCTGGTGTACTGTCAAGAGCAATCTACCACGTACGCTGAACTATTGCCTTCTGCCTCTAAGCCCAAAGACATTTGGGGACCATTGCAAGGATATCTACTGGCTCAGGATTCTACGAACACACCTACCACATAAGTGGCATTACCTTCAAGAGAGTTGAGTGGGGTATTACTTTGGTTTTTTGTGTGTGGGCGATAATAGGACCGCTGTGTATATATGATCGATAGTCTGATGTAAACACTAATGTTACTGTTGACTGCGCACCTTAAGATGATTGGACATGATAATAGATGATGTATGCAGAAAAGGGTAATTGCACATACAAGCATGATTCTGATTGCCATGCCGATATAACACTGCTATGTTATACTTTGCTTAAAATTTATAAATAAAGTTTTTTTTAAAAACGATACCTGCACTTTTCCTGTCCTTTTTATATGCAATTTCATAGTTTTTTTTTTAACATACTATGCGGTGTTATATGCAGAAGAAGCCCTTACTTCCCCTTCACGTTTTTCAGGGAATTTTAGTTTTTTTTCTTTATATACTATATCCATCTTCTATGAAAACTTCCCTGCTGCACATCCATTTTCCCATTTGTCATATGTTGCTAGCTTTATAAGCAAATGTAAAAAATCCCCCTTCCTGAAGTAAGAGATAAGAGAATGTTCTGAGGACATGTACATTTGAAAATGCCTACTTATCACAGTTTGCCACATGTAAATATGCTTTACGAGTCAGGCTCATAGAGCCCATAACACTCTAACTGAAAATTCTAGGGCGTTTGTGCATCATATGCAGTATGGGAAAACTAGACACTTTATATGGTGGAGCAATTTTGTACAAGCTTGAAACTATGCTGAAATTAAAAGTTAAACTGTGTAGTGCTTTTGTACACTCTTGACACAACGTGAGATGCAAACAGGTCAGAGTATAACTTTTACTGCCATGCTAGGCACTACACAGGAGACCCAGAAGCATTTAGCCAGAATGGATCCCCAGGCAAGAGCTAAATTGTTTTGAATTTTATCTAGGAAGTGGTGACACAGAATGCTACCACTGAGCCAGTACCCCACCGTTCCTTTCCTGACTTTTCTGGCAAAACGACTCTAGGTACTCAATGGAACTAGGTGCACAGTGGTACCCTGATGGTTGTCAAGGACTCACAGACTGTCAAGCCCAGGAAAACTTTCTGTGTCCAGACAGTTTCAGCTCCATGAGATACCTACTGCAGCTGGATAGATTGCAGTGCTTAATTTGTGCCGGTGCTTTCCGGTGCTTAGCACCGGCACTTATTTATCAGGGCCGGGTCTAGACCCGATTGCCACTGCCAACTCACATCCGCACTCGTCTCTCACTCTGTCTCACTCCACTTATAAATCCATGCCTATTCATTTTGTGTTGCCGGTGGGGGGTGCTCTGATTGGGCTGGATTTGGTCATATGTGCCTGCGACAGGCGGGCGGCAGCGTGAGTGCATAACCTTTTTTAAATTCCATGCCGCCAGCCCGCCTTATCATCAGGAAGCACACAGGCACCGGCAACGGCAGTCCGCCACTATTATTAGAAGCAGGATCGTGTTGGAAATTGTGCAGCACCAGGTCTCGGGTAGGTATCACTCGGAGCTCTAAGAAGTGTGTTTATTTTGTTTCCATTCAATGACATTGCAAGGAGGGGAAAGGTTAAGTTACGATACTCCGCGATCAGTGTAAAATTTTTAATCCGATAATAAAAAGAAGTGGGCACTTGGACAGGTGAGCACTCGGGGCTCTGCCAACCAGTGGTCGAAGTGGGCGGGATCGGCAGGGCACAGAGTGCCCCTACTTCTTTAATTCCAAGCATTCCGTTCCCCTACTTTTTTATTTTGAAAATGTGTCCCAGGACGCAAGAAACCGCCATCACCTATAAATAAAACTTGCTGTTCATGACGGGCGGGGCGGCAGAGAAGTAGCAGGACTCTCTTTTCCTTCTTGCCCAGAGAAGACAAAGACAAAGACAGTGTCCACTTCTGCTCTGCCGCTTCAGCTGCCCCCCCCCACTCTTTCCTTCTTCCCTTTCTGTCTTGCAGTTCTTCTCTTTAAAAAACTGTGACTTCAAGACGGGGTTCTCACTCTCTTTCCTCGCCTTTCTTTTATTTGCTCCCCTGTGAAATGGATCCAAAAAAAGAAAAACACTTTTGCAGGAAATGTCGTATATTTCTGACATTTTAATTCCAACATGCAGCATCTGTAATAACAGGTTAAAAATATGAAAAATAACTAAATAGAGTAAGACAGAGTGGTAGTAAACTGGCTAGATTGATTTTATTCACACCCAAACACATTAGCGCCACTTTTACAGAGTTCGTCAGTGAAGCGCTATTTTTGTTTTCTTGTCTTTGTTTTCCCTGGGCTTGTAACTAGTGCACCAATCCTGGAGGTACTGCAATGTGTGAATTGGAAAACAAAATGTGTACTGTGGCTCTGCGTCCAGGGATGTGGTCTTTTTACCATGCTGCTTACGTTTTGTAAGGATGTAAGCAATGGATATTGAAATGGGTCCATTCAGGGCCCTGTAGTCATGTCCTTAACATTTCAGGCAAAAGCACTCTCTGATTTCTGAATAGTGAGTGTAAAAGCGATAAGCTAACTATGTTGTTCCTGCTTGCATTTCACATGGTTTGCTAAATGTTGCATTTCCTATGCGTGTTTGTTTTTTCCAGGATCTTGTTACTTTTTTTTGTAGGCCGCTTATTTCTCTTGTCTAGTGCGTCATTTAAATTGAGCCGCATCCAGGTGTTTATAGCCGGCAACAATTGGGTTGTAGCTGAAGGCAATGCAATATTCTCTCATTGGGGCAGTCTGGTGTTCAGTGGGGGAGAGGACGTGGCCCTATGGCCAGAGCTGCTGAATTTGGAACTGGGGAACCAGGTTCAGCCTTAATAACCAGTCCACCAGACCACTCTCATGAGGGAGCACAATCCCATGCTAGACCTTAGAAGGCTCCGCAAGACCGTAGAAGCCCTGGTGTCTTAGCACCAGCAGGTGGGCCCTAGCATGACAAGTGTAGGTTAACCTTCAAGGTTTGTCCACCACAATCCATACTGAAGTTTACCTCCAGTCTTGCAGGCAGACCTATGAAGCAGCACACCCTAGCAGCAGTGACTCTGTCACTGAGGTCACAGGACCCTTGAGAAGGGCCAGCTCTAGGGCGGTGCAACCGGTGTGACCGCACTGGGTGCTGACTTTGGGTGGAGGCATTATGTTCACAAGTATATTATGGTTTTAAAAGTGTTTGCTGCCTCCTTCCTGGCCTCCAGCAATTTTTGGCAACAATAAAAATGCCATGATGACTTTGGTGATTAATGTTCTTCCTAGAGAGAGATCGGAATTTTTTCTAGTGGAAGTTTTGACTCATGGAAAGGTAGCTCATAGGTTTAATGTGCCTGCTGCAAAGAACATGTACCATGCAGATCACAAAGTGCACATAATCACAAAGTGCACATAATGTAAATAGGTCAGTGGGCTACTGCTTTTGTCAGAGAGATTATTTTGATACTTGCAGTTTATAAGTAAAAATCCGAACAGTGAGCTATTAACTGTCATTTAAGAGCCACATACAAACTGCAAGGTATAAATTAGAGGGTTATGATTTTTCCCCAGTCTTTGATTATCCTAATGTTGCAAAAAGTGTTCTTTTGGACAGAAATCCTTTCTGATTATTAAAGAGAACCCCCAACCATGGTATTACATTTTAAATTCTGAGTTTGTGTTTCTCCAGGCCAATCACTATTAAACTATACGGCCTACTAGTATGGTTGTCATGTGACTCCTACACCTTGTAGTCCTTAGTCTTATGTAACATTTTCTATACAGTGATTTACACACATATTGATTGTCTCTGTGTAATGTGTGTGATGTAAAGTGTTCTGACACCCTACAATGGTATGAGTGGCGCTGTAAATCAAATTAAATACATCTGAGAGACTGTTAAAGGGTAGTAGTGAGGGAATACATGGCAGAGGTGGTCATTGGGGGGCACTAACAAACATTAATGCACAGGGCGCCACCAGTGCTAAGGATGGCCCTGCCCTTGAGCCCAGTCTGCCTCACCTATAGGTACCTCAATTGGCCTTGTTTCAGCAGTAGTAGCTGCAACTCACCAGGGATTGGCAATGCAGGATTTGCACGCACACCAAACTAAGTTCACAAACTTCACAGTCTCTCTACTTCATTCACAAGCACTTTTAAGATGTTCTGCCTGCTGTGAGTCCACTGGAATTAATTATGCAGCAAAGGAGGACATAATTATGCAGCAGTGTTGACTACATTATGCATTAAAAAAAAGGCTGCAGCCTAATACAGTATATTTTCTGATAATTTATTATTTTGACATGTGTACACATGCTAACAGTCTCTCGAAAGATTTTGCCTTATTAGTACCAGTGTAACATACAAATGCAGCAGTGAGAAAGGTGATCAGTCAACCTTTGCAATAAGCCATCCACTCCGCAGCAAAACAAGTCACATTTTTTATTAACTTTTGATACGTTTGAGCTACAAACAATTTATTAGTTTAAATAGTCAGATCATGCAGGAGATCTTGCATTATGAGGCAAATATTGCAGAGCCATAAATATATAGAAAACATTTGCTAACTAGGATATTTTGCCATTCATGTTTGAACTGCTGTTGTGCAAAAAGGGAGAAGTGCTGATGACAGAAACTCCATGGCTCGGAGACAAATGGCTTGTGCTTCCACATTTTATCGTATTTGGGACAGTCTGGGATTAGAAGCATATCCCACTTTGCGGATTTATTGATATTTAATATCAATAACTCATTATAACAGTAAATAATCATGTGTATCCATTGGTTGATTAAACTGGGCAGTGAAATGCCAAACAGATATTAAAAATTGGGATGCTTGTGCATTCTGGCCACACCTCTGGCTCTGCCTACTGATCCAATCCTTGGGTTATTCCCGCCCTCTGATTCTTCACCCACAGTTCCCCTACTTTTTTTCCCCCACTTTGACCGCTTCTGCCAACAGATGACAATCGGTGCTTTAGGGATCAGGCCAGCACAGTGCTACAGGGATGGAAATTGCCCCCCTGCATGGCTCGGGAGACCCTGCACCGTGACCTGCCCCCGTTCTTCAGGTGGAGATTTTTGATTTTTGGCATTGGCGCAACAATCATGCGTGAATGCTCAGTGCTCAATGCGCCATGGGATGTGACTCAGAGGTGGACTCTGTGACCTGGAAGGAAACACCACATGAACCCTTCTTTACTGAATGTGACTACTTCAGCTCACGGAGCCGGGGGGTCCAGCATGGTCGCAGCCACAGATTATAGTAGCAGGAAAGGCCTTGTCATTTGTGCTCCCCGTGAAAGTGTGCTCCTGTTTTAAATTAGTCTGTCAGGGACAGACGTCAAAGGATGCTCCAAGGAGACGATCACATTGTCCGCATATATGCTCAGGGTGTGTAGGTCCCAGCCAAAGCGAATACCCGAGATCAGCGGGTTGTCCCTTAGACGTTGAGCCATTGGCTCCATGTACAGAGCAAAAAGTAGCGGGGAAAGGTTGCAACCCTGCCGGGTCCCTCTCTGTATGGGGAAGGCGGCGAACGTAGACCCGTTCACTTGGACAGTAGCCGTTGGATTGGTGTAGCCATGGAAAACCCACGCTATGAACCGTTCGTGGAGGCCGAAGTGTCTTAGCGTTGCTTCTAAGTGCTGTTGAATGCTTTCTCCCTGTCCATGGACAGAATCAGGCGTTCTGTATCGAAACATTGGGCCTAGTCGATAACATGCAAAATACGTTTGGTATTGTCGGCGCACTGACATCCCGATACAAAGCTGGCCTGATCTGGGTCGATCAGCCCAGGTAGCAGTGGTGACTGTCTCGCTGCCAGGACGCACGTAAACTCCTTAAAGTCAATATTCAACAAGATATATTGGCCTGTAAGAGGCACACTGTTTTGGATCTTTCCCGCTTTTGGGTATAAGTGATAGTTTTTAGAAACATTCATGCCTCGTCCCCCAACAAGAATGCTATTAGTGAACTAAGAGGCAAGACAGATGTTTGGGAAAACACTTAACATGGCATAGATTCTTCTTATAGATGGATCAACATCATAGCCTACTACATCAAATATAGGAGGTGCTTGTATCGTGCGCATCCTGAACTCAAGTATTTAAAAGTGCACTCATATGTGATATTAAAGACAAAAGAGGCTATGAAATAAAATATTTGCGTAGGATCCCACAATTTGAACAAGCAGGAAAGCCAGTGTTGATTCTAGGTTATCTAGTTTCACATTTTGAATTTCGGCCACTAGATGGGTTTCGCTATCTCTCTCTCTCCCATTTATATCAAAAGTCACGGTTTTGTCCTCTATTCTCGGCTCACACAGAGAACAACCAACACAGAGATAGCAGATCTGCCTCAGGCCACACAGACACAACTACCAAGGCAAAAATTCAATTATTTGGAGGGAGTCACAATCCAAACACCGTCCTGAAGCTATGCCCCTGACCATGGAGGGTAAAAATAGGATTGACTGGAGAACCAAACTAGGCAACAAACATCAGAATTCTTAAAATGCCACAACATGTACAGTTAACATAAGAATCACTAGAGAACCATGCAGGATAGCCATCATCAGAATCCTTAAAATTCCACAGAAGGTGGAAGGTAAGACCCTAACCGGGTTCATGATGAACTTTCTTACATATAGACTATCTGCAAGCCTAAATGAAGCGCACACGGGTGAGGTAAGGGAGCTGGGAAAGAGGGCCGCAATCATATTGATTATCAGAGTCATTGTGATGATATTCCCAAAATGGTCTCCATGACAGCGGTTGTTTTATACAGGAGGCGCACTATTATTCTGCCCAAACTTGAAGCAGGAAACCTAACTGAGGAGAAGGGACCTGAAGGAGAGGATGTGGTGCTACAGCCAGAGCTGCCGACCTTGGACTGGGGAACCAGGTTCGAGTCTCAGCATCGGCCCAATATGCGATGATTCTGGGCAAACCACTTAATCTCTCCCTGCCTCAAAAAGACAGAATGTGACCTGCAATGTTACTGGTGCACATGTAAAACCCCCCAATGCTTTCTGGGTGAGTTTCGCTATATAAAATTGTCAAAAACAGAAGAACCAGGCCTCGGTCAGGAAGAATGCAGACCGAGCCCTGTTGAGATCCTTCCTTGGCCGGATTCATCCCCAGGCACCCTGGGGCCTAGATGAGGAGAAGGAAACAAAACTCTTTGGTCAGAGTGGCATTAGGGGCAAGAGGAGCTCTTCGTAGCCTGAGAGGCAGTGCAGTGAAACAGTCTTCCTCACTATCAGTGGAGAGTGGACAGAGGAGACAGGACACACAGGGAACAATTTTTCTAGGAGATGAGTTGGCCTAACGGCTAGGGCGCTCCACCTCGAATCTGGGGAGCCGGGTTCGAGTCTCGGCAATGACGCTGAATATCCTGTGATTATGGGCAAAACCCTTAATCTCCCGTGCCTAACAAAAATATGAATGTGTGTCCTCAAGTAACGCAACTGGTGCTATGTAAAGCGCTCTGATACCCGATACCGGGTCAAGTTCGCGCTGTATAAAACTCCGTAAAAAATAAGAGAGCAGACCGCGGCAGATAATTTGGTATTTAACTCTGAGGAGAAATGATGCTCACGATGGAAAGGGCCACCACTCTACGATATGCCAAGGCCCAGGACTTACATGTCTCATTCTGGGGCATTCTGCTTGCAAGAGAAGAAATTACCCTGGCGTTTGTGATACACCTGTCTACACCAGTAAAGAAAATGGTAAAATTAGCTTTACATTTGCATTTACATTCTGCAGGGCATAAGTAACGCTACTAGATCACTAGAGTGTGTTATACATTTTGAAAACGTGATTTGTAAAATATGTTTTTAGTATTCTGAATTACCAAATTAAAAATTGTGTATCCCTTGGTTTACCCTGAATACGAAGACATCTATATTGTGCCGTAAAGTAATCCAGAAGCTGAGCCAATGTGGGGCAGATTTACAAGCCCCTTGCGCCACCTTCGCGTCACTTCTAACATTGGAAAAGTGACGCAAAAGTGGCGCAGGGGGCTTGTAAATCTGCCCCTGTATGTTTTTCCATTGAAATGTGCCGGCCAATGGGTCTTGCCATAGATTAGCATTTAGTCGATTTTCAATGCGGACACCAACATCTGGAATGTACACTGTAGTTGTGTTGAGTCTTTTATTTCATTTGTCTTCACTGTTGCTGATCCCGGACTCATCCCAGAGAGAATTGAGAATGTGGAATTGTTGTTTAATTTGTTTTGAATCAGTCGCTTCAGTCACCCATTCCCTGCTGGGTGTGCTTGGAAGCTTGCAATGAAGCGTAGCTTACTTTCACTGTATATGTTCTCTTCCTCTCATTGGCGGCTACTGGAAGTGACCAGTTGTAACTTGTGTTGGGCTTTGGATGCTGGAGTGGGCAAGCAGAATTAGCAGCAGATAACCTCTTCATTGCACTTCTACAGAAAGAACTTTTGTGATTATACAGAATTCTGACAGCCGGCACAACAGCTCCTAAAATTGGCAAATGGCAGTATAGATTGCAAAAATGTCGCTACCAAATAGATTATATCCCGGGAGCCAGGAACTTGATAGCCAAATGCTTATTTAAGTTGCCTTTAGCTTTTCAGGATGTGGAGCAGAGTGGACAAGGTGAGGTTGATGTCAGCTCTTCGTTTAACATCGCAATGTACAATATATATATATATATATATATATATATATATATATATATATATATATATATATATATATATATGCAAAAAAGAAGCAGAGAACTCTGGGTAGTTCTCAAGTTTAGGTGGAAAGCAGCTCCTGTATGGAGCACTCTCAACACCAGCGACACTCTAGATCTGCTCACCTCAAATGTCTGTTTTTCTATCAAAATCTTTAAGCATAGGATTAGCACAGTGCCATCCACGCCGAGATAGAAAAGGACAAAGTCTTTTGCCATTTGTACAGCAAAGTCTTTAAGCATAGGACTAGCACAGTGATGTCCTTGCCGAGCTGTAAAATGACAAAAGCCAATTACCACTCCAGACACAGTATTACAGCTTTGAGTTGGTAAAATACCAATCAAGCCAACCTGAAATGAGTAAAAGCAACCCCTGACACAGGGTTTCGCTCTAATTAGAGCTCTTCAGAGAGGTATAGCTTTGTCCAGACACAAGGGAGCACCCAGTATAAGTCAAAGAAATACCCTTTCAGGCATAGAGTGACGAATACATTATGCAAAAAAGAAGCAGAGAACTCTGGGTAGTTCTCAAGTTTAGGTGGAAAGCAGCTCCTGTATGGAGCACTCTCAACACCAGCGACACTCTAGATCTGCTCACCTCAAATGTCTGTTTTTCTATCAAAATCTTTAAGCATAGGATTAGCACAGTGCCATCCACGCCGAGATAGAAAAGGACAAAGTCTTTTGCCATTTGTACAGCAAAGTCTTTAAGCATAGGACTAGCACAGTGCTGTCCTTGCCGAGCTGTAAAATGACAAAAGCCAATTACCACTCCAGGCACAGTATTACAGCTTTGAGTTGGTAAAATACCAATCAAGCCAACCTGAAATGAGTAAAAGCAACCCCTGACACAGTGTTTCGCTATATATATATATATATTCACTGAAAAAACCATAGGTTTCACACATGTTATAGTTAGGTGGACATTTTACTCGTAAAAAACCAATGAAACTCCCCCGTTATAGTTAGTTCAGCTAACTATAACTCGCGCGCCCGCAATCCACTGCTGATGACATCACATATTACATCACTCATGACATGGTCAGTGACATCACTCATGACATCACTGATGACATCTCAAATGACATCACTGATGACATCACTGATAACATCATCCATTGAGTATCTGTTTCTTAACAATTTTAATATGTTTAATATATATAGGGAAAGGCCTGTTGAAGAATGAGTGGGTGTACAAGTGTGTAAATGGATGATTTTCTGTGGTGCATAACATGATTCTATAAGTGAGTCATTAAATGTATCTTACTGCAGACTAGTGACTAAACTGTGTAAATGTGTGTATGTGTCTCTATGTTGGTGTATAAGTGGCTGCATGGTTTTGAGAACAGCTATATGAGTGTCTATATGGGTAATTGATGTCTGAGTATCTGTATGGGTTTGTGAGTGTTTGTGTGGGTAGGGTGTGTGTCACTCTATGCATAGATGTGTGAGTGGGTGATTCTATGGGTGCATGGTTTTAAGAGTGCATCTGTGATGGACTGTATGGTTGAGTGAGTGTATGTATGGGTGTGTTAGGGATTGAATGTATATCTCAGTAGTACATTTGTGACTAACTACATATGTGAAAGGCAGTATATGTGCGTGTAAGAGTATATAAGTGAGTAAATATGAGAGTGTGTGATTGTGAAAGTGACTGTATGGATGAGTGTGTGCTTGTATCAATGATTCTATAAGAGTGTAAGAATGTGATACTATTTTTATGAGTAAGTGAACTTGAGTGTGTTTTACTGCATAGGTGAGAAAATGGGAGTGTGATTATTTGCATGACTGAGTAGGTGTGAGAGTAGCTCTATGGATACTTGTTAGTGTGTGAGTGTCTATATAAGTGTTTAAATGTATATGATAGTTTTGTACGGAGTGACTGTAAGTATGAGTGACTGTACAGGTGAGCGAGTGGAGGTATATGAAGACCTAAGAGTTAATAAGTGGGTATGTAATGATTGGTATTGCAGTATATATGGTTTTGAGAATGGAACTCTTAAATTTTTAGTTGGTGTATCAAAGGTTATTAGGGTGTGAGAAGATGTGGTAATTTTTTACATGGATGATGTCATCAGTGATGTCATCAGTGATGTCATTTGAGATGTCATCAGTGATGTCATGAGTGATGTCACTGACCATGTCATGAGTGATGTAATATGTGACGTCATCAGCAGTGGATTGCGGGCGCGCGAGTTATAGTTAGCTGAACTAACTATAATGGGGGAATTTCATTGGTTTTTTACGAGTAAAATGTCCAGCTAACTATAACATGTGTGAAACCTATGGTTTTTTCAGTGAATTTGTAATGTTTTTTAAATGCTATTTCCTAACTATAACGTGTGTGAAACCTATGGTTATTTCAGTGAATTTCCAAGGTTTTTTAAATGCTAATTCCTAACTATAACGTGTGTGAAACCTATGGTTTTTTCAGTGAATTTCAAAGGTTTTTTAAATGCTAATTTTAGAATTATTTAATATATTTTTTATATATTTCTTTTACAAAAATTTCCCTATGTATACATTTATAAATTATCTGTATCCTTTAATTTGGTGTGGCTCATTTTTTTTTTACTTTCAATTTGGATAAAGTTGAACAGCATAGTTAATATCTTCTATTAACTTATGTCCACTTTATTTCTTTCTTTTTTTTTCTATAAATTTTTAGGGTGCGCGCACAGAGCGCGCACCTAGTACGTTTACGTACGTTTTTCATGTACGCATGCGTACGTTATGTACGTATGCATACATACGTTTTAGTGCACGCTCGTAGCGCGCACCTAGTACGCATGCGTACATTTTTTGTGTACGCATGCGTACATTATATACGTACGCATACGTACGTTTTAGTACGCGCTCGCAGCGCGCACCCAGTATGCATGCGTACGTACGTTTGCGTGCGTCATACGTGCTCCGTGCGCTACACTCGGGCATACGCGCCGAGTACGCGCGCTGACGTTCGCGCATGCGCGCGTGCTGCGTATGCGCGTTACGTACGCGCATTATACTGATGCGCATGCGCACGTACGTGTTTGCGCATGCGTATTTGCACTGTGCGCGCTCTGAGCTTGCTCCGTGCACGCACCTCGGGTTATGTGATTAATAAAACAACACTTTTAATTGGTTTTCATTACTTTCAGTTTCAGATTGTTTCAACACCACACCCAATCCCCTCATGGCAAGTCATGTGATCAAGAAACATCACTTTTCATTGGTTCAAAGTACTTTCAGTTCCAGATTCTTCCAAAACTACACCCACTCCCCTCATTATTAGTTCTGATTCCCTTGGAGAAGGAGCTACTCTGTTTTTGTGAGACAATGGCAGAGCACCAGCCACCTTCTGAGAGTGAGCAGGACACTCTTGAGAGATAGAGGCAGAGGAAGCAGAAAGACTCCTTTATATGGCAGTTTTTCACTTTTCCTGAGGGACAAAACAAGGTGAATGCACCAAAGGTCACCTGCATACTTTGTCACCGCATCTTGTCACGTGGGAATGCTAATAAGAAGTACTCTTTTAGTATTCACACAATGATGAGGCACGTTGAGAAAATGCATCCTGTGACTTTTCGTCAAGCTTCTGGAGCAAACCCTCCACCTGCTCAGCCGACGACATCTGCAGTAGCTCAGCCAAGCACATCTTTGGCAGCTCAGCCGAGCACTTCTTCTGCTATGGTGCCTTCACCTTCTTACACACCTCTGGATATTCGTCCTTGTTTTGGGAGGATGAGTACACTTTGCATGGATTGTGCTACTCTTATTACTATGGGTGAGAGCAGTATTGATCTCATTCAGAGAAAATTTGAGGAGCACCCTTGCACTAGGCCATAGTTTTGTTATTTTTTTTTGTTTGTTTTTCTCTTCCTCTGTCCCTACATTAACTCAAGGGCTCTTTTTAGAGCCACCTAAAATCTAAACAGGCCCCCAGGCCTAGGGCAGGCACCTATGCCTCGTCACGAAGTTAAGAACCTGGGCGTATGGCTTGATGCTGACCTGTCTTTTGGACCCCAAATAAACCGAGTGGCGGGTGTCTGTTTCAGCGTTTTAAAAATCTTACGCAAGGTCCTGGCTCTCCTTCCTGTGTCCGCCCGAAGAACGCTGGTACATGCCCTCGTGACATCGCGCCTAGACTATGGCAACCTATTGTACTTGGGAGCCACCTGTAAGGCACTAAACCGCCTCCAGGTATTGCAGAATGCAGCAGCCCGCCTCATCCTTAAAACTCCTAAAAGATCGTATTCGAAAGCTGCCCTTCACACTCTCCACTGGTTGCCAGTTAGAAGCAGAGTGGAATTTAAAGCCCTCTGTACCTGCCATCGCATTCTTGCTCGGAAAGCGCCTACACCACTCCTGAACCTAGTCATCAAGCATGTACCTTCTCGCGCTCTGCGCTCTTCTCACGGAGGTCTACTTGTGGTCCCTAGGGTCAGAAAGGCTCGCATGGGTGGACGCTCTTTTCGCCATTTGGCAGCGAAGCGCTGGAACGCCCTGCCTCTTAATCTCCGCCTAGACCCCTCGGAATCCAGCTTCCGGAAGAACTTAAAAACACACCTTTTTTCAAGATAGTCGAGCCTACTCCTCACTGCTGCTCTGAGTCTTTCAGCTGTAGCGCGGGGACACGCTTCCTAGCGTAACCAAGCGCTTTATAAACCTCCCTAATAATAATAATAAACACAAAAACTTGTTTTTTTAATCTATTTGTCAATTTTTTTTTGGGGTGTGCGCACCCAATGACGTTTTTAAAAAAAAAAATCATTTTTTTCTACTTTAGTAAACCTTCAGGGACTCCCTGACAAAGAGAGGGGAGTGGCAAAGTAATTAAAAAAGAGATGGTGTACATTTCACAGCTGAAGGGAAGAGAGTCTTCCTATTAAACTTTAAACTCTGCATCAGTACTTACGTATAGGTACCCTAAACCTATCAAAAAAGATAATAGCTCATTTTAGTGCTGTGTTTGAATTGGCTGTATTTACAAGGAGAGGAAAAGACACACAGAGTGGCTTATCCTCTCCTTGTAAATATGGAGGAGCACCCTGCGCCACTAGTACGTCAAGAAAAGTGACGTAGTGGTGGCGCAGGTGGCTTGTAAATCTGCCCCAGAGATGTTAAGGAAGTTAAGGGTAAAACAGACAAACAGAGAGTGACAGATACAGAGACAGAAAGCAAACAACTGAGAAGAAGTAAGGCAGTTAAAAAGACTAAGACATATGGATAAAGAGAAAGAAACATGGATGAAAAATTAGTGATGCATGTAGTAAAGGTAGGGGAGTAGTAGAGATGGAGTGAGGGAGTTACAAAAGAGTAGTAAAGCAGGAAGAGAGAGTGAGAAGAGAAATGAGAAAAGCAGAGTAAGGAGAGGTGAAGAAAAGGAAGCATGAAACGAAAGCAGTGACACATACAGATATGTTAAACTTACCTCACCATCAAAGTAACTTATTTAGAAATAAATGGTTTTTTTTATTTGCAAGAAAACTGAATTACATTTTCTAAATTTTCTTTCTAGTTCTGAAAAAAGAAAAAAAGTATTAATATTCAACAATACATTTTATTAAACAGTACATGTTTTTTCATATTTAGCAAAGCAATTTTTTGCCCTTTTTTTGCTGTTTTCAGAATGTTTTGATTTTCACTGAAAATAGTGAAATCAATTGTATTCATCATTTAACAGCGGGCAAAAAAAAAAACAATCTGAAAGATTGTTTAAAAAAGCCCCAAAATGTATCCTCACTAAAACATACCTTAATAGAAATGTCAAAAATACCTTTTAAGTACATTAACAATTTTCAAGAAATAACATCTGTAAACCTTGTTGCAAAAGAACATTTTCCAAAATAATATCTGTCAAAGAAGTCCACAATTGTTTGTTTTACCTTTCCTTGAGGCCAAATGGTAAGTTTAAAATCCTTTTTGAGTAAAATATCCAATTTTAATCCTTTAAAATTTAAATAATGCTTTCTTCCGATGCTGATTTTAGTATTTAAAATTTGGGTTTCAGAAAAATTAAGTAACAATTGGGTAAATCATAAGGCAAACGTTGCTTGGAAATCAATTGAGAATCATTACACAGTGTCCATCCTTTTTCACATTTAAGATAAACTGTGTAATGACCAGAAGTTATAGAAGGACCGTCATGAAAAATTATTGCAACTGCCACAAAAGTTTTTCCAGATATAGATAATTGATTACCAACAAACTACTTTAGTAAAGTTTCCAATTTTGTTCCATCAGCTCTACAAAGTTGTACCATTAAAATTACATACTGTCCATATTTCCTTAAAAATAACGTTGATAACATTTCAGATTTACATTCAGAACATTCCATGTTGTGATTAGCATCTTTAACTAATTTACTAAAAGTCACTGTTTTACTCACTGGTAATGGTAAATATATGAACCTTTCAGAATCAACATTAGTACTGCTTGTGTTCATACAGTTATCACAACAATGTCTATTTTCTTTGGCAATTTGAAAGCACATTTAGTACTGTGGTGGAGTAAGTGATAATTACTGTGACAGCCTGACACATTTTTCTTATATTTTAGACAAGCAGAAAAGAGCACATGTCCTAACAGCTCCTTGAGACCATGACCATGTGTTACAAAAAACAAGCTGCCCCTTTCCTGCGAGTGCAAGGGTAATAGAGCAAGACCAACACAAATTAAATATCTGATAACAATTCCTGTGTGCACACTGTGTCATGGTGTGATTCTAGGCAGAAAACAGTATTACTGGGTGATACCAGTACACCTTAACTTATAGTGATGACATACTCCATAATATCTAACATGTTCAAGGCACTTAAATATCTTCCTTAACATAAAATGTAAAACACAACTTTTAAAGTGGTAGGAAAATGTACCATGCTATTTTCAAATGTGTTTGCATTTGCCTCTCATTTGTGAATAACTGATTTCTGCTGAATGCTAACCATCACACCTTAAGAAAACAAACCGCCCCTTTTCTGCAAGTGCAAGGCTAATAGAACAAGATCAACACAATTAAATCTCTGACAACAAATCCTGTGTGCAGACAGACTCATGATGTGATTCTAGGCACAAAACAGTATTCCTCAGTGATACCACTACACCTTAACTTACAGTGAAGACATACTCGATAATATCTTACAAGTTCAAGACAGTTAAATATCTCCTAAAACACAAAATGTAAAACTTTAAAACAAGAATGACAATTCTAATATTTATATCAAAAATCACCACATACATCCCCTCTCAAACTCATAACTCACCTTTAAAATTAGTTAGTTGAGAAAGAAATGTGGCACTCAAACAGCAGATTATCAGAGCCAGAATCTCAGAGCTGTACACCTCTCTCCTCTCACCACAACCAGTAAATGGCAATTTTTCCCTCTCTTTTTTCACACATATACATGTTAATGTAAAATCACAGTCCTTCCCACATTTTTTCAAATGGAATCACACATTTCTATTGGTTGCAACTTTCAACCCCTTTCCAAATCATCCCTTCCCCCAACATGACTTCTGCCTGCTACCATAGCAACAGGTCATGGAACACAGGTGTGAGCAGAGAGGTCAGAAGTTCAGCACACAATGTTTCTAATCCAAAGAGCAAGAGTGCTTGACTTTTCAAACCTAACAGCAAATCCAAAGTAATGTTCAGTGGGAACACATTTTTCTGTACCAATCCAAAACATGCTTTTAAAAATGTAAACATACAGCCTAGTTTTAACTGTAAAATGGCTTGAATCAGCCAATGAGTTCTTTTTATAAAAAAAAAGTATGTATGCCTCCATTTTTCAACTGTCTTTCTTTTCATATTGCCATTCTACTGAAAGACACCTCCTGAGTGCATCCTGTTCTCCTTGGAAGATGTTCACAGTGTGGATTGTAGGTCATAACTATGTCTTCTGGAGTGAAAAATTTGCAGAAAAAAGAGGTATTGTAAAAGACCTTGCTTTGCCAAATGTAGACATTAAATGGATTGGTCAGAGAGGATTAAAGTGGCACCGGTTAATGCCTTTGGTGAAAACCTTTCTACATCTCCCACACCCTAACCTTATTATTGTGCACTGTGGTGGAAATGACCTAGGCACTTTAACTGGGGTAGGTCTGGAAATGCTTATTAAGGACACCTTTCTGCAATTGATGTCACTTTTTCCACAAACTGCCTTTGTATATTCTAATATATGCAAAAGGCAAAAGTGGAACTGGTCCAACCAATTTTGTCCGCAGATTGACAAAGCAAGAAAGCACGTCAATAAGTCTGTTTCTGCTTTTCTCAGAGACTATGGTATGGGTTCTATATACCACAACAACTTGAGTTACAACATGCAAGACATTTATAGAGGAGACGGTGTACATTTCAATGATGAAGGAAACAGAGTCTTCCTCTTGAACTTTAGACTCTGCATCGGTACTTACTTGTAGGTACCGAAAAACACTCAATAAACACAAGGGCTCTTTTTAGAGCTTCCTAATATCTAAACACTTAAACTTGATTTTTATTTCTATTTTTTTAAATGTTTTTTTCGGGTGCGCGCAGAGAGCGCGCACCTCGCGATGTTTTAAAAAAAAATGTAAATCTTTTTTTTTGCCCTTCGTGGTCCTACTGTGACCCCCTGACAATAGCTAGGGGGTCAAGAACTCCCTACCCTGCCCCCTATTCACGTTCTCCACCTTTCCTTTTCAGTGTGACAGACAAAATGGCGGGTGACACTTCCTGATTTCGACCGATTCGAATGATTACTGACATCTAACAACCAATCAGAATTACGCTCGCGCACGGCAGGGTGCGCGCACAGGGCTTGCACAGTGCGCGCACCCTGCGCGAGTATAGATATTGATATGCTTTTAAATGCTATTTTCTCAGGAAATACTGAACAGATTTACACCAGACCTGCGAAAGGCACTTCCTTGACCTTATGGCTACCTCTCTGCTAAATTACAAGTAATTCTGTTCAGCCGTTCAGGCTGTGGCTGCGACTAAAGGTCCTATGGAAAAATGCATGGGGAAAACGCGTTTTGAGACCCCCCCTTTTTCTCACCCCCCGCTTGACAAATCACCCCCAACCTTCAGGGTAGGAGCTGAGCGGAGCGCCCCATTAGTTTTGAAAATTTCGCAAGGATTTGTCAACCGGCGCCAAAGTTATTCAAAATAGAATTTTCAGATTTCCTAAGGAAACACGGTCCTAACTATAACTATCTACTGGCGACTGCCAGTAGATAATATATATATATATATATATATATATTCACTGAAAAAACCATAGGTTTCACACATGTTATAGTTAGCGGAAATTTTACTGATAAAAAACCAATGAAATTCCCCCGTTATAGTTAGTGCAGGCAACTATAACTCACGCGACCGCAATCCTCTGCTGATGCTAATACTGTATTTAGACACTTATTTGCCCATGTCTTCTTCCATACATTTTTAGCTATACATATATTACAAATATTTTTTTTTCATAAAGACACATATGTCATCAGCAGAAGATTGCGGTCGCGTGAGTTATAGTTGCCTGCACTAACTATAACGGGGGAATTTCATTGGTTTTTATCAGTAAAATTTCCGCTAACTATAACATGTGTGAAACCTATGGTTTTTTCAGTGAATTTGCAAGGTTTTTTAAATGCTAATTCCTAACTATAACGTGTGTGAAACCTATGGTTTTTTCAGTGAATTTGTACGTTTTTTTAAATGCTAAGTTACTTTACGCCATTTGTGGCGTGCGCGCCCACTTAACGCAGTTCGTTCCGTGCGCGCACGGTGCGCTTGGCGCACCGTGCGCGCACAGTAAGCACGCGGTGCGCTTCGCGCACCGCGCGCCCACTTTACGCAGTTAGTGCCGTGCCGTGCTACGCGCACCGCGTGCCCACGTTACGCTAGATGGGCCATGTACGCACGATGCGCTTTGCGCACCGTGCGCACATGGAGGACATATGATGCACTTCGTTTTGAAAGGTAATATTTTAATTTTTCGTAATTTTTATAAGCCATGCACAAATGGTGCCCTTCGGGCACCATTTGCACACGGGGTGGACAGAGTGTGGATAATTTTTTTTTTTATTTTTTTTTTTTTAAATATTATAGTTTATCTCATCTGGTATAAGCCATGCACAATTGGTGGCCTTCGGCGACCAATTGCACACGGGGTGGGGAGAGTGTGGATAATTTTTTTTTTATATAATTTTTTACCATAAGCTTAATCGGCGCAATTAGCGAAAAAAAAAAAATTCCGTTTTTGGCCTTGGGGGATCTTTGGGGACTCCCTCAACATGGCTATGTGTGTGGGAGCTGTCTAAACAGCCCCTTTACATGTTTTTGTGCTTTGTATTTTCATCATCACTCTCAGTGCG
The DNA here is from genome assembly GCF_964204655.1 of Triturus cristatus. Lineage (NCBI taxonomy): Eukaryota > Metazoa > Chordata > Amphibia > Caudata > Salamandridae > Triturus > Triturus cristatus. The sequence goes on from NC_140583.1 coordinate 679,731,123, forward strand.
AGAGAGAAAATGGCGGCCGCCGCTTCCTGGTTTCGGCCGATTCGAATGTTTACTAAGACCTAAGAGCCAATCAGAATCGCGCTCGCGCACGCCACCGTACGCGTACGGTAAGCGTACCGTAAGCGCACCGTAAGCTGGCTCAGATATATATATTGATTTAAAGGCTATTTTCTCAGAATCTACTGAACAGATTTACACCAAACCTACAAAAGGCACTTCCTTGACCTGAGGACTACCTCTCTGCCAAATTTCAAGTAATTCTGTTCAGCCGTTCGGGCTGTAGCCCTGTCTAAAGGTCCTATGGAAAAATGCATGGGAAAAACGCGTTTTGGGACCCCCCTTTTATCTCAGCCCCCGCTTGACGAATCCCCCCGAGACTTTCAGGGTAGGAGCGGAGCGTAGCGCCCCATCTATTTTGCAAAATTCACGAGGATTCGTCGACCGGCGCCAAAGTTATTCAAAATAGAATGTTGCAGATTTCCTATGGAAACGTGGTCCTAACTATAACTACCTACTGGCGACCGCCAGTAGGTAATATATATATATATATATGTATATGTATATATATATATATATATATATATATATATATATATATATATATATTCTGCGCCAAAGTTTGTCCACCAGGTGAGCAGCACTCGATCAGCAGCTTTGTTTATGATAGGCATGGGCGAGGATCCGCTTGTAGAAGCTGCTCCGTAGTGGAATTGCCTGACGCGTTTCGAAGCTCCATATGCTTCTCTTAAGAGGCTTTAACGTTGTATTGATGAAACCAACCGCTATGGCAATAATAGTCTGTTGTCTATATCTGTTAAGGAGCGAATCATGTGACTCTGTAATTCTGTTTAAAATGGAAACGTTTGGTCCACATTAGATTGTGTGAACAAGGGATACGTCCCGAAACGCGTTACGAGAGAAAATAAAACCCAAGCCGGACGGCTGAAAGTATCCTGAGTGTCGGTGTCTGATTTTGGAGAAGGTCGGATTTGGTGTCAATATTGTGCCGCTGAATTGCTGGAACAGCGGCGAACCGACGCGACCTCGTTTAGGAGCATCCTCGACTTTCTGGCAGTTTGGAACGGAGTGTTGTGAGCACTACGAGGAAGCCCCCCCAGAGCCGCCTACCTGTATTTTTGACCGATGTTTCAGAGAAGACGTCTTCTGTAAAGCAGCGAGCATCCACGGAGGCAGCTGGCCGAGCGAAGGCGCCAAAGAAATTAACGGTCAGTGAATCGAGGCAACGGGGAGAGGAGCTGGGTCGTAGAAAACCCGGCGGGATACGTTCAGCAGGCAGAGGGTAATTTTCAACGTAAAAAGATATCTAATAACCAACGTTTTGTTACGATCCGTTGTGAGAATGGATACCATTATTGAGCAACGTGAGGCAGCAGCTGATTCTGTGTTTAGTGAAAGAAGCAGCACAGAAGCAATTTCAAAACCAGGAGTGGATTCTGTAGCAAAGGAGCCTAACGACAACATTGTAGCGCTAAAGAAAAAAATTGAAAAACTACACCGAAATGAAATTTCTAAGTGGTGGGAAGTTAAGTCTTTAAGCAGATACCTGGATGTGGGGAGGGTTCCCCGAGGTCTGCGAGTATTGACAGCCCCTACGTATGAAAACCCCGATCCCGAAATGCTAAAGGAGTGGGCAGCCAATAATGCACAGGCATCTGAGTGTATGATGAAGATCTTGGTGAAATATGCTGTGAGGGACCGAGAGAAAATTCTGGTCGAAATAACCACATTGGAAGCGGAGTTGCTAAAAACTTTGGGAGAGGATGAAACAGCTAAATTCAAAGCTGACGTCAAAACCCGCTTAATAAAGTACGAGCAATCAATAACGGCACGAAAAGCAACCAAGTTCCAACGTGACCGACAAGATTATTTACTCGGTCAAATTTATACTTTTGCACGACGCTTTGACACAATAAGAAAGCAGCGTCTTTCACAGGTGCAAACCGCAGCAAGTAAAGAAACGATAACTAAAACCCCACCAAACACCTCAGGAGAAACGTCGGATCTGAGCTCAGTAGCGAGTTCGGATGTTGAATCGCTTTCAGAGGACGGAGGAGTACAATCACTGGCTATGGTAAACCCTCCATCGGTAATTGAGGAGTTTGGTTTTTTATACAAGGACCGGACTCAGAGCCAACGTCCCTCGTTCCAAAATCAAAATCAAAGAAAAGAAAGCTACGTAAGCGAAAAAACCGACGGAGTGGCCATGGAATTACGTTCAGGGAAGAAGAAACAATTTCAACGCAAGGGCTGGAAGAAATAGAGTCAACGGTCATTAATCTAACGGACCTTGTTTTAACGGATGAAGAAACAAGAATCCTTTCTCTAGGCTTTTCTTTCTGCAAACGAACTAATTTCAATTATACTCAAACGCGCATAGACTTCTTCAAGTTTGTAAGAAAACTAAAACTACAGAAATTCTTTGATGCAAAAAACATTAATCGGAAGGAAATGAGACCAGCTGTCAGCGAGGAACCAGGAAATCTAGATGTTGGTGACATGCAGGTACTTTTCGAATGTCAACAACTCATAAGAGAAGGGGATGGTTTGGCTGTGGCAGATTCAGTTAGTCAAGTGAGTCAGATAGATGAACTTTTTTGTTTAGATGTTTTTGACCGCACTACTACGAATTTTAGACCTAAATCAAGTTTCACACCCAATACCCCTAGAGATACTCTGGATATATACTCTGACCTGGTAATAAAAGATCTAAAGGAAATATCCTTAAACTCAAGCAAAGAATTTTTAAAGAAAGCTTCTGGTTTTGACAAAAAATATGAATCTGTGATGGTTAAAATTCAAAATAGACAGGACATAGTTGTAAGGCAAGCTGATAAGGGGGGCAACTTGGTGTTGTGGTCCCTCAAAGCATACAATCAGGAAGCAGCATTACAATTGGGAGATAGGGAATGCTATTCTGTTGTCCCCCACAGTAATCTGATTGAAATCAAACTCAAATACCAGAAAGACCTTGCACGATGGCGAGGAATTGGGTTGATTAACCAACCAGAATACTTGTTTTTGAAGGTGGACAACCCTGTGGTACCTATATTATATTTAATACCAAAAATTCACAAACATAAAGATAGACCACCAGGGCGTCCCATCATTTCCGCCATTGGCAGTCTCTTTGAACCAACCTCCAGATATTTAGACTCATTTTTACAACAATATGTGAGGGCGTTACCCGCTTATATTCAAGATTCAAGGGATTTCTTAAATCAACTAGAGAATATAAGATGGGAGGAGTCTTATCTACTCATAACATTGGACGTCGTGAGTCTGTACACAAGTATTGCCCATGATGATGGTCTAAGGGCGATGAGGCATTTTTTAAATTCGCGACCTATTAATCTCTATCAGCACACCAATATGCTCTTGGAGATGTGTAGGCTATGTCTCACCAACAATCACTTCCTCTTTGGAGGTGATACTTACAGACAGAACAAGGGCACGGCGATGGGCACCTGCTTCGCCCCCAGCTATGCCAATCTACACATGGGCTGGTGGGAGGAGCAGGTGCTCAAAGTTGATTACATCAATGAGTGGAGAGACAATGTCATTAAATGGATCCGTTTCATTGATGACTTATTCATCATATGGAACGGATCAAGAGAATCGGCACAGAAATTCATTGAAAGCATAAACATAAACAATTTGAACTTGAAATTCACTGAACAAATAAGCGCAGAGAAAGTGACTTATTTAGATCTAGAGGTGTATATTGCACAAAATTCAATCCAAACGTGCACTTTCAGGAAACCAACTGCAGGAAACTCAATCCTGCATGCAGCTAGTTTCCACCCAACTAAACTTAAGATGAGTATCCCTTATGCAGAGAATCTGAGAATGAAACGCAACTGCAGTGAGACTACTACTCTGGGGCAGGCTCAGGAAGCCTTGAGCCACAGGTTCCTACAAAGAGGATACAAAATGGGAACTTTAAAACAGGCTCAATTGAAAGTAGCAAACATGGACAGAGGTGCATTATTGAAACCAGACATTAAAAAAGTTGAAGAAAAGCGGAAAAATACTGGTAGTCAGATCCGCATGATTACTGGTTACAGTACATACCAGGCTAGAGTGAGAGATAGCCTGAGTAGACACTGGCACCTTGTTAAGCAGGATCCTATTTTAAAGGGGAAAGTTACACGAACTCCTTTGTTGACTTTTAACCGTGCTAAATCTATGAGAGATGACCTTTTTAAAACAGATTTTGAAGTAAAGAAAGGTGGTGGTTGGCTTAAAGTGAGCCCAGGCTTCCACAAATGTTTTAAATGTAAGGCCTGTAGACACGGTAAAAATACACAGCAGATAATCTCTCCCCTTTTAAATAGTCCATGGAAAATAAGAAAGCCACTGAAATGTAAAAGTGAATTTGTTGTTTATGTTTTAAAATGCTCTTGCCCAAAGATGTATATAGGAAGCACTATTCATATGGTTCATGTGCGTATCCTGCAGCACCTTAGGGCGATTACGAATAATGACAAAAATTATGTGGTTGCCCGCCACATAAATGAATTTCATAAAGGCAACACTAATGATCTGACATACTTTGCTATTGATCAGGTCCCTAAAGAACAAAGAGGAGGTGACCGAGAAAAGAAATTAAGAAAATTAGAGTCTAAATACATACTCATGTTTAATACAAAAAGTCCTCATGGTATGAACATTGAAGAAGATCTACATATACATTTAAAATAGAGGTATCATTCTCAACCACGTTGATTTTAAAAAAATAATTGTGGTTTTAAATTTTGATTTTATAAAGGTTTGTAATGCATTGATCGCTCCGTCTTTTGTCTTTCTCGTCTACAAAACTACCAAAGATAACTATTTTTAGGACATCTGTTGTATTATAATGATTATGGGACTCCTCGATACTTTTATATCTGCACTAGCACTTTATTGTAACAACATTGCGATTTTTTGCACAAAGATAGGCATTAGCACTTTATTCTGATGTACTGAATTGCACTAAGCACTAGCACTTTACAAGTACCGAGTTGAATCCTACTGTTCAAATATGTCATCAGTGTATGTCCTATTTTTTGACACTATTAAGTCTCTTGTTCTTTTCCCTTGTTTCTTTCCCCTTGGTTCCTGGATGTATAGGTTACCAGAATGGATGATAAATGAACTATTTTATTGAAAATCCTGTTGATTATAAAATAGGAACGATGGACAAATCAATCATGACAAGGGACCTAAAGTTATATGACTAAATTATGATGTGTCTAATTATGTCTCAAATAATTGTGTTGCTGTAGGCGAAAGATACATTATTGATAGATTGTTATTGATTATAATGTTATCTTTCTGAAATCTTTTCTCTAATTTTTTGTGGATGTTTTGATTTGAATATAAATATGTAAATATATGAAATATTTGTAAATAATTTTTAAAACTAATCCATTTTTTGATTTTATTTAAATGAAACAAATTTGAATATAAAAAAGATTTCTGGCACTATGTCATGATAACGTTGTATTGATGAAACCAACCGCTATGGCAATAATAGTCTGTTGTCTATATCTGTTAAGGAGCGAATCATGTGACTCTGTAATTCTGTTTAAAATGGAAACGTTTGGTCCACATTAGATTGTGTGAACAAGGGATACGTCCCGAAACGCGTTACGAGAGAAAATAAAACCCAAGCCGGACGGCTGAAAGTATCCTGAGTGTCGGTGTCTGATTTTGGAGAAGGTCGGATTTGGTGTCAATATATATATATATATATATATATATATATATATATATATATATATATATATATATATTCTGCGCCAAAGTTTGTCCACCAGGTGAGCAGCACTCGATCAGCAGCTTTGTTTATGATAGGCATGGGCGAGGATCCGCTTGTAGAAGCTGCTCCGTAGTGGAATTTATTGCCTGACGCGTTTCGAAGCTCCATATGCTTCTCTTAAGAGGCTTTAACGGAGACGGTGTGTGCAAGCGCTGAACCTACTTCGCCATTTTCATATTGCACTCCCACCAATGGGAAGCTCGAATGAGACTGTGCATTGTGGGAAATATGGTCCGGATAGCACACAAATCTTGTCCTGTATGGACCCTGCAAGTGGACTCGTCCTCAATCCTGTTTGCCGCTGCTGGCCCACATTACTGACATGATGGTTACCATGTCAGGTGGCCCCCGTAACATTGCGGGGTGGTGCAAGCTCCGCGGCAGGACGGCCGCGTGTTACATTCTGCTCCAAAGTTTGTCCACCAGGTGAGCAGCACTCGATCAGCAGCTTTGTTTATGATAGGCATGGACGAGGATCCACTTGTAGAAGCCGCTCTGCAGTGGAATTGCCTGACGCGTTTCGAAGCTCCATATGCTTCTCTTCAGGGGCTTTAACGGAGACGGTGTGTGCAAGCGCTGAACCTACTTCGCCATTTTCATATTGCACTCCCACCAATGGGAAGCTCGAATGAGACTGTGCATTGTGGGAAATATGGTCCGGATAGCACACAAATCTTGTCCTGTATGGACCCTGCAAGTGGACTCATCCTCAATCCTGTTGTCCGCTGCTGGCCCACATTACTGACATGATGGTTACCATGTCAGGTGGCTCCCGTAACATTGCGGGGTGGTGCAAGCTCCGCGGCAGGACGGCCGCGTGTTACATTCTGCTCCAAAGTTTGTCCACCAGGTGAGCAGCACTCGATCAGCAGCTTTGTTTATGATAGGCATGGACGAGGATCCGCTTGTAGAAGCCACTCCGTAGTGGAATTGCCTGACGCGTTTCGAAGCTCCATATGCTTCTCTTCAGAGGCTTTAACGGAGACGGTGTGTGCAAGCGCTGAACCTACTTCGCCATTTTCATATTGCACTCCCACCAATGGGAAGCTCGAATGAGACTGTGCATTGTGGGAAATATGGTCCGGATAGCACACAAATCTTGTCCTGTATGGACCCTGCAAGTGGACTCGTCCTCAATCCTGTTTGCCGCTGCTGGCCCACATTACTGACATGATGATTACCATGTCAGGTGGCCCCCGTAACATTGCGGGGTGGTGCAAGCTCCACGGCAGGACGGCCGCGTGTTACATTCTGCTCCAAAGTTTGTCCACCAGGTGAGCAGTACTCGATCATCAGCTTTGTTTATGATAGGCATGGATGAGGATCCGCTTGTAGAAGCCGCTCCGTAGTGGAATTGCCTGACGCGTTTCGAAGCTCCATATGCTTCTCTTCAGAGGTTTAACGGAGACGGTGTGTGCAAACGCTGAACCTACTTCGCCATTTTCATATTGCACTCCCACCAATGGGAAGCTCGAATGAGACTGTGCATTGTGGGAAATATGGTCCGGATAGCACACAAATCTTGTCCTGTATGGACCCTTCAAGTGGACTCGTCCTCAATCCTGTTTGCCGCTGCTGGCCCACATTACTGACATGATGGTTACCATGTCAGGTGGCCCCCGTAACATTGCGGGGTGGTGCAAGCTCCGCGGCAGGACGGCCGCGTGTTACATTCTGCTCCAAAGTTTGTCCACCAGCTGAGCAGCACTCGATCAGCAGCTTTGTTTATGATAGGCATGGGCGAGGATCCGCTTGTAGAAGCCGCTCCGTAGTGGAATTGCCTGACGCGTTTCGAAGCTCCATATGCTTCTCTTCAGAGGCTTTAACGGAGACGGTGTGTGCAAGCGCTGAACCTACTTCGCCATTTTCATATTGCACTCCCACCAATGGGAAGCTCGAATGAGACTGTGCATTGTGGGAAATATGGTCCGGATAGCACACAAATCTTGTCCTGTATGGACCCTGCAAGTGGACTCGTCCTCAATCCTGTTTGCCGCTGCTGGCCCACATTACTGACATGATGGTTGCCATGTCAGGTGGCCCCCGTAACATTGCGGGGTGGTGCAAACTCTGCGGCAGGACGGCCGCGTGTTACATTCTGCTCCAAAGTTTGTCCACCAGGTGAGCAGCACTCGATCAGCAGCTTTGTTTATGATAGGCATGGACGAGGATCCACTTGTAGAAGCCGCTCTGTAGTGGAATTGCCTGACGCGTTTCGAAGCTCCATATGCTTCTCTTCAGAGGCTTTAACGGAGACGGTGTGTGCAAGCGCTGAACCTACTTCGCCATTTTCATATTGCACTCCCACCAATGGGAAGCTCGAATGAGACTGTGCATTGTGGGAAATATGGTCCGGATAGCACACAAATCTTGTCCTGTATGGACCCTGCAAGTGGACTCGTCCTCAATCCTGTTGGCCGCTGCTGGCCCACATTACTGACATGATGGTTACCATGTCAGGTGGCCCCCGTAACATTGCGGGGTGGTGCAAGCTCCGCGGCAGGACGGCCGCGTGTTACATTCTGCTCCAAAGTTTGTCCACCAGGTGAGCAGCACTCGATCAGCAGCTTTGTTTATGATAGGCATGGACGAGGATCCGCTTGTAGAAGCCGCTCCGTAGTGGAATTGCGTGACGCGTTTCGAAGCTCCATATGCTTCTCTTCAGAGGCTTTAACGGAGACGGTGTGTGCAAGCGCTGAACCTACTTCGCCATTTTCATATTGCACTCCCACCAATGGGAAGCTCGAATGAGACTGTGCATTGTGGGAAAAATGGTCCAGATAGCACACAAATCTTGTCCTGTATGGACCCTGCAAGTGGACTCGTCCTCAATCCTGTTTGCCGCTGCTGGCCCACATTACTGACATGATGGTTACCATGTCAGGTGGCCCCCGTAACATTGCGGGGTGGTGCAAGCTCCACGGCAGGACGGCCGCGTGTTACATTCTGCTCCAAAGTTTGTCCACCAGTTGAGCAGCACTCGATCATCAGCTTTGTTTATGATAGGCATGGATGAGGATCCGCTTGTAGAAGCCGCTCCGTAGTGGAATTGCCTGACGCATTTCGAAGCTCCATATGCTTCTCTTCAGAGGCTTTAACGGAGACGGTGTGTGCAAGCGCTGAACCTACTTCGCCATTTTCATATTGCACTCCCACCAATGGGAAGCTCGAATGAGACTGTGCATTGTGGGAAATATGGTCCGGATAGCACACAAATCTTGTCCTGTATGGACCCTGCAAGTGGACTCATCCTCAATCCTGTTTGCCGCTGCTGGCCCACATTACTGACATGATGGTTACCATGTCAGGTGGCCCCCGTAACATTGCGGGGTGGTGCAAGCTCCGCGGCAGGACGGCCGTGTGTTACATTCTGCTCCAAAGTTTGTCCACCAGCTAAGCAGCACTCGATCAGCAGCTTTGTTTATGATAGGCATGGACGAGGATCCGCTTGTAGAAGCCGCTCCATAGTGGAATTGCCTGACGCGTTTCGAAGCTCCATATGCTTCTCTTCAGAGGATTTAACGGAGACAGTGTGTGCAAGCGCTGAACCTACTTTGCCATTTTCATATTGCACTCCCACCAATGGGAAGCTTTAATGAGACTGTGCATTGTGGGAAATATGGTCCGGATAGCACACAAATCTTGTCCTGTATGGACCCTGCAAGTGGACTCGTCCTCAATCCTGTTTGCCGCTGCTGGCCCGCATTACTGACATGATGGTTACCATGTCAGGTGGCCCCCGTAACATTGCGGGGTGGTGCAAGCTCCGCGGCAGACGGCCGCGTGTTACATTCTGCTCCAAAGTTTGTCCACCAGGTGAGCAGCACTCGATCAGCAGCTTTGTTTATGATAGGCATGGACGAGGATCCACTTGTAGAAGCCGCTCCATAGTGGAATTGCCTGACGCGTTTCGAAGCTCCATATGCTTCTCTTCAGAGGCTTTAACGGAGACGGTGTGTGCAAGCGCTGAACCTACTTCGCCATTTTCATATTGCACTCCCACCAATGGGAAGCTCGAATGAGACTGTGCATTGTGGGAAATAGGGTCCGGATAGCACACAAATCTTGTCCTGTATGGACCCTGCAAGTGGACTCGTCCTCAATCCTGTTTGCCGCTGCTGGCCCACATTACTGACATGATGGTTACCATGTCAGGTGGCCCCCGTAACATTGCGGGGTGGTGCAAGCTCCGCGGCAGGACGAGCATCCCATTGGTGGGAGTGCAATATGAAAATGGCGAAGTAGGTTCAGCGCTTGCACACACCGTCTCCGTTAAAGCCTCTGAAGAGAAGCATATGGAGCTTCGAAACGCGTCAGGCAATTCCAATACGGAGCGGCTTCTACAAGCGGATCCTCGTCCATGCCTATCATAAACAAAGCTGCTGATCGAGTGCTGCTCACCTGGTGGACAAACTTTGGAGCAGAATGTAACACGCGGCCGTCCTGCCGCGGAGCTTGCACCACCCCGCAATGTTACGGGGGCCACCTGACATGGTAACCATCATGTCAGTAATGTGGGCCAGCAGCGGCAAACAGGATTGAGGACGAGTCCACTTGCAGGGTCCATACAGGACAAGATTTGTGTGCTATCCGGACCATATTTCCCACAATGCACAGTCTCATTCGAGCTTCCCATTGGTGGGAGTGCAATATGAAAATGGCGAAGTAGGTTCTGCGCTTGCACACACCGTCTCCGTTAAAGCCTCTGAAGAGAAGCATATGGAGCTTCGAAACGCGTCAGGCAATTCCACTACGGAGCGGCTTCTACAAGTGGATCCTCGTCCATGCCTATCATAAACAAAGCTGCTGATCGAGTGCTGCTCACCTGGTGGACAAACTTTGGAGCAGAATATATATATATATATATATATATATTATATATATATATATATATATATATATATATATATATATATATATATATATATATATATATATATATATATATATATATGTATTTTTTAGATCATGAAACAGTATCTACCTGGTTTAAATGCCTAAAAGTACATATTTGGCAATATGCATCAGATGCATTTCAGTGGTTTTACAATAGTATTTTACAATTTACATTGTGCATTTCAGCAAGCATTTTTTTATTGTCAATAGGAGGAAAATTTCTTTAAACATGTATGCATTTTTTCCTTTTCCATTAATTGGCTGGTATGCACTGTCACTTTAAATAATGCGATCAAACTGGATAACTCTGTCATGTGATCAAGGCAGGTAACTGCCGAAGAGCGTTATGGCGGAATTGTTTGTGCGTGAATAAATACAAAATCTATGCACTATTCCTGGGTCCACTCTCGTTTCGTATTGGAGAAGACTGCTGTGAACAAGGAATTGTCATCTTGACCAGATCGACTTTCTCCGTTGATGTGGACCCTCTCCCCCTGAAGTTGGCTCCGTGGTAGGAAGGTCAAGCTCCCGGCAGATCTGGCCGTCATCGAGGCTTCGGTGAGGCTGGGAACCCGGAAGCAATCCAAAACGCTCTGGCAACGGAAACATGGAAGCCCCCTGCTAACCCAGAGTATGTGCCTGGGAGAACTGGCCGCATCGTGTAAAACACCTCAAACAAGGTACGGGACAGTGTGTACAGTTGAGCAGGTGGGGAGGTGTCCAACTTGGGTGTGTTCCTCCAGCAGGACTACTACACGAGTCTGGGGGATGGCCCTGAAATTTAAAATATATATATTATTGAATCACGCCAAAAATATCTGCTGCAGCGTTGCGGGATCGCGAGTCGGCTGCCGAGGAGATGTTCTCGGACTCTCCCTCAGAGCAGCATGAGGTCAGCAAAGGTGCCAGCAGAGAGGCAAGCAGAGGGGAAAAAGCCTCAAGGATAAATTTCGAATTTTGGAGAAACTTTTACGCCAAGAGATGTCAAAGTGTTGGAAATCCAAGTCACTACAGAAATATCTGGATGTAGGAAGAATCCCCAGGGGCCTGAGAATAATGATTGCCCCGAGTTACGAGATGCCGAACACCGAGATGATGGTCGAGTGGGCGGAATGTAACCTGGAGTCCTCACGGAAACTGGTGCTAATACTGGTGAAATATGCAGACAGTGATAGACGTGATCTCCAGATAAAAATTGACACTCTTAATGAAGAAATCAAGGCACTTGGTGATTCCCAGCAGAAACAAAAATTTCATGATGAAATGATGACCAGAACAAAGAGGAAGACAAAATAAAACAAAGGAAAACCTATAAGTTTAGAAGGGACAAGGAAGATTATGCCAATGGGCAAATCTTTACCTTCGCCCGTAAATTCAACACTTTCAGAAAGGCTACAGCAAACAAATGGATGCAGGAGGACAAAAGTCAACCACTAGTAGAGGCCACATCAACCTCTGACCTCAGTTCTGCGCTTGAAAGTGATTCAGACACAGAGGGTCAAAGAAACCGATCAATCAAAGTGCTATTAAATTAACTTTGGGGGAAGAACTGGACTATCTGAGGCGCAGCAGAAGGGAAACACTGCGCCAAAGAAACGCACCGGCAAAAAACGACGGACCCAGAGAAGGAGGGAGAGAAGACAAGCAGCCAGAAAGCACCAGCAACAAGCATCCGTCTCGTGGGCGGGGGGGGCCTGGAAGCGCAATTAGTCATGACAGCACAGTCCACCTTTGGCGCTGCCCCACCCCCTGTGGTGGAGACGTCCACCCCTGCACCCACCACACCTACCCAACCCCCTCCTGTCCCTGCGGTGCCTGGTCCTGCCACATTGATGCCCCCCCCCCCCGGTTGACAAACCTTGAGGTTCGTTTGTGCATGCAAAGTAGGGGTGGATGCGGTCCCCTACCTCCACCCTTGGACTCGAGAAATGGACTGGCCATTTGCCTTTGTACATAGTCTTATTAATTTATTATTTTTCTGTGCTGAATAAAGCCTTTTCTTTTACTTTCAACACTATTGCATTTCAGGTACTTGATGTTGGTGATGAGGCTCATGAAGTTGGTGTTCTGGTAATGTGTTAGGGTTCTGAGATATATTTTTGTATGATGGTCATGAGGTGGACCATGGTATCTGTGTGCCATCACAATGTCTGTGCAAATAATCATTGGTAGTGTGTGTTCATTTCCTTTGGAGACATTGTTCCTTCCTCTGTGGCACCTGACATCGTCCCTGCAAACAGTTGCACAATTGTTGTGCTGACCTGTGTCCACATTTCCATTGTTGGTGACTGATCCCTTCAACAATGGCCATGCCTGCTCACCGATGTCTCCTGCTGAATCGTCTGTGCCATCCTTGCTAGTCACTGTACTTGTGTTTTGGGTATGTAGCAATGGCATCAGGGACAAATTGTCCCTTTTCAGCACTATGCATGTGTGTAATCATGGCCTAACACACAAATGGTACGTGTTATGCAGGATATTTGGGCACCTGACTCACAATTGTGGGCATTGTATCTAGTGTCATTGAACCATATTCCTTCCATGAGAGACAACATCTTGGTGGCTGGCCCAGCACCTGGACATTCCTATCAGACCTGGGATGTGCGTGACAGTGTGTGTTCCCTATGGCTATCTTAGTTTTGTATGCAGTTACATGACTATACCGTCTGTTGGCATGTAATCAGGGTGTGTATTGTGCTGCATATGCCATGGGTGAGTATGCATGTGTTATATGTCCTCACACCCACATGTGGTGTGTCATGCAGTGTGTGAAAGACATCCATCCTCCTGGGAGTGTGACATTGCTGGGAGTCCTCTGCACCCACCCCTCATATCTCTGTCCACTGCTGGGAGTCATATGCACCCACCCCCATATGTCTGGACACTGCTGGTAGTGATATGCACCCACCCCCATATGTCTGGACACTGCTGGTAGTGATATGCACCCACCCCTCATATGTCTGGACACTGCTGGTAGTGATATGCACCCACCCCCATATGTCTGTCCACTGCTGGGAGTCCTCTGCACCCACTCCTCATATGTCTGTCCACTGCTGGTAGTGATATGCACCCACCCCTCATATGTCTGGACCCTGCTGGGTGTCATATGCACCCACCCCTCATATTTCTGTCCACTGCTGGTAGTGATATGCACCCACCCCTCATATCTCTGTCCACTGCTGGGAGTCATATGCACCCACCCCATATGTCTGGACACTGCTGGTAGTGATATGCACCCACCCCATATGTCTGGACACTGCTGGGAGTCATATGCACCCACCCCTCATATCTCTGTCCACTGCTGGGAGTCATATGCACCCACCCCCATATGTCTGGACACTGCTGGTAGTGATATGCACTCACCCCCATATGTCTGTCCACTTCTGGGAGTCATATGCGCCCACCCCCATATGTCTGGACACTGCTGGTAGTGATATGCACCCACCCCCATATGTCTGTCCACTGCTGGGAGTCATATGCACCCACCCCCATATATCTGTCCACTGCTGGGAGTCATATGCACCCACCCCCATATGTCTGGACACTGCTGGTAGTGATATGCACCCACCCCCATATGTCTGGACACTGCTGGTAGTGATATGCACCCACCCCTCATATGTCTGTCCACTGCTGGTAGTGATATGCACCCACCCCTCATAGGTCTCAACACTGCTGGTAGTCATATGCACCCACCCCTCATATGTCTGGACACTGCTGGTAGTGATATGCACCCACTCCCATATGTCTGGACACTGCTGGGAGTCATATGCACCCACCCCTCATATCTCTGTCCACTGCTGGGAGTCATATGCACCCACCCCCATATGTCTGTCCACTGCTGGTAGTGATATGCACCCACCCCTCATATGTCTGTCCACTGCTGGGAGTCATATGCACCCACGCCCATATGTCTGGACAATGCTGGTAGTGATATGCACCCACACCCCTCTGTCTGGACACTGCTGGTAGTGATATGCACCCACCCCTCATATGTCTGTCCACTGCTGGGAGTCATATGCACCAACCCCTCATATGTCTGGACACTGCTGGGAGTCATATGCACCCACCCACGCACCCCCTTGGAGCTGTACAATGCTGGCCTGGACCTACACACACACCAATATGATGTTAACATGCTGGGCCAGTCCTCTAAGTCCACATTCATGGCGTGTGTACGCCTTGTATCCCAAATGTACTGATGCCGTAGGGGTACGTGTGGTACGCACCATACCCACGCATAAATGCGTAGGTACGGTCCGTACCACTGTTGTAATGGTGCTGTAGGGGTACGTGTGGTACGCATCCTGCCAAAAAAAAAAAAAAATTAAGCGCGGGCTACTGCTCTTGTTTGGTGTTTAGCCCCCTTTTTAGGTCTCGGGACCATCCGGTCTGCCGAAGGCAGAACCGGAAGTCGAGAGATTTAATGTTTTGGAGAAGAGGGGCTTGAACCCGCCCCTCTTCTCCCCTGTTCTCCATTGGCTGGCCTCTTCAATGCTGGCCAGCCATTGGAGAAGAGGTCCCGTCACTCCAATCAGGCCCCGTCCTTTTCGGATCGGGGGGCGTGTTTTTTGCAGAAAGTCTCATTATCTCCTCCAGCCAATGGCTGGAGGAGATAACAGCCAAACACGCCCCCGAATCCGAAAAGGACGCTGCGTTTCTCCGAGGCATTTCTGCTCTGCCTCGGAGAAAGGCGGTGGTGTGCTTGATAATGCTTGTTTTTAACAGACCTGACAAAGGTAATCGCTTGTTGAAAGCAGCGTGCTTAGGCTTCCGTGGGGCACTAATTGTTTTAATGGCATTTTTAAGAGTCAGCCTTTGTAAGGTTCAGAAACCTGATCCAGGCGAGATCCCCCCCCCCCCAGCAGCCTTCTGCTCACGAAACGTTGTAAGCTTGTTCAGAACTCTTTCAAAAAGAGTCCAAACCTCCGTGTAATTCTTCCCCAGAGAAGCTGCTTAATGTGTGTTTACAACGTCTCAGTGTTTAAGATGTGGTGCGGATCAAGGGCGAGACACAGACGGTTGAAGGGGACTGTGGGCGCAGGGAACGCGGATGAGGGATGACTGGAACAATCCCGGGGTGTGAAGCGAGTGGTGCAGCGTGGCTTGGAGCGTCGTGTGCAGCAAGATGTGAAATAGGGAATGAGAATTATAACATGAGTCAAAACAGAGGCAGAGCGGGAAAGATAGAATTTAAAGCAAAGATAAAATAAGTAAAGAGACCGAAAGGGACAGGCAGAAAAAAACACGAAATGTAGAGAAAAGGAAAAATAGACCAAGAAAAGTTTGCAAGGCTCAAAATATGAGGCAGAAACAACGAAACGTAGGGAGAGGAGCATTAGTCCAGGGAGAAAAGAGAACCACGCACATGAAATGGAAAGTGAAAGCGACGAGAGTGATCATGGAAGCACATAAATATATATAAACAGAAGGATGGGTAGAGGTAAAGAAAATGAGTCAGGAGGATGGGCACATAGACAGACAGGGTAATGCACATAGATACAGAGGGATTCAGATGGACAAGTAGATGGAAAGACAGACTCAAGAGGCGAACCAGATACACAGAAATAAAAGGCACAAAGTAAGCTCTCCATCCAATATCCAAATGTAGTGCGCCGTATTAGACGGTGAGACTCGGTTACTACTCAAGACGACTGAGCTTTATTTGAAGTAGCCACTCGACTTTACCTGTAACTTTCTACCATTGACTACTGAGGTTTCGTTTCACCATAGTTCAGGAATAGATAAAAGGTCCTGGTTGAGGTTCTATTAATTTTTGTGTGGACGGTTCGGCGTTGCCTCTTTTAATACACCATTTACACTACCATGCTGTCTCCCAGCCCCCACGACGCCCCCTCTCGCATCTCTTGGTAGAGCCCAGTCAGCTCCCGTGCTCCACTTCCGGGCTGCGCCTTCGCCGTGCCTGGATGCAGAGCGTCCATGTGCCAGTCACTCAGATCAGCAGGTTCCTCATAATAGGATGATTAATGACTGTTAATGCTGCCATTTCTTCCTGGCAGGGGAGGGACCCAGGGCGGTGGGCAGGCACAGGCCCCCGTCTCTGGGGTTTGGTGAGGAGGAGGTTCCCCCGCCCCCTCCTGGAGCCGGTCAGACTCAGCAGCAGCTTCCCCCAGGAGCGTCCCTTTCATCTTGCCGCTGCTGGCGCCCACCCCATATGTCTGGACACTGCTGGTAGTGATATGCACCCACCCCATATGTCTGGACACTGCTGGTAGTGATATGCACTCACCCCCATATGTCTGTCCACTTCTGGGAGTCATATGCGCCCACCCCCATATGTCTGGACACTGCTGGTAGTGATATGCACCCACCCCCATATGTCTGTCCACTGCTGGGAGTCATATGCACCCACCCCCATATATCTGTCCACTGCTGGGAGTCATATGCACCCACCCCCATATGTCTGGACACTGCTGGTAGTGATATGCACCCACCCCCATATGTCTGGACACTGCTGGTAGTGATATGCACCCACCCCTCATATGTCTGTCCACTGCTGGTAGTGATATGCACCCACCCCTCATAGGTCTCAACACTGCTGGTAGTCATATGCACCCACCCCTCATATGTCTGGACACTGCTGGTAGTGATATGCACCCACTCCCATATGTCTGGACACTGCTGGGAGTCATATGCACCCACCCCTCATAACTCTGTCCACTGCTGGGAGTCATATGCACCCACCCCCATATGTCTGTCCACTGCTGGTAGTGATATGCACCCACCCCTCATATGTCTGTCCACTGCTGGGAGTCATATGCACCCACGCCCATATGTCTGGACAATGCTGGTAGTGATATGCACCCACACCCCTCTGTCTGGACACTGCTGGTAGTGATATGCACCCACCCCTCATATGTCTGTCCACTGCTGGGAGTCATATGCACCAACCCCTCATATGTCTGGACACTGCTGGGAGTCATATGCACCCACCCACGCACCCCCTTGGAGCTGTACAATGCTGGCCTGGACCTACACACACACCAATATGATGTTAACATGCTGGGCCAGTCCTCTAAGTCCACATTCATGGCGTGTGTACGCCTTGTATCCCAAATGTACTGATGCCGTAGGGGTACGTGTGGTACGCACCATACCCACGCATAAATGCGTAGGTACGGTCCGTACCACTGTTGTAATGGTGCTGTAGGGGTACGTGTGGTACGCATCCTGCCAAAAAAAAAACAAAATTAAGCGCGGGCTACTGCTCTTGTTTGGTGTTTAGCCCCCTTTTTAGGTCTCGGGACCATCCGGTCTGCCGAAGGCAGAACCGGAAGTCGAGAGATTTAATGTTTTGGAGAAGAGGGGCTTGAACCCGCCCCTCTTCTCCCCTGTTCTCCATTGGCTGGCCTCTTCAATGCTGGCCAGCCATTGGAGAAGAGGTCCCGTCACTCCAATCAGGCCCCGTCCTTTTCGGATCGGGGGGCGTGTTTTTTGCAGAAAGTCTCATTATCTCCTCCAGCCAATGGCTGGAGGAGATAACAGCCAAACACGCCCCCGAATCCGAAAAGGACGCTGCGTTTCTCCGAGGCATTTCTGCTCTGCCTCGGAGAAAGGCGGTGGTGTGCTTGATAATGCTTGTTTTTAACAGACCTGACAAAGGTAATCGCTTGTTGAAAGCAGCGTGCTTAGGCTTCCGTGGGGCACTAATTGTTTTAATGGCATTTTTAAGAGTCAGCCTTTGTAAGGTTCAGAAACCTGATCCAGGCGAGATCCCCCCCCCCCCCAGCAGCCTTCTGCTCACGAAACGTTGTAAGCTTGTTCAGAACTCTTTCAAAAAGAGTCCAAACCTCCGTGTAATTCTTCCCCAGAGAAGCTGCTTAATGTGTGTTTACAACGTCTCAGTGTTTAAGATGTGGTGCGGATCAAGGGCGAGACACAGACGGTTGAAGGGGACTGTGGGCGCAGGGAACGCGGATGAGGGATGACTGGAACAATCCCGGGGTGTGAAGCGAGTGGTGCAGCGTGGCTTGGAGCGTCGTGTGCAGCAAGATGTGAAATAGGGAATGAGAATTATAACATGAGTCAAAACAGAGGCAGAGCGGGAAAGATAGAATTTAAAGCAAAGATAAAATAAGTAAAGAGACCGAAAGGGACAGGCAGAAAAAAACACGAAATGTAGAGAAAAGGAAAAATAGACCAAGAAAAGTTTGCAAGGCTCAAAATATGAGGCAGAAACAACGAAACGTAGGGAGAGGAGCATTAGTCCAGGGAGAAAAGAGAACCACGCACATGAAATGGAAAGTGAAAGCGACGAGAGATGATCATGGAAGCACATAAATATATATAAACAGAAGGATGGGTAGAGGTAAAGAAAATGAGTCAGGAGGATGGGCACATAGACAGACAGGGTAATGCACATAGATACAGAGGGATTCAGATGGACAAGTAGATGGAAAGACAGACTCAAGAGGCGAACCAGATACACAGAAATAAAAGGCACAAAGTAAGCTCTCCATCCAATATCCAAATGTAGTGCGCCGTATTAGACGGTGAGACTCGGTTACTACTCAAGACGACTGAGCTTTATTTGAAGTAGCCACTCGACTTTACCTGTAACTTTCTACCATTGACTACTGAGGTTTCGTTTCACCATAGTTCAGGAATAGATAAAAGGTCCTGGTTGAGGTTCTATTAATTTTTGTGTGGACGGTTCGGCGTTGCCTCTTTTAATACACCATTTACACTACCATGCTGTCTCCCAGCCCCCACGACGCCCCCTCTCGCATCTCTTGGTAGAGCCCAGTCAGCTCCCGTGCTCCACTTCCGGGCTGCGCCTTCGCCGTGCCTGGATGCAGAGCGTCCATGTGCCAGTCACTCAGATCAGCAGGTTCCTCATAATAGGATGATTAATGACTGTTAATGCTGCCATTTCTTCCTGGCAGGGGAGGGACCCAGGGCGGTGGGCAGGCACAGGCCCCCGTCTCTGGGGTTTGGTGAGGAGGAGGTTCCCCCGCCCCCTCCTGGAGCCGGTCAGACTCAGCAGCAGCTTCCCCCAGGAGCGTCCCTTTCATCTTGCCGCTGCTGGCGCCTGCAAACAGCCTCACTCCGTCTGCAGCCATCCACCAGAAGCCCCCTCCCGCCCGATGCCGCCCGTCCTCCCTTCCTCCAGCTACAGAGACGCATACCTCAAGCCGCAGCAATACTGTGTTCAGAAACGCGAACTCTCAGGGGCTAGGTTCTCACCCTCTGACGAAAGTGCTTGTAGCGGGGGTGGGGGCGTTATTATTTTGGGGCGGTTGCTATAATTGTGTAAAAAGAGACTGATACGCCAAATTCCATCAACAGGTTTCCCTTGTACACCTATATACTTGCATATCAGATTTTGTTGCGTATGGGGGCAACCCACGTTTGTTCATTCAATTCATTTTATTCTCTGTAAATCGTTTCACGTCGCTGGTATACTATCTCACGGCATTTGGGGGGCGAGGTACAAGGCAAGGTAACTCAGCGAGTTAGGCACTTTTTAGGTCTCGGCTCGAAGGCTGCGCTTGCGCAGTCTCGATCCGAGATTTAACAAGCATTTACAATGCAATGGTCTCGGCATTGGTAAAGTTAGAGCTATTGGCATTGCTCATGACAATGCCGTTTCTTTAAATGTTTTAAAAACAAAAACATAAACAAAAATAATGTCATGAGCAATGCCAATAGCTCTAACTTTACCAATGCCGAGACCATTGCATTGTAAATGCTTGTTAAAATTATGTATGGGGGGCTCTCAGGCCCCCCCAGCCCCGGGGTCTGCCACCCCCCGGGGCTACTGAAAATTGGGTGTGGGGGGCTCTGAGGCCCCACCAGCCCTGGGGACCGCCACCACCCGGGGCTTGTCACAAATGTGGGAGGGGGCCGCGCGGCCCCCCGCCTGGAGGCTTGTACAGGCCGTGGGGGCCGGCTCCTGCAGTGTCCGGGGTGTCTACCCCCGGGACACTGCCATTTGCAATGACAGGGCGGGAGCCTCGCGGCTCCCACCCTGTCATTGCAAACTGCTTTGCTATTTGGAAGAGAGAGCAGGAAAAGATTGCTTTTCCACATGGGAAGCAGCATGATAGCTGCTCCCCATGTGGAAAAGCCCTGCCGGCTCCCACAGATTGGGGACAACCCCACGGTCCCCAACGGAGTGGGCCAGCCCTGGGGGATGGGGTCCCCGGGGCCATAAGTGGCCCGGGAGGGGTGCCACGCGGCCCCCCTCCCCAAAATGTTTTTTTTTTTTAAATAAATAAAAAAGGGCCAGCCCCGGGGGATGGGGTCCCCGGGGCCATAAGTGGCCACAGGAGAGGGGCAAGGCAGCTCCCCTCCAAAAAAAATTTAAAAGGCCCATGCCCCGGGGGATGGGGTCCCTTTTTTTTTTGTTTCAAAAAAAGAAATTAGGGGGCAGGTGGGGATGGGGTTCCCAATGCCAAAAAATTAGAAAAAGAAGGGGGGCTACATAGCCCCCCCTTATTAAAAAAATAAATTTAAAAAAAAGGGATCGCGGACAGAGGCCACGCCTCCTCATTGCACCACTCTGCAAACGTGCCCCCTGGCGCGTTTGGAGAAGGGGAACACATTCCCCTTGAATACTGGGGGTCCCTGGGGGCCAACTAGCCCACCAGGTACCTCCAGTATGCGCCAGGGAGCTGCGTTGCAAAGAGTTGTTCTGAGGCCACGCCCCTTTTTACACCTCTCTGCAACGCAGCTCTGTTGCGCTTATTGGAGGTAGCTGGTGGGCTAGTTGCACCCCAGGGACCCTCAGTATTCAAGGAGAGTTAATCCCCCAACTTAAAACGCGCCACGGGGTGCGTTTGCAGATTGGTGAAGGGAGTGGGAGGGGCCTGAGTTCACATGTGTGCAAACACGCCCTGTGGCACGGTTTAAGTTGGGGAATGTATTCCTTGTCAATACTGAGGGTCCCTGGGGGCCAACTAGCCCACCAGGTCCGCCAGTAAGTGCCACGGAGCTGAGTTGCAGAGTGTTGTAAAAAGGGGCGTGGCCTCTGAACACCTGTCTGCAACCCAGCCTCTTGGCGCATACTGGAGGTACCTGGTGGGCTAGTTGCCCCCAGGGACCCACAGGATTGAGGACGAATTAATTCTCTAACTTAAAACGTGCCAGAGGGCGTGTTTGCACACATGTGAACTCAGGCCCACCCCCTCCCTTCACCACTGTGAAAACGCGCCCCGTGGCGTGTTTTAAGTTGGGGAATTAATACTCTTTCAATACTGAGGGTCCCTGAGGGCCAAATAGCCCAACAGGTATCTCCAGTATGCGCCAGGGAGCTGCATTGCAGACAAGTGTTCAGAGGCCACACCCCTTTTTACACCTCTCTGTAACTCAGCTCCCTGGCGCATACTGGAGGTACCTGCTGGACTAGTTGGCCCCCAGGGCACCTCAGGATTGAAGAGGAATTAATTCCCCATTTTAAAAAGCGCCACAGGGCGTGTTTGCACACATGTCGCCTCAGGCCAAGCCCCTTCCTTTACCATTGTGCAAACGTGCCCTGTGGTGCGTTTTAAGTTGAGGAATTAATTCTTCTTCTGGCGCGTTTGGAGAAGGGGAACACATTCCCCTTGAATACTGGGGGTCCCTGGGGGCCAGCTAGCCCACCAGGTACCTACAGTATGCGCCAGGGAGCTGCGTTGCAGACAGGTGTTCAGAGGCCACGCCCCTTATTACACCTCTCCGCAACACAGCTCTGTGGCGCTTACTGGAGGTACCTAGTGGGCTAGTTTGACCCTAGGGAGACTTAGGATTGAAGGGGACTTAATCTCTCAACTTAGAATGGTGACAGGGCGCATTTACACAGTGGTGAAGCGAGGGGACGGGGCCTTATGTGATGTGTGCAAACACGCCCTGTGGCGCGTTTTAAGTTAGGGAAAAAATTCCACTTCAAACCTGAGGGACCATGGGGGCCAAGTAGCCCACCAGGTGCTTCCAGGAAGCGCCACTGTGCTGCGTTGCAGAGAGGTGATACAGGTTGTGCGCCTTTTGACATCTCTCTGCTACGCAGCTCTGTGGCGCTTACTGGATGTACTACAAATTCCGATTTACTCACCTGTTATCAGGAGATACCTCAGTGCTGCATCTTTGAGCCCAGTATTGATCCTGAAAAGTAATTCTAACCATACTTACCAGTAACTTGCATTTCCTTCCATAGGCTAACATTGACTGGTTTCACTTGGAAATTCTTCTAAGTGTGGAGTTTTGGAACTTTAAAATATTCACCTAAAATCATCCGAAGAACAAATTCCGATTTACTCACCTGTTATCAGGAGAGAACCCAGTGCTGCATCTTTTAGCCTAGCACTGACCCTGAAAAGTAATTCTAACCGTACTTACCAGTAACTTGTATTTCCTTCCATAGGAATCCATTGTCTCGTTTTCAGCAGAAAAGTTTCTAAGTGTCTATTTTCACAAACTAAAAATATTCCTTAAAAATCGCCTGTATGACTTAAACGCATTCTTTCAACTGTTTACAGGAGATGCACCAGTGCTGGATCCAGGATCCACCACTGAGTAAGAAAAAGTGACGATAACACTACTTAGCTGCTAAGTGAATTTCCTGTAATAGGATAACATTGGTGATTCTATGTGAAAAAAGTTCTAAAATGCAATAATATTCCTTAAATCACTACTGTAACAACCAAAACGCTTTTACTCAACTGTTTACAGGAGATGTCCAAGGACTGAATCTAGGATCCAGTCCTGTGGTTAGAAAAGTGATCCATAAAGTAACTAAGTGCATTTAACTAGAAATTCACATTGAGCTCAATGGTGCATTGTGTTTGAAATTGTGTTGCCCATTGCAACAACTGTACTTAAAAGTCTATTGTCTATTTGCAAAGATTTTAAACTAAAGTAATTCATTCTGAGAAAGTATATTTTGTAATGTAATGTATAATGTAAATATAATGTAATTTAAAAAATAAAATATCTAAAAATAAATAGTTTAAAAAAATGTAGGAAATCAGTATCAAACAAAATCAATATAACAATTAATACATTTAAAAATTGTCATTTACAAAACCTTTGAAATTCACAGAAAAAACCATAGGTTTCAGGCACGTTATAGTTAGGAATTAGCATTTAAAAAACCTTAGAAATTCACTGAAAAAACCATAGGTTTCAGGTGCATTATAGTCAGTTGGACATTTCTCTCGTACAAAACCATAGAAATTCCCCCGTTATAGTTAGTTCAGCTAACTATAACTAGCTCGCCTGCAATGCACTGCTGATGATGTCACATATTACATCACTCATGACATGGTCAGTGACATCACTCATGACATCACTGATGACATCTCAAATGACATCACTGATGACATCACTGATGACATCATCCTCAAGATATACACACATATCCACTCATTCACCTACAGTCCTATACAGTCACTCACACATGTACTCACTCATTATATGTACTTATACACCTATACATCCTGTTACACAGTGACACTCATCCATAGAGTTACTCAGACACATAGTCACACATGCAAACAAAGTATCAAACATCCATTAAATTGCATATATTCAGTTATACACACACCACCACACTTACTGCTACAGAAACTTACACATACTTACTCTCTTAAACAATCACTTATAGAAACACAGACTAATTTATACAGGAACTCTTCCAATCTCTCACTGTCCCATATACTCACTTATATACACCAATACTCACAGATACTAGTTTAAAACATATGTAGTTACTCATAAAGACACTATTGAGACAGTCATTCACTCACTAACACACCCATACACACACTCATCCACCCATACAGTGCTGCACACATGCTGTCTTCAACACATACAAACAGTGAGTCACTCATTCATGCATCTATGTACTATGTAATACCCCCCACCGAACCATACAGACACTCAGACACTCATACTGATACTCAAAAAACTAACTAATAACCTAGATAGACACTCATGTAGCTACTCAACAACCCATGCAGCCACTTATACACAAAGTGAGAGTCTGATACAGATATTGACATATTTAAGGATTACTTACTAACCCATGTATTCACTAAGATACACTTAATCAGTCAGTTATTGAATCAATTTTCCCCAAAAAATGTCATACATTTAGACACTCATATACCAATATTATTCTTCCATCGACCTTGAGATATAAATATATAAAACATATTTGATTTTCAAAAAAACACACATTCAGTGGATAATGTCATCAGTGATGTCATTTGAGATGTCATCAGTGATGTCATGAGTTATGTCACTGACCCTGTCATGAGTGATGTAATATGTGATGTCATCAGCAGTGCATTGCGGGCACGCAACTAACTATAACGCACCTGAAACCTGTGTTTTTTTCAGTGAATTTCTAAGGTTTTTTAAATGCTAATTCCTAACTATAACGTGCCTGAAACCTATGGTTTTTTCAGTGAATATATGTATGGTTTTGAATGATAGAAAGAAGAAGAACTTGCAAAAAGAAAGTGCAAAATGGCAGGGACAATACTGCTGCAAATATGGTCAGTCACCTTTCCTTATTATCTCTTCTTTCTCTGACAAATTCTGGCAGTTGTGTCCTGGTTGCAACTCTATGTCTGTGAATACCATGCTTGTTAGAAATACTGTTGTGCCTACATTCATGACACATTTTTATCTGCTGTTTTTTGCTACGCCGGACTCTCCAACCATCTCCTCCACCAACTCCAGACCCTTCAGAATGCTGCAACAAGACTCAACTTCGACCTCTCACGATGCACCTACATCATACCACATCCCAGAGAGCTCTACTGGCTTCCCATACATAAACAGTGCCAATTTAAACTGCTCATGCATGCATACAAGGCTATGCACAGCATTGCAGCAGCATAACTTAACAACCACCTTCACTTCCACCACCCCACCAGACACCTGCTCACAGCCTCACTCTCACTCGCACACACCCCTGTATCTGCAAAAGCAGAGCAGGAGGTCTAGCATGCTACCAAATCCCAAAACCTAGAATTACCTCCCTCTACACATCAAGGCCTCCTACTTGCTTCTCGAATTCCACAAAAAGTTGAAGACATGTCTTTTCAACTAATTCTCTGAGGCTGACTTCCTACACCCTCAGTCCCACTCCTACATATATGCTTGTTCCAGCGCCTGAATACCCTACCAGGTAATAAGGTGTGCTACATAAATCCACATAACATAACATAGCATAGCATAACATAACATAAAATGGAGAGAGGAGGGCCTGCTGTCTGCTTTCTCTTACCAGCTTGTATTTTTTGCATCTCTCAATATTTACAGATCTAGCTTTCATTCGACATCTGTGTACTTTTGTGTGATCTTGTTCTCACATGTGAGACACTTGCTGCTGGTGTTTTTATCAGTGGATGATGTCTATGCACTTATTTTATAGGTTGCTCAATAGAGCTAGCATGCATCGCTGGGATCCTCCTGGAATGAGTGGTAAATAAAACCTGCCTTATGTGTCGCCTGTGCACATGTCTCGGTAGGCATATTTTATGCATCCTACAATGACATTGGTTTAGTGTTGTGGGAAAATCGTTACTAAGGGGCTCACACCATCATAACAGCGATGGGACCGACCGCCAGACGTGTGGCGGTCCCACCAGCCCAATTAGGATGTGCCTGCCATACTGGCGGGTGCATCCTGTCCTTTACCATTGCAGACGGTGCTGCTGGCTGCAGCACCGTCCGCAATGGTAAAAGGGATGCACAACATTTCCCTGTACCACGTGGCAGGCACCTTGCAGTGCCTGCCACTTGGCACAGAGAACTGCAGGTACCCCCCGGTGTACACCCCCACTCCCTGGGGGCCTGCAATGGGCCCCCAAAGCCAATCCCCACCAGCCTTTCCATGGCGACATCGTGCCATGGAAAGGCCTCTACACAAGCACATCCTAATATGGCTGGCGGTGCCTGCCAGGCACCGCCACCATATTAGTGGCCCAGCTCCGCCCGGCCCGACCAGCGGAAAAGCGGCAGACAGACTTTGCGTCTGCCACGATACCCACCGCCATCATAATATGGCGGGAGTATTTCACATTGGGATGGCGTAACGATCACCACCGCCGGCCCTGCGATCATTATGCCATCCTAATGAGCCCTAAATTCTACATCTCCTGTGATCTGAGATTTGGTTGATACTGGTGAGTTGCCATAAAATTTACATTATATTAGCTTTTGGGGGTCACATAAACCCATACTAAAAACTCTATAGATATTAACAGTGTAACATCCCTCTCAGACATCAGTCTACTAGTGACTTTGAGCTAGGAAATTGTTGCTTCATTTCAGTGTGTAGTAACTTAGTCCAGACGTATAGAGGATCTTTAGATGTTTATTTGTAGATAGTTACAAGTCATCCAGTTAAATCCAGTACAAGACAGGGAGATATTACGTAGATCAGATTAAGACAATCATAGACCTCACCAGGAGCAGCCAGGATGGTGTTCAGCCCTTCTCAACTGACATCTCTGGCTCCCAACATTCTGTAATACATCATTGGATGAACATTCTACTGGCAGAGCATGAGATTGCATGCATAACAACAAAGCCAGGATATCTCATATCCCTGTTCCTTCCAAATAAAAACAATAAAGAAAGAGAAGAGAGAGAAGACCGCTGGGGGTACGGCGCGTACATACTGGGCTGGGGGTACGGTACGTACATATTGGGGGGCTGGGGGTATGGCGCATACATACGGGGCTGGGGGTACGGCGCGTACATGCGGGGGGGCTGGGGCTACGGCGCATACATACGGGGCTGGGGGTACGGCGTGTACATACGGGGGGCTGGGGGTACGGCGCGTACATACGGGGCTGGGGGTACGGCGCATACATACAGGAGAGCAGGGGGTACGGCACGTACATATGCAATGTTGGGGTGCGCACCGTACATAATGACACGTACGATGTGGGTGATGGCGTGTACGGCACATACCGGGCCCCCTTTTCCTCGTGCATCGCGGCGTACTTAGCTTTTCCGGCACTTTTTGGCTCCCGTAAAAATATAGCCGTGCGGAGTGCTGTGGGTACGAATCGTACTTGCTGGTCCGTAAAACGCTGCCTGACTCCGTGCGGACGTCGCGTATGCGCTGTCCAGGATCGGAATTGTATGTATTTTTTAGCCGTACGGTGTTTTTTACGATTCGTACGGAAATGGTATTTCTGTACGAATCGTACTTGCTGGTTTGTACGGTGGAATTCCCGGGTATGAGTCGTACGGAGAAAACGCTCCGTACGACCCTTTGTACCCGGATTTTACAGGATCGGAATCGGCACCTAAATGTTGTGCATTGTTGAGAAGAACGACACACCTCGTGTAGAGGTCCGAAGTCGTACACTGCAGTGATGGGACTGTGACCCATACTTCTCACCTCGAGTGGAGGTCATTTGTTGTGCACTAAATGGGAATGTAACCCATGTGAGACACCTCATGTAGAGGCATAAAAAAATGTTGCGCACTGTAGAAAATGGGAATGTAACCTATTTGAAACACCTCATGTAGAGGCAAACATGTTGTGCACCGAAGAGATGGGACTGAGACCCATGTAAGACACCTCATGTAGAGGTCAGTGTTGTGCACCAGTGGAAAGTGGGAACATAACCCATGCAAGACATCTCCTGAGAGACAAAACAACATGTTGTGCACCGTAGAAGATTGGACTGTAACCCACCTCGTTTAAATGCAGACATTGTGCAATGGAGAAAAATAACCCAAATAATGGACCTCGAGTAGAGGTCAGTGTTGTGCACTGTGGTAATAGGACTATAACCTATGCAAAACACCTCATATGAGGTAAAAGAAAACCTAGCGTAAAACAATAAATGTTGTGCACTGTACTGGACGTGCAATATGTGACAGGAATAAACATGCACTATAACAATAGAGTATATTGTAAACTGTAATAAAATAGACCTTCGAGATATGGCATGCTAGTACTGAATGATGAGACATTGACCAAACACCCAACCTTGTGTTAACAAATTAGCATAGTCTCTGGTGTGCCTGTCACCGCAATAGTGAGTAACAAGCGCTTAAAGTTTGTAGGGAAGAAACAGCTCCAACAAACTTCCCATATTAAAGAACTTTGCAGCTGCACCACGAAGACCGGAAAACACCAGGACTTGATGGACAAAGTAAACTTTGCAGGAGGAAAAGTACTTAGCAGTAAAACTCACCACAAGCATAAGAGGCAAAGTCCGGTGTCCCAATGAAGAACTTACTGTCCAAACGATAAGGTTGAAGAGGCATACACTAGAGAGGCAAAGCGGCGAAATTCATGTGGAGAAAAAAAACGTGATTGGCAATAATGCCTTGTTGAAGATGTAGGTAAAATGAGGCAGAAACCAATGTAGCCGCCAAGCACAAGATGGCGGCACGCACGGTGACGCCGCGCGGGATGGCTCCCGGCATTACCGTGCAGTGCAGGTTGACAGGCAGCAGTGTTAACTCGAAGGAAGCTTCATGAAGACTCGAAGAAGGAAATGCGCGTGAGCCCACATTCAAAAAGAGAGATTGCATGCATAACAACAAAGCCAAGATATAACACAGTAGGTACATAAGCCTTACTGACGGACATGAGCCATAAGGCATATCTACCATGCTCATTCACTCTCTGCTGTAACCCTATCTCCTGCTCTCTTTTCTATATTCTACATTTGTGCACATCTTAGTTCACTTTAAAATAGCTTTACTCGAGGATGACCTATCCTGGAGGAGCTCCATGATGGCTGCAAGGGAGTCGGGCCGCTTTATTCACAGAGCCCGCAAGAGACTCCCTGTGCGGCGGGACATGCAGTGACCTTTTCTTCTCATAGGCAATGGGCAAGCTGATGGAGATGCTGCACCCGCCATTTTGAATCTTCCCAGAAGCGGTTTTTATTATGCTCTACGCTGCATTACCTCCTTGTTTTGATAAATTGTATAAATGTATTCTTTTCAAGTAGAAGGCATTGATTTCCCTGCCAATTCGCGCCCTCCCTTATAATTTTTACTTCAGTGATCTACATTTTTTAATACCAGGATTAATGTTTTTACCTGTCACAATAGTGTAACATCACCTAGCCACTTCTGCATACCTTGCCTTATCGGGAAAACCAGAAATTTTAAATTTCTTCTATCTACTAAGCCTGTTTCTGCACATATATTTGCTAAGGACACCACTAACTCATTCTCTGCTCTGGCTAACATTATGGAGGGCGCCTGCTAGAATTCTGCTTCATCATCCCCTTCTTCTTCTGCTGGGAATATTGCTACCACTATCAAAATGACTTCCAAGCTGAATTTGACAAAACACTATTCAAATCAACAAACAAGTAAAAAAAGATCCTCTGTCTCCCATTAAGCCTTCTACTACTATCTCAATAGAACTTTTACTTGAGGAAATTCTCTCTTAAACCCTATATAGAAGCAATCAACAATAAACTTCTACATGTGGATGATAAATGGTCGCTCATGAATAGTAGAGTTTCACAAGTGGAACAAAGAGTTAGTGACCTTGAGAATTCTAAGCAAGCACTTAAATCTACACTCTGAAGGGTCCCATTTGAAAAGAGACACTGAATATTTGGAAAAACGTAATATAAGAAACAGCCTTCGCATTTATGGTTTGGCAGAAGGAGTGAGAGACTCTGACCCCATCTGTATTTTTCAATCCTTTCTCCCTAAGGTTTTAGATATTCCAGTCTCTTTATTGAATATACAGCAAGTACACAGACTGGAACACTCTTCTCGTTATCCATCATCTTCGCAGAAACCTAGAGGAATTATCATTTTCTTTTCGGAATATGTTGTCTTTCTCAAAGTTATCAAAGTCGCTAATGCCAAATGTTGTATTTCATGATCTGGATCAAATTTATTTTTTGCTCAGGATTTTGCCAAGTATACACAGTGGACAGGCAGAAGAGATTCCTGGGTATGTGACCAGCTCTTTGTTCTTTGAATTCCAGATTTGGCCTTTTCCGTTCTAGTTTGTTTAAGGTGACCTACAAGAATAAGACTAGAATGTAAGAAGACCCTCACTTTTGCAACATTTTATTGCTAGTTGCAGGGGAGAAGAGACACAAATTTCAAAATTCAATCACACTTGGTGGTCTATTACAATGGCGAGCGGACATCGCATCGTGAAATGGGACCGCCCGCTATGTGTGCAGTGGTCCCGCATACACAATTAGGATGCCTCATCCCGCATTTTTTACATTGTGGCGGGTGGTGTTGTCAGCAGCACCCTCCGCAATGCAAAAATGGCATTTGTGTATTTGCCTGCACAACGTGGCAGGCACCGTGCGGTGCGTGCCACGTTGTGCAGGCAAATGCAGGGGGGTGCCCCCTCCGTGTCCCCCAACATCCTGGGGGCCCGCAACGGGCCCCTAACTGCGAAAACCACATGCCTTGCCACCACAGAAAGGCTGCTTCCCGCGTGCACTGTAATATGGATAGCGGTGTCTAGCAGACACCGCCACCATATTCAACCCTTTTCCGCCCGGTCGAGTCGTCGACAGGGCGGAAAAGCGGCGGACAGTCTTCACGTCCGCCGCGGTACCCCCCGCCATCATAATGTGGCGGGGGAAATGGGAGGCGGGCGGGAGATAACGTCAGGGGGATCGCCACCGCCATGCTGGCGGTGGTGATCCGCGCGACATTATAATAAACCCCTAAATATCTGTTTTTCATTGTAGCATTATGTTATGCTTCCTCTAACTACTTTGTTGGCTTTAACATTAACATGTATCCAATTATTATTCTCTACCAGTGTGGAAACCAGTTCTGATAATCTATCTTCATATAGGTATTCTTTTTTTATATGCTCTGAAGACTACATCAATACTGTTTTATGTGGTCTGGTCTGCCCCTTGTCAGCTATTTTCAGGTGCCAGTTGTATCCCTTTCCTCAGAGGCTTCACCACCCGCAAATATTTGTTTGTTCTATTGGTATGTCCTTTTGGTATTTTGCCATTCATGTCTTCTTTCTTTTTTCTCCTTTTCCTGATCTTTTTCTTCTCCCTTCTCTTTCTCCCTCTCTATACTATTCAATCAATCTAGTTTGTATCCCTATTTTGTTCCCTTGTTCCCTTGCCAACTCATTTCAACTTTTCATTACATTTACATTAATGTTGGTTGTTGAGTGTAACTGTTTCATACAATATGCTACATATCTTTTTATTTTTCCTATATGACTTTGAGAATCATTTCATGGAATGTTAAAGGTTTTGAAACTGCTATAAAAGACAGAGGGTACTGTCTTATTTATCCAAAATGAAACCAGATATTGTATTGTTACAAGAAACGCGTATAGTGGAGAAAGAGATTAGTCTTAAAAGTAACTGGGTTGGGTTCTGCCTCCCAGGAATCAGGTAAACAAAATGGAGTAGTCACACTTAAATAATATATATATCATCAACTTGAATTTTAAAATTTTATGTATTTTACATAAAATTGTTTATATTATTTATTCACGTTGTAATACCATGGGTTTTATCTATTTATCGCTGATTTGCACGAAGACAACTGCACATGGAATGTATTTTTTCTCTGTCCACACAATAGTTGCAATCACTTGTGCAGGCGCTTAGCACTTTAAAAATAGTAATGTGACTCTGAAAGCACGTCATGTGATCAAGGCCGTTGTAGACCGAACCGCGTTATGGCAGTCGTGGTGGTTTGAAGGTAATGAAATAAAAATACTCACTGAGCCCTGAATCTGGGTTCGCATTCCATTCTTTCCGGTGGAAGGGAAGTACAAGGACACGGTCGAAAAGTGATGTTTGTACAGAGAAGGCTTCCTCGGAAACGGCAAACCCCCTCCCTGTTCTGGGCCATTTAGCAGGAAGCTGTGTCCGCCATCCGCCAGAAATCTTCATGGAACTTGCATTGAGGAAGCTACAGCAGCCCTCGGATATCCAAGAAGGACTTCCACCTTCGGTGTAGCGATGGGAAACGGGTCGGAGGACATGGGGAACGTCTATCACACAGGAGGAAAGACTATTGGGAAATTTCGAAAGAAGAGGTGTGCATACATATGAGTATCGGCATTGTAACAAACGCTCGGTACATTGGACTGCCGAAATCAAGATTTCCACCATGACTGCCGAAGCGCTGCGGAGTAGAGAGGCAGCAGCAGATTTAATCCTTGATGATTTCATAAGTACATCGCAACAAACGATGGCCCTGGCAGGTCCATCAACTGGGGGGAACACAAACACGAAGGAAACGTTCAAGAAATTTGAAAAGTTAATGAAAATGGAACACTCCAAATGGTGGAGCATAGATCCCTGCAGAGATATTTGCAAGTCGGACAGATTCCTAGGGGCTTGCGGAAATTCAACTCTTGTCACTAGGACTATTGAATTGCCCCGAGAGCAACGTCGATTACGCACAGAAGAGGATCAATGTCTACAAAGTTATTCGTAAATTAAAACTTAATAAATATCATCTAGTAAATCAAATAGACAAAACAAACATCAATAGCGCAGATCTGAATGTAACCAGCTCGGTGAATCCTAATGGACTGTCGGCAGCAGATGCTGAATTACTCATGGATCTACAGCAGTTAGAACATGAAATCAATAATGAAGGAACTGATCACCTTTGGTACGACACGGACAAACGTTAAGCCAAAATCGACATTTCAACCACTTGCACCTAGAGACTCACTGGATATTTCTAATGAACTGGTGATCACTGAAATCAAAAAACGGAAGTACCAAACAGCGAGGGAACGTCAAAAATTCAACTACCAACAATTTGAATACAATCGGTTGATAAAAAAAAAGATCAAATTATCATCAGGAACTCCGAAAATGGGAGGGAACATTGTTACATGGCCACGACAAGACTACATGAAGGAGGCAAGTCAGCAATTAAATGACTGCAATTGCTACAAAAGAAGCAGTGTCCAAATAGCTTGAGCTTCTTGGAATGAGTATTACTCCAAACGGAATGCTTGGCGCAGTGCAGGCTTATTGAGCATGGATGAACTTAAATTTCTTAAAAATGAACATCCTATTATGCCAGTCATATATTTAATCCCAAAAGTCCATAAGAATGCGACAAAACCACCTGGCAGGCTGATAATTTCGGCAAGGGGAAGTCTATTGGAAAACACGTCAAAATACACAGACTTCTTCCTGCAAGAATTCGTCAGTAGATTACCGTCTTTTATTCAGGGCACCGGAGATTTCCTAAGACATTTGAGCAAATATAAGTGGGAATCAGATTATTTTTTAATATCGAGTATTCATCATAATGATGGTATAAAGGCAGTTGAGCATTACTTAGGATCCAGGCCATTGTATCTCTTTCACCACAATAGAATGCCGGTTACTATGATAATGTACTGTCTTGAACACAACTACTTTTTCTTTCAGAACCAAACTTTCCAACAAATAAGAGGGGTGGCAATGGGGGCATGTTTTTCTCCTAGCTACTCTTGCCTCCATATGGGATGGTGGGAGGAGATGGTTCTAAATAAAGTGCATAAAGACGTAGTTGACAATCATGTCAAAGCCTGGCTACGGTACATAGATGATTTGTGATCTGACATGGAGGCAATGGCTCGTAATAATGAAATTAACAACAATTTAAATCTACATTTTACAGCCACTATTAGCAGCCCTGCAGTATTCTTTCTGGATGTAGAAGTCTTCATTAAGAACCAGATAATTGAGACCAGACTTCATCGCAAGCCTACAGCAGGCAATAGTGTACTACACACCACGAGTCATCACCCTCAGCATTTTATATATAGCATCCCCTATGGGGAAATGCTGAGGATAAGGCGCATCTGCCGCACTGATGTAGACTTGGCAGTTGCTCAGAAACAATGCAAAGCCAGATTTATTGTCAGGGGCTACAAAGAGAGTACCGTCAATTTTGTCATAAAGAAAACCAATCAAGTAGACAGAACAGCGTTGCTATCAAAAACAGTTGTTAAATCAGCAAAGAGTGAAGATAAATTAGATCTGCAAACCAGATTGATACCAACGTACAGCAAACAACAAAACACATTACGTAAAATCATTAATAAGAATTGGCCAGTGGTACGAAGTGATCCTATAACTGGCAAGAAATTACCCAGAAAATCCCAGCATCACTTTCAGAAAATCAAAGTCAATGAAGGATGCTTTGGTTAGCAGTAGCCAGGAGGTAAAACCTATAACTAATTGGCTGATCGCTCGAAAGGGATTTGTGAAGTGCAATAATTGTCAGGCCTGCAGGTATGGAATCAGCAAAACAACCTACATATATCCCATTTAGGGAGGATCTCATTAAAATTACCAAGTTTCTTACCTGTCGCAAAGAATTTGTGGTCTATGGGTTGGAATGCTCCTGTGGGTTGCAGTACGTGGGCAGTACCAAGCTTCAGGCCCACAAGAGGATACTACAACACATGAGAGCAACTACCAATTCGGACCCAACATACCCAGTTGCACGACACTTTAGGGAGGTCCACAATAACAATTTGGAACACCTAAAATATTTCTTGATCAACACCCTCCCAGTATCAAGAAGAGGCGGCAACCGTGAGGCAAAACCTCGACAATTAGAAACAAAATATATTATTGAATTAGACACCAAGACACCTAATGGACATAACTCCAGTGAGGACTTTTACACATGTCTGTAATTAGATTCTTGGCAGGCATGTAGTGACCTGAATATGAATGAATTGGTTAGATCTTGAATATCCCTGTAAATGTCTGCAATACACTGCATTGAGCATTATGCTGTAATTTAATGATTGTTTTAATCAACAAGGTACATTACATGCACACTTGGCACTTTATGAACAATTAGTTCAAAGGGTAGCACCTTCTCACTTTACACACTTAGCATTTTTTGACAGAGACAGGGTAGTGTGAAAGTTAGCCCAGAGGGGCCAAATCGCCTGTGGTCACAAGTACTGGACCAACAAATCAGCTATATACACATGTTTGATGAACGAATGAAGTGTTGAATAGGCCATATCTCATCTAAGAAGATTCAGTACATGGGAATTGAGAAATGGGCGGTCAGACTGTATTATACATATATCATGATGTCCAAATCAAGGCTCGCAGCTCAACGCAGTATTTTATCATCAACTTGAATTCTAACATTTTATGTATTTTACGTAAAATTATTTATATTATTTATTCTCATTGTATTACCATGGGTTTTATCTATTTATCGCTGATTTGCATGAAGACAGACGCACAAGGAATATATTTTTTCTCTGTCCACACAATAGTTGCAACACAGGGGGGACCGCCACCCCCTGGGTCTTTCATCAATTATTTGCGGGGGCACACTGCCCCCCTGCAGCCCCGGCGACCACCATCCCGCTGTGCTTATTTTTTTGTAAAAAAATATGCCTGTGTGGGGGGTTTGAGACCCCCCACACGCCCCGGGGACCACCACCTCCTCAGGGCTTTGCAAAAGATGTGAGGGGGCCGTGGGGCCCCCCTTCTGGAGCCTTCGTTGGCCCTGGGGACCGCCACCCCCAGGCCGGTTCCTGCAATGTCCCGGGGTGCCCACCCCTGGGACACTGCTGTTTGCTATGGTAGGGCGGGAGTATGTCTCCCCCCTACCGTAGAAAAATCTGGTTTGTATTTTGGAAGAGAGAGCAGGGAAACCTGCTCTCTCTTTTAAAATCCAAAGCAGAATTGCTTTTCTATAAGGGGAGCTGCATGTCAGCAGCTCCCCATATGAAAAAGCAATGCCGGCTCTCGCAGGACGCGGGGAGCCGGCGGGACCGTGGAGGCATTGGGGCTCCCCCCACGGTCCCTAACAAAGCGAATAAAAATTAGTGGTAGGAGCTGATTTTTTTTTTTTTAAGTTTGGAGTCGCGTCCTTAGCGCGGCGCTCAGCCCGGTCCCCTGGTGTGAACGCGAGGGGTGCGCGACTCCTAGTGCAGAACCCTGGTGTGAACACGAGGGCTGTGTGGCCCCCTGGTGTGAACGCGAGGGGTACGCGACTCCCAATCGCGCTGGGTGCATGACTCCCAACACAAAAAATTACGATTTTTTCATTAAAAAGCTATATTATATGTTCGCTTCTTGGGTTGCTCTAAAAAGAGCCCTTGTGTTTATTGGGAGATTTTTGTAGCTACATGTAAGTGCCGATGCAGAGTCTTAAGTTGTTGAGAAGGACTTTGTTTCCCTAATCTGTGAAGTGTACACCATCACACCTGTAGATACCATCCATATCAAAACGCAGATTGTTGTTGTAAATGGACCCCATACTATGGTCTCTGAGATAAGCAGAAACAGCTCTATTGACATTTTTTCTAGCTTTCTCAATCTGTGGACAAAATTGATTGGACCACGTCCATTTCTGTCTTTGGCATATGTTAGAGTACACAAAGGCAGTTTGAGGGGAAAGCAACATCAATTCTGCAAAGGTGTCCTTCATTAGCATTTCCAGACCTACCCCAGTCAATGTGCCTAGGTCATTGCCACCACAGTGCATAATCATGAGGTCAGGTGGTTGGAGATGCAAAAAGGATGTAACCAATGGCATCAATTGGTGCCTCTCTGTCCAATCCATTTAATGTCTACATTTTGCAAAGCTAGGTCTTTGTCAATACCTCTTCTTTCAGCATACCTTTTGCACCAGAAAACATAGCTGTGTCCAATAATCCACACAGAAAGCATCTTGAAGGGATCTCTGTAGGTAATCAGAAGATGTCTGTAGCTGAGGTAGGCAGGTGGTAGAATAAAATCTATCTAAAATGGTGGACAAGATGCTGTTTTTAAGAAAGTAGAGATTTGATTGGCCGTTTAAGAACACTCTACACTCAAATATAGGGTGCATTTTACTTTGTTTAGAAAGCATGTTTCTTATTGGTTATTACCAAATGTTGGAAAGGTACAGCAGAAAGGATAAGGGCAAGCATTGCAAAGGCAACCACACTTGCGGTTGTCATTTGCAACATTGTGTGGTGAACTTGTGACCTGGCAGCTACGTTGAATGTTGCATGACCTGTTGCTATGGAAACTGAATGAATGAATGAATGAATGAATGAAAAAAACTTTATTCGGTTTTTGTCAGTGTAAAAACCATAAAAGCAGTTACATAAAAATACATCTCATATTTATACCAAGTATATATCATGGTAATTTTAACAACAATTTATAAAAAGATATTAAAAAGAATAACATAAGTTAAAAAAAGGCTGCTGTAAAACTCTAAGGGGTCTGTAATTTTTTCAGGTCTATAGATTAGGTTTTACAGATTCAATCGGTGCCGGAAAATACATTTCAGGAACTTGACAATAAACCTTGCTATCCATTCCTCATCCAATTGCTGTAGGGCCAAAATGCTGGACGGCATCTTCTAAAACCCATAAATTTTAAAAACGGTATTAACCATTTTTTCCTGTGGTCCGTGTAGAATTGGCAAAAGAAAACTGTATGGATTGTTGCCTGTCTAGAAGTGTTATCGCAGGGACAACAAGATAAGACCTTGTCCCAGTTGTTATTTGTTGGGAAGGCTACCAAACGATGGAACATATTCAACCTAAATCTAACCAAAAGGAATCTTTCAAAGGTAGTAAAATCATAGGTTAGATATGGCTGAATACCAAAAGTAGTTTGGACAGCCATACTTTGTTGTACAGTTAGTTTCGACATTTCATTCACCATCCGTAGTTCTTCAAGATGGCTAATGGACACCTTTTTCAATGTTTTCCTAGATAGCGATCTGATCGAGGTTGGAACCAGGTAGTAATTTTCCATACCTAGATCAGTAAGGAAAGATCTTATAGAGGCTAACCATCCAATCTTGGTTACTAAATCCAACTCCATACAGTCTTGGATGATTAGTTGTGTAAATGTATTCTTATCCGATGACCATATACGGTGCCAGAGTAAAAGAGGTTGGATTCTAGCTAGATCTGATATGTGAACAATTCCCAGTTCCAAGTGACATACGAAAGCCGATGCAGTCAAAGGGAGGGATGAAAGGGATTTCAGGAAAGCATTCTCTATCATCTGTAGAGAGTTTGTTTTTGCATGTCCCCATAATCCGGCCCCATATAGAGCTACAGATTGACATTTAGCTATGTATATTTTTAAAAGTTCCACAGGGGGTCTTTCCCAACTTTATAGCAAAATTAACAATGGCCTTTGTAGTTCGTACAAACTGAAGCTTTCTGGATTCAATAGCTGGTTTCCATAGTAAGTTGTGATCAATGATAATTCCCAGATAAGGATATTGAGCTGTGGTGGCAAGTTTCTCTTGATTCAAATAAATATCCTTCATCCTTTTTTCACTAGGGCCAGAAGTCATAACAAATGTTTTTTTTATATTTATTCGTAAATCTAAAGTGCCCATAAAATCAGAATATCTATTCAATGCCCGTTGTAGCTCAATCGGGGTTCTGGCCAATATCACCGCGTCATCAGCGTAGAGTAGGGACGGAATCTGTCGATCTTTTACACGTGGGAGGTCCTGACTCCCCTTCAGCATGGCTCTCTCCAGGCCGTTAGTATAGAGCGTAAAAAGAAAGGGGACCAGGACACAACCCTGTCTCACTCTTCTCTCCACGCCGAATGACGCGGTTAATTCTCCATTAACCCCAAACCTTACCCTAACTGAGGCATTGGAATACAATTTACGTAGGAAATTTAATAGTGCTATATCTACTCCCATGTCCCGTAATATGGACCATAATTTCGTATGGCTGACACAGTCGAAGGCTGCAGACAAGTCCACGTACACCATGTAGACATTGCCTCCTTTTGCGGATGAGTATTTTCCCAACAATAATGTCAGGTTTAAGGCCTGATCAACTGTCCCAAGCCCCTCCCGGAACCCAAACTGAATGTTCGATAAAATTTGTCCATCCTCAGCCCAGCCCTGGAGGCGTTCCAAGATAATCCTCACCACCATTTTGCCCACCGAATCCAATAATGAAATTGGTCGGTAGCATGTTACATCTTGACGGTCTCCTTTCTTAAAGATGGGGACCATGATTGTTTTAGACCATGAGTCAATTAATCCCACACCACATGCCACATTAAGTACTCTTGTCAAGATTGGGGCCCAAAATCCTACATTTGATTTAAATAGGTCTATTGGGACCCCATCCGGACCCGGAGCCTTTCCATTTTTGCTAGCTTTCAGTGCTAATCCCACTTCTTCCATGGTTACGCCAATATTTAGGGGATAGGATGTTCCTAAAGGTGTTAAGGCTATGGGATCATGACTATCCCCTTCCACGGAATTATTTGCAAAGATCTTTGAGAAATGGTCTACCCAAGCCCCCACATCAATTGCCACCTCAATAGTTGGAGAGTCTTTCGAATTGCAAAGAAAGGGAGATTTGACTATGGTCCAGAAAGCAGAACTATTTTTATCTGTAATGCTTTTCTGGAGTTGCTCCCATAAATCCAGCTTTAGTTCAGTTTTTCTTTCTTTTAAGGCTGAGTTATATTCTCTCCTCAAAATTATTATTTCCTGAGGCACCCTGTCTATTTTTTGCAATGCTTTTTTTAATTTAGAAAGTGCTACCGTACATCTGTGATTGAACCAGCCTGATTTTTTCGACTGAGTTATTTTTTTTTGATTTCACAAACAAAGCATTATTAGTTGCTTTCAAGATCACCCCAAAATGTGCCAAAAGTTCGCGATCGGTAGTATGCAAATCAAGACATTTTTCAATGTCATAAGGGACCTCTTTCATTAGTCTACTAAGCATTTCTGCCGAATCCACCTTTTCCCATTTCAGGGAATATCCATTAAGTTTATCCAGGTGAAAGGAGTTTTGTCTTAGTATACTAGGTAAAGTTTGGATTTGGTAATCATATAATGGAATAAATTATATGGTCAAACGCAATGGTCACTTATTACAGTGATATGTGTGTCAAATTCCCTTACCCGATTGCCCACGGTGTTTGATATTAAGATAAAGTCAATAATAGAATGATTTTCTCTGCCTATAAAGGTTGCATCCGGCCAATCGGTTTCAGGATTCCTTTTATTGGCAATTACAAGATCCATTTCGATTAGCATTTCATTTAAAGTAGCACCCACACCAGTATGCGAAAAATGGAGGATTGGTTCATCTTGTTCATCTGTCAACCCGCAGAATAGCCCGTTATTTATTTTGCACAGGTGTTGATTAAAATCCCCACCCCAAATGATGGTTGCACCCATACGGGATGCCTTTGTCAATGTTGTTAAATGAAGGGAAATCTGTCTCAAAGCCACCAATAATTCAGGCTCCTTTAAGTTGTTATAAAAGTTAACCAGGAGAACCAATTCCCCTTTAGCAAAGCGGATACTCAATATTTGGAAATGTACATCAAGAATAGCCGAAGTTATTTCAACATTTCCTAATAAGTTTGTAATGTAGATAGTTAAACCACCCTTTGCTCTGCCAGAGGGTGTAGGGACCGCGGATGAAAAGTAGGTTTTATAACCTACAAGATGTATTGGATTGGTAATCCATGTTTCCTGGAGGCAGATTATATTTGAGTGTTCAAAAAGTGTTGGGCCAGCACCATTTTCTATTTTTTGGGATAAACCTGCTATATTCCAGAAAAGTAATGTTATTGGTAATCCTAATTTAGTCAATTTTCTCTCTGTCTGACTTTTGAGCTGGTTTGGTGTTAAAACTTTCAAAGGTCTAAGTGAGGTAGAATTTTTTCCTGGAATATTTGATGTTGTGGCTTCTAGTGGTTCTGGGGTTTCATGGGACAGTTCAGGACAAACTGTCAGATCTTTCAGGGACGTTAATAATACTGGGTGTTTTCCGCCCAACTGGGCTACGGGACATTTATCATTAAGTAAACCAGTTTCTATTTTTTGGAATAGTTGGATGTCATCCTGATTTGCCACGCGGACCTGGGTGGAGCGTCAATCCACGCCTTCCAGTCCAGATAGAGCGGAATATCTATTCAATAGGGAGAGGCTATAACCGGGTAGTTCTCTGGTACACCCAAGTCAAGGGCAGGCTCTAGAAGAATTTGACAACATGGAGTGAGGATAGAAATATGTTAGATCTCGGGTAGAAATTACATCTCCTCCATTCTCACTAGGCCAATCGCCCATATGTCTGACCACATTTCTATCTCTAAAATTAACAATAATGAGATCACCTCTTATGTCCTTGGGTCTATGTCCCAACCACCATAGTCTCCTAACATTAAGAATTTCACCGTCGATATGCGCCGGCAGAGGTCTATTGCAACTTAACCAATAGATCACTTTATTCTTGAGTTCCTGATGTCCCTCGATCCTTGGACCTTTTAATTCAGGTACCCCTGTCAGTACCACTACGTAAGGCGCTGCTTCCGGGGGGAGGTCTATAATTTGCTTCTTATCCTTTGTCATATCGCTAGTTGGGAGAGGCCTAAATATAGGTTTATGTGGCATTTCCTGTTCGGTGAGAATCCTATCTTTACCAAGCTCTCGCTCTTCTCTAGAGGTAGTACTAGGGTTATTATGAGTGTGAGGAGTTATTGGAAATACTTCTTTCTCTACTAAGGAATGTTGGTTTATTATTTTATCGCCTAATCGTTCTTGGGGAAGTTTATTATTGGGTCTCTGATTTGAGTGGAAGCCCTAATCACTTCTGTGTTGATTTTAAGTGTTTGTTCCATAGTCTCTAATTGAGCTGACATTCTTTTTACCCTCTCTAAGAGGGGCAATATCAAAGATTTCACTAATAATTACATCGAGCCTATTAATTCTTTCAAAGATTTTGACGAAATTGGAGGGCTATCTATTGTGGTCTTCCCTATCCCATGTTTAGAAATAGTTGAAGGAATATTATTAGTTTTAGATAGTTTAGCGGACCGCCCAGCCTGGTTGACCCTATTTCGCTTCCTTTCATTTTTCTGTACAGAACCCTCCCGAATATTATGAGATTTTACAGGATTAATTATATCTATGGATATAATTTGAGTCTGATTGACACTAATATCTTCAGATAAAGGTTTTGAGTGCAAGTCTTCTGCATTCCTTTTGGTTAGGGAAAGTAAATCCTGTGAGTCTGTAGAAATGCTAATGACAGCTGTTTGATCTATTTTGTTCTTTTTATTGAGAGATAGAGTAGTTGCCCTTTGAATATTGCCCAGTGAAGAGCGTTTCTTAAAGAGAAGTTCGGAAGAGAGACGTCGTTCTGTAATGGCTATTTCGTGCTCCAACGCTGATGCAGCTCTAGTAATGAAAAGATCCAATGTCCTCCTCACTGAGCCGCCCACCGTTGATTTTCTGGGTTTAGTAATACGTGGGGTCATGATCCTAAACACAATTATTGTAATAACACAGACGTAGACTTAGTCTTTCCGTATATTACGGAACAAAATATACAATCAGACAGCTATACGAAGACAAAATGTCCAATCATATGTAGGCGAACTGTAACCAGGTAGATAGAAGGAACTCACAGTGAGCCGTGATAGTGGACCGCCTTCAGTCAGGATCAACAATGAGACAGTTAGTAGGATGGCCCAGCCCAGCCACGTCCTGCCCCGGACGGCCACAGACGGCCCGCCCTTTGCCCGGGCTTAGCCCGGCGCTGCCCGCGCGTGTGCCCGCGATGCGGGAGATTGAAAGTTTTTTATAGCGCCTCCAGGCGCGGGTGATCGATGACAGCTTCCGGTACTAGGGAGCAAGGGAGAGTGGGAGTTGTAGTCTCCCTCCACACAGCGGCCGCGAGGATGCCAAACGCGGCGGTGGGAGGGAGACGCGGGCAGAGAGAGAGAAGCCGAGTTCAGAGTGTTCACTGGGTAGGCACAAAGGTCCACGCGTTAGCCCAAGAGACTTTACAGCACCCGCTTCGCCGAAGATTGAAAGTTTTTTATAGTGCCTCCAGGCGCGGGTGATCGATGACAGCTTCCGGTACTAGGGAGCAAGGGAGCCTGGGAGTTGTAGTCTCCCTCCACACAACGGCCGCGAGGATGCCAAACGCGGCGGCGGGAGGGAGACGCGGGCAGAGAGAGAGAAGCCGAGTTCAGAGTGTTCACTGGGTAGGCACAAAGGTCCACGCGTTAGCCCAAGAGACTTTACAGCACCCGCTCCGCCGAAGATTGAAAGTTTTTTATAGCGCCTCCAGGCGCGGGTGATCGATGACAGCTTCCGGTACTAGGGAGCCTGGGAGTTGTAGTCTCCCTCCACACAGCGGCCGCGAGG
Organism: Triturus cristatus; assembly: GCF_964204655.1. Classification (NCBI taxonomy): domain Eukaryota; kingdom Metazoa; phylum Chordata; class Amphibia; order Caudata; family Salamandridae; genus Triturus; species Triturus cristatus. Next base: position 679,774,951 of record NC_140583.1, read on the forward strand.
ATGCCAAACGCAGCGGCGGGAGGGAGACGGGGGCAGAGAGAGAGAAGCCGAGTTCAGAGTGTTCACTGGGTAGGCACAAAGGTCCACGCGTTAGCCCAAGAGACTTTACAGCACCCGCTCCGCCGAAGATTGAACGTTTTTTATAGCGCCTCCAGGCGCGGGTGATCGATGACAGCTTCCGGTACTAGGGAGCAAGGGAGCCTGGGAGTTGTAGTCTCCCTTCACACAGCGGCCGCGAGGATGCCAAACGCAGCGGCGGAAGGGAGACGCGGGCAGAGAGAGAGAAGCCGAGTTCAGAGTGTTCACTGGGTAGGCACAAAGGTCCAAGCGTTAGCCAAAGAGACTTTACAGCATGGAAACTGATATTAAGGACAAGGGGTGAAGATGTCAGTTGAAAAGTATTATTCTCTATCACCAATGGAAATTCATTTTTCAATTTGAAAAACACTGGGAAGCAATTCCATTAGTTGCTTATGTCTATATGTATGGAAAAATAGAGGGAAAGTTTGCCAATACTGGTTCTACCTTGCAGAGTCTGTTGATCTACATTCTCTGTGTGTAAAAGAAAATTTTGTCTGAGTGGGTGGGATTTTACATTCAACAGATTTATTTAAAAGGTGAGTTATATCTTTTTTAGGTTAATTTAAAATAGTTTTGACATTATTATAAAATTGTGTTGTTTGAAATATATTATTAAAAGTATAGATATAAATTAAGATTATATTTATTGTACTTGAAGTATGTTTAAAAACCAGTTTGTACAGTAATATATATTTTTAAGTGTATAGAAAGGTATAGTTAAATGATGCCTCTTATTTATTATTAATTGGTTAAAAAAGCACTAAGATTATGTACTTTCTAAAATGTTCATATAAGGTATACTCTATTAGGCATGATGATTTGTTCTCTGTAAAAAGTTACAGTTTAATAATATTGCATAATTATAGATAGTTTGGTAAAATAAGGTACAACTATGCTGTTTCAAAGATGAACATAAAAGGTATTAATAATTATGATTCTGTTATTAGTTTGTAAACTTTGGTGCCGATTCCGATCCGTTAAAAAAATTTACCGTCCGACTCGTATCCGTATTTTTTTACGTACGAATCGTACAAGTACCGTACAAACTGCGAAGTACGATTCGTACGTGAAAAATACATGCAAATTGCGTCGGGAAAATGGTCCAAGAGCGAGCCGTAAATTTTTACGTCCGAAAAGCGTTGGGAAAAGTGTCCGACAGGGAGCCGGACATTTTTACATGCAAATCGTAAAACAGGAGTCCGAGCGCGCAAGTACGATCCGTACCGCCAGTCCGAATACACAACCGCATGTAAAATGCCCCGTACGGAGCGAACGCTGTAGCCTACATGTACACGGGTAAACTTGTGCCCGGATACGAGTCGTACAGCCCCCCTCACCCATCACATGTCAGCACCGTACCCCCGTATGTCAGCACCGTACCCCCCTCCACACCATACCCCAACACCGTAGCACAGCCCCGCACCTGTACGCACCGCACCCCAGGCCCGTCTCCCAGCCCCACTCCTGTACGCCCCATACCCCAGGACCGTACCCCAGCCCCCCACCTGTACGCGCCGCACCCCCGGCCCGTCTCCCAGCCCCGTACCTGTACGTACCGTACCCCAACACCGTAGCCTAGCCCCGTAACTGTACGCACCGTACCCCAACACCATAGCCCAGCCCCGCACCTGTACGCACCGTACCCCAACACCGTAGCACAGCCCCGCACCAGTACTCACCGTACCCCAACACCATAGCACATCCCCGCACCTGTACGCACCGTACCCCAACACCGTAGCACAGCCCCGCACCTGTACGCACCGTACCCCAGCACCGTAGCCCAGCCCCGTACCTGTACGCACCGTACCCCAAAACCGTAGCCCAGCACCGTACCTGTACGCACCATACCCCAACAGCGTAGCACAGCCCCGCACCTGTACGCCCTGTACCCCAACACCGTAGCCCAGCCCCGTACCTGTACGCACTGTACCCCAACACCGTAGCCCAGCCCCGTACCTGTACGCACCATACCCCAACACCGTAGCACAGCCCCGCACCTGTACGCACCGTACCCCAACACCGTAGCACAGCCCCGCACCTGTACGCACCGTACCCCAACACCTTAGCACAGCCCCCCACCTGTACGCGATGCACCCCAGGCTCGTACCCCAGCCCCGTACCTGTACGCACCGTACCCCAACACCGTACCCCAGCACCCTCTCCCAGCATCACGTATGTACGGACCTTACCTACGCGAAAAAGTCTCGTACAGAACCAGGACACTGTAAAACAGCACAAAACACGTCAACATGACAAAATACATCTCTATGACTGACCTGGCACATCCAAACAGGCAAACAGAGGCCCTAAATCACAACCACCTCTTATAACACACCCACCACAAATTCAAACCCAGCCACACCCACAAATGGACCAATAAAAAGTGCCCACACACACAACCCATGAGCCTTTGCAACAGACTCACTGCTGCCAGACCCCACAGACAAACAACTGCACCTTACTTACACCTTAACTACACCTTCACTTACACACCTTCACACAACCTCATTCACAAACACCCCCTCTTCACATTCACACACACACAGTCACATTCACACCCACACACCCACAACCATCCACACCCACACCATGCCCACAGACAAGAATCCAAAGTTCACAGGGGCGGAGCTGGACCTCCTCGTCAACGAAGTCATCAGAGTCGAGCCACACCTGTTTGGAACATTGGTCAGACAGACCAGCATAGCCCAAAAAACAAGCCTGTGGCAGAGGATCGTCGACAAGGTGAATGCTGTTGCGCCCATCCGAAGGACCAAGCATGAATGCCAAGCCAGGTGGTACGATCTGCGCAGGGCAGTCAAGAGGAAGATGAACGAGGAATACGCCCAGAGTAACATCACTGGAGGCGGGCTGCCCCGCAGACCCGTACATTACCATCCCTGGGAGGAGAAGGTGATGGCCATACTTCCGCCGGTGGGAGTACACGGAGTTGAAGGAGTCACAGAGCCTGGTGGGTACACAAACAACTCACGTAACATGGGGGGAATGCCATCCACACCACAAATACACCAAATGCACGCAACTTCCCCCAGGCCCTCACCGCACACAACTACACTCAAAAACCACGCTCATGCCACTAACTTCTCCATGCCCCATTCACAAATAAAGGCAATGCCATGTCCAAGGCCACACCAACCACAAACCCAAGACTGGATGTCTGAGATGCTGGGAGGGTGGGGCTCACACAACACATTGTGCAACTCCGAAGCATACACCAATGCCCTCAGCCCATATGGCCTAGGTACATACCCATGCACCATGCCCAATGCACAGGGACAGGCAAAGTACTGACAAGGTAGCTGACACTTGGCCCTGCTGTATGCAGCACAAGGCCCTTCTGTGACCACTGTACACTCAAACACCAACTACACAAGCTCAGATAACTAGCACAGGCACTCAAACTCACTGTCATGCCAGCATGCACCATGAGGGGACAGACACATCACCTGGGAGACCCAATGACAAATCACACTACACCCAACAGCAGGCCCGGTCACACACCCCCCCTCAAACAAGCACACACCCCCGGGGCAGGCAACGGATTTACCCACTCTCACAATGGACATGTGACACAACAAGACCAATCCATCGCCAAATAAGCATCCGACCCAAAATTCTACTGGTCAAACACTCGGGAGAACATACCAAACTGTCCCCCGCAACATGCCCATCCCCAAGTGGACATTAAGAGGAATGCTAGGCACATCCAACTACCTGGAGGATCTGTGACAACTTGAATATGTATGAAACATGGATGTGGCATGAAACAGCATTAACATTGTCTCTCTCTCACACACAGGGCAACGTCATCGACCTCCCCCCAACAATGGGGGGGAACAATCACAGTCCCAGACTCAGCGTGAAGATGATCCCACCGGCAGCGACGACTCTCACCACTCCGTGGATGACCCCGACCAACCTGGCCCCTCTGGTGCCAAAGCCCCTGCAGCACCTGCGTCAGGTACATCTGTGCCAACCACCACCCCCATTCCTGCCACATCCCAGGAGACACCCAGGAGCCCTGCTCGCACTGAACAACACAGCCAGTCTGACCAGGAGGGACAAGGTTCTCCGGGCACCCAGGAGGAGGCAGACAACCTCGATAATGCCATCCCTCAGGGGTCCCGTAGACCCGATGTGCCCACAACAGCAGGCCAGGCTTGTGTGGGCAGGGGTGGTGGGAGTGGAGGCAGGCGGAGGCGCGCACCTGACCAGCCAGCTGAGGGAACCGGTATGTCACACATACGTCACATCCTGGACACATACCGGCGTGACACCAGGGGCATCAGCCAGGTAGTGTCGAGCCTCACAGAGATGAAGGGGACCCTCGACGAGATGAAGAACCTGCAGGCCGAGCAACATGCCAGTCAACAATAACACCAAGGACGGATGGAGGCAAGACTGGCTGAGCACCTGGCGGTGCAAACGGACATGAGCCGTTCACTCCGTCGGATTGCTGACAACATGGGCAACCCTCCCTGTGACACCAGGCGAAGACCAGCACCAGCCACAGGGAGGGAGGAGGAAGAGGAGGATTCATCCGACGGAAGATCACAGACATCGTCAAGGCCTGCATCTGAGGGTCCCCGGAGGAAGGGGGGTTGTCCACGGAAAAGACTGTGCGAGTCAGCGGACCATCCACATCTCCCAGGTCACCTGGCCTGGCACCTGGCCCTCTGGCGCAACAGCACCACCCCACCCAGTGACATTCTCTGCCACATGGACTTGCTGGTCACAGTCTGACCAATGATGACCAACACTGTGGTCTGGACTCTGATGACTCCAACTGACAAGGATGCCATCTCCCCCTGTGAACTTTGGATTCTATGCACCCGGTAGAGCACCTTACTTCATCCACCAAAAGACTTACCCCACCAAAGAATAAATACTTTATTTTGTCATGAGTTGTTGTTGTCATTTTGCATTATTCCCCAACATATGTGTGTGTAAATGTCAAACTATGCCTGAGTGTTCAACTAACTCCACACATCCATACCCTGGGATAGGAGTCTGGTACAGGACACACATGGGTCACAATGTATCATTCAATGCAGACATGGAGCACAATACTTACCAGTATTGCATGCACCCCCTCAAACTGCTGAGGGGGTGCATGCAATACTGTGCCGACAGACCGATTTGGAAGAGTACCATCAAGGAGTAGAGGTCATGCCTCATTCGGAGGTTCCCGAGGAGGGAGTCCCAGGTATGTAATCCCAGGTGGGAGAACTATGTCCTGCATGCTGGAGTACGGTGGATCTGAAGAATGGTGGCCAGGTCAAGGTTGGATGCACGGAGATGGCACTACGGGGTCTCGGATGACAGTGGTACAAGGTTGGTGTTGGGTCGGGGTTGTGGCCTGCCTCCTGAGTGTGGGTGGGGAGTCTGAAGGTCATCCTGCAGCACACAGCGATCCATTGCAGCTATCTCTGCTGGACGGTGATGTGGCTAGGGCGCAGGATCTTGCAGCTGAGGTGTGCAGATGCAGCCTGGATGTGGACAAGTGTCCTGGGAGTTTGGATGTGGCTGCCCCGTAGAGGGCAGGCCAGTATTTGACACGGATGTTGTCGTGGACCTGGGGGATGGTCCGTCTTTCCTTGGAGTGGATCTATCTGGAGATCGTGTGCATAATGCAGAGGGTGTTGCAGTCTGCGGAACTGATGCTGGTGATTACCATGGCAAATGTGAGCAAGCAATCCATGATGCACACCATCTTGTGTGCATGGACACTGGGTGCTTGTGCGGGGCTTCTGCTGGTGGGACACAAGCAGTTGACCCAGAAATGCCCATGCGCGGGCATCCGCGTATGCGCATTTGTCAGAAGAAGTTGGAAACCAGGAAGAGGGAGCCCCGGAGACGCCGCGCTTCAGGTAAGTGTCTTTACTTTTATTTAATTTACAATTAGGGTATGTTTTAAAAGGAGGGCGGGCGGGAGGTGGGTGGTGGGTGGCAGGCAGCTACGCTTCGCCCTGGCGTGTGCGTAACGCTGCCTGCTTCGCCTACTTCGAAAACTGCAAAGCAGGCAGCGCTACGTACACTACGTGGGCGAAGCGTAGTGTCACGCCCAGGGTTAATCAGCACACACCTCAAAGTCACTTCGCATACAGTCAGCTGGACACACACATTGCAACACATGCCACACAAGGCTCCAAGCATGCACACTCAGACCCAGGGACTCACCATTATGAGAAGAAGTTGCGTATGAGCTGACTCCGGATGTCCTCCTCCTCCTCCTCCTCACTTACCTCGTGACAAAGGCCGTCATCCTCCACGGGTGGATGTTCCTGCTCATCGGGATCCAGGATGAGTGGCACAGCTTTCTCCACTGCCATGTTGTGCAGCATGCAGCACACGAGGAAGATTTTGCAGACCTTCACCGGTGCATATGGGAGGGACCCGCCAGTCTTGTGGAGGCAACGGAATCGGCTCTTCAGGAGGCCAAACGTCCTCTCAATCACTTGCCTGGTCTGCCCATGGGCGTTGTTGTAACGGTGATCTGCAGCTGTTCTCGGGTTGCGGAGAGGCGTCACCAGCCATGGCATGTTGGGATAGGCAGAGTCCCCTACATGGAAACATCATGTACAGAAGTGGGTCAGGAGATGCCGTCACATACTAAGATACCGCTGAATACTGGACAAACAGAGTCTACCCACCAACAAGACATGCTCGTTCGTTGTGCAGCTGCAGCATCATTTCTGGCACCCTGCTACGCCTCATGATGTAGGCATCGTGTGCTGACCCTGGAAAACGTGCACAGACATGGGAAATCACCATGCTAGCAAGACACGCCACAAGGGCATTAATGGAGTGGTAATGTTTACGGTTACGAAAGGCTACCTCCTGTGCCTGTGGTGGTACCAAAGCCACATGTGTCCCATCAATGGACCCAATTACATGGGGCATCCCTCCCAGGGCATAGAACTCACCCTTGATACCCGTCAACTGCTCAGGAGTTGGAAAATGGATGAATTCATCCAGGTGCTCCAACATTGCTTCTAAAACATCATGCAGGACACGGCTGAACATGGTCTGGGACATGCCACCCACATCAGCTATGGTCAATTGAAACATACCGGTGGCAAAGAAATGTAGGGCTGACATCACCTTCATCTTGGGGGTCAGCGCAGTCGGATAACTGTGTCGCGGTTGGAGGAGTGGGGCCAGCCTTTTTGTCAGGTCCACAATTAACCGTTGGGGGAATCTGTAGCGGCGTATGCAGTCGTGTTCCCTCATGGCCGCCAAGTCTGGCATTGGTCGGGGGAGAGGCGGTGCCCTGCAGAAATTTGGAAGGAATAACGATGATTGAGTACATTACTACACCAATGTCAAAGAACTGAGCACATGTTCAACAGCTAATACACATATGCTACATACAGAGTCTGGTCTGTGCAATACATCCTGCACACGTATGCCAGCCAGGTGATACTCCTAACAAGAGGCAGCTACAAACGTGGATTGTCAAGGTCTACATGACATGCCATGAAAGTAGCTGTGGGCCAGTGTGAGTGAACAGCCAGACACATTACAGGAGTGACATACATCCACATATGTGCATTTGAAGGATGTTATCTCATACATACAGCTGCCGGCAAGCTAGACGCACAGGTCACATGTCATGGAAAAAGGACAGACCACACACCTTGCCATGAAGGGGTACATGTCAAAAATGATCACACAGACATTGAGACTATGCTGATATGTCCTAATCTCGCAAGTCCCTGTTCGATGCATACAGACACACGTTACGTGTTATTCTACATGTGTCCTGGTGTGCGTAATAGTGTGACATGGGCATCTACACACAGACACATGTTGGATGCAGCTACAGCAGATGCCGTTGACGGAACACCAACAGCAAGATCATGGAAACACATGACACACACATGACATAGTCACATCGGGGCACGCTGGTAGTGAGATGTCAGGTGTCATCATCCGTGTACCTGGCATCAGGGGACAGTTGCGGGTGACTGTGCCATGCCAGTGATGCAGTGCTTGACAAGTTAGAACTACATGCACACATGTAAAAGGTGTGAAGGGGAAGTGCGCCACATAGTGCCCCATCACACATGACATGTGTACACAGGTCATCACACAACTATTGGGTTAAAACATGAGGAGACATGTGCCAGCTCACTGCCTGACACACCTAGGCCCTAAACATGAAGCACTGCACTGACCATGACTTGATGTCCATCCTTGTGCGAGTCTGACACCTCCATTCCTTCCCTGTGCGCCTCCTATCACCAGTGAGAGCTGTGAAACGCACCGTACACACGCTCTGAGGGTGTGTGTACGGTCGTATCACTATATGGGGTTTGGGTAGGAGTACGCGTGTGTGTATGGACCGTACACACGTACGTGTACACACTGGTCCAATCCCTATGGGAGTGTCACCATAGGCATACGCCATAGAGATACGGCTCGTACACGCGTGTGTAGGGTCCGTAGAATGATGGCGTACGCCTACGGCAACACCACCATAGTGCTACGGCTCGTACCTGCGTGTGTAGGGCCCGTAGCACTATGGCAGTGTTGCCGTAGGCGTACGCCACAGTGCTACGGGCCGTACCCACGTGTGTAGGGCCCGTAGCACGATGGCGTACACCTACGGCAACACCACCATAGTGCTACGGCTCGTACCCACGTGTGTAGGGCCCGTAGCACTATGGCAGTGTTGCCGTAGGCGTACGCCACAGTGCTACGGGCCGTACCCGCTTGTGTAGGGCCCGTAGCACGATGGCGTACGCCTACGTCAACACCACCATAGTGATACGGCTCGTACCCGCGTGTGTAGGGCCCGTAGCACTATGGCAGTGTTGCCGTAGGCGTATGCCACAGTGCTACGGGCCTACGGCACCCCAACATTGGGGGTACGGCCCGTACCCAGGCCTTCAGAGCGTGGGTACGGGTCGCACCACACGTACCCCTACATCACCCCAAGAATGGTGGTACGGCCCGTACCCAGGCCTTTAGAACATGGGTAAGGGCTGTACCACACGTACCCCTACGTCACCCCAACAATGGCGGTACAGCCCGTACCCACGCTCTGAAGGCCTGGGTACGGGCCGTACCCCCAATGTTGGGGTGCCGTAGCGGTACTGCCCGTACCCAGGCCTTCAGAGCGTGGGTACGGGTCGCACACGCGTACCCCTATGTCACCCCAAGAATGGTGGTACGGCCCGTACCCAGGCCTTTAGAACGTGGGTATGGGCCGTACCGCCATTGTTGGGGTGACATAGGGGTACGCATGGTACGACCCATACCCACGCTCTTAAGGCGTGGGTACGGTGCGTACCACATTTGTTGTGGTGATGGGACACGTCCACGTCCACTTCCGTGGTGGCGGGACACAGGCCTTGGTGGACACGCCCCCACCCCCCCGAAGTGACCAGACCCTGGAGGTATGTACAGGGCATGATTACTTGTTAACTTGGGTGGGGGTTATGTTTCCTGCCCCTGCCCCCCACCTTTACCCCTGGGTGTTGTTCTGACCTTCTGCGGCGTCTGCGTTGGTTCCTGTGCACCAGGTCGTAGGCTATGAGGGCCGGGATGACACGTAGGATGGGGTCCATGGCTGTCCGTCGCGTACAGGTGCTCCTTCTTCGCATCGTCCTCAATTTCCCGGCAGTTTTTGGCCCCCGTAAAAAATGCTACGTGCGGAGTGATGTAGGCACGAATCGCACTTGCTGGTTCGTAAAACGCTGCCTGACTCCGTCCGGACGTCACGTAAGCGATGTCCCAGATCAGAATTGTGGGTATTTTTGGGCTGGTCGGTGTTTTTTACGACTCGTATGGAAATGGCATTTCTGTACGAATCGTACTTGCGGGTTTGTAAGGTGGTTTTCCCGGGTACGAGTCGGACGGAGAATACGCTCCGTACGACCATTCGTACCCGGGTTTTACAGGATCGGAATCGGCACCTTTGTGTGGTTTTAGAAATCCTCATAAAAAGGTGTTGTTTAATTCTCTTCTTCATTAAGTCTGTTGAGAGGTACAGTTTGATGATGTTCCATATTTCTAGATTTAATGGACAATTTGTAGCTCAATAGAAAAGCAGTACATTTTACTCTTTCTGTTATGTAGTAGTTATATACTTAAGTACATAGTATGTTATGACTCATGTCTTTGTTTAGATTGTATTTATATAGTTGTATGTATATTTACTAAATTAATGAGAGGTGACAGACAGATTAGTGAGTATGTGATTTTGTAATTACGTGAGTAGTGATTTAGTGGTTCTATATTGTCCAATCTTGTAGTGAGGCATTAAGACACACAGTGTTAAAGTCAAATGTACACACTATATACAGTCCCCTAACCCCATGCAGATTAGTGATTCACTCAAAAATCCAGGTAGTAGCCATGCAGATCAGGAATCTCAGTGGCACTCTCTGTCCACTCCTCCTATCATCCTGACAGAACAATGATCTTATCTAATCACTGTGCAGAAACACAAGCACTTATAAACTCACCCTGCTGTCAACTACCAGCACTCTCACTATCCAGTCAGTGTCCATACACCTGTGCAATGCCTCAGGCATTAAGACACGCAGCATTATAGTCAAATGTACAAAATATATGTAGTCCCCTAACCCCATGCAGACTACTGATTCACATCCAGGTAGTAACCATGCAGATCAGCAATCACACTGTCACTCTCTGTCCAGTCCTGCAATCGTCCTGACAGAACCATGTCCTTATCTAATCTTTGTGCAGCAACACAAGCACTTATAAACTCAGCCTGCTGTCAACTACCAGCACTCTCACTATCCAGTCACTGTCTATACACTCGTACAATGTCTCAGGCATTGAGGCACGCAGCGCTACAGTCAAATGTACACAATCTATGCAGTCCCCTAACCCCATGCAGACTACTGACTCAGTCCTTCAATCCAGGTAGTAGCCATGCAGATCAGCAATCACAGTGTCACTCTCTGTCCACTCCTCCTATCATCCTGACAGAACCATGTCCTTATCTACTCTCTGTGCCAAAACACAAGCACTTATAAACTTACCCTCCTGTCAACTACGAGCACTCTCACTATCCACTTAGTGTCCATACACATGTACCATGCCTCAGGCATTAAGACACGCAGCCCTACAGTCAAATGTACAAAATATATGTAGTCCCCTAACCCCATGCAGACTACTGATTCACACCTAGAAACATCCAGGTAGAAGCCATTCAGATCAGCAATTACAGTGTCACTCTGTCCACTCCTGCAATTGTCCTGACAGAACCATGTCCGTATCTACTCTCTGTGCCAAAACACAAGCCCTTATAAACTCACCCTCTTGTCAACTACCAGCACTCTCACTATCCAGTCAGTGTCCATACACCTGTAGAATGCCTCAGGATTTATGACATGTAGCGCTACAGTCAAATGTACAAAATATATGTAGACCCTAACCCATGCAGACCACTGATTCACACCTAGAAACATCCAGGTAGAAGCCATTCAGATCAGCAATCACAGTGTCACTCTCTGTCCACTCCAGCAATTGTTCTGACAGAACCATGTCCGTATCTACTCTCTGTGCCAAAACACAAGCACTTACAAACTCACCCTCCTGTCAACTACCAGCACTCTCACTATCCAGTCAGTGTCCATACACCTGTGCAATGCCTCAGACATTAAGACACGCAGCGCTACAGCCAAATGTACAAAATATATGCAGTCCCCTAAACCCATGCAGACTACTGATTCAGTCCTTCAAAAATCCAGGTAGTACCATGCAGATCAGCAATCACAGTGTCACTCTCTGTCCACTCCTACTATCATGCTGACAGAACAATGACCTTATCTAATCACTGCGCAGAAACACAAGCACGTATATCCTCACCCTCCTGTCAACTACCAGCACTCTCACTATCCACTCACTGTCCATGCACCTGTACAATGCCTCATCCATTAAGACATGCAGTGCTACAGTCAAATGTACAAAACATATGCATTCCCCTAACACCATGCAGACTACTGATTCACACCTAGAAACATCCAGGTAGTAGCCATGCAGATCAGCAATCACAGTGTCACTCTCTGTCCACTCCTACTATCATGCTGACAGAACAATGACCTTATCTAATCACTGCGCAGAAACACAAGCATGTATATCCTCACCCTCCTGTCAACTACCAGCACTCTCACTATCCACTCACTGTCCATGCACTTGTCCAATGCCTCAGGCATTAAGACATGCAGTGCTACAGTCAAATATACAAAACATATGCATTCCCCTAACCCCATGAAGACTACTGATTCACACCTAGAAACATCCAGGTAGTAGCCATGCAGATCAGCAATCACAGAGTCACTCTCTGTCCACTCCTCCTATCATCCTGACAGAACAATGACCATATCTAATCACTGTGCAGAAACACAAGCACTTATAAACTCACCCTCCTGTCAACCACCAGCACTCTCACTATCCAGTCACGGTCCATACACCTGTAGAGTGCCTCAGGCATTAAGATGCGCAGCGATACAGTCAAATGTACAAAATATATGCAGTCCCCTAACCCCATGCACACTACTGATTCACTCCTGCAAAAATCCAGGCAGTAGCCATACAGATCAGCAATCACAGTGTCACTTTCTGTCCTCTCCTCCTATCATCCTGACAGAACAATTACCTCATCTAATCACTGTGCAGAAACACAAGCAGTTATAAAATCACCCTCCTGTCAACTACCAGCACTCTCAATATCCAGTCACTCTCCATACAACTGTAGAATGCCTCAGGCAAAACATACTGTGCAAAACTTAAGCCTTATTAATTTGTCTATTCTCTTTTGATGCAGTACTGTAATCATCCAGTTAGTAGCTATGTACTCATGCAATGACCCAGGTACTAATACTTACAGTGTTACAATCATCTATCCAGTATTGATGCAGTCACTATACACATAATCTCTACTTATTCACTTATTCAGTGCTACAATTATCCACTTAGTACCTGTGTACTGTAGTAAATGGATAGTGATTTGAAAACAAAGGGCATCATTAGGATGTAGGGCAGATCGCCACTGCCCTACATCCTTCCCCGCCCACCACCCATTTCCCCCCCGCCATATTAGTATGGCGGGGGGGCCGCGGCGGATGGGAAGACCATCCGCCGCTTTTTTGCCCGGTCGACTTGTAAAAGGGTTTAATATGGTGGCGGTGTCTTCTAGACACCGCCATCCATATCAGGATGCAGGCGGGCGGCAGCCTTTCAGAAAGGCATGCGGTTCTTCAAGTTGGGGGCCTGATATGAGCCCCCAGGACGTTGGGGGGATAGGGGAAGGGCACATGGGGGTACCTATGATACCCCCTGCATGTGCATGCACAACATGGTAGGCACCGTGCTGTGCCTGCCACATAGTGCATGCATATGCACAACATGCACTTTTGGCATTGCGGTGGGTGCAGCTGAAAGCACCGCCCACCACAATGTCAAATATGCGTGATGCGCCCGCCGGTGTGGCGGGCGCATCCTACTATCCCTCACGGGACCACCGCACATATGGCGGGCGGTCTCGTTTTCCGTTGGGATGGCGGGCGGGCAACATCCGTCCGTCATCCTAATGATGCCCATAGTGTTTAAAAGGATTTTATGTAGAACATGTTTGTATACTAATATAATAGTATATTTTATAGATATATTTTAATGATATTATATATATTTTTTTAAACAGATATTGTTCAACATCATTACGAAAAATGTACCATGGCTAACAGAAAAGAGGAAACAACAAAAAAGGGACTATTATTTGAAGAAAACACAATAGCAAGAATTAGATGAACAACAGGTAAGGAAAAAGAAAAACTCTTCTGGTAAGAAAACAAAAGAATTTATTAAAAAACTTTTAAAGGCTAAAAACAGTGTGCACAATGTGGAAAGTAGAAAGAATGTCCCAACAACAAAGAAGATGAAGAAGAAAAAAGGAGAAGTGAATGGAAAATTGCATTCCCAAGAAACAATGTATGGTAAAAGGAGAAGGAATCAGTTTGAAGAAATAAGAAAGAGAATGTTTTACAATAGAGTTGTCTTTAATTTGTTGAAAGATGTGAAGAAATATAAAAAAGATCAGCATTTTATAAAAAGAAGAAACAGATTGAAACTATTTTTGAGAAGGCTTTTGATTTAAAACGGAAATTATTCAATTTAGTTTTAAACAGAATTCGATCACTAGACAACTACCAGCAGTCTAACTAACCAGTCACTATCCATGCACTTGTACAATGACTCAGGCATTAAGACACGCAGTGCTACAGTCAAATGTGCACAATCTATGCAGGCCCCTACCCCCCTGCAGACTACTGATTCACTCTTGCAATAACCCAGGAAGTATTCATGCAGTGCCCCAATCACACTATCACTCTCTGTACACACCACCACTCATCCAGCCAGTACCATATACTAACCATGCAATCCTGTAACTGTGTACACACTACTCATTCACACCTTCATTTATTCAGGTAGTACCAATACAGTGCATCCATCACACTATAACTTCCAGTACACTTCTCTAATCATCCATCCACCACCATGTAGTTTTCCAATCACTCTGTCAATACACAAATCTTTATAAATTCTCCATGCATTCTCTTTGCTGCACTCTAATAATCCAGCCACTACCCATGTACTCATACAATGACCCAGGCACTAACTCATGCACAGCAACAATATTCCATACACTACTCATGCAGAACTCTAACCACCTATACACTACTGATTTACTCCTCAAATTACTCACCTAGTACTTATGCACACCTGCAATCCCTCTATCACTTCCAAGCACTCGTCTAATCACCCATCAGGCACCATGTACTTAACCAATCATTGTGCAAATATGCAAGCACCATGCACTTTCATTTCAATACTGTAGTCATCCAGTTAGTAGCCATGTACTCATGCAATAATTCAGACAGTAACTATCCACAACTACAATAACTTGTGCAATACACTTGCACTCATCTAATCACTTACACAGTACTCATGCACTCCTATAATTATCCTGCAATTATCTATAAACTCATTTAATCAAGTTGCCACTTCTCAAACATTCATAAAAGAACCATGCAGTACACTTGCATTCCTCCAATCACTCACTTATTATGCATACTCTCATACAATCATTCAGGTCATTTTTATTTTTTTAACCAGTATATGTGGTTCCGTAAGAACCGTTTTTTTTCGGAACAGTTTTCCTTTTTTTTTTTAAACGTTTTTTACATGTTTTTTATTTAAAGAAAGAAAAACAAAAAAATGAAGAACAGGAAATCAACTTCTAGACAAAACCAAAAGCGCATTATAACAAAAATTAACATTTATATGCTTTAAAGGCAGCTGAAATCACGTCGATACATTGCTCCCCAAAGCAATGTTCAGTGGCGCACTTAATGCAACTGATGGAAGCATTTAGAAACTTAGGCATAATATGTGGCCTTGGTATTGAAGAAGTTCCTGCAGAGGTAGATGGACTGTTGGGGTCTTGAAGAGCATCCGAGTTTAATTGTCTCTTCGTCTCTTCTCTCGCAAGGTGGACAGGGTGGATAGTCTCCATAAGCTTTTTCATTGAGCTCGTCCCACATTAGTATTTCTTGTCCGATCCACTTGAGAGTACTCTCTTACATATATTGGAAGTAACCTTGGTTGCATTAACTTTCTACTCCCCTTCTGGCACCGTAAAAAAGGCCCAAACAATGCTCTCTCTCCTTTGTCTCTTCGACTGCCCCATCCTCTGTTCTTTTTCACAGCAAGAGGATCCACTTCAGCTAAGCTAGAAGCCATTGTAATTTTAAAATAAATTAACACACAAAAAAAGATGAATTTTTGAAGAGAAGGAACAAACAGGTCTTCTCTCTGCTAAGATCAAAAAGAAAGGTGGACCCTCCCTTTTCCATAATAAAAATGATTTCAACCAATCAGATTACTTTTTTCTTTTGCTAATAGGACGTAGCGCAGGGTGCGCGCACTCGTCAAGCACACATCGCGAACCCGCGAAACACATATATATCATTATACAGTAAAATAGTCATTTCTATAAAATTTTAATAAGTTTATTAGCAAAAATGTTCAATTTATTATCATATTCAAACTTTCTATTTTAATTTTTTCAACTTTTAAAATACGCCGAAGTCGCGACTTTGGCGCGTTTTCGGCGCGATTACAGTGCGACCCCGGAAATACGTGCGGAGAGAGGTCGCGCAAACTATGCGACTACTCCGCGCATTTCCCAACTTTTCTTTCGACAATATCATATTGAAAATAATAGTTTAAAAATATCTTTATAATTAAATTTCGAGAAACTTAAAGGAAAACTATTATTTATATGATATTTTTTAAATATCTTATTCTTTAGAAATTACGCCGAAATCGCGACCCCCGCGTGACTTTTCAAAATGGCTACCAGAATACGCGTAGCGATCGTGTAGGGTGCGCGAAGGGTGCGCGACGTCTGTATAATATTTTAAAATAAATAGGAGGCGTGGCCTGAGGCATCGAGATGGGGGTCGCACTCAAAGAGTGCTCTGGACCCCTCCGTCATCCGCCTTGAATCCAGCAAGAATTAGAACCCATCCAACACCCCTACCTGGCTGACAGGTGTTCCCCAACCTGTGCCGCAGCCCTGCTGTGTCTCCGGTGCCGCTGCGAGTATTACGGGGCCGGTTTGAGCCTGCGACCTGTAGCGGCCCGCTCGTCGCCACGTGTGGGGCCACTTGCCATCGGGGTCCGACTGGAGCGGGAGTCTGGAGAGAGGCTGCGTAAGTGGCGGCACCCACGCGGCCCGGGCCGTGTCTGCGGCCCCGATTCTGTTTGCAGCTCCACAAGCAGAGCCCCTGGCAGGAGATCAGCCAGCGGGGCGGCCGGCGCCTGGGGAGCAGACGTGGAAGAGGCGGTGGAGGCCCGGGAGTGGAGAGACGGGATCGGCCCGGAGACAACGCGTTCCTGCAGACTTTGCCGGTGAGTGGAGGGTAACCAGCTGCCAGATTGGGCACCGGACGGAGGGAGAGTGCGACACCCCCGGCCGCCCCCTCATCCTCCTGTTGGGCCCAGACCGGTGAAGCAAGCTGTGCATTCCCCTTGCGAGGTGATGGGCTGCAAACAGGCCCACCCTTGGAGCTCAGACAATCTCCTCCTGCAAGCCCGGGCCCCCCTTGGGCGGAGACATTTGAAATGAGCCGGCTGGTGAAGCGGAATGGGGCACCCGCCCCAGTTGCTAGGATCCTCGTCTCCCTCCGGGGCCTAGGGGGGAGATCGGCTGCACTACCGGGCAGCAGGAGGCACGAATCTTCACACGCCTGACTGATCTCAGGTTTGCCTCGGTGGTGCAGCTGGGGGGTGGCCTGTGTAGCCCGCCCTGCAGAGTGAGGCATAAGAACACCTAGGTCACTGGCAATTAAATCGGTCCCGAGGCCCTTGGGGCAGTGAGACTTACGCTGGACGGCCGGATGGAGCAGAGCTGGGCCCGGCCGCCCCCCCCGCCCGCGGCACTGCACTCCTTGCTTCCCTCTGTGGCCTGGGGGGGAAAATCGGCTGCACGATTGGGCAGCGGGACGTGGGCAGGCCCCCCTCCACGTGGTCCCCCCTCCTGTCCGGCTGACCTCAGGCCTGTGTCGACGGCACAGCGGGGTAGGGGCACGGGAAGGACCCGTTCGGAGGACTGGGGTGTTAGAGGTGTCAGACCGGTGGCGTAGGGACTGGACCGCTTTGCTGGGGGTAAGGGAGTGCTCCCCTCACAACGTGAGACCTGAGACCTGAAGTGTGCTAGTGGCCCTCACCCACCCCTACTGTTGAACCAGGGCCGGTGACCCCAGGGATCCTTAGAGGTTGGTCTTGATCCAGGCTCTGGGGCGCAGGAACCCGCATCTGGGGCGGGAGGTATCGGCCACCATATTGGGTGGCGGTGAGGGGTGCTCTTGGACCGACTGGAGCTACTAGGTCGGTCTCCTCTGCACTGTGCCCGCCTCGGCCTGTGGCTTGGCCGGCCTTCTGCCGGTGTCCTGGATGCTTAACAGTCTATGCAAGTTCAACCTGCACTCCTGTGTGTCCCTCAACTTCATATAGCCACCCTGCGAGAACTGACTCTCTACATTCCGGGCCCTTGCCCACGGGGAGACATTGGGTCACACTCATGGCCATGGGGAGAGACAGGGCCACCAAGTCCACGCCGGCTCCCACACAGACCAAAATGGACCAGTTCACGACTTCAGAGTGAGAACCTCCGAGGGGAGCGACCGGGGACCTACTCCCCCCAGGTCAGAGACCTTGATACTATCCTCCAAGCTATCAGTGCCTCACAGGCCTCAGTGGATGGGAAAATTGGTGAGATTAAGGTGGATGTGTCCCTCCTCAGACAGGACCGCCGCAATGCCACCACATGGTTGTCAGAAGCTGAATCCCGTTTCTCCACGGCCGAAGACGACATTTCCCAACTGAAGGAACAGGTGGCCCACCTCCGCACCCACACCAAGGAACTTCACAGGCGGGCTGAAGACGCGGAGAATTGCGCACGTCACAATAACCTCCGCCTAGTGGGGTTTCCCGAGGGGGTGGTGTCATACCAAACGGCCTCCTTTGTGGAAAACTGGTTCAGGTCGTGGATGCCTAAAGATACCCTCTCAATGTGGTTTGTGGTTGAGAGAGCCCACAGGACCCTGGCACCCAGGCCTCCTTTCAGAGCCCTGCCTCACCCCATCATCTTAAAAGTACTCAACTTCAAGGACCGGGATGCCATTCTATGGGCTGCTCAGGTGGCGGGTCCCTTCAAATTCCAGAACCACGTCATCATGATCTTCCCGGACTACACCAGGGAAGTCCAGGACCTCCGGCGTTCGTACGTCGACGTGAAGAAAAAGCTGAGATCCCTGGGCCTGCAATATCAGCTCCAATTCCCTGCCCGCCTTCGTGTCATCTTTCAGGGGAAGACTCAATTTTTTGACTTGGCCCACGCGGCGTGGACTTTGCTGACGGAGGACTGCCCCCTCTGCCTTTGGCAAGACCCCACTTTGGAGCGGGTGGATTCCCAACCTGTGGGGCCGAGATTGCCAGGACGTTGGCGCTGGTGCCGCACGGGGTCCCGCAGGGGGCACCGTGCTCAGACCACAGCAACCAGATCCTCGAGTGTGGCGGCCCCAGATCTTCGAGACTCCTCCAGCCAGTCCACTCTTTTCTCGCAAGGGGCAACGTACGTCTCCCTCGGTTGGAGACAGCTGCCCAAAGAGACCTGGACCGACCCATATCCACGAACGAAATCGAGGAGGCAATTGCCCTCACTTCCTCCGGCGAAACACCAGGACCTGACGGTCTCCCCCAAGGGTACTATGCGTTGCACCGTGACACTCTCGTGCCCCACCTGGGCGGTCTATTCCACAAAGCCATTGAGAAGGGCTCCTTCCCGTTGGAGACGGACATTGCCACTATTGTAATCCCTAAATCCCAGAATCCCTCCCGCTCCTGTGCAAACTACCGACCCATATCCCTCCTCAATACAGAGGTCAAATTTTTCGCCACTATCTTGGCCCAGCGCCTGAAGCCTTATCTATCCATATTGGTCCACCCTGACCAATGTGGCTTCATGCCCAAACGTGCGACTTGACACTGTCTTCGGAAAGTGCAGCTGGCTTTGGCCCACCGACACCTACTTACCCCTTATTTAGCTCTCCTTGTAGATTTTGAAAAAAGCTTTTGACTCGGTGGACTGGGCTTATCCAAACGACATATTGGTTGAGATGGGGTTTGGTCCCCGATTCTTGGCCCTGGTCCGGGTCCTCTACGCACAGCCACGCATGCGTGTTTTGGTCAATGGCGTACTATCTGAGGCCTTTCCCATTGCGAGGGGTACGCAACAGGGCTGTCTGCTTTCCCCCCTACTGTTCGCTCTGGCGATGGAGCCCTTGGGGTCTTTGGTGCGGGCGGATGAACGCATTCAAGGATGGGAGTGGCCGAATACTGACCTGGACAAAATCGCGCTATACGCGGACGATGTCCTGCTCTTTCTGGCCGACCCCGCCACCTCTGGTCCACAATGCCGCCAGACTTAATAGGTCTTCGGGCAAGTCTCAGGGCTTAGGCTGAATCCAGGGAAATCGGTGCTGGTCCCACTCCACTTATCGTGAGACTGCTAAGACTGGCAGTCTAATATACCGATTTGGCGCAACTCCTTTAAATACTTGGGGATATGGATCACCCTGCTCCCGGACTTGTGCTGGTCTCTCAATGTCACCCCTATGGTCAAAAAGGCCAAAGAAGACCTTCAGAAGTGGAAGGCATTACCTCTTAACCCCTTAGGTAGGGTCGCTTTATTCAAAATGATGATCCTTCCCAGATTCCTTTCTGTCTTCAAAAACACTCCCTTCTATTTTTCTAGGTCCTGATTTACAGAACTAGATAGCCTATTGACTAAATTCCTGTGGGGGGCGGCGTGTTTGGCCCTGTCTGTGTGCTGGGTTCCAGCCTTCGACGGGGGTATGGGGTTGACGCACTTGTACTTATATTTCCTAGCAACATGTCTCCTCGTGGTCCATGATTGGTTTAATGGGGGATGGTCTGACCCAGCCTACCGGCTAGAGTTGGGCATACTGGGCCTTCCCAAGATCCAAACCATGATGTATGGGGGAACTCTCTCATCACAGATACCAAACGTGAGTCGGTCCATACTGTTGGCTTGGCGTGCCTCATTACGTCATACGGAATGGTCGGGTACACTGACACAATGCACACCCCTGTGGCACGGGACCTGGCTTCGGGAGTCGAGTGGCCTGCGGGAATCCGGAGCCTGGCAGGTATCACACAGCTTGGGGACGTTTTGGCCAGCGGTTACATGCTCTCCTTCCAGGAACTGCAAACCCGCTACTCCCTGCACTCCTCCCAATTTTATAAGTATCTACAACTAAGGCATGCTCTTCGGACTCCCAGAATACAGCCCCACCGAGGCCCAGGTTATGTTGGGGGATCTGGGTAAGGAAGGCATCTCCCGCATCTACCGTACCTTAGTTAACAATACCCCCACCTCCCTGAACAAGCTGAGGGACCAATGGATACAATGGGTGGGTTCCTTAGATGAGGCAGATTGGCGGGATGCCCTTATATCACCCAAGACAATCACTGCCTCCGCCATACTTAGGTTAGTTCAACTATATTTTTTGCACGCTGCCTACCTGACTCCACTGCGGCTCCATCACGTGGGTTTGCGACCCTATGCGTCATGCTCAAGGTGTGGCTTGACCCCGGGGGATTTCTTCCACGTGATCTGGTCCTGTCCTAAACTAGACAGTTTCTGGGGGGCCATTGAGGAGGAGCTTACAGATGTCCTTGGATGGGAGTTTTCTCACAATCCAAAACACTAAATTTTAGGGATCACAGATGGGTTAGACGGTACCAGAAACAAAAAGATTTTCTTCAACACGGCCATGATTGTTGCCAAGCGTGATAAAGCGGCGGCATGGAAATGCCCTGACTCACCGACTCTGGAGAGGTGGCGTTAGGGAGTGGACTGGTGTGCGACCCAAGAAAGGGCCCTGTACGTGGTACGTAGATGCCCTAAGAACTATCGTAGGATATGGGGTAAATGGCTGGGTACTTTTGGGGACTTTGACGGAGTGGCTAAACCGCCCTATTGACTTGCACTGCTGGAAAGGTGTTTGGAAGCTACTTTTTTGTATGGATGTAATACATTTTTGGTCCTCTGTGTCAATGCTAACCTGCTTATATGTTCTGAAATTAATAAAATTGGTTATAAAAAAATATATAGTTTCCCAAACTAAAAATTATTTACAACTTTTTTGTAAATATATATATATATATATATTTATAGAGAGAGAGAAAATAAAAAAAATTATAGAATTGAGACATATTAGACTTTACATATTTTCATTGAAAAAACCTTTAAAATTCACTGAAAAACCATAGGTTTCAGGCACGTTATAGTTAGAAATTAGCATTTAAAAAAACCTTTGAAATTCACTGAAAAAACCATAGGTTTTACACATGTTATAGTTAGAAATTAGCATTTAAAAAACATTTGAAATTCACTGAAAAAACCATAGGTTTCAGACACGTCATAGTTAGAAATTAGCATTTAAAAAACCTTTGAAATTCACTGAAAAAACTATAGGTTTCAGGTACGTTATAGTTAGAAATTAGCATTTTAAAAACCTTAGAAATTCACTGAAAAAACCATAGGTTTTAGGCACGATATAGTTAGTTGGACATTTCACTCGTACAAAACCATAGAAATTCGGGCGTTATAGTTAGTTCAGCTAACTATAACTTGCGCCCCCGCAATGCACTGCTGATGATGTCACATATTACATCATTCATGACATGGTCAGTGACATCACTGATGACATCTCAAATGACATCACTGATGACATCTTCCATGTGGAAATCTGATGCACCTCCTCATACCTGAATATAACCTTTGATACACCCATTCTAACATACAGGATACCATTTTCGAAAAAAATAGACACATCAATACCAGTTGCTAAATACGCACTGACTGATTCCTAGTTCTACACACACATCCACTCATTGACCCATACAGTCACTCATACATGCAGTCACTCATCAATACAACACTATCATATGCACTCATACACCTATACAGATACTCACACACTGCCACATATCCAGTTACTCGCACACCTAGTCAGTCATGCAAAGAATCAATCATTCTTCCATTTACTCACCTATACAGTTATACAGACACCACCTCACTTATTCATACAGATACTAACACATAAATGCTCTCTTATAGAATCGCTGATACAAATACACACTCATCTATGCAGCCACTCTTACAATTACTGACTCTCACATATAGTTATTTATATACACCATCACTCACATATACTGCCTTTTACATATGTACTTACTTGCACATATACCACTGAGACATCCATTCAGTCACTAACACCCCCATATACACACTCACCCACCTATACAGCTGTTTCCACATGCACTCTTGAACCCATACACCCAGTGAATCAACCACTCACACATCTATGCACAGAGTCACACACCTACCACCCACCCACACACACACTCAGGCAGCCATACAAATACTCAGGCAAGCAATCAATAACCCATATAGACACTCATGCAGCTACTCACCAAACCATACAGCAGTTTACACAACAACAGACAGACTGATACAGACTTTCACACAGTTTAGTCACTAGCCCATGCATTCAGAAACACACATTAAATCACTCAATTATACAGTCAGTCACGTACCTACTAAATCCTCCATACAGACACTTATACACCCACTCATTCTTCAATACAGCTTGGCGTATATATAAAACAAATTTAAACTTAACAGAAACACACAGTCACTGGAGGATGTCATCAGTGATGGCATCAGTGATGTCATTTGAGATGTCATCAGTGATGTCATCAGTGATGTCACTGACCATGTCATGAATGATGTAATATGTGACGTCATCAGCAGTGCATTGTAGGGGCGCGAGTTATAGTTAGCTGAACTAACTATAACGTCGGAATTTCTATGGTTTTGTTTGAGTGAAATGTCCAACTAACTATATCGTGCCTGAAACCTATGTTTTTTTCAGTGAATTTCTAAGCTTTTTTAAATGCTAATTTCTAACTATAAGGTACCTGAAACCTATAGTTTTTTCAGTGAATTTCAAAGGTTTTTTAAATGCTAATTCCTAACTATAACGTGCCTGAAACCTATGTTTTTTTCTGTATATATATATATATCTATATATATATATATATATATATATATATATATATATATATATATATATATATATATATATATATATATATATATATATATTACCTACTGGCGGTTGCCAGTAGGTAGTTATAGTTAGGGCCTAGTTACCATAGGAAAATGGCAACATTCTATTCCCAATAACTTTGGCACCGATTGATGAATCTTCGTGAAATTTTCAAAACGAATTCTTTGTTGAGATCAGCTCCTATGTTGAAAGCTTGGGGATGATTCGTGAAGGGGGGGGCGAGAAATTATTTGGAAGGGAGAAGGGTCTTGGTCTAGAAAGCAAGCTTTTGTTTATTTGGTGCAAATCCGTTCAGTAGTTTTTGAGAAATATCGAAATTTACAGATATCGATATTTGGGAATTCTGTCATCTGATTGGCTGAGGCGTTGAGCTTGCTAGTGATTGGCTGGGAGCGGTGCGAGTGGTTGCAACTAGGAAGTGTTGGCCACCATTTTGTGATTCCGTTGAAGTGAGTAAGGGGGATAAAGGGAGAAAAAAGTGGGAAAGAGGAGGGTAGGAGCGCTGTGAGGTTTGAAGGGTGGGTAGGGTGTGCTATAGAGGGAGTGTGAAGCAAATTATTTATCCCTTTTGGTGTGAAAGTACTGTTTTGCCCACTGTGAGATGGTGCTGAGGTGAGGTGCCGGTACACTCTGGGATGAAACTGTGCATCTAAACTGTGAGCTGAGTGCTGTAAAGTGATGTGCTCTGGGCGCTGTAGCATAGTGGGCGCTGCAGCATATCTGTGCAGGTGGTGTTAGTATGCGTTTAGAGTATAGTGGGAGTGGGAAGCAAAGTACTTAGTCGTATCGGTATGAAGACTCGGGGATGAAACTGTGAGTGTAAGTTGTGAGTTTATTGCTGTGAAGTGATGTGCTGTGGGCGCTGTAGGATACTGGCCACTGTAGCATACTTGTATAAGTAGTGTTAGTGTGCGTTTATTCTATACAGGGAGTGTGAAATTAACTACTCATCCCTATTGGTCTGAAGAGTCGAATGTAGTGTTTTAGGAAGCAGGAATAAAGGAATAATCATGAAGAATATAATGCAGAATGTTGCAATGCCAGAGAAGGAAAATGGTAAAATGCGTTGTGTCTAAGAAAGTGGTTGTGTGTAATAAAGGGATGGAGTGTGAAAATTATATAGAAAGTGTCTTTATTTAAGTGCCATAATTGGACCCACTGGTGCAAGAGCTACGGTATCCAGCTGATGCAAAGTTGAACCACTTCTGCTGTATTCAAACGTAAGCTCCGGCATCGGCAAATTGTATATTACATGTTAAAGTTGCATGTGAAATAAACAATAGCTATTACACTTGAATGACTATACATTCTATAAAGAAAATAAAGGTAGGATACGATTACCACATGTATCGTTTAAGAAAAGAAAGAATTAAAAAAGAAATTGCAAAATGTAGTCATCAAACTTTTTATGTACCTTGGCAGTGCTTTTTTGTAACAGAAAATGAACAACAGTAGAATAGTTAGCAATCTGTTGTACAGTAGATTCAATGTGGTGCGTATCAGAATTGGTACTAGTTCTACCCACATTGGAACTTTGAGGATGAATACAACCATTTCGCTTCTGAGAAGCACATTTGGTACTTTTGTAGTCAAACCGTACATTATTGTCTTCAGCTGTTTCAAAAAAACATGCTTGTGTAGAGAGCTAAGGCTTCGAGCTTAGACAAACTCCAATTGCTTCTGCTGTAGTCAAATCGAAGCTCCTGCATCAGTGAATTGCACATTATATTTTACAGTTCTATGTGACCTACAGAATAGCTATTAGACATGAATAAATAGAAGAACAGTTTGAAAGCGTGTTAGAAGGCAGTAGGAGACCGTGTTAAAAAAGTGTGCCAGACCTTGAGTGTGACATGTGTTGAAAATTGTGTAACAATTCACAAAGTGTAATTGGCGGTTCGTATTTAAAAGGGAGTGTATTTTATTTGAAGTTCGTGGTATCTGCAGTCGATAAATTTATTTTGCAGAAGTGAGGGAGACTTCTGTTCTGAACAAAGGTGCTTTTAGTTTGGTTTGTTTCTTGAAATGTGTTTTCAAACTAGGAATTGAAATCCAAGTTGAAGTTTGGGAGTTAGTTTGTGTGGGTGGGAATAGATATTGCCACAGGAAGTTACTGTGTTTGAAACAGTAAGGACATGCGGTATGCCAGTTCATATTCCGTAGGAGTGTATGTTATTGAGAAGCAGATAGCTGTTGATAGAAAGCTGTGTGAATGTTGGTGTGATTACGGGAGTTGGCGTCCTTTTAAGAAAGGACGCAAGATTGGTGGCTGTAAGCTTAGAAGTGCCTCGTAGTTGGACATTCTTGGATAGAAATGAATGACTGCCATTGTGGTCACACTATTCACCTGTGAGAAAAACTTTTGTATGCTCTTTAAGACAGCAATATGTAAATGGAATAAGCTACTGCTCGTGAATAAACGCGCTACCTTATATAATGACATTCAACATGACAAACAACATGTGCACGTAGCAGACTCAATGACACTACATACTGTGGGAACCATGGCTAGCCATGTATACAAACTAAACATGGCATGGCACCTCTGCCTCACTATGTAGAATGCGGGGAGAAATGAGAGCAAAGTATGTGCGTAGGTGGCAAGTAATTCTCGATTATAAAAGTATACAATGCAAAGTCAAGAGGGGATGTGCCGGACAGACTTGAGTATGCAGAGCACACACAAGTACATTTCAACATACACTGATGGTCTATTGAGTGAAGTGGACAGTGGACGCAACCATGATAGTACAGTCAGTAGGGAAGATTATGGAATGGTAGTGCGTACGTGCCTCCCCCCCCCAAATGTTTAGGGAAATGGGTTGGCTCACCGTACGTAAGGTTAGTGTAGGGGTATGAATAAAAGGCACGTTTCTTTGGGTGTGGTTCTCTTCCGGATTGGCGAACGTGTCTGCCAGGTCTGCGCAGCTTACACCGCCACGAGGCTGACACTGTGAGCGAAGGTGGGTGCGTGAATGATGCTCTCAGCCTGCTGGTACTCAGAAACCGTCATGGCCGCTGTGACGCATATATGCCCCACAGTTCACCTTTTGACACCGCTGTATGTGAAAGAGGGCCGACCACGTACTGGCTGAAGGTCCTGGGCCGAGGTCTTTGAGCTCAGAAGGCTCCTGAGATTAACGCTGGCTAGCGCGACACAGGCACACAGAGCCCAGCCTGAGGCCCAGGAGCATGGAGTGCTCTGTATAAATGTAACATAGTAGTCCGACAGGTACCGACAGTGGAACGGTGTTTTGATACCATAGTGGACGATGTTAGAATTGTATCTGAGAGTGGAGATGAAGGTACTCCCTTCGACCAGCTGCAACCAACTCTGGGTCCCAACAGTGGAACGGTGTCTTGATCCCATAATGGATGATGTCCGACAATACCTGCTGCTTGCTTTTCACAGAACTCCCTCTGTTGAGGTGCATCACACTCTGTGCTTCCGTAGCTAACTGTTGTACAGGATTATTGGGCTTTGTTGACTGTAGTTGCTGGACTATAGCGTGGTACAGCAGGTCCGAACAATGAAACGGGGTCTTGATTCTATGATTGAGGATGTCAGAAGTTAAAGTCTGTGATGATTTCGGTGTACCCCTTCCGATCAGGTGCAGCCAACTCTAGGTCCGAACAGTGGAACGGTGTCTTGATCCCACAGTAGGCGAAGTTAGAACTGTATCTGCGAGTGGGGATGGAGGTACTCCCTTTGACCAGCTGCAACCAACTCTGGGTCCCAACAGTGGAACGGTGTCTTGATACCATAATGGATGATGTTAGAACTGCATCTGAGAGTGGAGATGAAGGTACTCCCTTTGACCAGGTGGAACCAACTCTAGGTTGCAACAGTGGAACGTTGTCTTGATTCCACAATGGAAGATATCCTATATTACATTCTGTTTAATTTTTACAGAACTCCTTCCGTTGAGGTGAATTAGACTCTGTGCTTCTGTAGATAACTGCTGCACATGATTATTAGGCATGGTTTATTGCAGTTGCTGGAGTACACAGCGGTACAGCATGTTCGAACAGTGAAACGAGGTCTTAATTCTATGATTGAGGATGTCGGAAGTTAAAGTTTGTGATGATTTTTGTGTATAGCTTCTGATGAGGCGCAACCAACTCTAGGTACCAACAGTGGAATGGTGTCTTGATCACACAATGGACGATGTCCGATATTACCTGTTGCTGGTTTTTCACAGAACTCCGTCTGTTGAGGTGCATCAGATTCTTTGCTTCAGTAGTTAAGTGCTGCACATGGTTATTGGGCTTAGTTGACTGGTATTGCTGGAATACACCGCGGTAGAGCAGGTCCAAATAGTGAAATGGGGTCTTAATTATACGATTGAGGATGTTAGAAGTTACAGTTTGTGATGATTTCTGTGTACCCCCTCCGATGAGGTGCAAGCAACTCTAGGTCCCAACAGTGGAATGGTGTGTTGATCCCACAATGAATGATGTTAGAACTGTATCTGAGAATGGAGATGGAGGTATTCCCTTCTACCAGCTGCAACCAACTCTAGGTTCCAAAAGTAGAACGGTGTGTTGACTCCACAATGGACAATATTAGAACTGCATTTGAGAGTGGAGATGAAGGTACTCTCTTCGATCAGGTTCATCCAACTTTAGGTCCCAACTGTGGGACGGTGTCTTGATCCGGTAATGGATGATGTCCGATATTACATACTACTTGCTTTTTTCAGAAGTTCGTGTGTTGAGGTGCATCACAGTCGGTGATTCCATAGCTAACTGCTGCACATGATTATTGGGCTTGGTTGACAGTAGTCGGTGGAGTACAGCAGGTGCAATCAGTGAAATGGGGTCTTGATTCTATGATAGAGGATGTCACAAGTTAAAGTCTGCGATGATTTTTGTGTACCCCCTCTGATCAGGTGCAACCAACTCCGTGCCTCCGAATCCAACGGTATGTGGCTGTGAGTTGTGAATGACCACTGGATTTGGTGTAGCCTGCAGTTCGCAGGGTTCACAATATAGATTGCGTGGTGATTGTTTAATTACAGAATCCAGTAGTTAAGTAATTAGAACGTCTATTGAAACATACACAATATTGTTTTAGTATACTTGCTTCAAGAAGTTTTTTTATATTAGTTATAGGTTTAGTGAAATGACCAAATTTATCTTGGAAGTCCAAAGGAACAGTGAATGGTGTAGACTGTGGAGAGATGAAATTCCAATTCAAATTGTTTTGATTTATTCATTTTAGAGTTCTCTTTAATTTATGTTGTTTTATTTTGTAAAGAGGGAGTGAGAAAAAGTATTGATGGTTGTGTGTGTGATTTCTGCTTTTAATTAACAATGCAGACAGCAGTGTTCACAATTCAGATCGAGTTGTTATTGTAGATGATGCAGTCCTGTAAGAGAAGAGATTACTGTAGTGTGCTCTGTCTGCACCACTCATACGCATCATTGCAGGCTCCGCACATGTTTTCTTTGCTTTGTGTATTGCAAACTGTAGAGCTCAATTCAATGCAACGTGGCTGTGGGCCCTTGCTGAACGCTCTCTCTGGCCTATACTGCAGACTTCAGTGTCCACATTTGACATTGAGTCGGTATTATAGATGATGCAGTCCTGTAGGAAAATACATTGCTCCAGTGATATGCATCATTGCAGGATCTGCACATGTTTTTTTTCTTCGTGTATTGCAAACTGTAGAGCTCAAGTGAATGCCAGGTGGCTGTGGGCTATTGCTGACTGCTCTCTCCGGCCTACACTGCAGACATCAGTGTTCACAAATCAGATGGAGTCGCTATTACAGATTAGGTAGTTCTGTAGGAAAAGACATTGCTACAGTGTGCTCTGTCTGCAGCACTCATACGCATCATTGTAGGCTCTGTACACGTTTTTTTTGCTTTGTGTATTGCAAACTGTAGAGGTCAAGTGAATGCCATGTGGCTGTGGGCCCTTGTGACCGCTTACTCTCTCCTACACTGCAGACAGCAGTGTTCACATTTGAGATTGAGTCGCTATTGTAGATGAGGTAGTCCTGTAGGAAAAGACATTGCTCCAGTGTGTACTGTCTGCACCATACATATGTATCATTGTAGGCTTTGCACACTGTTTTTTGTTGCTTCGCTGACGACAACCTGGGTAGGTGAAGTCACTTTACGTATCTGTGGGTCCTTTGTGACCGCTCTCTATGGCCTACACTGCAGACAGCAGTGTTCATTATTCAGATTCAGTCGGTATTGCAGATGATGCAGTGTTGATGGCAACAGATATTGCTCCTAGTACGGCCTGTCTACAGCACGCATTATCGGTGGCTGTGCACATGCTGAATGCTTTTGATATGGTTATGTGAGTGCACTAGAACTGATGGAGCGTTTATGATATAATCTTTTTGTATATTCTTTCAGATCTATTGATTGTGTGTCAGTATACCACAAGTTGTTGTTCTTTTGCGATGGAATTATTTCTGTATTATTTCACATCTACTGTCCCTACCTTACTGCAGCATAACTTATTGATTCTGTTAATATTGAATCTCTGTGTGTGATCCAATGATTACTGTTGTAGTTGATGCTAGCAGCAACCATTGTCTGAAGGCTGGTTTAGACTTACCGCACACACATCCAGCACAGACTTCTCTGGATATGCCACCATGGTAATAAAAAGGAGTCGAGCGTACGTGCCCATATCCACTTCCACTATCTATTTGTGTCCGTGTGTTCATTATCTATACATGATACTGTCTCTGGGCCATACTATATTATGTTGTGTTGTGGACAGCGTATGCAACCATGTTACCTGTGGTATTGGAGAATATTTTGGTAATGTGACTTTTAGGTGTATGGGTATCATAGGTGGAAGGCTACTTTACAGAGCATGAATATTGATGAAAATGATGGTTGCATGTTGTGTGTAGTGTAAGATATGTGTATATTGCAAAAAGTTTTGAACAAAGCTCTCTAAGCAGAAGAGGTGTGTCTCATGAAATGCAGTACAGATATTGACTAAAATGGGTGGAGTTTTCGAACTGTTACAATGGGAAATGTTATGAACTTATGAAATGCTTTTTTTTATGGTTAAATGCCAATTCCGCAGCCAGTGCGCAATGAGACCGCACCCGATGTGATTTTGAGAAAATATATTTATTATAATATAAGTTTATTAGAGTTAGAAATATCTAACTGTTTAAAATATTTTTAATTTTCGCTTGCTCTCATATACACTTTAAAGCTTTTTAGATATATTTTTGAGACAAAACAAATGAGGGAATGGCGTATGCGGCACGACATCGTACGTCTATGATGTAACACAAGGTTGTGGCAGCATGCACTCGTCACATACGCAACACGCAGTGGGCGCGACCCTATACGTACATTACGTAACGCGCGGCTTGGTAGTGCGTACCCATCGCATACCAAAGTAGCAGCTGGCATGACCTCATATGTACATGTTGCTACGCGGAACGCGGTGCCACAAACCCGTTGGATACAAAATCATTTAAATGTGGTGGAAAGGATTCGCGTGTTGATCGAGCATGGTAGACTACCGGTACGGGACTGTAGTTTTCTCACCAAAAAAAAAGATATACATATTTTGTGGGGAAGATATAAAAGATTACATAATTTGTAAAGTTTAAAAAAAGGATGATAGAGTTGCAAAATATTAAAAAACAATTTGAAAAAAATATACGTTTTATAAATATTAAAATATGAAATTAACATTTAAAAACCTTCAAAATTCACTGAAAAATACATAGATTTTACAGACGTTATAGTTAGGAATTAGCATTTAAAAAACCTTAGAAATTCACTGAAAAAACCATAGGTTTCAGGGACGTTATAGTTAGTTGGACATTTGACTCATATAAAACCAGAGAAATTCGCCTGTTATAGTTAGTTGCGCTAATTATAACTTGCGCGCCTGCAATGCACTGCTGATGACGTCACATATTACATCACTCATGACATGGTCAGTGACATCACTCATGACATCACTGATGACTTCTCAAATGACATCACTGATGTCAGTGACGAAGGCCAGGGTGCCGGAACGCGTGTGTTAGTTTCTGCTTTGGAAACAGAATTAAAATGATTTTTTTTGATCGAGCTGGAGTGCGCAGCGTGTTTTCTTCGATGGGGACGTGGTCATTTAGAATATTAACTGCGATACCGTCCACGCAGTCTGCTCACCCGCACTGTGGAGAGTGAGGGTACTGGGCGGTTCCGTGTGCATCTATATATATATATATATATATATATATATATCAAGTTCCACAAGTGCCCAAAGCTCAGGATGCACTCACCAACTTATACGGCAGCAGCGTGATGAGATATCTTTGAAGATTTGATAAAGATGCCTAACGCGTTTCAAACTGAAAGTTCTTGATCACAGGCAAGGTGGCTGCATGAATACAAGGAAACTGTTGCTGTTTCACACCTGAATTTTATTCACCTCCATTGCATCACAATCAATCACATGGTCACACCAAGCATTGTGGTAGCAGTAGTTCCATTCACCAATATTGTTGCAATACCATCCTTAATTTAAAATATATCCAGCCATTAGTGGGCTCTTTTCAAAGAGTTCATGCGCGTTGCTAAAAATAAAAAGGCCAAACTGTTGGTCCGAGCGGAGCCTCGTAATCACAAAGCTCCCGGTCCGCGTGTAGTAGCGCGGAGGTGCTTCCCCACGGCTGGACCGCCGCGTATATATCAAGTTCCACAAGTGCCCAAAGCTCAGGATGCACTCACCAACTTATACGGCAGCAGCGTGATGAGATATCTTTGAAGATTTGATAAAGATGCCTAACGCGTTTCAAACTGAAAGTTCTTGATCACAGGCAAGGTGGCTGCATGAATACAAGGAAACTGTTGCTGTTTCACACCTGAATTTTATTCACCTCCATTGCATCACAATCAATCACATGGTCACACCAAGCATTGTGGTAGCAGTAGTTCCATTCACCAATATTGTTGCAATACCATCCTTAATTTAAAATATATCCAGCCATTAGTGGGCTCTTTTCAAAGAGTTCATGCGCGTTGCTAAAAATAAAAAGGCCAAACTGTTGGTCCGAGCGGAGCCTCGTAATCACAAAGCTCCCGGTCCACGTGTAGTAGCGCGGAGGTGCTTCCCCACGGCTGGACCGCCGCGTATATATCAAGTTCCACAAGTGCCCAAAGCTCAGGATGCACTCACCAACTTATACGGCAGCAGCGTGATGAGATATCTTTGAAGATTTGATAAAGATGCCTAACGCGTTTCAAACTGAAAGTTCTTGATCACAGGCAAGGTGGCTGCATGAATACAAGGAAACTGTTGCTGTTTCACACCTGAATTTTTTTCACCTCCATTGCATCACAATCAATCACATGGTCACACCAAGCATTGTGGTAGCAGTAGTTCCATTCACCAATATTGTTGCAATACCATCCTTAATTTAAAATATATCCAGCCATTAGTGGGCTCTTTTCAAAGTGCATCCTGAGCTTTTGGGCACTTGTGGAACTTGATATATATATAGATATATATATATGCCATGTTATGGAATTGATTAAATTGAATTGAGAATCACACCAGGGAGTGTGTGTGGATTTTTCCTGCCAAAGGAACTGGTTCGATATATATATATATATATATATATATATATATATATATATATATATATATATATATATATATATATATATATATATATATATATATATATATATACAATACATTTTTAGATGTCCAAGTCATCTTACAATCCTGTGATGCAGAGGGAAGGTGGGTTTTAGCATATTTAACCATTAATAAGAAATATTTTACTATTTTCAATATCTATGCCCACACCCATTTAGACAGATCTTTCTGGCCCAATATTTTCACTAAACTATTGACCATCACTGATGATCATTTAATTTTGGGTGGTGGTTGTAATATTATCCAAGACCCCTTTATTGATCATAAATCCAAAACAATATTCACTCCATCACCTTTGCACTCAAAATTCACTTCCAGTATAGCACAAAGATCTCTAATTGATATGTGGAGACTTTGCAACCTTATATTACAACAATATACTTTTTTCTCCCAAGTACATTTTTCCCCAATCCAGGATTGATTATTTGTTTGTCTCCAAACATCTCTCTCAACATATCATATGTTAAATGCTGAAGCTGGATCCATATTAATATCTGACCATGTTTCTGTATCATTAGGTTTAGACCTTCTCACTGTTGGTCCTCCTAATAAGCACTGGAGATTTAATAGCTCCATTCTGCTCGATCCCACACTCACCCACAGTTTTGAAACTTTTATGACTAACTTTTTTAAAATAAATGACACACCAGATATTTCCCCTTAGATTATCTGGGATGCTTTCAAGGATGCCTCTAGGGATTTCAGAATCATATTAAAAAAAATAGAGCATATATACTCACTTCTAAGTCTCAAACATGTTTCGGTGAGTTGATTAAAGTTACTTTTGAGTTAAATAAACATTCAATGAAGGATGCTGCCTCATTTCTTCTTCAATCTGGTGCTAAGTACAATGGAGGACAAAACAAAGATGGGAATCTTTCGTAAATTATCTTGAAGTAAAGAAAGATTATATTAGTGTAGACTCTATTTTGTGCGATAATAATTACGCAGTTCACAAAGAAGAATACATTTTAGCTGAATTTATCAATTATTATCAGTCTCTTTATACTTCTGACTCAAATGCTTCTCAAGATGACATTCTCTGATATTTGCCCTCCTTAGAGATAGACCCACATAAAGAAATACAGATTTCTCTTTAGATGGTGATATTACCTTTAAGAAATCCTTACTACAGTGCAATTCATTAAGAAAGGAAAAGCCTCAGGTTCTGATGGATTACCTATAGAATTCTATATCCACTTCTCCAAAATGTTACTATCCAAGCTTGACAAACTTTTCACACAATTTACAACCATTATACTTCTGGAGGATCCTTTCAAGATACTTTAATTTCTCTCATCCCCAAAGAAAATAAAGATCCTAAACTTTGCAAAAATTAAAGTCCAATCTCTTTTGTTA
This sequence comes from Triturus cristatus, assembly GCF_964204655.1. NCBI lineage: Eukaryota > Metazoa > Chordata > Amphibia > Caudata > Salamandridae > Triturus > Triturus cristatus. The sequence continues at coordinate 679,809,826 of NC_140583.1, forward strand.
ACTTGAATTATAACCTTTTTGGCAAAATTATTGCCCAACATATTGATCCTTTATTCCCTAAGTTAATTGGTAGAGAACAATCAGATTTCATTAAAGGGAGGCTCATCTCAGATAATGCTATACTAATGTTTGACATTTTTAGGAAATCTATATCCTACAAACACTTCTTAGAGGCCATCTCTTTGAATGCTGAAAATGTGTTTGATTGTGTAAATTGGCCTTTTATTTTCTCTACTATGTCATGGTATGGACTTGGTCCCAAGTTTATTAACCTAGTATGTTTATTATATTCCTCACCCAAAGCCCTCATTTTTGTTAATGGGTTAATACTAGGGGTGGGCGGAATTTGCGGAATTGCGTTACGCAAATCTCCGCGAAACGGTAAAAAATCTCCGCGAACACGCAGAAATTCCGCGAACACGCGGAATTGCTTGTTCGCGATGCTTTTTTCCTGTTCACAATTGCTGTTTGCATGCTCGGGGAGAAATATCTCGCGAACACGCATTTTGAGATCGCGAACAAGCAAAAATTTCGCGAAATCGCGGAAAGCAGACTTTTTAGCAATTTCGCGTTCTCAGCGGAACGCGAAATTACGCAAATTACGCAAATTCCGCGAGCGGAACGGAATTTACTGCCCAGGCCTAGTTAATACCATTTTCATTGCATAGAGGAGTTAGACAGGGCTGCCCTCTTTCACCCCTGGCCTTTGTTGTAGCCTTTAAACCCTGTCTATCTAAAATTCTACAACATCCAGTTATCTGAGGCTTTCAACATGGGGACAAACAAATTATATTATCTGTATATGCTGATGATATTCTGCTATTCATATCTAATTCACAATCCTCTTTACCATCTTTTCTAACTGAAGTTACTAATTTTAGCTCTCTTTTGGGATATAAACTAAATTCTGACAAAGGTGAAAATGTTCCTCTTAATTGTGTTTCCATTCAGATTTCACCTCTGCTAATTTCCACTGGAATCCTGATAAAATCAAACATCTGCATCTTTGGTTCACTGACTCAATACTCAATAAAATAGACCATCTCTATTCATAAGAAGGCAGTTCTACTGATTTTAACATCCCTCACTTCCAGATAGAATCCTTGACTTTTGTAGTGGTGGAGACATCTAGATACATTCAAGGTTATGTTGGTTTCTGTGATTCTTTTTTTATCTCTCAAATCTTCCTATTAATCTACTTTCAGGATATTTTAGAAAAATCTATTCTATCCCCTCAACGTTTTTGAAGAAGAACAAGAAACCTTGCGTGTCTCTTCAAAAGCTTAAAAAACCTAAATAATTGGAGAGGGGTGTGGTAACTTTATTTACTTTCATTCCTATCATGCTGCATTTTTTGTGAAACAAGCCTCTTTTTCTATATCTGATGACAACTCTGTTTCATATACCTTGTGGGTAGATCTTAAAGCTTTCTTCTTTCATCCTTTTTCCTTTCCGGAGTTTCTCTCCTTTACACAGAGATATTTATCTATGTCTCTTCCCATTCTTAAAAACGCATGTAAAATTTTCCAGCCTATGTTTATCTCCTAGCTCTCAGATACAGAACAACTTCTTCACTCCTCAATATGGTATAATAAACACATTAAAATAAATAACAAGATTATATTTCGGAAATCCTGATATAAGAAAGGTTTACATACGGTACATCAACTTATTGACCATGATTTATGCCTCTATTTTATTCAAGATCAATTACACTTTTCTCTTCCTCTCTCTTATAAAACTAATCATGTTTCATTAATTTCTGCAATATATACAGCATACCACCAAAATCAGTTCAATCATACAGCTATTGCTATTTCTCCCCAATTGACAACACTGTTGGTATTCTCTCCCTCAGCCTCTCATATTTATAAGGCAATCACCTCCTCTCCAAATAATGAGATAATATAGATGTTGAAACACAATGGGAAAATTACTATAATATCTCTCTTTCAGTCCATTTATAAGATAAAATTTGGCTTAAAATATGGAAATCCTCTAGGGCAGTTAATACCACAAAACTTTATTTTTCATTTATACCAGGCATTTGATGAGTCTAATTACTTTGTGTAACATGAACTCAAACTTTTCTCCCTATTGCTAGACACGTAATATCTCTTCAGTTGGCTTAAAACATATGTTGTTTGATTGCCCTGCCAACTATCAATTTTGGAACAAGTTTTCAACATAGATACCTACCACCGTTCAATTTAAGAAACATATTTCCAGGTATCTTATCAAATGTTGTGTGTTTTTACTCAGCAAAGATCAATACGTGGGATTTATTACGTGCATTTGCTTCAGCATATAACTAAATCCTGGAAAAACTGTTATAACATCTCTTTGTAAATCAGAAGGTATGATGTTTGTTACAATCATAGACTTGATAAACCATATGACAACACCTTTTCGATTACTATCAAAAGAGATAATCTTTGGTCGGCAGTGATGATTTATTCGGATTCTTCTGCAAAATTCAACAAATCAGATAGTCCACAGACTGAAGAGGTACCCAACCTTTGTAATCTATGCTATTCTTCCTTATTGTTGTTGCTATTTTTTCAAAGTAATAAAAATATTTATATGTAATTCTATAATGTTATATTTATATACCTATCCCTTCTTCACTATTATCATATTTTATTTCAATCAATCTATCTATACTTGCTTTAATCGGCACATCAATAGCTATAAAAGGTACATAAAATTAACAAACACAACAAACGAATAACAGCATCCCCCTCACTTAACCCTAAAAGAATCACCCAAAATCAAAAACTTCCATAATCATAAGATCTAACAGGCAATACACCCAATAAACAAAACTAGTGCGCTACCTAGCCCCCCATTGTTCTCCTGGACTTACAGTGGCTTTTAAGAAAGCTCAAACCCTGGTGGCAACATACTTCATATGTGTCTAAGAGGAGGAGGTAAAACAGTGCATCCATACACATCCTAAACCCCAGGATTTTAATATTGGTTTAATAAACAGTCTAAAATATGATCTGAAGTAAATACAAAAGAACATAAAGTTCATCATAGATTGGACTGAATGACTATCACAGGGGCAGGCTGCCTCTGACAGTGCTACTTGAACATTTATACTCGAGAAGTTCAGAAGCCTGACCACAGTGCCATCCCCAAAACTGAAAAAGCAGAGACCGTTCCCATTGCAACAAAGGTATTGTGAAGTACAACACTGTCTTCCAAATTCATTAAGAATACAATACGTTAATACAGTCTTCTTATTTAATTCATTTTCAGGTCTCAGAGAGTGACAAAGATCTACAAACAGTGACTTTACCTTCATTTTATCAGATTTCTGGATTGTCAGTGGTGAATCAAACAGAGCTGGTGGGTTCAGTACATCACGGGGTTTACGTTTATAGACCAGCCAAGGAACTGAGAGACCCTTATCCAGATTCAGGCAGTCCCTATAATTTCCCTATTCATGTTTCCCCTGGGATTAGACCACAACCTGGCCCACAATAATGGGGGCACCAATTTGACCAGATTACAATATAAGTAATAAAAAAAATCAAAGGGGGGAGTGAAGAGAAAAAAGGTAGAATCGTCCTCCTCTTGATACTGTTATTCAACACAGGGATTCTACCATTTATTACATGGATCTATACGTGCATTTGTGTGTGCTATTCTTATTTAAGGTGTTAATCATACGTAAATGATGGTGTCATAAAAAGATCTAAGTACCTTTTCTTAATTTCAGGAAGGGCAATATTTTAAAAATTGTAAAATACCCCTCACAAACTGAAACCTGATTCAGTGTCATGCTTCATCATTGGGGTCTTCCCGCCCCTCTACGGGACGGGGCGTGCTACGACCTACGTAGACGTGGGAGCACTTTATTTGGTGATTAGTGAATATGTGTAGTGCGTGTGATCGTGAAAAAAAGTGTGCAATGATTAAAAATTCTCTGGCTAGTGGAAAAATATACTTTATTACCTTCCCTAGCTGAGAATAGTAAAAATGGGGAGGTGTAGATGGTGTACTATGATGAGTCACCTTCGACAAGGTCGACATGTTTCAGAAGCCATCCCCTTGGCTTTCTTCTTCAGGACCAAAGGAACGTCCCACAGTGTCTAAATTGAAGGCGCCCTTACACCACTTGTGACAGCTCATGGAGCGGTAACGATAACACACGGATGAATGTCTTTGTAGCAACCTTCAATGGGACGTTCCTTTGAGAGCATGCATACCAACTTTTATAACGGCATGCCATGGGAGCACATTTTATAAAGAACGAGTGCACAGATGTTTGTTGGACATCCATCAAACTTGAAAGGCACGTCATGAAAGCGTACTTCGAAAAGAGCGAGTGCATGTTTGTTTTGATAATCTATCTGAGACCACTTGGAGCACATAACGATTGTATATAACTTCCTTTTTAATATGTATGAATGTTTTGTAACGAAAGATATAAATTGCTAAAATGGACATATGTATGAAAGCATTCAGAATAAATGTGAAACTGGACACAACAACCACGAGGAGTGTTTCTTTAACTGGCATATGAGTAGAGGATATTTACCAAGTGGTACAAATACCCACAACAGGGTTGCATAATGAGAAATATATCACAGTGACAAAAAGCACTATACTTTCCATGTGATGGTGATACAAATATATGATGTGATAAATGATGAATGCCATTGTTTATCCATGATGTTTTTCTTTTCAGTTTTTTCCAGGATATACTACTGGTATATTTTGTTGTTAACTGCCCAAATTGGGTACAGTGGACAGTACTTGTGACCAGCAGGCATATGTACATTCATTATTATATCACCCAGTGAGGTGTAACAGGGATCGTTTTTTGGTCCTGAAGAAGAAAGCCAAGGGGATGGCTTCTGAAACATGTCGACCTTGTAGAAGGTGACTCATCATAGTACACCATCTACACCTGCCCATTTTTACTATTCTTAGCTAGGGAAGGTAATAAAGTAAATTTTTTCCACTAGCCAGAGAATTTGTAATCATTGCACACTTTTTTTCACGATCCCACGCACTACACATATTCACTAATCACTAAATAAAGTGCTCCCGTGTCTACGTAGGTCGCAGCACGCCCGTCCCGTAGAGGGGCAGGAAAACCCCAATGATGAAGCATGACACTGAATCAGGTTTCAGTGTGTGAGGGGTATTTTACAATTTTTGAAATATTGTCCTTCCTGAAATTAAGAGATGGTGCTTAGATCTTTTTATGACACCATCATTTACGTATGATTAACACCTTAAATAAGAATAGCACACACATATGCACGTATAGATCCATGTAATAAATGGTAGAATCCCTACAATATAACTAAGCCTGAGCTCCGAATGTAGGATAAAATGAGAGCTTGCAGGGAGTAGATGAAAATCCGCCTGTAGATGCGGCTTTCCTCTATCTGAAAAGTATTGGTGTTACCAAAACTCCAGCCCCTGCACCAAAAAGAGCTGCAGAAAGACACTCTGTATTGTAAATATTGAGGAAACAGTACCTCTTACAGCCCCCTGAGGTAAATTAAGAATGACACCAGCTGCTCTGCTGAGCTTCAGTCAGGAGTTTCTAATGTGCATGTACCATGTCCCCCGGCTGCTAAAGGTAATCCCCAAATAATTAAAATCATTTACACTTCCTTAACCATAAACTTAGCCATAGGCTTCTTGCCTGGCCCGCAAGCCATGATGTGCGATTTGCTATAACTTATAACCAGGTTCAGCTAACTCACAAAAGATATAGAGAAAGAGTTCTCTAAGAACCGTAAGGTATGCATGTTTAATCATCGGGGTGCCACTGGAGACTGTCGCCAAAGTGGAAGACAGGTTATTAATGTAAACCACAAAAAGCAGTGGGGCCAGAATGCAACCTTGGTACATCCCCAGACAAGTGGGAAAGCAGGGCTGGCTTTAGGGCAGTGCACCTGTGTGGCACCACTAGGCGCTAACCTGGAGGGGGGGCACTGACCTCAGGGCAGGAGCCATGTTTAGCAATGCCTTGCAATTTAAAAGCACCTGCTGCAGATTTCCTTGTGCATCCAGCTTTCAGGCAGCAATAGAAATGTAAAGATAAGTGTTGTGATCAATGCTCCTTCTAGAGAGAGAGATTGGAGTTTTGTCTAGTGGCAGTTTTGATATGCTAAAGATAGCGTAGAGGGTTAATATGCCTGCTGCAAATTACATATCTGTATTTATGTGGATAGCAAAGTAGATTAGTAAAGCCAGCCTTTACCACAGTAGATTAGTGAAGCCAGCCTTTACCAGCATTTTTTAAACAAATGAAATGTATGTGAGAGATGGGCTATGGATAAATGAGGGGCACTTTTGCTAAGTGGTAGTGAGGGAATCCAAGGAGGTCACATGGGGGTGCCAAAAAAGATTGTTTCACCAGCTAAAGCCAGCCCTGGCGAAAGGATCAGATATTCCACCTGCCCTTCCAAACTAGACTCTTGCTGCCCGAATCTCATGCAGGGAGTGCAAAATGTATACTATCACCACCTCTGCCCCTACATCTGGAAACACCAACCAGAGGTTAGTTCTGTTACCACAATCAAAAGTGGTTGACAGGTCCATAAAATTCAGGTACATGGGCATCATTTTTTATTTATTACATATTCTGTTCCTTTATTCCAGTTTATTATTATTGCATTTCAAATTACAATATTTCCTTTGGATGTTTTATCATGCTGTTATATATCTGGATTTTCAAATAAAATGTACCTTTTCAACTAAAAAATAAATAGCTTTACTGACTTTTTGCCACCTGGGCTTCATTTTCCCAGATTTACCCCTTGTCTATGAACTTCCATTTCTTGTGTTTCTCAAAGGTCTGCTCTGGCAAGGCTTATGTCAAAGCCTCTAGAACAGGCACCGGGGCAGCATTAGTGCAAATGTGTCTGCGTTGGTAATTAGCGCTGGCTAGCCTACACATGGGCTACCTCTTCTATATAATACTCAACGTTGCACACATTGTTTCAGTATTGAAAACCAAGACAATTGTTATTCTAAGAACACGTTTATGATTTTTTTCTGCAGAGCCTCGAACAACTGAAGCAGTTCCAGGGAGCTCTCCTGAGATTATTAATTTAATTTGAAATTCCATTCAAAGCCTGGTGGTAAGTATATAGCAGTATAGTATGGATGCCTTATCTGTGGGCATCCATATTAAGTGCCCAGGAGCTGCAGGCTGATGCTGCATAGTCAGTAATTACCTCCTCGTCCATATTCCTGGATACAGTCCTTACACATGAGATACTTCTCCTTTCTGGCAGAACCAGTTCCTTTACTGAAACCCAAAAACTTCTTGCAAGATAGCCCCCGTTACCCAGTAGCCATCACAAAAAGGGAGGAATAACGAAGCACTTCTTGTCAAATTCCACGCTAAAAAGACAACAGTAAAACATGGAATTTTTCTACTGCCATGCACGGGCAGGATGGCAGGACTCAGGGCAGCATCCAGTAGGACCAGGACTCGGAGTAAGGAAGATTACTGATTAGTAACCAGGGCATTACCTCCTCGTCCGTCTTTCTGGATGCAGTCCTTACGCATGAGACAATACCCAAGCTATTTCCCGGCATGAAGGATGAAAAAAACACATCATTGAAGCACCAGGGATGCTGATGCAAAACAGAACTTTATTGCAAATTGCAAAAGAAACTGCCATTCAAGAAACAAAATGAGCAGAAGTACCCTCCACATCTGACAGGATATGATCCCCAAAGAAGGAAGAAAAATGCCAACCCAATTGTAAATGAAAGTGAGACAGAAAAGTGTGCCTGGGAACTCCAAGTAGCCACAGCACACACATCACGCAAAGAGGCACCCCGAAAGACCGCCCAAGAGGTAGCCACTCTCCTTGTTGAACGACCTTGTACGTGCAGGGGGGAAGAAGATACAGACACTTAGTAAGCCCTCATGATGGCAGACTCAATCCAGTGGGAAATGAAAGCAGTTCAAATCAAATCAAATCAAATCAGGAGAGTTTATATCACGCACATATCACTCAGAGTGAGTCTCATGGCGCTTGAAGGATGAGAACCCTTATTGGGAAGGCCAAAGGTAACAAAAAAGTAATTAATCTTCCGAAAGGAAGGAGAACACTCCAAAATGGACAATGCCCAACAAAGATCCAGGGAATGCAAACAAACCTCCTCCGCTCAGGAAGGGTCAGGAAAGAAAAATCAGAAGGACAATGTCCTCTGAACAATGAAACTGAGAAGGCAATCTTGGCCGGACCGAAGAAAAACCTTATCCGGAAGGAAACAGAATAAACAGAGAAACCAACATCAATGCACCAATTTCTACCACACTTCTCCCTGATCAGACAGCAACCAAAAACACCACCTACTCCATCAGAAAATGGAAGGAAACTGAATCCAGAGGCTCAAAAGGAGAACCAGTCAGCACCTGGAGTACCAGAAGCAAGTCCCAGGTAGGAACAGGAGAATGGGAAACTGCCCTTTTCAGAAAGAACCCCAGAAGGAGGCAAGAGGCCAAAGGTACAATATTGGAGAGATCATCCCCACGAAAGGCCCGAAGAACCGCCGACTGGGCTCCAAGGGTAGAAACAGCCAAACCAAGGTAAAGACAATACCATCCTGCAAGAAATCCAAAATCGCAGAGAAGGACAAGAGGAGGAAACCAACCCCTTAGAATCACACTACCTATGGCGATCGTACGACCTGTGAATAGAGGGCTTTTGGGACAACTGGATGGAGATGGTTGCAGCCTCAGAACAACCCCAATCCAACAGATTGAACTGCTCAGCAGCCAGACCCCCAGATTGAGATGCTGCAGGGAGGAAGGCTCCAGAAAGTGATGACTCAGAGAAGGAGAAAGAGGAACCACCCAGGGATGACCCAATGACAGCTGAAGAAGCAGAGGAAACCAAAGCCACCTCTGAGCCACCAGAAGAGAAGCCGAGCACGATCAAAGATCACCTTCTGCAAGACCCTGGGAATGAAGGGTATTGGTGGAAAACAATATAGGAGACCCCCTGGCAAGGGAATCGAAAGGGCTTCCATTGCCCAGGCCTTCTGAGAGGGAATCAAGGAGCAGAAGAAGGGTAGAAGGGCATTGAACTCTGTGGCAAACAGGTCTAGCCAGGGGAACCCGAACTTCAAACATATCTCTTAAAAGACCCTAGGGGAGAGACACAGAAAGACAGACGATGGGAACTACCAACTGAGCTGGTCCACAGGCCCATTCTCCCTCCCCCGACGATAGACCGCAGTCTGATAAAGAGGATTCTGCTCTGCCCATAGTCCCACCTCCCAGGCTAAGATAAAGAGGGAGGGAATCATCCCCCAGATGACAAACATAAGACCTTGTGACCTGATTGTCTGTCTGGGCACACACGTCCCAACCCCTGATGGAAGGGAGGAAATGAAACAGAGTTGCTTGAACCACAGCCAGCTCTTTCCAGTTGGAAGAATGGAGAGACCAAAACACTCAAACACCTGGGCAGTAAATCTTCCCAGGACTGCACCACACCCCCAACTGCTGGCATCAGTGGAGATGATCACAGGTAGGGGGACACTCAACTGATGACCTTTGTTAAGGCTGTCTGGGTTCAACCACCACTGCAAGTGCAGAACCACCTAGCGAGGAACAGGAACCCGGGCCCAAAATCCTAAGACACCGGATTCCAGGGTTGCAGAACAGGATGCACCATGGGATAAAGCTACAGCTAGCTCCAGGGGACCAGAGCCATCTCTCCCTGACATCTTAGCCACAGTCTCACTGGAGCAGACAGGAGAGGCAGGAGGCATGATAGGTGCAACATCAGTTTGTCCCTGTGTGCTGGAGCCAGAAAATCCTCCCCCAAGTCCATCAGGAAGAGGGCCGCTATAAACTGCAGAGACAGGGATGGTTGAAGGTGGACTTTGAGGCGTTGAGCAGAAATCCAAGTGTGCACAACAGGACACAGTCTTCCTCGACATCTTGGCAAGCCTTAGGAAGAGAAGAAGAGGCAATTAAGAAACGCTAGGTAAGGTAAATCCTGAATACCACGAGCGTGCAAAATGCCCATAAGGGGAGCCAGGAGCTTGGTGAAAACTCTGGGAGCAGATGCCAAACCGAAGGGGAGAGAGCGAAACAGGTAATGGTGTCCCTCCACAGAAAACCTTAGGAATCGTTGATAAAATGGAAGATTGGGACATGCAAATATGCATCCAACAGGTCTAAGATGTGAATAACAGGCCTTGCTTCAACAGTGGAGAAATACTCTGTAGGGTGACCATTCTGAAAGTCCCTGTGACCAGGAACAGATTCAATGCCTTCAAATCCAACACAGGGTGGTAGTCTACTGAAACTTTCTGTACTAAAAAAATAATGGAGTGAAAGCCCAGCTGGTGTTCCCTCTGGGGAATCCTAACAACTGCCCCTTTGTCCAGGAGTTGCTGAATCCCATACAACAGGGCAAGGCAACATACTGGATCCTGTGGAAGAAGAGTCTCGCAGAAGAGCGATCCAGGATTCTCCCCAAACTCCAAGCGATACCCCTCGGACATGACCTCAAAGGCCCAGCCATCTGAAACACCCTTCTGCCAGTGGTCATGAAAGTCCAGAAGGTGACCTCCCACTGGAGAGGCACTCAGGCAGTCATGCTTTGGGAGGCTGGGGGCTGGCAGCTGAAGAGGAAAACTGGAACTGGGATTTGTCTGGATTTGGGGTGCCCTGGCTGCAATCCCTATCATGAAAGGGCTGGGTTGAACCCCTCGCAGAGCTGGAAGGAGAAGCCCTTTTCAATGCAAAACCTCTGCCCCTCCGAAAGGGTCTTGCTGATGTCATCAATTTCTGGTTCCCTATCAATTTCTTGACCAGCTCTTCAAACAGCTGTCCAAACAGCTTAGGACCCTCAAATGGCAGTCTCATTAAAATAGTTTTTTGAGCTGCATCAGTTTTCCAGTTGCGCATCCACAGATGTATACGAGCAGCAACAGCCACCCATGAGGTTGTTGCAGAAGCACACAAATTGTTGAAGGACAAGTCAGATGAAAAGCGAACTGTTGTTCCATCAGTGCCAGCAGATCCAAACAATCCAAACCCTCAGACTTACAATCTGCCAAGGCCTGAAAGTCTTTGAGCAAAGACTGCACTGTATAAGTAGTGTAAGTGTTCTCACGAACAGAGAAATTGGTAGTAGCATAACACCATTTAACAGCACCATCCACCTTCCTATCTGCCACAACAGGAGGGAAGCATCTTTGGAAACAACATTCCCCTGAGTGGACATGTCAGCTATTAGATTATCCACCTTGACGACAGATGGAAGTTCCTCTGAAAACTTGTGCACTGGAAAAAGCGGTGATAGAAACCAAGGAAAAGCTGATTTAGCCACTTCCTTCAGCTCATGCAAAAGTACTCGCAGGATCGCATTATGTAATGGCACAGTCTCAGGCTCCGCCTGCTGATAATTCTCCAATATATCATCCTCTTCAGCTGATGCGCAAGCTGCAGGGAGACTCAGGTTTTCCCTAGCATGCTTCAAGAGATCTGCCAGCTCTGAACCTTGAACATATCGCCCCCACCGACTCTCCTTCTCAGGATCACCCTCAGACATCTCCATCTCCTGCCTGGGAAACTTAGGGGGAGGCTGCTCTTCCTTAAAATCTGCCTTAACTGCAGCTTCAATCAAGTGTTGCAGTGACTGTAAAGAGACCTGCACCGAAGGACCAGCGTCATCCTCAACAGGCTCCATAGTACTCAACTCCAAACACCAAACTCCCAGGATGCCGTGACACAAAGAACACATAAGCAAATTCCTATTTTATACCAGCAAACTAGGACACCAGGTCGCCTGACAATGGCAAGAGAGGATGGCCGGGGAAAGAGTCACCCCTATGTAAACCCCATGCGCCTCGTGGGGGAAAGAGGTCAGGCAAAAGGCCACCACCTGACTGCCAAAAGGACCACTCTCGAAAATTCCCACAAGTAGGGTGACTAAATCAGAAGAACTCCAGCCCAAGAAATCAAAACGCCTGAGTGCCTCTGGCCCCGCCTGCTAAAGCAGAGCAACCCGGGTCGGGGACACAGAACCCATTGTGTGCAGGAGTGCACGGTCTCCATCAGCCCCGCTAATTCCGGACACCGGGAGGCAAAACACGCTGCGCCAAAGCACGAGTGTGGATAACTAAAAACCAAGCCCAGTCAGCTAAAGCTGAGCAAAAGGGTAGATCTGAAAATGAACAAAGAAATGCAGAAAACTGCAATTTACCTACACAATGTAGACATTAACACTTACCATAAGTTCCAACAGAGCTTCAGACTAGGGCCCATCCCAGAAAGTAATGCAATGCAAATAGGTCTCGCATTTGTGAGTTAGAGCTATTGACATTGTAAATGGCAATGTTTTTTACCTACACGTTTTATTTTTGGAGTGAATGTATGTAGTGTGCAAAATCCCTTGGAAAGGTCCTGCACTTCGTAATAAATATATTGAAAAAGACACAAAGGTGCCGATCACGATCCGGTAAAAAATTCCCCCGTGCGACTCGTATCGGGTCTTTTTACCGTACGAATCGTACAAGTGCCGTACGAACTGGCAATCACGATTCGCATGGTAAAAAGTCCATACGAACCGCACTGGGAATCATTCCCCACACGTCCTCGGGTCGGAAAATGTGTCCGACACGTCCTCGGACGATTTACCTTACAAACGTGAAAAACCAAGTCCGACCGAGGAATCACGATCCATCCCGTGCGTCCGAGGTTACAACCGTATGGAAAAAACACCGTCCGCACCGAACTCCTACAGCAACCATGGAGACATGTGCCCGCATATGCGCCCAACACTCCCCCCAGCCCCCGTACGTCTGACACGTACCCCCCGTATATGTATACCCCCACCCGTCTAGGTACACACCAGTACGTTCCAGTCGAACCCCCACCCCAGTACGTGTCATAGCCCCGTCTACCTACACCCCAGTACGTTCCAGTCGTACCCCCACCCCAGTACGTGTCGTACCCCCCGTGTACCTACACCCCAGTACGTGCGAGCCACACCCCCACCCCAGTACGTGTCATAGCCCCGTCTACCCACACCCCAGTACGTTCCAGTCGTACCCCCACCCCAGTACGTGTCGTACCCCCCGTGTACCTACACCCCAGTACGTGCGAGCCACACCCCCACCCCAGTACATGTCACAGCCCCGTCTACCCACACCCCAGTACGTTCCAGTCGTACCCCCACCCCAGTACGTGTCGTACCACCGTCAATGTACACCCCCCCACCCCAGTACGTGTCGTACCACCGTCCATGTACACCCCCCCACCCCTGTACGTGTCGTACCACCGTCCATGTACACCCCAGTACGTTCCAGTCGTACCCCCACCCCAGTACGTGTCGTACCCCCCGTGTACCTACACCCCAGTACGTGCGAGCCACACCCCCACCCCAGTACGTGTCATAGCCCCGTCTACCCACACCCCAGTACGTTCCAGTCGTACCCCCACCCCAGTACGTGTCGTACCCCCCGTGTACCTACACCCCAGTACGTGCGAGCCACACCCCCACCCCAGTACGTGTCATAGCCCCGTCTACCCACACCCCAGTACGTTCCAGTCGTACCCCCACCCCAGTACGTGTCGTACCACCGTCAATGTACACCCCCCCACCCCAGTACGTGTCGTACCACCGTCCATGTACACCCCCCCACCCCAGTACGTGTCGTACCACCGTCCATGTACACCCCCCCACCCCTGTACGTGTCGTACCACCGTCCATGTACACCCCAGTACGTTCCAGTCGTACCCCCACCCCAGTACGTGTCGTACCCCCCGTGTACCTACACCCCAGTACGTGCGAGCCACACCCCCACCCCAGTACGTGTCATAGCCCCGTCTACCCACACCCCAGTACGTTCCAGTCGTACCCCCACCCCAGTACGTGTCGTACCCCCCGTGTACCTACACCCCAGTACGTGCGAGCCACACCCCCACCCCAGTACGTGTCATAGCCCCGTCTACCCACACCCCAGTACGTTCCAGTCGTACCCCCACCCCAGTACGTGTCGTACCACCGTCAATGTACACCCCCCCACCCCAGTACGTGTCGTACCACCGTCCATGTACACCCCCCCACCCCTGTACGTGTCGTACCACCGTCCATGTACACCCCAGTACGTTCCAGTCGTACCCCCACCCCAGTACGTGTCGTACCCCCCGTGTACCTACACCCCAGTACGTGTGAGCCACACCCCCACCTCAGTACGTGTCATAGCCCCGTCTACCCACACCCCAGTACGTTCCAGTCGTGCCCCCACCCCAGTACGTGTCGTACCCCCCGTGTACCTACACCCCAGTACGTGCGAGCCACACCCCCACCCCAGTACGTGTCATAGCCCCGTCTACCCACACCCCAGTACGTTCCAGTCGTACCCCCACCCCAGTACGTGTCGTACCACCGTCAATGTACACCCCCCCACCCCAGTACGTGTCGTACCACCGTCCATGTACACCCCCCCACCCCAGTACGTGTCGTACCACCGTCCATGTACACCCCCCCACCCCTGTACGTGTCGTACCACCGTCCATGTACACCCCAGTACGTTCCAGTCGTACCCCCACCCCAGTACGTGTCGTACCCCCCGTGTACCTACACCCCAGTACGTGCGAGCCACACCCCCACCCCAGTACGTGTCATAGCCCCGTCTACCCACACCCCAGTACGTTCCAGTCGTACCCCCACCCCAGTACGTGTCGTACCCCCCGTGTACCTACACCCCAGTACGTGCGAGCCACACCCCCACCCCAGTACGTGTCATAGCCCCGTCTACCCACACCCCAGTACGTTCCAGTCGTACCCCCACCCCAGTACGTGTCGTACCACCGTCAATGTACACCCCCCCACCCCAGTACGTGTCGTACCACCGTCCATGTACACCCCCCCACTCCTGTACGTGTCGTACCACCGTCCATGTACACCCCAGTACGTTCCAGTCGTACCCCCACCCCAGTACGTGTCGTACCCCCCGTGTACCTACACCCCAGTACGTGCGAGCCACACCCCCACCCCAGTACGTGTCATAGCCCCGTCTACCCACACCCCAGTACGTTCCAGTCGTACCCCCACCCCAGTACGTCGTACCCCCCGTGTACCTACACCCCAGTACGTGCGAGCCACACCCCCACCCCAGTACGTGTCATAGCCCCGTCTACCCACACCCCAGTACGTTCCAGTCGTACCCCCACCCCAGTACGTGTCGTACCACCGTCAATGTACACCCCCCCACCCCAGTACGTGTCGTACCACCGTCCATGTACACCCCCCCACCCCTGTACGTGTCGTACCACCGTCCATGTACACCCCAGTACGTTCCAGTCGTACCCCCATCCCAGTACGTGTCGTACCCCCCGTGTACCTACACCCCAGTACGTGCGAGCCACACCCCCACCCCAGTACGTGTCATAGCCCCGTCTACCCACACCCCAGTACGTTCCAGTCGTACCCCCACCCCAGTACGTGTCGTACCCCCCGTGTACCTACACCCCAGTACGTGCGAGCCACACCCCCACCCCAGTACGTGTCATAGCCCCGTCTACCCACACCCCAGTACGTTCCAGTCGTACCCCCACCCCAGTACGTGTCGTACCACCGTCAATGTACACCCCCCCACCCCAGTACGTGTCGTACCACCGTCCATGTACACCCCCCCACCCCTGTACGTGTCGTACCACCGTCCATGTACACCCCAGTACGTTCCAGTCGTACCCCCACCCCAGTACGTGTCGTACCACCGTCAATGTACACCCCCCCACCCCTGTACGTGTCGTACCACCGTCCATGTACACCCCCCCACTCCTGTACGTGTCGTACCACCGTCCATGTACACCCCAGTACGTTCCAGTCGTACCCCCACCCCAGTACGTGTCGTACCACCGTCAATGTACACCCCCCCACCCCAGTACGTGTCGTACCACCGTCAATGTACACCCCCCCACCCCTGTACGTGTCGTACCACCGTCCATGTACACCCCAGTACGTTCCAGTCGTACCCCCACCCCAGTACGTGTCGTACCACCGTCAATGTACACCCCCCCACCCCAGTATGTGTCGTACCACCGTCAATGTACACCCCCCCACCCCAGTACGTGTCGTACCACCGTCCATGTACACCCCCCCACCCCTGTACGTGTCGTACCACCGTCCATGTACACCCCAGTACGTTCCAGTCGTACCCCCACCCCAGTACGTTCCTGGCGCACCCCCAACACAACCTCCTAAGTACGGAGCGCACCCCATGCCCCACCATCACAACCGCATGTACGAGTCGTACAAAGCCACACACAAGGACATAATCGTACAACCAAATGGCCCATGTACACACCGTACACACGCTCAAAACGCACGTACACAACAAGGACAAAACAAAACAACACAAGAATACACCATTCGAAAGGCACACAGCCACTAAACATGGCCAACAACCACTAAAATAACACAATCACTGACCTGCAACTGTCAAAAACAAACAGAGGCCCAATACACCACCACTCCTTATAACACACCCACCCAAAATTCAAACACTGCCACACCCACCCATGGACCAATGAAAAGGGCCCACACACACAAACCATGAGCCTTTGCAACAGACTCACTGCTGCCAGACACCACAGAACCAGACTACAAGCTACACCACATCTTACACTTGCACACCTTCACACGACCACCCTCACAAACACCCTCTCATCACATTCACACACACACACAACCATCCACACCCCCCCCCAACATCCACACCCCCCCCCACACCCACACCATCCCCACCCACACCCCTCACCATGCCCACTACCAAGAATCCAAAGTTCAGTCACCGAGAGTTGGAGGTCCTTGTTGATCAAATCCTCAGAGTCGAGCCACAGATCTTTGGAACATTGGTCAGAAGCACCAGCCAGGCAGCCAAAACAGCCATGTGGCAGACCATCGTCGATGCTGTGAATGCTGTTGCAGACACCAGGAGGACCAAGCAGGATTGCCAGAACAGGTGGTACGATCTGCGGAGGAGGGTCAGAGCCAAGAGACAGGAGGAACACGACCAGGCCAACGCCACCGGAGGAGGGCCCTCCCGCAGAGCCGTACAGTACCATCCCTGGGAGGAGAGGGTGATGGCCATACTGCCGGTGGAGGCAGTTGAAGGAGTAGAAGGACTCCGAGACCCGGGTGAGTACACAAACAACGCACCTCACATGGGGGGAACTGCAACCACAACCAAAATTAATAACAGGCACACAACCACCACAAGCCATCGCATTACTCAACCACACTCCATGAGCAGGCACATGCCACTGCTGCCACCATGCCCCATGCACCCAGCTGGACAATGTCAAGTCACAGGCCACAGAAGACAACAACACATGACACGGTAACCCGGATGGCGGGAGGCTGGGCACCAAGAATCACATAGTGCGACTCCAAAGCAGACAACAATGCCCTCTGCCCATATGGCCTAGGTCACAGCCAGACAAACACTGTGTCCCAACACAGGAATGACTTGCCAGCAAATGGCGGACGCCTTGCATCAACACATGGGGGTGAAGGCACTGTTTTGCACATGCCAGCAGCTAATGAACAGCCAACATTGTGAAAGAGTGGCAGCACACACCACCACAGCAGCAGCGCACAGACACACAGCAGACAAAATGGGTGCCTGGAGATCAGAAACAAACTCACATCAACAGGCCAAGGGCCACTCAAAGATCTGCTAACAGTGTGTGCCCAGGAAGCTGGGCCAAGGTGACAGAGGGTGACACACGGAGGGAGGGAGAGGGGGACACAGAGGGAGGGAGAGGGGGACTGAGAGGGAGGGAGACGGACAGAGGGAGGAGGCTGACACACAGAGGGAGGGAGAGGGGGACAGAGAGGGAGGGAGAGGGGGACAGAGAGGGAGGGAGACACAGGAAGATGGACACAGGGAGGAGGCTGACACACAGAGGGAGGGAGAGGGGGACAGAGAGGGAGGGAGAGGGGGACAGAGAGGGAGGGAGACACAGGAAGATGGACACAGGGAGGAGGCTGACACACAGAGGGAGGGAGAGGGGGACAGAGAGGGAGGGAGAGGGGGACAGAGAAGGAGGGAGACACAGGGAGAGCAAATCAGTCCTTTGGTGTGTGGGAATGTCTGCTCGTCAGCAGGTGGACTGCGTGCATGTAGACAAGGGTGGCCAGTGCCAGAACCCCCCCTCTTCATCATGGCAAAACGCAGGGCCATGTCACAACCTGTACACGAGCACAAGGACAGCCACCTGCATCATATAAGTGTGTGGATCCACTCCATGTGCACATGTACAGTGCTACAAGGAAGGCGCAAATGCATGGCTCGCCACACATGCACACTCCACTGCTGACTGCAGTCACACTTGACGCAGCAAGTAAGACTGTGCCACACATAGTTAAAGGGGCCAAATTAGTGCCCAAGGGACACACACATGCACAAGTGCACTGTGAGTGGAATGCAAGACAGATCCTAATTCCAAGAGGAAATGTGCCAACTTTGTAACGGATGAAACATGGATGTTGCATGGATCAAAATTAACATTTTCTCTCTCACACACAGGTCAACGTCGTGCTGCACCCCCCAACACTGGGGGGGAACACTCACAGGACCCGGATCTGCAGGAGACCGATCCCACCGGCAGCGACCACTCTCACCACTCTGCGGACGACCCCGACCGACCTGGCCCCTCTGGTGTCCAACCACCTGCAGCACCTGCGTCAGGTACAACCGTGCCAACCACCACCCCCACTCCTGCCACATCCCAGGAGACACCCAGGATCCCTGCCCCAACACCACAATGCAGCCAGGCTCGCCAGGAGGGACACGGTGTCCCGGGCAC
The DNA here is from genome assembly GCF_964204655.1 of Triturus cristatus. Taxonomy (NCBI): domain Eukaryota; kingdom Metazoa; phylum Chordata; class Amphibia; order Caudata; family Salamandridae; genus Triturus; species Triturus cristatus. Next base: position 679,828,661 of record NC_140583.1, read on the forward strand.
CCAGGAGGAGGCAGGCGACAACGCCAATGCCACCCCTCAGGGGTCCCGGAGACCCGATGTGCCCACAAGTGCAGGCCAGACGCAAGTGGGCAGGGGTGGTGGGAGTGGAGGACGGCGGAGGCGCGAGCCTGACCAGTTGGCTGGGGATCCGGTATTTTCCCATGTCCGTAACATCCTGGACTCATACCGGCAGGACACCACGGGCATGGCCCAGGTTGTGTCCGTCCTCGAGGGGATCAAGGTCCAGCAGGCCCAGCAACATGCGGAGCTAATAGCCTGTCTACAGGTACACCAACGGAGGATGGAGGACAGACAGGCTGAGCAAGTGACGGCGTCCCAGGGGATTCACGCTGAACTCCGTCGGATGGCCGACACCATGGCCGACCCTCCCTGTGCCAGAAGGCGGAGAACATCACCACCCACAGGGAGGGATCATGAGGAGGAGGAGGAAACATCCGACGGAGCATCCCAGACGTCGTCACGGCCTGCTGCTGAGGTTCCCCGCAGGAAGCCGGGTCGTCCACGGAAAGGACCGTGAGGGTGGCTGCTACATCACCATCTCCCAGGACACCTGGCCTGGCACCTGGCCCACTGGAGCAACAGCATCACAGCATCAAGAGACATTCTCTGCCACATGGCCCTGCTGGTCACTGGCTGACCAATGTTGACAAAGACTGTGGCATGGACTCTGAGGATTTCCAATGGCAAGGACACCAACTCCCCTACTGAACTTTGGATTCCCTAATCCCGGAAAGCCCCTCACTTTGTTCCCCCCCCCCCAATAATAAATCACACTATTAAGAGTAGATGCCTGCTGGTAGCATTATTACCTAACATGTGTCTTGTACAGTCTAAACATGCCTGAGTCATCTGTTCACTTCAACCATCCACACCCTGGGGCCTGAGTCTGGCACAGGACACATGGGTCACAGTTTATTAGGCAAGACAGACATGGAGCACCATACACACCCGTGATGGTCAGAACCAGCTGAGGGGGTGGCCGAACAACCGTGCTGACAGACACATTGAGTACAGCAACAGTCATGCGCAGAGGTCAGGGATCCTGGCCCGTGTCCTGGGGGGCACCCAGGTATGTGTAGACAGGTGGCAGAACCATGTCCTGCAAGCTTGAGTCCGGTGGATGCAGAGAATGGGGTCATGGACAACGTTGGATACATGGGGATGGCACATGTCACAATACCCACACAGTCATGGACATCATGCACAATACACAGTCTCAGCACACACACACAGCTTGCATCTTGCCACTCGACACATTGACACATAGCCACAATCAGGGAATACCATGCCAGACATGCAGGATGCACCGTGCCAACACACCAGCATTGACTGAGAAGAGGCACCTTGGAGGCATAGGGACACCTTTAATAGTCATGTTTTTGGGATTGCAGAGGCAACTTGAAGTACACATGAACACATCATGTGGAGTAACATGTGGCTCCAACACTGGCACCCCCCTTCTGCAGCACAAATGCGTGATAGCCATGGAACTGGCACACAAGTGTTGGCTAACAGCTAAATACCCACAGCTGCTCACGGAGAGCCTGCCATACACCATACATCCGCTGATGTGGAAGTCCCACGCCATGTCAAGACTATGTTAACCGTATGTGTCCGAGGGCAGTGTCACACACATTGATGCCATCATCACAATCCACTATCCCATCACTGATGACTGACAACCAGGCAGCCCATCTATTCAGGTGTACCCAGCTGCATGTCGTGTCCCATGGGGATGCCACATGTCTGCAGAGGAACCAAACCCCGACCGGGGCAGTGTGCACACATCGTGAACAACTGCCACACCCAATACACCCCAGATGCATCCCTTACCCCATGGAGACTTCCAAACGTGTCCGTGCCTGTAACGCTGAGTCAGCCCACGATGTCATGTCCATGAGGAATAGCAGTGCCACAACAATGCAACCAGCAAACGGCATGCGCAGGTACCTGGGGAAGAGAGACACACAAGAAGTCAGCCACAAAAAGCAGAGCCACTTGCATGTGCAGTTACTCGACACATGTATGGATGACAACATGCTAGGTCACAATTATGACTGGGGAAATACTACCATCACTGCCACCATCACTCCAGTGACACACCCACACACACCTCTGACCCACGTGCCATACATGCAGGTGGAGACACACATCACAACGCATGCCACACGGGGACCAATGCGTGCACACTCAGACCCTGGTACTCACCACTAAGCAAAGAAGTCGCGTATGAGCCGAGTCCGGATGTCCTCTTGCGGCTCCACATCCTCCACATCACTAGCCCCATTGCCAAGCCCTTCGTCCTCCACGGGTGGATGGTCCTCGTCATGTTGATTCAGGATGAGTGGCACAGCTCTTTCAACTGCCATGTTGTGCAGCATGCAGCAGACCATGAAGATCTTGCAGACCTTCGCCGGGGCATAAGGGAGTGCACCGCCGGTCTTGTGGAGGCACCGGAATCGGCTCTTCAGCATGCCAAACGTCCTCTCTATCACTCGCCTTGTCCGGCCATGGGCGGTGTTATAGCGGAGCTGGGCCGGCGTGATGGGGTTGCGGAGAGGTGTCAGCAGCCAAGGCATGTTGGGATAGCCAGCGTCCCCTACATGGGAAGCACATGGACATCGTTAGAACTGGTGTAGCGGTCTTGCTGGTCGGCTATACAGAATACAGGACAGACAGACTGTACCCACCAACAACACATGCCCGTTCGTTGCGCAGCTGCATCATCATATCAGGCATCCCGCTACGCCTCATGATGTAGGCATCGTGTGCTGATCCTGGGAAACGAGCACAGACATGTGAAATCACCATATTGGACAGACACACCACAAGGGCATTGATGGAGTGGTAGTGCTTCCGATTGCGGTACGCCACCTCCCGTGCGTGTGGTGGTACCAAACCTACATGTGTCCCATCTATGGACCGAATGACATGGGGCATCCCTCCCAGGGCATAGAATCCACGCTTGACCTCAGTCATCTGTTCAGGGGTTGGGAACTTGATGAAGTCATCCAGGTGAATCAACATGGCCTCCAAGAAATCATGCAGCACACCGCTGAACATGCTCTGGGACATGCCACCAACATGAGCTATGGTATTTTGGAAGGTACCCGTGGCAAGAAAATGTAGGGCAGCCATTACCTTCAGCTGGGGTGTCAGTGCCGTAGGATACCTGTGCTGCAGTTGCAGGTGTGGTGCCAGTCTCGCCGTCAGCTCCAGAATCAACGGTTGGGTGAAGCGGTAGAGCCGGATCCTGTCATTCTCCTGCATGGTGGCCAAGTCTGGAATTCTTCGGGCAACAGGAGGCGCTCTGCAGTAATTTGGAAGTGACAAGGAAGAGTGAGTGCACTACGAGAACAACTCATGTCTACTGAGCACATGTAAATCTGGCAATACACACATGCCACATAGGGAGTCAGGCATGTGCTACATTTCCCAGGACACGTATGGATGCAAGGTGACACTCCTTCCAAGACCCAGCTACACACGGTGATTGAGAACCTCCCCATGCCACGCCATGGAAATAGCTGTGTCCCAGTGCAAGTGCACTGCCCGACGCAAGACAGGAGTGACATACACCCACACATCAGCAGAAGTGTGATGCCGATTGCAGAGACTGGTAGCGGAACACTTGAGCCACAGGTCACATGACATTACACTAGTCCAGCCCACACACCTTGCCATGAAGGTGCACATGTCATGACTCACCACACATTCCTTGTGAGTTTGCTGACATGGCCTTGTCCCGCTACTCCGTGTCCCATGCATACATGTGCACCTCACATCCGATAACACATGTGGCATGGTGTTGGGAACAGTGTGCAATGACAATCTACACACACCCACATGTTGGTTGCTGCAACGGCTGCAGCTTTTGAGGGTGCTACAACATCAACCTGATGTAAATCCCGGACACATATATGGCATAGTCACATTGTGCACTGTGGGTAGTGACAAGTCATGTGTCATGACCCCTGTACCGGGCATCATGGGACACTTCCGTGTGTTGGTGTCCGTGCCATGCCAGTGACGCTCACCCCAAGTGCGCAGTCCCACATGCACACATGTCAAAGGAGTCAAGGGCATGCCTGGCACACATTGCACCCTCACACAGTACACATGTACACATCTCATCATACATCTGGTGCCTTCTCCACTCAGGAGGCATGTTCCACATCACAGCCTGTGACACCTGTGCCCCACACATGTAGTAATGCACAGACGATGCCTTGATGTCCATTCCTGGACAAGTATGTCCATCCATGGACAAGTATGTCCGCCCTATTCCTACATGTGTGTCGCCTATCACCACAGTGATGTGTAAAAACCGCCGTACTGCTGCTGAGAGGGCCTGTGCATGTTCCCAAATCACTGTGGGAGTGCTGCCGTATGTGTACCCATCGTGATGGCGAGCGTACAGGCATTTGTACGGTCCGTAGCACTACGGGTACGCATACGCGTGCAGACCCATAGTGATAGTGAGCGTAGATGCGTGTGTACGTTCCGTACCACTACGGGTACGCATACGCGTGCAGACCCATAGTGATAGTGAGCGTAGATGCGTGTGTACGGCCCTATCACTATGGGTCTGCACGCGTATGCGTACCCGTAGTGGTACGGACCGTACACTCGCATCTACGCTCACTATCACTATGGGTCTGCACACGTATGCGTACCCGTAGTGGTACGGACCGTACACTCGCATCTACGCTCTCTATCACTATGGGTCTGCACGCGTATGCGTACCCGTAGTGGTACGGACCGTACACTCGCATCTACGCTCTCTATCACTATGGGTCTGCACGCGTATGCGTACCCGTAGTGGTACGGACCGTACACTCGCATCTACGCTCACTATCACTACGAGTACGCATACGCGTGCAGACCCATAGTGATATAGAGCGTACATGCGTGTGTACGGTCCGTACCACTACGGGTACGCATACGCGTGCAGACCCATAGTGATAGAGAGCGTACATGCGTGTGTACGGTCCGTAACACTACGGGTACGCATACGCGTGCAGACCCATAGTGATGGAGAGCGTAGGCATGCATGTACGGGCCGTTGCCATGCATTTGGGGTGCCCTAGGGCCCCCAAATGCACCGTACCTGTGTGTGATGCTCCAAATTACATAGGGGACAAGTATTAAGGCCTACATGCATGCTGGTTGTCATGGAGACCAAGTTCAAAATTCGAAATTGTTCTGGAAGGTGCACAGCAGAAGTCAGTTGGAATTCTTCTACTTTGTTGCAATGTGTTTGTGGGGCTGACATCATGCAGGAGAATGAAACCGATAGAGAACCCACAGACTGCTAGCTTTGAAGGGATTGGTGGAAACATAGGATGCAAATGTGAGTGACCAATCACTCTGTACTCCTGTGCATGAGACTGGGCAGAAGGGCACATATAAGGCAGCCAGGTCCCATGAGGGAGCACTTGCCTGCACATCTTTGCATTCGTCGACCCAGCTGCTGCTACTGATTCCCTGGAACCATGTCAAGGGCTGTGGAGAGGACACAGCCATTCACCCTGGAGGAGAACATGGCTCTGCTGGATGTGATCCTCCCACAGTACTCCATGCTGTATGGGTGACCAGGGTATCAGGTGAGTGCATAGGCCACTGCCACAGACTGTCCCTATGTTGTGACTCCTGCCATTGCGTCCAGGTGTAACACACATGCCATGTACTGTCGGGGGGGTCCCAGGGGGGGGGTGCCTGATGTCTCCCAGCAGTGCCCTGAGACAGGAGGGGTGGGGGCCTATCACTCCCAGCAGTGCCCTGAGACAGGAGGGGTGGGGGCCTATCACTCCCAGCAGTGCCCTGAGACAGGAGGGGTGGGGGCCTATCACTCCTAGCAGTGCCCTGAGACAGGAGGGGTGGGGGCCTATCACTCCCAGCAGTGCCCTGAGACAGGAGGGGTGGGGGCCTATCACTCCTAGCAGTGCCCTGAGACAGGAGGGGTGGGGGCCTATCACTCCCAGCAGTGCCCTGAGACAGGAGGGGTGGGGGCCTATCACTCCCAGCAGTGCCCTGAGACAGGAGGGGTGGGTGTGATGCACAGTGTGAGCCTTGATCATTGATTGTGACATTGCCATCATTCCACCTGTGTACCCACTGTGGCACGTACTGCTTTTTCCCTCACCAGGGGATGATGTCCCTATGACAAAGGTGCAATGCGTTGGCTGCATGACATGCCTTGTTGTAACCAGCTAATTTGTACCCATATGTCTCTCTGTGACATGTGGCTGGTGTATTGATGTGGTGTCACTTGTTCCTCCTCACAGGTAGGCGCCACTGCCAAGGAGCAGATCTGGCTGACCGCCGTCAGTGCCGTGAGGGGTGTGGATGGTCGGAGGCGGAGCCTGCCCCAGGTGAGAAAACGCTGGCAGGATATCCGGTGCTGGACGCGGAGGATTGCACGGCTCCTGCTGGGGGACTCACCTGAGAGCCACAAGAACCGCGGCCGCCGCCGTCTGAGCCACCTCCACAGGCGTGTGCTGCCGGTGGTCTTTCCAGACCTGGAGAGGCGCTTACAGGCGATGCAGCAGCCGGAAGGGGGTAGGTACATGTGTGTTCGTTGTGTGTCACCGGCATTTGTAAGGGCACAGTAGCATGAATTAACTGGCAGGGTTTAAAGGTGCTGTGCAGATCCTGTTTGCCCCAGTATAGCGCTGTGCCCCTGCCACCCTTCCCCTCCTTGCAATGTGTTCCCTGGTCTGTGTGTAGTCACTCCTTCACAAGGTGATGTAGGCTGGCGCTTTGTCCACGAGAACAATGACTGTAGCATCATGTGTGGGGGTGGGGTGTAACAGGTTGTGGGACCTTGCCTGTGCACTGTCAAGTTCACTGCATGTGGGTTCCATGTCAGTTGGCACTGATGCTGACTCCAGACATGGGAGTTGGTCTCTCATGTGTCATGCCTTACAGCGCGCATGTCCTATGTGGTGGCCTGTGACATGATGTGCATGAGTGTGCGATACACATAGTGCAGGGATGGTGACGTGTGTTGCAGTCATTACCATTCAGTAGCATGTAGTTGCGTGCCCACTACTGTCCCCTGGGGCACCTTTTCCTCAGTGGTGTATGTGTCATCATACACGTGGACAATCTCAGTGTCTACAGCGTAGGTTGTGCTCTGTGCCATTGTCCCCTGTCACCATGTATATAGACGTGCTATTTTGTACAGGTGTCCACTGTGCAGCCTGACCTGATTGTCCTTCTACATACTCACAGTTGCCAGTGCCTGTGTGTCTTGTTATACTCATCTGAGGATGGGCACTGGTACCTCATTATTTGTACAGGCGCACCTTGGCTGTTTGGCGTACACTCTTGCTTTTTGCCTGCCCCTGTGTGTATCAGCCAGACTATGAGATGTTGGTGCCACCTGTGTCTCAACAATTTGCCTCGTGTAGGGTCTTGTTGGTGCGGGCAATGCCTATGTGTCAAATCCTGATTTCTACTTGCTGGGTCTGGGCAGTGTGTGATGTGTCTGGACACACACGCAATGTGCAGTGACCGAGTCATGTTGGGCATGTTTTCAGCATTACCTATGCAGCATGTGTCTCAAGTTCATGGATATGGTCCCTGGTCATCGGTATTTTCGCCAACGCTGTGTGGTGCAGATGCAGTGCAGGATTGTCCCCAGGGCCTGGGTGCTATGTCAGACTCCGTTTCCTGTGTTTAGCTATTGTCTCATGCTCTCCATGGTATTTCAGTGGCATGGTGGCTCAACCAACTGTGTGTTTCATGCCCTACATCGGTACATTGTTTAGTAGATGTTAGGGATCTTCCTTTTCAGGCTATGCAGTGTTACCTATGTCGATTGTACTCATGTGACTGATGTGTACAGCTGTCTGATTAATTTCTGTCTCTCCACCCTGCCCACAGCATCGTCGGGGGACACAGAGGGAGACATGGACACAGGCAAGGCGGAGGGACCGAGCACCAGTGCCAGCCGTGACATCGGGGCTGGCACATCGAGTGGGACAGAGGTGGAGGATAGTGCGGCCGAGGACCTGTCGACTGGCACGTCAGAATACGAAGCTGACAGGTCCGAGGAGGATGTCTCCGAGTGGGCGGTGGCTGCACCAGCAGCTGACAGCGGAACAACACCTCGCACCGCCCCCTCAGTTCCCACCAGCCGCCTCCCACTTGCTCGTGTCCCTTCCCAGCGTGCCCGGTCACAGCATGTCTCCTTCCTGCCAGGCACCGCACCCCCTGCCCCTGTCTCCACTGCTGCCGCCAATGCAGAGTCTGTGGACATCCAGCGGCAACTGCAGGTTGGTCAGGCTGCGATCCTTAATGTCCTCCATGCCCACGGCAAAACCCTCACCAACATCGAGGCTTTCTTGGAGGGCATTCATTCATCGCAGGCTGACCAACGCAACTTGCTGAGGTCCATCGACTCCACACTGACTGCAGCAGTGGGTCTCCTGCAGCGCGACCTCCCCCCACCTACCCCTGCCCCATCCACACTTCCCACTCCCATGCCTGTCCCACGTACACCCAGACGTCGGCATGCACCCACATCAACGGACACGGGCACCACACCAGCAGGGAAGGTCCACCGCAATCCTCCTGACACGCACACACAGGGTGAGGTAGGCACACCCACTGGGTCGGGGGGCAAACGTGTGACACGCAGCCATAGTGGGAGTCCGCATTCCACCCAGTCCACTCCCTCCAAATCCCCTCCCCTCAGCTCTCCTGGCCACATCTCCCCCAAGGACTCCTTCATGGCCGCTCTGTCCCTGAGCCCCACAGTTACACCACCACGCAAGCGGTCAAGGAGGTCCCCGGTCAGGGTGGTTGAGTCTCCCCCCCTGTCTCCACCCTCCCCCGGTGGCGCTGCGACCCATCCCTCTGACCCCCCCCCCCTCCTTGGGGCCTGAGGTCCCTTCGGGTGCAGGGGACTCCCTGGATGACCTTGCAAAGGTGTGTAGTGCCATCCTGGCCTCCGCCTTTGGCACTGACCCACCCCCTGTGGTGGAGTCCTCCATCCCTGCACCCACAACGCCGCCCCTTTGCCCTGATGTCCCTGCGGTGCCTGTTGCTTCCCCCCCCCCTGATGCCCTCACCAGTGTGGAAGACGATGCCATTTGACTGTGCAGGCAAGGTAGGGGACACGCATCCCACTGTGTCCCCCATCCAGCTGAGAATCATTGACTGCCCTATGGGCTTTGTGAAGATTGAACTGCCTGCGATCCACGGACATTGTGCTCATGCTGAATAAAGCTTAATTTTGTTTTCATTATCACACTACTGCTATGCTGGTATTGGTGTTGGTGGGGCTGCTACATGGTTTTTGGTGGTGTGTAAGGGTTTGGGTGTGTGGGATATGTAGTAGTGTACTGCTCATTGGTGGGACCCTGGGATCTGTGTGCCATCACAAGGTGTTGGCTAACTTTCTTTGTTCATGTAAGCAGTTACTGCATGGTGCACTTGTCCCAGGGTGTATTCCTTCCTCTGTGTACCCAGCTTTCTTCCCTGCAGGGTGTTCCCAATGTTTAGCGCAGAGCTGTGTCTACATGAGCTGTGTGTGTGACGGAGCCCTTCTACTTTGGCCATGCATGCAGGGCCATGTCTCCACCTGCAACAATCGTGGCATCCTTGATGATCACTGTACTTGTGTGTGGAGTCTGTTGACATGAGTTCATGGGGACATGTTCCCTTGTAGCCAGTATGCATGTGGATAATTCTGGCCTCACACACATGTGTTACACCCCTCCTGTCTCAGGGCACTGGTGGGAGGACTCCACACCCACCCCTCCTGTCTCAGGGCACTGCTGGGAGTGATAGGCACCCACCCCTCCTGTCTCAGGGCACTGCTGGGAGGACTCTGCACACACCCCTCCTGTCTCAGGGCACTGCTGGGAGTGATAGGCCCCCACCCCTCCTGTCTCAGGGCACTGCTGGGAGGACTCTGCACACACCCCTCCTGTCTCAGGGCACTGCTGGGAGGACTCTGCACACACCCCTCCTGTCTCAGGGCACTGCTGGGAGTGATAGGCACCCACCCCTCCTGTCTCAGGGCACTGCTGGGAGGACTCTGCACACACCCCTCCTGTCTCAGGGCACTGGTGGGAGGACTCCACACCCACCCCTCCTGTCTCAGGGCACTGCTGGGAGTGATAGGCACCCACCCCTCCTGTCTCAGGGCACTGCTGGGAGGACTCTGCACACACCCCTCCTGTCTCAGGGCACTGCTGGGAGTGATAGGCCCCCACCCCTCCTGTCTCAGGGCACTGCTGGGAGGACTCTGCACACACCCCTCCTGTCTCAGGGCACTGCTGGGAGGACTCTGCACACACCCCTCCTGTCTCAGGGCACTGCTGGGAGTGATAGGCACCCACCCCTCCTGTCTCAGGGCACTGCTGGGAGGACTCTGCACACACCCCTCCTGTCTCAGGGCACTGCTGGGAGGACTCTGCACACACCCCTCCTGTCTCAGGGCACTGCTGGGAGTGATAGGCCCCCACCCCTCCTGTCTCAGGGCACTGCTGGGTGGACTCTGCACACACACCTCCGATTTCAGGATATGTACGCTTGGCACATACACGGTGGGGGTACGCTCAATGCATTCGAGGTGAGGGTACGAGTCTGCTTACACTGGTGTGGTGGGGGTACGCTCCATGCATACGCGGGTGAGGGTACGGGTCGAACTTACACTGTTGGGGTGGGGGTACGCTCCGTACGTCCGCGGGTGGGGGTACGGGTCGTACTTACACTGTTGGCATGGGGGGTACGCTCCTTGCATACGCGGGTGGGGGTACGGGTCGTACTTACACTGTTGGGCTGGGGGGTACGCTCCTTGCATTCGCGGGTGGGGGTACGGGTCGTACTTACACTGTTGGGCTGGGGGGTACGCTCCTTGCATTCGCGGGTGGGGGTACGGGTCGTACTTACACTGTTGGGCTGGGGGGTACGCTCCTTGCATTCGCGGGTGGGAGTACGGGTCGTACTTACACTGTTGGGCTGGGGGGTACGCTCCTTGCATTAGCGGGTGGGGGTATGGGTCGTACTTACACTGTTGGGCTGGGGGGTACGCTCCTTGCATTCGTGGGTGGGGGTTCGAGTCGTACTTACACTGTTGGCATGGGGGGTACGCTCCATGCATACGCGGGTGAGGGTACGGGTCGAACTTACACTGTTGGGGTGGGGGTACGCTCCGTACGTCCGCGGGTGGGGGTACGGGTCGTACTGACACTGTTGGCATGGGGGGTACGCTCCTTGCATACGCGGGTGGGGGTACGGGTCGTACTTACACTGTTGGGCTGGGGGGTACGCTCCTTGCATTCGCGGGTGGGGGTACGGGTCGAACTTACACTGTTGGGGTGGGGGTACGCTCCGTACGTCCGCGGGTGGGGGTACGGGTCGTACTAACACTGTTGGCATGGGGGGTACGCTCCTTGCATACGCGGGTGAGGGTTCGCGTCGTACTTGCACTGTTGGCATGGGGGGTACGCTCCATGCATACGCGGGTGGGGGTACGGGTCGTACTTGCACTGTTGGGCTGGGGGGTACGCTCCTTGCATTCGCGGGTGGGGGTACGGGTCGAACTTACACTGTTGGGGTGGGGGTACGCTCCGTACGTCCGCGGGTGGGGGTACGGGTCGTACTAACACTGTTGGCATGGGGGGTACGCTCCTTGCATTCGCGGGTGGGGGTACGGGTCGTACTTACACTGTTGGGCTGGGGGGTACGCTCCTTGCATTCGCGGGTGGGGGTACGGGTCGTACTTACACTGTTGGGCTGGGGGGTACGCTCCTTGCATTCGCGGGTGGGGGTACGGGTCGTACTTACACTGTTGGGCTGGGGGGTACGCTCCTTGCATTCGCGGGTGGGGGTACGGGTCGTACTTACACTGTTGGGCTGGGGGGTACGCTCCTTGCATTAGCGGGTGGGGGTACGGGTCGTACTTACACTGTTGGGCTGGGGGGTACGCTCCTTGCATTCGTGGGTGGGGGTTCGAGTCGTACTTACACTGTTGGCATGGGGGGTACGCTCCATGCATACGCGGGTGAGGGTACGGGTCGAACTTACACTGTTGGGGTGGGGGTACGCTCCGTACGTCCGCGGGTGGGGGTACGGGTCGTACTGACACTGTTGGCATGGGGGGTACGCTCCTTGCATACGCGGGTGGGGGTACGGGTCGTACTTACACTGTTGGGCTGGGGGGTACGCTCCTTGCATTCGCGGGTGGGGGTACAGGTCGAACTTACACTGTTGGGGTGGGGGTACGCTCCGTACGTCCGCGGGTGGGGGTACGGGTCGTACTAACACTGTTGGCATGGGGGGTACGCTCCTTGCATACGCGGGTGGGGGTACGGGTCGTACTTACACTGTTGGGCTGGGGGGTGCGCTCCTTGCATACGCGGGTGAGGGTTCGCGTCGTACTTGCACTGTTGGCATGGGGGGTACGCTCCATGCATACGCGGGTGGGGGTACGGGTCGTACTTGCACTGTTGGGCTGGTGGGTACGCTCCTTGCATACGGGGTGGGGGTAGGGTCCGTACATATCCGTCCCCACGCTATGTGATGTTTGTGCGGCCCGTACCCAGGCCTTTGCCACGTGGGTGCGATCCGTCCCGCCATTGTTGGGGTGACGTGTGTGGGCGTGGTCCGACTCGTACCCACGCTCTTCAGGCGTGGGTACGGGACGTACCTGTCTGGTTGTGTTGCCGGTTCGCGTGGTGACGGACTTCCGTTGTGGCGGGCGCTGGCTTATCAGGACACGCCCCCACCCCCTCGTGGTGACCAGGGCATGGGAGTCAGGTATGTCCAGGCCATGTGTGGTGTGTGACTTATGTGGTTGTTTTGTGGCCTGCCCTGGTCGTGCCACCCCCACCCCACCCCACTTTCCCCCCTCCCTTAGTTATTCTGACCTTCTGCGGCGTCTGCGTCGTAACCTGTAGAGGAGGTGTACTGCTATGAGGGCAGGGATGACTCGTAGGTTCGGGTCCATGTCTGTCCGTCGCGTACTGGTACTCCTTGCTCGCGTCGTCCTGTCGCGTACGGGTCCTCCTTGATCGCGTCGTCCTGTCGCGTACGGGTCCTCCTTGGTGGCATCGTCCTGTGTGTCCGTCACGTACTGGTCCTCCTTGTTCGCGTCGTCGTCTATCCGTCGCGTACTGGTGGTCCTTGTTCGCGTCGTCCTGATTTCCCGGCAGTTTTTGGCTGCCGCAAAATATTCACCGTGCGGGGTGACGTCGGTGCGAATCGTGATTCCTGGGTCGTGAATGGCTGGCTGCGAGCGTCCCGACGTCAGGTCGGCGCTTTCCCGGATCGCATTGGTAGGTGTTTTTTTGTTCGGTCGGGCTTTTTTACGATTCGTACGGTAATGGTGTACCCGTGCGAATCGTAATTCCTTGTTTGTGAAAATTGACGACCGGGTACGCGTCGGGCGGAGATTGTGCTCCGTCCGACGGTTCGTACCCGGTTTTTGCAGGATCGTGATCGGCACCCAAGTGTGGATTGTGTCAACAATTGCTTGGCAAGTACCTCATGGGTGAAGTGTCACCACACATGCACACCGTGGTGCTTTACTAATGCGAAACTCATTAATAAAAGTAGTACTTACAGATTAACCAACGCGATCGGGATCGGAGCATGTGAATCCGAATCCCGTCTTCTCTTTCATTTTCTAGGCTATTTGACTCACTCTCCTGCGTCTTTGTTATCCCCCAAACACTGGGAGGCAATGAAGTTTGCCAAGGGGGGAGGGGGCAGGGGGGCTTCTGGGGTACATGAAAATGTATTCATTGCCTAGTTGTCAAAGGTCGCCCGGTGCTCTTACTTAAAAGTGTGCAGATTTCATTAAGATATTAAGAGTACTTTACTCGCATCTATGAGTAAATCTGCATTAACTAAACAAAATGACAGAATGCGTGTCAGTTTTCACAGTGTTTTAGACAGTACGGGTTGCTTAGTTTCATTGCATTAATTTTTGTATTTACTCTTTTACACAGCATCCAAAGTAGGTTACCTAACCCCAAAGCCCCGAGTTGTTAAATGACCCATGGAAGGGAGTGTTTTACAGTTGAGCAAATGTGTCCAAATGTAATTTTGTTAGTGCCAAGGAATGATCGGCCAATGAGGTACTCGATGAGCAGGTATTTAACTACACATCCAAAACGTACGGTATTGTGGCTGTTGTTTGTTTGTACACAATCACCTCTCTGAATCTATTTATTAACACAGAGCTTCATCTACCAGACAGTGCTCACAGAGGGGCGACTAAAGCACACAACAAAATGTATTCATTTATCCTCAGTGTGAAGGCACCCGGAAGGCTTAGGTGCCCGCCCAGAGAGACTGGGGATCCCAGCGCTTCTACAGACTCTGCCGTGCTCCTCTGCACCAGCAGGGCACACCTCAGAATCTGCCGCATCTGCTAAGAATAGGTGAGGGGGATGGGGTTGGGGCATGAGGGAGTTGCCGGCAGAATTCCAGGTTATTGAAAGTGATGATTCTGACGTGAGGCAATGGAGACTGACTTTGTCTGTTTGTCTGCACCAGTCTATTTCTCTACCATCTACCTGTACTCACTGTCATGTATCCATTCATCTCTCTTTGTTAGAGGTGCGCGAGCCAATATATTAATTAACAGGTATAGCCAGCCGGAGACAAGCAAAGCGTATGTATACGAGCTAGTGGGCGAGCCGTGAAAATGATCGGCATGTTAATCATACAGTAAACATGATGTAAATAATTCGATAATGTCTCTTCCGAATTAAAAAAGTGCATTTCTTTAGCGCCTCACCTCAGTACACAAGAGTATAGCACTGAATTGAGAGGAAGTTATTAAAAGTGCTCGTTTTAAGCATGAGTTAAAACACTGACGCTCCTCCCGCCCGATAACAATGCCATTTGTGAACTAAGAGGCGTCAGTTGCCATGCATACCCCGAATGTTGCCTAGAGTCTTATTATATTTAGAGTAACAATAAAATCTAGTTAATTAAACACGAGAAGTTTTTGTACAGCACACATCATGAACTTGCATATTTCAATGTTGCAATAATAGAGATGAAAATGGAAGTGCCGGCAGGCAAGAAAACACGAACGGGAGTGGGGGGTGGGGGTGGGAGAGGGTGAGGGTGAGAAGTCACAGACTGAGGGAGTGGGCAGTGGGGTGGGGTAGGGAGACAGGAAGAAAATAGTGTTAGGAGTAAAGGGTCCAATAACCGTGGTAGGGTACAAATGATGAATGAGGAGGGACTAACAAGCCTCAAACCAATCGGAAGGCAGCATTTAAGACAAAAGCCAATGGGCAGAGAGTGGGCGGAGCTTCCACGAAGCTTCCAGACTACAGTATATACTGCATGTCTTACAAAGCGATTGCAGCACATTCGCGCTGCAACAACAGGCGAGATCTAAAAGAAAATAGTGTCAGGAGTAAAGGGGCCAATAGCGGTGGAAGGATCCAAATGTTACAAATGATGAATGACGAGGGACTAACAAGCCTCAAACCAATCGGAAGGCAGCATTTAAGACAAAAGCTAATGGGCAGAGTGTGGGCGGAGCTTCCACACTACAGTATATACTGCATGCCTCGCAAAGCGATGGCAGCGCATTCGCGCTGCAACGCTAGGTGAGACCTAAAAACAGGAAGTGCTTCATTAGTTGCTCCCTTTTTGTGGTGGCTCCTGGGTAATGGGGGCCATCTTGGGGGAACTTTTTAAAAGACAAAGAAGACGAGGACTCAGAGTAATGAAGATTACCAGTAAGTAACTGGGGCATCAGCTTCTACCATGAATGAAGCCACCTTGAGTGAGGGTGGGGCTTCGGTGCCCTACAGTTAAAATAGTGTGAAATCCTTACCTGGGCAATTCATGATTCTGATCAAAAGGCGCACTTCATTTGCTGTTCACACTGTTACTGATGACTACAATGCAATGAGCACGCCTGCTTTGAAACATACTTAGAAGTGCTCAGTTCATTTATACCTTATCACAGTGTATTCTTACGGGTTAGACCTTCTCCTACAATGTTCTTTTATTTTTGGCTTCAGTCTCTAAACCATTCGCACACTAATACTTTGCTGTTGTAGATTGCAGCAGTGATGTAGTAAATACATTACCATAGGGGATATGGAGATGCATTTATCCATTACCTAAAAAGTGAGAATATCCTGCGAAGTCTGGGAGTTACATATTAATCAGAAGATGGCTTCCTTCTGATCAGTGTATTGAAGCATATCAAGCAAATGAGAGAGGAAGAGGCGTAAGGGCCAAAGCTGCTGACTGTGGACTGAGGAACTGGGGAATCAGGTTCGACTCTCGGCGTTGGCTGCTCATCCTGTGATTCTGTGCAAATCACTTAATTCCTCTGTGTCTAAAAAGATGATCAAAAGCGAATGTGTCCTTGTGTAACGTAATTTGTGCGCATGTAACGCGGTCCAATACCGTGGATCGAGTTCGCGGTTTATAAAACTGTTAAAAAAAAAGTGACTTACCCAGGATCACACAATATGGGTCAGCAGAGAAGCTACGATTATTACTCGGAACTCCTGGTTATACAGCCAACGGTTTAACCACTAGGTTTCATTTCCTTCACGCAACAACAAGGGGCTTCCCTCAGATTGGATCATATTTGTCGATGCTGATATTCCTTAAATGTTTAATGTTTATGAGCAATAAGAAAGTAACTTCATCCTTATCTTTTCTTTCCTTCCATCTTGAGAAACATATAACAATCCAGTGCTACTGCTGAAGGGAAGATGTATTAATACCTGTGATGTGAATGCAGTGCTCAATACTAGAATTGTCCTACAGATTTAAACATTGTTGGCATACCTAGACAATCCCGACGCCTGCTTTCATTAGTTTCACCCGCAGACAGGAAGCAGTCTAACGTCTTTCAGTAAACTTCCCTTTGAAAACACAGAAAAACTCTTGTCATACAGAAAATAAAGCAATGCGAAGGTGCCCAGTTTGAATGGAGATATCTTTCTGTCAGAGCGATGCTCGCGCCGCATTTCACGGAGGCTTCCCTGGAAGCACCGACATGTTGTGCTCTCTTCCCAGCCCCTGAGCTCTGAGCATTGCAGGGGTGGGCCTTCTGCAGTCAGGGGGTGGGCTTGGACGGACGCAGTGCTCGGCATCACCCCCCTCCCCCGGCCGTCACGGGCTGGAGCGGGTCTGCTCAGTTATTCATCGCTCGGTGGTACCCAGGAGCCGAGCTCGCGCGGATGCTGCCGCTGCCGCTGGGGTTGTAGAAGGCGCGCGGGGACCGTCTGCAGAGAAGGCGCTTGAGCTGAGCTGGGATGAGCCTGTGAGGAGCCGGGCTGAGCTGCACAGTTACAGAGCATCGCTGGTGCATCATACTCCGAGCCAGGTGAGGGCACTTCTCCCCACTGCAGGGCTGAGCTGAGGTACACGGGCACAGCGCGGGCACCATAACAGTAGTGATGAGAATAGTGATTCGGAGTGTAGACAGAGCGTCCCCTGCTCTGCCGGAGAGGCTGACGTGGTGTTTTTGAAAAGTGCCTGCGAGACGCCGTGCTCAGTTGAGGGCGGCACGGTGCTACTTCGGATGAATGAAATCACGACTGGCGTGTGTGCACTACACTAACGGGGCAGAGGGCTCTGCACACTCACACTGAAATACCTCCTATTACCCCGTTTGTGTACTTAAAGCACAACATTTGGCTTTGCGACGAGTCAGTGAGAGGACACACATGACTGTGCACCCGATGTTTAATCCTGAAGTGTCCAAAGACGGCTCTTGCCTTGTATGGTGTCTGGTACATAAAAGAGTATGGGGCGGGCAGGATCAAGTGTGGGTAGTGGTTGGAATTGTAGACAAACAGGTATATGTTAAGACGCGTCCGGTGTTTTTTAAGCTTTTTACTGCTGTCCATGCGGGAGTCTGAGTACAGACCCACTCGGAGTCTGTAAACACACGCTGTGTCTGAGACGGATACAGATGTGTCCTCCTCTGGGGAGACCTCTCTGCCACGCCACCCCCTCCCTGCCCTGATCACCTGTTCCCAGCCCTGCTGTTGTGGTCGTGGCCCTCTTTGCCTGTGGTGGGATCACGAGGATAGACTTGGGTTATACTGGTGTATTCTGGGACTTGTATTCTTGCTGCACTTCAACTGAACCAAATACCCCTCCTCTGCAATGGTTTGTAAAAATAAAGGTGAGGATTGTGAAATGGTGTCCCGGTGACACAGAGTCCTGTGGAAACCCTATGATGGAAGGTTCTATTGAGCAAAGATACTTACTATTGTGGAGAAAAAAATGTTATTTGCAGACTCTGCAAGGAATTGTACAGATTTGTTGAGCAATAAGCCTTACCAGCAATGTGCAAAATATGTCTAGTTGTCATGTTGTCTGCTTTAGCATGTGTGGCCCCGTACTTGTCAATATCCTGTATCTGCTGCACAAGGGTCATCCTGCCTTTAGGTGGCTTCAAGCGATCCTAGACCAGGAGCCCACCAACTATTTAAAAGCGCTTGTCCACTACGGAGAAAATGAACAACAGGCTTTGAGTTTTGGGTTACATAGGACAAGGAAGGAACATTTTGTACCAGCGAGACAACATCATCTTCAAAAACCAATGCCCCTCCCGCATCAGTGCAGACTCGGTGGGCGTGAAGAGAAGAATAGCCTAGTTTAAAATGATGATAATGTGTAGATTAGAAGACGAACACAGAGATATTCAGAACTGATAGACAGTCTCCATCAAGTCTCCAGCTCTGTCTTGGCTTCCACTGCACCTTTCCTTGCTGGACCGGCTCCAGGGCAGAAGTGTGCAAATCCGAGTTTATCTACAGGGATCGGCACAATATGTCCCTTCTTCTGCTCTCCCTGTCACTTGGATATATTATTGGTGATAAAAGTCAAATCAGGTACAATGTATGTCCTTCAAGGGGTGGGTTGATGCGCTATCACTGAACTCACACAGCCCTGATTGGTGCGAACGTGGAAGTGTGTGTTGACCTGCAGCACTGTGTGTACACCCGAAGGCCGCCATGTTGGACTGTGCTGTGTATCATTGTGCTGCCTGTCTCTGCATAGAGTAGCAGCACAGAAGAGACACACACCGCTGGGCCAGGCTGTTCTAGATTGTATTTTCTCTTTGTGGTGCCCCTTGCGCTTATCATTCTTCCTGATCAGAGTTAGCTCTTTGCAGAGTTTTGCTGCTGAAAGGCCCGTGGGGTCCCACATATAGGCAGAGGGTTCCCCTGCCTGCAGGCTGCTCACAAACCTGTGCCTCACTCATAGTTTCATGGAGGGGCAGTTGGCACATTGCCAACCTCCCTGTGTGAAATATCTGTCTGTGGTTGTATGTTCCTGGACTATTGGTGGTTGAAAGCAGACTGTTCACCAATCAGAAGAACAGGAAGCTGACAGTGGATGGTATTTAAAGGCGACGAGAACGTCTGCTTACGGTGGCGCAAATCCTTCTAGTTGCCTGTCTGAGCAGCAGGGACAAGGTAAGGATTTTGGGGACCCTGGGCCAACGTATTTTACGGGCCCTTGTTTGGAACAGCTTTGAATTTATGATCCAGTTTCAGCTCTTTCAAGCAGTTTTTGGCCAGCTCACTGATAGTGCACATCCACACTCGTCCAAATTCTAAATGTCTTTACAGCTATTTTTAAGGGATAGTGATATGTGTTTTCAACATTGTAACACAGCAGCAGCTCATTAATATTACTGCAAATAATCACTGTGGCAACCTCCCGTTTCTCATATGTGAGGCCCTGTTTTGATCTAGAAGAAACTTTGTTATGGATGTTGTATGGAACATAAACACAACATTTGCCTACAAAATGTCTGTACTGGACACACACATCACATACATTAAAAAATAAATTAAAGGAAAACACTATTTAAAGCTATCTGTTTATGAATTATTCATGGTCATCAAGGCAAGACTCTCCCCAGAGCAGAGCTGGCTCTATCAAGAGATCCCTGAAAGGCTGGGGACCTGGGCCAGAGCCCACTTTTCCACTTTTCCAATGCCTTAAAATGTCTCTGCTGAGCAGGGCAGCTTTTGGCATGCTTCTAATCTTTTTTAATGTGCCACTGCTTCTCTTTAAGCACCCTGTCAGCGCCCTGCCTTACCCTCCCATGTATCTCAAACCCCCTGCCAACAGACATCAACACCCCTTCCCCAATCCAACGTACCACTTGTAACCAGCCTGACTGAGCTACTTCGAGAGTGATTCAGGTGAGCAGAGGGGAGAGGGGTGTGTGTGTGGGGGGGTGGGGTGACAAGATTTGTGTTCATAGGCAAGTCACTGCTTTGTTGTAGCCAGTCAGGGACTGTCCGTGTAAAGGGACTGCTGCCTCATTTTATTTACCAGAACCAGCGAGGGTGGCACATTTATTTCCGCCCAGGGTGCTATTGGAGCAAGGCACGGCTCTGACACCTGGCCCTGTTGAATCTGCCAACGGAAAAGGGCACTTCTTGTTGTGCCCTTAGCTGCCTCAGCCACCTGGCCTCACAAAACCCTTGTGCAGGAGTCCGGCCCACCATATGATCACTGTGGGATCCCGTTGGTGACTTGGGTCCTCAGGAGGCTCAATGATACTTTCAGAGACCCCTTCAGCGAGGGCCTTCTACTTCATGTCATCAAAGACTCCGTCTCTCCGACCACTGTTGGGATTCGTTTTTGTAATGCCCCACTGCCATGGCAGAATGCTCCAGTGAGGTAGATGCTTGTTATAAATGCATATGGGAATCGCATTGTACTAAAAACTGTCCCTCCCAGAACATTGAGCGTCTCTTCCCTACAGGAAGGTAATGCCAAACCCAGCTCATTACTCTGTGAATCAATCGTCACACTGCGAAGCATCTGCATGGTAGGATGGAAGAGGCTCACTCACCTGCAATGGAAGAGTTGTTCTTGCGCATTCGTCAAGTTATAATTCCCTTCCCTTCCCCCACTTCCAGCGCCTGTCCGCTGCACAGAAGACTGCCGCTCTACCATGAATTAGTAGCCAAGTGCATGCATGAAGTGAGTGGCAACCACCTCAGGTCAGCTCAGAGCAAACATTCCTGTATGACTACCTCTCAGGGTAGCACCCTAGTCACCTAGCGTGCTATACAGAAACGTTTTCTTACACGAAACGCAGTTTCATCTCTCGAGGCATTCAGTGCCTTTGCAGAAAATAGGTAGTCATCACGCCCTAGGTACCGAGACAGACACACCATATCACCTAGGTCATGAAATGTACCATAGCAGCATCTGCAGCTAAATGAAGAATTTTCCCGCTATGGTGTTTTGTAAATAGTCATTCACTGTGCTAGCAAACCACGAGATGGAACGCGGGCACCCAAATTAAGTTTGACAACTACATTCTTTCATTCCCAAACACAGGTCTGTGTGTGGTCTGCATGCAGTGGAAGAACCATGTCATGTCCTCTCCATGCATGAAAACACCAGGAGGAGGGGGGCACAGGACTGGCGGAGCTGGTACCGGAGCACTGATTACAGTTGTAACCTCTGCACTGGAGAATGTTCCTCTGACAATGATTCGTAGAGCAGGGGTGTCCAAACTAAGCCTGAGAGGGCTGGACCCATGCCAGATTTGCAGGATAAATACAGATTATGTAAATAAGTTCCATTGGGAGTTACTTTATCGAAATGTATCTTTTGTGGATATCTGAAAACTTGGCATGGATCCGTCCCTCGGGAACCATCGTTTGACACCCTTGCGTAGAGGTTCCACTTGTTTCTAATTGACATTATTTCAGTCTCAGTTGGGACTGGGAGATGGAATCAGTGATGCCCTGGCTCTGGCCTCCTCGCACAGATGTAGGCAGAAGACAACACTTACTCTTCGCCCGACAACACAAGGATTCCGTTTTCCACAAACATGCAATGGACCATCTCGCTCCTTCATGGTATTTTTTGACTTTACGTGGCTACATTTTAAGTGTAAGCTCAGTGTGCAGGGCTTAGCTGAGGCAGAGCATCTGTTACATGTTTGATCTCAGGATTCCTGTGCGCTGGTTGCTGCTGGCTGTCTTTCTGCCCTGCTTTATTAAGGAAACATCAGGTCCGGGTTAGAAGAGACTAAGACAGATGAGTCTGCAACACAAATTGCTTCTTCCTTCACCTCCTCCATTTGTTGCAGGTGAATTGCTGTCATTTCCTGTCTTTATCGTCCTCCTACCATACACTGTTGTACCTTTTCTTTTATGCCTGTGGTTTATGGCTGAGCCTCTTCTATGATGTCTTCCCCCATTCAATGTATCTTTGACTGTTGCTGCTTATTGTAAAGCACCCGCATAGCTCACTGTGCTCGAGCGCTTTGTAAAACTATTAATTAAATAAAAAATCGCCGCATTCTAGAAAAAATTCAAAGGGTGCTACTGAATAGGCGTGGGATTTTAAGAATCAGAAATAGAGTCAATGCCTGCAACAACACATGCAGGTGAAAGAGAAACATGCGGTGTTAGACATATGAGTGTGAGCCAAAAGAGTGAACGAAATGTATATATATATATATAAAACTTCGCCTCAACACGTAAGACTCAGTCTTATTTAGAAGTAGAGTACTCCAAAGAAGGGCCACACATAGGCTTTTTACACCCCCTCAACGCCCCAAGTCAGGTTCACATTATGTTATTATTCTTCAGAATTCATTGGGATCGCATTGTAGGGTGAGCACCTTTGACTCAGATGTGCATATGTTTTTTCTGTGTTACTGTCAAATAAGAGGATCAAACCCCAGAACTCTGATGTAAATCAAACAGATATTTTGCTGGGGGAAGCATCATGAGACAATTCACCCTGCCCGGTGTGTTTCATAGATGCTCAATAGTGTTACTGTTATTATGAAAGAAAGGTGTCGCAAGTAGCTTGTTTGCTCTTTGTTTGTGATACAGTGTGTGCATGACCTTGTTACATTTACTGGTTTGTCAAGGGGGAAATCTATCATCAATTGTATCTCTCACAAGAACCCCCAGTCGCAGACTCAAAGAGGCTTTGTGCTACCATGTTGATCTTGTTTGTGTATACATTTCTACATTTTCGTTAAAATTGCTCTGCTGTGATTTGCTTCTTAAGGATTGAATTTCTTACATGTTTTTCTGTGATTTAGAGCAGTGGTTCTTAACCATATGACTTCTGTGGACCCTCACTTAATCATTTCTAGTACCTGGGGACCTCACTGAATCCTTATTGGAATTCGGCAATCCCAACTGATTCATTCCTGGGAGCCGGGTGACCCCGGCCTATTCGTTTTCAATGACTTGAACCACAAAACAGTACACAAAAATTACAGACACAACCATTCATTAAACAAAATTCACACATTTTTGAATATTTAATTTAATTTTCAAATGCATATCAAAATGTAAATTTTAATGGAAAGGTTGGTGCTTTTCGAAATTCCATTCATCATTCATACTATATTCTTATTGGTGCACTTTCTCGGCTCCCAAGAATCAATCAGAGGATGCTATCTACATCTTTAGCCTCCAATTTCCAATTCCTTCATGTTTATAGAATGCTTTAACATTTTCAATTTTGCTTCTTTATTTATATACACTTTATTAATCTGTTAATATTATTTAATTTTCTAATCAGTCGTAGACCCCCCCCTTAGTGGGCTTCAAAGAGCCTTATAGGTCACAGGACCACAGGTTAAGAACCACTGATTTAGAGAATTGTTTACCTATATTTACAACTTAATTGCCTTCCTTTGGCCATAACTTAAACATTCAATACTGTTGACGTCTGCAGAAAATATCACCCACCCACTTGAGATCCGAGCTCGCTGCCTGTCTGGCCCCTCGCAGCCAGTGCATGGTGTACTGTTTTGCTAAAATCTGCATCTGTGTCTTGATACATCTTCAACATAATATGCAAACCTCATGTAGGTTTCCTTTCTTTCTCCGACATCATCATTGTAGGATGCACTGAGCTTTGTTCAGACGTCAAACATAGGGCCTAATATGCAAATCCCTTGTGTAGTCCCAAACCGTACGGTTTGCAAGATCACAGGATTTGCGACTGCAAAAGGATTGGTTAGAATGTACAAAAGCCCCTTTACGAATTGTAAAAAATATTTCTGAATGGCTTTTGTGATGCTTTCCGAATTGCAAATAGAAGTGAGCATGAAAGGGGTGTACCCCTCCTTTATCTGATTCAGAGAGGTGGATTGCAATCACAGACGCAAACCAATGACAAGTTACCGACCACAGAGTTGGGGTGGTTCCTCATTCACAAAGGCTGATTCTTTGGTCTTTCCTGATTTAGGGCTTGGCGGATCGATATTTATGCTACCGTGTGATGGAGTACAGTACTCCGTTGACCTGAAGAAGTACCTGCTCTCTAAATTTTGAGATGTCTGCCGGTCCAGCAGACATCATTTGCATTTTGAGGGACTGCTGTCACTGAGGTTACTGTAAATAAATGAAAAGTTTGATAGACTGCCTTGTTAACATGATGGAGCCATGCAGCAAAGTTTCAATTTCTTTATTTTCAAAAAGTAATCCAAAAGATGGATTTAAATTTTAAAATAACAAAAAAAAACACTGGCTCCCTCTCCAATAGAGTTTTCAACCAAGGCGTGAGGGTCATTCTACAGTTTTCACTGTCCTTCACCACTAGGTTTTACTTGGCACTAACAGAAAGTGAAAACTGGACATTTGTCCGGTCACTAGAATGGCCAAACCTGTGATGGCCCTTACTGTCGAACCATCGGAGGCGTGTGTAGGCAGCGGAGACGGAGTAGCCTCCACTGTTGATATATTGAAGGTCTGTCCGACTTAAAATGAGGCGGGCTGATCTTCAGTTTGGCATAGAGGGTACTCTGTCTCTGTGTACCTGCTCCGCCAAACTTTAAATCGGGGCCTTCATTCTCTTAATGTTCATTAGGCTGGTGGTTCTGCATGCCCCTGTGACTGGAGGTTATGCAACATGACCTAACGATACATAGGTTGCATTGCAAAATCAGAGATAGGTCACAAATGTTCAACCTGTCTCTTTGAACATCATGCTCATTGTCATGAATCTGACCTCTCTGCTGAGCTCTGGTGCTTGTTTTTCTGCTTCACGTCACTGATTACCACCTAGGGACATATTTGTGAGTGTCTCACTAGAACCAGGCAGTAAAACCACAGGGGGAAAACCATTCGAGGTATTTCCACTGGTCACTTTAACACTCGATTCTGAGTTTTCCCACCAGTAGTAGGGAGTAACATACCAAACGGCCTTTGTTACTGGAAAAACTGCACAGTATTCTGCCTTTCACGCTGTTTTGGGGGTGTAAGCAGTGCTCATTTTGTGAACTCCTCCACGTAATATCTAGATGAAATTGCCCGGCCAAAACCCAGGTCTAACCGGATCTCCCCTTCCTAGAAGTCAATCACTGTTCAATGGCCGCCATGATAAGAAATATGAATGAAATGAAAGTAACATTTATATAGCGCATGGCTACCCGGAAATATCCTTGCCCTGTCAAATACAAATATAGGGTGGCTGGCTTTTAGTATGAAAGATAGCACTAAATGAAGATAATGCAGATGGAGGCAACAACACTTTAGGGCTCAATAGTGCCAGACGTAAGCACACCATCACTGATGAACCAGCTGGGCAGGGATTTAGTTGTAGAATTAACAAGACATTAGACAAAAGGAAAGCCTCTGGTATTAGGGTAGTTGAAATGTTCACACATTGATAGCATTATGTGAACGGGTTTGCAGCAGTTGTAAAACAAGGACTATCACAGTAAGTTAAGGGATGCACACCTTTATGTTATAAAAGTAGATTACATCAAGAAAAACACCATTATGGATTGTAAAGGTGGTAGAGATAGGAGGAACAAACACATGGAATTTGAAGACGCACAGCCTGGGTTTACAGAAAGCTATATCTGAAAAAACAGACACAAGGCAAATTTGTTAATAGAACCAAAGCACACACAGAAGTGGAAACTGAGGATTCCCTGAAGCACAGACACAAAACCTATGTAGGTATATTAATAGAAGGATAAGAGGTAGCATTGTGAGGGTGAAGACAGCATGCAGACTACCACTGGGAAGTTCCTGAAGGCAACATGTAAGATAGGTTTTTGCATTCACAAAGTGTGCATTGGGCTTTTGAAGACGCTGAGAGTACAAAACAACAAATCACAATGCATTATGGCAAGATTATGAGTCACAAATGGGTTTGCAACTCACAATCTCCACATCACATTTACTTTTGTAAGCACAGAAAAATGGATTGGAGAGGGAAGTCTCCCCGTCGTTGCAACCCGCAAGCAAATGCATCATGGTTTATGACTGTTCCTGCAGCCGTAAACCATTGATAGATTATCGACAGGTGAAAGCAGACATATCCCTTCTCAAAGTGGAAGCAGTTCATGAGCGACCATTACTACTGCGTGCAAATGCCAGCTGTGGCCAAGAAAGGAAGCTGACAGTGGTCTGGAGGATGTCCCTTCGCTCTGTACCACATTCCATTTTTAGTGCTGTTGCAGACTGTGCCCTTTTATGGGAAAGGTGCTGCAATAGTTGTGGTTTGTGAATGGCTGTACGGCGCTCGGATTCTAGCCTTCCAAGTCGGCATTCAAATCCTTATTATTGGCAATTTGTCTCTGTGCATCATTAGTACATTGAATAGTAAAACTATTATTTGGGTTGTATTGGACCCAAACATAGCTCATCTGGCTCTGAATCCCTATAACAATACTGTTATTTGGTGTTCACAAACCAATGTGATGGTAGATGCGATCTATTTACAAAATGCCTGTGAGTACACAACGTAAGGCACATAAGGAAAAATGTCTCCCTAAGGGTTTGGCCCTACTGTTAGCAAACCTTAATTTATCAGTAGAGTCAGGTTATCAAGTGACTGCCAAGACCATTCATTTATCAGTAGAGGCATGTGTCAAGTGACTGCCAAGACAATTCATTTATCAATAGAGGCACATGTCAAGGGACTGCCAAGACCATTCATTCATCAGTAGAGGCATGTGTCAAGTGACTGCCAAGACCATTCATTTATCAGTAGAGGCACGTGTCAAGTGACTGCCAAGAACATTCATTTATCAGTAGAGGCATGTGTCAAGTGACTGTCAAGACCATTCATTTATCAATAGAGGCAAGTGTCAAGTGACTGCCAAGACCATTCATTTATCAGTAGAGGCATGTGTCAAGTGACTGCCAAGACCATTCATTTATCAGAAGAGGCATGTGTCAAGTGACTGCCAAGACCATTCATTTATCAGTAGAGGCATGTGTCAAGTGACTGCCAAGACCATTCATTTATCAGTAGAGGCACGTGTCAAGTGACTGCCAAGACCATTCATTTATCAGTAGAGGCATGTGTCAAGTGACTGCCAAGACCATTCATTTATCAGTAGAGGCACGTGTCAAGTGACTGCCAAGACCATTCATTTATCAGTAGAGGCACATGTCAAGTGTTTGGAAAGAACTGGTGGCATGGTTATTGAAGAGAAGAGAATATTGGTAACAGAACTGCCCTAGATCACACAGGGAGTCAGTGGAGAAAAGGGGTATGATGGAGAAGCTCTGCACAAGGTGACAAAGAAAGTCACAGTTCAGAAAGAGGAGGCACTCAGCAATCAGATCATCTAACTCCGACGGCATGCAAGACCTAGATTAATAGTAAGGAGGATGTTCAGTAAAATACTCAGGAGCACCGTGTGGTAATACTGAAGCTCAGTTAGGTCCTCTGTTGTTAAAAAATCCCATTGCAAATATACACATGATCCACAACGTGCGAAGGCAGGTTATGGAGAGTTGATACATATGGTGGTGTTATAAAATGTGATATGAAGACAATGCTCATAGAAAAAGCAAACACCAAGATGTGTGTCAATTGTGACTACGAATCCTGGCAATCACACAGGAACACTAAAGGCAGAAACAGCAAGGGTAGAAAAACACAGTCATGATAGATTTGGAGCTAGAGAGAAGTAGTGCTTAACAACGAAGAAAGGAAAACAAACGAATCACTTGGCAAAGCACAAGCAACATTTTGTTTAGGATAATGGGGACTATAACAACAGGGATATAACAGCAGAAAACTTGGAAATCAGGAAGTGGGGAAAGTAAAAGAAGGGTGGTGCAAGGGAAACTATGGAAGAAGTGAAGGTTCAAAGAATCGGGAGACACTGAAATACTGCCAATTTAAGAAACAGAGAAACACTTCAGGACAGTGGAGATTCAGGAAAAAAGGACGTTGTTGAAAAGCGTTCCCCCGGGATGTGCGGAATACGTTCCTGACCACCCGGAGGCCCACCTCTCCTCGAGTTCAGCCGAGCAAGAGCGGGGAGGCCCTTCCTGGAAGGGTCTCATACCTAGGATCGCACACGCTGCACTACTATTTTCAGATAGAGGGACACCACACAGTAGTTCGTTGCAGGATAATAGATTTTATCATAGGTTATTTGGGATCTTTATGATCCGGAAGGCAGGAGCAGAATTAGTGCCACAAGCGGCAGAGGTCTCGTGATGAGGGGTAAGGGGTAGCGGGACAGTCTTTGAATCAGTGTCTCTGCGGAGTACCCGCCGCACAGCTCTCAATCCTCGAGCTGAGGGGGTGTTGCTTCTCTCGGCAATCTCTGCCGGTTTTCTTGGAGGAGCGGGCCGCGAGTCACTCAGCAGGCACCGGAGGTTCGTAGTTCGAGGAGCCGCGGCGACGTCGGCAGGGCTCAGATGGATCAGAATTCGGGGAGCCGCGACAGCGTCAGCAGGGCTCAGATGTTTCAGAGTTCGAGGAGCCGCGACAGCCTCCGCAGGGCTCGGATGGTTCGGGGAGCCGCGACAGCGTCAGCAGGGCTCGGATGTTTCAGCGTTCAAGGAGCCGCGACAGCATCCGCAGGGCTTGGAGGGTTTAGTGTTCGAGGAGCCGCGACAGCGTCAGCAGGGCTCAGATGATTCAGAGTTCGGGGAGCCGCGACAGCGTCAGCAGGGCTCAGATGTTTCAGAGTTCGAGGAGCCGCGACAGCGTCAGCAGGCTCTCGTCAGTCCAGGTCTTCTTCTCCTCCCAACCTTCAGCACCCCTTGTTATACTCCCCCTCCTCTTTGAAGTCCAGAGTCCTCTTGGAGAGGGGTCTGGTGCCTGGGGCTGTGTGTCGGGGTTCTGGTCCTTTGATCTGTTCAGGGGGGTCCTGGAGGGACTCCAGACACCCAGCGGGTGAGGCGCCTGCTCACCGGGGGCCTGGTGGTCGATCGGACCTCCCTCGGGGAAGAGACCAGAGGTGTCACCTGACCGGCGCCTCTCAGTCTGGTTTTGGGGGGGTTTCGCCCTCCCTCCGCCGGGCATGCGTGTTGGGGATCTGGCTGGCCCTCGGGAGGCTGGCCCACGGGGGCCGGGAGGCTGTAATATCGAGGTTCGGCGTGGTTGCAGGGTAGCTGGCTGGTCGGGAGGACCCACGCCACGAGGCCGGTCTCACACGGGCCCCCCCCAGCTGAAAGGCGGGGAGAACTACCCATCCACTTGGGAGTTCTCCTCGCTGAAGCGGAAGAATCTGGACAGGCCGTCCGCGTTGGCGTGGTCCGTCCCGGGCGATGTTCCACCATGAAGTCCATCCCCTGGAGGGAGATGGACCAGCGTAGCAGTTTGGGGTTTTCCCCTCGCATTCGCATCAACCATTGCAGGGGTCGGTGATCCGTTTGTACTCGGAAGTGTGTTCCGAACAGGTAGGGCCGTAGCTTTTTGAGGGCCCAGACTACTGCGAAGGTCTCTCTCTCAATTGTGCTCCACTGCTGTTCTCGGGGCAGCAACCTTCGGCTGATGAAGGCTATGGGCCAATCTATGCCCTTGTCGTCAAACTGGGAGAGGACTGCCCCGATGCCGTGTTCCGAGGCGTCCGTCTGGACCACAAACTCCTGGGTGTAGTCGGGTGCTTTGAGCACCGGAGCCGCACACATAGCGGTTTTTAGGGTGTCGAACGCCTTCTGGCAGGAGGGAGTCCATTGTACTTTCTTGGGGTGTTTTTGGGAGGTTAGTTCTGTGAGGGGGCCTGCGATGCTGCCATAGTTCTTAATAAACCTCCGGTAGTACCCGGTGAGACCCAGGAAGGCCCGGACTTCCGTTTGGGTCGTGGGGGGTTCCCAGGACATGATGGTGTCGATCTTTGGCTGGAGGGGGGCGACCTGCCCGCTTCCCACCTGGTGCCCCAGATAGGTTACGGAGCCGTGCCCAATTTGACATTTGCTGGCTTTGATGGTGAGGCCGGCCCGGCGCAGAGCCAGCAGGACTTGTCGGAGGTGCTGGAGGTGTTCGGTCCATTGGGAGCTAAATACCGCTATATCGTCGAGATACGCTGCGCTGAACCCCTCTAGTCCGGACAGGACCCGGTTCACCAGCCGCTGGAAGGTGGCCGGGGCATTCTTCATTCCAAACGGCATCACCCTAAAGCGGTAGTGCCCATCCGGGGTGGAGAAGGCGGAGCGCTCCTTGGCTCCCTCGGTGAGGGCAATCTGCCAGTATCCACTCGTTAGGTCGAAGGTGCTGAGGTAGCGAGCGGCCCGAGGCGGTCAATGAGCTCGTCGGCACGGGGGATAGGGTGAGCGTCCGCTCGGGTGACCGCATTGAGTCCTCGGTAGTCCACGCAAAACCTCAGTTCGGGGGCGACACCCAGGGTAGCCGCTTTCGGAACCAGGACTACCGGGCTGGCCCAGGGGCTGTCGGAGGGTTCAATCACCCCGAGGGCCAGCATCTTCGCTACCTCGGTCTGGATGCTGGTTCGGACCCGATCAGGGACCCGGTAGGCCCGGTGTCTCACGGGCGGGCTGTCGCTGGTGTTCACGTCGTGGACACACCAGTTGGTGACCCCAGGGGTTAGGGAGAAGAGGTCCGCGAACTGCCTTAGGAGCTGGCGGCAGTCGGCGGACTGTTGGGCTGTGAGGGTGGTTGATAGTCTCACCCCTTCCATGGAACCATCGGTCTCTTTCGCCCCCAGGGGGTCTGGAAGGGGCTCGGTGTCTTCTTCGGCCCCATCATCGGTGACCAGGAGCAAACTCAATTCTGTCCTTACAAAGTGGGGTTTGAGGTAGTTCACGTGGAGAACCCTGAGGGGGTTCCGCGGGGACTGCACATCGATGAGATAGGTGACTTGGCTCTTCCGCTCGACCACCTTGAAGGGTCCAGTCCATTTATCTTGGAGGGCGCAAGGCTTCACCGGGGCCATGACCCAGACTTGCTGGCCCGGCTGAAACTCGACCAGCGTAGCATTCTGGTCATACCAGCTCTTCATCTCTTCCTGGCTAGCCTCGAGGTTCGCTTCTGCGAGTTCTCTGAATTTCCGGGTCTAGTTGCGGAGCGCCAAGATGTATCGGAACACATCCGAAGGGGTCCCCCGGGGGGTCGTTTCCCAACCCTCCTTGACCAGGCTCAGGGGTCCCCGGACGGGGTGTCCATATAGCAGTTCGAATGGGCTGAACCCCAGGGATTTTTGTGGAACCTCCCGGTAGGCGAACAGGAGGCATGGGAGGAGGACGTCCCACCTCCGGCGTAGGGGTTCCTCGAGGCCCATGATCATTCCTTTCAGTGTCTTGTTAAAGCGCTCGACTAGGCCGTTCCCTTGGGGGTGGTACGGGGTGGTGAACTTGTACGATACTCCGCACTGCTGCCAGAGGGACCTCATGTATCGGGAGATAAAGTTCGTACCCCGATCACTCACGACTTCGCGGGGGAACCCCACGCGGGAGAAGATCCCCATCAAGGCCCCGCC
This sequence comes from Triturus cristatus, assembly GCF_964204655.1. Classification (NCBI taxonomy): domain Eukaryota; kingdom Metazoa; phylum Chordata; class Amphibia; order Caudata; family Salamandridae; genus Triturus; species Triturus cristatus. Next base: position 679,860,357 of record NC_140583.1, read on the forward strand.
TACCACGGGGGCCGTCACGGTGCGGAGAGGGATGGCTTCGGGGTAACGGGTGGCATGATCCACCAGGATGAGGATGAACCGGTGGCCCTGGGCTGTCTTGGGGTCCAGTGGTCCCACGAGGTCGATCCCTACCCGCTCAAAAGGGGTACTGACGACTGGGAAGGGTTGCAGCGGAGCTTTGCGCTTCCCCCCACTCTTTCCGCTGGCCTGGCACGTGGGGCAGGATTTGCAGTGGGCCTCCACATTTGCTCGCATCTTGGGCCAATAGAAGTGGGTGACGAGTCACTGGTAGGTCTTATCTTGGCCTAAGTGTCCGGCCAGGGGTACATCGTGGGCCAGGCCCAGGAGGAGACTTCGGAAGCGCAGGGGTACCACTAGTACTCGGGCCGATCCCAACTCGGCCGACTTCTGTTCGCTGTACAGGAGTTTTCCCAGTATACCCAGTGGTTGCCAGTCTGGTCGCCTGCTGCTTGGGCCTCGGCCTGTTGTCGGGGTCCAATGAGGGACGGGCAGGTGGATTGTTCTTGGCAGAATTCTTCTCGGGAGGGGCCTCCTTCGCAGTGCCACTGGGCCATTTCTGGCATGTCTTCGAGCTCGGTCAGGGGTTCGGGGTCGGAAGGCACGGACCCCTCGTCGGGAACGGTCGCTTCGTCCGGAAGGGGGTCGTTGGCCTCGGGTGGCGCATCTGGGACCTCGGGGATGGTGGCGGTGCTCCGCGGCATGGCCTCCCCCTCCTCGGAGGAAGGCACTCTGAGAGTCATCGAGCCCGTGGTGGCGCATACCCATTCGGGTAGACCCATCATCTCGAGATGGGCTCTTCGTTCCACTTGTCCCCACGGGGAATTCTCGAGGTCGTTGCCCAGGAGGCAGTCCACGGGCTGGGAGGTTCGTACCGCCACCTTTAACTTGCCGGTGACTCCCCCCCATTCGAAGGAAACCAGAGCCATCCGGCAGAGGCTCTTGGAATTGTCTGAGGATATGACGGGACAAAAGGCGCCGGGTAGGATCTGATCTTCGGAGACCAGGTGACAATGAACCGCCGTGACACTCGCCCCCGTGTCCCGGAGGCCCTCGACGCGGTGACCGTTGACCGTCACCTGCTGTCGGTACTTCTTCGTGTTAGCGGGCAGGGGCGCTCCGGGGACCATCTCCCGTTCCCCTAGGGAGACCAAGGCCATGGCGGCGAGTTCCCATTCTTCGGAGTCTTCCATCTCTTCCCCCAGGGCTACGGAGGCCATTTGTCGAGCCGGTGGAGTTGTTGTGGCGGTTCGCTGGTACATGGGACATTGAGGGTCGCTGGCATAGTGTCCGGTCTGTTGGCAGCGGAAACAGGTGATCCTCACGCGAGGCCCCGGCCTCCCCGGTGGCCCGGTGCTGGCTGGAGGTGGAGCTGGAAAGGGTGGAGGTTGTCCTCTGGGGGGGCTGCATGGGGACCCCCCCGGAAGTTCCCTTGGCCGGCCTTGATTCCCTCCGCCCATCTGGCGGGGGGGGGCCCTGACTGTGGCGGCCGTAGTCTCCCACGGGACCCCGGGAGGCCCGGGTGTTTACCCACCGGTCAGCCTCGACGGCCAGTTTTCGAAGGGTCTGTGAGTTTGCTGTCCAGGAGGTGCTGGCGTAGTTCTACAAAGCAATTAGCGGCCAAGTGTTCCCAAGCGATCAGGTCGAACAGCTCCTCAAAGGTGGAGACCTTGATGCCCTTGATCCACCCGTCCAAGGCCCGGCTGTAAAAGTTCACGTACTCCACCCAGGTGGTACCCGGGTATCTTCTTGCAGTCTCTAAACCGTTGCCGGTACATTTCAGGGGTGAGCCCATATCTGGCTACTAGGGCCTCTTTCATGCGACTGTAGGAATTCATTACCGTGGAAGGCAGGTCCAGCAGGGTATCTCTTCCCTCGCTCAGGAACCTGCCCCACAGCCCAGCCCCCCAGTCTTTCTGTGGGACTCGGTTTGAGGTCATAGCGACTTTGTAGGCTTTGAACCATTGCTGGATGTCCTCGTTCTTATAGTATTCTTTCATCACATCTTTGGGGATGTGGACCTTTAGTTCCACGTTGGCGGAAGGGGGTCGGGTTTCCGGGGGTCTGACTTCTGCATTCTTAGCCTTGAGCTCGATCTCCTTCAGGCTACGTTCGTGCTCTAGCTGGAGTTTTCTTTCTTCGTGTTCTCTTTGTCGTTTCTTTTCCTCAAGTTCTCCTTGTAGGCGTAACTGTTCTACCGCCAGTTTCTTTTCGGCCAGCTTTAGCTCTCCTTCGATTTTCAATTTTGCTAGTTCTAGTTCGTGGTTGCGACTTCTTTCTCGGTCCGCTATTTCCTCTGGGGATAGGCCCCCCTCGGGGGCGCCGTTCCTCCCGGGCTGCTTCGGGTTCCCTTCTGTTTGTGTCTGGGGAGTCCCCGCCTCGACCCAGGTTCTTAATGCTTCCTGGAAGTCCTCTTTCGTGCTTAGTCCGGTGGTAGCGATTCCAAGGTCTTTGCAAAATTGTTTCAGTTCTCGGTGCGTATAAGATTCCAACTGGTCCTCTCGGAATGTCGTGCTCGGGTTGGTGCCAGCGGCACCTAGGGAAGTTTCTCCTTCCATTTCTTCTGGGTAGTGCGTTAGCCGTCTACTGCACGATCTCTAGGTGTTGGCTCGGATCCCGTCGCTGCCACCAATGTTGGAAAGTGTTCCCCCGGGATATGCGGAATACGTTCCTGACCACCCAGAGGCCCACCTCTCCTCGAGTTCAGCCGAGCAAGAGCGGGGAGGCCCTTCCTGGAAGGGTCTCGTACCTAGGATCGCACACGCTGCACTACTATTTTCAGATAGAGGGACACCACACAGTAGTTCCTTGCAGGATAATAGATTTTATCATAGGTTATTTGGGATCTTTATGATCCGGAAGGCAGGAGCAGAATTAGTGCCACAAGTGGCAGAGGTCTCGTGATGAGGGGTAAGGGGTAGCGGGACAGTCTTTGAATCGGTGTCTCTGCGGAGTACCCGCCGCACAGCTCTCAATCCTCGAGCTGAGGGGGTGTTGCTTCTCTCGGCAATCTCTGCCGGTTCTCTTGGAGGAGCGGGCCGCGAGTCACTCAGCAGGCACCGGAGGTTCGTAGTTCGAGGAGCCGCGGCGACGTCGGCAGGGCTCAGATGGATCAGAATTCGGGGAGCCGCGACAGCGTCAGCAGGGCTCAGATGTTTCAGAGTTCGAGGAGCCGCGACAGCGTCCGCAGGGCTCGGATGGTTCGGGGAGCCGCGACAGCGTCAGCAGGGCTCGGATGTTTCAGCGTTCGAGGAGCCGTGACAGCGTCCGCAGGGCTCGGAGGGTTTAGTGTTCGAGGAGCCGCGACAGCGTCAGCAGGGCTCAGATGATTCAGAGTTCGGGGAGCCGCGACAGCGTCAGCAGGGCTCAGATGTTTCAGAGTTCGAGGAGCCGCGACAGCAGGCTCTCGTCAGTCCAGGTCTTCTTCTCCTCCCAACCTTCAGCACCCCTTGTTATACTCCCCCTCCTCTTTGAAGTCCGGAGTCCTTGTGGAGAGGGGTCTGGTGCCTGGGGCGGTGTGTCGGGGTTCTGGTCCTTTGATCTGTTCAGGGGGGTCCTGGAGGGACTCCAGACACCCAGCGGGTGAGGCGCCTGCTCACCGGGGGCCTGGTGGTCGATCGGACCTCCCTCGGGGAAGAGACCAGAGGTGTCACCTGACCGGCGCCTCTCGGTCTGGTTTTGGGGGGGTTTCGCCCTCCCTCCGCCGGGCATGCGTGTTGGGGATCTGGCCGGCCCTCGGGAGGCTGGCCCACGGGGGCCGGGAGGCTGTAACATCGAGGTTCGGCGTGGTTGCAGGGTAGCTGGCTGGTCGGGAGGACCCACGCCACGAGGCCGGTCTCACAGACGTATTATACGTAAGTGAAGATTCTGGAAGCTAAAGAGCACTGCAAGGCAGTGCCGCCTCAAGAGACTAGGACACACTGAAAAAAGTGCATATTCAAAAAACAAAAAATCAATAGCTCAGGAACTAAGGAAACAAGTTAGTCAACCAGGAAAATTGCTACAATGACCAATGCTGGATTGAAGGAAGCAGTAGATTAAAAGGGCTCAGTGCTAGTGATCACATGCCTCACCTGCGATGAAGCTCATGCCTTTCAGCCACTGTCAGGGTTCAATGGGCACCTGGTGTGCACCTGGCACCTGGCGGTTCCCCGGTGGGAACAAAGGGTGGGAGCCGGTTTACGACCGGTGGGTGCTGTTTCTGTTACTGGGGGGTGGTTTTGCAGCAGTGCTGCAATATCGCCCCCAGTAACGAAAGTGCAGCAGCAGTGGTGCCGCCAGCAGCCCCACCCCTCCCCTGGCTGGTCTGAGGTGATAGCCACGGCTGGTTTGCTATCCCAGTCCGGCCCTGGCTGCAGTGGTGGGCATGAAAGTGCAGGGAATGAATCATGACAACAGGAGAGGTCTGGAAGAATGGAAAAGGTGGTTATAAAACTATTTCATAAAAGTGGGAAAATGGATAAGGTTGGCAATAATTGGCCAGAAAAACTGACTGTGGTGGTGGTTAAAAAAACTGTAGTCTGGAACCGGTCACTACATGACATTGGGGGTCAAAGTGGGGGGTAGGGGGTACGAGTGACAACCATTATTTTGGACAACTTTATTGTGAACATACCATCAGTGAATTATGAAAATAGAACCAGGGTGTACTGAGTAAAAACACATTTTCTATATGTTGCTTGCATGTCAACAGCAGCCACTGACACAAGGTTTGGTACCTCATTTCCAATTAGTTGATGAACGGAGGCCATATCAGCCACCCTCATATTCTTTTAAAACAGAGTTGAAAACAGAAATTAAATATTCTGTTTCCTACATTAGGCACACATAACGTACTTGATATGTTTCTATTTGCAAAGCATGGACTGAGTCAATCTGCATTTTATAGGAGTATTCACAAAGGGGAAAAATCATTGTGAATTAAAACCTATATGAGAAAAACTGAAATACTAGTTATTGCTGAGAAGACATACTAATAAAACTAATTGATATTAAAGCTATATCCTGTTACAAACAAAATTGCATTAAAACTTAAGTGACACAAACAATTTGCTGGACTACTAATGCCTATTCGAGTGGATTGAATTTTAGGTTATGGCCTGTGTAATACAATGATGTTCTTGTTTGGTCTTTGTATTTTAACAGTTTGCTGTAAGAAACTTAGATATGTTTTCATATGCCATTAGATATAACATATGGAATCTTTGTTACATTGGGTCTTGAAGAAGCTAGAGTGAACTTATAGTTCCACTGAAACATCATGCCTACAGCTGCTAACTCCTATTTAAAAGTGTATAAATTGTGAACTGATGTGATGAATTTTATTGACATGTGAGTTATAAGATTTGTGATATAACACTGTAATAATGTATATTTGCATCACGTAAAATTGTGTTTTACGTTGTTAATGTTTTTTTTATTGACATTGTATATTTTCTATATATATTAACATATGAGTAATTTGTAATGCACAGCTCAATAGAGATTTACATAAATTATATTTTTGTACTAATACTAGGTCGTTTTTTTCCATTATTATCTCACAGGGGAGTATTATGAGTTGCCCTATTAAGGGCCTTTCAAGCTGATGTTCCCTGCCTGGGTTCACAATGTGAAGAATGACAGACTTTGACCCAGCAAAACACTCCCAACTGCCCCCCACACACAGACTTTGGCGGCTTGTTTCTGTGAGACATAACGATAATGGCAAGCTACCATAAATTGGATGCCAGCCAGCATTATGTTTTCACTGAATGTGTGTTCCCGTAATGTTAGCAAGAGTATGATGTGAACTCTTCCAGACTCCAATATTCTGACAAAAATCTGTAGGTATGGCGGGTGGTTCTCCGCCATGTTGATGGAGGGAAGTCCCAGTTACTGACTCCAACTGTAGTGTATTGTATTGCATGGAGTTGCAGCGTGCAAGATGCACACCTCTACAAATAGTGACACCTTGCACTGCCTGTTTTGGCTACAATGTTGGTGACCGAAGTGGTCTGAAATTGAAAGTAACCTAGTAGAATATGATGGAAAGTGGATCCTTTGGAGGAATAACATATTATGTGACTGATAACTGACAAATCTAGATAGAGCCTTAAAATGGATAAGGTGGTAACTTTGCTGTGCCCTGAACCTAGTTGAAGATGTGTTCGAAAGCTGTATGCGGGCATGGCGACCAGCTGATGGAGTGAGATGTGGCCTGTGGGAGCTCCTGGCAGGGCCCCTGCATCTAACCCCATCCTATTGCTGATGTTTGGCCTCCAGCGGTTAGTAGCTCCTACTTCTACTGCTGGGGCTGTTGGGAGACCCCCCCCCCCTACTTTGTACAGCCCAAATCAGCTTCTGAACTATCTGGCCGCTCTCCCACTAACCGCCTCTAATACTCCTGAGCTTGAAATTGTTTCCGGCAGTCTCTCCCCAGAACAGCATGTGCCAGACGCGAGCAGCGGAGACCATCTAGGCACTCACAGGGCACTTGCGATTGCACTGACTCACAGAAGACCCTCTTGAGACTCAGTGCCCAGCGTGACTGTGTGAAAGCCTGGTTGTGTGCTGTGTGGGCCGTGAGCCCACACTGGGTTGTGGTGTGGAGTCCCTGGGGCAGTACAGGGCTTCCACTCCCCCAATGATCCAACAGAGGGTGGCGAGTGACTCATTTGACACGAGTGAGCACCCGAACTGTGCCAGCTGTGGGCTCCATCGTTTGCTGGTGGGCCGGTGTTGCTGGCTTGCCCCCTTTATCATTCCCCCGGTGCTTCTGAAGGTGGTGGGGGCAGTCTGGCTATCCTTCTGTTGACCATGGGGGACTCGTTACTCTCTCTGAGCCCCTGCAGGATTGGGAGAGCCTGGGCTGTAACCTCTGAGAGGCCCTTCAATCACAGGGCCTCATTTATGTAAAGTGTCTTATCGTTGCGTGAACTCAGCAATGCAACACGTTTCACTGTGCCTCTTTGCGACACCATCGATGTGCCGTATTTACTGTGTGGCACTCCATGTCGCAAGGAATGACATGCTTCAGGAAAATACGGATGATGCCGCTGGGCGGACCTCGGGGGAGTGCCACTGCACTCTCTCGCAGCAGGAGGAAGGAGGGGGAGTGCCGCTGCATTCCCCCGAGGCCCCACCCGACCGACGGCATCATCAGTGTCTGCACGCAGGAGCGGGCAGACCAGAATGAAGAGCCAACTCCTGCGGCAGCACGCGAGGGTGCTGGCCAGTCAGTGAGAAGAGCCGGGTTGGGCTCCCCGAGCTGCTCTCCAACCTCACCTGGATGCAGGGTGCCCGGGTGAGACCAAGCCCAGAGAAGTTGTGATGGGCATGAAGCCGCCCACAAAGGAAGCGCGGCTCCCCCCTGAGCAGCAGGGGAGCCACTGCTCAGTTATTCACGGCAAGTGTGAAAGCGCCCTATAATGCCTTGCAAAGCATATGGAAGCCTTCAGGACAACCTGCTTGTTTTTGCATGTGGTGGCCCCAGGAGGTTGGGAACAACACCATTTGTTGGCAAATGTGCAGGGAGAGCTGCAGGAGCAACACAGGGTCCCCCAGCACGAAAGTGAGACGTCCCCACCCTCTCTGGGGACTGAAAGGAAAGAACCCCACAAGGGCTCAGCCATGCTTCAACACCAACCTTGGGCTGGAACTTTTGTTCTACAGCTGGGTGTGGGTGTTTGGGACTGCACCAAGGTGTGAAGGGCTGAACTTGGGATGTTTTAGGAGAGGCTTCCCCTAGAGGTGAAAAGTTGCAATTGCAAAAGTGGTACATTAACATGATGTTGTTCCTCATGGGGACTGGAAATCACATTTAATATGTGAAATGCTAAATAAATTGGAAATGTGTTGCTAGGCATTCCTGCCAGGGTGCTTGGTTGTACTTGCATAATGTTGTGATTATAAATGTGATGCCTTTTAGGGGCTGTGATTGACTTGCATTCTACCTGTTACCAGATATGTTAAGTACTGTTATTCTAAGTGATGCCTAGATATGTATTCTTACTACTGTGTTAGTGGAACACCCCAACTGTCAGCCACTGTGATTTGACTGGATAATACTGTGTGGTCAGTATGAGATGCTCAGTCAGGGTTATGCGTCACTATGGCAGGTGTTCCCATTATAAATGCTTGTGGAGAAAATGGGAGCGGGGCACCACTGCGATGGTGCCAATGGGAAGGGCCCTCGCTCCAGGTTATGGTCAACCCACTGCATTTGGGGGCAAGATGATGTGCATACATGTGAGTGGTGGTACTAGACCTCCCTGTGTGGGAGGGGTGGGAATGTTATGCAATCTCACAAAGTATTTCCAACAGCTTATGTATATTTGTAAATTGATGCATAGTATTGAGTAGTGTGTGTGTGTAAAAATTGTACTCTTCCTTTTTATAAAGAAAAGTACAGACTGGACAATCAATTATTGAGTGTTATTTCTGCGCACCTGTAAATGGCGATTACTAGCCCACACCACCTCCCTTGAGTAAGGCCTAGACTGCTTTGCAACGCTTCCCTCTGCGAGTCAAGCGCTACAGTAGGGTGTTTGGTTTCCAGTGAAGGACAAATGTAGACATATTGTTTGTGTAGGCCTCACAAATAATGCCTCATTTTCCAACACTTACTATCTTGGTTATTGTTATTTATGAGTACATTTCGCTCTGAGATTGTCCAATTTTTATTCATCTTCTCATGTGTTGTCAGTGCTTCCTTTTTATTTAGCTTATTCTTCTGAAAGAGTTTCATTTGAATTGTGACCAACTGCTATAAAGTCTGTTGTAGAGAATGTATTTTGGTTAGAAGGTTTGGACTTAACTCCTAATGGGAGGCTGTACCTTCGTTGGGAGAAAACCAGGAGCGTTTTTTCTCGTATGGGCGAGGAAGGTTTATTTTTTTCCAATTTGCTGAGCCCGGTGGTTCTTTATTTACATGTATCCATTTATATACTGTATTTTGCGTGGGTTTTGTTTTCCTGGTCATTTTTGAACATCTGACTGTCATCTGTTATCACAGGGGGACACAATTTATGTTGCTGCTGAGTTTCAGTTTGGATTATATTGCTTTGATCCTTTTTAATGAAATGGGACTCGAAACCTCTATAACATTCTGGCCAACAACTAGTTTATAATTTAATAAATTCAATAATTTCTCACTTATTAGCGAGTCAAACTATTTTTGGTTTTATTTCCTTTCTTAAATATGAGCTTAAGCCCTTTCTCAAAACTAGTATATATGTGTATTATTTTCCCGGTGTTTTTGTGCAATCTTTTATCATTAACTCTCACACTCCCTTGCTCTATTTTAAAATGTTCTTTTTGACCTTAATTAGAATAATTTTATTTTCATTTATCTCGACTGTTAAGTGTGCCTTTCTGTATTTCCCCATGGCCACAGCTTGCAATTAAATTGTATGTTCTATTGTTTTCAATTTGTTAGCAATGAGCTCTGGGCAACTTAGTTGCTGTCTGGGTGACCAAGAACCTCCTGAGGAAACATATGTTGCACTTCTTACCTCCCAGATACTGTAAGAACCGCTGTGGCTTACAGGTAAAACAACGTTCATTAGGCACTCCAGTTGTGGGAAATCTCCAATGTTGGAGATGGTGTGCCTTCTTTATATCTCCTGCCCTTCTCGTCCCTGGACTGTTGTCTCACATTTCTCTAAGGCGGTGTTCTCCATCTCTCCTGCCCTCTGCAGTTCAGGTTTACCATCTTCAACTACCCTGCTCTGTTCTGCTTGGCAGGATCTGCTGGTATCCTCAGTTGTCAAACAGAGACCACACTTTCTCCTTCTCCATGTGGCTACACACCCATCTGGGCAAAAAAAACCCTGGGGGCGAGTGCTCTATAAACAACGCAGACTAACTACTGACCAGCTGTTGTTTCCGCTAAATTGAAATGAAGTGCGTGTTCTAGGATGTCTAGACATTGCACTAAACTCGACCAGCTGCTTCCATCTCCCTGTGAAAGCAATGAAAGAAGGATCCTATACACTTTACAGACAGGATGCTGTTCCAGAAGTCAGGTCAAAAAAGACCCAGTACATTTCAAATATTTATTATTAGATTATTAAAATGGTGAGAGCAGGATATTGGTGCTTGGAGAGCAGCTTTTCAGTAGTCTATGCATAGGACTGTAGCTGCAGATTGTGAGCTTTCAGGTTAGTCTGAATGGCTGATAACTATTTCACTAATGTATCCATTATTCAGGAACTGCATTCTTATACATCATTTTTGCAGATGCTAGCGGTCTATGATTTTTCATAATTTAATAGTTATTTTTGTGTGTCCTATGTTGTAGAACTGGCAGTTTCAGGGTGGCAAAATAAAGTTAAAACTCTAGAACAGAATGAATAGGGAGACGATAAACTAAGAATATGAAGATTACAATTAATTAGATATGATTTCTAATTAAACCTTAGTAAGTTGCAATGTGCGACAGCGTTTAACCCCTAAGATATTCCACAATTTGGAGCGCAAGATTTAGAGCCATTTCCACCAACTGTTCCTTCTTGTGTTTTGGATAAACAAGTTATCTCCTACTGACCTGTATATTCTCAAAGGTATGTAGTTCACAATGATTTTGCCCATAAACTCAAAATATTTTTCAACTTTCCCGAAAAAGCATAAAATGTGCATCTCAACTCAATCCACTTTTCTCAACCACTCAAGATCCATCTAGGCTTTTGAAATGTGGTAATTCTTTACATGTGTGATAATCGTAGCATGAACTTGAAATTTAACTAAAACATTAGAATCCTAATTATCCTGTTTTGGTCAAACTGTACCGTTTGCATCAGCTTCTTTGGCAAGACAAAATAGATTGCAAGACAATTAAGCATTTACTAACCAATGATCGTTACTTAGCAAATTTGACATATGTGAACTGTTTTAGTGATGAAAGTGTGCATATTTCACCACACGTTGGACCTACGGACCAATGGCAGCAGGTAAATATAGTCTACAACCAGATTCCTGGCCTCAGATACCTGATTCTTGGTGTTTTGTCATTGATGTTGGGCAGGGCTGGACTGGCTCCCGGGCATTTTGGTGTGCAGCCAAGCTGGGGGCTGATTTCATTGCGGTGGGGGCTGATTTCGTTGATGGGGACCTGCGTGTGCTTCTAAATAAACAAAGCAAAAACTAATGGTTTTACGCACACGCAGGTCTCCATCAACAAAATCAGCCCCCAGCTTTGCAGCACACCAAAACGCCCGGTAGCCAGTCCAGCCCTGATGTTGGGCATTGAATTGGAAGAGTGCAGGGTAAGAAATTATTAGAAAGAACTGAGTCCTGCTCCCTTTACATTGAAACCACTATACCTGCATCTTCTGTGTCACCCTACAATCAAGCACAACCTGGGAGTTATCTGCATATATTGACCAAACAATTGTAAACTCTAACTCCAGCCACTGAGGAAATGTAATTGTTTAATCTGGGATCCCCTGGTTCCAATTTTCTGGTCTGAGTGATGTTAAAGGACTTGGGACACACTGCGTCATATGGTTCAGAGAGGTGTCTTAAAATCAATGTAGCTGCCTATCACCAAGCCCTAGAAGCTATTCTCACAAACATAGTACCACTTATTCTATAATACTGTTAGGGCAAACACTCAGTTAGCAAATGGCCAAGCCACAATGTTTCATGTAACATAGAATTTGGTCTATTATTTAAGCTTTTAGAGCTTTGTCTATGTGTGGTAACCCAAAAATGGGGTGAAAGTTTTTCACATTGTTTGGATCTGCTTTTTGTAATTTGATTCATGGCCCACTCAATCATCAATTAAACAAGTGTGGCTTATATTCAGTTTCCAGACTTGTCAATGTTCCTCAGTGAAGAGGTTGCTTTTAGCATTGTAGCTCATTTGAGCATAAACTGTAACATTAGTATTGTGAAGAACACTTGTAGTTTATACAGGATGGGCAATCTCCAGAGGCTCTTCTTTGATACTCTCTTTATTTCTCTAAATTGTGCTAGAAATGATTTGAAAGTGGATTACAGAGTTTTTGATCTTTGTCATTACATGATTACTTACCAAGATTGTCAAAAGTGATTTAGAACAGCTCAACACTTTCAATTTTGGCATGAATTTATTTGCTCAATAATGTCTCAATATTGTCCTTTATGTCTTCACCATAAATTTCTTATTCTATGCCGTTTGCAGAATATGTCCAGAGGCATCTCCTGATTTTAGACAAATAAGCTCCAAACTTCTTCCTTCAACTTTTACTTTCCTAATATCTAAGAAAGCCTTTGATTAGCTGTTCCCTAGCATGAATCTTTTCACTTCATAGGCCTAGTGTTCCAAAGTGTATGTACGCTTCTAAGAGAAGGCAATACATAACATTTCAGGAGTTTGACCCTCCCTTATGTCACATTCTGTGCCATTCCTAGGGCTGCAGGGGTCTGATTTCTAACCCCTTGTGCAAGTACTTGGTTCAGCACAGCAATATGAATTAGAAATCCAGTTGGACTACAACCCATACACGACCCATCTAGCAGTAATGCGCAGGAATTGTTTTCTGGTCATGATCAGTCCCACTAGATAAGTTTCAGGACACATCAGAACTTCTCTCTTTAGTTAATGAATAACACACTCAAAATAGCACTTAAAAACAGCAGAAATACTTTAAAACTTTTAAAATGAAAAAAATCAATGCAGGAAAGAATGCATTGGTTAGTGTAAACAATATCAACATTCTTAACATGGTTAGCATGTTCCTAGCATCCTAACACCCTTTAGCTACCTCTAAGCTGTATGCTAAATTTTATCAGAAGCAATAAACAGCACACTTATAAATCAAGTTTCTTAAGATGTAACACACAGCATACCTTCTCTCTGTTTATAATAGCTGTTTAGCTCTTCTCTTTTGCAGCTTTTGCCAGGGAAAGATAAATAGTACAAGGCTGAAGGCAACTTCTCTGCACCACTCTTAGAGCTGTCTCACGTTAAGGCTGGTTGTTACTGCAAACTAAGCCTGGGCAAAATTTAATTACATCAGTGTAATTCATGTAATTTGATGTTACACTTGTTATGTGAAATGTCAATAAATACGCTATTACACCACTTTGCGTGCTAACATGCCATTCTCCTTTCCAGTGTATTGCACAATTTACATTGAACATACAGGAATGAGAGCCACTGTTGTTCATGGTGATCTTGCCAGCCACTGTTGTTCATGGTGGTCTTTTTTAAATGCATCCTCACACCATAAATGGACACGAGGAGGAATTTTACGATACAATGTGGTGAAAAACTGAAGATTTACATGCACTCACTTTTAATAAAACATTCTGGGCTCCCCGTGCAGCCTCAAAGATGTGGCTGGATGTGTTCGCCCTTGGTGGGCATCAGGGCACTCACTTCTAATAAAAAATGCGGGCTCCTGCAGGCACCTGGTATGGGTACTGGTGGAGAAATGGCAGGGTGGGCACCAGGGCAACCAACAAATTAGTAAAAAGTCTTAAAAAAAGAATAATGGATGAGCAGCAGGAACCACTCATTTAGTAGTCACTGCTGTGGCAATGTAGTGCCCTTTAATGCCCTAGAGCTTTTTAAAAAAGAGAATGAGGTGCATCACCAACCATTTTCTTAAACAGTGATGTCATTTGAGATGACATCAGTGATGTCACTGACCATTTCATGAGTGATGTAATATCTGAGGTAACTATAACTGCTGAATTTCTATGGTTTTGTGTGTGTGTAGTCTGGACCTAACTATAACATCCCTGTAACCTTTGTTTTTTTCAGTGAATGTCTAAGGTTTTGTTTTAATTATAATTCCTAACTATAATGTCCCTGTAATCTTTGTTTTTTAGAGAGATAGCAATAACTTTAGTAATATCAAAAAGGTCTTGGCTATTACCAGCTCTAAAAAGCAAAAGTGTCTCTTAATAACTTGACAGGGATGTGTTGGGTGTTGAATCAAATGATCACTCATCTGAACATATAAATACCATGATTTAAAAAGCTATCACATAACGTCCCAAAGGTTAGCACAAATCTTCAGCTTTTGTCATGAAAAATGTGACATTTGTTGCATTATATAGTTCAAATTTTATAAGCGACACATTTGCAAAAATTTAAATCTACCTATATCTGAGACTGTGAAAAAAAGTATGCATAGACAGTACACAAGAGGAGAAGAATATTGAATAAAACTAATTGTTTCCTATTTGTCTCTGAGAATCAACTGAAATCCGTGGATAATATAGATGGCTAGTTGATCATGCAAAATCCTCCCCCTTTTCAGAACATGTAGCACCTACCTATATTACGTAACAGTTAGGTTAACCTAAAGTGCTAAAGCAGGCAGATATTTGTACTCTGCATGTTACTTAGATGGTTGAATCCTGAAGTCTGTGGAATTATCTTTGAATAACAGTAAAAGTCTCATGGTTTGCATGCCACTCAGACTAGATTTATATCCAGTGGACTGATGAGACACTCTATTCAGTTACTGTAGCTCTTCTGTGAGTCATTGGGTAACGTGGCTTGGTGAGAAATAACTATGATTCTGTTATCTGTTGTAGTTTGTCTGTTGTATTGTTTAATACAATTTCCCCTGATCTAAGGGTGTACGTTGCAATCATAGTCTTAGTATAATTTATCTGTGGAAGGCATAATCTATTCCTGCGTATATTCCAATCTTCTGATTACACACCTCCTATCGACGTTATCCCTGTACCAACCATAGTTCTTGGTGAGCAAGATTCGTCATTCTTGACTCTGCCCGCTCCCTATGGTTGATTAGCTGTGGCAGCCTGCAATGCACGTAACTGAGGCTCTCATTATAAGTAGCCCTGGTTTATGTGCGAAAAGTATCACACACAATAAAAACTGACACTGATCAGTGCAGATTCTATTTCCTGTTATGAGATTTTCCACTAAAATGCAGCATATTGTGTGAATTTATGGTGCTTACTGCACCAACATATACTGGTCATTTTCCCCCTGATAAATATTGCGAAATGTTTGACCTGCAAAAATGTTTCCTGGGGATGTGCTTTTAATCATCTCCAGGACATACCATGCACGATTGTCTCTACCTGCCTCAACCAGTAACCCAATTTCTTATAGCGATCAAAACAGCAAAATTCCAAAATGGGTGGTAACTGGTTACCGCGCATATCGGAAGTTACTAGGCTGCTCGTAATGAGGGTCTTAGCTTCTGAAACAGAGGCTTTTCAAAGCAGGTAGGGAAGACCAGCACAGGACAGGGTATTCTGTTATATTCCTCTGTCTCTTGCACCCTCATAGTGCAGTTTAGAGGGCCAACAGCAGCAGAAAGATGGACTTTGGACCTTTCAGGGGAGGCTGAATATAGGCGAGGCATAGTCCAAATACAATACATAATTCAAGATAGCTTCAGTTATTGGAGAGGGAGTCCAGCTACTTAGCCCTGTCGCTTATGCTGAAAAAGAGACTCAGTGATACCGTGAGACATGGACTATTCACTTTATACAAGTAGCGTAATGTATGGAATGGTGATATGTTTTGTTGTTTTTGTGAATAAAAAAATTCAACGATTTATAAAAAACATGCCTTAGTTATTCCACATTGTAGCCGTTGTCTGTCATGCATGTAAACAATATCATTAATATGGAGGAGTGGCTGACACTAATGCGAATAGCAGAACAGCCTTCTGTGAAGAACAGCACTTCACACTTTACAAGCCCAGATATCATCATTGCCTATAAAACTGCAAGGGGATCGGTTATATTTTCCGGTTGAAGGAAAGAAATACATGAAAAACTACCTTTAGTTTATCCGAGCCTCCAGAGAGAGAAAACAACCATTTATCAAGGATGGTGAAAGCTAGCCTCAAGTTTCTTGAAAAGATTGAGTAAAGGTCTTACTTGGTTCTCGGCAGCCACAAACACCATAGTTTGTCCTTGTCAGAACAGTTCTGAAATGTTGTTTATAAAAAGGAAAGATTGAAGAAAAATTGACCCGTATATTGCTTCAAATATAACATATTTTTGCTCCTTACATAACGATTTGTGTCTGCTGAGTCTGAACAGGATATAATACTGTCTAACACAGACACTTGCCTTGGAGGGTGATGTTGATTTAATATACGGTATTATATCACCCCTTCGAAAAGTCTTTTCGTATTAGTGTAATTTGTTATCCCACAGTAACCACTGGCATCATATAGCGTCATTTACATATAGTACATAATAATAGGCAGCAGTACCTCCTGTTGGTGTTCTTTGGGGGTAATGGCTCAACTAACTTGGCTTTATCACAGATCCATGGGGGTTGTTGCTACACCTCATATTGCTTGCCCGGAGGGAGCTATGTATAAAGTGGAAAGATCCTGTCCCCCGGAACAGAGAAGACTGGCTTAAAGCCTCTTTCGCCATGGCACGATTAGAGCAAGAGGGGAGCAGGGAGATACAGATTAACATCTGGCAACCACTACTAAACTGGGGCCGGGACTTGCGATCAGTTTTTCTTCGACAAGAATAATTAAAAAGGTGTGGGTCTTCCCCCCTGGGTCCTATGATTACACCAAGCCCTTACTACCCGGGGCCGGTTGGGCCGACCTAGGCAAATGCAGTTTGCCATGGGGCACCCAATTGTAAAATACGACGGCTTGTCAAATCTGCAGATGCCTATTGGTGAGATGAGGACACAAAAAAAAAAATAATAATAATAATAGGCAGCAGAGTCTTTGATAAATCTTTGCACATGGTACCTCACCACAGACTTCCAATACTCAATTCAGTGGATTTTAGACTTGATTTCAATTTTAATATAAACAATGGCCATGTAAACAGTGCCCCGTGGATCCAGAACACAGATGTTCATATTGCATCTCTTAATATTTTTTATTCAGAAGTCACAACTTCTTTACTGGAAATGATGAAAGACTATCAATATCAAATTTGTATAGCAATGAGACCTTGAACAGAATTGTAATGCCTCCGAAAGAAGCACATACGGGAATTTAGCACATCTCATTGTGAAGATGTGGGCGATCAATGAAAAATCTTCTGCTGTGTGTATAAAACAAATAGTGTTGCTACTTGTAGCAGCTTCTAACTTAAAGTAAAGTAGCATATTCAACAAATTGAGGACTTTCCTGCAAATTAAGAATTCTTTAAAAAAAGGAGGTTTTTGCCATCTATCTAGAACTAATGCAGGGTCTCATCAAGCAAAATAAAGATATGTATTACCATGGTTTCCTTTACAAATAAACAATTATTTGAAACAATTATTTATTTAAAGTTCAGTGAAAACTATACTACTTATTAGTACTGGAAAGCCCTAATCTACAGCCGACTACCAGTCGATGATGAAATGGAAACACTAACAAGCAGGTTCACCAAACAATTTTTAAAAGGCAGCAATATATTCCTACGTTTTAGGAAGACATGTGACTTTTTAGGCATTCAGCTCAAATTACCCAAAATACTATACAAGTTGTAGATTTCCAAGAATACTGCTGCTGCCCCTTACGTACTGCTGTGGATTGTCCTTCGGGAGGACAGGCTGAAAATGTGCACAAGCACTCACAAGTGAGATCCTCTTGTTTCTCTAGCAGGAAAATATATTCTGAAAATATAGATGCAGTTATGTTATTCATGCGTTTGTATACCTCCAAGTGCCATTTCTTAAACTGCATTCAAGTGCACAAAATGGATGAAAAAACATTTGGACAGTTTGCAAATACCCACAAATTTAGGACTTTTGGGACGATCACCTATATATAGCATTTTGAGTTATAAAATCATGAGATCCTATTATTGTAAATAGGGATTTTTTTACTCTAAATAAAAGTTTTTGTGGACATAAATGACATTTCAAAAAGTGATTGTGAATTGGTACAGTTGACTGCTTTTACCATTGTTAAAATTAGCTGAATATTAGATTCTTCCTTTATCTTTCTTATAAATCGATTTCACATTTGAAATCCCCCAGGCAGCAAAACGCAGATTTTGTGGGGCATTGATGGGTTCTACGGACACACAGAATAGTAAAAAAAGAAAAAGAAAAGGTGGATCCCCCTCCAATTGATATGATTGTGATCAGGAAAATCTCTGTTGACCAGTTATGAAGAAAGTAATTCATGTGGAGAGTGAATCTTTAGTAGCACCGATGGGATATGATCTTCCCTTTTTAGGTCACTGCAAGGCAGACCTTTTGTTTCCTATACATAAAATGTATTACTAGTGGGTTTTGGGCCACCACTTGCTCATGAATGGATGGCTATGTTGCTCATCTCGGGTCTGTGCTTTTGATTCATTGGCTTACCTATCCTTGTGTTCATCCCCCCTAGAAATATTTAGATCTCAGTGTTTTGATTGAATGAGTTGTATCTCTTTACTCCATGGGACTGCATGTGTTTCTTTGTTTTCATCTCCCATAGTTTCTCTGCCCTCCACATGTGCTTCTTTTCCTCTACTATCGTCCTCCACCATTCTCTCTGTCTCACTCCACAACTGAATTTTTTTAATGTTTTTTTTAATGAGGAGCTATCAATACTTTTTTTGGGCTTCTCCCATTCTCCTGCAGTCATTGCTCTTGTCCCTTCTTTCTTCCTCGAATGTATCCCACTGCTCCTTTTTTCATCTGTTGTGTGCCATCACTTTAGTCCCTCTCCCTGGTCTCTTCCGTTCTGCCCTTTTCCCACTCCTCCCTCTTCCCAGGTCTCTAGTCCACATCCCTCCATCCTCACCACCCTCTTCCCATTTCTCATACAGCAGCCACTGCAGAGCCTGCTGCGTGAGGACAGCCTGCATCCTGACCTTCTTGATGCTCCATACGTGCAAAAACCCTCTTACCCGCTGTAAGCAAGGGCACACAGCCACTGCATGTGGCCACACACACAGCTGATGCAGGCAAACAAAGTGACGCTGAGCCGCTGCACATATACAACAGCTGCATGCACAAAAACACATGTGCAGTTCCTGTAAACACAGACACACACAGCCAATGCAAACAGAGACACCCTGCAACCACTGGTTCAACACATGCTACAATCCTCATTGAAAGGGATTTTAGGTCTGGTCTCTCTAGGCTACAGTTTTTACCCCCAAAACATCATAAACAATGCACATACTTGTTTATATGGGCAGTTGCACCACCCATTGGTCTGCTAAACTGTCGTTCACATTTCACTTCCACCTCACCAGCATGGGGCAGTGGGTCAGCCCATTTTAACCTCTGGCTCCATTCTCTGTTAGTAAAAGCACAGTGCCTTTGAACATTGCTCAGATATTCTTAAAACAGACCCTTTTCAATTGCAAAGCTGTTTCAAAGCCCGAGCAAGTTACCAAGCATTGCGTATCAATTCTTCTGATTACCTATCACATATATTGATTGTCACATGATTCATATCATATACACAATGGATTCCATGCATTGTGTATACGATACGAATCAAGTGGCATTAATTAATATATGTGATTAATTACTGATTGATACATTATATCTTTCCACATATATCCAAGCCCCAGGCAATCAGAATAATTGATACGCTTTGCATGGTAACTTGCTTTCCAAAGGATCATTCCTACACGTTATTATGTTGAGATGGCCACCACGTTTCACCAGTATTGTGGCTCCTAACTAATGGCCATCTTCTATTTTGATTAAGTGCCTTTCTGTTTGATGATACAATGAAGTATATCAAAATGATGCCGGAAGCATTGCCATTGATAAAGGCAGTATGCCGAAACGCGTCCATCGTTTGTTTACATGGCAATAAACACATTTTAGAAAAGACCCCCATGAGTGCGTGACTTTCGTTTTTATTTGGGAACAATGTACTGATATATGTAGTCATACAAATATTCGTGGCACTGACGCTGCTGTTGATAATGCTTGTACAGAGCTAATAAATGTATGCCTCAGAAAAATACTTTACGTCTCCACCACTTATTCCTCTACCCATCCCACCCTCTTTATACTTCACCCTTTTCTCAAATGCTCCGCATTTATTATTTTTTTTTTTAGGGGTATTTGCAAAGTGCTAGTGGGCCGCTCACTTTTTTATTTTGCACTGGTGTGTGCTTTTTTCCACTTTTAAAGTTTTTTAATTTTAATTTACCATTCTAAAATTGCCATCTGTGTTTTAAAATAGTAGATTAAAATAAGAAAATGGTCACTGGTGCATCACAATGCTTGTGTTCATAACAATGCACATGTGTGCATGCATCACAACGCATGCACAAATCTGTGACCATCTTGAAATGGGTTTCTTAAAAAGAAAAAAAACACTCCAAGATTGCCGGCTATACATCTATATGCATTTATGTGCTAACAGCAATAAAATAAAGCCAATAGATTGGCCTTTCAGAGCCAAGACCTATTGGCTTTTCAAATGCTTCTTAGGTTTGACGTGTAATGGCACTTGTGCCATTCATGGTGAACATATTGTATTCTGTACATACTCTGTGGCGCTTTGGTCCAGCCTCCTTATCCTTCTCCACCTCCCCTTTATCTACTAAACCTTCAGCTACTGGCTTGAGACATTGTCAATCACATCTTGATCAAACCACGGGAGTATTTTTATTTCACCTTGTTTTCACTGACTGTTTGGGTATATGCTTTCACCTCCACTGGAATGTATGAGAAACTATTTCATTCTTCACACATGTAGTTCATTATTGCATCCACATATTATATAAACAGCAC
Organism: Triturus cristatus; assembly: GCF_964204655.1. Lineage (NCBI taxonomy): Eukaryota > Metazoa > Chordata > Amphibia > Caudata > Salamandridae > Triturus > Triturus cristatus. Next base: position 679,881,004 of record NC_140583.1, read on the forward strand.
ACTGCTCATTTTAATTTGTTTCATAATGCTGCACTTAATTTATAATTGCTTTTGTCAGTGGTTGACTGCGAGTGTCAAATCTATTGGCGTTGTCAATGCTTGTTGATTTTGAAACAATTCCAAATGTCGTGTGTTTTTAATATTAGCTCTATAGTACTATTGCTCTTGGTTGCTTCAGTATTATAGAAACGGGAGGACATGCAGCGTGGTGGCTAGAGCTGCTGACTTTGGAACATTGGGAACCAGGTTTGAATGCCAGCCTAGACGCAACATCTTGTGATTTTGGGCAAATCACTAAATCTCTCCGAGCCTAGAAAGGAAAACAAAGTGTATAATGTTGTCTTGTTCTGTTGTAAAGCACTCTAATACCCTTGGGTCAGGTTGGCTCTATAAAGCAAAAAAAGAAAGAGAGGAGGTGACTAATATCACAAGCAGAGTAATCTCTTTTAGTTGGTGATCAGTTAATCTTATTAAAACACGTTGCTTCTAAATAACTGTATAGTTCCAGGAATCAGTGCAATCATGCATAATACATTGAGCTCAATGAAGTGCAAAGTTTGCGTGATTAGCAAGACTCTGAAAATGCTAATTTTCAAAGTCTAGTTGGTTAAAGCTGGTCACACCCCCAAAAACTGATGCAGTCATTTTCTTCTATTGCGTCTCCTACATTTGGAACTCATATCTCAGGATGGGAACTCAAGCAGTCAACTGTAGTACATATATCACTGAGGTGGTCTGCATTAGGCCTGGGTGAGATTTTAATTGCACCAGAGTAACCAGAGTCATTTCAGTAATTACACATTACTTTTTTGATGCAAAATTACCGAAATTACGTGAGTATGCCAGCTTTATAATTAAGAGTAATTTGAGGCTAAAATCCTACCACAGGAGCACAGAAACAACAAACTAAGAGAAAGCAAGCGGCAGCTGGCTTCGGCTGTTTGTGTCCTGTATTATTTAGTGTTATTTTCTTAGTGTAAAATACATCCCCAGGCCCATTGTGGATGCCAGAGTTCATTTTGCGCTAAGAAAACAGAGCTAAATGGTGGATTATGCTTTTCACATACTCATGCATCATTTCGAGTAATTTTACTCTAGACATAATTATGCCAGTTATGCCCACTACTAGTGTGAATAGTGTGCATGGAGCATCTAAAGAATTTGAAAGGGATAAAATTTAGCCAACTTGCAGTCCCAAATACATTTACAATGGAAAGGCTCTCAGTGGAGACATTTTGAACCTTAACAAGACAGAGGTGATCAGTTTTGGAGACCAACAAGTTTGATCAAAACAAAAGAGACCAGAAGCTTTGTTCCCAATGTTTCAGATTCAGATAATAATTTAGGGTTAATCATGGACTATAAAATGTCTATGATACCTCAGATTGATAAGGTATCCAAGACATGCTAGTTTCACATGGGGACTCAAAAAAGTTCTTTCACTTGTATCGCTCTCCTAAGCAACTGTCAAGGATGTCATTGGGGAACTCACATATTGACAATGCAAGCAGTTTCAATCTACATATACTGCTAATTAATAACCAGCCAGACCCCACAACGACTCTTAAAGCAAGATGGGAGGAAGACATAGGAGAATTAGACGAGGAGGAATGGCGGGAAGCAATATCATCCCCTAAAGAAGTAGCAATCCCTTCCAGGCTGAAACTAATACAATTGAAGGTGCTACACCGCACCTACTACACAAGAAAACTGCTACACAAACTGGGCAAGTCAGATACCCCTCTCTGCCTACAACAGTGTGGCGCCCTGGGCACGTTCTGGCATACAATCTGGCAGTGCAAAGAAATTGAGACGTACTGGGTTGCAATCATGGGTACGATGTCGGTGGTGACAGGGGTAACGATACAGCTGGAATCTAGGAGATGTCTGCTTAATATTTGGGAACCCACGGACCTTAACCATGCAGCTAGAGATTGGGTGACGTTGGGCACAGCAATAGCAAAAAGAAATATAGCGCAGCTCTTGGAATTCAGACTGACCCCGACCCTCAGACGATGGTCCCAAGACATGGATGGTGTAATGATACCTGAAAAATCAGTATCCATACATAGCAATGGAGTAACATGGAGTAGCATTGCCATGGTTGGTCGGTAATGGCAACTGGCTTCCCATTCATTCCTATGGGCCTGGAGGCCCATAGGAATGAATGGGAAGCCAGTTGCCATTACCGAATCGGTAAATACCGAATCGGTAATGGGGGAGGCATCATCATGGGTGGCAGGGTGTCACATTGACACCCTGTTGCACCCCTGATACGTCCATGTGTGCACATGTGGCGCACATACATGCCCTAAGGGCATGTATGTCTGCCACATTGCACACTTCAAAGTGCACAAAAATGCTTTTTTACAGCTATTCGTCATTTACCACCAACTTTTAGTTGGTGGTAAATAACGAATCCCCACACCAACGACACACTCCCCCTACATCTCATTTCAGGATTCGGTATTTACCGAATCGGTAAAATTACCGATTCGGTAATTTTACCGATTCGGTAAATTACCGAATCCTGAAATATGCCCCCTACATACCAAAAGCCTAAATACCGGTCGGTAACGGGATATTTACCGAAAATCGGCCGTTACCGACCGGTATTAGGCTTCCTACATATGGCCCCATATGAGATGTATTGGAGATGGATGTGTAGGTGTGTCTACACTATAAGAATTATATTTAATGCACGTTGCACACCTGTCTGAGTGGACTCCTCAGTGAAGGAGGGCACAGTTGCACGGCAGGTCTCAAGTGTCTCCTAGACCTTGCAACCACACCAAAGTTTCAGGGCAAATGTAAGATAAACCGACAGCACCCCTTAAGTACCTGAACTTTCTTGAGACAGCCAAAAGCTGGCAACCAATGACGGGGGCCTGGGTAAGCAGGGATTGACAGCCGCACTGCCTGCCAAAGTATGTTTCCTAAGGCAAGATCCATGTTCTGAATGATGCTGACACTCATGTGACTTGACAATCAACATGAAACTGAGATGCTAAAGTGCTGTGAGGTCACGAGTACGTCAGCATCTTCTTTAGCGGTAAAAACCTATGCATACTATAAAATACGCTTCTACCTATTTGTTTGTTTTCCTTCAGTCCTGTACATAATCAAGCGGCTGATGAAAGTTTCTAGCATTAAAACTGAAAACAACAAGAAGGTTTTGCCATTGCCTCATCAATCAATCAAACATCTATAATGTCCTGCAAATCACCAAGAGAGGATCTCAAGATGCTGGAGTTGCTAGCTGCCGCATGGTGATCTGTTCATTCGAACCGCCAGGTCTTGAGTCCTTTCCTGAATTGCTCAAGTGATGAGGCAGCGCTGAGAACTGGGGAAGGTTGTTTCAAGCTTTAGCCCCCAGGTGTGAGGAAGAGTGTCCTCTGATGTTGGCTTGGCGGAACCCGGGCGATATCTGCACGGAGGCGTATCGTAGGTGTCTGGTTGGTTGGTGGAAGATCATACGTTTTATGTATGCTGGTCCTTCGTCGTGCAAGACCCTGTATGCATGGGTCAACATCTTGAACTGGCATCTCTTTTGGATCAGGAGCCAAGTGTAGCTTCTTGAGAAGGGGTGTGATGTGGGTCCATATGGAAAGGTCGAGGATGAGTCTTGTCTCTTCAGGAGGCATGAGGTGATTCCTGCACAGAGTGTGTTCCCTTAGGCCAGCCTGCTGGTGATCAGGGCTTGTCTGATGGTCCTTCTGGTGTTGACTGGGAGCCACCTGAAGATCTTGCAGAGCAGGCCTAGGATGTGAAAGCAGGCAGATGAGACTGTGTTTACCTCTTTCTTGATAGATAGCTTGCTGTACAAAATGATGCCAAGGCTGCAAGCATGATCTGTCCAGGCAGGGGGTGGGCTGAGTTCCGCAGGCCACCAGGCATCGTTCCATGGCGAGGTGTTGTTCCCAAACATGAGGACTTGGGTCTTGTCTGTGTTGAGCTTGAGAAAGTTGTCCTTCATCCAGTCAGCGATGTTCATCATACATCTGTGGAAACTGGCTCTAGTGGTGGAGGGGTCTTCTGACAGCAAGAGTATGAGCTGGGTGTTAAGTCCGTGTGATCTGACAGTGTTGGCTAGGGAGGTAATGTGGGTGTTGAAGAGTGTGGGGCTGAGGGCCGATCTTTGGGGGACTCTGCAGATGATCTTCCTGGGTTCATGGCATATCGTCTCCTGCAGGATTCCCATTTTCACCCATTCCTAGCATCTGGTGTAGCATCCACATATAAGTATCACTAATGGCATTTGTTTTAGAAAACACCTTCAAAATGAGCTTTTCTTTGTGTTCGCAAGAGAATTCCAAACGCATTAAACTTCTAAAACCCCAGGGCTACAATGCCAAACCCTTTGCCCATTTCGTTATGAGTGGACAGCATGTGAAGCACGGCTCATTTCTTGTAACTACTTGCACATTGCATGTCTTTATTTACTGTTTAATAACTATTCAGTAGTGCCATTGCATGCAGCATCAATTTGCAGTGGTAAGGTTTTCTTTATTTGGGCCTGTTGTGATGGGTTTAGCTAGTATGTATCCTTATCACATTAGCATGAGGTATTCCCTATCAAAAAAAAATCCATCTTTTTGCCATGTTTCTCTATACTCGTTTGGTTTCTGAACTCAACATGACCAGTATTTCGACGCCTGGGCTAAACCGCTTCCAACTGCACGTGGTCGTTCCTTATACTGATTTTTTTTTCCAATTAAATTGTCCTACTTTGCATTTTAGTAAGTCAGCGGTAGTGTGTCAACAGATGTTGCAAGGCGTACAAATGTCGAATTTCGTAGGTAAGTCTGCAGAGAAATATTTCTCCACTTATATCTGGAGCAGAGGCAAAAACTGGAAAATGGCCTTACACTTGGCTATATAGCAGCTGTTTTGAAGTGGAAAATCCAAACAATTTAGCATTTAAAATGCTAGATTTACCTCTGTGTTAAGCCAGTAACATAAATAACTTAGCAGCATTTTCTGTGCAGTGATGCAGCCAGCTCCTGTCTTTCATCAGTGACATTTTAGCTCAAAATCTAATTTTGCTCACCGTTTGAGAATTGTCTAAAATGTAAAGTTGATGCACATTAACTCATTGAGTTTTTATTATCTGTTTTGCTAAGATGGCTCTTGTGAAGCTGTCTCGTTAGTTGTCTAAACGTCTGACTGGTATGTAAATGGTGCCTTAGTGCCTTCGTTTAAATTGACATTCTGACTGTGGCTCAAAGGTAATTGCTGGTGAACACACATCATTATCGCGAAAAGAGAAAACTTACTGGCAAACTTCAAAGCCTTCCCCACAGAATAGCCTTCCTGCCAGGGCAGCCCACTACCAAGCTACAGCTGTCTGCCAACATAATATATGACAGTTCTTTTCTCCAAGGAGTCCTTATCCACATTGGACGTGAAGAGATGTATGCAGAAGTGGAAAGATGTTTTGTCCCTGTGGGGGGCGGAGGGGAATGGCTTCGAACTGAGTTTAGAGACAGAAAGAGAGAGAAATCTAAGCAATGCTTAGAGCTGCTATTTTGGGAAACTGTGGCACAAGGAATTATCTGATTATTTTAACAGTAAAGCACCTTGTCGGGACATAAACTGGATCACAGTACTTTAAAAGGCAGTGAATGAGAGGGATCTTTAGTGGGACTCTGTTTGAGACTTTGGCAATCACTGCTAAGTTCACTGTTTAAAAACTGTTAGAACTTCGATTTTGAGATGGGCTTGAAAAGGGAAGACGAGAAATAGAGTATTACGTGCTGTTTGCCAGAAGAATTCAGATTTGACTGGTAAAGGATCCAGGCTTACTCTGTATCTCTGAACCTGAAATCTGGTCCAGGGGCGAAGGAAGCTAGACTCTGCTGACTCACAAGGGCAAAGGAGTCAAGGTCCTGACATGGGGCCCAGTTAAAAGTCATGGGTGTTGGGCAGGGTGGGATAGGGGTTGGCTGTGCTTCTGCCCACATCTCCTTACCTGGACACACATTCGATGTTCCACTTCCAACATTCCTTTCCGCAGGCATGGAATCTGGGTACTGTTTTAGATCACCTAATTATTTCAGATGCAGGAACACAAATTCATGTGTGACCAGGTAGAGCGGTATCCCCTACAAGGATACTGCCCCAACTGTCATCGAGCCCTAAGTGCGCTTCCTGTTATTAGAACTTCTATTTTACTATGGAAATTCCAGTGACAGACATGGGCACATGTAAGAAAAACCCCACAATGGTGGCAGCTGAACATTGGCTTGTAAACTTGGGTGAGAGTTGTGGGAATCCATTTCACTATGTAAACCCATCGTCTGGTGCACCAAGGAAAAAAATAGTACATACCCTTTCTGTTACGGTGAAATGTCCTTGAAGCATGGTACTGCAGACTGGTCTGTATGAAGAACCAATCCTGAAGATCTAGATATTTTCCTCAGCTATTGTTTAAACAAGAACATATGGGGTAACAGTAGGAAAAGAGAATTCTCTCGAATTTACTAAATGTTAAACAGATTTCCTGGGAGGGCACTGCATTTTTCATTGGCAAAAGCAAATTCACTGCTACCATCCTACTGCCATTTTTGAGAATCATAGTTAGGATCCTGTTCTATTTAATGTTCTTCCAAAGACTGTTGTTTGCTTCGAAAAGCAAGCCATGCGCTTAATAAATGCTGCTTCATTCATTCATTCAACATCAGAGGTATTTCATTACTGCATCAGTTTGATAAATACATTTTTTGTTTCTTTTAACTAAATTACTTTGGGTAATTTAATTTGCTTATTTGTTAACTGTAAGTTTGTTTAGGTGTTGATGTTCATGCACCACATGCAGTTTTCTCTAAGTAATGTCTGCTTCTTTTGCTAATCATCCCATGGAAACATTGAGATTCTTCAAAGAAACCCACTCACTTAATGGAAATGATATAAGTTTTATTTTGTAGGAGCTCAGTCACATCACATTAAAACTGTGACCTCTCATTTCAATAGTTTCACAACTTTGATTCCTACATTCAAAATTAGCTATCCTCCACTCAATTTTTACCCATTTCATTTATTGGACTGCATGTAATGGAGGGCCTATTTTATTGTGTGGACTGGCACATGTGCACTGTAATATTTTGTCTCAATGAATGGATTTAAACCTTCTTATAGTATTTAAAACTAAGCCTGGGCAAAGCACTACGCTACGCTCGCGTAGCTTGCGAAGTTTGCGCTACTTCGCGAATTGCACGTAGCACAGTGCGAACACGCGCAGCGTACTGCAGCGGTCATTTTTGCTTGCTCACGGTCCTCAACATCAAGTTGGCGACCGCGAGCAAGCAAAATGATATCCCGGCGAGACTTTTTCCTCGTTCGTGATCAGCAACATCAAGTTGCCGATCGTGAGTGTGGAAAATAAACCTCTCGGCGAGCTTCTCAACGCGGGGAGGTCAGGTTTCTCATTGCGAGTGGTCGCATATGCTCGCGACCGCTCGCGATGAGAAACTACCAGTCCATGTTGAGAAAGCTGCCGCTCAAATGGAAATCTACTTGAGCGACAGAAAACGACCGCTTGCACTGTGCAAGGTGCAGTTTGCCCTGACTGCACAGTGCGGACAAGCATCCGGCACTGTGCAAGTTTGCGAAGCTATGCGTAGCTCACGTAGTGTGAAGAGCACTTCGCGTAGCTACGCGTAGCGCTACTTCGCAAACTATGCCCAGGGTTATTTAAAACCCAATTAGTAGGACTGCTGGTGGCAATAATCTGCACTGTGAATGTTCTCTTCATTTTGGGCCCTATAAACAAAAGCACATGTGTAGAGTTCCTCATGTGTAAATTAACTCCTGCACCTACGTGTAAGTCTACACTTTTTCTTTAGTCACCATATATACACCTAATTGCAGTCGTATTTGTCTCTGCCCCCTGAAATCAGAGGGTAGAGAAATCTAGGACAGAATTTAGGAGTGTATAATTAGTACGAGTAACTTTTTACACATAGGCAGGGAGCTTGGGCACCCGGATAGATATCTTCTTATGATGGGGAAAAATAATGAAGTGTTTTACTTCTTAAATAAATACAAATATTTTAATGTAAAATAAATAATGAAATTGTTATTTCTAGAACTAATAAAATAAAATTCTACAGCACTACAGGACATCAATTGAAGGTTTATTAAATAATTAAATAACTAAAATGTATTGAGCATGCAACCATACTCAGAGGAGAAAAGATATATTTTGCAATGGCGGACATAATGCTGCAGAAATGGTGAGTCTTCTTTCATGTGACTCTGCCTGTCCAATAGAAAAGGAGGATGGGACAGTTTAAATAGTGGTTTGCGCAAACATGAATGTGACTGGCATTAATAAAGGCTTCATAGCTGAAACGTGTCTGCTGATTTTTATTGAAATGAAATCCAGATAACCTGAGTGCTCTGAAGTTTTGTTGATTAATGTTATACATTGCGGACATCGCCATGAAGGAAGCACCTGCCCACAAGTTGTTCAGCAGTATGGAGTGGCAAGTTGGTGATATATATATATATATATATATCAAGGCTCTACGGAGCTGAAACGCGTAATGGCGACGGTGAAATAAAGACCTTCTAAGCACCAGTTTGGGTCCGTGTCCGTTACTTTGAAGAAAGCAAGCAACGAATCTTCAAACGGTTACAACGTGATATATACACACACATATATATATATATACACACATATATATATACACACATATATATATATATATATATATATATATATATATATATTCACTGAAAAAACAACAAAGGCTACTGCGACGTTATAGTTAGGCTCAAGTTTTACTCATAAAAAAACTGTGAAATTCAACAGTTTTATTTAGCTGAGCTAACTATGACTTGCTCCCCCACAGTGCACTGCTTATGACCTCACATATTACACCACTAATGACATGGGTAGTGACATCACTGATGACATCTCAAATGACATCACTGATGCTACCATCCATTGACTGTTGAGTGTTTTTAAAATGTTTGAGTATTAAATATATATATACCAAAGTGTATTGATGAATCAGTGGGTGTATGAGTGCCTGTATGGATGATTCAGTGGGTGTGTTACAGACTGTATAAGTGAGTGATTAGGTGTCTCAGTAAATGTATGTGAATGGTTTTGTGAATGTTTGTATCAGTCTGTCAGTTGGTGTCTAAGTGGCTGTATGGGTGTGTGAGTGGGTATGTGAGTTGCTGTATGGGTGAGTGACTGGTTGTCTGAGTACGTCTATGTGTTTCTGAGTGTCTGTCTGGGTGGGTTAGGGGGTGTGTGACTGCTTGTATGGATGACCTAGTGGGTGAGTCAGTGGCTGTATGGGCTAGTGAGTGCACGTGTGAGGGGCAGTATGGGTGAGTCAGTGTGTGTGTTTGGCTGTGTGAGTGAGTGAGTGGATGTGTCAGTGGTACATGGGTGAGTAACTGGGTAACTGGGTATGTAAAAGGCAATATAGGTGAGTGATTTGGTGTGCGGGTGACTGTATGGGTGAGTGAGTGAATGTGAGAGTGGCTGTATGGGTGAGTGTGAACTTGTGTCAGTGACTGTATAGGTGAGTGAGTATGTGTTAGTATCTGTATCAGTAAGTAAGAGGGTGTGTGTAACTGTGTGGGTTAGTAAGTGGCTGTGTGATTGACTGTATGGGTGAGTGAGTAGGTGTGTGAGTAGCTCTGGGAGTGGGTGTATGAAAGGTTCTATGGGGTGTGAGTGGGTGCAGTTGTGATTTTTTTGGATGATGTCATCAGTGATATCATTTGAAATGCCATCAGTACAAGGTCAAGAGTGATGTAATAAGTGAGGTCATAAGCAGTGCTTTGCAGGGGTTTTGTACAAGTGGAACCTGAGCCTAACTATAATGTCCTTGTAACCTGAGTTTTTTTCTGTGAATTTCTAAGGTTTTTTAATTCCATTTCCTAACTATAGTGCCACTGTAATTTTTTTTTTTACGAAGTTTTATATAGCGCGAGCTTGACCTGAAGGTATCGGGTATCAGAGCGCTTTACATAGCACCAGTTGCGTTACATGAGGACATTTTTGTTAGACATGGGGAGATTAAGTGATTTGCCCAGAATCACAGGATGTTCAGCGTCATTGCCGAGACTCGAACCCAGTTCCCCAGATTTGAGGTCGACCACCCTAGCCGTTATGCCAACTCCTCTCCACTTTGTTTTTTTAAATGCATTTCTATGGTTTTTTAACTAGTTGTCACGATCGCAGAGTGCTGGAGAAAGGGGACGATGCCTCCAACCAGTTCTCAAGAATCCTGCTGTGTCGGAATTACTGGAGGTAACAGGAGCACTCTTGGGCCCCCAAGAACCCTCAGCACCCAAAAAGACTTCATCCCCCAACCAGATGTGCACCAGGAGGCACGTTTGTGGAGTGGTGGCCGATTTAGGGGGCACCATCTCCTGGGGCCTGGCCTCTAGTGTGGGTGCCCTTGTCCCACCCAGGGCACCCACTTGTCACTTATGGGGACCGCTGGGGGAGCCTCAAGGACCCCGTGACCCCTGCCGGCTACCCACATCCTGCGGAAGCTGGCATTGGTTTTGGAAAGCAATTCTGCTCCGCTTTCAGCAAGCAAGAGCATTTTTTATGCTCTTGCTTGCTAGAAGCGGAGCAGAGTTTGCTATGACTTGGCGGGGCTGGAAAGCTCCCACCAATCCATAGCAAACAGCTACCTCCCGCAGGTGGACACCTCAGGAGGTAGCAGGAGCTGGCCCGGGGGGGTGGTGGTCCCCAGGGCCATGTATGGCTCCAGTTGGGAGGCTGCAGGAAAAAGCCCCAGGGAGGTGGTGGTCCCTGAGTCTACAGGTGCCACATGGCCCCCACTTTAATTATAACCATTTTCCCCAGGAAGCGGTGCCCTTGTATTAATATCTCATTTAGTGCTGGGGCTGCAGGGTACCGCATGGGCCCCAGAGCATCAATATAACATTTGCACGCAACCCCCTCATCAATTAATCAAAATGCCCTGGGGATGTGATAGTCCACTGGGTTTAAAGTTCCTAAGAGGGGGGCCCTTTGCTCCCCCACCTACATATTAAAGACATGCCCATAGGTCCTGGCCCACCAGGGGGCCAAATACAAATGAAGAGCAGGAGCCTGGGCATGTTTTTTTTTCCAGCGTGAGTTGCAGATCATACGCGATTCCCACAAAACTTCTATTTAAAGAAAATGCTTTTTTTGGCCCAGGGGGGTCCCTCTGGGACACACCCCCCCCAAGAGGCCAAGGGGTCAGTGTGTTTCTACCCTGCCCCCGTTTCTTTTTTTCTTGTGACTCGGTTAAACCGAGTCACAAGATGGCTGCCAACACTTCCTGGTTTGAAGTTTTGGCAGCCAATCAGGTCTCAGTATGAGATCTCGGGAGGGGTTGCAGATCCTCTGTATTCCCAGTTGGATATCTGAATAACCTTTAAATAACTCTGCAACTACTCGCACCAATTCACAAAAAGGTTGCTATCTAGACCAACAGCTACCTTTCTGCCAAATTTGGTGTAATTCCGTTCAGCAGTTCGGGCTGTAGCCTTGTCTAAAGTTTCCTATGGAAATTAACATGGGAAAAATGCTTTTGTGGACCACCCCTTTTTCTTGGACCCTGATTAATGGCTCACTCTTAAACCATCAAGACAGCAGCTGAAGTGAGCGACAAACTAGTTTTGAAAATTTCGCAAACATTCGTCAAACATCGCCAAAGTTACTGGCAAAACAAAAAAAGCTCTTCTTATGGAAACTACATCCTAACTATAACTACCTGCTTGCGAACGCCAGTAGGTACTCTATATATATATAATAAATAGCCTGATGTCCGGGATTCCCATACCACCAAACAAGTTTACTGTCCAGGCATAAATAGTATTCCTGTATATATATATATACGCGATTCCCACAAAACTTCTATTTATATATATATATATATTCACTGAAAAAACCATAGGTTTCACACACGTTATAGTTAGGAATTAGCATTTAAAAAACCTTGCAAATTCACTGAAAAAACCATAGGTTTCACACATGTTATAGTTAGCGGAAATTTTACTGATAAAAAACCAGTGAAATTGCCCCGTTATAGTTAGTGCTGGCAACTATAACTCACGCGACCGCAATCCTCTGCTGATGCTAATACTGTATTTAGACACTTATGTCTTCTTCCATACATTTTTAGCTATACATATATTACAAATATTTTTTTTTCATAAAGACACATATGTCATCAGCAGAAGATTGCGGTCGAGTGAGTTATAGTTGCCAGCACTAACTATAACGGGGCAATTTCACTGGTTTTTTATCAGTAAAATTTCCGCTAACTATAACATGTGTGAAACCTATGGTTTTTTCAGTGAATTTGCAAGGTTTTTTAAATGCTAATTCCTAACTATAACGTGTGTGAAACCGATGGTTTTTTCAGTGAATTTGTACGGTTTTTTAAATGCTAAGTTACTTTACGCCATTCGAGGCGTGCGCGCCCACTTAACGCAGTTCGTTCCGTGCACGGTTTTTATCAACTTTAATAAGCCCTGTACATTTGGTGGCCTTCGGCCACCAAAAGCACAGGGGGTGGGGTCAATGTGGATAGTGTTTTTTTTATTTCGATTTTATAATTTCATGTTGCCAAAATTTAGTTTTTTTTACCTATTAATAAGCCCTGTACATTTGGTGGCAGACGGCCACCAAAAGCACAGGGGGTGGGGTAAGTGTGGATAGTGTTTTTTTTTTTTTTTTTTTTTACCGTACGCTTACGGTAAGCGTACGGTAAGCGTACTCGGCGAAATTGCCGAAAAAAAAATAAAACCGTTTTTGCTCTTGGGGGATGTTTGGGGACTCCCTCAACATGACTATGTGGGAGGGAGTTGTCAAAACAGCCCCGTAACATGTTTTTGGCCATCTTGTTTGATAAACAACACTCAGTGCGAGAGACAAAATGGCGGCCGCCGCTTCTTGGTTTCGGCCGATTCGAATGTTTACTAAGATCTAAGAGCCAATCAGAATCGCGCTCGCGCATGCCACCGTACGCTTACGGTAAGCGTACGGTAAGCGTACCGTAAGCGGGCTCAGATATATATATTGATTTAAAGGCTATTTTCTCAGAATCTACTGAACAGATTTACACCAAACCTACAAAAGGCACTTCCTTGACCTAGGGACTACCTCTCTGCCAAATTTCTAGTAATTCTGTTCAGCCGTTCGGGCTGTAGCTCGTTCTAAAGGTCCTATGGAAAAATGCATGGGAAAAATGCGTTTTGGGACTCCCCTTTTATCTCAGCCCCCGCTTGACGAATCCCCCCGAGACTTTCAGGGTAGGAGCGTAGCGTAGCGCCCCACCTATTTCGAGAAATTCGCGAGGATTCATCGACCGGCGCCAAAGTTATTCAAAATAGAATGTTGAGGTTTTCCTATGGAAAAGGGGTCCTAACTATAACTACCTACTGGCGACCGCCAGTAGGTAATATATATATATATATATATATATATATATATATATATATATTACCTACTGGCGATAGCCAGTAGGTAGTTATAGTTAGGACCACGTTTCCATAGGAAAACCTCAACATTCTATTTTGAATAACTTTGGCGCCGGTCGACGAATCCTCGCGAATTTCTCAAAATAGGTGGGGCGCTACGCTCCGCTCCTACCCTGAAAGTCTCGGGGGGATTCGTCAAGCGGGGGCTGAGATAAAAGGGGGGTCCCAAAACGCGTTTTTCCCATGCATTTTTCCATAGGACCTTTAGAACGAGCTACAGCCCGAATGGCTGAACAGAATTACTCAAAATTTGGCAGAGAGGTAGTCCCTAGGTCAAGGAAGTGCCTTTTGTAGGTTTGGTGTAAATCTGTTCAGTAGATTCTGAGAAAATAGCCTTTAAATCAATATATATATCTGAGCCAGCTTACGGTACGCTTACCGTACGCTTACGGTAAGCGTACGGTGGCGTGCGCGAGCGCGATTCTGATTGGCTCTTAGATCTTAGTAAACATTCGAATCGGCCGAAACCAGGAAGCGGCGGCCGCCATTTTGTCTCTCGCACTGAGAGAGATTTTTAAAATCGGAAGCCCAAAAACATGTAAAGGGGCTGTTTTGACAACTCCCTCCCACATAGTCATGTGGAGGGAGTCCCCAAACATCCCTCAAGTGCAAAAACGGTTTTATTTTTTTTTCGGCAATTTCGCGGGGTACGCTTACCGTACGCTTACGGTAAGCGTACGGTAAAAAAATAAAAATAAAAAAAACACTATCCACACTTACCCCACCCCCTGTGCTTTTGGTGGCCGAAGGCCACCAAATGTGCTGGGCTTATTACAATGGAAAAAAACACTATCCACACTTACCCCACCCCCTGTGCTTTTGGTGGCCGTAGGCCACCAAATGTACAGGGCTTATTATAAGGGAAAAAAACTTAGCATTTAAAAAACCGTACTAATTCACTGAAAAAACCATAGGTTTCACACACGTTATAGTTAGGAATTAGCATTTAAAAAACCTTGCAAATTCACTGAAAAAACCATAGGTTTCACACATGTTATAGTTAGTGGAAATTTTACTGATAAAAAACCAATGAAATTGCCCCGTTATAGTTAGCGCAGGCAACTATAACTCACGCGACCGCAATCCTCTGCTGATGACATATGTGTCTTTAGGAAAAAAAAATATTTGTAATATATGTATAGCTAAAAATGTATGGAAGAAGACATGGGCAAATAAGTGTCTAAATACAGTATTAGCATCAGCAGAGGATTGTGGTCGCGTGAGTTATAGTTGCCTGCGCTAACTATAACGGGGCAATTTCATTGGTTTTTTATCAGTAAAATTTCCACTAACTATAACATGTGTGAAACCTATGGTTTTTTCAGTGAATATATATATATATATATATATATATATATATATATATATATATATATATATGTTAGAATCCGGGTTCTTTGGTTGGCACAGGTAGGTACTTGTGACAAGCAGGGAACCTTTCCTCTAGTCAGGGTAAGGGGTTACACTCCTAAAATAACCCCTGCTCACCCTCTAGGTAGCTTGGCGCAAGCAGACAAGGCTTATCTCAGAGCGTTATAGGTTAAGCATTTGTGAACACATACAGTAACCAAGTGACAACACTACAAATGGACACCACACAGGTTTATATTAAAAATAAGGATTCTTTATATAGAGTTACCACAAGATCATTAAACGACAAAAATACACAATACGTCTACTTAGATGATAGAAGTTTGCTTAGTTCTCTTAAGTTCTTAAATGCAACACTTTAAGTCAATGTACCTTAGATGCGACATGCAGGGCAACGAAAGTGTTGCAGCGATGCAGATGCGTTGAAGTTCTTGGTGCAAAAGAAATAAAGATGGGATCTTCCAGATGCGTTACGCTTCTCCGATGTTGCGAGAAGACTCGACTCGATGCGTCAGCTACAGCGGCGTCACCCTTGACGAGATGCGACGACAGCGGCCTTGGCAGCGGCTCTCTTCTCGGACGTTGCGAGATGCTTCCGCTCGATGCGATGCTGCAGCGGCGACATCCCTTCTGCGAGATGCGACGACAGCGGCTCCGACGGTGGCACGCTTCTCCGTGGATGCGAGGCGCTTTTCTGGATGCGTTGCAATGCGACAACTACGATGGCTGCAATGGCGACACGCTTTCTCCTCGATGCGAGACTCTTCTCTCGATGCGGTGCAATGCGACAGCTACGATGGCTGCGATGGCGACACGCTTCTTCGGCGTTGCGAGACACTTCCGGATGATGCGAGACGCTTCCGCTCGATGCGATGCTGCAGCGGCGACACCCTTTGCGAGATGCGACGACAGCGACTCCGACGGCGGCACGCTTCTCTTCCTTGCGTCGCGCTTCCAGCTCCTTGCAACACGCAGTCCCTCAGAAGGCCCAACAACAGCTGCAGACACTTCCAAAAGACTCTGAGGAGCTGGGGCTGAAGTCCACCGGTCCTGGGACTTCGTTCAGGGGGCAAGCTCAGTTCAAGCCCTTGGAGATCTTTTTAAAGCACAAGTTGAAGCAAAGTCTTTAGTAGTCTTTCTCCTCTCCTTCAGCAGCAAGGCAACCACTGCAGGCCAATCCCCCAGGTCAGGGACAGTACTCCTCCTACAGCTTTCCCAGTTCCTTCTCCTCTGGCAGAGGTTCTTCTTGTTTCAGCAGGATCTAATTTCTTGGGAGCAGGGTCCCAATACTTATACCCCTAATTCCTTTGTTCCTCTGGGATTGAGGGACCTTTGCCCAGTCCAAACCAGTTCTTGAGCACTCTGTTGACATGACTCTGCCTTTCTATTCAGGGTGCAGGGCAGAGACATCCGCCGCTCTGCAGGAGTTGGAGCCAGTATTGTGGTAGCAGAGCACAACCCTATTCAGAGCCCAGGTGTACTCCTCCCACCCATCTGGCTGTCAATCTTCCTATTCACCACCAGACTACCTAGCCCTGCCCCTCTGGGTTTCCCCAGCCCTGTCACTCACACAACCAGACAGGCAGATACACGTCATAGCAGAGGCGGGCTGAAATGGTCAAGCAAGCTAATACCAACTTTCTAAAAGTGGTATTTGCAAACACAGAATATTAAAATAAACTTTACTAAAAGATGTATTTTATTATTCTGAGTTCAGGCATACTAAACTCGAACTTCTACCATGTTCCCTGGGTCTGTTAGGATCATAGAATGTAACAATTCTAGCAGCCCATTCTGGCCTATGGAGAACAGGTAGCCTTACAATAGTGAAAAACGAAAATGGCTGTAATTCACTATTAGGACATGCCACACACATCAGGACTTGTCCTACCTTAGGGGTGACTAATATGAAGTTAAGGGAAGGTTTAGGGACTGGCAAATGTGTGCACTTACCCAGTCAGCATGACAGTACCAGACTGCATGCAGGTCCTGCAATGGCAGACCTTAGATACATTTTACCAGGCCGCTTCTGTGGGTGGCACAACCAGTGCTGCAAGCCCACCAGCAGCATTTGTATTTACAAGCCCTGGGCACTCCTGGTGCACTTTACTGGGGTCTGACAGTAAACCAAACAAGCCAATCATGGAATCCAACCAACATATACATTTTAAATAGGGAGCACTTACACTGTGGCACTGGTTGGCAGTGGTACAGTGCTCTGAGCAGCTAACACCAGCAAAACACATGAGGCACAGCGACAAAAAGTGGAAGGGATACTCACGCCAAGGTGCCAGGTCTAACAATATATATATATATATATATATATATATATATATATATATATATATATATATATATATATATATATATATATATATATATATATATATATATATATATATATATATATATATATATATATATATATATATATATATATATATATATAAACAAACACAACTCAGGTACCTCGCTCAGTCCAGCAGCGTCTGCTTCCTTTGCCCTAACGTTTCAGCACAATAGCCTTGCTTACAGGTGGAAGAAGACACCTACGTGCGCTCTGATGTTTTTTTAAAAATGTTTAAACACGTGACTGAATTATAACACTACATATCCCACAGTGCACTGTAATTTCATTCAAATGTACTCACTGGAAGTCCTTGCACATTTCATCTTTAGTAGAGAGTTCCTTTCGATACATGCACTGGTGTTCAAGTGGAATCCATGAAACAACAGTCAGGTGAGAGAAATGTGGCGTAGTGTTTTCACTTCTACATGCGACCAGCAGAAGCCCTGTGCTGCAGCACGATCATAGCAGGAGTCATCCTGCTTGAATCCCTTCCAAATGCAACTCATTTTTGCTAAGTAGCACTTCTCTGTAGGTTGGGTGCGTTCGTGGATCAGGCTCCTCAATTTAAACAAACACAACCAGTCTCACGTTACTGGAGCCCTGGACCCTTTAGGGCGGCTTCAGTGAAATGGGCACGGAGCAGCCCATAAATCACACTTGCCGTGTAAAAAAAAAAAATACTGAAGCCCAATACTGCTGCTCAGGTACCTCGCTCAGTCCAGCAGCGTCTGCTTCGTTTGCCCTAACGTTTCAGCTCAATAGCCTTGCTCACAGGTGGAAGAAGACACCTACGTGCGCTCTGATGTTTTTTTAAAGATGTTTAATCACGTGACTGAATTATAACACTACATATCCCACAGTGCACTGTAATTTCATTCAAATGTACTCACTGGAAGTCCTTGCACATTTCATCTTTAGTAGACAGTTCATTTCGATACATGCACTGGTGTTCAAGTGGAATCCATGAAACAACAGTCAGGTGAGAGAAATGTGCCGTAGTGTTTTCACTTCTACATGCGACCAGCAGAAGCCCTGTGCTGCAGCACGATCATAGCAGGAGTCATCCTGCTTGAATCCCTTCCAAATGCAACTCGTTTTCGCTAAGTAGCACTCCTCTGAATGAAATTACAGTGCACTGTGGGATATGTAGTGTTATAATCATTTTAGGAATTGTGGTGTGTTCTAAGGGGATTTTACCATGTGAAAAAGCCTTCTGCTGGGATATCATAAATCATGTTTGAGAGAAAACTATTTTCTCATGCTTTTCCCAGAGAGGTTTGGAAGGTGATCTATAAGCTAAACTGAGAGCATATTTTCTGTAAATTCACATTATCTTTCTCAGTCATGTGAGAATGAAGTCTGACATTCTCAGTGAAACATGTACATCCAACAAGGGCAGAGACTGTCAGTTGATTCCTTTGTGTTCTACTGCAGCTTCCCAGAGTGTTCTAAAGAACAACTAGAGCGCTAACAGTCCTACTTATGACAAACGTATGGCACACCTGAAGCCATCTTGATTGGAATAAAGTGGTAACTCTTAAAATATTTAATTTAAAAAGGAACAAAAAGAGGGGGTTCATTTTGCCATAGAAAGTATGATTAGTGCTGCAGAAAGAAAAATTAGGACACATTTTGAGTGACTTCTCAAATCCTCTTCTATTTCATTAAAACATTCTGCATATATGTATATGTATGCATGCATTTATATTTGTATTTATATAGATATGCAGATTATATATATGTTTATATATGTATGTATATATGTATACACATACATATATATAAATGCATATGCATATCTATGCATATATATGTGCATATGCGTGCGTGTAGAGAGTAATAGATAGTGAGTAGTAGAGAGTGAGTAGTTGAGAGTAGTAGCGAGTGAGTAGTTTTATTTAAAAGGAACACAATGAGGGGGTTCATTTTGCCATAGAAATTATGATTAGTACTTAAAAAAGAAAAATTAGGGCATATTTTGAGTGACTTCTCAAATCCTCTTCAATTTCATTAAAAAATTCTGGCATGCAGACTGAAACATGCACTTTCAATACCAGCAGCAGACTTCCCTGGTGAGCATTAGCTTTACTACAGTGATCTAATAAGCAACTAGAGTGCTAACATTCTGAATTTATGGCAAATGTGTGACACATCTGAATACCTTCTTGATGGAATCAAAGTAAAAAAACTGAAAGCATTTCCTACTGAGGAGACTGTAGTAAATGAGGAAATTAGGAAACTTCATAGCAAATAAGTCCCCCAAGATGGTCACCAGAGACAAAAGAGCCCAAATGTAGCACAAATATCACCCAGTAGTAGCCCAAGTATAGCCCAATGACAGAATGTCCCAGAGTGTTCTAAAGAACAACTGGAGTGCCAACAGTCTTACTTATGACAAAAGGATGGCACACCTGAAGGCATCTTGATTGGAATAAAGTGGTAACACTTAAAACATTTAATTTGCAAAGGAACAACATGAGGGGGTTCATTTTGCCATAGAAATAATGATTAGGGCTGCAGAAAGAAAAATTAGGGCACATTTTGAATTCTCAAATCCTCTTCTATTTCGTTAAAAAATTCTGACATACAGACTGAAACATGCACTTTGAATACAAGCAGCCTGGTGAACAGTAGCTTTACTACAGTGATCTAATGAGCAAATAGAGTGAAGTAGAGTAGTAGAGCAGTAGAGAGAGAGTAGTAGAGAGTGAGTAGTAGAGAGTAGTAGAGTGAGTAGTAGAGAGTGATTAGTAGAGAGAGAGTAGTAGAGAGTGAGACGTAGAGTAGTAGAGAGTGAGTGGTAGAGAGAAGTAGAGAGTAGTAGAGTGAGTAGTAGAGAGTGAGTAGTAGAGATAGTAGTAGAGAGTGAGTAGTAGAGAGAGTAGTAGAGAGTAGTAGAGTAGTAGAGAGTGAGTAGTAGAAAGTGAGTAGTAGAGAGTAGTAGAGAGCGAATAGTAGAGAGTGAGTAGTGGAGAGTGAGTAGTAGAGAGTACTAGAGAGCGAGTAGTAGAGAGGGAGTAGTAGAGAGTGAGTAGTAGAGAGTGAGTTGTAGAGAGTGGATAGTAGAGAGTGAGTAGTAGAGAGAGAGTAGTAGAGAGTAGTAGAGTGAGTAGTAGAGAGAGAGTAGTAGAGAGTAGTAGAGAGTGAGTAGTAGAGTAGTAGAGAGAAAGTGGTAGAGTAGTAGAGAGTAGTAGAGTGAGTAGTAGTGAGTAGTAGAGAGTGAGTAGTAGGGAGTAGTAGTAGAGAGTAGTAGAGAGTGAGTAGTAGAGAGTGAGTAGTAGAGAGTGAGTAGTAGAGAGTAGTAGCGAGTGAGTAGTAGAGAGTGAGTAGTAGAGAGAGAGTAGTACAGAGTAGTAGAGAGTGAGTAGTAGAGAGTGAATAGTAGAGAGTAGTAGAGAATGAGTAGTGGAGAGAGAGTAGTAGAGAGTAGTAGGGAGTAGTAGAGAGTGAGTAGTAGAGAGTGAGTAGTAGAGAGTGAATAGTAGAGAGTGAGTAGTAGAGAGTAGTAGAGAGTGAGTAGTAGATAGTGAGTAGTAGAGAGTGAGTAGTAGAGAGTAGTAGAGCGTGAGTAGTAGAGAGTGAGTAGTAGAGAGAGAGTAGTAGAGAGTAGTAGAGAGTGAGTAGTAGAGTAGTAGAGAGTAGGCAGTCAGTGTCAGTCAGTGTCAGTCAGTCAGTGTCAGTCAGTCAGTGTCAGTCAATCAGTGTCAGTCAGTGTCAGTCAATCAGTGTCAGTCAGTGTCAGTCAGTCAGTGTCAGTCAATCAGTGTCAGTCAGTGTCAGTCAGTCAGTCAGTGTCAGTCAGACAGTGTCACTCAATCAGTGTCAGTCAGAGTCAGTCAATCAGTGTCAGCGTCAGTCAGTGTCAGTGTCAGACAATCAGTGTCAGTCAGTGTCAATCAGTCAGTGTCAGTCAGTCAGTGTCAGTTAGAGCAGCTCTGCTGACCTCGTTCTCTGGCTTTAAAGCAGCTCTCCTGACATGGTTCTCTGGCTCTAAAGCAGCTCTGCTGACCTGGTTCTCTCCCTCTAAAGCAGCTCTGCTGACCTGGTTTCTCTGGCTCTACAGCACGTCTGCTGACCTGGTTCTCTGGCTCTAGAGCAGCTCTGCTGACCTAGTTGTTAGGCTACAGAGCAGCTCTGCTGATCTGGTTCTCTGGCTCTAAAGCAGCTCTGCTGACCTGGTTCTATGGATTTAAAGCAGTTCTGCTGACATGGTTCTCTGGCTCTAGAGCAGCTCTGCTGATCTGGTTCTCTGCCTCTAAAGCAGCTCTGCTGACCTGGTTCTATGGATCTAAAGCAGTTCTGCTGACATGGTTCTCTCCCTCTAGAGCAGCTCTGCTGACCTGGTTTCTCTGGCTCTACAGCAGCTCTGCTGACCTGGTTCTCTGGCTCTAGAGCAGCTCTGCTGACCTGGTTCTTAGGCTCTAGAGCAGCTCTGCTGACCTGGTTCTCTGGCTCTTAGGTAGCTCTGCTGACCTGATTCTATGGCTCTAAATCAGCTCTGCTGACTTGGTTCTCTGGCTCTAGAGCAGCTCTGCTGACCTGGTTCTCAGGCTCTAAAGCAGCTCTGCTGACCTGGTTCTCTGGCTCTAAAGCAGCTCTGCTGGCCTGGTTCTCTGGCTCTAAAGCAGCTCTGCTGACCTGGTTCTCTCCCTCTAAAGCGGCTCTGCTGACCTGCTTTCTCTGGCTCTACAGCAGCTCTGCTGACCTAGTTCTTAGGCTACAGAGCAGCTCTGATGATCTGGTTAGCTGGCTCTAAAGCAGCTCTGCTGACCGAGTTCTTAGGCTACTGAGCAGCTCTGCTGATCTGGTTCTCTGGCTCTAAAGCAGCTCTGCTGACCTGGTTCTATGGCTCTAAAGCAGTTCTGCTGACATGGTTCTCTGGCTCTAGAGCAGCTCTGCTGACCTGGTTCTCTCCCTCTAGAGCAGCTCTGCTGACCTGGTTTCTCGGGCTCTACAGCAGCTCTGCTGACCTGGTTCGCATGGCTCTAGAGCAGCTCTGCTGACCTGGTTCTTAGGCTCTAGAGCAGATCTGCTGGCCTGGTTCTCTGGCTCTAAAGCAGCTCTGCTGACCTGATTCTATGGCTCTAAAGCAGCTCTGCTGACTTGGTTCTCTGGCTCTAGAGCAGCTCTGCTGACCTGGTTTCTCGGGCTCTACAGCAGCTCTGCTGACCTGGTTCTCTGGCTCTAGAGCAGCTCTGCTGACCTGGTTCTTAGGCTCTAGAGCAGCTCTGCTGGCCTGGTTCTCTGGCTCTAAAGCAGCTCTGCTGACCTGATTCTATGGCTCTAAAGCAGCTCTGCTGACTTGATTCTCTGGCTCTAGAGCAGCTCTGCTGACCTGGTTCTCTGGCATTAAAGCAGCTCTGCTGACCTGGTTCTCTGGCTCTAAAGCAGCTCTGCTGGCCTGGTTCTCTGGCATTAAAGCAGCTCTGCTGACCTGGTTCTCTGGTGCTAAAGCAGCTCTGCTGGCCTGGTTCTCTGGCTCTAAAGCAGCTCTGCTGACCTGGTTCTCGCCCTCTAAAGCGGCTCTGCTGACCTGCTTTCTCAGGCTCTACAGCAGCTCTGCTGACCTAGTTCTTAGGCTACAGAGCAGCTCTGCTGATCTGGTTCTCTGGCTCCAAAGCAGCTCTGCTGACCTGGTTCTATGGCTCTAAAGCAGTTCTGCTGACATGGTTCTCTGGCTCTAGAGCAGCTCTGCTAACCTGGTTCTCTCCCTCTAGAGCAGCTCTGCTGACCTGGTTCTATTGCTCTAAAGCAGCTCCGCTGATCTGGTTCACTGTCTAAAGCAGCTCTGCTGACCTGGTTCTATGGCTCTAAAGCAGTTCTGCTGACATGGTTCTCTGGCTCTAGAGCAGCTCTGCTAACCTGGTTCTCTCCCTCTAGAGCAACTCTGCTGACCTGGTTTCTCTGGCTCTACAGCAGCTCTGCTGACCTCGTTATCTGGCTCTAGAGCAGCTCTGCTGACCTGGTTCTTAGGCTCTAGAGCAGCTCTGCTGACCTGGTTCTCTCCCTCTAAAGCAGCTCTGCTGACCTGGTTTCTCTGGCTCTACAGCACGTCTGCTGACCTGGTTCTCTGGCTCTAGAGCAGCTCTGCTGACCTAGTTCTTAGGCTACAGAGCAGCTCTGCTGATCTGGTTCTCTGGCTCTAAAGCAGCTCTGCTGACCTGGTTCTCTGGATTTAAAGCAGTTCTGCTGACATGGTTCTCTGGCTCTAGAGCAGCTCTGCTGATCTGGTTCTCTGGCTCTAAAGCAGCTCTGCTGACCTGGTTCTATGGATCTAAAGTAGTTCTGCTGACATGGTTCTCTGGCTCTAGAGCAGCTCTGCTGACCTGGTTCTCTCCCTCTAGAGCAGCTCTGCTGACCTGGTTTCTCTGGCTGTACAGCAGCTCCGCTGACCTGGTTCTCTTGCTCTAGAGCAGCTCTGCTGACCTGGTTCTTAGGCTCTAGAGCAGCTCTGCTGACCTGGTTCTCTGGCTCTTAAGTAGCTCTGCTGACCTGATTCTATGGCTCTAAAGCAGCTCTGCTGACTTGGTTCTCTGGCTCTAGAGCAGCTCTGCTGACCTGGTTCTCAGGCTCTAAAGCAACTCTGCTGACCTGGTTCTCTGGCTCTAAAGCAGCTCTGCTGGCCTGGTTCTCTCCCTCCAAAGCGGCTCTGCTGACCTGGTTTCTCTGGCTCTACAGCAGCTCTGCTGACCTAGTTCTTAGGCTACAGAGCAGCTCTGATGATCTGGTTATCTGGCTCTAGAGCAGCTCTGCTGACCTAGTTCTTAGGCTACTGAGCAGCTCTGCTGATCTGGTTCTCTGGCTCTAAAGCAGCTCTGCTGACCTGGTTCTCTCCCTCTAAATCAGCTCTGCTGACCTGGTTGTCTGCCTCTAGAGCTGACCTGGTTCTCTCCCTCTCAATCAGCTCTGCTGACCTGGTTTCTCGGGCTCTACAGCAGCTCTGCTGACCTGGTTCTCTGGCTCTAGAGCAGCTCTGCTGGCCTGGTTCTCTGGCTCTAAAGCAGCTCTGCTGACCTGATTCTATGGCTCTAAAGCAGCTCTGCTGACTTGGTTCTCTGGCTCTTATGCAGCTCTGCTGACCTGGTTCTCTGGCTCTAAAGCAGATCTGCTGACCTGGTTCTCTGGCTCTAAAGCAGCTCTGCTGGCCTGGTTCTCTGGCTCTAAAGCAGCTCTGCTGACCTGGTTCTCTCCCTCTAAATCGGCTCTGCTGACCTGGTTTCTCTGGCTCTACAGCAGCTCTGCTGACCTAGTTCTTAGGCTACAGAGCAGCTCTGCTGATCTGGTTCTCTGGCTCCAAAGCAGCTCTGCTGACCTGGTTATATGGCTCTAAAGCAGCTCTGCTGATCTGGTTCTCTGTCTCTAAAGCAGCTCTGCTGACCTGGTTCTATGGCTCTAAAGCAGTTCTGCTGACATGGTTCTCTGGCTCTAGAGCAGCTCTGCTAACCTGGTTCTCTCCCTCTAGAGCAGCTCTGCTGACCTGGTTTCTCTGGCTCTACAGCAGCTCTGCTGACCTGGTTGTCTGGCTCTAGAGCAGCTCTGCTGACCTGGTTCTTAGGCTCTAGAGCAGCTCTGCTGACCTGGTTCTATGGCTCTAAAACAGTTCTGCTGACATGGTTCTCTGGCTCTAGAGCAGCTCTGCTAACCTGGTTCTCTCCCTCTAGAGCAGCTCTGCTGACCTGGTTTCTCTGGCTCTACAGCAGCTCTGCTGACCTGGTTATCTGGCTCTAGAGCAGCTCTGCTGACCTGGTTCTTAGGCTCTAGAGCAGCTCTGCTGACCTGGTTCTCTCCCTCTAAAGCAGCTCTGCTGACCTGGTTTCTCTGGCTCTACAGCACGTCTGCTGACCTGGTTCTCTGGCTCTAGAGCAGCTCTGCTGACCTAGCTCTTAGGCTACAGAGCAGCTCTGCTGATCTGGTTCTCTGGCTCTAAAGCAGCTCTGCTGACCTGGTTCTCTGGATTTAAAGCAGTTCTGCTGACATGGTTCTCTGGCTCTAGAGCAGCTCTGCTGATCTGATTCTCTGGCTCTAAAGCAGCTCTGCTGACCTGGTTCTATGGATCTAAAGCAGTTCTTCTGACATGGTTCTCTGGCTCCAGAGCAGCTCTGCTGACCTGGTTCTCTCCCTCTAGAGCAGCTCTGCTGACCTGGTTTCTCTGGCTCTACAGCAGCTCCGCTGACCTGGTTCTCTGGCTCTAGAGCAGCTCTGCTGACCTGGTTCTTAGGCTCTAGAGCAGCTCTGCTGACCTGGTTCTCTGGCTCTTAAGTAGCTCTGCTGACCTGATTCTATGGCTCTAAAGCCGCTCTGCTGACTTGGTTCTCTGGCTCTAGAGCAGCTCTGCTGACCTGGTTCTCAGGCTCTAAAGCAGCTCTGCTGACCTGGTTCTCTGGCTCTAAAGCAGCTCTGCTGGCCTGGTTCTCTGGCTCTAAAGCAGTTCTGCTGACCTGGTTCTCTCCCTCTAAAGCGGCTCTGCTGACCTGGTTTCTCTGGCTCTACAGCAGCTCTGCTGACCTAGTTCTTAGGCTACAGAGCAGCTCTGATGATCTGGTTATCTGGCTCTAGAGCAGCTCTGCTGACCTAGTTCTTAGGCTACTGAGCAGCTCTGCTGATCTGGTTCTCTGGCTCTAAAGCAGATCTGCTGACCTGGTTCTCTCCCTCTAAATCAGCTCTGCTGACCTGGTTTTCTGCCTCTAGAGCTGACCTGGTTCTCTCACTCTAAATCAGCTCTGGTGTCTCGAGCTCTACAGCAGCTCTGCTGACCTGGTTCTCTGGCTCTAGAGCAGCTCTGTTGACCTGGTTCTTAGGCTCTAGAGCAGCTCTGCTGGCCTGGTTCTCTGGCTCTAAAGCAGCTCTGCTGACCTGATTCTATGGCTCTAAAGCAGCTCTGCTGACTTGGTTCTCTGTCTCTAGAGCAGCTCTGTTGACCTGTTTCTCTGGCTCTAAAGCAGCTCTGCTGACCTGGTTCTCTGGCTCTAAAGCAGCTCTGCTGGCCTGGTTCTCTGGCTCTAGAGCAGCTCTGCTAACCTGGTTCTCTCCCTCTAGAGCAGCTCTGCTGACCTGGTTTCTCTGGCTCTACAGCAGCTCTGCTGACCTGGTTATCTGGCTCTAGAGCAGCTCTGCTGACCTGGTTCTTAGGCTCTAGAGCAGCTCTGCTGACCTGATTCTCTCCCTCAAAAGCAGCTCTGCTGACCTGGTTTCTCTGGCTCTACAGCACGTCTGCTGACCTGGTTCTCTGGCTCTAGAGCAGCTCTGCTGACCTAGTTCTTAGGCTACAGAGCAGCTCTGCTGATCTGGTTCTCTGGCTCTAAAGCAGCTCTGCTGACCTGGTTCTCTGGATTTAAAGCAGTTCTGCTTACATGGTTCTCTGGCTCTAGAGCAGCTCTGCTGATCTGGTTCTCTGGCTCTAAAGCAGCTCTGCTGACCTGGTTCTATGGATCTAAAGCAGTTCTGCTGACATGGTCCTCTGGCTCTAGAGCAGCTCTGCTGACCTGGTTCTCTCCCTCTAGAGCAGCTCTGCTGACCTGGTTTCTCTGGCTCTACAGCAGCTCCGCTGACCTGGTTCTCTGGCTCTAGAGCAGCTCTGCTGACCTGGTTCTTAGGCTCTAGAGCAGCTCTGCTGACCTGGTTCTCTGGCTCTTAAGTAGCTCTGCTGACCTGATTCTATGGCTCTAAAGCAGCTCTGCTGACTTGGTTCTCTGGCTCTAGTGCAGCTCTGCTGACCTGGTTCTCAGGCTCTAAAGCAGCTCTGCTGAGCTGGTTCTCTGGCTCTAAAGCAGGTCTGCTGGCCTGGTTCTCTGGCTCTAAAGCAGCTCTGCTGACCTGGTTCTCTCCCTCTAAAGCGGCTCTGCTGACCTGCTTTCTCAGGCTCTACAGCAGCTCTGCTGACCTAGTTCTTAGGCTACAGAGCAGCTCTCCTGATCTGGTTCTCTGGCTCCAAAGCAGCTCTGCTTACCTGGTTCTATTGCTCTAAAGCAGCTCAGCTGATCTGGTTCTCTGTCTAAAGCAGCTCTGCTGACCTGGTTCTATGGCTCTAAAGCAGTTCTGCTGACATGGTTCTCTGGCTCTAGAGCAGCTCTGCTAGCCTGGTTCTCTCCCTCTAGAGCAGCTCTGCTGACCTGGTTCTATTGCTCTAAAGCAGCTCCGCTGATCTGGTTCACTGTCTAATGCAGCTCTGCTGACCTGGCTCTATGGCTCTAAAGCAGTTCTGCTGACATGGTTCTCTGGCTCTAGAGCAGCTCTGCTAACCTGGTTCTCTCCCTCTAGAGCAGCTCTGCTGACCTGGTTTCTCTGGCTCTACAGCAGCTCTGCTGACCTGGTTATCTGGCTCTAGAGCAGCTCTGCTGACCTGGTTCTTAGGCTCTAGAGCAGCTCTGCTGACCTGGTTCTCTCCCTCTAAAGCAGCTCTGTTGACCTGGTTTCTCTGGCTCTACAGCACGTCTGCTGACCTGGTTCTCTGGCTCTAGAGCAGCTCTGCTGACCTAGTTCTTAGGCTACAGAGCAGCTCTGCTGATCTGGTTCTCTGGCTCTAAAGCAGCTCTGCTGACCTGGTTCTCTGGATTTAAAGCAGTTCTGCTGACATGGTTCTCTGGCTCTAGAGCAGCTCTGCTGATCTGGTTCTCTGGCTCTAAAGCAGCTCTGCTGACCTGGTTCTATGGATCTAAAGCAGTTCTGCTGACATGGTTCTCTGGCTCTAGAGCAGCTCTGCTGACCTGGTTCTCTCCCTCTAGAGCAGCTCTGCTGACCTGGTTTCTCTGGCTCTACAGCAGCTCCGCTGACCTGGTTCTCTGGCTCTAGAGCAGCTCTGCTGACCTGGTTCTTAGGCTCTAGAGCAGCTCTGCTGACCTGGTTCTCTGGCTCTTAAGTAGCTCTGCTGACCTGATTCCATGGCTCTAAAGCAGCTCTGCTGACTTGGTTCTCTGGCTCTAGTGCAGCTCTGCTGACCTGGTTCTCAGGCTCTAAAGCAGCTCTGCTGACCTGGTTCTCTGGCTCTAAAGCAGCTCTGCTGGCCTGGTTCTCTGGCTCTAAAGCAGCTCTGCTGACCTGGTTCTCTCCCTCTAAAGCGGCTCTGCTGACCTGGTTTCTCTGGCTCTACAGCAGCCCTGCTGACCTAGTTCTTAGGCTACAGAGCAGCTCTGATGATCTGGTGTTCTGGCTCTAGAGCAGCTCTGCTGACCTAGTTCTTAGGCTACTGAGCAGCTCTGCTGATCTGGTTCTCTGGCTCTAAAGCAGCTCTGCTGACCTGGTTCTCTCCCTCTAAATCAGCTCTGCTGACCTGGTTGTCTGCCTCTAGAGCTGACCTGGTTCTCTCCCTCTAAATCAGCTCTGCTGACCTGGTTTCTCTTGCTCTACAGCAGCTCTGCTGACCTAGTTCTTAGGCTACAGAGCAGCTCTGCTGATCTGGTTCTCTGGCTCCAAAGCAGCTCTGCTGACCGGGTTCTATGGCTCTAAAGCAGCTCTGCTGATCTGGTTCTCTGGCTCTAAAGCAGCTCTGCTGACCTGGTTGTATGGCTCTAAAGCAGTTCTGCTGACATGGTTCTCTGGCTCTAGAGCAGCTCTGCTAACCTGGTTCTCTCCCTCTAGAGCAGCTCTGCTGACCTGGTTTCTCTGGCTCTACAGCAGCTCTGCTGACCTGGTTCTCTGGCTCTAGAGCAGCTCTGCTGACCTGGTTCTTAGGCTCTAGAGCAGCTCTGCTGACCTGGTTCTCTGGCTCTAAAGCAGCTCTGCTGACCTGATTCTATGGCTCTAAAGCAGCTCTGCTGACTTGGTTCTCTGGCTCTAGAGCAGCTCTGCTGACCTGGTTCTCTGGCTCTAAAGCAGCTCTGCTGACCTGGTTCTCTGGCTCTAAAGCAGCTCTGCTGGCCTGTTCTCTGGCTCTAATGCAGCTCTGCTGACCTGGTTCTCTCCCTCTAAATCGGCTCTGCTGACCTGGTTTCTCTTGCTCTACAGCAGCTCTGCTGACCTAGTTCTTAGGCTACAAAGCAGCTCTGCTGATCTGGTTCTCTGGCTCCAAAGCAGCTCTGCTGACCTGGTTCTATGGCTCTAAAGCAGCTCTGCTGATCTGGTTCTCTGGCTCTAAAGCAGCTCTGCTGACCTGGTTGTATGGCTCTAAAGCAGTTCTGCTGACATGGTTCTCTGGCTCTAGAGCAGCTCTGCTAACCTGGTTCTCTCCCTCTAGAGCAGCTCTGCTGACCTGGTTTCTCTGGCTCTACAGCAGCTCTGCTGACCTGGTTCTCTGGCTCTAGAGCAGCTCTGCTGACCTGGTTCTTAGGCTCTAGAGCAGCTCTGCTGACCTGGTTCTCTGGCTCTAAAGCAGCTCTGCTGACCTGATTCTATGGCTCTAAAGCAGCTCTGCTGACTTGGTTCTCTGGCTCTAGAGCAGCTCTGCTAACCTGGTTCTCTGGCTCTAAAGCAGCTCTGCTGACCTGGTTCTCTGGCTCTAGAGTAGCTCTGCTGACCTGGGTCTCTGGTTCTCGAGCGGCTCTGCTGACCTGCTTCTTAGGCTCTAGAGCAGCTCTGCTGACCTGGTTCTCTGGCTCTACAACGGCTCTGCTGACCTGGTTTCTCTGGCTCTACAGCAGCTCTGCTGACCTGGTTCTCTGCGCTCACAATTCACGCACCGACTTCGCGAAAATATATTTTAAAAAGTTTATTATAAGTACAAATATATTATTTTTATGAATATCTTAGATAATCTCTTGCCCTAATATGTATATATGTATATTAAAGACACATACATATCATTTTGGAACACAATTTTTTTTTGCCGGAGTCACGCACCCAGCGCGCCCCAGCACGTATATGACGTCACGCGAGACCCACCACCGCGCAAGCATCTCGTACCGTAATATGCATGTTTCGCGAATGCGCGGGAGCAGGAGTCGCGGACTGGTCGCATACCAATCGCGCACATCACGTAATATTAAATGTATATGATGTAACTGAAAAACACTCAGCCGTCGCACACCGTACGCGGATCCTTCGCGACTTTTCTAAAATGGCGGCTAGAATCCGCGCACCCACAGTGATGTGTACGTTTTGAGTGCGCGACTCCGAAAAAAAACTTTATTTTTTTTTTTAAAGAAAATAATATAAATATATTACAAAAAAAAATAAAAAACAAAAAAGTAATCAGTATTTCAGTTTGAATTTTTAAAAACATTTTTTTGCAGTTTTCAGAACAATATATAATGTTATATAATGAATAAAATATTTATCAATAAACAGTTAAAAAACTGTAGAAAATCAGTGCAAAAAAATAGGTATAACTACTATCACACTTAAAAATGAGCATTTAAAAAACCTTTGAAATTCGCTGAAAAAAACCATAGGTTTCAAAGACGTTATAGTTAGAAATTAGCATTTAAAAAACCTTAGAAATTCACAGAAAAAACCATAGGTTTCAGGGGTGTTATAGTTGACTGGCCATTTCACTCGTACAAAACCATAGAAATTCCTCCGTTATAGTTAGTTCTGCTAACTTTAACTTGCGCGCCCGCAATGCACTGCTGATGATGTCACATATTGCATCATTCATGACATGGTCAGTGACATCACTGATGACATCACTAATGACTTCTCAAATGACATCACTGATGACATCACTGATGACATCATCCACATGACAATCTGATACACCTCATCATACACTAATATAACCTTTCATCACTCACTGTAAAATACAGAGTACCATATTTGAAACCATTGACACACCAATACCAGTTACTACATACCCACTCACTGATTCCTAAGTCTACACACACAACTCCCCATTCAACAACAGAATCATTTATACATGCAGTCACTAATTAATAGAAGACTATCAAATGCACTTATACACATATATAGACATTGACCCATCAGCAGTCATCTTAGTCGGTTATGCAGTCATCCTACTCACTCATGAAAAAAATTATTCACGCTTACATTTACTCACTTACACAATTATCCAACAACACCTCATTCATTCAAACACATAGTAACTCATAGTTAATATGTTAAAAAATCACCATTACAATTATAAACTCATTCATATAGTTACTCTCACAATCACTGACTCTTACACATACTTATTTATATACACCAACTCTCACATACAATGCCTTTTATTTTTTTACTTCGTTGAAGATGTACAACTAAAACATATATTTGCTCACCAACACACAAATAAATACACTCAGTCACCCAAACAACTGTTTCCACATGCACTCTTAAACCTATACACCTAGTCAATCAACCATTCACACATCTATGCATAGAGTTACACACACCCCATCCAACCACACACAAACCCAGTGTCCCATACAAATACTCACCCAACTAATCAATGACTAATATGCACACTCACGTAGTTAGTGACCAACTGATGCAGCATTTTATACAACAACAGAGACAGTGATGCACACATTCACATAGTTTATTTACTAATCCATGTATTAAGTGAGACACTTTTAATTACTCACTTAAACAGACAGTCAGACAGCTACTAAATCCTCCATCAAGACAGTTATATATCCACTCAATCTTCAATACAGATTGGTATATATATAATACATATTTAAATTTCAAACTAAACCACATTCACTGGATGATGTCATCAGTGATGTCATTTGAGATGTCATCAGTGATGTCATCAGTGATGTCACTGACCATGTCATGAATGATGCAATATGTGACATCATCAGCAGTGCATTGCGGGCGCGCAAGTTATAGTTAGCAGAACTAACTATAACAGAGGAATTTCTATGGTTTTGTTCGAGTGCAATGGCCAGCTAACTATAACACCCCTGAAACCTATGTTTTTTTGTGTGTGAATATATATATATATATATATATATATATATATATATATATATATATATAAACCGCACTCCTCTCGAAACAAAAGGACACGACGCTGTGTCTTTGACAATTCCAACCAGGGTTTATTCAGTGGCTCTGTCGGACGCGTTTCGCCTGAACCAGCAGGCTTGTTCACCAACAAAGTTTTGCCAAACAACTTCCACCATTTATGCTGTGCACGTGATACGATCATGTGAGGACTACAAATTGAGTGTAACAGAAAAAAGACTCGTAGTTTTTACCTATTACAATTGATAAAGCGATACCAGGATGCAACTTTAAGTAAAGTATAACGCATTCACGACTGGTCCACGTTAGTAGATCTTAATTGACAAATATATTATAGCATATTTATACACTTTTTTATAAACCACGGTCCATTTTCTAAAAAAGCGCCCTGCAATCAGTGGCAATTGCCGTGAAGAGACCATTCACCCATGTGGGTTTGCCACATTGTTTTGACGCTTTACTAAAATTCAGCCCCAGTGGGCATACCTGATTTTTCTGGCTTATCTTGTCTAATTCAGCCCCAGTGGGCATACCTGATTCTTCTGGCTTATCTGGTTCATAGAAACCTCACACGAATCAAAATTAAAGTGATGTAACACAATTCATTAATTCCTACTTAACAAAACTAAAAATACATACATTTATAAATACTCCAATGTGCTATTCATAAATAAATAAAAACGGAAAATCCAGAAAGGGTATAGCAAGCTCTACAAAGGCCCTATAAATGTGTATACAAATCTTCTTCAATGTTCAGGCCCATTGGTGCTTTACTATTCAGTTCCACAATATAACGTGATTCTAATTTTCTTAAAGCTCTCTGTCTGTCACCACCTCTCACATTGGGTGGGATCGCATCAATGACAAAGTACGATAAGCCTGTCACATTACTATCATGGTAAATTGCGAAGTGGCGTGCTACCGGATATGTTTTATCCACGTTTTTGATGGCCCTTAGATGCTGCAATATTCTTTTGTGAACAGGGAGAATTGTGCTGCCCACGTACCAAAGATGGCATGGGCAACTCAGTACGTAGACAGCAAACTCCGTTTTGCAATCGAACTGCCCTCTGATGTTTTTTTCAATTTGTGAGCAGCCTGTTGTAAATTTCTTGGTGTTCACACCATGCTGGCATGCCTTGCACTTCACGCATCTCAGGAAACCATCTTGTCGTTTTAACCATGAAGTTTTGAGGGGTTGTTTGCAAGATTTTGGTGCCATATTTCTGACCAGCAATTGTTTAAATGATTTGGCTCTTCTAAATGTTATTAGGGGTTTATTTGACACAATTTTTCCTAAAATGGGGTCATTGCGTATCAGATGCCAATGTTTCGACAGAATGTTACGTACTTGCCCATGTTGCTTGTTGTATGAAGTCACCAATCTACATTCATTAGAATCTAGTAATTGTTTCTGTTTGCGTTTATTTGTTTCAGAGGGCTCAAATAAAACTTCTTCTCTTGTTTTACATTTGACCTTATGGATTGCACTCTGAATGCATTCAGTTCCATACCCTCTAGATTTAAAACGGGAACGTAAGGTCTGAAGTTCTTTTTCCCTCGTGTCCACTTCACTACAATTACGCATTGTTCTTAGACACTCCCCGTAGGGGATACTCTTAATAAGATTCCTGGGATGGAAACTTGTTGCATGTAGCAACGTGTTTCCTGCCGTTGGTTTCCGAAATATTCGTGTCTGTAAATAGCCATTCTTTACATAGACTGTGAGGTCTAAAAAATTCACTTCATTTTTACTTATGGTGCTGGTAAACTTTAGATTAAGATTGTTCGTCTGAAGTTTCTTAACAAAATCATTGGCTGATGTTTCTGTTCCCCTCCAAATAATAAACAAATCATCAATAAAACGACTCCAATGGAGAATGTTATTGTCCCACTCGACATGATACTGCTGACGGACCACCCGCTCCTCCCACCAGCCCATGTGTAGATTGGCATAACTGGGGGCGAAGCAGGTGCCCATCGCAGTGCCACAGAGTTGATGGAACAAATCCCCATTGAAGAGGAAGAAATTGTTCTTCAGGCAATATTCTACCATAGAGCATAACATTTGACTATGAGCCCAGAGTGAAATAGGTCTTGTTCCTAGATAGTATTTTATGGCATTTAAGCCATCTTGATGTTTTATACTCGTATAGAGTGTGGTGACATCAATCGTCATTAACAACATGTCATTTTCCCATGGTACATCATAAATGCTTTTTAGGAAATCACCTGTGTCTTGAATAAATGACGGGAGTAATTTCACCATGGGACATAAAAATGAATCAACAAATCTAGACGTGTTCTCCAAACTACTGCCAATGGCCGAAATAATCGGTCTTCCTGGGGGATTATTGAGATCTTTATGGACTTTAGGTATGAGATAAAAGACTGGGGTCACTGGATTTTTAATCTCTAAATATCGGAATTCGTCATGTGACAACAGACCTTGATCATACCATTGCTGTAATTTGGTATTAAACACTGAATTGCTATTCTGCATCATATTCGGTGAAATTCTTGCATAGTTATTTCTATTGTTTAGTTGTTTATACGCTTCATCAAGGTATTTCTGCCTGCCCCACAAGACTACATTGCCGCCCTTATCAGCATTCTGAACAATACAATCGTTATTTAAAGATAGTTTCTTAATAAGATCCATGCAATTTTTTTGTTGCTGTGACCATTTTTTATGCACGGAACCTGTACATTTCTCCAAATTCTTTAAATCATTAGTCACCAATTCGTGAAAAATGTCCACTGAATCCTTTGCAGTAGTAGGAATAAATTTAGACCGAGGTCTAAAACCTGTCGACACACTTACATAGAAGCTTTGTCTCGAACATGGGAAGCCGGTACCTCAGTGGGCTAGAAAGGTAATTCAGCATACCAGTCTTGTTCTCTGTCTGCAAACTATAGAATGCTTTCTTGGATGGGCACAGCGAGAAACATTTTCAACACAGAGTGAGGAAACCCTATCATGGCATTCATTTTAGAATGTGATAAGTATATTCTCACAGGACAATGCAACCAATTTCACAGCTGTGGAGTCTACTCAAACCCTACTGCTCTCAATTTAAAGCAGCTCGTGTGATGTGCAGACGTTTCAGTGGTCGTTTTCTTTTTAGGTCTGGCCTTAGAGACAACTGTAGCTGTCTCACTAGCTTATTGTTATAATATATATATATATATAACAAGCCCCGAACATCCGGACTGTTGGTGGCAAAAATATATGTGGTGAAAGAACAAGCCCTGAACATTCGGACTGTTGGTGGCAAAAATATATGTGGAGAAAGGGAAGAGAAAGAGGGTGTGACCTCAGATCATCTCTAAGCAATCCACTGTGTGGAGCTTACTGGAGGTAACATGAGGTCTTGCTGGACCCTCATCAGTGAAGGGGTCTTCATTCCCGAACCAGCAGAGCACCAGAAAGGGCATTTGCAAAGTGGTGGAGAAAGGGGGTTGGGCCTCAGGTGAGTTGCCAGCTTTTTTTCAGTTTTTTCGGAAGGGGTTCTTGTGGCCCCTGAGACCCCATCCTCGAGGCCGGCCCCTTTTTTGAATTTTTTTTTTCACAAACAAAAGACAGTGATTTCGGCCCCAGGGACCCTATCCCCTGGTCCCGGCCTTTTCCTTTAGTTTTTTTTTTACATAAAGGTAGGGGGGTCACATGACCCCTTCCTTGGGCCAATTTTGGCCCAGGGGACCGCAGCCCCTGGGGTCTGCTCTTTATTTCTTTTTACATGGGAAGGGGGCCACACATCCCCTGGGGACTGGCCACTTCATTGGGGACCACGGGGGAGCCTCCAGGACTCTGCGGTCCCTGCCGGCTCCCTGTCTCCTGCAGGAGCCGACATAACTTTGAGACCCAGGGAGCTGTCCTAATACGCAGCTCACTGAATCCCAAGGCAATGTCTGGTTCCCTGCTCAATTGACAGCGGGCATGGAAACAGACATGCACTGCTTTCAGCTAGCAAGAGCATTTTTGCTTCCACTTGCTGAAAGCAGAGAGTTTGCTATGGCTTGGCAGGAGCGGTGCTCCCTGGGACATTGCTGGAGCCGGCCCTCGGGGTTTCGGTCCCCAGGACCATCTAGGCCTCCAGGAGGGGTGCAGCGCAGCTCCTCTCCAATGTAATTAAGCCCCGGGGAGGTGGTGGTCCCAGGGGCTGTGGGGACCATGTGGCCCCTGTACTTTATTTTAAAAACTTGCCCCAGGGAGGGTGAGGTCCCGGGTCTGCTTGGGTGGCTGGAGCCCTCCCACGCATTTTTATTTGAAATAGGCCTGGGGAGGTGGCGGTCACTGTGGCAGCAGGGGGGCAGTGTGGCCCACGCATTTCTGTCATTTAGCCCCGGGAAACTGGCGGATCCTGGCACTGCAGTGTGCCATGCAGGCCCCCTGCATCACTTTTCACATCTTTGCCCAGGAGAGATGGCAGTCCCCCGGGCAGAGGGGGAGGCCGTAGGACCTCCCCACATTATTTTTAGGTCAAGCATTTAAGACCTCTTGTATACTTTAGTATATACTTTAGTATATATACTTTACTATATACTTATATGTGTACAAATACGGATTTATGTACTTTGTGGGCTGTGGAGATCAGCCCTAGGACTTGTCTGCTCCCGCTTAAGGACTTTTGTTTCTGTTCAACTGCCTCTATTTAACTGTCTTGATAGAAAATGACCAGCAGAGGTCAGAAAAATACCAGAATTGCTTTCTGCTGAGGGACTTTCTTTTTTTCTTTTTCTGGCAACTGCCTCTATTTAACCTTCTTGATAGAAAACAACCAGCAGAGGTTAGTAAAATACTAGAATCACTTTAGCATTCTCTAGATTCCAGTCCATAGAAATTGTCTTCCAGGAGCACCTGTAGACAATAATATTTTTTTCCAAATCTTGTATTTTCAGTGATATGACCACCGGAGGCCATGCTTTTATATTAAAAACAGAGCTTTGGACTATACCATTTCCTGCTGACAGGCAATATTTCTCTCCATGTGTTCCCATACCTGGAGTATCATGCAGTTTGGTGCTTACTTTCCCTCCATGTTAAAGAACAGTAGATGTTTCAGCGTCCAGGCTAATGTGCTGCACAGCTAAACACATATAAGGTCCCAAAGGCGAGACCGAATGCATTGCAAATGCTTGTTTAATTTGATCTCTGCCCCTGGGAGGTTGCGGTCCCTGAGGCCATTATTCAACAAAGTGCGGGATACTGCGCTTCGTTTTTGTTTTTTTCGGCAGGAGTTGCGGATCCATCGCGACTCCCACCAATTATTTTTTGTTTCGAATTATTTTTTGGCCCTTGGGAGGCGGTCCCTCTTGGACCCCCCTCACCCCACTCAGAGGCCTACGGGGTCAGGGTATTTTTACCCTGCCCCCTTTTGTTTATTTTAAACCTTTTTTTCTTGTGACTCGGTTCAACCGAGTCACAAGATGGCTGACAACACTTCCTGCTTTGAAGTGTTGGCCGCCAATCAGACCCCAGGCACGAAGATCACACATCCATTATGTCCCTCGATATACCACTGGGAACAACAAAAAAATCAAAATCAGGTGTTTGTTAAGCTCGACTACTCACCCGTAAGGGTCTCAAGGCGCTGGGGGGTGTGGGGGGGGTTCGCAGGTTCCAGTCCATCAAGGAGGTGGTCTGTCGAAGAGCCAGGTTTTGAGGTTTCTTGCGAAGATGGGGAGCGATGTTATCTGACTGAGGTGGAGCGGAAGGTCGTTCCAGGCTCTGGCTGCGAGGAAGGAGAATGAGCTGCCTCCTGATCTGGTCTTTCTGGTGCGGGGGACCACTGCGTAGGAGAGCTGGGCTGATCGTAGGGTCCTTTGGGGTGCGTTGAATTTGAGTCGGCTGTTCAGGTATGCTGGTCCGGTGTCGTGGAGGGCCTTGTGAATGTGGGTTAGCATCTTGAAGGTAACTCTAGCTTAGATGGGGAGCCAGTGGAGTGTTTGCAGGTGCTGGGAGATGTGGCAGTGTCTTGGCAGGTTGAGGACCAGTCTTGTGGCAGCGTTTTGGATGTTCTGTAGCTTGAGGTTTTTGTTTATTCCGGCATAGAATGCATTGCTGTAGTCGAGCCTGCTGGGGACCAGGGCGTGAGTGGCGGTCTTTCTGTGTTCAAGGAGGATCCATTTGAAGGTCTTACATAGGAGGCGGAGGGTGTGGAAGCAGGAGGACGAGACGGAGTTGATCTGGCGGTCCATTTTGAGCTCTGAGTCCAGGATGAATCCCAGGTTGCGTGCGTGGTCCGTGGGGGTAGGCGGGCTTCCAAGGGCGGGAGGCCACCAGGTGTCATTCCAGGCTTCTGGGTTTGGGCCCATGATGAGTACTTCCGTTTTGTTGGTGTTTAGTTGTAGGCAGCTGTTTTTCATCCATTTGGCGACGGCTTCCATGCCTTCTCGAAAGTTGTGTCTGGCGGTGTTGGGTTCGTTGGATAGGGAGAGGATGAGTTGGGTGTCATCTGCGTATGGCACAATGTTGAGTCCATAGGTTCTGACGATGGGGACGAGTGGAGCCATGTAGATGTTGAAGAGCGTAGGGCTAAGGGAGGACTCCGCAGGTGGTAGGTGTAGGGTCTGAGAGGAAAGGGGGTAGTCTGACCCGCTGCGTTCTGCTGGAGAGGAAGGAGCGGATCCAGTCGAGGGCCTTGTCTTGGATCCCTGCGTCATGTAGTCTGCGTATTAGGGTGCGGTGAGAGACTGTGTCAAACGCTGCTGAGAGGTCGAGGAGGATGAGGACTGCTGTTTCTCCTTTGTCCAGTAAGGTACGGATGTCATCTGTTGCGGCGAGGAGGGCGGTTTCCGTACTGTGTTTTTTTCTGCAGCTGGATTGGGAGGAGTCGAGGATGTTGTGCTCTTCGATGAATGTGGTGAGTTGGCTGTTGATGGCTTTCTCGATTACTTTCGCTGGGAACGGGGGCAGGGAGATGGGTCTGTAGTTTTTTAGGTCGCTGGGGTCCGCCGAGGGTTTCTTCAGGAGGGGGTTGATCTCAGCATGTTTCCAGTCGTCAGGGAATGAGGCAGTTGCCATGGAGTGGTTGATGGTATGGCAGAGCATGGGTGCGATGGTATCGGCGGCTCTGTTGAAAATGTGGTGGGGGCAGGGGTCCATGGGGGCACCGGAGTGGATTGATTTCATCGTCTTTAGTGTGTCTTCGGTGGTGAGGGCTGTCCAGTTGTCGATCGCTGGCTTCAGGGTGTCGGGGGTGGTTGGTGAGGGTTCAGTGTGTTGGTTGTCTTCGTCGAAGTTGTCGTAGATGCTCTTGATTTTGTGGTGGAAAAAGGTGCTGAGTTTGTCGCAGAGGTCTTGTTAGGGAGGGATGTCGGTGGACTTGCTAGTGGGTTGGGTTAACTCCTTGATGATGTTGAAGACTTCTTTGCTGTTGTGTGCATGAGTGGAGATTCTGTCTTCAATCGTTTTTTTCCTCGTGTTTTTCTTATGAGTTGGTGGTGGGCGTTGGTGGCGGTTCTGAACTTGTTGTGGGCTTCTGTGGATTTCGTGTTCCTCCAGGCCTTTTCGAGGCGGCGGCAAGTGCGTCTGGACTCTCGAAGTTCGGTGGTGAACCATCTAGCTTTCTTGGAGTGGGTGTTGTTGTTCTTCTTGAGGGGGGCTATGGTGTTGGCGCTGTCGGAGAGCCATCTTTGCAGGGTTCGGGCTGCAGTGTTGGCGTCGTCGTTTTCCATAAGGGTTGGGGTGGAGTTGCTGAGTGATGAGGTTAGCTGGTCGTCGGTGATTCTGGTCCAGTTTCTTCTTGGGAGCAGGTGCTGGTGTCTGTGGATGGTGGGTGTTCTGAAGGTGAAGTGGACGCATTGATGGTCAGTCCATGGGAGTAAGATGGTGTGGCTGAAGGTGATGGAGTTTCTTGTTGTGGAGAGGGGGTCGAGGGTGTGTCCTGCTGAGTGCGTGGGTTCGGTCACGATCCAGCAGAGTCCAATGTTGTGGAGGTTGTCCAGGAGGGATGTGGTGCTGGGGTCCAGTTGGTTGTCGAGGTGGAAGTTGAGGTCTCCCAGTAGGGTGTAGTTGGTGGACACGATGGCATGCGGGGAGATGATGTCCGTGATGGAGTTGGCGAAAAGTCTGCGGGGTCCAGGGGGTCGGTAGATGAGAGTTCCTCGGAGGGTGGAGGTAGGGCTGGCCAGTATCTTGAAGTGAAGGTGTTCCATCAGGTCTGTGGGCTCGTCGGGGTGTGTGCTCAGGTGGAGGGTGGATTTGTGGACGATGGCGATTCCTCCTCCCGGGCGGGTGGGGCGGTCCTTCCTGGAGATCTTGTATCCTTGGGGAATGGCGAGGGCGATGTCTGGTACCAAGGTGGTGTTGGTCCAGGTTTTGGTAAAGAATGCTATGTCCGAGATAGTGCTGTCGAGGAGATCCCAGATTTCGGTGGCGTGTTTGTGGAGGGATCGGACGTTGAGGAGGATGCATTGCAGGGTCTTCGGTTCGGTTGTGTTCTTGCGGGTGGATTGCGCTGAGTCAGTGGTCTTGGCAGTGCTGCAGGTGTGCTGGCAGCGGTGACAGCTGATGGGTCCGTGAGTGTCAGCTGGTGATGCTAGCTTGCAGGCCTGGGTTGAGAGCGTGGAGTGTCGCTGGGTCACGGACGGGCGCAGACAGGCTTGCAGGGGCTGCCATTAAGTAGGGGGTCGGGGAGGGCTGGACAGCTGGGAGGCGGGAGCGGGGAGGGGAGCTGGATTTGGCCGGTCGCACTGGTCGTGCTGGGGGGGAGGGGCAGTGGGGGCAGCAGCGGCGGGGAAAAACGGGCTGAAAAAGGCTAAAGGCAAAAAGAGAGAGATAAGTGCAAATAAGGCAGCAAAAGTGCAAGAAAGAGTGGAGGAAAGACACAGAGGACACAGAAGAGTGAAAGGGGGAGATTGAGATGAGGGTAAAAAAACAAGAGAAAACAGAGGAAAGACACAGACGGCGAGTGAAGGGGGGAGTTTGAAATGGGGGAAACGACAGAAAAAGTGCAAGAAAGAGTGGAGGAAAGACACAGAGGACACAGGAGAGTAAAAGGGGGAGATTGAGATGAGGGTAAAGAACAAGTGAAAAATGGAGGGAAGACACAGAATGGGAGTGAAGGGGAAAGCTTGAAATAAGGGGAAAATGACAGAAAATGGAGGAAAGACCCAGAAGGAGAGTGAAGGGGGAGATAGAAGTGAGGGAAAAAAAGAGTGAAAGAGGAGAGAAAAAGCAGAGCAGGAGAATGGAGACAGAAGTCCACTGGACCACCAGGGATGAGGTGCAGGGAAGCCTGCGGGTGGAGGAGGGCCTCAAACCAACACTTGATAGTGCAGGGGCAGGCCTCACTTTAAAGAGGAACAAGCCTCTTGTGATTGTTTTTGTGCAGATAGCTTTCCCTTCCTGCACAAAAATAATCATCCCCGCAATGCAGGCACCCTTGCACCATGGTGGCGAGGTGCCTGAGTTGGCCCACGGCATCCCACTGCGCGTCAGCGCATGGGAAAAGGACAGAAATGCGCCATATCTGATAGATAAGGCGCATTCTTGCCCTTTTTCTTTTGCAATAGGGCAGCGCAGCAGGAAGGGCTGTGGTGTTGCCATACGGCAAAACCACATAAATGAGGCCCTCTGAACCCACCAGTGGCTTAGCAAGACCTTTTGGTACCCCTTTGGTCGTCGGGCGTTTGCCACCCCACGACAGCCACAGGTGAGAGCGAGGGAGGGGTGGTGGCGACGGTTTTGGCGTCAGCCGCCCCGCGACAAGGCGGGAAAGAGCAGGTAAGAGCGGGGGGAGGGCGTGCTGGCACCCTGAAAAACTCATGCCACCAGGGGCAGACCACCTACCCCACCTCCCCCTATGCCACTGGAACCAGTGCTTTAAATGGGCCGGTACTCAGCGGTACTGAGTACCGGCACTTTTTCATTTTCTCCCCTTCAGTACCGGCACTTTTTCTATAACTAAGAGAGTACCGGTACTCATGGGGACCTGACTTTAACCGAGGCAGCGCTCCCTTCATCCCTCAAATGATACCAAGGCAGTACCTTTATCAAGCACTGCACGGAATCAATCCCAGGAGCTCGTCACCAGGACACAGCGTGAGCTGCTTTGTAAGTCATCAGAGCAGGGGTGTGTCTGCACAGTCATTCACTTATCCATTGACCTTTCACAGTGGGGCTAAGAGGGGGCTGTAAAATCTAATGGGTGGCGCTGGGAGGCACTGTTCAGGACCTAACAAAAGAACGTTTGCTAATGCTTTTACTGTCGCCACGCATCTAAATGGCCTCCTTGCATGTTTAAATAGGAAGGGATCTTGTTACCAAACTTGCTGATTCCTATTTTATCAACCTTGGACAGACTGTAAGTCCAATCAAAAATGTGGAGATTGGCACCTGGCTCCCCAGTACAGACGTTGTCAGCTCTGGCCCTAACTCAGGTTTGAAAATGTTCCAGGAGAGACTTGTGTACTGGACAGATGGCTCAGTGGGCTGTAGGCCACTGGTTCGATTTAAGGCAGGCTGAAGCAGCATGTCATCCTTAGGCAGTTGATAAATGAATACGTTTTAGTTAGATTATCTGTTATGCAATGGCCTCATTAGTATTCAGACCTTGAGGTTTGATACATAAACTGTCCTCATTTCTTTGGAAAGCTTCACATTACAAACTTTATTTCAAACTGTTTGCAAGCGCGAGTGGTTCAGTTTAAAAAGTACTACTTTTAGGTACAAATTACAAAATCGAAGCACATGGGAAATATTTGCTGAGGTGAACTTTGTGGATGCTGTATTCAGAAAGGAAGGTTTACTGAAAGTCATAGTAAGTGATAGTGGAGGCAATTTAAAGCTGAAACCTTCTAACAGTACATGAGCAGGAGTGGGTAAATCTGCCTACCACCCTGAAGGAAATTGGAGTGTGCAACGGTTTAACAGCGAAGATAAAGGGGTTATTGAGTTGGCAAAAAAACAAATAAACTGAATTGGGAGAAAGAAGTAAGACAAGCATTGG
The DNA here is from genome assembly GCF_964204655.1 of Triturus cristatus. NCBI lineage: Eukaryota > Metazoa > Chordata > Amphibia > Caudata > Salamandridae > Triturus > Triturus cristatus. Next base: position 679,924,033 of record NC_140583.1, read on the forward strand.
CAAAGCCAATAGGTCTTGAATGGGATAGTTAAAAAAAAGCTTTATGAAGCGGCCCGAAGAAACATGGAAGGAATGACAGTGGGAGGAGGTAAAAGAAACAGGATGGGGAGAGGTGGAGGGGAGAAGAACCAAGAAGGCGGAGGGCGGGGGAAGGTTAAAAAAGCGCCGTGACGTACCCAGCGTTCATGGCGTCATATCGTGAAAAAAAAAAGAAAACAAATAGCACCTGAATCATAGCGCGAGCAGCGGATAAACACTATTTAAAGTTCATCTGCGTTTGCTCCATCTGCTACTGAAAGACAAGAAGGTGGCGCGTGGCAAATGCTCCCCATTTAGAAGGCAGCAAAGAAGAGTGACAAGGCTGCAAACTAATGGGAAGCAACGGGTGGGTTCCAAGCCTATTATAAAGCACAAGGGTCTCGCAAGCAAGACTGCGAGCGCGTGCTCGTGCAGACGAGACGTACAAAGGATTAGGGCGTATTGGATCACACCATATGAAAGTACAAAACTTTGTGCATACAACCTTGGCACGGTCAAAAAGCTAACCCCACCCCTTGTTCCCACTTAGCACCGCCCTTGTGCCCGCCATAAACTCCGCCCACTGCTCCTTTTGGTGAGTACCTGCACTTATTTTTTCCATTTAAAGCACTGACTGGAACCCACTCATTCCTTTATCCACCAATACACTTGCTGACTCCTCAACGAATTGACTCCTTCTAAAATTCACCCACGTACTGCAAGGGCTTGCCAAACAATTAAGAAGCACTTCGACTTATAAATAGGCCAGACCAATTGGCTCTGCCAACGCTTGTTTTTGTACGTAGTTTAGAAATTCCGCATGCGATCGTTAAATACTGTTTCTAACCATGCTGCTGTTCTCCGTATGATTTCTGCAAGGGGGGATTGGGAGGGGACAGCCGACCGCAGGGAGGTCCCCCCCCGGGCAGTTTGGGAGGGGCTTGCGGGGGGGGGGGTGGCTGGCCTCGCGCCAGCCATTTTGTATTTGGGCTTCTTAGTTTATAGCCCAAAAGGAGCCCAAGTATATAGGCTTTGGGCTCCTGCTCCCAGCCACCATTTTAGGTTTTTTGGTGACCCGGAGGCTGGGAGCTTAGCTGGCAGTTTTTGTCCCTCCCTCCCTCCCCCAAATTTTTTGAATTTTTAAGTTAATATTCTATTTTCCTTCCTTGGGGGTATTTTCCTTTTTCATTGGTGTTTTTGTGGGACAGGTGCTCGGGGGTTTTTGGCTTTGTATTTGTCGCTTGGAGCAGGTGCAGTGCGAGGGTTATTTGTATTTGGACAGTTTTTGGCTGAGGTTGGTTGATTAATTGTGAAGTTGGGTTATCGACAGGGAAAAGATAGGTTGGTTATTTTAGTTCGGTTACACAGTTTGGGTGAGTGATAGCTGTAAAGGGGCAGGCAGGGGAGTTGGTTTAACGGAAGGTTTGTATTTATAGGTTTTATGAGGTATATGGTAATGTAATGTTTGGTATTGTTTTAAATGCTGTAATGTACGGGCGGGGGCGGGTTTGAAGAAATTTAGGGGAGGGGGCGGGTTGCGGGGTTAGGTGTACGGTTTATTTAGTGAGGTTTAGTTTTGGAAGGCTTTTGCCAAGGTTGTTAATTTGTAATGTGCACCTGTTCCAATAAAAGCGGCCTTTTTCACACAATCCTGGGTCCGTGGTCTGCTTGCCCCCCCCCCGCTCCTCCCTCCCAATGTGAAGAGCTGCCATCTCGTTATGGCGTTGAAAACACGGGCGAGACGACGATTTCACCAGCTCAGCTGTGCACTCTCAACGGGAATCCGACCCTCGGGTGGGTGTGTGAGACATTTTCTAGCCCTGAGCTAGACATGGACTGCTCTGCAAAGATAACAGAGCGCACGGCGTGAAGAAACACATTTATCCTTCCGCGGCAGTGGACCATCTGTGGTCCTGAATGAATTTACAGATTGTGGCAGTGCTCAGCGTTTCTGTCACGCTGACTATCACTAGCAGTCCATCTTTCTACAACAAATGAAAGCTGGCACTGTTTTTTCCGATTTTACGTGTGGATTGTGCTTTAACCCCTTTAAGGTTTTTTTCTACTTTTCTCCCCAAACGCCATGCGTTTTTTTTCTGGTGGCACATGTATGCATGGAAACCTGCAGAAAATGTTTTCGATTTAAGACACACAATTGGTGTCCTTTGTTGCAAGGCGTCCAAGAAAGCTATGAAGAAAATGACCCCGTCTCTGGCTCCGAGGGTCAATATGACGCTCTGTGCTGCCTCCAGCTCGTGGTACAGTACGGAAGCCCCGCCTTAAATCAACTTCTGAGCTTCTTGGCTCTAGAAATAGGCACGTTAAAAAAAACAAGCATATGTGTTTTTGTTGATCAGTTTCCAAAAAAGCAGGACTTAAAACAAGACTATGATGGTACGCGAGGAAAAGCATGCTATTGCTTTATTTGGAGCCATGAAATATTTGTATTAATAAGTTTGAAGTCGTTTTAACTTTTCAGCAACAGGAAAGATGAACACACAAATAAAACAAAAATCAAAGGTGTATCCGAGCTTTAGCGGCTTGTGTCCATATGATTGCATTGATCTGCATAGATCTGCTGAAATGGTTAGGAAAAACCATGGGCTAATCTAATATTATTCATAAACCATGAAAAAAAACATATCACTGAGCAAGAGGGTTGAGAAGAGCAGAATAGGCCTGGAGACCACTTAGGATCTCGTGACATGATAAGGAACATTATTCGGTTGCTCACAATGCCCCTTCCACCTCTTAAAATTGTTAATATATAGCAAAATATATCCTGCACTTATGGTTTATTTCATGGCATTTTTCATGTGTATTTGTTTTACCCAAAAAATATTTCAAATACCGAAGAGGCCTCCTGTCTATTAGACATTTTTTTCATTGCTGTATTATTGTTATAAACTGGAAATTTACTATTGGACTGTAGTAACAAATGAGTGAATGTTCCCTTATTACTATAGTGTGTTTAAATAACATATTACAGGGCCACATTTATTTTAATTTCCGTGACATTGTGGTTGTTACTGCGTAGTTATAGTCAGGTCTGAGTTTACACGAGAAACTTAAAAAAAACAAGCATTGGCGTAGCCAATAGGTCTCACCTTTGGGACCTTATAAGTGTTTAGCCACGCAACAGTTGATGTTGTTGCACCAAGGATATTGTGCTGCATAACTAATTACTTATAAGGTCCCAAAAGCGAGACCTATTGGCTATACCAATGCTTGTTTAAAGGAGGCCTCGAAACGGGTCTCTATTGGGCTGTATTTTGTGCCCTGGCACCGGCGGTGCATTTTTTCCCCGGACTGCAGTGACGCAGGCACACCATGTGCGCGTGCTCACGCTGCTCACTTCTCAGTAGTGGAGAAGTTACGGCAGGAGGTCATGCCAGGTGAGCGTTGTAAGAGGGGGGAAATCCTTTAAAGAGAGTCATGTTCTCTCTGGATTTCCCTTCTCTTTTTGAAACGCAGGAGCAGCAACATTGTCGTGGTGTCACCAGGGCTTTACGTGGAAGCTTTTTCAATATTATATACAAGCCATAGTTACTGCTTATTTATCTTATGCAACTAACAACCATTGACAAACCCAATAGTCCTGACTTCTTGTAGGTATGATGTTACTTGTATCATATCTGGATGCAATGACAAACAGCAAAATACAAGTCGGGGGGGCACACTGTGCTAAACACAGATTTTTAGTTTACGTGTATATAAACCATGCCCTTAATTACATTGGCCACGCCCCTTTGAGAACCCCCCCCAGTTTTTTCATCCCACTTAATGCCCTGCCTTAAGTACCCATGTGACCGCCACTACAAGAGTCGACATGTCTCTTCGAGGCTGGCAGTGGCACGGTGACATTAGCTCCACTCACTGTAATATTCATTATAACATTCACTGTAACTGACATTCATTGAGTCCCCTCCTGCCCGAAGTCACGGCTGCCTCCAGCATGTACCCCCACACTCGTACACTCCTTGGCCTTTATGCTCAGGAGAGCTCAGGCCGCACAGATCTCAACCGCGTCCAATAGTCTAAAGCCCAGTGTGTCCTCGACAGTGGTATTAACCCCTGACACCCCCCTCCCCTAACACACACACACGGCACTCTCCAAAAATGGTGCACTAACTCGGGGGACAACCCGTGGATAGCAGTGGTTTAAATAGGGGAAAAATAAAAATAAGTGTGGGTATTCTTTAAACTATGGGTGGAGTTAGAGCTGATGCTTAGGGGCGGGGCTAAGGGAGCACATGTAATGGGATCGAGACATTTCATATTTTTCCATTACGCACAATAGCAAATAGTGTGGGTTCTTTAATGAGAAACTTTCAAATTAAACCGCATGCTAGCTCTATTTAACAGAAAGCCTCGTCTGTTAAACATCAGTAAAATGGACACTGCTCACTCACAGCGCTGTGGTGTGCAAGGACACAGTAACATTCAAGCACTCATGCACATGCACACAAGGCATTCAATACATTTGTTTTTACAAATGCTTAATTCCTTAATGTCCTCTGATGCACCTGGGTTGCCTCCCGATAGGCCTCACTGTCGCCCCCTTCCACCTCATCCTGTCTCGAATCGAGCGCTGGCTCGCTCTGCCACACCCTCACGTAGTCTTCACGTACATTTTATGCGAGTCATGCAGTGTGGCACTCAGCAGGCCCTGTCACGCTACTACGTGTGATTGACTGTACAGGACGTACTGGACCTAGTGCCATCCCGCGAAGCTGGCCGTGTTGCCCCATGAGTACCGGTACTCTCTTTGGCCAAGGAGAAGTTCCACTACCCGAGATTAAAACATTCAGGAGTGCCATCGGCGAGTTCCGCCCATTTAAAGCGCTGTGAATCCACCTCTCTTATAACAAGAGGCAGAGCGGGGGCCTCCTCGGTGACCGGGGGAGATGTGCCTGCAAGCTACCCTCCTCCAAATGCCTTGAACTCTCAAGTTTGGTGCACGCCTGAAGGCGGACGGCTCGAAGAGTGGGTGGGGCTGGCAGGACAAAGCCCTCTTAAAGCGGCAAGGCTTACTCAGCACAGGTAGTGGACCCCATAAACATCATTTTTGCCTGAAATCGGCCACGGCAGCAGCAAGAAAGGGTTTGATAGTGCCGATTGAAGTGAGGAGCACCAGAACAGCTGTTCCTTCCACCACAGCAAGGCACAACAGTGGCGCCAACTTTGCTAAGGACTGCCTGGTCGCAGCAGAGGGGGCCAGGGATTGGTAAGCATGCCAGCCAGCAGCAACATGCTTTAAACAAGCGTACGCGGCAGCAGGGGAGGGGGCCTGCGTGATTTCCTTGCGGGAGCGAGCGGCAAGGCGCGATAATTGCTACCATATGGCACCAGCTGCTCGCTCCCACAAGTGAATCTCCAGACGTGCACGCATTGCCATTGCAAGCAATGTAACGCGTGCACGTTTTTGCAGGGAAAGCTGTGCCGATTACTAAAGGTCTCTTTCCTAAGCAGCGCATGCGCGCCGCATAGGCGAGACCTAAAAATGCATATAGCTTGAGACATCAAGCGAGGGCCAAGAAAAAAGGGGAAGGAGGTCCCAAAAATGCTACTGCCATAATAATTCCCATAAGAAGATTTGAACTCCATTACAAAAATACAGCTGAGCAGAATTACACTAATTTTGGAAAAAAAAGTTAGAACTTTACTCAAAAAGTGTGCCTATTGTAATTTGGTGTAAATCCATTTTGCTGGTTTTGAGAAATTAACATTTCAATTAGGGCTAAAGTTCGGCTGGGAGGGCGTAACCTTCAGAAAAAGTTAGTGATATATGAATGGTTGTGTCCTGAAGTAGTCCTGCAGTACTCCAGTCGTACCAAAAAATAAATAAGCCCTTTTAATTGGCTGAGTGACCCTATGCTCCCATCTGTCATTTTGATACCGCAATACCAGAATGATCTGATTGGCCCAGGGGCATTTGGCAGAGAGCCTGTCCAGAGGTCTGACCTTATGACCAATTACCCACTGTGCATGACCAAAGGCCGTGTGCAGCGGGAAGTTGGGCAAGGTTGGAAAGTGGGTAATTAATAGTGGTAAATATGCATCTATCACTGGCAATAAGGCCACTAGCAAGGTCTAGGACTCAGTATAGGTCTCTATAATATTCCCTTGCTCAACTCTTCGTAGCTTGGCTGCGAGCAGGCAGGCTTAACTTAGGAGACTGGTAAGTAAAGCATTTAAAAATGACCATTAATTATACAATTAAGACACACCACACAATAAAAATCCCACACCAATCTACATAAATAGGAAATCTTTTTATCTTTAAAATAACACCAGAATGACAAAAATCGTACTTAGGGAGCCAGAGATATGTACTTCAAAGATCTGGCTCCATAGAGCACTTAAAAACCTACAACGCCACCTTGGGACATCTGGTTGCACTTGACTGGGACAAAATGAAAATTTAAGGCCGACAGCGATGGAGCCCTTCTTGGACACCCCTCGGGGTAGACCTTGGTCAAGATTTTACCTTCTGACTTAGAAACGTTTTGGGAGCTTTTTCTGCCAGGGTCACTTGATGCTCTTTACTGGTCCAGGCTTGGTGAGCTCTCCGGCTTGCTTTCCAGGGAGCTTTCTGTCAAACTCTGGAAGTCGGACCTCCAGAGCTTTTCAGCAGGATAAACCAGCATGGCAGGCCAGCTTGCGGTTGAAGGTGGCCGGTATGGCTCTTGCTTTTGAGTCTGTCTTAATTATAGAGGTTTTTTCCAAAGTTGCTCCAAACGTCTCCAAACATCTGGCACTTCTTTCTGAAGTTCCTCTTGAGGGCCCAAAGTATCCAAAACACAAGCCAAAGGTCTGAAATCTCCAAGATGGTCCTTGAAAGGTTGGGACTTCAGTTCCTACAATCCACTTAGACAAAACTCTTGGAAATCCACTGGACGCACTCCAGGTTGGGCATTCTTAGTGGTGATGATCCAGGTGAGCTCTGTTAACCTGGAGCCTGCAGGCAGTCCACTCTTTAATGCTTTAGAAGCCAAGTAAGTCCACAGGGCTGAAGTTCCAGATTGTGCAGCAGGTGCAGTCAGTCAGACTGCAGGGCCTGATGGTGCAAATCAAACTTCCAGCATGGAAACCTTTCTTCTTCTTCTTTTAGTTTCAAGCAGCAGATCTGATCGGGTCTGCTCTATAGTCACAGTCACCACTCACACATTTATTCAGCGTTCTCTGGGGTTAAGCAGGAGAGCTATCTTGTTCAATGAGGTGCAGGGCAACACCCCAGAGGTTGACCACTTCTTCCAAAGTGTGGCATAATCTTCTCCAATAAATCACTGTTCCTCCAAAATTCAGTATGGCCCGAATCTCAGCAGAGGAGCAAGCTAGTTAAACCAACCTCCAGTATGGCTCATTTCCATTGCTCTCCTCCCCATACCATCGACAAATTCCTGCCTTAAGAATGCCATTGTGTTGGGTCACAAAATTTGTGTTGTGTGATACCCTGTATTTTAAGACCACCTACCTGTGCACTAAAACAGCGCTCCTAGCGCTGCAACGAACGCTACCTTCGCCATTACTGAGGGCGAGGCGCCACGGCGGACACGCCCACCTCAGCTGGCCACGCCCCCTCCTGACACTATAAAGTGCGCGCAGCTGGAAAGCGCGTCACTTTAATCCGGGAGTCTCCTGAGGCGGAAGCCGGGAGTGAATCTGCTTATTTTAAAAATTTGTGTTGTGTGATACCCTGTATTTTAAGACCACCTACCTGTGCACTAAAACAGCGCTCCTAGCGCTGCAACGAACGCTACCTTCGCCATTACTGAGGGCGAGGCGCCACGGCGGACACGCCCACCTCAGCTGGCCACACCCCCATGATTCCTCTCACACGGACATAAAAAGATGTGTCTTGCCAGGAAGCGCAGCGGACGGGCGCAGCGGGCGCGCCGTCAGCGCGCCGAAGGCGCGCCAAAGGCAAGCCCGTCTGGGCCCGTCCGGGCCTGGACCGGGCCCAGGGCCAGTCCCCCTGCCTCTTCCACTAGCCCCGGCCGCACCTGCTGGACCCATGCCCAACTTCACCTACTTAACACGCGCCATTGCTTGACTAGCTCTCGCTGCATCCCAAACCACCTGGAGACCGCTCATTACTATTGCTCGCAATGCAACTTCACTCTTCCACCCTGCCAACCTTGTCTCTCTCCATGTCCCCCACTACAGCTACCCTCCTCTAATCAGCGCACCCTGAAAGCAGGCTTGATTAATTGCCGCTCTCTTCCCCGGCACGCCAATGACATCTGGATGTCCATCTCGTCTGATGAATGGGATATTCTCTTTCTCACCGAGTCTTGGATCACAGACTCCTCCTCTCCGGATATCTATCTGGCTATCCCCCCAGGTTATGATATAAAATGCCTGAACCGGGCTGGTGGTAAGTCTGGAGGCGGTCTAGCCGTCATTTTTAAATCCCTTTTCCAGCTGACTTTTACCAACCTCATTAACATTGGTACAATTGAAGCCATGTACTTCTCCATTTCCGACTCCGCGGCAGTTATCCTGGCTGGCACACTAGTCTATAATCCCCCCCCCGTCACTTCCCCCTCCCTCACTGCCCTCGTCCACCAACTGGCTGACTTATCTCTTAAACACCTATACTTCATTGTCCTGGGCGATTTTAACCTCCACACAGACAACCCGTTCTGTGCGAAGGCAACCAACCTGTTGGAAACTATGGATAGCCTCAATCTCAAGCAATTAGTTGTAGGTCCCACCCACGTGGCTGGCCACACTCTGGACCTCATATTCGCCAATTTTCCACTTATCACTGTCCTCCCGCCCCTCCCTCTAACTTGGACTGATCATTACCTCATTCCATTCTCTCTCACCCTAGGACGAAAATCTGCCCCTTTGGCCCCTAGGAAGGAGCTGGGAAGAAAATGGCACAAGGTTACATGCGCCACCTTGGACCCGATATTCCATTTTCAGTCGGAGTATCTCTCCCCAGACATTGATGAAAATGTCTCTAGGTTGAATGCTACCCTCGTTGTAGCGATTGAGTCTATCGCCCCCCAGAAAATCATCACCTCCTCTAGGTCGCGACCCGCGGCTCCCTGGTTTTCCACCTCCCTCCGGGAGGAGAAAAGCAGATGCAAGGCTCTCGAACGCAAGTGGAGATTAAACTACGACCTCGAAGCCAAACTTCTATATAGAACGGCCCTAAAAAAATTCCTTAAACAAAAAAAAAGCGCGATGAAAGACTACTTTGCCTCTCAAATTAATAAAGCTAAAAATTCATCTAAAACGCTCTTTAGCATTGTTAAAGACTTTATTAACCCTCCGGCCAGGGCCCCCCAGAATACAGCGAGCCAGGCTCTTTGCGAGGGACTCTCAGACTACTTTCTCGAAAAGATCAATAAACTCTGTGTCTCCTTCCCCACAGGGCCTGTCACCTTGCCTTCCCCCACCTGTCCCCCAGAGTCACCGTCCTTTCTCTCATTTAACAAACTCAACCAGGACGAGGCTATCAGACTACTTATTCACTGCAAATCCGGTGCCCCCTCTGATCCTGTCCCCGCAAAAATCATGGGAGAACTGGCGCCTTCACTCGCCTGCCCCTTCCTCTCCATTTGGAATGCCTCCCTTCACCATGGCTTCTTCCCCACCACCTGGAAGGAGGCCTTGGTGATCCCTATTTTAAAAAAAACAGACGCAGATCCCACTGTTTTTGCTAATTATCGTCCCGTTTCCCTTCTTCCTAAACCCGCCAAAGTTCTGGAAAAAGCCGTGCAGCTACAACTCACGGAATACCTAGAAAACCACTCTCTGCTGCATGGATCACAATCCGGATTCAGAGCCGGATTCAGCACTGAGACGGCCCTGCTGGAAGTATCCGAAACAATTCGAGAATGCGTGGACAGGGGCGAGGAGGCCATGCTGGTTCTCCTCGACCTGTCCGCAGCATTTGATACGGTCTTTCACCCCATCCTCCTTGACCGACTTAAGCAGATAGGCATTGGTGGCACTGCCTTCAGCTGGATTGAGTCCTTCCTCTCATCCAGAAGTCAAAGGGTACTGCTGCGCCCCTTCAAGTCTGAGAAAAAGCCTCTGTCATGTGGGGTGCCGCAAGGCTCCGCCCTCAGTCCCCTGTTCTTCAACGTCTATCTTGCCCCCTTGGCCGACGTTGTGGAGTCCTACGGAGTCAGGGTGGTCTCTTACGCTGACGACACACAGTTGGTGTTCTCCTTCAGGGACCACTCGGACTCCGCCCTCGTCAATTTTCGCCAATGCCTTAACAACATCAGTGTCTGGATGACCACGAACCACCTCAGATTGAATGCAGATAAAACGGAGGTTCTGTTTTTTAATCAGAAAACCTCCATCCCCTCCTCTTGGTGGTGGCCCACGGCGCTCGATCCCGCCCCGTCCCCCGTTCACTCAGCTCGGAATCTAGGTTTCCAATTTGACGACTCCCTGTCATGCAAAACCCAGGTTAATAAAGTCACCTCCGCCTGCTTTATGAAACTGCGCATGATAAAAAAAATCCTTCCCTATCTCCCCCTGGATTCCCGCCGTACAGTCACCCAAGCCCTCATCACGTCCCACTTGGACTATGCCAATAGCCTCTATGCTGGTGCCCCCCAGTACCTGATAGGCCGGCTGCAGATTGTCCAGAATGCTGCTGCCAGACTGATCGGTAATATCCCGTACCGTCAATCTGTTTCTGCTTATCGGAAGGAACTCCACTGGCTTCCAGTGGCTAGCCGCATTCAGTTCAAGGTCCTCACCCTCACCTATCGAGCCGTCAACGACTGTGGACCTACTTATCTGAAAAAACGGGTCTCGATTTCCCGCTCCACCAGATCCCTGAGATCTAATGACCTCCGCCTCCTGATCTCGCCCCGTTTTAGATTATCTAGAACTGGTGGCAGAGGGTTCAGTGTCATTGCTGCCAAATTGTGGAACTCCCTTCCAATTGAGCTGAGATTCTGCCCCTCTGAATCCATCTTCCAAGCCAAACTTAAAACCTGGCTCTTTTCCGGACTTTAGTCTCTCCACTGCTCCCCCTGTTTTCACTCCCCCTTTCCCTTGGTAACTCTGGATTCTAGCGCCGGGACACCCCTTCGGGGGTAGCTGCGCGCTCTACAAACCACATAAAATAAAATAAATAAAGGGGCTGCTGGGTAGATGGACTTGGCATTCCCTGCCTGTCCTATCGCCCTTTGAAACGTCATGCTTTACGACCCCTCCCCCCAGCAACAGGCACTCCTGTGTAGCAGAGCTCTCTCCAACAAACAACAAATAGCCTCTCTCTGGGTGAGCCACTTATCACTTCATCAAAGCAGCCTGGCGAATCCTGTTTACCTGACTAATCAAGGAAGACCACAGGAAGGCTGAATTTAGGCTTACAGACTAAAAAGTCTTATAACTTATTTTTTGTAAACTTTAGGATAAATTCACCAATAGCATATTGTTGAATTTCGCAATACCATTAGCATAATTCCTTGAGTTATATTTTCTTTGATTCCTAGCAATAGTTATGCATTCATTAACTATTGCAATGTTATCCTATATGGACAGGGATCTACGATGGGGAAAATGAAATGTGTAGTTACTCCCAACACCAGGGCATAAAAAACATATTTTATAAGGACCCTGCTTTCAGCTACATGACCCCTGCCCCCACCCCTGGGACTCCCAGGGGAGCCTTTAAGGGTCCTGAAGATGCAAAAATAGTGTAGATCCTCACTCCACAGTTCTCCTAGCACCAAAGTCGATTTTGGGAGGCTCTTTACTACAATGGGGAATGTGCAATGTGAAATCTATCTCTTCCCAGGACATATAAAACAACTTTTATAAGGGCCCTCCTTATAATGACCCCAACCCATTGGACACCTAGGGGACACCTAGGGGGTACCTAACATGCCGTAATATTGTAGTTTATCACTTTTTAAGTGCCACTACCAAACAAGTCGAGTTTGAGCACAATAGACATTGAAAAGCAGTGCTGAAAACCCCAGGGCTGATTTTAAAATGACTTCAGGCTCTCAGCAGTGAACACATGCAAGTGCAGAAAAGGCTGCTGGCCTCTAAACTGCCATGCCTTATTATGTACTAGGGAGTTAAAGGTAGTTTCAGTCCCTCTGCCATATTATGTACTAGGGACTTATAGGGTAAGTCATACTAATTATAAGTGTACCCTAATATATAGTGTACCATCATGCATATGTGTGTTTTCACTGTGTTTTCAACATCGCACTGGCCCTGGTTAGACAGAGCCCTGGGACAGTCAGAGTCAGTTACCACCAGTACCAGTCAACAAAAAATAGGGATGTACAGGGCACACAGTATGACTTTGCAACAGGCACCAATTGGGGTTTTGGGTGATTAGAGTGCAGGGTCAGACTGGAGGCTAGGCCCTGCAGCCAACCCCCCAAATGTATGTGGCCAAAGGCCATGAGAGGTGGTGGGCATGGCACTTATGGGGAGGGGGATGGGAACAGGGCCTGGCTAGAGGCACGGCACTGTATCCTCCCCCAGTGTGCACTGCCAAAGGCCCTGTGCAACGATGTTGGTCACAGGTGTTGCCTATGCTCAATGGTGAATCGGATAAAAAAACACAGAACTTCACTGAAAAACCAAAGGTTAAAGTAACAGCTAGGCCCTCTGCCTAATCCCCAGCTCTGGCCTCTGGCCACACAATGCATTCATTCTCCCGAGGGCCCAGTCCTCCACAAATGCTCCATCCTGTACTGTACACCACCTTCAGCCTTGGGCAGCGATGCACAGTGGCAGGCTAGTTTCGTGCCCAACCCACTGCAGGCAGTCCACCTCCCCTGCGCATGGCCTAAGGAACCTTTACTAACAACTTTGCTTTTTTCAAAATGTGAAGGTTTATGGAGTAATGTAAATAGCCGTCTCATGGATGTCATCCGTGATATTGCAATGATATCTTTTGAGATGTCATCATTGACGTCGGCAAAGACATCAGAAAACAAAAATGAGTACACATTTTCTATGAGTTTTCAAATATCTTCCTCATCCATTTCAGTATAACATTCTGACATGCAGACTGAAAAGTACTTTCAATATCAGCAGCAGTCTGCCAGTTAACTTCCCAGTCTTCTACAGCAGCTTCCCACAATGTAATAATAAACAACTAGAGAGCTAATATTCTGCACTTATGACAAAAGTGTGGTACACCTGAACGACAACTTGATGGAATTAAAACTGAAACTAAGAGCATTTCCTACATAGGATACTGCAGTAACTGAAAAAGCACTAACATTTTGTATTCAATACAAAACTGAGGCACTCCTTATTTTGTTGGATAATGAACTGTTGAATTGCAAACCCTTCCTGAAAAGCAGGCTGAAGTAAATGAGCATTGAGATGTCAATGCAGGCATGAACCTGTCAAGCAGGGATCAAAAAATGAAGTGCCCCAAATCATTAATTTCCCATGTTATTTCCCGTGGGAATTTTTGGGGAGAGATATAGAAAAAACGGCTGGATGGACTCGCACAAAATTTGGCAGAAAGGAATTTTACTCTTAAAAACCGCCTATCCATCTTAGAGTCAGACTATTCATGTTCTTAGTTGCCCAACAGCTCCCTAATTTTAAAATAGTAACAGTAGATATATATATATATATATATATATATATATATATTACCTACTGGCAGTCGCCAGTAGGTAGTTATAGTTAGGACCCTGTTTCCATAGGAAAACCGCAACATTCTATTTGGAATAACTTTGGCGCCGGTCGACGAATCCTCGCGAAATTTTCAAAATAGGTGGGGCGCTACGCTCCGCTCCTACCCTGAAAGTCTCGGGGGGATTCGTCAAGCGGGGGCTGAGAAAAAAGGGGGGTCCCAAAACGCGTTTTTCCCATGCATTTTTCCATAGGACCTTTAGACACAGCTACAGCCCGAACGGCTGAACAGAGTTACTTGAAATTTGGCAGAGAGGTAGTCCTCAGGTCAAGGAAGTGCCTTTTGTAGGTCTGGTGTAAATCTGTTCAGTAGTTCCTGAGAAAATAGCATTTAAATCAATATATATATCTGTGGCAGCTTACGGTGCGCTTACCGTGCGCTTACGGTAAGCTTACCGTACGCGTACGGTGCCGTGCGCGAGTGCGATTCTGATTGGCTGTTAGATCTTAGTAAACATTCGAATCGGTCGAAACCAGGAAGCGGCGGCCGCCATTTTCTCTCTCGCACTCTGAGGGGGGGAGGAAAAACAAAGGCAAAAAACATGTAAAGGGGCTGTTTAGACAGCTCCTAACCACCTAGCCTTGATGAAGGTGTCCCCAAAGAACCCCCAAGGCCAAAAAGTCAATTTTTTTTTTTTTTTTAAATCGCCGATTACGCTTACCGTACGCGAACGGTAAAAATTATTTAAAAAAATAAAATTATCCATACTCTCCTCACCCCGTGTGCCAATGGTGCCCGAAGGGCACCATTTGTACATTGCAAATGTAACAAATTAAAATTTAAAAGATTACCTTTCACAACGAAGCGCATAATATGTCCTCCATGTGCGCACGGTGCGCGAAGCGCATCGTGCGTACATGGCCCATCCAGCGTAACGTGGGCATGCGGAGCGCGAAGCGCACCGTGCGCGCACGGCACTAACTGCGTAAAGTGGGCGCGCGGTGCGCGAAGCGCACCGTGCGCGCACGGAACGAACTGCGTTAAGTGGGCGCGCACGCCACGAATGGCGTAAAGTAACTTAGCATTTAAAAAACCGTACAAATTCACTGAAAAAACCATAGGTTTCACACACGTTATAGTTAGGAATTAGCATTTAAAAAACCTTGCAAATTCACTGAAAAAACCATAGGTTTCACACATGTTATAGTTAGCTGGACATTTTACTGATAAAAAACCAATGAAATTCCCCCGTTATAGTTAGTGCAGGCAACTATAACTCACGCGACCGCAATCCTCTGCTGATGACATATGTGTCTTTATGAAAAAAAAATATTTGTAATATATGTATAGCTAAAATTTAATGGAAGAAGACATGGGCAAATAAGTGTCTAAATACAGTATTAGCATCAGCAGAGGATTGCGGTCGCGTGAGTTATAGTTGCCTGCACTAACTATAACGGGGGAATTTCATTGGTTTTTTATCAGTAAAATGTCCAGCTAACTATAACATGTGTGAAACCTATGTTTTTTTCAGTGAATTTGCAAGGTTTTTTAAATGCTAATTCCTAACTATAACGTGTGTGAAACCTATGGTTTTTTCAGTGAATATATATATATATATATATATATATATATTCATCCAAAAGTTGCCCAACGCACAGAGGCGCACACGAAAGCAAGCAGACTCCAAACCTTGCATCAGAGTCTTTATTAACCAAGCTGCAAACACATCCGGAATTTCATCGCCGACCCTACGCGTTTCGGAGCGCCTATACTCCTTGGTCACGGGTTGTGGCTGTTTGTATGCAGATACGTAGGGAGCAATCCTTTAAATGGCAAATGTCCCGCCCTGCATGGGCTTCAAGTCGCTGTACCTTCTGGGGCTGGTAGTCCCTACGTTAAAATATTACCCCGATGGGTTCCGCATTCCCAACAATATGTTCAAGCTCTAAATAGAGCCTCCCGTGTGTCTGCAGCTGGAATGTAGCAACTTGCAATCCTGCCAAAGCGACTCCCGTGTATCAGGAATCAACAGTCCGATAATTTCTCAGTGGTGTTGCCTCTCCGGCCTGGACAGGCCGTAATTATTCATCCAAAAGTTGCCCAACGCACAGAGGCACACACGAAAGCAAGCAGACTCCAAACCTTGCATCAGAGTCTTTATTAACCAAGCTGCAAACACATCCGGAATTTCATCACCGACCCTACGCGTTTCGGAGCGCCTATGCTCCTTGGTCACGGGTTGTGGCTGTTTGTATGCAGATACGTAGGGAGCAATCCTTTAAATGGCAAACGTCCCGCCCTGCATGGGCTTCAAGTCGCTGTGCCTTCTGGGGCTGGTAGTCCCTACGTTAAAATATTACCCCGATGGGTTCCGCATTCCCAACAATATGTTCAAGCTCTAAATAGAGCCTCCCGTGTGTCTGCAGCTGGAATGTAGCAACTTGCAATCCTGCCAAAGCGACTCCCGTGTATCAGGAATCAACAGTCCGATAATTGCTCAGTGGTGCTGCCTCTCCGGCCTGGACAGGCCGTAATTATTCATCCAAAAGTTGCCCAACGCACAGAGGCACACACGAAAGCAAGCAGACTCCAAACCTTGCATCAGAGTCTTTATTAACCAAGCTGCGAACACATCCGGAATTTCATCGCCGACCCTACGCGTTTCGGAGCGCCTATGCTCCTTGGTCACGGGTTGTGGCTGTTTGTATGCAGATACGTAGGGAGCAATCCTTTAAATGGCAAATGTCCCGCCCTGCATGGGCTTCAAGTCGCTATATATAAAAAGTACATAAGGGGTGCCTTAGTGAGAGGGTCTCACCATCAAGAGTTTGCCGCACACCGATGCCGGCAGTTGCTCACCAGCATGCTCATACACCTTCATGCGCTAGATCTCACACGCGCAGCCAAAGGTGTTCCGAGTCTGTGCTCTTCGTCAGTGGCAGATTAATGAAAACAGAGTGGCGGTGATTGTTACTGCATTTATTTAATTAAAGTCCCGCCCAAATGGGCGCACGGCATCCTGGTACTGATAGTCCATTAAATGGTTGCCTGGGCTTTTGTGTAACTTTTTCCCCAACGGGCTCCGCCAACTCTAGTAACTTCAAACCCAGTGGAAAAATAAAGTCCATATTGTCCCATGTGGGTAAAGGCGTAGGAGGATACTGGCAAACTCCCCAATCATTTTCCAGCACCGAGGCCTCCTGATGTCCTAGCGGTGCCTGCGGTTGCCTGCACCAGGATCTGCCATGTAAGCAGCAGGACCCCCTCGCGGCCGGACCAGCCGCTAAACAAAAAGTACATAAGGGGTGCCTTAGTGAGAGGGTCTCACCATCAAGAGTTTGCCGCACACCGATACCGGCAGTTGCTCACCAGCATGCTCATACACCTTCATGTGCTGGATCTCACACGCGCAGCCAAATGCGTTTCGAGTCTGTGCTCTTCGTCAGTGGCAGATTAATGAAAACAAGAGTGGCGGTGATTGTTACTGCATTTATTTAAATAAAGTCCCGCCCAAATGGGCGCACGGCATCCTGGTACTGATAGTCCATTAAATGGTTGCCTGGGCTTTTGTGTAACTTTTTCCCCAGTGGGCTCCGCTAAACTCTAGTAACTTCAAACCCAGTGGAAAAATAAAGTCCATATTGTCCCATGTGGGTAAAGGCGTAGGAGGATACTGGCAAACTCCGCAATCATTTTCCAGCACCTAAGCAACGAGGGGCAAGACTACCAAGACCATGATGCCTCGTTTTGCTGACGCCCATGTGGGCGGGACTAACAATTTGAATAAAAGGTGTTTTCCACTAGAATACTGCTTTCCTTGGTTAATTGGAGAGAGACAGTGAACAAAAGCGTTATTTGCTCGAAACACGTTTGGCAGTCACGTACGAATCTTGGAGGGCTGACTGGATGATTTTGCTGCCGGTGGCTGTGTGCATCAACCCCTGCTGGTGTGACGTTCTCTTTGGGGCAACCTGTGTGTTTTTTTTATATATATATATATATATATATATATATATATATATATATATATATATATATATATATATATATATATATATATACAAAACGTCCAGTTACTCCTTCTGGACTCCACGAGACCCGTGGAAGGTGGCGCGTTTGCTGGCGGAGTACCGGCCGTGCCAATCTTTCCTTAGGCTTTACTGTTCAAGCACGCTCTCAGGACAAAACACAACACAAAATAGCAGGGTGTCCGTTGTTTAATTCACAACGCGTTTCACCTCTGACGAGGCTTGATCACGTGATCAAGCCTCGTCCTGAGAGCGCGCTTATACAGTAAAGCCTAAGGAAAGATATATATATATATATATATATATCTACTGTTACTATTTTTTAAAATTAGGGAGCTGTTGGTCAACTAAGAACATGAATAGTCTGACTCGAAGATATATATATATATATATATATATATATATATATATATATATATATATATATATATATATGTATGTATATATTACAGCTTACTTGAGAAAGAAAGCACTCACGGGGGCCGTTTCCATAAATGTATTCACCGGAAACTTTGCACGTATGCAAAAACAGACACGTTTCGGTAACGACCTTTCTCTATGTTTACCGAAGCGCCGGCGAGCCATGATTTTAAACATTTCTCTTTCTTCATAGACATAAAGGAGTGACTACCGCAGCATCGCGATGTCCCTCACACTCCATCCAGTCAATCAGCGCCATCTTGAATTGTCTAAATACATATACAGACACTTCAAGAAACTGTGATTATCGGTCATCATAATAAATAACCTAACACACGAAATACAGTACATAGATCATATATCAGACCCAATAATGGGTAATGTACGGAAACCGGAGCTTTATCAAAATTAATTCAGAATATTAAAACATCTCGCCCTATATGGGCAACATCCTGGAGGGAAATGTCACTAATTTTACAAAAAATCAAGAAAATTATATCCTCATGCCTCTAGGCAGCCTATCTACACACCACATGATATTTTCTATTATTTACAATTATATACAATTATACACAAATGGGCTTAAACTGCTTCATGTTAAAAAAGCCAAAATCCCGATCATAATCAGAAATCAGGGAAAAGATCAAGGAAAAAATCACAGAGAAATTCAACGAAAAACGGGGGGAAGAAGAAAGAAGAAACAGTAGGAAATGCATAGATCATCATATATACATATCCTTTATACAGAATATCATCTCAATGAATATATACATGACTGATTTATCAGATGTCACATTTTAATCAGACTGATTTAACAGATATCTCACTCTCCCAAGTGAATGGCAAGCTCTTCACAACTGTTGAGACCTAGCGGTGCCTTCGTCTGAAGGTCAATTATATATCGTGACTCCAGCCTGCGTAGTCTCAAGACCCTATCTCCACCTCTAGGACTAATAGGTACATGATCAAGGCAGAAGTAACTCAACAGATCCCTGTTGCGATGAGGTACTTTATCAAAATGACGCGCAACAAGGTATGTTTCATCCCCCTTCACTATCGCCCGCATATGCTCCAATATCCTGATTTTAGTAGGATGATTTGTGCTGCCTATATAACGTAGGCCTCACGGGCATATGAGGCAGTATACTGTATAGGGTGTAGTGCAGGTCAGAAACTTCCTAATGTCTTTATGAATGCCTACAATAGGAATGTCATAAGAAAGGACCCTCTTACTTCCCTTGCAGGCTTTACACTTGCCGCATGGGAAGAAACCTTGCAAAAGCCGATCTCGGGGCATCAGTTAGATGACTACAGACTAGGTCGTTTTTCAATTATCTAGCCTTCCTGAATGTGATAAGGGGATTAGAAGGAAGGTCCCCCCCTATTACATTATCGGTCTGCAATATATGCCAATTTCTCTTCATAATTCTTTTCACGTACCTTGCATTCCTAGAAAAGGTAGTGATAAGCCGAAATTTGCCCTCACTGGTTTTATTACTTAGTAGATCTTCCCTTTTAGTAACATTTACTCTCACAAAGGCCTCATCTAGGACTTCCTGGCTGTAACCTCGTATTTTGAAACGTTTGATACTGTTCCTGGCTGCCTGTTGAAACTCCCAGTCATCCGAACTATTCCTCTTTATCCTGAGTAGTTCCCCACAAGGAATACTCCTCACCAAATTGGTGGGGTGACTTCTCGAGGCATGCAGGACAGAATTCCCTGCAGTTGCCTTCCGATAAAGTTTCGTTTTCAACTGCCCTTCCTCCACATAGATGTTCAGATCTAGATGATTCACTGATACCGCATTCACATCTCCCGTGAATTCAAGATTGACCTCATTCATGTTAAGAATCCTAATGTATTCTCTTGCTGTGTCCAGTGATCCGTTCCATACGATGAACAAGTCATCAATGAAACTGTACCACCTAACAACCTGATTGGTCCATTCTTGATTGGCCTCGCCCCAGGCCACCTGCTCCTCCCACCAGCCCACGAACAAGTTCGCGTAGCTGGGGGCGAAGTAGGTGCCCATGGCCGTGCTTGAGGTCTTCCTGTACATCTGTGTCTGGAAGAGAAAAATGTTATTGGTTAGACAGAATTTGGCAAAGTCCAGTACCAATACACTAAGTTCCGTATACTTCAGTGGGCGTTTGTTCAAAAAGTATTCCATGGCCACCAGGCCATCTTGATGTGCTATTGAAGTATATAAACTAGTAATATCCAGAACCATCAATGTATAGCCTTCAACCCATTGCAATGATGCAATGTGACCTAGCAAATCTTTGGTGTCTCTAATGTACGATTTAAGAGTTTTCACATGAGGTAAAAAGAAAGAATCCACGTAAATCGACATATTTTCAGTTAGAATTCCTTGCGAGGCCACAATAGGTCTCCCCGGCGGTGTCAACTTGTTCTTATGCACCTTCGGCAAATGGTAGAAGGTCGGGATGGTCAGATTCAGACGTCTCAAAAATAAAAATTCATCCATAGCCAATAGTCCTTTTTCATGCCACTTGGTAATGAGAGAATGGTAATCCACAGTACTCTTGTGATATTCATTGACAGAAATTGCATTGTATGTCTGCTCGTTAGAGAGTTGACGCATTGCCTCCCTATCATAGTTTTGTCTAGTCTGGAGGATAATATTACCCCCCTTATCTGAGGGTTTGCACACAGTTCCTGAATCCTGGCTCAAATTCTTAAGGGCCATCTGCTGTTTAAAAGTAAAGTTCCCCTTCTTTTCTGTCTTGTCCATGTTAAATTTTTGTTTGCGTCGTAACTGTACCAAATCCTTGGTGACAGAATCCGCAAATACTTCAATGGCATCTAGAGCCATCTGAGGCAAAAATTGAGAAACAGGTTTATATGGAGTCAATCCACCACTCTGTTTTATCCCTGTTACGGATAGGGGTGGGTGGAATTTGCGAAATCCACTTTCGCAAATTATCGCGAAAATGTTAAAAATTATCGCAAACACGCGGAAATATCGCGAAGATGCGGAAGTTTTTTTCCCGCATGTTCGTGAGATTTTTTGCATGGTTGCGGCTCGCCAACTTACCCATGTGGTTGCTCGCGGGCGTGGCCATCTTGTTTTCAGTTGTCTCGCGGTGCATGATCGCGAGAAGAAAGACGTGATCGCACGACGCATGATGTCACTGCGGGCGCGAACAGTCGCGAGACAGCGCAAATGGCTAAAAACAATACAACATCTCATGGAGAACGCGACCGGATCAAGAAAACTTGTCGGCGAACGCAGGGATTCAGGTAAGGCGATCGCGCGCGCGCGATAATGTATTATTTTACAGCGCGAGCAAGAACCAAATTATCGCTAAGCTGCGGAATGCGTAAATTTTGACATTTTCGCGCTTTCCGCGGATCGCGAAAATTTCAAATTATCGCAATTTCCACGAACGGAACGAAATTTTCGCCCAGGCCTAGTTACGGATAGTTTTTGGGACCGGCTTAATGATGTCAAAGCCTTATCTTCAGCTTCAGTTCTCAATTCCTCCAGTGCCATGATTGCACTCAAATCACCTCCTGACAGAACATCCGTTTCTAGTTGGACGCTTTCTTTACTTTTCAACTTCATTACTTGTGGCTTGATTTTAAAATATCTATGCAGCTTTAATTTACGCGTGAATTTAAACAAGTCTATGCGTGTCTGCATGAATTCCATATCTTTCTGAGGACAGAATGTAAGTCCCAGCTTAAGGACTGATTCTTCAGTCTTGGTCAATTGTTTGTCAGTCAAGTTGATGATGGTAAGATTGCCCTCCATCTTCAACGCTTCTTGTTGTAAACTCTCTTGTTGTAAGCCGTCTTGCTCCGTGTGGCTGGCAGGGATATGTTGCCTTTTACGGCCCTCCTGTCCTCTCCTTGTCTTCCTCTTCCTGCATGTTCCAGGGGCTTGCCTCTGCCCCCTCTTTGCCACGATTGGCGAATAAGTTTAAATTCTTCACGAAAAGGAGTGCGAATCAGACCAGATCTCAATGCACTCCTATTTTCATCCTCGGAGGATTCATTCTCATTCACCTCGGATTCTGAGGTGATAGGTGCTTCTACCGTTGTCTGTGCTGGTTTCTTCGCGCCACTCAAAAGCTCCTTCCTAGGATTATCATACTTCTTAGAGAAGGTTAGAACCCTTCCCTGAGCATAATCGTCCTCATCAAGATCGAATTTACTTTGTTTGCGTAACTTGATTTTTTCGTTTCTTCATTTGTTCCTTATACTCAATGATTTTTGTTTGATCCTCCTCTTTCTTTAACATCTCTTCAATGCCACGTAGTGCCTTCTCACGGTCACTCCATGCGAATTTCACCAAAATCCGCAACATCCCTCTGCATGATTCTGTAGTATGCTCAGCCCATTCATCTAATAATAGAGGATCTGGGGATTCATAGGCCGGTACAGTGTAAATCCTGAGGCCTCTGGGGACTCTATTGACCTCAATGTAATTCTGTAGTGAGGTCCCTTCCCACCACTTTCTTATCTCGCGCTCGTACAGCAGTTCGAGCGCAGTACATTGGGTGATTAAGTTTGACTTAACAGGGCCCCCTTCCTCTCGCCGTGAATCCCCTCTCTGTTCCTTTTTTTTAAACATCGCAGAGGCTGCCTCTCGGCGCTCCAATTCACAAAACATCATGAAGTTCTTATATCAGTCTCAATACAGATAATCCACATGCTTAGCTCCCCCTCACCGTGTCCAAATGGGCAAATAAGTAAGAACCGCCAGCCGGCACCTTACCCGGACTTCACCCGCTGCTCTCTTCCACGGGCGCGTGCATGTTCCGGAACTATTGTCCGTAAACGATTTCTTTATTCCACTTGGCCGGTGCTCCGCACATCAAAATCTCCGCTCCAAAGCACCAACGAGGTGCACTCACAGGCGGGTGCTTCTCAATACGGGGGTGCTCCCGCATACCAATTACAGCTTCAACTCTCCTCCTCACTCCCAACTTTACTTGAGAAAGAAAGCACTCACGGGGGCTGTTTCCGTAAATGTATTCACCGGAAACTTTGCACGTATGCAAAAACAGACGCGTTTCGGTAACAACCTTTCTCTATGTTTACCGAAGCGCCGGCGAGCCATGATTTTAAACATTTCTCTTTCTTCGTAGACATAAAGGAGGACTACCGCAGCATCGCGATGTCCCTCACACTCCATCCAGTCAGTCCGCGCCATCTTGAAATGTCTAAATACATATACAGACACTTCAAGAAACTGTGATTATTGGTCATCATAATAAATAACCTAACACACGAAATACAGTACGTAGATCATATATCACTGGATGTCATCAGTGATGTCATTTGAGATGTCATCAGTGATGTCACTGACCATGTCATGAATGATGTAATATGTGACATCATCAGCAGTGGATTGCGGGCGCGCGAAATGTAGTTAGTACAACTAACTATATCGGAGGAATTTCAATGGTTTTGTACGAGTGAAATGTCCAGCTAACTATAACACCCCTAAAACCTATGTTTTTTTTCTGTGAATTTCTAAGGTTTTTTAAATGATAATTCCTAACTATATCAGGCATGAAACCTATGGTTTTTTCAGTGAATTTCAAAGGTTTTTTAAATGCTAGTTCCTAACTATATCATGCCTGAAACCTATGGTTTTTTCAGTGAATTTCAAAGGTTTTTTAAATGCTAATTCCTAACTATAACATGTCTCAAACCTATGTTTTATTCAGTGGATTTCAAAGGTTTTGTAAATGACAATTTTTAAATGTATTAATTGTTATATATTTTTTTTTATACTGATTAACTACATTTTTTAAACTAATTATTTTTAAATATTTTATTTTTTAAATTACATTATGATTACATTATACATTACATTACAAAATATACTTTTTCAGAATGAATTGCTTTAGTTTAAATACTTTGCGAATAGGCAATAGACTTTTAAGTACAGTAGTTACAGTTGTTGCAACGGGCAACACAATTTCAAACACAATGCACCATTAAGCTCAATGTGAATTTCTAGTTAAATGCAATTAGTCACTTTATGGATTACTTTTCTAACCACAGGACTGGATCCTAGATTCAGTCCTTGGACATCTCCTGTAAACAGTTGAGTAAAAGCGTTTTGGTTACAGTAGTGATTTTGAAGGAATATTATTGTATTTTAAAAGTTGACAAATTTTTCACATAGAATCACCAATGTTATCCTATGGCAGGAAATTCACTTAGCAGGTAAGTAGTGTTATCGTCACTTTTTCTTACTCAGTGGTAGATCCTGGATCCAGCACTGGTGCATCTCCTGTAAACAGTTGAAAGAATGCGTTTAAGTCATACAGGCGATTTTTAAGGAATATTTTTAGTATGTGAAAATAGACAGGAACTTTTCTGCTGAAAACCAGACAATGGATTCCTATGGAAGGAAATTCAAGTTACTGGTAAGTATGGTTAGAATTACTTTTCAGGGTCAGTGCTGGGCTGAAAGATGCAGCACTTGGTTCTCTCCTGATAACAGGTGAGTAAATCGGAATTCGTAGTACATCCAGTAAGCGCCACAGAGCTGCGTAGCAGAGAGATGTCAAAAGGGGCACGGCCTGCACCACCTCTCTGCAATGCAGCACAGTGGTGCTTCCTGGAAGCACCTGGTGGGCTACTTGGCCCCCATGGTCCCTCAGGTTTGAAGTGGAATGTTTTCCCTAACTTAAAAAGCGCCACAGGACGTGTTTGCACACATCACGTAAGACCCCGTCCCCTCGCTTCACCACTGTGTAAACGCGCCCTGTCACCCTTCTAAGTTGAGAGATTAAGTCCCCTTCAATCCTAAGGGTCCCTAGGGTCAAACTAGCCCACTAGGTAACTTTAGTAAGTGCCACAGAGCTGTGTTGCAGAGAGGTGTAAAAAGGAGCGTGGCCTCTGAACACCTGTCTGCATCGCAGCTCCCTGGCGCATACTGGAGGTACCTGGTGGGCTAGTTGGCCCTCAGGGACCCCTCAACTTAAAATGCACCACAGGGCACGTTTGCACAATGGTAAAGGAAGGGGGCGGGGCCTGAGGTGCAAACACGCCCTGTGGCGCGT
The DNA here is from genome assembly GCF_964204655.1 of Triturus cristatus. Classification (NCBI taxonomy): domain Eukaryota; kingdom Metazoa; phylum Chordata; class Amphibia; order Caudata; family Salamandridae; genus Triturus; species Triturus cristatus. Next base: position 679,949,152 of record NC_140583.1, read on the forward strand.
TTTAAAATGGGGAATTAATTCCTCTTCAATCCTGAGGTGCCCTGGGGGCCAACTAGCTCAGCAGGTACCTCCAGCAGGTACCTCCAGTATGCGCCAGGGAGCTGCGTTGCAGAGAGGTGTAAAAAGGGGCGTGGCCTCTGAACACCTGTCTGCAACGCAGCTCCCTGGCACATACTGGAGATACCTGTTGGGCTATTTGGCCCTCAGGGACCCTCAGGATTGAAAGACTATTAATTCCCCAACTTAAAACGCGCCACGGGCGCGTTTGCACAGTGGTGAAGGGAGGGGGTGGGGCCTGAGTTCACATGTGTGCAAACACGTCCTCTGGCGCGTTTTAAGTTAGAGAATTAATTCCTCCTCAATCCTGTGGGTTCCTGGGGGCCAACTAGCCCACCAGGTACCTCCAGTATGCGCCAAGAGGCTGCGTTGCAGACAGGTGTTCAGAGGCCCCTCCCCTTTTTACAACACTCTGCAACTCAGCTCCGTGGCGCTTACTGGAGGTACCTGGTGGGCTAGTTGGCCCCCAGGGACCCTCAGTATTGACAAGGAATTAATTCCCCAACTTAAACCGCGCCACAGCACACATGTGAACTCAGGCCCCGCCCCCTCCCTTCACGACTGTGCAAACGCGCCCCGTGGCTCGTTTTAAGTTGGGGGATTAACTCTCCTTGAATACTGAGGGTCCCTGGGGTGCAACTAGCCCACTGGCTACCTCCAGTAAGCGCAACAGAGCTGTGTTGCAGAGAGGTGTAAAAAGGGGCGTGGCCTCAGAACACCTCTCTGCAACGCAGCTCCCTGGCGCATACTGGAGGTACCTGGTGGGCTAGTTGGCCCCTAGGGACCCCCAGTATTCAAGGGGAATGTGTTCACCCTCTGCAAACGCGCCAGGGGGCGCGTTTGCAGAGTGGTGCAATGAGGGGCGTGGCCTCCGTCCGCGATCTCATTCTTTTGTTTTGTTTTTTTAAAGAAGGGGGGCCCCCCTTTTTTTCAAATTTTTTGGCCCTGCGGACCCCATCCCCCAGGGTCTGCTCCCAATTTTTTTTCAAAAAATTTAAAAATCGTGAAGGGGGCCGCGTGGCCCGCCTCCCGAGGTCATTTTCTGCCCCGGGGACCCCGGGGCATGGGCCTTTTTTAATTTATTTTTTATTTGGAGGGGGGCTGCTTTGCCCCCCTCCTGTGGCCACTTATGGCCCCGGGTACCCCATCCCCCAGGGCCGGCCCTTTTTTTTTTTTTAAAGATTCATTTTGGGGAGGGGGTCGTGTGGCCCCCTCCTGGGCCACTTATGCCCCCGGGGGATGGCCCACTCTGTTGGGGACCGTGGGGAGCCGGCATTGCTTTTCCACATGGGGAGCAGCTAACATGCTGCTCCCATGTGGAAAAGCAATCTGCTTTGCTATTTGGAAGAGAGAGCAGGTTTCCTGCTCTCTCTTCCAAATAGCAAAGCAGTTTGCAATGACAGGGTGGGAGGCATTGCAAATGGCAGTGTCCTGGGGGTGGGCACCCCGGGACACTGCAGGAGCCGGCCCTGGGGGGTGGCAGTCCCCAGGGCCATCAAGGGCTCCAGGAGGGGGGCAGCGCGGCCCCCCTCCCATCATTTGAAAAGCCCCGGGGGACGGTGGTACCTGGGGCTTGGGGGTCCATAATGGACCCCCAAATAAAAAATGTAGTGCCCTGGGAGGTGGCGGTCCCAGGGGCGTGTGGTGGGGGCACAAGCCCCCCACACAGGTTTTTTTATTAAAAAAATCCCCAGGGGGTGGCGGTCCCAGGGCTGGGGGGGCTATGAGCCCCCCACACAATTGATAATAAAGCCCCGGTGGTTGGCGGTCCCCGGGGCTTGGGGACCCCTTTGGGCCCCCCACTTAAACTATGTTGTTGCCCCCGGGATTTGGCCCCCCGGATGCTTATAAGTAATATAGCGCGGGAGCCCACACTTCGTTTTTTTTTTTCATCTGCAAGATCCGCGCACCCTGCGTGCATTTTGCCGATTTAAAAAAAAAATTTATGGGGCCCTGGGGGTCCTTGTGGACCCCCTGAGCAGGCCTAGGGGGTCAGGGTGTTTCTACCCTACCCCCTTTTTCGCGTTTTGCACGTTTGTTTTTTAGGTTTCTTCTGCCTCGGTTCTACCGAGGCACAAGATGGCTGCCAACACTTCCTGAGTTGGAGTGTTGACAGCCAATTAGAATACAGCTCGTGCACGGCAGGGTGCGCGCTGGATGCTCTTACGGTACGCTGAGCCTCCGAGGCCATAGATATATATGTACTTTTAATTGTGATTTTCTCAGGAACTACTGAACGGATTTACACCATTTAAGCAAAAAGGCACGAGTCTGAACTGAGGACTACCTCTTTGCCAAATTTGGCGTAATTCCGTTTAGCAGTTTGGGCTGTAGCTGCGGCTAAAGGTCCTATGGGAAATTGCATGGGGAAAACACGTTTTGGGACCCCCCTTTTTTCTCGGCCCCCACTACACGAATCATCCCGAGACGTTCAGGCTAGGAGTGGACTGGAAGTGGGCAAAAGTTTTGAAAAATTTGCGATGATTCGTCAATCGGCGCCAAAGTTATTGGGAATAGAATGTTGTGAATTTCCTATGGAAAATAGGTCCTAAGTTCCTAACTATATCTACCTACTGGCGACCGCCAGTAGGTAATGATGTGAACAAGCCCACTTGTTGGGTGAAACGCACCATCCACCATGCCGAAGCGTCTACCTTTTTAAATAAAGAAAGTAATCACGCACTAACTAGGAGTCTGTGTCCCATTTTTGTTTCGACCGTGGAGCAAGCTGTGGGAACCATATATATATATATATATATATATATATATATATATATATATATATATATATATAGATGTATATTATCTACTGGCGGTCGCCAGAAGATAGTTATAGTTAGAACCATGTTTCCATAGGAAAAGGATTTTTTGATTTGCTTACACCTTTGGCGTCGTTTGACGAATCTTTACGAAATTTTACGAAAAGTTCCACTTTTCAGGTCAGCTCCTATCCTGAAAGATTGGGGGTGATTCGTGAAGGGAGGGCTGAGAAAAAAGTGGGGTCCCAAAACGTGTTTTCTCAATGCAATTTTGATAGGAAACTTTAGACATGGCTACAGGTCAAACTGCTGAACGGAATTACGCCAAATTTGGCAGGGAGAAAGGTCTTGGTCCAGAAAGCACGCTTTTGTTTAAATGGGGAAAGTCCATTCAGTAGTTTTAGAGAAATATCAACATTTTCAGATATCGATATTTGAGAATTCTGACATCTCATTAGCTGAGGCGTTACGAGCACGAGCTTGCGGCTCATTGGCTGCGAACTTTTGAAACTAAGAAGTGTTGGCAGCCATTTTGTGACTGAGGTGAAAGGCATAGGGCGGAAAAAAAGAGAATAATTGTATAAGATGGTATAGTAGGAACACTGTGGTCTTAGTTTAAGCAGTCTGTACGGTGCAGAGGCAGGGAGTTTGAAAGTTGCGTAGGCCGTGGCAATTACGTCTGCAGAACAACGGTGCGCTATATTGCGGCAAGGTTGCATAGGCTCTGGAAATCCCGTTGGGAAAACAATGCGCCATATTGCGGCAAGCAGTGTGCAGGGTGCACACACATGTAGTGTGAATGTGCGGTATTGCGGCAATGTTTAATAGGCTGTGTAAGGGTGCACACACAAGTACTGTGAATGTGTGGTATTGCGGCAATGTTCAGTAGGCTGTGTAAATCATATCGGGAAAATAACAATGTGCCGTATTGCAGCTTTCCTTTAATAGAATGCGCAGTAATGTTTACTTATAATGCAGTGTTCACTTTTATCACGGACAGTGTCACTTTCTTAGACGAAATGTAATATTATGTCGGAGGGCGTGTTCTGTTCCTGTGCTCGGATCAAAATTATCGCTTAATTGACTGAGGTGTTCCAACAACGAGCTCAATTATCATTGGCTGCAAACCATTGAAAGTAGAAGTGTTGCCAGCCATTTCCAACCCATCCGCGGAGTAGCAGGGACATCTGATTAGCTGACGTGTTCCAAGCAGCACCTTCCCAAATTTAATGTTCATTGGCTGCGAACCATTAAAAGTAGAAGTGTTGTCAGCCATTTCCTCCCCATCCGTGGAGTAGCATGGACATTTGATTGTCTGACGTGTTCCAAGCAGGACCTTCCCAAGCTTAATGTTCATTGGCTGTAAACGATTGAAAGTAGAAGTGTTGGCAGCGATTCCCTCCCCCTTTGCGGAACACCATGGCCATTTTATTGGCTAAAGTGTTCCGAGTACAAGTTTGCTCATTATTTGCTGGGAGTGGTTCACTGTTGTGAACCATTTTGTGACGCACTTCAATGGAGTACGGGAAAACAACGTAGCAGCGGGGAGGGTAGGAACACTATTAACTCTGTACAGTGGTCACAAGGTGGTGGACAGGGATTGTGAAGGTAAAAATTGTTTTTGATATATTTTAAGGGCCATTTATATAATTGGCATGGGATGTGCAAATCACGGCGGCAAAATAACAAAGTGTGTTGTGGTCTTTTTTTTATTGAGTTTGCAGGTGGGATACTTCCCAGGAGCACCATTTACTTATAATGTGGTGTTTACTTTTCAGACGGGGAGCTGTGGTTGCGCAGCAAAAATTTCAGTCTAGGTTTGAAGCAGTTTTTATTAAGCAATTACAAATATACTTTTTTCGGAAACTGAAACTGTATATATATCAAAGGGGTGACAAATAAAAACGTAATTCATAAAATATCCATTAAGCGTGACCACACCCTCCCTTTTTTTTTCTGCTATAGTTTGTAAAAGTGTTGCCCCATATTCTTGATAATATAAGAGGGCATGAGTTACTTTTAGATAAAGTAGAAAAGAAACACTCCCGCACTACATCATCTCAGGTCACAAGAACAATAACAAGTAAAAAACAGTTAAACACAAATGACTTGATATTACATACAAATGTACGCTTTATCATTTTTAATAATTTCTATTCTGTAGAATTCTGGAAAGTTCTGTCGTAGTGCTTAGACGTCGCTCACTGCTCCGCTAACAAATCACATACTCTTTTAAGAATATATAGGATAGTAGTATAATAATATACACTACTGGTCCTAGAAGGTGAATAGGAACCGCAACAGAGAAAAATAAAAATACCAAAAAAACATTGAGAAATGTAGGGTTTATCAAAGGTATTCACTATCAAAGTATGCAAAATATCTTTTTTTAAACTGCAATTTCGAAAAATATTCTCACTGTAAAAATATCTGATCAAGTAAGTTATAAAGGTCAGTAAGTTGTATTTCAGATGGTTTAATCCTGGCAGCGACAAATCTCCACTTCCTGTTGTGTGGAAATATGACACTCTATTACAATATACAGAGTGTCACTGATGTCACACAAAAACGAAAAGGAGCATAAAACTCATAAATACAAAGGAAGATCAATAACGAAATACTTTTCAGCGATGAATATGTTCAGAGCTTCTTTTCTCCAAGACTTCGAAATCTTTCATCTTCGTTCCAACGGGTCATAAACTCCTCTGAGATCACAATGACTATTAATATTATAATGTACATATTCACAGTATATGATCCCAAGGGAGAAACAGAGTTTGAACCAGAAGGTGCTTCCGTTACATATAAATCTTTAGTCTTTGCGTCGACGGGTCATAAACTCCTTTGAGATCATAATGACTGTGAATATTATAATATACATATTCTCATTATAGGATCCCAAGGGGGAAACAGAGGAAGAACCAGAAGCTGCTGACGTTACATATAAATCTTTAGTCTTCGCGCCGACGGGTCACCGACACATCTGAGGTCAAATGTAGTGTCAATATTATAATATAAAAAGTCACACTATATAAGCTCAAAGGAGCCAGAAAAGGTACAATGTTTGCTGTGTTCTGTCTGTTTCTGAAAACAAGCTGCTGACGTTACATATAAATGGCAAAAACAACCAATAACACTTTTTTCTAAATACAAGTGTTTAAATATTGACAAATAGCTATGTATTATAAATATCTACTATGCCATAATCAAACAACTTACAACTCAGGATTATGCTTTGTGGCCGCAAACGAAGAATCCCACTCTCGAAAAGAGCACCTGCATCACTGAATGGACACACGTAAATAACTCGCAAAAACGAATCTAATCAATCAACGGCTGTGGTTTATATACCTTTTGGTTATTGAGTTGCCTATGGAAGGAAGATGTGGCTCCGCCCATTTAGATGCCACGTTTTACAGTTGACACATGCTCACGTTTTAACTGTTTATCTTGTGCACCTGTTGGGAAAAGTTACAAAATGTGAAGTGGTAAAGGTTTTGATTTCGATCCTAATACGTTTAAGGTCCTTAATATGTACATACGTTGGAGAGCTTAAAAACTGTTACCCGGCAAACCGTGTCATTTCCATTCTCATGACTAAATACATCTATTAATTGCCGTAATTCTAAATAGAAGACATGAAAAAAAATATCTTTCAAAATAGAAGAAAATAACCTGCTAATATTTCTCATCACCATGATTTCAAAATAAAAAAATGCAAGCATTTGTAAAGCGTACAGCTACCCCTGGAAAGGTGTGCCGGCGCTCGGGAGCGTCGGACAGATTAAGCAAGGTGTTGCCCACAGTGACATAGTGGTGGGCTAACGTACCGCTGAAGCCGGGAATCGAACTGTGAACGCTGTTGTTCGAAGTCAGGTATCATAGCTGCTGCGTCACACTTTTCCCACACTTATATGTTAATTACTGCTAATTAAGTTTCCAACATTGTTAAATTATAACTTGTAACAGACTACTGTTACAGTTAGTTTGTCACTACAAAAAGTATGCACATCTTTTTAAAATTTACTTAAAAGCAATATAGGTTTCAAGGACATTGTAGTTAGAAATTAGCATTTATGAAACCTTTGAAATTCACTGGAAAAAACATAGGTTTTACACACATTATAGTTAGAAATTAGCATTTAAAAAACCTTTGAAATTTACTGAAAAAACAATAGGTTTCAGGGGCGTTATAGTTAGCTGGACATTTCACACGTACAAAACCATTGAATTCCACTGTTATAGTTAGTTCAGCTAACTCGCGCCCCCGCAATGCACTGCTCATGACGTCACATATTACATCGTTCATGGCATGGTCAGTGACATCACTCATGACATCTCAAATTACATCACTGATCAGTGAATTTCAAAGGTTTTTTAAATGCTAATTTCTAACTATAACGTCTGTAAAACCTATGGTTTTTTCAGTGAATATATATATATATATATATATATATATATATATATATATATATATATAAATATATATAAATATATAAAAACAAACCGCGTCGTCTCCGCACTACCTCGCGCCTTTCCGCTCTGTCCGGCGAACAGAGACCACACGACTCCCAGGTAATAGGCATAGATGAAATGTTTATTTCAGAGCTGCAATCTGACGCGTTTCGGACAAACTGTCCCTGCTCACAGATGATATATATATTTTGTTTGATCTCATTAGCACTTTCAACAATGATCTTTAAATATATGCAAAAAGAACAATGGATGGACAGAATGTTGACCAATGTCAAACATTCACCCCAGTACAGAGATTTGGGTTTAAATCTGTCATTTTCTTGCTCCCCATGCCATTCTAGTTTAAACCCAGCCATATGCAAATCAGTCTTGACCCTGCTCCCCATGGGAATAATCCAGCCAAAACTGCCAGGCCTGGTCCTCCCTGGACCGGAAACAAGCACCCTAGGTCCGGTTTCGGGGTATCACCCCTCATCAGCCAGGCTAGCTTAACTCCAGTGGCATGTAGGGTACCGGACAAACTTCTGGGCATACCCATTTCACTCAGCGTGACAAATGCAAAAAGAACAATTGATGGACAGAATGTTGAGTAATGTCAGACATTCACCCCAGTACAGAGATCTGGACCTGAATCCATATTTTTATTTAAATATAATCATTGATGTCATCAATGCACCCGTGCCATTCACTGCTTATGACATCATTGATGACATCACTGAATCACTGATCATATCTCAAATATCATTGATGACATTGCTGATGACATCACTGATGACATCATCCAATGAGTGTGACAGTTTGGTATATGCTTCTGACATTGAAATGTATTTGGTGAGATACATTTAGATGACATTTTCTATAGCATATGCAAAACTAATGAGTGAAAGCTTTTGCACACTGTTTGGCACAATGCTTGGCCTTCTAAGGGTGCTTGCGTGGATGGAGGGAGTGGGCTCTCTGTGAAGAGTTCTAAACAGGACAATGGCTGTGCATAGTAGAGCCTTTACTACCTAACAGGCTTTGAGAGTGTGTAGGTAGTGGGCTTTCTGTGAAAAGGTGTGCACAGGGTGATTGCTCTGCGTGGTAGAGGATTGGCAACCTAATGCAGCTTGGGTGTCTGGAAGTAGTGAACTCTCCGTGAAGAGCTGTTCAAGGGGTGAAGGCTATGTGTAGAAGGAGCTTGGCCACCAAAGGACACCTGGGTGCCTACAGCAAGGGACTCTCTGTGAAGAGCTCAGGTCGAAAGCTGTACATACTAAGAGTTTAACCACCTAAGGGAATGGGCTCTGCGTGAGGAGTTTTGCAGAGGGTGAAGGCTATATGTAGTAGGGGCTTGGAAAACTAATAGGACTTCCTTGTTTGGAGATAGTGGACACTATGGTGAAATATGTGCAGACAGCGAAGGATATGTGTGTTAAACTTGGCATCCATGATGTGGTTTCCCCTGCCTTTTACCTCTACCTCTTGTATCTTTCATGGAGCGCTGGACTTCGTTTGTGCTGGTTTATGTACTCTGGGCACTTTAACACTGCTGATCAGTGCTAAAGTGCAAGTGCTCCCTGTATAAATGGTGATTCTGATTGGTTATCCATGATTGGCCTATTTGATTTACTAGTAAGTCCCTAGTATGCACTCTGTGTGATTAGGGCCTGTAAATCGAGTGCTACTAGTAGGCCTGCAGCACTGGTTGTGTCACCCACATGAGTAGCTCAATAAACCTATCTCAGGCCTGCCATTGCACTGTCTTTGAAAGCAGTTTTAATGTGCCATGTCGACCTGTCCAGTGCACTCACTTGTCAGGCCCAAACCTTTCCTTTTATCACATGTAAGGCAACCCTAAGGTAGGCACAAGGTAGCCCCATGGGCAGGGTGTAGTATATGTAAAAGGGAGGACATGTGCTGGTGTGTTTTACAGGTCCTGATTGTGAAATACTGCCAATTGTATTTTTCACTATTGCAAGGCCTGTCTATCCCGTAGGTTATCATTGGAGCTGCCTTGTAGCATTTTATAAGTATAACTTTCAATTGGGAAGAGATGGAGATTTGGAGTTTGGGCTGCCTGAGGTCAGAATTTAGAAATACATTTTTTAATGAAGTTGGTTTTCAAATTGTGCGTTTGAAAATGCCACTTTTAGAAAGTGGGTGTTTTCTTGTTTAATCATCCTGTGCCTCTGCCTGCCTGTGGAATCAATGCCTGGTTTAGATTGACTGAAGCTGTTTGTGCATTCACTCTAGAAAGTCACACAAAGTGAGCTTTGTCTCTTGATATTAGCAAAAGTGAGCACATTGAGATGTTTAGTGCCTTTTCTTCTGTACATATAAGTTGTTGTTCTGTTAAGGTGACCACATCTTGAAAACCAAATACTAAAAAATCACTTACACAGAAGTAGAACTACACATTTACATCAACTGAGGCCTACCGAATTACTTACTTGACTGAACTCATCAACATAGAAAACACACAGAATGAGACAGTAAGAGAAATTAAACACAAACATATACACAGGGCAACATTTGAGGTAACCTATATTGCTTTCTATTAAAGGATTATTACTAATTCTGCACTGGAACACATGAAAATATGGCTTCCTCTGAAAACCCATACATGTGCTAAATTTACTGAGATGTGCCAGGGCATAAGGACAGAGAGACTGTCAGAGAGAATCTAGGACACCTCTTCACTCTATGTTTTGTGCGGGTCACACACATACAGCACACAATTTATTGGAGCTCGGAGAAAGGAGAGACCCATGACAAATGGCTTTGTTTTGACTCTCCCATTCATACATATACCACTGCTTTATTTGCAGCCAGGATAGCACAGGTTTCAATTTTTTATCTTTACCTGGCTTTGGTACTGCCATGACCCACTGCTGTAAAAAGTGCTGTAGGCCATGCCTCCTTGACCTGTGCCAGTGACCTGATTCTCCCCATCAATAGCTGGGCGAGGAGGGTTCACTGCAGGCTGACCCACCCCAGGGTTCTTTTTCAAGAAAAAATCCATTATCGTTTCTGATGGACTGATGCATCGTCAAAGCAGCCTCCAGTCAGTGCTTGAACGCTTTGCTCCTCCGTGACCTTTGTATGGTTCCGGAGCACGAAAGGCATGCGTATAGACCACATATGCATCTATGACAGAAATTCTCCTCTGCTGCACTTAGTTCTGGTTCCTCTGCTTTATTGACATATAGGGTTTTCATCTTTCCCAAAAAATGCTGACCATTTGTTCATGTTTTAAGAGTATGCAAATGCCTTGATGTACTGTTTACATGGGACTTTATATAAAATCATCTGTAATACTTTGTAACATGACTTTTCTGACTTTGTTTACTTTAAATATTAGTCAGGGACCATTAACACAGCCCTGGCACATATTTTAAAGTGCTTTCTTCCTATATTTGCAGTTTGACGTCTGTACTGATAAAGGGGAAACATACCACCTTTAGGTTATTTTATACATTTTTGTATCATCCGGGACATTAAAATACTGGGCATGCCAGTTGCAACACGGCCAGGTGGCAACCCTATTGACACACTGAATGCGAATGATCGCTGTGCAATATTGAGATACATGTATATGGGGCACCTACTAAATGATATTTTGTACCTACAGAGTAGCTACTTATTAGAAAGCACTATGTTCATAACAAAACAATGCACTGTACTAAGCCAGCTGCACAGGGAAATCCATAGAATTACAGATCAGCAACTTGTGAGTTTTCATCCAAGGGGTGCCATGGTCAGCATAGAAAACAATAGCAAAGCTGACTTATCACATTACTGACCTGGAACCCTGAGGTAGAAAACCCTGTTATGTATGCCCCCTCTTGTAAGCATATCTCATAAAACAGCAGTGCAATGGAGAGGAGGCATAGGGAGTTGCATACAAAATCTTATTTCTGAACCCACCTTTCCACTTTATTAGTGGTCCTCCTCCTTTACATATATTTAAATCACTGATCTTCCAACACAGCTCCCTCTGGACAACACTCCCTTCTTCCCTTAACAAAAAGAGACTAACTTATTTGCATGATCTTTCACTGACCAGAGACAGGGTCTCGTGGCTCAGCGGACTAATGTGATCACTGCAGGGATCTGTGTTTAATCTCATAATCACAGGTTCAAATTCTGTGTAGTCCTCTCAGCCTTTCACTATTCCAAGGTCAATAGAATGTGAACCATTGAGTTGGGTTAACAGCTACCATTTCAATTTTAAGATATCCTATATCCTTAATTGTGAATGTGCGCTTTACAAAAATCTATGCAATGTTACGATGGATGCAATATCCTAAATATTTAAAAACTTGTATCTGGTGACCTTTAAGCTTTCCTTCCCTCCATCACCCAAGACTCCACTCTCAATAACAGAATGGAGAGGCAGCAGCTCTGACATGGCCACTGTCAGCATAGAAAGAATTCACTGCCATCAGCTGAACTGTGCTGATTTAAAGGTGTAAAGCGGTGGGGGTTTGTGGTGCCAGAGCATTATCGACTATTTCCTTGACTTTCTCTACTCTGCAGAGGTCTGTACGAGGTACATGAAAGTGATGAAGACAGCCGATGGCCACACGTTCCACCGCCAGTTTCAGGACCACAGTGCCCTAAGGAAGTAGCAGCATTTAGCACCTGCCCTTCCACTGATTGAATGTGTATGAATGTCATATCTTCATAGAATGTTCTTCTGGGTTTTTCCTATTACAGTTGTGGTGCACTTCAAAGAGGCCTCCCTTGTCTCATGCAAATGTAATCTGACACTTGAGCATTGTCTTCTTTTGTCTACCAAGCCAAAGATTCTCCAATCACAGGGGGCCTCTTTGAGACATGACTGTGTCCAAGCCTGGTTGACAGGTCTGCTGGGTTTCCATAGAACATTTGGTGCACACTTCATAGGGCAAAAATAGGATGTCAAAGCAGTTCATGTGTACTCCCTGTCTGGTTGCTGAAAACACAGCTTTGTTCTACCACACGTCTGGCTCTGAGGTTGTTGTGGGTACAGTCCCTACCATAAACTGGGTTTTAGTGTTAGATATGTGAGGCCATTAGGATTCTCCCGTTACACTCTCCCCCCCTACACACACACAGCCCTCAAAGCCCAATTTGAGTGTGGTTGCAGGCTCTGGCCATCTTGAAAAAGTCCAAACTCTGGAAGAGTTAGACCCAGGAACCTTTACTTCATCACTGTCATTCCTACAGACTAGCTCCTGCCAGGAATAATTGTGATATCTCCAGGAAACTACTTCAGAAAACTCCTGAACCTCAGAAAGCTAAAAGTACTGAACCTGCGGTCAGCAACTTGACAAGAGTCCTGGAGGACGGGACCTGCTCTATCTCTTGTACACAGAAGAAAGAAGCCGGGTCCAACAGTCATAAGGCTGACCGCCTGTTCAAGCTAGTTATAAAAGAATCTCTAAATGAGTTTTCCTGCAACTTTTCAATTGATCAGAGGCTTTGGGCCTGGGCTTTACTCTGTCTGACATTGTGTGAGTCTAGAAGAGCCTCCCCTGAGGTGGTGGGGGCTTCAAAAGTGTATTCCAGCAGTCTATTGGGACATAAAGGACTAAACTCTGAAGGTAAATTCTTTGACCAGGATGAACCTGGTTAGTGTTTTCGACCCAAGTTTCATTACGGACAGCGTCAAATTACACTTAGGTCTTGTTCTACCACTACCTTTGACTATAATTGGCACTTTGTGCTTCTTGGCACTATTTTTACTTAAAACGTTTAAATTGCAAATCTCCAGTTTCCACAATTCGATTTTTGTCATTTTGGGATTTGTAGTGTTTTTCATTTCAACTTTATTACTGTTTTAGTATTTCATAATTTTTTTTACACACTGTCTCAAAGGTAAGCATGATTGCTCTATGCCATAACTAGCAGAGGGTTGAGCTGAGGATAAATTAGTGACTTTGCGGGTTCACTCCGACAAGGAATGTGGTTATAACCTGAAGTGGACACCTACTCCCTCAACCAATTTCTTTCAGCACCATAAACAGGGGGCCCGATTCACAGAACAAACTTAAGACTAAATCCTAAACTTAGTACCATTCTGGTATTCACAGAATGCACCTAGTACTTCTGGTATTCACAGAATGAACTTACTACTTTTGCTATTCACAGAATGAACTTAGTACTTGTGCTATTCACAGAATGGATTTACGACTCCTAAACTTACGTCCGCACTCGGGCCGGAAATTCCGGCCCGGAGGCGGAGCTTCCGGCCCGGAGGCGGGGCTTCCGGGCCGGAGGCGGAGCTTCCGGGCCGGAGGTGGAGATTTCAGCCATAGCTAAATCGGCCGGAATCCCCACCTCCGGCCCGGAAGCTCCGCCTCCGGCCCGGAAGCCCCGCCTCCGGCCCGGAAGCTCCGCCTCCGGGCCGGAAGCTCCGCCTCCGGGCCGGAATTTCCGGCCCGAGTGCGGACGTAAGTTTAGGAGTCGTAAATCCATTCTGTGAATAGCAAAAGTACTAAGTTCATTCTGTGAATAGCAAAAGTAGTAAGTTCATTCTGTGAATACCAGAAGTACTAAGTGCATTCTGTGAATACCAGAATGGTACTAAGTTTAGGATTTAGTCTTAAGTTTGTTCTGTGAATCGGGCCCTATGTATTTTACAGTGTTTGCAAAGTTTGTGCAAACAAAAACAAAAAAATTATCCCACAACTATTATGCAAACATAGTTGAGGTACAATTTTAACACAAAAACCAATAAGTGAAATGTTTCAAACGTGACATGTAGCAAAAAATATTTTCCATGGGCATTATTTTTGTCCAAAAGCGTATATAGGAAGCAAGATAATTTTGTCTCTGAATATCATGGGTTCTCTTGATTTTAAGAAATGTATAAAGCACATGCATGCTCTCCTCCTCGCATCTGGCCTTATGCATCAATAGTTTGAAGTGCCCTTATATTTCATTAAAAATGTGTGATCTCTTTCTGTGACCTTTTCACATGTTTTCACAAAAGAGCCAGTCTTCTTAGGATATTCCCAGACTTTTAAATGTATTGAAAATCTTATTTGATCTACACACCGTTTAAACCCTAACTCTGCATTTGAGGAAAGGTGTCTTGCAGAATGATTTCAAATGTGTCAGAAAAATAAGCAATTACTGTCCTCTTTTATAAAAAAATTATATAATATTTCAAAGGATGTGCACAGATTACACAGCGGGCCTTACATTGCAGGTCTTGTATAGGGAGTTATTACATTTCAGCTAGGTCATAGTTAGGTGTGGTAACAGGATCTTAACTTATGTTTAAAAAAAAAACGAAATATCCAATGAATAAAAAAAAGTTAACTTCTTGTTATACTTAGGTGTTGAAAAAAGATAAAATTTCATGAATAATAATCCACCCAAAAAACACTGAGATTTGCCATTTATATTGTACTGAGCAATTACTTGCTCCCCTGCCATTTTGTGCTTATGACCTCACATATTACATCACTCATTACATATTAAATTGCATAATTGATGACATTACTGCATTTTGTCCATTTAGTTTTACTCTGTGCACTGAGACTCGGCTAACCAGGCCTCAATGTATGTATTCTTACCCCTAAAATGTCAAAATTGGCTTTACTCCTAATTGGCATATTAAACTTACCGACAAGTCCATAGTATGTGGTACAAAGTGAACTCAGGGTCTGTAGGGTAAATGTCACTAGATGACTGCAGCACCCATTATGCCACTCACTAAGATGACAGGTCAAACATGACTGCAAGCCTACCACTGAAGTCTGTCTGTGCAGTTTTAAAACTGCAAATTTGACCTGTCAAAATAATTCCTTTTGACAGGCCTAAATCTTTCTTTTAAATAATAATAAGTCGGCCCCATTACTCATAAGGCTGGATGCATGGCATTTAAAAGTGGGACATGTAAAAGTTTATTATTGACCTTGTCCTCACTAAGAAAAGGCCCAAAATATATATTTCACTGTAGCAGGGTTCGCTGTTCTATAATAAAGCATTGAGATATTAATATCAATTAAAACTAGTGTTATATTCCATATAGCTACCCTATATAGGAGCAGGTAACACTGCAATCTTTCAACTATTTCCTGTCCTACATTACATACATATGGGTTCACAGGGACTGACCTTTTACCTAGATACGACACTGCATTCAGAAAGCGGGTTTTTCCCTAGTTCGATTTTCATACATTATGCATGAGGCTTCTTGGAAGCACAGCAGGACTAACAGCAAGACTGACATCTCCTGTATAATATCTCTGTATAAAGTTCAGGTCTGACGTCATTCTTTAGGCCGACACAGTAACACAGCAAGGTAGTACCCCTGGGGAGACCTCTGGGTATATATACATCATATCTTGCTTAGAAGGACAGAGGAGACCGTGACTTCCCGCTGACACACTGACCATAGATGCTGAGGTTCCTGCATGCAGACACTCCAGCTCGCAGTGGTCTAACATCCCTCGTGGGGTGTCCAACTTAAGACCAGGATGGGGTCCCACATTCTCTAATTCTCAGGTAATGGGGTTGACTAGATCCTAGAGGGATTCTTGGCATAACACCTATATAGATGCAAAGTACATTTAGTTTCATCTAGTTGGGGTGGCATCGTAGGAGTACGCACTTATTATCATGTATTTTATGTATTTGTATATATTCAGGATTACTGCAAAATGGTGGACCTGTACCATCCCTTTCCTTTCGTAGTACTGCTAATCATATATCTCGGCTACTGTCTAATGGTTGTTGCAGCTCATCTATTCTACACTAGAATAACAACTGTTCAATAAATGTTTATTGAAACGCCCAGCCCATTAATTCTGTGTACCTCTGAGACAAATTAAGTAAGCACAAGTGACTGAGTGAGAAGTAGTATATTGTTTCCATGATCCTGGGGGATCAGGGTTGCCATGTTTTGAGGTTGCCAGAATCTATTCTCTCCCTGGTAAGAGGAGATTATAGTGGCACTGTGAGCTAGATGATACAGACAGGCTAACATATCCAGTGGGGGTGCACGGAATCAGTTCACCACCAATCTACAGTTTATGTTATCCAAACGCGCAGAACCTGTATAGGTAATATAGGAACTACACGACATTATGCTGCCAACGTTGGTTAGGGACTTATTTAACAGTGGAATCTGAGTAGTTCAGTCGTGCTATGCTCAGAGAGCCCTACTCACAAAACACCAGACACATCTGGAGTGGGTAGGCACTAACTCCGCCACATCTGAGTAGGCTAAAAATCCTATTTATTGCCTGTTGGTTAATCAAGCTTGAAGGAGACATTGTTCCTAAATTGTGCATAAAAGCTTATCTTAGTTCCCTTGGACAAACTTCTTCTTTACAAAAATGACTGAGGACAGAGATAACAGAAGAGTAGATCTACACATCTCAGCCGGAGAAGAAGATGCAGACGCAATTCCGATTGCAGAAAAATTCAGACATACAGTCACCCTGAAATTGTTAGAAAATGGTTTATCAGCTAGGGGTGGCTTAGTAGTTTTCGTGATTGAGGCACATGAGTCAAACAAAACAGAGGTATTTAATTTGTGGGTTACATTCCCAGCAGCAAATGCAAGAAAACATTTCACTCTTACACAGAAGGAGATGCACTAGTGGAAGATTGTCCGTTCGAGGACATTGATTTTCTGCTCATTTATACTGGTTTAAAGGCTCCCTACCCCATACCAGAAGAAGAGTAAAACTCGGCCCGCTCGGAGGAAAAGGGGAAACATGGTTGATATTAGCGGCCTACACATCACATCCTGACATTGACACAATGCCACCAGGAGACTTACTCATACAACACAAAGATTTAATTAAAATCTATAGAAACTTGACGCAATTCGTCATGAGGACATTTACAGTCTAACCAGCAATAGTTGCAATAAATGGAATGCAAACTCAGGGTACAACAACTAAAATCACACCACAAACATTACACGCAGTGATGGGTAAAATGCCCTCTAAACGTGAACAAATTCCATTCTGGGTAGCTCAGAAAATAACGCAGCTCGAGGCAGCATTCCTGAATAATACTCCGTATGAAAAACACAGAATGCTAACAATCTGCTTGCCCATGGGATAACACCGCAATTAGAGGATTGTACCACTTAGGGTACAGTCTTTTCTGCCATTTATACCAGAACTCATGGTATCCCGCCATTAGCAGTAGTACCAGACGTATTAAGACAAATACAAAATGAGTATGGAGCAGAACCTGCCCTAAATTTAGGAATGAAGTTACTAGGGAACTATGCCCAGGTATCAGCCATAATACTAGCTAAAATTAAAGTGGAAGCAGCATCCTTGGCTAGCCGCCAACGCCTGAGGAAGTTCAGGCATCTAGAACAGGAACACGAACTACCAAAAATAATTGAAACTGCATATGCAGAATTAGGCAGAGACAGTTTGGGTGAGAAAGCATTGAAAACACAACTGGTGGGCAATTCTGAAAAGGACACTTCAAAGCAGACACCTACTTCAACTAAAAAGAAGTGGGACAATAAATAAACAACAAACATTTTAGGGAAACAGATCTCAACCCCTCAGCATGGGATGACTCATGGTGGCCCGCATCACTGGGGACCCCCCCCCCGCCCCCACCGACCACGCACGCAACCTGGGAATCATCCTCCACTCAAAACTCACCATGACCAAACAAGTCAACGCAGTCTTCTCCACCTGCTTCAACACCCTCCGCATGCTCCGCAAGATCTACAGATGGATCCCGACAAACACGAGGAAAACAGTCACCCAGGTCCTAGTCAGCAGCAGACTCGACTACGGAAACGCCCTCTACGCCGGAGCCTCGTCCAAGCTCATCAACAGACTGCAGAGAATCCAGAACGCCTCTGCACGCCTGATCCTCGACGTCCCGCGCCGTGACCACATCACCCCCCACCTAAGGAACCTGCACTGGCTCCCCGTCGACAGGAGAATCTCCTTCAAGCTCCTGATCCACGCACACAAGGCACTCCACAAGACCGGATCAGCCTATCCCAACAGTCGACTCTCCTTCTACATACCCAACAGGAAAGTCTGCTCTGCTGACCACGCCCTGGCCACGGTCCCGCGTATCCGTAGAACAACTTCCGGAGGCAGGTCCTTCTCCCACCACGCCGCCAGGACCTGGAACACCCTCCCCCTCTACCTACGACAAACTGAAGACCTGCTGACTTTCAGGAGACAACTCAAGACCTGGCTCTTCGACCAGTAGCAACAGCTCCCCCCCCCCCAGCACCTTGAAACCCTTTTGGGTATGTAGTGTGCTTTACAAATTACATGATTGATTGATTAGATCTCCTCCACAGGAGACCTCCGAAAAGAGGTACAACCTTAGGAATAGGGATAATATTAAGAAACCTGACAGGTATCAGGATACTGATACACGTTCCTCTCGTTACTTTCAGGGTTCATCGAAAAAGTCTGAGAGGTAAGGATGGTCAGACAGACAAGAAGAGTGTGCAAAGTACAGGGACAAGCAGAACGCGCAGGATTATACTTCCAAAAAAGAAGATAAACCAAAGCAAAAGCCGCAGTTCAAAAAGAAGAAGGTTACAGATCTAAAGATCAGACATGCCCAGAATTCTGAGTACTCGTCTACTGAACGGGGAATGGGCTCTGACGATGCTAGACAGTGTGGCAGAAATAACAATAGCTCGCCAGAACCTGCTGGAATTTCTGGTGACAGCGGACTTGAATGATTAAATCACGGTAGAAACACCCGATACTAGGGTAAGTGTCCCACATAAAGTATATGAAATAACGCTCCAAATGGAGGTGGACAAATCTAGAACAGTGAGAGGTCTCTGTTGGGAGAACCTAACGTTTGGCTATGACATTTTGTTAGCTGAACAAGATTAGCCGCCAGCATTCGTCATGAATTGCCCTACAGGGGAAACAGTAATTTTACCAGCATTCTCTGATCTTATTTCCAGGTACTTACAACACACATATATGCAGGAGTGGGCAGTAGCCCAGGCTCCGGCATTATACAAAAAACATTTATAATGGGATGAGGATTCAACCAACCACATGATTCCTTTAAAAAATACTCCAACTGCCCAGAGGCAGTATCCAATAAAGCAAGAAGCTAAAAAACAGGTCAGGGAGATCTTAGATCAACTTGAATACCAAGGGGTGATTGAAACTTGCACCTCATCAATGAACAATCCTTTGTTTCCTGTAAAAAAACTGGACAATTCATATAATCTAGTTTTAGATTTCAGACATTTAAACACTTGCATTAAGACATTTGCAGCCCAGAAATCACACAAGCAGCAAGGGAAAGACTTTCTGAACTTTTTTGAAAAGACCTACCTGGCATCACCGTGGATAGAACTATGGATAATTACCGGGGTACTTTTCTTTCTTTTCTGGCTAGGCTTAGTGATAGTTTTTAACATGCTTATTAATGGACAAACCATTCGGCAAAGCTTTGCAGCCCAAAAAGTGAATTTAATTTTAAAACCACATCAATCATCTCATCGAGAAAAAAGAGCCTTGTGCACTGATGTGAACATTACAGCAGTTCTTATACCTGATGGTATAGTTTGGGACAAGGTTGATTTCGACATATTCGGCTCCACCGAACGTTTAAAAATTCCACATTTATTTGAAATATCATTGAGTGATATCATTACTTCAAGTACATTTTCCGATGATTGGGATTTTGAAACTGTTAATAACATGTTGTCTGATTTGGAAAAATCTGCTGCGTTTTCTAATAGTGAAACATTGGAAGGCACATCAGATTTCGAAACCATGTATTTTTATCAACATTATGGTCATCATTTTTTGTATAAATCATCTAATCCTAGAAATGTGTTCACATACCACCAGTGGGAACATTGTCCGACACCGCCGAAGGGCAGTTAAAAAACATTTGCACAGAAATTTCCATATTTTTCTGGGTATAATATGTCTGACCCAGCCTCGTATTATTATAAGGGTGCACCAACATCAGCACAGAAAAAAATGTTGACAAGCACCAAACAGATTTACTCTGCATCCTTTATTGCCCAATTGTCTGAACAAGGTTTCGACTTATGGAAAGACACCATAGACCTAAAATCTGTCTGGGGTACTAGAGATTGGCAGGTACAGGGGATAGAAGCTTTGTTTAGAGCATGCCTCATCCCTCAACAAATCATGTTTTTGAACAAGACAGTGCAAAAGACGTCTTGCCTTAGACTAGCCAAGAACAAAGACTTGAACACACCTCGGCAGCCGTCTCCATCACACACCGAGGGTAACGAAACATCACAACAAGAGATTACACTAGATGACATATTACAATACAATAGATCAGACCCCGATTGGAAGAAATGGTTGATTTGGCCCACTGACACCAATGGTTGTCAGGAAAGATTCATGGTTAAAACCAAAGGGTTTAGTATCCATAGGCCAGATCCACGTTATGTAGAGAGACAACATCCAAGGGGTAGTGACGTCGTACATTGTTGGGAAGTTGTGCCTCGAATGGCTAGAAACCTCGACACTCACAGAAGTGAAACAACACTTATCCTCACTCACACAAGATATGGATCTTAGGGATTTTTTGCATAAATCATCTAATCCTAGAAATGTGTTCACATACCACCAGTGGGAACATTGTCCAACACCGCCGAAGGGCAGTTCAAAAACATTTGCACAGAAATTTCCATACTGTTCAGAGTATAATATGTCTGACCCAGCCTCATATTATTATAAGGTTGCACCAACATCAGCACAGAAAAAAATGTTGACAAGCACCAAACAGATTTACTCTGCATCCTTTATTGCCCAATTGTCTGAACAAGGTTTCGACTTATGGAAAGACACCATAGACCTAAAATCTGTCTCGGGTACTAGGAATTGGCAGGTACAGGGGATAGAAGCTTTGTTTAGAGCATGCCTCATCCCTCAACAAATCATGTTTTTAAACGAGACAGTGCAACAGACGTATTGCCTTGGACTAGCCAAGAACAAAGACTTGAACACACCTCGGCTGCCGACCCCATCACACACCGAGGGTAACGAAACATCACACCAAGAGATTACACTAGATGACTGTTGGAAATTGCCCTTTTTGCAGGGTTATCCCTAAACCTTTTGCTTCTTCCTCCTTTGTTTTTCCTGACCTGTGGTTGTTGGCTATAGGACTCTGGGCACTTTACCACTGCTGATCAGTGCTAACGTGCATATGCTTTCTGTGTAAATTGTTATTGTGATTGGTTATCCATGATTGGCATATTTGTTTTACCAGTAGGTCCCTTGTAAAGTGCACTGAGTGTAACAGGGCTGGTAATTCAAATGCTACTAGTGGGCTTGTAGCACTGATTGTGGCACCCACGTGAGCAGCCTTAAAATTATGTCTCAGGCCTGCCACTGCTGTGCCTGTGCACAGTTTGTTAGCTGCCATGTTGACTTGGCCAGTGTACCCACTTGCCAGGCCTGACCCTTCCCTTTTCTTACACATTGGATACCCCTATGATAGGCCCAAGGTACCCCCCTAGGCAGGGTGCAATGTATGTGAAAGGTAGGACATGTACTAGTGTGGGTAACATGTCCTGATAGTGAAATCCTGCCAATTACGTGTTTCACTATTGAAAGGATATCTTGCCCACAGGACAGAAAGGGGAATGCTCTTTAACATGTTTACCGGCATAACTTACCATAGGAGCAAGATAGAAAATTAGAGTCTGGTATCCTTGAACTCAGAATTTAATAACACATATTTTAGGAAGGATGGTTTTTACATTCTGTTTTTGAAAATAGCACTTTTAGAATGTGGCTATTTTCTTGTTCAACCTTTCTATGTGCCTCTTCCTGTTTGTGGATTGACTGTCTGGTTTGAGAGTGACAGGGGCTGGGGTGGCTCCAGGAGTCTGGGTGAGTCTTACCTGTCTGCATTTGGTGTGGTGGGAGCATTAGCACCTGGGCCTGAATGGGGCTGTGCCTGCCTTCAACAATGCTGGCTCCACCCCCTGTGGTGTGCCTGATGGCCCTGGTCCACACTCACAAAGGAAGAAGATAGGCACTGGCAGTGTGCCCCCAGAACTGGTTTGAACTGGGTCCAGGACCCCTCACACATAGAGAACAAAGACTTTTGGGGTACAAATACTAGAGCTGACACCCCTGAAAGTTAGACTACTTTGTGATCAAGAGGAATCCCTGTCAAAGAATATCAGCTGAAGAGATTGAGGAGAAGTACTGTGTGTCTGAGGTTGGCCTGCAGTTTGCTGTTTTTACTTAGGAGAGGACTATGGGACTTTGCTGTGTGCTGTGCCCATCTGAAGAAAAGTCTCCAAGGGCCTGAGAAGAGCTGGCCTCCTGCTTCTGAAGTCCCAGGCACAAAAGGACTTCACCCCCAGCTTTCCTGAACTTCCTTGCTGGGAGTTCTGGCCTGCCAGGAGATGCCTGTAACTGTGTGCGAGGCCTTTTTGCTGTTGGGTGATGGGAACGTGACACATCGAGAGAGAAATGTGACGATGACGCAGCAGCTGCTGTCGCATCATCGGGGAAGCGTGTTGCCGCTGCCGCTGTTTGCTGTCGCAACACCGGAGAAGCGTGTCGCAGAGGGTGTGGCTGCATCACCGGGGAAGCGAGTCCCAGGGCCTGTTGCAGCTCAGAAAACCACCGAGTTTTCCGCACGTCCGTCGGGCGTGCACACATCGCCTCCACGTTGTCACATCGCAACAAAGACACCATTTTGTCGCATCGCACCGGATCGTCGCAACGCAACAAGGCGCCATCTTGTCGCGTCGGAACCAGAGCGTTGGAAGAATCGACACATTGCCTTCTCTGCGCCCCTTTTGTTTGTTTTGCGTTACGCATCCCAGGTACTTCGACACTACTAAAGTGTCGCATTGTATCTTCTACAAGTTTATTTTTGCAACAACCCTTTTTAAAGACATTCTACTGAGTTTCTGTATGTTGGATTTCTGTCGCTTGGTCTTCTTTAGTTTAGATAAAGATACTTTATTTTTCTAAACTAGTGTGTTGTCCATTTTTTTTTTTTTATTTGGTTTTATTGATTTTACAGAACAGTGAGCCAGTCATCATAAAGCGATATGTAAGGACAAATAACCAGTATAGGATACTATACTTGAACAATGTCAGACATCCATAATCGTCTTCAAATGGCAACATACAATGAGCCGGTATCATTATAAAATCTCTAATATTATATCAAAACATGTCATTCTCAGTATTCCTGTGTACACCAAAAGTGTGGCGAAATGAATGGCAATTTGTTAAATTTATCTGAATGTGATGTAGGTAAAACATCTTAAAAAAAACAATCATCCCACCTCCCCTCCTTCCCCGCGTGCCCGGCCCACATTATCCAACAATGGCATTGACATATCATCCATATCCACAGATGTGTACAACTTGGTTTCAAAGTCCGTTATACTTGAACTATACAGTCCCGTTAACATACCTAGCGTAGCGCACATGCAACATAAGGAGCCCAAGTGTCCCATATCCGCTGGTCAGACCCCCCTGTAATGTCCCCAACATATCCTAGTAGGACAAAATATCTATCGCAGCTTATTCTTCTAGCATTGCATACCAGTTCAGCTAAATCAGTGTTTTCCTTAGACCTCTATATTCCTCCCTTTTCAATGTAGTCCCTTCTGCCCTTTCCAATTTCAACATTTCGGTGTGCCATTCCTGTAAGGAAGGGGCTCTAGTGGCCTTCCATCGTGTGGTTATGGCTCTTTGGCTAGGAGGAGCGCAAGGTTAGCAAAACGTGAGGCAGGTGTGTTGTCCATTTGTGGTGTTTTCACTGTGTTACTGTGAGTGTTGGTACAAATACTTTACACATTGTCTTTGGGATAAGCCTGTCTGCTCGTGCCAAGCTACCAAGGGGGTGAGTAGGGGTTATCTAAAGTGTGTATCCCCCTTACCCTGACTAGAAGCAAGGGTCCGTATTTGGTCAACGGTACCTACCCCTGCCAAGTAGAGACCCCCATTTCTAACATAGTTCAAAAAGAAGAAGGTTGCAGGTCTGAAGATCAGACATGCCCAGAAATCTGAGGACTTGACTACTGAACGGGGAATGGGCACTGACGATGCTAGACAGTGCCGCAGAAATAACAATAGTTCGCCAGAACCTGATGGAATTTTTGGTGACAGCAGACTTGAATGATTATATCACGGTAGAAACACCCGATACTAGGGTAAGTGTCCCACATAAAGTATATGAAATAACGCTCCAAATGAAGGGGGGCAAATGTAGAACAGTGAGAGGTCTCTTTTGGGAGAACCTAACGTTTGGCTATGACATTTTGTTAGCTGAACAAGATTGGCCGCCAGCATTCGTCATGGATTGCCCTAAAGGGGAAACGGTAATTTTACCAGCATTCTCTGATCATATTCCCAGGCACTTACAACACACATAAACGCAGGAATGGGCAGTAGCCCAGGCTCTGGCATTATACAAAAACCATTTAGGATGGGATGAGGATTCAACCAACCACATAATTCCTTTCAATAAATACTCCAACTGCACAGAGGCAGTATCCAATAAAGCAAGAAGCTAAAAAACAGGTCAGGGAGATCTTAGATCAACTTGAATACCAAGGGGTGATTGAAACTTGCACCTCATCAATGAACAATCCTTAGTTTCCTGTCATGAAACCGGACAATTCATTTAATCTAGTTTTAGATTACAGACATTTAAACACTTGCACTAAGACATTTGCAGCCCAAAAATCACACAAGCAGCAAGAGAAAGACTTTCTCAACTTTCTTAAAAAGACTTACCTGGTATCACCGTGGGTAGAACTATGGATAATTACCGGGGTACTTTTCTTTCTGGCTAGGCTTAGTGATAGTTTTTAACATGCTTATTAATGGACAATACATTCGGCAAAGCTCTGCAGCCCAAATAGTGAATTTAATTTTAAAACCACATCAATCATCTCATCGAGTACAAAGAGCCTTGTCATCAGTGAACATTATAGCAGTTCCTATACCCGATGGTATAGTTTGGGACAAGGTTGATTTCGACATACTCGGCTCGACCGAACTTTTAAAAATTCCACATTTACTTAAAATATCATTGAGTGCTATCATTACTTCAAGTACATTTTCCGATGATTGGGATTTTGAAACTGTTATTAACATGTTGTCTGATTTTGAAAAATCTGCTGCGTTTTCCAATAGTGAAACATTGGAAGGCACATCAGATTTCAAAACCATGTATTTTTATAAACATTATGGTCATCACTTTTTGCATAAATCATCTAATCCTAGAAATGTGTTCACGTACCATCACACACCGAGGGTAACGAAACATCACAACAAGAGATTACACTAGATGACATATTACAATACAATAGATCAGACCCCGATTGGAAGAAATGGTTGATTTGGCCCACAGACACCAATGGCTGTCAGGAAAGATTCATGGGTAAAACCGAAGCGTTTAGTATCCATAGGGCAGATTAACGTTATGTAAAGAGACAACATCCAGGGGTAGTGACGTCGTACAGTGTTGGGAAGTTGTGCCTCGAATGGCTAGAAACCTCAACACTCACAGAAGTGAAACAACACTTATCCTTACTCACACAAGATATGGAGTTTAGGGATTTTGTTGCATACATTATCTAATCCTAGAAATGTGTTCACATACCACCAGTGGGAACATTGTCCAACACCGCCGATCTCAGGTTTTTTTTACTAGGTCCCAGGAAACCACGTCAGAAACGTTTCATATATGCTGGCATTTATGCTGCCTACAATGAAATATGGAAAATATCTCAACAAGAGGCCGCGGAGAGACTACAGGACATTCACCGTATCAATCTAGAAAAATCTCTAGCAGTGGTAGACAATGGGTTAACTACATTGACCTCCAGGATATATTCCTTAGGCAACATTGTATCTTCTGCGGCAGACATACTGGAACAAAATTTGGCCATACTACAACATGGGCAATCTCAGCTAAATTCTATTATGTTGTTAAGCTGGACGCTGCAATCTTTGCGTGCAGGCTATGTGCCTTGGCGTTTTACCAACAGCAGGTCTCTGTTTTCTGAATACAATGTAACAGATAAACAGATAGAAATGGCACAAAGGGGAGAAAAATGTACAATGCTGCGTATTGAAAAGCTGGATAGGTTACCATTCACAGTGGCAGAATCACTGTCTACGGAATGGTTAATCCATGGCCACATAACTCTACCGGTCACTACTTTTCAGTTTCAATATTGCCTTGAACAAAAGCAGGCAGGAAGATATGAAAAAATGTTTAAGGAATCTTGGGACTTACTATACAGATTTCGATGCCAGAGTGGGGATCGAGAAGTGTTTCTTAGCGGTGCAAGCTGTGAGAGTGCTTTAAGTGGATCACTCATATGTCAGGATATAATGCTGCACGGAGCCTGTAAGTGTTCTATAGGGAACTTGTCCTGTCATCTGAGGTGTCCCCCAGCTGCAGTGATTACTCCAGCATTTAGGCTACTTTCAAATGGGAGTTACTTGATGCTGAACAGTCAAGACTGCTGTGGAATGCTCCCGGGCATCGCATATCTAGTAACCGTGAGCTCCAGGGTTACTTGTTGTATGCAAGCATTGTTTCCACCGACACATACAGTGAGGGAGGCGCCATTATGGCCTTCACTAAATGTTTTTTTAATACGGTTTGATACCGTAATAGAATGAAATCCATGCTTCTAGAGAACTCTGTGTCCTTAACCTCCACTCAAGAGACTTTTGATCTCCAGATCGCAAGGTTTTCAACAGAGATACGGGCGCTTATTCATAATGACTGCCCTTACCATTTTGCAGAAACGGTAAATGGTCTCTTTAATATGTCTGATACAAGTGGCATTGTTCACCTATTTAAGACCATAGGTTCTGGAGTTATAAGCACCTTTCAGACGGTACTTGGAGTTATAACAAACTTCATACACTCCCTATTCTGAAGCATCTTAGGAGGACTTCCGCTGATCCTGTTTCTAATAGCAGGTATCCTGATTGTCTTCTATCTGCTACGCAATGGACGTCCCAGTCACCAAGGAGATGGAAAAAGCACTCCTGGAGCGTAAATACCGTGACTGCATGGTACAACATCTAGGCACACCTCACCTTAGAGAACTAAGTGCATCTTGGTTCTTGTCATTTCGACCAGTCTGGATGGACTGCATCTTACCTGTCCTCCGATTCCTATTTTGCGGAGAAGAATGCGTGTTAGACCTCTGTTTGACACTCCCATCATGTGTGCAACCGGACGTGAATGCGTTACTGGACCCGATAACGGCCCATGTTCTGCAATGTCCTCAGTGAATTCCAATGTTGATGGCGGCATTCCTTGAGCCACCGCAGGTAGTAACTGCACCTGTTGGTATGGATGCTGGGTCCTCCTCTGACACCCAGGCTTTGGACAGCACACAGACTGCCCCAGCACCGGCTGAGGACAGCGAGGAACATCATCTGTGCTTAATTGACGTACTCTGCGAGGTGCTACAGGGGCCTTCTGCTGCAGAAGCAAGCAACGAAAATGTTGCGTCTACCAGCCAGGACAAATAAACATTTGACTCACATTTGGCTCGTCGTGTGCTGAAAGAAATTCGCCCTTTTTTAAACAACCTCGATTTGGAACTTCGAAACAAAATTTACATCATCATTCCTTTCATTATTGGGCATATATGGCTTTCAAATGCTTAAAGGTGTTCGGACTATAACTACGGACACTTTAGAGCCATGACTTGCAAATCTTTTAATATTATTTACAGTTTTTAGAAACATTTTAGACATTTTAAACATTTTAGCAAAATAAATGTTTTTAAGCTTTGTGCGTACCAATATCTAGTTAGGATGGTAGTATAATAAAAGGTTACATATGTCGTCCAGTCAGAAGAAGAGTGGGTGTTATATTCCATATAGGTAACCTACATAGGCGCAGGTAACACTGCAACCTTTCACCTATATCCTTCCCGACATTACATACATAACAGTTCATAGGGACTGAACTTTTACTTAGATACGGCACTGTATTTAGAACGTGGGTTTTTCCCTAGTTCGATTCTCATACATTATGCATGAGGCTTCTTGGAAACACAGCAGGACTGACATCTCCTGTATAATATCGCTGTATAAAGTTCAGGTCCAACGTCATCCTTTAGGCCGACACAGTAACACAGCAAGGTAGGACCCCTGGGGAGACCTAAGGGTATATATACATCATGTCTTGCTTAGAAGTACAGAGGAGACCGTGACTTCCCGGCTGACACACTGACCAGAGACGCTGAGGGTCCTGCATGCAAACACTCCAGCTCACAGTGGTCTAACATCCCTCGCGGGGTGTCCAACTCGAGACAAGGATGAGTTCCCTCATTCTCTAATTCCCCGGTAATGGGGTTGACTAGATAGTAGAGGGATGCTTGGCATAACACCTGCATAGATGCTAGGTACATTTAGGTTCATCTAGTTAGGCAGGCATCGTAGGAGTACGAACTTATTATCATATATTGTATGTATTTGTATATATTCATGATTACTGCAAAATAGTAGAACTGTACCATCACTTTACTTTCGTAGTTCTGCTAATCATATATCTCGGCTACTGTCTAATGGTTGTTGCAGCTCATCTATTTTACACTAGAGTAACAACCGTTAAATAAATCTTTATTGAAACGCCCACCCCGTTTATTCTGTGTATCTCTGTGACAAACTAAGTAAGCACAAGTGACTGAGCGAGAAGTAGTATATGGTTTTCACGATCCTGACGGATCAGGGCTGTCATGTTTTGAGGTTGCCAAAATCTATTCTCTCCCTGGTAAGAGGAGATTATAGTAGCACTGTGAGCTAGTTGATACAGACAGGCTAACATATCCAGTGTGGGTCCACGGAATCAGTCAGCCACCAGTTTCACAGTTTATGTTATTCAAATCCTTTATAGGCAATATAGGAACTACACTACACTAGGTAACAGCAACACAACTAATTCTTGGACTTTTCAAAATATTTATTATAAAACCAATTCCCTGGTAAAATAGGATTTCTATTAAATATTTTTGGAAAAGGTAATTTTAGAATGTTGACTTTTCCAGCTCCAACTGTTACCAAGGAGCTGAATAGCTCCCTTGATGGGATATGAACTTGTTCCCAGAGCTGAGACAAAGGCCTTGGTTGTGGGTAGAAGTTCTGTTCCTCTGTCAAGATTACCATCTGGGATGTGCCTAGGAACTTGAGTAACTTCGAGGAGGCCTACTCTGTCACAGGCAAATGTTAGCATACACCTGTGCAGGGCTATCTTTTGTTCATTTAGTTGGGCAGGCACCAATCCTAGTAGAAGAGGAGCTGCCTGCAAAACCTGGTTTGAAGTGGTCATAGAGGAGGGGTTACTCATTTCCATGGCCACACCTCTGGGGTGGGAACAAGAGCTCTGCGAAGGGGAAAAAAGGTTTTCCATCCTGGTTTTAGGCAAAGAGGGTAACTGTGGTATTATTTTCAATATGGCACACAAGAACTGCTGCAACAGAGGGTAGGATTACCCCAGGGAACTATTTATTTATTGCCTGGGGGGCAGGAGTCACCCCCTTCGACTGGCTAGTGCATGGCATAAATGTGGGCACCCTCATCTATACGTGTTTCAAACGTCAAACTCCTCAGCAACATCTCGAGTCTGCGACCACCATGGTATTCCAAAGGAGGATATGCATCAGGATTTACCATCAACTCCTAAAATCGACTGAGAGTTTCAAGAGACGAAAGTGGAAACATGCATCTAAACACAAGGGGCAGGATGGGGAATCCCAAGGAGTCCCCTATTTATATCAAATATGACAGTGCTTTGTTGCTCTGGGAATGAATATAGTAGTATGGACACAGGAAAAAGAAATAATATCACACAATAATATACTTGAAGACCTCAGACATTGGCATAAATCTAAGAGTGTAAACTAATTAAAGTGTGGTCCTGAAGAAAGTGGATATGGAACTTTTCTCACCCACCAAAACATGTGTTGGCTGTATTTAGGAGTGATTCTTGCCCGTAACATACAATGGCTGAAATAGAAGATCTTTTCCCATTGCAATTTTTGGTGTATGTGCCGTGTAGCTAGAATTTGTATGAGTGGTGGATATGAGAACAATTGTTTTGGGAATGAGGAAAGGAAATTTCAGATGGGGTAATAAATAATTATATCTATAACAATATTGTACTATTGTGCGCTGTAAAATGTTTTTATGGAAAATACACCTAACATTTTTTGTAAAAACGTCTTTTGATACTTGAAAAAAATAAATAAATATGTAATAATCTTGAGAATTGTAAACACCACTATGGGTATGCAATGAAAAGTATTGCAATGTATTCTTATCAATAAATAATAAAAAGTAAAATTTTAAAAATATGGAAATGTATCAGCTATAAATTGTCAGACCCTTGGCAGTCCACTATGCACTGTGAGCTATAATAGAAGAAATACAGGTCGTGTGGTATGCCGAGTTCTGTTCATGGTTTCTGTTTCACCCCCTGATCCCAGACCTAAAATGAATTAAGAAGGGGGTACCTTTATTTCATGTGATGTTCACCGCAAATGCAGGCTATGACTCCTTGGGATGTCTAGCCTTATGAATGGATATATTTAACTTCACAGGGACTCTTTGCCTCGTTCCAGTCAATCTGCTTCAGTCACCAGCAGCTGGCCAACCAGTCCCACAGGCTAGCCATGCAGAACCGCAGCTTCCTATGGGGCTTCCCAGCGTGATCTTGTGCATGTCCAACTTTCTACCTCAACCAAGGTATCTCAACAGTGTGGCTTTAAACTGAGAGAGGGGCTACTCTGTCAATCCAGGGAGTGCCCCAACCCCTCAAATTCGTGCCTACCGGAGGCAGGGCTGGCCCTAGAGCGGTGCAATCGGTGCCACCGCACTGGGCGACGTCTTGGGGGCGTCATTTCTGCAAGTATATTATCATTTTAAAAGCACCTGCTGCTGCGTCCTGGTCTCCAGCAATTTTCAGGCATCAATTAAAATGTCAAGATAACTGGTGATTAATCATCTTCCTGGAAAGAGACCAGAGGTTTGTTGAGTTGAAGTTTTGACTGGTGGAAAGGTAGTGCAGAGGGTTAATGTGCCTGCTGCTGAGAACGTGTACCATGCAGATAACAAAGAGCATAAAATGTAAATCCTAATATACAACATTGAGCTATTAACTGTCATCAAAGAGCTACATGCAAACTGCAAGGTATGTAGTGAGAGCTATATGTTTTTTTGCCCAGTCTTTCATTATACTAATTTTGCCAAAAGGGTTCATTTGGTTAGAAAACAAATATTAATATTAAAGAGAACCCCTTACAATTATGTTACGTTTTAAATTCTGAATTTGTATTTCCTACCAGTATCGCTGACATGTCACTCCTACACGACACCTTGTAGCCCTGTCTGATGTAACATTTCCTATACACTGATTTACGCACATATGTATGTGTGATGTAAAGTGCTCTGACACCTTGCACTGGTATGAGTGGTGCTATAAACTAAATGGATCTGGGAAACAGTGGTTATGGAGACTTGAGGGGCACTGTTAAGTGTGCTTGTGAGGAAACCGTGGCAGAGGTGGTCATTGAGGGGCCGCCAACAAACATTGTCGCACAGGGCGCCACGAGTGTTAAAGCCGGCCCTGACCGGAGGGATCACAATAATGTATCTTCTCCGTGCAAGCCAGTTGCTGTTGTAAAGACACAAACCCCTTCAGGGCATGGCAGAGCCATCAGCAGGAACAGCTGGAGGGAGCAGGTGAGACTGTTGCTCGCCTGGGCCGAACGAACAAACTCTTGCGCACACGACACGAGCACTGAAGCAGCAAGGATACCCCGAGGCCTTTACGGCCTGGAATTAGATCTGTTGGCACCTGGGCCACTCGCGGTGTTTCCCGAAAGTGTCCCATGTGCATGTAAAACCGGCAGTCGAGACACCTTAGCGCTGCGAACTGGCCGAACTTTAGAGCAAGTACAAGCGACAATATGGGAACCACCACACTCTGTCGGCCTACAGCGGAATGACTGCATCACTGGGGACGATGACGCGCCTCTATCAAGCACTCTGGGGCATATCAACAAGGGCTTTATCTCTGCTTTTTTGGCTTTAAAAGCCAAAAAAGGAGAGATAAAACTAGCGCCCTATCAACAACAGGGTGCTAACATGCAAATTTGCATGTTAGCACCCTTTTACTCTACGCTTCCCCTTGCATCTCTAATGAGATGCAAAGGGGGCGTTCCAGAGTAAAATAATAGGAGAAATGTCGCTAAGCGACATTTCTCCTATTATCAAGAATGTCGCTAACCCTGTTAGAGACAAAAAAAGCAGCGCTAACCGCGGTTAACGCTGCTTTTTTACGTCTGGTATTTTTCTGACTTAGCCATGATATCCTATGGAAGGAGGATATCATGGCTAAGTTTGCCTGTCCCTATCAACAAGGTAACGTGAGATTATCGCTGGGTTTCCAGCGATAATCTCACGTTAGCCTGTTAGTGTGAGGATTTTTATCGCTATTGAGATAGGCGTTGCTAATAGCATGCTATCTCAGTGATAAAAATTCACGCTAGCCGGCGATAATTATCCTAGCGCTAAGTGCGCTTAGAGATAATTATCGCCGGTTGTTGTTGATATGCCCCTCTGAGTCGTGGATGACTCTCTAGACAGCGAGAAGAATGACACTATGGCGAGAGCTGCAGGAGAACGAGGTAACACAGGCAAACAGCGCGTGAAAAAAATGGTGAACTGGCACAGGCCCCACTGGGGAATCAACTGTTATATCATGAGAAGTGCTTCAGGAAGGTCCTTTTCAAGCAGCCAGCCCTTGGTAATTGGTCCAGTGTAGAAGGCCTGGTTAACAAGCAAAGCCCCATCTAACTGAACAAGCATTTGCAATGCAATCGGTCTCGCCTTTGGGACCTTGTATGTATTTAGGTATCCAGCACATTAGCCAGGGTGCTGAAACATCTACTGTTCTTTAACATGGAGGGAAAGTAAGCACCAAACTGCGTGACACGCCAGGTATGGGAACACATGGAGAGAAATATCGCCTTTCAGCGGGAAATGGTAGAGTTCAAAGCTCTGTTTTTAATATAAAATCAGGGCCTTCGGTGGTCATATCACTGAAAATACAAGATTTGAAAAAAATATTATTGTCTACGGGTGCTCATGGAAGACAATTTCTATGGACTGGAATCCAGAGAATGCTAAAGTGATTCTGGTATTTTACTAACCTCTGCTGGTCGTTTTCTATCAAGAAAGTTAAATAGAGGCAGTTGCCAGAATTTTTTTTTTTTAAAGTCATTCAGCAGAAAGCAATTCTGGTATTTTACTGACCTCTACCGGTCATTTTCTATCAAGAGAGTAAAATAGAGGCAGTTGAACAGAAAAAAGTCCCTAAGCGGAGCAATCTCCAGAGCCCACAAAATACATACACGTATAAGTATATAATAAGTATATACTAAAGTAAATACAAGAGGTCTCGAATGCTCGAATGCTCAACCTAAAAAACAACTGCAAAAGACACCTACGAATAAGTTGGCACCATCATGCACACAGTTGGTCACGGCGATGTAAGACATCCCAGATTACAGTTCAACAGTAGGAAATTCCTGAGAACACAGGAGGGAGATGCGGTGAACAACCCAGACCACATGATGGATGGAGCAGACAGGCACTTTCAGACCAAGACCTCGAAGGATTCCTCTGTGAAATATAGGGCAGACTGGCATCCATGGAAAATAAGAAAAATATCCCTACCCAGCGAATAGACGAGCTCAAAGAACCAGTGGATAAACAACACACAGGGATTAGTATGGAGGAGAGACGCATTAACCACACATTCAGCTCCACTATTTATTACTGTTCTCCACGCCTCTCGGGAATCACGACCGCTCCCACTCTCATCAATGGCACTGGATAGCATACATACATAGCATATATTAACAGCATATTACACTCTGTACATCTGCATATACTCCTCAGTTTGGACCAGTTTGCATGTATTTACTTTTATTATTGGTTCAAAGGAAGAGTCAATGAATTCAGAATATTGTACAATTTATTAATATAATTTGTGAGTACCAGACTGACACCTTTACTGAGAGTTCTGTGGAGAGCGGGATAGGCCCTTACAGTAAGGTCAACAGCTTTACACATCGACCCGCTTTGAAAAGTGGGACTCTTAGCTCGAGCTGCACTCCCATTAGACTGGTTGTGTGCCACTATCCACCCTCCTACTTCCCCCGATGTGGAACACCCAGCAGTCTCCCCAAACTAGTCCTTCCATGACCTTACCCCAAAGCTAGCCTTTCTACTCTTTTATTTCATGTTTTTTGGGGTCGAGACTGCCCTGTATCCAAATACGTGTGAAGCCCCTGAAGCTCACCGTTGCAATACTCATTGTGCGCCTCTTTCAACGACGGAGAACGGAGGGGGAATTGTCACCACAGGAGACCCCCTACACACACTCACAACAACCAGGAAACATCTAACCTACAGCCTGCACAGACTAGAGCAGGCAGGGCCTGCAAATGAACAACCTCTTTCCACGTCTTTCAAACTCACGCCGGCCTTGAACAGTTAGTAGATGCAATTCTCCTAAAACGTGCAACCACTTCCATTTCCTGTGTGCCCCAAGTTAATTGGCTTCATCGCTTCCCAATCAAGTTTCAGATAATGGTTCTCCGTAGTAAACACTTAAAAACAGTCTCAGGAGGAAAAATGGCATTGCTGTTTGGTGAAAGATGTCCACTTTAAAATGAAATACACATCCCATAATGCTTTTAAATACGTAAAACACATCACTCAGCTCTTCTTAAGTATAAACTGCAGATTGAAACAGTCCCAGTGGTCCTGGGAAATAGCTGTCATGCTGCAGCAGGTGGGGACCATTCATTTATACTGATAAAGGCCTGAACGAACTGGAAACCTACGATAAAGCCACGAGGACAAAATGTGAAAGTAATTGTAGTATCCGGCGGGATGCATTCTAGTGTTTCACACACACTGAACATCCACCCACCACAGGCGTCACCAGTCAGGTGACCCTGTCAATAAAAGGGGCCGAAGTGCACGTGCTCGAGGCCAGTTGTACCACCATACTATACCGAGTCCGTTTCCCTTGTGTATCACCATGTGGGCCTGAGGCCCGACACCACACTGGCGACGAAGGTGGGATCGCTATCCCTGCGTGCCTGCTGGCCTGCCTTTCAACATTTCGCGTGGGTGAGGAGAGGTGCCCGGCAGGCGGCACCCCCGGCGCGCTCCTTGAACACCACCAGTGACGGAGCTGGGGAGTGTGCCCCTTCGTGTCACCCAGTCAGGCCTCCTGGCCCAGAGAAGATTGGCATCGCTAACACAGTGGCACACACAGGCCCCCCTGCCAGCATGACAAGGAAGGACACTGAGCACCTGAACCGGTGTCACGAGAGAAGTCTGGGCTGACGCCCATAGGCGATTACACTCACCGTCGCTGCTGCGGCGCTGGTGCCTGCCAACCCGTCACCTGGTCAGTTGGGATCTCTGCATGCCAAGAAGCACCCACAGGCTGTCCCGCACGCCGCGTCCCCCCCTTGAGGAAAAGGGGGAGGGGACTGCTCACAGCAACCACCCGAGCCCCGGGAGAACGCCAAACCCCGGGGAAACAACCTTTGCAACGCAACTTTTACAACGCACTACACTTACAACGCATTTTTTACAACGCAAAATCCATTACAACGCATTCCATTACATAGCATGACACTACAACGCATTTTTAAAAACTACCTTTACAACGCATTCCATTACAACGCATACTACCTTTACAACGCATACCATTACAACGCATAATATTACACTACACTATCCAACACTTACCCTACTGTTGCACCCCCTGGAGTTAGAATAGTAATTTTTACCCCTATACTATCCAACACTTACCCTACTGTTGCACCCCCTGGAGTTAGAATAGTAATTTTTACCCCTATACTATCCAACACTTACCCTACTGTTGCACCCCCTGGAGTTAGAATAGTAATTTTTACCCCTATACTATCCAACACTTACCCTACTGTTGCACCCCCTGGAGTTAGAATAGTAATTTTTACCCCTATACTATCCAACACTTACCCTGCTGTTGCACCCCCTGGAGTTAGAAAAGTAATTTTTACCCCTATACTATCTAATACTTACCTTAAATGTAATTTAATATTATGCGTTGTAATGGTATGCGTTGTAAAGGTAGTATGCGTTGTAATGGAATGCGTTGTAAAGGTAGTTTTTAAAAATGCGTTGTAGTGTCATGCTATGTAATGGAATGCGTTGTAATGGATTTTGCGTTGTAAAAAATGCGTTGTAAGGGCATGCGTTGTAAAAGTGTGCGTTGTAACCATAAGAAAGACATTCAAGGCCCCGCCCACTCCCTCTCACCGTACAGCCGAGGCGACGGACAATCCCTGCACAGCATAGAGGTGACACGGAGGGAGGAGGCATTTATGTGGCGGGAGGCTCTGCGCTGATTGCTTGCAGCGCTCTCCACCGCCTGCAAGCACGGAGGCTGCGGCAGCCGAAAAAAAAAAAAAAAAAAGAGAGAACCTGCACACGGCGCCACCCAGCGGCCTCCAGCCTGCGCCACGCCGTGGGCCGAAATCACTTGTGCCTACGCACAAGCACGCACAGCAGCATGCAGCCCTACCGGCCAGCACAAGCACCAGAGCTGTCCTGCCGCCGTAAGCCAGCTGCACAATGTAAGGTTCTACCACCTGCTCTAGGAAGCGAATCTGCGCACCAAGCCTCGCCGGGTCTGGTGTGCAAAGGGCAGGGGAAAGGGTTACGCCACGACTGACTGTTTGGCACCCGTAGCGCCACGTGTCAGCACTGCACCGAACCCTGCCACAGATACTCCAGTGCCAGGGGACAACCGAGCAATCCACAGCGCCAGCGAAGTACAAGGCCTCCAATGAACTGCCTTCGCCGCCACCTAGTGGCCAGTGGGAAATATCGCACCAGCTCCTCCAGCACCCGGCACCTGCAGCAAATCAGGGCAGGTCACCAGACCTGCAGCATCAAGAAGGCTGTTGTGGCTTTGGGAAGTATTGCGCCGCC
Source organism: Triturus cristatus (assembly GCF_964204655.1). Taxonomy (NCBI): domain Eukaryota; kingdom Metazoa; phylum Chordata; class Amphibia; order Caudata; family Salamandridae; genus Triturus; species Triturus cristatus. Next base: position 679,986,473 of record NC_140583.1, read on the forward strand.
ACCTGGTGGTCAATAGGCCTCACCGCACTCGGCCCGGGAGATTGCTGCTGGAGCCCCTACACTTGTGCAGCATATGAGGCAATGCGTCCAGAAGGCCAGTAGTGCCCACAAGTATGCTTCCGTAAAGCACTGCCCCACCTAACGCAAGGCTGAAAACAGGGACATCTACAGCTCTGCACCCCTCTTGCTCAACGGAAACTGAGGTTGCGGAGCACAACCAGTACAAGAACTGACTGCACCCAGCTGTCCTGCAAGAAGAAGACGTGTGAGGAGCTACAGCGTCTTGGTCCCTACGCAACAAGCCCAATGTGCCAGGCGAAGGCACGCACGAACAGACTGCTAACCCCTCCACAGAGCCCCTGCCAAGGGAGCGGCCAGGAGCACAGCGAAAGCCAAAGCTGTGAAGCCACGGGCAGCCAGGGACAACCCAGAGTGTGGACAAAGCGGTACAAAAGGGGGTGGTGATGGACGGAGCTTTGTTCGCCATAAGTTGGCAGGGTATGCTCAGACGTGAGTCCCTTGCTCACTTTGCCGCTGGATTCAAGCAAGCCTGGCTGAAGACAGATGAAATGCCAGAGGCCGGTCCTAGGAAGCTTGTTTCCGGTCCAGGGAAGGCATGGCTTGGCAGTTCGGGCTGGACTGTTCCCATGAGGCACAGGGTCAGACTGATTTGCATATGGCCATGTCTGAACTGGGGTGGCAGAGTGGGCTAAAGAACGGTGATGGATCAAACCCAGATCTGTTGACTGGGTGTGAGTGTTTGATTGGTTCTGATGCTCCGTCCATCGCCACCCCCTTTTGGAACCAGGCTTGATGCAGCCTCGCTCTCGTTTTCCAATTACAGACAGTTGTAGAATGGTTGGCGGTTCCCTCTCTCTTCTGCACAGGCATATTCCCCGAGGCTGCCGTGAGAGATGTGTTCGCCACTTCAAGGGATGCTCTGGGAATAGCTGATTTCTCTAACATTTTGCAATTGCTGTGTACTTTTAGAATGTGCATTTTGCAGAGGAATTAGGATGTGGAACGTTTCTCTCCCTAGGGGAAGCGAGGGGTCTGGCTGCCTGCCAGGCCTTCACTATGGAGCTGATTACCACAGGAATAGTATATTTAGGCAGTGTTCAGAACTACCCAAAATGGTGCTCAGATGATGGTACACAACACAGAAGAGGCAGCGTCTTAAACTACACATCCAAAAGTGGAGGCGAGCGTTGCTGAACCTAGTGTTGAATAGGTATAGTTACTGTGTTTAAGTGTGGTATGAACCAGGGAAGGACACACAGACCCCTAAACACCAAAAGGCACCCTGACAAAAATACTCAATGTTCCTTTTTTCTCTTTTATTTGACTTTCTCTTTCTCTCTCTTTTCTCTCCCTCCTCTCTCTCTTATTTTTTTCTCTTCATTTTCTTTCTCTTCATCCACGCTGTTACTGCTGCCATACACCCCCGGGACATAGAGAGAGTGATGAGCTTGCGGTCATGGTCCCTAATGCTGAACCTCAAAGTTTCCAGGCTACCCGCGAAATGTCCTGTGTGATAAATGGCCAGTCTGTCCCTGTTTGAGGAGAACTGCACACACCTTCCTATTGAAACAGGCCAACTTCCACATGTAGTTATGACTATGTCCTTATTTTGCTGAGATACCATCTCAATTGTGCTACATCTAGGAATAGAATCTGCTAACCTGCAAAGGAGGCTGTAGGGAATCTTTTTCTCCTGAAGGACAGCAGTTAAGATAGATACGGGTTTCTGACAATGGGCAGGGTCAAAAATGCGTCTTAAAAAACCAAATATCCCGTAACTTTTTTCAGTCTGTCACCTTCAGGTAATTACATATAAAATAACACACAGATTAAATTTAAACTAAATGCAAGTTAATTTAATCAATGGGAAATGCACTACCATACATTATGAAACCTCTATTTGTTAATGCACCTCAGAGGTCTATGTCTCTAATCCAGAGAGCCTAAACCCTGGTTGGTGCAGTGGAGAATAGTGATGGGGCCGGATTCTTGTCTTCCTAATTATTTCCAAGAATCCTCTCAGGTTACCAGAATCGTTTTATCTGCTAAATAGTGTAGAGGGGAGGAAATACAATGATCAACACATAATCGCCAAAATTAGATTTCATGGGGAAAGAACCACTGACTCCGAATCTAATATTTATAAGACTTTATTACAACCAAAAATAACTGAACATATAGACACCTCAATACAAGGTGTAGGAGGTAAATGGGCACTAATACAAATGCAAGCCTACGTAAGATTCTCATCCGACTCAAAACAAAAAGAATCACTGATTCTAAGATCATCAAGAAAGCAATGGTTAGGTCAATATCCAAATTAAGAATCATTAGTCTAGAAAGAAAAGAAAAACGTTAGTGTATCCCTACTCTATCTCTAAGGTGACATCCCTACTTAACATTCCCTTCCCAGGCAAGGAGAATGAAGGTGTCAGAAGTGAAGACTTTCTAAGAAGTACATTCACTTAGTCAGAGCTCGATCTAAGATGCTCTTTCTAGCTTCCCGTCTAAACCTCAACTGCTCAACCCACGGGCACTATAACCTAATACAAAACCCCAAAATCATAGAACACGCCCTTCGGCACACCTCTTCAGCCAGGTCTTCTCCCAGTAGTTTACCATCAAACTTGTAAGGCATCCAACGACGGTTAGCTTGACCTTGGGTCCCAGGCACCTTCTCCGCTGAAAGTATCTTCCTCACATTCCAACGTACTCCCCTGTTGGCTTCTTGCAGCATCCTAACTCCTAAAACAAAGACCTAGGGGCATATTATCAAGACAGGCGATAAAATTATCGCCGCTTTAGCGGCAGAAAACTGCCGCTAAAACGCCGATAATGGGCTTGATAATATGCTCTATGGAATTCCAATTGAAGCCCATGTTAGACGTGAAGGACATCTAACCTGAGCTTCAATTGGAATTCCACAGAGCATATTATCAAGCCCATTATCGCCGTTTTAGCGGCAGTTTTCTGCCGCTAAAGCGGCGAAAATGTTATCGCCTGGCTTGATAATATGCCCCCATGTCTCACTAACAAGCTAAATGTCCTTGCACCTGCAACAGAAACATGGGAACTGCAACCCAAAGCCTTTACCAAGGGAAATCATTTTTGGCCTACAACGTTTAGCTAACATAAGAAAATGAACAGGCCTTTCTCTTTACATATATGCCATCCGGCTTTTACACTGTTAACCACATTACTAAATCACACTTTAAGCAGTAGTTCATTATTCTCATGTACATGAATAAGCAACCTACACGTTTAACTAACATGGCACACGTTTAACCTAACATATTGCATTTCATAAAATAATCATTATACATTTACTAAATACATTCACGATAATCTGCAACGTTACTCTTCACGAAAAACATTATTTCATTTCTAATCACATCTATGTTAAACGATTGCAGCATTACATTTCTATGGCACTTCTTAACAGACATCGAATAACATGCGGGTGCTGACTAACGGTGAATATGATGCACCCCTACAAATTTCAGAATCACATGACGCTCTATCAATAGTGACATGTGTATGTTTAGTGTTAAGAGGTTCCAGTCTGTGACAGAAAGCAAAAAATAAAAGCAGTAAATAAATATATGTCATTACACTTGCATTAAACACAGTAGAAGATATAAAAAGTGCAGAAATGTTTACGATAAACCGAGACTGACCAGACTGTACATAGTGCAATTTTTTTAGAACTGTTCCTTAAAAGTATACATTTCACAAGTCTGCTGTTAAGTCCCTTTCAATAACACTCAAAGAGAAAAAATCTGTGTTATCAGTAAGCTTCAAGTGATTCCATCAATCAAAGCCACTACTGACTTCCAAGCACCCTTTACAATTGCAGATTAACCAACTGCGCACATTTACATTTCTTTTAAGCAAGCAGGCACCCGGCAAGAATTCTTGTTTAGCTGTCTGCCACTCTCTCTATTTCACAGCACAAGAGACTCTCTGCCTTACACTTCAGGTAAAGCATTTCATCTGTCGGAATTAACTGTCCTGGGCGATTGATTGCCTTTTCATAGAAAAAGCACCTTTTCCAATAGCAGATTAACCAGCTGCGCACATTTACATTTCTTTTAAGCAAGCAGGCCCCCTGGCAAGAATTCTTGTTTAGCTGTCTGCCACTCTCTCTGTTTCACAGCACAAGAGACTCTCTGCCTTACACTTCAGTTAAAGCATTTCATCTGTCGGAATTAACCGTCCCGGGCGATTGCCTTTTCATAGAAAAAGCAGAGGAACACTTTTTATTAAATGAAATAAGTATGCACACGTCTTGCCTCTCAGATCTATCCCACTTCAACCACTGGTCACCACCATGACAAGTTCCTGGACCATGGTCTCCTTCCCTCGATGCTGCTTCTCAAATGTCTTCTCCTTCCCAAGAAATCATATTTGATTTTACTGAAGTCATGTGGAGGACATGAGAAAGACAGGGAGACTACTTTTGCTAGAGACGTCCAATAAACATGTTAAATCAGGTTCACCATGCTAGACCGATTGTAAGTATTAATTTGGCTTTGTGGAGTGTTGCTGGGTTCTGTTACAAAAGGAGTAATGTAAAGACTTAAGGAACTTTTTTGACTGAATCTTATGCTATGATCATTCAGGAAGCCGAGGAAGAACAATACATTGTGCTGTTAGTCATTTATATAGATATATATAGGGCCCTCAGGGATAGCCCTTTTACTTGTCTACGGCGGGCCTCTTACTGACCATATGGGTAGTCATGATGAAGGGAAGGTAATATTAACCACAAGCACCCGTTAGCAAAAAATGTTATACTAGTCCTCCCCTTCGTACCCCTGTGCTGCCAGACTTCTGGCTGCCGTTGCAGAAACTGTCAATCCAGAAATCAATAGACTCATTAATGTCTCCCTCCTGGAGGCTCTTGTCCTGGCAACTTGGAAGCAGGCCAAGATTCTTCCTCTTTTAAAAAAGCCATCACTTGACCCCCTGTGCCCGGTGAGCTATCGGCCTATTTCCCTTTTGCCTAGTGTGGCTAAGGTATGTGAAAAGGTGGTCTCCAGACAGTTGACCGACTTTATTGAAAGTTCTGGCCATTTTCACCCAGCTCAGTCGGGCTTCAGGGCTTCCTACAGTACTGAATCAGCTCTGGTGGAAATCTCAGAGGTAATATGAGATTGTTTGGATGCCGGTCGGAGGGCAGCCTTGATTCTGCTTGACCTCTCAGCGGCATTCGACACGGATCCCCACTCATTGCTGCTTACCCGACTGTCTGAGATTGGATTATCAGGAACTGCCTGGGGTTGGCTCAAATCCTTCTTGGAGGACCGGGCGCAACAGGTGTGGCTCCCCCCGCTCTCCTCCTCTTTACATAAAGTGACTACTGGGGTCCCACAGGGATCTTTCCTGAGTCCCCTTCTTTTTAATATTTATGTTACCCCTCTGTTCAGCTGGCTGAGGACCTAGGGGCAGAAATCATTGCATACGCCGACGACACCCAGCTCCTGTTTACATGAGAAAAAAATGAGGGCTCTACCTCAGCAGCTAGACATTGCTTGACTGAAGTTTTCACTGGTTGGCCGCCGCAGAACTCAAATGCAATGAGGAGAAATTGGAAATTCTCCTCTATGGAAAGTTTCTCCCTCAGTTTAGGGAAACACTCTGTCCGTCTAATTCAGTGCTTCCCGCCTCATCAGGGAATCCCGTCAAGAACTTAGGGGTTTGGTTCGAGGAGAACCTCACATTTTTTACCCAGATCTAAAAGCTGTCAGGGACCTGCTTTGGGTTTCAAAAAATTCGTAGGAAATGTCTTCCTCTTCTTCCTCGGGCTACCAAGGAGACAGTCACTTGAGCCCTTATCCTTTCTCGGCTGGACTATGCCAACTTTCTATACATTGGTTCCCCGGGCTATCTACTAAATAAACCGCAAGTGGTGCAGAATGCGGCCGCCAGGCTTCTCCTTAACATCTCTGCCAGAAGCAGCATTAGACAACATCTCTGCGCACTTTCCTGGATACCCGTGGCAGAGCGGGTCAAATTTAAGTCCTTAGTTATTGCTCATCGCACTCTTCATGCCATAGGGCCAAGCTATCTTCAGAAACACTTCTCCTTTTACATTCCTGCTAGACACCTATGTTCTCGTTCCCAATGTTTGGCCCACGTCCCTCGTTTTTGCTTGCAAAGGACGGGCGGTAGCTCCTTGGCTGTGAAAGCTGTTCTAGCTTGGAATGCTCTGCCTCTTGCTCTCCGCTGCATTCAGGACCCCACTCATTTAAAAAACAAATTGAAACCTTCCTCTTTCCCTGATCTGGCTCTGGTTTCCATCTCTCAAGGTACGCGCCGGGACACTCTTGCAGTATCTGTGCACGAAACAAATGCAGATAACATAACGTCCACCGAGAATTTGTGTATTTGAATCCAAATTTAGGGATAGCGATTGAGCTCCATTGGCATACTGAGGGCAAACTATGCCTTTTGCAGCACACGTTTTCAAAACATTTTGCCAAAAGGCGTTACAATTTCCATATAGTTTTTGAGAATAACTATGAAGTATTGGAATATGCCAGAGTATAACATTATACCTAGGATCACTGTTTCTCTGCTGCATAACCCATACATTTTTTTCTAAGAATATTGTGTGACAAAATTAAAATACTTTAGGAACACTAAGTAAAGTAATTTGTGCCACAGGAGAAGCAGTACAAATCTGACACAGCGCGCCCACCAAAAGTGGGCACCTATTCCTATGCTGAGTAGTGAAAAAATGTCCAAATTTGGGGTACAGAGGACCCCTAATAGCCCTTGTCACCGGTGGCAATGTACCTGTTGCATCAGTGATGTCTACTCTGCACTCCTGCTGACCACTGAATAAAACAGAAGTCTAAAATCTCAAGCTGGGAGAAACTGCACTCGTTCTAAATAGTGTACCGGATATGTACAACACTATTCAGTAAATTAACCTTCTGGAAAATAAAGTACTATCAGATTTGAGGTCATTACATGCTATGGTACTTGTGATGTGGCTCAGTTCCGTGTTCCACGTGGAATCTGGGCTGATGAGTGTTCTGCCTCCTGACAGTTGACGAGACTCCCTGATGGATGCCATCCTAAATCTTGAGATGTCCATAAAATGTATGTGCTTCGTTCAAATATTCCAAAGTGCTGTTATTTATCTTTTCAGTAAAAACAATGCTACAATAACTTCAGGATAGATCACAAAAAGTTTGTGAGTAGCGGGCAATTTTGTGTTGGCGTCGGGCAATTTGCAACAGTGTTTAATTAACATTTGGCCTATCGAATTGTAAAACATTTGTTTTTGACATGGTCAGAAAGACCTATTGTCGACTTTTGCAATGATTGTCGAAGCAAACTTACTCTTTATATGAGCCTGAGTGTGGCTGGCTGCATGACTAGAACAGGAGTCTTGGTTCTTGTCTTTTATATGCTTTAAAATATACATTAAACACATAGTGCAGTGTATTAGGCCTAGGATTCTGTAATTTCACCTGACTTTTCAGCATTTAAATCAGCACTTTTTATGCTTTTAGAGTTGCTGTAAGCCTACTTAGCACCACAACACTCTTAGGGCAACTGTTGCACTTTACAAATTGTTAACATAACATGTCTACTTCTTTAATCACCTCTCATTGGGTGGGAGTCTCGCCTTTCAGCACAGCCTCATTCCTGACTGGTTTCAGTGGCCATTTGAATTAAAATGAGTATCATGTGTGGCAGCAATCATGAGATCAAAGCTTACCAGACAGCATAGCTGTCTGGTTTGCTAACAACTTCTTGTTTTTTTTTTCAAGCTTCCCTGGGAATGCATTTAGCCCATTGCTTACCATTGACTTTGTGGTTTGTAACTCACAGTTTCTTGATTTCTATTTACTGGCTTTATTTGTTTTAGGCTCTCCAGCTTGAGTTTGTCCCTCCAGTGGAGCATTGCCTATGTACTGTAATTTTCTACAAGTTCTCACTTTCTGTAAACAGGCCTTTAAATCTTGTTCTTATCTTGTCACAAATGCTACACATACAAAAAGAGGTCAAATGTCAGGCTCGGTCTTCAGAGGGAGATTGGTGTTTACTTTTCTTTATCGGACTTCAAAGTAAGAGAATGGCGTATCTCCAATTACCTTATGGAGAGAATCTTGATTTCATTAAAGACAATGGAGTCTGACACTATGCAATAACCATTTATTGCTGCCCCTCAACATGCAGCACTTTAAAGAATATTCAATACATCATAAGTAAAACTTTCTAACATAGAATGTCGCGACATCATATAGCTCCATGACAACTGTGAGTCTTCCTCTTCAACCTGCGCCAAAATCCATGCCTCACTTCAGTTCCATCCGAAACTTATTGCAGACAGTTATCATAAAATAAAATGGATACCAAGTATTACTGATTGGAAATAAAATTTCATGTTGCAAAATGTAATCATGGCAGAAATAGAAAACTGCATTATCAATATTATTATTAAAATCACTACAAGTTGTAAAAAACATTATTAATTTATCCATGTTTGTCCAATAATACTGTATTATGACAAAGTATTCCTAAACATCTAAGCATAGTAATGTTCATAACTTGACAGTTCAGAAAAACAGGACATGGAGGGTGGAATAATGTTAGCCTCCGTTGTCTTTAATGAAATCAAGATTCTCTTTGCAAGGTAATTGGAGAATCGCCTTTTCATTACAAGACCGGAGGCTACCATTATGTAAATTTAAAGGTTTTCAGTGTCATGTTGCTCACGTGTTTTACAGGTCTAAGATCAAATTTAGCAAAAGTGCTATCACTTGACCAGTCTGCTGCTTCAAGTATATCTGCAAGTGTACCTCCTGGCCAAAACTCTTACTGGCCATTGCAGCACTTGAGGAATGTGTTCCAAAACTAGATAAATCTATTCCTGCTTCGGACATCACTGTCCTCACCCATCTAGAAATGGTAGCTGACGTTACTGCTCTGAAAGGTTTCACGTATGAAATTCGTAATTAATCTTCGCCATCCGGTCTGAACTCTAACTGGTTTGTTCTTAAACTTTTATGCAACTTACCATACAACTTCTAGCAGTCCTCAAAAGCAGGATAAAATATGGTTTCTGACATTGTTGTTGTTCTTTTCCATATCTCAAAGTGAACCGCATTTAGAGTGTAGTACCTATTACAAATCTCTTGGGATTTTACACCTGATACCCTCCTAAATTATATTAAACATAGTAAATTTGCCAATATGAATATTTGCCTTCTAGAGAGGAAGCAATTATCAGGTCAAGATACGAATAGATCAAATACCAAATTGACATTTCATAATGAATTCTGCCGAGCCTTAGGCGGACGTCTAAGTCTTATATCCTTCATTACCCTGCAAACCAAGAGATCGCTACCAATCGCAAAACCATTCATTAAAGCATGTCCTGCCAAAATACCTGGCCTGTAACAGTTTACCGTTCTGTAAGACAGACCCAACCTGAACAAATTTGCACAATTATTTGCCACTTCCAATACAGGAGCTTCCACGGGGTCCACATTCCGTTCCAAGCACCAACTACACCATTTCTTCCATACTCCTGTATATCTCTTCCTGCTGCCTGGTGTCCATGACTCGCCCAAGAAGTTCTTAGGCTTTAGTGAAAGCCCTGAATATCTTTTGGATTTCCTGAAATCCTCTAAACAAGAAGGTTCAAGCTTTCTTTTAGAATCAGAGGATGTTTCTCCCCATCCTTCCCTTCTAAAAGGCCTACAATGCCCGATATTATGCGTGGAACATCCATTGATAGCTCCATCACTCCTAGGAACCACACTTGTGTGTTCCAAAATGGCGTCACTAGTATAACTTTGGGATCTTTCCTTCTGTACTTTCAACAAAGTTGAATTAGTGGAAAGGAAGGGAAAGCATAATTGCTCTCTCCTTTTCAATTATGGAGCAAAGCATCTACTGCTATGGCCTTTGAGTCTGGTCTCTAACTGTAAAATCTGTCTATCTGGTAAAACAGTCTGCTCGCAAACAGGTCTACTCTGAAGGGGCCCCATAAATTCTGAATTTTCCTAATGAACTTCGGGTTTAATTTCCAATCACTGGAATGCTGAAGATACCTCAAATTCTGTCTGCTCTTTCGGTCAGGAGACCCAGAATGAATTCCACCTTCAATAATATCTTTTGACCCCCCCCCCCCCCAACAAAAATACCAATTATTTTTTTCTAGGTCGGCAAGATGTCTTGCTACCCCCAGGCGGTTGATATAGGAGACTGCTGTAAAATTATCTAATTGGATTAGGACAATTCTGTTCTTTAGAGTGTCCTTGAAACTCATTAGGGCATTTAAGCCAGCTAACATTTCCAAGCAATTTATATGTAAGGGGAGTTCCTCTCTGGATAATTTCCTCCCTGTCTCCATCTCTCCCAGCCTCACACCCCAGCCCAGGTTGCTGACGACTGATTCTATTGTAAACGCTGGGATATTTCTCAAAATTGCTTTCCCATTCCAACTGTGCAAATTGCTCAACCACCATTGGAGGTCCTCTCGAGCTTTATGGGATAATAGTACTAAGTCTGTATACCAAAGACCCTTCCTTAGACCTAAGGTCTTCAGCCTCTGAAAGGCCCTGTAATGCAAGGGTCCCGGGGGGACAGCTTGTATTGAGGGGGACAGTAATCCGACTACTCTAGCCAGAAGAAGTTACCTCTTTCTTTATTTTGTATAGCTTCTTTTGAGGTAGAAGCAAATGAGAGTTGATGGTATTTACCTGGAAACCCCAAAACTCCAAATTCTGAGTTAGAACCAGAATAGATTTCTATATATTGATAATGAAGCCTAACCCTTCTAAGAGTGTCTTTGACCACTTATGGGTCAATAGTTCTTCTTGATTTTGTTGATGATGTTGTCTAAATAAATTATTATTAGTCTTACTCCCCTTCTTCTCAGGACCTTGGTAGTGCACCAGGGGGGCTGAGGAAATACCAAAAAGGAAGACAACAGAACTGGTATAGAGCACCCTTTTGACTGAAACGTAAATATTTCTAACTGTGTGGGTCCATTAGGATTGTGAAGTAAGCATCGTTAATCTCCAACTTGACAAGCCAGTCTCCCTCTTGCAAGATGTCCCTTTGAAGTTGGATTCCTCCCATCTTGAAGTGTCTGTAAATCACAAATTTGTTTAGATCTTTCAGATTTATGACTGGCTGCCAGCCCTTGTCTTTCTTTTTCATTAGGACAACTGTACTTACAAAACCTCCCTTTGAGTTTTTCACTTTGTGGATTGCTCCTTTGAGTAACAATTTTGTTACCTCTGAATCTACTAGAGCACAATGCTCCTGGTCTAGGGAAAGTTCTCTTGGTTTCTTCAGTTTTTGCAAAAGTCTATTTTGAAACCTTGCAAAGTTTGTAATACCCATGAATATTTTGTTATGTTTGACCATGCATCTAGGAAATAGCTTGATCTTCCCCCTACCTTTAAATGAGAAGAAACAAACTGAGGACAAACTCTTACCTTGATCACCAGATCTCTGGTATCTTCTCCTGTTGTTGCGAGAGTGGGGATTTTGACCTCTTTGTGGGAAGAGGTTGTTGCTTCCAAGGTAACTCCCTCCATAACCCCGTTGGTCATTGCAATAGAATTGGGGCCTTTGCTAGCCACGGCAGACAGCCAGTCCTGGGCCTGGCAAAAACCCTACTGCTGAACATGAATTGCATTTTCCTCTGTGCTCTGCTAAATGTTAAGAATGTATCAAACATATTTTCCCAGTGTATTAATAAAGTTTTCTTCAAAAAGTAGTCCGTAAGGCGTCCCCCTGAGAATCCTTGCTGGCCAGGTTATCCAATTTTGGGTTTATTTTCATCGGAAAAGCTCTTTGCCGTTCCGAGATTAACCCTGCATTCACATTGCCCAGCTGAGAATCCTTGTTGGCCAGGTCCCCCAATTTTGGGTTTGTTCTCATCAGAAAAGCTCTTTGCCTTTCTGAGATTAATCAGGCATTAGCATTGCCCAGCAGACATGAACTCTTTAGCTCCACCCCTGGAGGAGTTTGACATCCACTGGTACTCCTTTACATGAAGCTTCCTTGGCCATGTCTAAAATCTTGGCCAGTAGACCTAATGTATCAATAACTTTATTTTCACACTGTTTGAGACAGTGCGGTCTCTTCCTGTTTTAAATAAGAAGTTCATCAACTCCGGGTCTAAAGTTTGGAGTCATTCCTGACTTGTTATCTAAAAAGGGTTGTGGGCATTCTTCCCCCATCAGATTACGTGTTTCTTTGTCAAGTGGATAGCGAATCCAGTGCTTGATAAAGGCAGTGACATGGTCCATAGGCCATCATTCGGACCCTCTAGGGTGTGTGATACTCGTGGGATTAAACATCTAACACCTGATGGGTCTCTTATGGCCATTGAGGTGGAAGATTGTTGTAGGTCGTCGTCCAGGAGATCGTTGTCAGACGTTTCTGTTGTGTCAAATATATATTCATCTACCTCTTCACCCTGATCCATGTCAAAGGGGTATTCCTCATCAGTTATGAAACTGTGTTCCTTGGTGCCATGAAGACTTCTTGTTCCTTTTGTGCCACGAGGGCCACTCATACTATTTGTGTCAAGGAGGCCGCTCTTTCTTATTGTGCTGCTATGGACACCCTGTTCACCTGTGGTGCTCTGGCAACCAAATGATGATATAGTTCAATGGCAGCGCTTAGGCTGTCTATGGTGTGTGCTCCACCTGAGAGGTGTTTAGATTTCTTTGGAGCCTTACCTCACCTTTTAGGTAGAGGTGCATCCTCTTCTGAAGATAATAGTGGGTCTTCCTCAGTTATAGTGTCCCTTGGCCTTTTATCAAGTACAGCCTCGATCGCCTCCTATAGGGTAGACTTAAATTCCCTCACAATAATTTTTTTTAATGTATCTTTATTAGGTGGTGCATCAATTGTGCCTTGTATGTCACCTGGTTAAAACACTGGTTTACTATAAAGATATATATACATATAATTATCTCTCACCTTTCCCTGAAAACCTTAGCAGGTAAGTAGGGATTTTATATTAACAAAAATAGTTGCCAAGCATCGGTTCGTCTTGGCTTAAGCATTGTTTAGTAACAAGCTTTGTTTGACAATGGGTCCAAGTCCGTTGTCATTCCACTATGTTTAATTGAATATGTGATGTTACATCACGGTCTTCACACCGCGATACCTTTACAACGCAGGCATTACAATGCAAGTTGTTACAACGGCTTGCGCTGGAGGGCGCAGGACTTAGGAATAGTATGATTTACTATTCCAACTCCAGCCTACGTTACAGTAGGGAAGGTGTTGGAATAGTAAATCATACTGTTCCTTAGCTTAGAGCCCCATCTAGTGCAAGTCAATGTAATGACTTGCGTTGTAATGCCCGCGTTGTAAAGGGTATTGCGGTGTGAAGATTGCGATGTAACCGATGTTTCCCGTTTAATTCCGCTTATTTGGGACGCTTGTCCTTTATCGCGCATCATTCCCTTCTGCTGCTTCATATGCGAGGTCAGCGGGAGGGCACTTTTGTGTCTGAATTGTTTGGCTCTGCCTCTCCGAGGACCACCGGCATGTAATCGCCAGTCGGGTCTCAGCAGAGGCTGCTTCCGTGCATGGAGGCTGGGCGAGGTGGTTCTTCTACTGGTTTAGGAGGGCAGCGCCTCACCTTGTCTGCTCAGCCATGGAGCGCGACTGCCACATGCTACTGTTTTCAAGTCTGTAGCACCGTAGCTAAGAGCGAAGTCCTAAAACAAAGCTCTCAACAGACATTCAATAGAAATGAAAAATGCTCAAAATTACTCCAGCACATTACCCAACCATAAATTGTAAGGGAACCCAACACGCGCACAACACTTACCTCGTAAGCTTCTATCTGTTAATCAAAATACACATATAAGGCATTGTATAGTCTAGAGACTAATAAAAATGAACTTAGCTGTTTGAGGAGCAGCAAATAAAAGAGAAAGACTCTCAGTTGTCATGGAGCTATATGATGTTGCGATATTCTATGTTGGAATGCTTTACTAATGATGTATTGAATATTCTTTAAAGTTCTGCATGTTGTTGGAACATACGCAGGGGCCTCTCGGACTCTCTGACGAGCCTGGAGAATGAGCTCCTGCGGCATGAGAGGGAGGGGGAAGGAGGGGGTCGCCGCTCACACACCCTGTCGGACCTCCGGGGAAAGGCACGCGGACCTCCTGGAGCGGCTCCGGTGCCACAACTACACTGCGCACACAGCCAGGACGCACGCCAGGGCGGACAGGGCAGGCCGCCTCCTGGCCTGGCTCATACGGCAGGAGGACCGACGTACCCCTATAGGAACGATCCGCAGCGAGGATGGCACGCTAGTCCACACACAGCGTGAAATACACCGGGCCTTTGCTGACCACTATAGGCAACTGTACAAAGCGAGGGGCACTGGCCCCCCGCAGCTTTTTGGGGACTTTCTGGCCTCTGTCCAGCTCCCTGAGGTCACGGCGGCGCACAATGGGGAACTTGCCGGGCCTCTCTCTTTGGAGGAAATAGGGGAGGCAATTCAATCAATGGCATCTGGGAAGACGCCGGGGCCGGATGGCCTGCCCGCGGAATATTACAAAGCATATCGCGAGTCCCTGGCGCCGCTGCTGAGAGAGCTCTACAATAAAGCACTTGAGGTGGGGTCGCTCCCCCCTTCTATGCGGGAGGCGTTCCTGGTCTTCCTGCCTAAGCCTGACAGAGACCACACAGAGTTGGGCTCCTACCGTCCCTTCGCGATGCTGAATGTGGATTACAAAATCCTCGCCAAAGTGCTGGAGGAGCGGCTGGCGCCCGTGGTCCCCCATCTGGTGCACACCGACCAGAATGGCTTTGTCCCGGCACAGTCAACGTCCCTGAACATTCGGCGATACTTCAGGGTAGCAACTGAGGCAGTGCACAGGTGGCCCAGGGCAGGGTGTCTCATCCTGGACTTAGAGAAGGCATTTGATAGTCTGGAGTGGGGTTACTTAGCCGAGGTGCTGCTGCGATATGGGTTGGACCGGGAATTCCTGAAGATGGTCGACCTGTTATACAGGCGACCCACGGTCCGTGTCCGTCTGGGCCCTCACGTCTCGGAGGCGATACCGGTGGGCCGAGGCACCCGCCAGGGGTGCCTGCTCTCCCCGCTCCTGTTCGCCTTGGCAATTGAGCCTCTGGCTGTGGCTGTGCGGGCGACCCTGGGAGATGGTATACAGCTGGGGGACGCTGTCCACCACGTGTCGCTCTACGCTGATGACCTGCTGGTCTACGTGCAAGATGTGGGGCGTGTGCCGGAAGAGCTACCGCGGCTGCTGAGGACGTTTGCCGCCATCTCGGGGCTGCGTGTGAACGCAGCCAAATCATGCCTGTATGCCTTTAACGCCGGTATCGACGATCCGAGATACTGCCTGGATGGCACGCTGGTCCAATGGAAGGAAGACACCTTCCGCTACCTGGGGATCCAAATTTACCGCTGCCCGGCCGACCTCTTCGATGGGAACCTGGGGAGGGCGGTCACGGCGCTCAGGTCGCAGGTACGCTTCTGGAGCGCACTCCCACTGACGATCACGGGCAGGGTGGCGCTGGCCAAAATGGTCATGCTCCCCCGCCTCCTGTACTACTTTGCCAACCTTCCGATGTATATTTCCCCCGCATTTTTTGGTAAGCTTAATCAGCTGCTGCGGGACTTTGTCTGGGGTAATGCCAGACACAGGCTGGCGTTCGCGAAGTTGTATCTACCGACAGATAGAGGTGGTCTAGCCGCCCCTTGCTTCGAGCACTACTACCTGGCCGCTCAATTACAATGGGTGGCCCGCTGGCTAGCTGATAGGGGCAGGGATGACACGGCCTCGGGGTTGGCGCCTTACTCCCTGGAGCGAATAATCAGGTCCTTCCATCCTCTTCACAGGATCGCGCGCCCGCTGCCACTCCTTCTGGACGTGGCGCACAGGTGTTTCCGGAGGGCCTTGTTCCTCACACGTACTATTGTCCCGTATGCGCCGGCAATACCGCTGGAGGGCTCACCTGGTGGAGGAGGGGTGCTCACGGCCCCCATGCTGGCGGATTGGTGGGGAGCTGATGTGCGCACGTTGGGAGATTTGTACCGGGAGGGCGAGCTCATACCATACGAGACCCTGGTATCGGAGGACGGGCTCCCGCCCGGGGGGGTTCCTGACGCACCGCTCGCTGATAGCAAGCATGGCCGCCCAGTGGGGAGATATGGCCTCGGAACCCACCCTGCACCTGACCATGCAATACCTGCATGTCATGGGGAGGGGAGGACACCTGATCCGCTGGTTTGCAGCTTCACTGAGGGAGCTGTCGTCCATCAGTCTGGACCGCCTCCGTGCTAAGTGGGATCTGGACCTGGGAAGGCCGCTAACGGACAGGGAGTCGGAAAGGATACTCAAGGGCCCGGTGCGTATACCCCGAAACTTGCGGTTCCGCCAAATCCAGTTATTTATTGTGCACAGAGCTTACCTCACGCCGGAGTTAATCAATAGGTATTTTCACCGTACTGACGCAGTGTGCCCTAGATGTAGTGAGCCGGGGGTGGGTTTCCTACATATGCTGTGGAGCTGTTCGCGGCTGGGTCCCTACTGGAGATCGGTCAGTGGGTTACTGCTAGAGAGTGTGGGCCGCAGCATCCCATTCGACTGGCCCGAACACATATTGCATCACTTTAAGCGATCGCGTAAAGATAAGGTGACGTCTCGATTCATAGACCTGGGGCTGGTGGTAGCGGCACACCTCATTACGAAGCGGTGGAAAGCGCATGACCCGCCGCGCGTGCAGGCTTGGAGTGCCTCATTTCAGGCATGGGCCAGGGCTGAGGGGACCGCCATTCAGAGGGAGGAAACGCTGGGCCTGCGGAGGGAACCCATGGCAGACCGCTGGAAGCAGCTGCTGGGGAAGCTCAGACGCCTAGGAGGGTTGCGCGGAGTTGCAGGAGGCGGCCGACGGAGCTGACGTGGGTGGGGGTGGATCGGGGGATGCCCCCCTGTCGAGATGATACGCCCCTGACTGCTCCCTCCCTTGGCGCCACGACACCCACACTTGCAAGGCGTTGTTCACAGCCGAGGCACACACACACATGGGGGATCCCCGGGGGGGTGCGGAGGGGTGGGGGTTTACTGACTGCTGGGGGGGTACTGAGCCTGTATGTACAGTTTATGCTGCCATTGTTACGGTTTTGTTATGTATAATCTTTGGACCTTGAGGGTATTTTGCCTGTTCTTCATTACCTGAATGGGGCGGGAAACACTCGCGCACAGGCACGGAGCCTGGCTGAGGTATGGTTAACACTGTCACTCTCGATGAGACTGCACTGGAACTGTCAAAGAGACTGTAGATGACTCCGCTGGGGACAGTGTTCACAAATAAGCCTGATTGCATGCCATAAAGTAGTAGTTATTGACCCTGATGCGGGGCGATCCCACACCTATGTTTTCTACCTATTGTGTCATATGCCAAGGTATGTTCTTGTTTAAAACAATAAAAACAGATATTCAAAAAATAAAATAAATAAATAAGTGCTGCATGTTGTAATGAAATGTATGTGACAATGTTACTGTGAAAGGTAAGGCTTTGTAGCACACAATAAAATGTAGATGTCTGTAAATTAACTGTGCTGATATTTCAGACTATATCAGAATTAGGAAAGAACAAATAAAAAACATTTCTCGTAAATCAATACACAAGGTGATGACATTTCCACACATTATCGTTTGTGCACAGTAAACTGTATGTCTGTGTAAATGTAAGGGTCATTTCAATTGACAATGTGCTGTTTGTAATGGCAGTGCACTACCACACCATGCATACTCCATACTATACCACTCCATTCTACGCCACTCCACTCTATTTCACTCTATTCCACTCTATGCCACGCCACTCCATTCTATACCACTCTACTCTATGACAGACCTCTTCACTCTACAATACCCCATGTCAGTCCACGACACGCCACTCCAGGAAATTCCACTCTACTCTACATCACACCAGTCTAGGACATGCCATTCCACTCAATTCTACGACACTCCACGGCTATATTCCACTGCCAATCGCGACATTCCAATTTCAATACTGTCTCCAATACCATTAGGTAGGCAGATATGAAGCACTAGGAAAAGGGTACATGCACGAGTACTGGGAATTGCCATACAGATTTAGATGTCGGAATATGGACACTGACATTTTTCTCAGCGGTTCAAACTGTGAAAGTGCCTTAAGTGGGTCCTTAGTTTGCAAGGACATTTCACTTCACGGGGCCTGCAATGCTTCATTTGCAAACTTGTCCTGTTCCCCAGCTGCCATGATTCATTCAGTGTTTGAGCTGCTCTTGAATGGGAACTATTTGATGCTGAATGATCAAGTCTGTTGTGGGATGGAACCGGGCATCACATATTTGGTCACAGTAAGTTGCAGTATTACTTGTATGCAAGTATTGTTTCCTCCAGCCCAAACAGTTAGGGAGGCAATGCAATGCTTTCATTGAATGTTTCCTTTATATGGTTTGATTCTCTGAGCATACTGAATACCATGCTTTTTCAGATGTAGCCTTAACCTCAGCCCAAAGGACGTTTGATTTCCAGGTTTCAAGGTCTTCATCTGAGATACAGGCACTAGTCCGTATGAACATCCCGCTCGATATTAGGGAAATGGTTCATCATATCTTTAACATGTCTAATATGAGGGGGATAGTGCTCCTATTTAAATGTATAGGTTCTGGACTGTTGAGCATCTTTCAGATAATCATCGGAGTCATTTCAGCATTCATACACTCCGGTTTGGGAAGCGTTTTTGGAGGGCTTCCGCTGGTCCTACTGCTTGTAGTGCGTATCCTGGTTTTAGTTTTCCTGCTTTGCAATGGACATCCCAGTTCATCGAGAGATGGAAAAAGCACTGGTGTTACGGCATTGTCATTAACGCATGGTGCTCCATCGTGGCACATCTCAGCTTTGGGAGCTAAGCCAGCACTGTTTCCTATGGTTCAGATCTGTCTGGTTTGACTGATTCTTGCCTGTATTCCGCTGCTTATCCCTCGGATACAAATGCACGTTGGACCTGTGTCTGACCCTTCTATTGGTTGCGCCATACGACATAAACGTACTACTGGACCCCTTGCAGGCCTACATGTATTGGTGTCCTCAGCTTATTCCCATGGTGATGACGGCATTCTTAGAGCCTCCACGGGATGCTTCAGCTCCTGGCAAAACGGACAACTGCTATACAACAGGTTCACAGGTGTCGAACGCTTTCTCAGAGGCTGCTGTGTGAACCGTAAAAGTTCAGTTGCTCCATTGACCTGATACAAGAGGTGTTACAGGGACTGTCACTGTGAATGCGAGCGACAGTGATGTCGCATCTCCCACACAGAATACATGAAGATTTGGCTGTCCGTGTGATGGGAACAATTCGGCCTTTTTTCCAAAACAAGCCAAATTGGAATGAGAAACATTGTTTTGTTTTATTTTCTCACTGAGGCACCATGCCTTTCTATGTGCCTGGTCAGTCTAATCATATATTGATTATTTAGTGGACTTGTAAAGCTTTTGAATTTTAATAGCATCCTTTTCTGTTTTTTTACATATAACATGTTTTTAGATGTTTTAGACACTGGTTTTATGACAATGTTTTTATGGTTTTTAGCAGGCTTATTTAACATTAGTAACCTTGTCAACCTTCAGATGAGGAGTGGGTGTTATATATCCTAACCTAAGCCTATGTAGCAAAGCAACCTTTTACATACATTTGTCCTAACTTGCTCTGCATAATGGTTCTAGAAATGGCCTTTTACACAGTTATTTGCTGAATAAATGTTGATTGGTTTCCTTGAAACTAGCCTCATTTATTATGCATGAGGATTCTTAGCATCATATCTTAATCCCCTGCACATGACGTACATAACAGGATTAACATACGCTGTACAAAAAGTAATAGCTAGTCTCATCCTTGGGCAGCAGGGCTACTTTGCATAGTGCAATTATTGATTTAGGCTCATCTATGTAATCGTACTCACAACATATCGATTGGGGTAGAACCCCCGAGGTTACCTTTCTGGTATAAAAGAACCACACCTTCACTAGGTAAGGAGAGGAGACACTTCTATGCTGACACTGGCATGGAGGTCGCTGCATGCTGATGCTTCAACACTCAGCGGTCTGACAACCCTTGCGGGGTGTCCAGCTCATGACCAAGAATGGGTCCTTCATTCTCCCCCATCGGGTAATGGGGTATGGGGTTGGCTCCTTCCTAGGGGATTCTTGGCTTGATCCCACATATATGCTAGTTAAATTAAGGTACACTTAGGTGGGGTACTCCTAGTAGGAGTACGCTAAGATTACTGTTTTTATATATGCCTGCACATATTCGTTGCTTAGCACCATGGTAGAAATGTATCTACTCTGTTGCTGCTGGTAATCTCTTACATTTGCTTCTGTCTATTGATTGTTGTAGCAAGCATGTTTTATACTATAATGGCACTGGTTAAATAAATGCTTATTGAAAACATCCCCAACGTTTATTCTGTGTATCTCTCTGAGACTAAGTGAGCACAATTGACTGAGCGAAAAGTACAGTACTGTTTCCACTATCCCTGAAGGGTTAAGGGTTGTTATTTTCAATGGTTGCCAGAAACTATTCGCTCCTTGGTAGGGCTCGGGGGCTTATAGTAGCACTGTGAGCTAGCTGGTCTATGGGCTGACATATCCTGTAGGGGTGTCCGGAATCAGTCTAGACACCAGTTTATGTTGTCCAACAAACGTGCAGATCGTATGTATTTTAGAAACTACACAACACCAGGACACATCACTCCACGACATGCCACTCTATTCTATGCTCTTCAACTCTATGCTCCTCCACTCCACAACACTTACCCCACTCCAATCTACTCCAATTAAATGCACCCTGATCTAAACCCACTCCACTCCAATCACCCCCAATTTACTCCATTTGACTCCATCCCAATCTACTCCAATCCACTCTACTCCACTCCACTCCACTCGATCTACCACACTCCACCCCACTTCACTTTATCCAGCACCATTCAATCTACCTCAATCTATCCCACTCCATTCCAATCCGCACCACTCAAATCTGCACTTCTCCACTCCAGTCTACCCTACTCCAATCTAGCCTGCCCCACTCCAATCTCGCCCACTCCACTCCAGTTTACCCCAATCTACCCAACTCTGCCCCAATGTACTCCACTCCACTATAATGTACCTTAATCTACCCAACTCCAATCTACCCCAATCTAACCCACTCTAGTTTTCCCCACTTCACTCCAACCCACTCCAATCCACCCCACTCCACACCACTCCACTCCAATTTAGCACACTTCTCTCCACTCTAATCTACCTGACTCTTCTCCAATCTACCCCACTCCAATCTACCCCACTCCAAACTGTGCCACTCCAATCTACCTGACTCCAATCAACCCCACTCCACTCTTATCCACCCCACTCCACTCTAATCTAGCCCAATCTACCCCACTCTACTTTGAACTACCCACTCAGCACCAATCTCCACTCCAATCTATCCACCACAACTTCACTCCAATCTATCCCCCTCCACTTCACTCCAGTCTATCCCACTCCATTCTATTCCAATCTACCCCACTCCACTCCACTCTAATCTACCCCATTACAATCTATCCCAATATACCCCATTCCACTCCATCCCAACCTACTCCACTCAATCTGCCCCACTCTAATCCACCCAATCTACCCCACCCCATTCCACTCCAATCTACCCCACTCATCACCAGTCTTCACTCCAATCCACTCAAATCTACCCCACACCACTCCAATGTACCCTACTCCACTCCAAACTACAACACTGAAATCAACCACAATCTACCCCACTCCACTCATCTACCCCACTCAACTTCAATCTACCCCACTCCAATGCACCCAATCAACTCCACTCCACTCCAGTCTATCCCACTCCACTCCAATCTACCCAATTTCATTCCAGTCTTCCCCATTTCACTCCTATCTACCCTACCCCACTCAACTCAAATCTACCACAATCTATGCCACTCCAATCTACCCTCTCCACTTCAATCTACCCCACCTTGCCCTAATCTACCCCAATCCACCCTAATCCACCCACCCCATTCCACCCCACTCTAGTCTACCACACCACTCTCTAGCCTACCCCACTCCAATCTACCCAACTCTAATCTGCCCTAGACCACCCCAATGTACCCCTCTCTGACCCAATCTACCACACTCCATTCTACCCCAATCTACGCCACCCCACTCCAGTATAACCCACTCCAATCTAATCTACCCTACTCCACTCCACTCCAATCTACCCCACTCCACTGTACTCCACTCCAATCTACCCCACTTGACTCCAGCCTACCTAGCTCCAATCTACCCCACTCCAATCTACCCCAATCTACTCAACTCCAATCTACCCACTCCACTCCAATCCACCCCACTCACTCCAATCTACCCCGATCTATTCCACTGCAATCTACCCCAATATCCTACTCCACTCCAATCTATCCTATTCTACCCCACTTAACCCCAATCTACCCCGCTCCAATCTCTCCCACTACACCCTACTCTACTCCACCTAATTCTACTCCCTCCATTCCACTCCACTTCAATCAACTCCAATCTATCCCACTCAACTCCACTCCAATCTATCCCACTTTACTCTGCTTCAATCTATACACTGCCAGTCGCGACATTCCAATTTCAATACTGTCTCCAATACCATTAGGTAGGCAGATATGAAGCACTAGGAAAAGGGTACATGCACGAGTACTGGGAATTGCCATACAGATTTAGATGTCGGAATATGGACACTGACATTTTTCTCAGCGGTTCAAACTGTGAAAGTGCCTTAAGTGGGTCCTTAGTTTGCAAGGACATTTCACTTCACGGGGCCTGCAATGCTTCATTTGCAAACTTGTCCTGTTCCCCAGCTGCCATGATTCATTCAGTGTTTGAGCTGCTCTTGAATGGGAACTATTTGATGCTGAATGATCAAGTCTGTTGTGGGATGGAACCGGGCATCACATATTTGGTCACAGTAAGTTGCAGTATTACTTGTATGCAAGTATTGTTTCCTCCAGCCCAAACAGTTAGGGAGGCAATGCAATGCTTTCATTGAATGTTTCCTTTATATGGTTTGATTCTCTGAGCATACTGAATACCATGCTTTTTCAGATGTAGCCTTAACCTCAGCCCAAAGGACGTTTGATTTCCAGGTTTCAAGGTCTTCATCTGAGATACAGGCACTAGTCCGTATGAACATCACGCTCGATATTAGGGAAATGGTTCATCATATCTTTAACATGTCTAATATGAGGGGGATAGTGCTCCTATTTAAATGTATAGGTTCTGGACTGTTGAGCATCTTTCAGATAATCATCGGAGTCATTTCAGCATTCATACACTCCGGTTTGGGAAGCGTTTTTGGAGGGCTTCCGCTGGTCCTACTGCTTGTAGTGCGTATCCTGGTTTTAGTTTTCCTGCTTTGCAATGGACATCCCAGTTCATCGAGAGATGGAAAAAGCACTGCTGTTACGGCATTGTCATTAACGCATGGTGCTCCATCGTGGCACATCTCAGCTTTGGGAGCTAAGCCAGCACTGTTTCCTATGGTTCAGATCTGTCTGGTTTGACTGATTCTTGCCTGTATTCCGCTGCTTATCCCTCGGATACAAATGCACGTTGGACCTGTGTCTGACCCTTCTATTGGTTGCGCCATACGACATAAACGTACTACTGGACCCCTTGCAGGCCTACATGTATTGGTGTCCTCAGCTTATTCCCATGGTGATGACGGCATTCTTAGAGCCTCCACGGGATGCTTCAGCTCCTGGCAAAACGGACAACTGCTATACAACAGGCTCACAGGTGTCGAACGCTTTCTCAGAGGCTGCTGTGTGAACCGTAAAAGTTCAGTTGCTCCATTGACCTGATACAAGAGGTGTTACAGGGACTGTCACTGTGAATGCGAGCGACAGTGATGTCGCATCTCCCACACAGAATACATGAAGATTTGGCTGTCCGTGTGATGGGAACAATTCGGCCTTTTTTCCAAAACAAGCCAAATTGGAATGAGAAACATTGTTTTGTTTTATTTTCTCACTGAGGCACCATGCCTTTCGATGTGCCTGGTCAGTCTAATCATATATTGATTATTTAGTGGACTTGTAAAGCTTTTGAATTTTAATAGCATCCTTTTCTGTTTTTTTACATATAACATGTTTTTAGATGTTTTAGACACTGGTTTTATGACAATGTTTTTATGGTTTTTAGCAGGCTTATTTAACATTAGTAACCTTGTCAACCTTCAGATGAGGAGTGGGTGTTATATATCCTAACCTAAGCCTATGTAGCAAAGCAACCTTTTACATACATTTGTCCTAACTTGCTCTGCATAATGGTTCTAGAAATGGCCTTTTACACAGTTATTTGCTGAATAAATGTTGATTGGTTTCCTTGAAACTAGCCTCATTTATTATGCATGAGGATTCTTAGCATCATATCTTAATCCCCTGCACATGACGTACATAACAGGATTAACATACGCTGTACAAAAAGTAATAGCTAGTCTCATCCTTGGGCAGCAGGGCTACTTTGCATAGTGCAATTATTGATTTAGGCTCATCTATGTAATCGTACTCACAACATATCGATTGGGGTAGAACCCCCGAGGTTACCTTTCTGGTATAAAAGAACCACACCTTCACTAGGTAAGGAGAGGAGACACTTCTATGCTGACACTGGCATGGAGGTCGCTGCATGCTGATGCTTCAACACTCAGCGGTCTGACAACCCTTGCGGGGTGTCCAGCTCATGACCAAGAATGGGTCCTTCATTCTCCCCCATCGGGTAATGGGGTATGGGGTTGGCTCCTTCCTAGGGGATTCTTGGCTTGATCCCACATATATGCTAGTTAAATTAAGGTACACTTAGGTGGGGTACTCCTAGTAGGAGTACGCTAAGATTACTGTTTTTATATATGCCTGCACATATTCGTTGCTTAGCACCATGGTAGAAATGTATCTACTCTGTTGCTGCTGGTAATCTCTTACATTTGCTTCTGTCTATTGAT
Source organism: Triturus cristatus (assembly GCF_964204655.1). NCBI lineage: Eukaryota > Metazoa > Chordata > Amphibia > Caudata > Salamandridae > Triturus > Triturus cristatus. The sequence continues at coordinate 680,011,550 of NC_140583.1, forward strand.
TGTTGTAGCAAGCATGTTTTATACTATAATGGCACTGGTTAAATAAATGCTTATTGAAAACATCCCCAACGTTTATTCTGTGTATCTCTCTGAGACTAAGTGAGCACAATTGACTGAGCGAAAAGTACAGTACTGTTTCCACTATCCCTGAAGGGTTAAGGGTTGTTATTTTCAATGGTTGCCAGAAACTATTCGCTCCTTGGTAGGGCTCGGGGGCTTATAGTAGCACTGTGAGCTAGCTGGTCTATGGGCTGACATATCCTGTAGGGGTGTCCGGAATCAGTCTAGACACCAGTTTATGTTGTCCAACAAACGTGCAGATCGTATGTATTTTAGAAACTACACAACACCAGGACACATCACTCCACGACATGCCACTCTATTCTATGCTCTTCAACTCTATGCTCCTCCACTCCACAACACTTACCCCACTCCAATCTACTCCAATTAAATGCACCCTGATCTAAACCCACTCCACTCCAATCGCCCCCAATTTACTCCATTTGACTCCATCCCAATCTACTCCAATCCACTCTACTCCACTCCACTCCACTCGATCTACCACACTCCACCCCACTTCACTTTATCCAGCACCATTCAATCTACCTCAATCTATCCCACTCCATTCCAATCCGCACCACTCAAATCTGCACTTCTCCACTCCAGTCTACCCTACTCCAATCTAGCCTGCCCCACTCCAATCTCGCCCACTCCACTCCAGTTTACCCCAATCTACCCAACTCTGCCCCAATGTACTCCACTCCACTATAATGTACCTTAATCTACCCAACTCCAATCTACCCCAATCTAACCCACTCTAGTTTTCCCCACTTCACTCCAACCCACTCCAATCCACCCCACTCCACACCACTCCACTCCAATTTAGCACACTTCTCTCCACTCTAATCTACCTGACTCTTCTCCAATCTACCCCACTCCAATCTACCCCACTCCAAACTGTGCCACTCCAATCTACCTGACTCCAATCAACCCCACTCCACCCCACTCCACTCTAATCTAGCCCAATCTACCCCACTCTACTTTGAACTACCCACTCAGCACCAATCTCCACTCCAATCTATCCACCACAACTTCACTCCAATCTATCCCCCTCCACTCCACTCCAGTCTATCCCACTCCATTCTATTCCAATCTACCCCACTCCACTCCACTCTAATCTACCCCATTACAATCTATCCCAATATACCCCATTCCACTCCATCCCAACCTACTCCACTCAATCTGCCCCACTCGAATCCACCCAATCTACCCCACCCCATTCCACTCCAATCTACCCCACTCATCACCAGTCTTCACTCCAATCCACTCAAATCTACCCCACACCACTCCAATGTACCCTACTCCACTCCAAACTACAACACTGAAATCAACCACAATCTACCCCACTCCACTCATCTACCCCACTCAACTTCAATCTACCCCACTCCAATGCACCCAATCAACTCCACTCCACTCCAGTCTATCCCACTCCACTCCAATCTACCCAATTTCATTCCAGTCTTCCCCATTTCACTCCTATCTACCCTACCCCACTCAACTCAAATCTACCACAATCTATGCCACTCCAATCTACCCTCTCCACTTCAATCTACCCCACCTTGCCCTAATCTACCCCAATCCACCCTAATCCACCCACCCCATTCCACCCCACTCTAGTCTACCACACCACTCTCTAGCCTACCCCACTCCAATCTACCCAACTCTAATCTGCCCTAGACCACCCCAATGTACCCCTCTCTGACCCAATCTACCACACTCCATTCTACCCCAATCTACGCCACCCCACTCCAGTATAACCCACTCCAATCTAATCTACCCTACTCCACTCCACTCCAATCTACCCCACTCCACTGTACTCCACTCCAATCTACCCCACTTGACTCCAGCCTACCTAGCTCCAATCTACCCCACTCCAATCTACCCCAATCTACTCAACTCCAATCTACCCACTCCACTCCAATCCACCCCACTCACTCCAATCTACCCCAATCTATTCCACTGCAATCTACCCCAATATCCTACTCCACTCCAATCTATCCTATTCTACCCCACTTAACCCCAATCTACCCCGCTCCAATCTCTCCCACTACACCCTACTCTACTCCACCTCATTCTACTCCCTCCATTCCACTCCACTTCAATCAACTCCAATCTATCCCACTCAACTCCACTCCAATCTATCCCACTTTACTCTGCTTCAATCTACTCCACTACACTCTACTTCAATTTACCCCACTCTATCCCACTTCAATCTACCCCACTACACTCAACTACAACTTATCCCAATCTGCCCCACTCTAAACTATCCCACTCTATCTCAATCTGCCTAAACATACCCCACTACAATCTACTCCATTCTACCCCAAAGTACAGCACTCCACTCTATCCCAATCTACCCCACTCTACTCTGCCCCAATCTACCACACTCCTATCTGCCCAATCTGCCCTACACCACCCTTCCCTACCCCACTCCAAACTACCCCACACTATCTCAATCTACTACAATCTACCCCACTACAATTTCCCCCATTCTGTCCCAATCTACAGCACTCAACTCTATCCCAATCTACCCCGCTCTACTCTGCTCCAATCTACCACAATCCTATCTACCTGAATCTGCCACACTCCACCCTACCCCACTCCACTGCACCCCACTCCACTCCACTAACCCTGAGCCATGTTGAACAGCAGTCACACTGGTGTGCAATGTGGCTAAAACACATTGCTGAAGCAAGTGGACATGTTTTAGCTTTGCCAATGCTTTTTTTCTTTTACAAATGTTTGGTACTCACTGCTCAAATGTCACACTTTCGACTCCCCCAGCAACGTGAAATTCATGACCGCTGTTTCCTTGCAAAGTATAAGCCTGGCTATTGTTTATTTATTTCAACTACAAAGTCGGAGTGTTACTGTGTCAAATATACTATTACGTGTAAAGTATTTCTTCAGCTCTCTTGATTCTAACAGTTGGCACTGTGCTTTTGCTTCGAAAAATATTCCAGCAAACAAATGATGGACGGACTGCTGACAATGCAAACATTCTCCCCCAGTCAAAAGATCTGGGTTAAATCCATTGTTCTTTTGCCCACTACGCCATCCTAGTTTGGACCCAGCCATATGCAAATCAGTCTTGACCCTGTGTCCCATGGGAACAGTCCCGACCGAACTGCCAGGCCAGTTCCTCACTGAACCAGTATTAAACATCCTGGGACCGGTTTCTGGGTAATACCCTTCATCAGCCAGGCTAGCTGGAATCCAGTGGCAAAGTGAGCTAGGGACCCATGTCTAGACATACCCTGCCAAATTAGGGCGAACAAAGCAAACACAAGGATATGACGGACGGAGCGCTGAAACTTTTCAGACACTCACCCCCAGTCACAGATCTGGGTTGAATGCATCACCATTCTTTAGCTCACTTTGCCACCTCAGTTCAGACCCAGCTATATGCAAATCAGGCTTGACTCTGTGCCTCATGGGAACAGTCCAGCCCGAACTGCCAAGCCAGGTCTTCCCTGGGAGGATCTGGCTGGGCAGTTCGGGCTGGACTGTTTTGCATATGGCTGGGTTCAAACTGGAACAGCATGGTGAGCAAAAAAGCAATGGATTTAGGCCCAGATCTCTACACTGGGGTGAATGTATGACATTGCTCTGCATTCTGTCCATCAATTGTTGTTTTTGCATATTTAACCCCGAGTGGGACAGGTATGCCCAGACGTGGGTCCCATGCTCTCCATGCCACTGGAATCAATCTATCCTGGCTGAAGAGGGTTGAAACCCCAAAACCGGTCCTGGGATGCTTGTTTCCAGTCCAGGGAGTACCTGGCTTGACAGTTCGGCCTGGACTGTTCCCATGAGGCACAGGGTCAAGGCTGATTTACATATGGCTGGGATCAAACTGGAATGACATGGTGAGCAAATAAACAATGGATTTAGGCCCAGATCTCTGCACTTGGGTGAATGTATGACATTGTTCTGCATTCCGTCCGTCAACTGTTATTTTTGCATTTGTCACCCTGAGTGGGACGGGTATGCCCAGACGTGGGTCCCGTGCTCTCCATGCCACTGGAATCAAGCTATCCTGGCTGAAGAGGGGTGAAACCCCGAAACCGGTCCTGGGATGCTTGTTTCCAGTCCAGGGAGTACCTGTCTTGACAGTTCGGCCTGGACTGTTCCCATAAGGCACAGGGTCAAGGCTGATTTACATATGGCTGGGTTCAAACTGGAAAATAATGCTGAGCAGAAAAAGATGGATTTAGGCCCAGATCTCTGTACTGGGTTGAATGTATGAAATTTTTCTGCATTCTGTCCATCAACTGTTGTTTTTACATTTGTCACCCCGAGTGTGACGGGTATGCCCAGACGTAGGTCCCGTGCTCTCCATGCCACTGGAATCAAGCTATCCTGGCTGAAGAGGGGTGAAACCCCGAAACCGGTCCTAGGATGCTTGTTTCCAGTCCAGGGAGGACCTGGCCTGGCAGTTCGGGCTGGACTGTTCCCATTGGACGCTGGGTCAGACTGATTTGCATACGGCTGGGTTCAAACTGGAATGGCATGGTGAACAAAAAAAACCGATGGATTTAGGCCCAGATCTCTGTACTGGGGTGAATGTGTGACATTGTTCTGTCCATCAACTGTTGTTTTTGCATCAGAAAATATTCAGTCAAAATTGTTCATATGTGAGGTGTCCAAGTTGTTCTCTCCAAAAAAATGCACTTACCTGTTCTTCAATGAGATTACCTACTTTATAGAAAAAGTAGAAGACTTGGAATAGGTGTGCAGTGGATATGATATTGTTGTGGTAATATGTCAGGTCTGATACTTGTTCCAGCCCTCCAGGTGGGCCTGCTTTTAATCCTTCAAACACCTAGGGCCTCATTACAAATTGGCATGTGTGTAGAAGGTGAGATTGCAGGCCGAAAAATACTGATTCTGGATGTTATGTTCCCTGAAAGCCAGGCATTCATAAGTTTAGACCCCAGAATGGGGAATAAACCTGCAGACCAGGGATTACTGGATCTATATCTTCTGGCAATCACAATTTTTAAAAACCTTTTTCACTTAGATTTACAACATGCTTGGTGTAGATTTGAGGGGGCTGGTGATTGGGGTTGGTGAGGAGGTGAGAGGGTATAGGCGAGCAGGACATTTTCTACTAAAGATTTGAGGAGCATTGGATACTACCCCGGTGCTGTGAGAGACAGCATGTAGGGGGCCGGGAAGATCTTCAGGCCCAGTATTCCCCCACTAGGTGATAGCGGGTGTTAGAACACGGGTAACTCTGAATCAATCAGGACTGTGTTACCCCCAGGATACTGCTCTGTCCAACTGGTAATCAGGGCCTTACTTGAGGAAGTGTGCAGACACCGGACATCGAGGAATAAAATGACTGACAACCGTAGTGTTCCACTAACAATTGATATTCCTTCTGGGGAAACATTCAGGGTGGGGACGCATAATCCATCATTGCCCCAGTTATTATTGTAATTAACATTTGGACACCGGGTAGGAAGGTATACCATCTTATCCAATAGAGGGCTTTTTTAACAGCGGACGTACAGATATCCAGAGAATGTGTTTCGAAATTGTGCATACTTTACGCTACTTAAGAAATGGGCGTATGTGATGATTAATGGGAGAATAATATCCCACAAAATCCTCCAAGAATCCAGGAAACCCTCCTATGTCATGGTTCAACAATGAGTCCCGGTCAAATAACTTGCATTTGAATTCGTGTTTTTTGAGGAGGGGTTCTACCATACTCTCAGCTAAATTCTCTAAAACAAATTAATAGGGAAATTATAGAAATCTGAAAACATTTGAAAGCTTTTGGTATTGATTTCAGAGTCAGCAAAAGAAAATTATATGGTCTAGTAATGGAAACTGGTGGTAAAGGGTAGTGGGAAGCTAGAAGTTGCATCTGATCAGCAGGTTAATGACTTCAAAACTGTTTTATTTATCTTAGGCACTGATCAGTTTCAAGTATAGAGTGTGCCTCTAGAACATCTTACTTTCTTGACAACCCGCCGCTTTGTTACGTGTGACAAGGCATAGGATCCCTGACATATGGTGACCACATGATGTTCATCCCTGCCAAATGGGGCCAGCCACCGGGATATAGTGGACATCTCAAGCAGTTGTTGGCTAGCCAAGGTATTGAGCTGCCGAGAAAATGTCCCTTTTTGTGTTGTCACCCCAATTTCTTTTGCTGAATGTTATTGCTTGTTTTTGGTCTCTGCAAACTGATGCACTGCTGCCCAGTGTATGTGCTCTGATCCCTAAAACATGTGTATATTGGTTACTCCTTGATTGGCTTATTTAACTTTCTTATAAGGCCATAGTATATGGTGCAGAAAATACACCTATGGCATAGAAAGTTAAAATGTCATCTCTGGAAGGCACAACTTATTGTGCAATCCACTGGTGTGACAGAGGAAAGCATGGCTTCAGGTCTACTATTTTACATCAACACTAAGAAGGAGTGAGAAGTTTGTAAATGGGCGGACCCTCAGATTCCCAAACATTAATCTAAAAACTACACAAAGGAGGGTCGACCTATCTCTATTAAATCCATTGTAACCTGACTGCCTCAGTTTAAAACCTGCAGTGTGACCTGTTAAAATAACAATTTCTAACAGGTGTACACCTCCCTTTCAAATATTAGCAAGTCATCACTGTGTAAGCCTTGTAGCACACAAGAGAGGTATTTAAAAGTGTGACATATAGAAAAGTAATGTTACCATGTTCCTACCAAAGCGCTAAAATCTATTTTCACTGGCCGGTCTACCTGTCCTATGTAGATTAAAATACTAATCCTGTATCTCAAGAAGGGGGCCAGTTAGAAAACTAATAAAATCACTATTTATAATAGCTATTAAAAGCCAAATTCAATGGTGCAGTTGTTTGTTTAATAACTATTAAGAAAAAGCTACTTTTAGAAAGTTACCCTTTACCTGCCTGAACTGTCAGCAGTAATAGCCTTTGACAACTTCCAGCCTGTGCTCAGCCTGGGAAGAGGTGTGAAGACCCTCCCAGAAACAAACAATAGGCTGACCTGAATGGGCAGAGATGCCAACTTTGAGCCCAATAGAGTATGCATGGTAAGGGCTGTGGACATTCTGCTGACACTACAGTATTAAACCCTGCTTGACAGATCTGTTGAGAAACATGTAAAAGGTTGGCACTTGAAAGGGAAAGAGAAAACAAGATGCCAGAATAATGTTTGTGTATTTATTTATAGAGCGCCAGAATCGACCCCCGAAGGGGTATCTCTGCGCTTGGACAGGCGGCATATGGCGAACAGTCTGTTACAAATTAAAAACAGAAGAGGGAAGTCTTGAGCTGCTTGCTAAAATGGAGATGGTCCGTGCACTGTCTCAATTGTAAAGGAAGTTTATTCCAATAGTGGGGGCCCAGATAATAAAGGGACTTGCCACCCAATCGGGCCTTTTTAATTCCAGGTACCTCAAGTAGGCATTTAGATTCTGAGCGGAGAGACCTCCGAGGCATGTAAAGGATGAATTTTTCCACAAGGTAAGTAGGGCCATAATTGGCCAAGCCCTTGTGTATAATACAACTTACCTTTAACTTCACTCGCTCCCGTATAGAGAGCCAGTGAAGCTTGTAAAGCAAGGGACGGGAGGCAGTCCTTGGGGGGGCGTTGGCGATCAGGCGTGCCCCCCTATGTGGCTGCTCAGGGACCCTGCTTTTGTTATACTCTACTTCTGTCTCTAGGTTTTTTTGTGGGTACAGTGCCTACTTCAAGCTGGATTTTGATGCAAGATGTGAGAGAACACTTGGATTACCATAGTAGACTCCCCACCTACACCCCTAGCCTAACATTCCAGGTTTTGTGCATCTGAGCACCTTTGCCATCTTGGATTTGCCCTGACACATTGCATTTTGGGCTTGTTTGCAGTGAAGCAAGCATGAACTACTGTAAAAGTAGGTATTTCAAGCGTGGGAACTTCTACTCCATTGGTCAGACAGATACTACAAGTGTCTTAGGATGTTCCCCACCCACAGGCTGGAGAACCCTTAAAGGCTTGGCCCTCACCTAGCCCTCCTCAAAACACTGCTGGATGTCCGAACCAGCTTTTTCCCTTTGACCATCAGTCCATTTTCTAATGATAATAACCTTGAAAAACAATTGAATATCTATACTCAAGATTTTCTCTGTGCACCATCCACTTGAAACAGGTTTTACCACTTCCTTCAAAACAACATTACTCTCAGTTTCTTCATTCCAAATGACCTTATCTTCACACACATCTGTAGCATAAACTTTGACAATAAAGCATTATTAAATTTCAATGTCACCATCTCCGTCATTCATACTCTTTCAGTGGAAATCTGTAAAAGAAAGCACCCATCACATTCCCCCCCTAAAATGCATACAATTTTAAAGTTGAACTCCACTGAATTTGTAGATTGCCTTGCTAGGATTTCCAGTGCACATTTTGATCACCTCGCCCATCAAGATATTAGGGAAAGGCCGATGGTCAGTTCTTAGGAAAAACAACCTTTCCAAACGCTATCACTGAAACTTTTCCACTCTGCGGACACAATACCTTCTTTTGGCTTCCTTCAACATTCTTGGAAAAAACCGAACAGTGGCATAGAGCAGCGCCACCTGCGGGCTTATATCTATGGAAAACAAAAAGGCAAGGCCTCCTTTAGCATGGCCTTTGGATACCGGTTGCACAGGAACCTCTTTTGCAAAATACGTGTCTGAAATAAGGTTATTGGTGAGCCAGATCTCCTGTAGACAAAAAATCAATGTTCTCAAGTCAGCAAGAGAGTCGATTTTCTGTTCAGTGAAACCTGAGAGATTCCATGATATTATTGTTAAGTTCTTACTAAAAAAGTAACTTATAGTACTTTTTTTGCTTTGTTTTAATTGATTTAACTGGCAAGCCAAGTCCAAGAATCTTCCTTGTCTGCAAATACTCAAGATTTATATTCCCAAGTTCTAATTTGTCTACCATTAAAGTGAATAATGAAAGAATCAAAATGACTCATAATTAACCCTGGGCGTAGTTCGCGTAGTAGCTCTACGCGTAGCTACGCGAAGTGCACTTTGCACTATGCGAGATACGTGTAGCACTACGCGAACTGCGTAGTACGCTGTTCGTGATGATTGCACAGTCCCGGATGCTTGTCCGCACTGTGCAATCATTGCAAACGTGCAAGCGGTCGTTTTCTACCGCTCGACTAGATTTTTACTCGAGCGGCAGCTTTCTCAAACGGTAGTTTCTCATCGAGAGCAGTCGTGAGCATACGCGACCACTCGCAATGAGAAACCTGACCTCCCCGCATTGAGAATCTCGCCGGGAGGTTTATTTTCCACACTCGCGATCGGCAACTTGATGTTGCTGATCACGAACGAGGAAAAAGTCTCGCCGGGATGTCCTTTTGCTCGCCAACATGACGTTAAGGACCGCGAGCGAGCAAAAAATGCCAACTACGCTACGCTTCGTGATTTTGCACTGTGCTACGTGCAATTCGCGTAGCGCGAAGTAGCACAAACTACGCAAACTTCGCGAGCGTAGCGTAGTTGTCCACCCAGGGTTACTAATAATACCTGTACTGCTGGGTACACTTTCTGGAGAAACCCGCATAGGTGCACCTATGTCAAATATGCAACTGTGGGAACTTTTTACATTTAAAGGAGGAGTAATGCATAGGGCGTTGCCATTTATGTGTAGAGCATCACACTCCTTCATGATTGACGACTAACCAAAATTCTTATCGTACCGTGGACATATCATGTTTTATTGGGAAGGATATCAGTTTTAATTTGGATGAAGAAAGATATTGCAATTGAGGGTGAGTGTTTAAAAACTCAAGGATTCTTTGTCGATGTAACAGACTATTGTGATTTGGAAAAATATCTATAAATTCAATTGTCAGTGAGAAATAAAATTCATTTTTTTTCTACTACTGTATTCATTGTCTCCGTATTAATTGTAACTGCAGGGTCTACGGGTTTAAGTGGTCTTTCCTCTGGTACTAAAACAGTTACTTTAAATCCTGGAGCTTGAGGATTTAACATGCCACCTTCATCAATGTAAGTAGGAGATAATTCAAAGGTATCTCTTGGTCTATAGGTTGTTCTATATTATTTAATATATTAATGAGGGATAGTTAATTCTTTGCTTTGTGCTCTTCCTTTAAGTTGAATCTTATCAAATGTGAAACTTTTCTGGAGGTTCTGCTCTTGTGCTTTCTCTTTTTCTGACTTCTTTTAATTGTCTGTTCCTTGTCTGAGATTTCCGTAATATTTGAATCTATTTCAACTACACCTTTTAGTTCATAACAATCTTCCCTGTTGTTTATAAAAGGTTGTTTTTTGAATATAGAAAAATAAGGAGTAGAAGTTGGATTTGTGGGGAGATTGAGAAACTTGAACCTCCTCTGAGAACATTGTACGCTACGAGGAGACTGCAGCTAAATATTTAGGTTTCTGCTGATTTTTTTAACTCACTCGAACATTCCCTGTTTCGGCAGACAATGACCATCTTTGTTTTAAATCGTTCTCCACTACTTTCCTTTCCTTGTTCTGTTCCTTTATTTGTCCTCCCACCCCAGTTTCCTCTGTCACCTTTGATGGAAAAGAAATATCTCTTTGTGACGTAAGAGAGTTCAAAATTGCTGTTAAGGTTTCTAAAATATGTTCTGAATTTACTGTAGCTTTTTCAGAGTTGCAACATTAAATCTAAAATTCTCTTAAGAGCTTGGAGAGCCTCAGAGAACTGCACATAACCTCCTGAAGGATGATAGGAACTATTAATAAAAGGTGAAATGAACAAAAAAGGTCATCCACGTGGGCACGTGCATCGTGTATAGTACTGTTGAATAGTTTCAATGTCTCTTTTGGAGTTTTATTCTTCCCTGCATGAGTTAATGTGCTCGAGTCGAGATCGGTAGAAGTACACCTGGTTGGTGCTATTCATTGATCTCGGTTTTGTGAGATATGTGTTTACAGGAGATGGTACATTTTTGTCTGCCAATTTTAACTGGGATTTTTGCTGAAAGGCATCCTCTTGTTATTCTGGGGTTTTCTTGTGAGAAGATCACTGTGGGAAGATCATTTTCAGCGTTTACTTTCCAAACTCTTCTTTTAGAGTTGAGTTTAAACTTTGGAAAGATATCTGGAATGGAAGGAAGGCCATCTAGAGTCAATATGAAGACTTTCTGAGTCCTCCTTTTATTCTTGTCCCCGCTAGTTGCCTTTCCACTTGAATAGATCGACTTCTAAGTTTTTAAAGTCATAATTCCTTCTACTTAACTGTACAACAGTGAGTAAAAGTTCCCAAAAGAAGAGATAAGAAAGGAATAATTATGCTCAAAATCAAGACTTCCCTCTCCCTTTAGTGTCCATGATCGCCGCCTCCACCCACAAGAAAGACTACTGCAGAAGTGAGGAAGGTGGCATAGGAACACCAATACTTTTTGCTTATTTTGATTCTTACTTAATTATCAGAGGTATTTTGCCCTCTTTGCAGAGACATAGGAACCCTTGGTCCTAAAAATAAATCTGCCAGAAAACAAGATCTTCTTATCAGGGCCTCCCAATCTTACTCCTGAATTTTCTAAAGATTAGGGGGCATAGTATCAAGAACGGTGTTAAAATTATCGCTGCTTTAGCGGCAGGAAACTTGAATTCACAAGGGCATATTATCAAGCCCATTATCACCGCTTTAGCGGCAGTTCCCTGCCGCTAAAGCGGCGATAATTTTAACGCCGTTCTTGATGATATGCCCCTAGATACTCTCTCGCGGTAGGCACTGTAGTACTGTAGGACTGCGGTATGTGCCTGACCACGGCTCTCTGAAGTTAGATCACAATACTCAGTGATAACCAGTAGTCTCGGGTGCAGTCGCAGGAACAGACAAGAATCTGTTGGAGGAGGGCCCCCACTAAGGAGGCACTTATGAGATTGGCACGAGCCTGCAGACGTTCACAGGGCTCAGAGGCATCACCAATGCCAAAGGCTCCGTTGAGCCCCAATGAGCGGTCTGGTAAATAATCCAGTGTCTAGCGGGATGTCAAACATCCGGGGCGTCTGTGCATTTGGTAATCTATAAATCTAACGATAGCCTGGCTGTGCTGTGAGGAAGAAGCGCAAAACAAAGCAACCATCTCTAAAACCAATGCCATTGACGAATGAACGCAAATGAACACAGGCCAGCGAGCAAGGGTGCTCAGCTGTAGCCTGAATCCTGTGGAAGGGCACAGGCATGAGTGGCCTTCTAAGAAACACTTTGGGCACTTGGGCATATGTTTCTGTTGCTGTTACGGCGTCTCTGCCGCCCGCGCACCTGAGAACCATGCTGTGGTGTAGCAAGGTCAGGCGGTACCCAGTGCGGAAAATTTCTTGTCACCCCCGGCTTGACAAAGTGGCAAAAATATGTGTTTAAAACACATATTGTTGCCATTTTGTCACCCCCCTCAGTGATGACACCCGGGGCGGCCAGCACCCACCGCACCCCCCTTCCTACTCAATTGGAACCATGGTCCCTGCCCACAGGCATCTGCTGCTTTTTTCCACCACTCGCAAGTCATTGTTGGTGTTCACCTTGACACACAAAGGAGAGTTCTTGTTTTCACTATATCAGTAGATGTTAGCTTTATTTTTGCTATTGAAAGCTTTTATCCTGTCCACAGACATTTTCATACGTTTAGTTCCATCAACCAATGTTATCATAGATAATCCAAGCTTAAATCTGTAGATGAGAAGGGCGGCAGAGTATTTGTGCCCACCCCCTCCCTCAGGCTGAATAATCCCTCTCCTGCAAAGTGCATTAAGAAATATATTAAGAGCAAAAGATCAAACTATTGGATTGAAGTTGATTTTGGAAATTACCTTTCAAATAAACTAAATAATCTCAGATCATTAATCCCCATTCTTAGAATGTTATTTTGCGCAACTTGTATTAATCAACATAATATAAATTTGTTCTTTTAACATCTGGCTGATTGCAAATGCCTATAAACTTACAATCTCTGGTCCAGAAGACACCTTGAATCTCAGTCTCATCATCTGTATCTATTCTGCGTGTTTCCTGCTGCTCTCATTCTTTCACTCTCTGAAATAATTTGATTGATTCAATTTGCAAGGAAGGCTGGAGGAGAGCCAATAATATATTGCATTTTCTCCAAAGTGACTCACAAAACTGGCGCTTTTGCTCCCACCTCCTTCCCTCACTTAAAAACAGATGGAACACGACAGTGACATTTCAAATATTTCTAGCACTGCTTGCTGCAATTTCCACAATCTCTTCATCACATTCGCCTAATGATCTCCTGCCTCCCCCCCACCACACTTGCTGGAGCGAGTTCAGAATTATTGTTGCGGGCCCTCTTATTTTATCTTGAAAAAGTTAACTCTAATGTTTGGCTCTTTGTTACTTTTGTTGAAGTTCTACATTTTCTATAATACACCGAAAACATATACCAAGGGCTGTATTACATTATGTGCCCTGTGGGCGCAACGGGTGTTTGCGCCAGCTCCGCACGTCCGGGGCACTTTGGTATTATGGAAGGGGCTGCAGATGCTTGTGCGTCCCCTTCTGTAATACCAAGAGCAAGGGCGCGCATAAGGCACCAGCGCTATCTTCAAGGAGGCCACCCTTCATTTTCATGGGGGCGTGCCCCATGCAAATAAGGGAATTTCTTTGCTTCTGTGCCCACGCTGTATTACTGACGCAGGCGCAGAGGCAAAGAAGCCCTCAGGAGGTGCACGACAGTGCGCCATCTAAAAGGTAGCGCACTGTCAGTGTGGCTCCTGAGAGCAGCCCTCTGCAGGGGATAAAGTGAGTCCTGTGGATGTCCCAGACAACCCCTTGCAGCGGGTAGAGTCACTGACTGAAAAAGTGGGCTCTTATCATTTCGCAACGCCAAATTAATGTGTTCATGCTCTTTTGTGTGGAACTTTTTTTTGTTAACTTCCCCTGGCTGCATTCATTCACGATACTTCTACTAAAGCTGTTCACACTATTTAAGCCCCATTCACTGTCAAGATAAGATCTCTTCCCATGGAAAAGGCAGACAGCTTCTAACAGTATGCTGGAATGCTTGCTTTTTATTAATTAGTTGTCTAAAGCAGATGCTTTAGCCTTATGTGGCATCTCCTATTAATTGCTCAGTTCCTTTCTTTGCACTTTGTAGGCATTATCGGATTGATTTTTTCAACTTAATTTATTTGGTTATTATGATCAAATTATAAATGTAATAAACATTGCCCGTTATAATTAAAATTAATATACAAGAGCTATTCTACATTTACTACTAAACCTTGCAGACAACAGAGTCATGATTGAATGGTGCAGAAGGTGCAGTAGCACCGGGCCCAAAAGTTTGTCAGAACTCCACTAAACACATAATATTGCTCTAATTGACTACTAAGCAGGCAGTCACAATTGAAGTTACCTTGCAGTTAAAAGGTATTTGATTTAAATAGTGCAGCAGGTGGAGTGGCACCAGAGCCAAAAGCTTTATGGACTCCACTAAACACATATTATTGCTAAAATTCAAATCTAAATGGGCAGTCACAAGTGCAGTTAACTTGCAGACAACAGGGCCATGATTTCAATGGTGCAGCAGATGCAGTGACATCAGGACCAACAGCTCTAGGCACCCCACTAAGCACCTAAACGTGCTATATTTTACTACTAAACAGGCAGTAACAAGTGCAGTTACCTTGCAAACAACAGGGTCATGATTTGAATGGTGCAGCAGGTGCAGTGGCACTGGGCCCAAAAGTTGTCAGAACTCCTCTAAACACCTAACATTGCTATATTTTACTACTATACATGTAGTCACAATTGTAGTTACCTTGCAGTTAAAAGGGGCTTAATTTGAATGATGCAGCAGGTGAAGTGGCACCAGGGCCAACAGCTCTAGGGACCCCACTTAACCCAGATGATTGCTAAATGTTACTACTAAACAAGTAACAAGTGCATTTATTTAGCAGGCAATAGGGACATGATTTGAATGGTGCAGCAGGCGCAGTAGCACCACGACCAAAAGCTCTAATACCCCACTAAGCACCTAATATTCCTATATTTTACTACTAAACAGGCATTCACAAGTGCAGTTACCTTGCAGTCTACAGGGTCATGATTTGAATGGTGCAGCAGGTGCAGTGGCACTGGCGCCAAAAGTTGCCATAACTCCTCTAAACATCAAATATTTCTATATTTTACTACTAAAAAGGCAGTCACAAACGCTGTTATCTTGCAGGCACTAGGGGAATGCTTTGAATTGTGCAGCAGGTGCAGTGGTACCAGGCCCAAAAGTTGTCAGAACTCCTCTGAGCACATAATATTGTTATAACATCAATTAATTATAGTATTTCCCTTTTTCATTTCATTTTTTCAAAATTATGCTATGACTTACCCGCACTTAAGTAACAGCACAATATATTGCCTTTTTGTACATAAACAATTAAAACACTTTAAAAGACTTTCTGAAGCTTTTATTGTACAACTCAGCAAGCTACAACTTACAACAAAAAAGAGCTTATTTTAAATCACATAGGCGAAATCTAATGCATTTACCAATGCTTGTTTCAATTGCTGCCAGTGCTCAGACCCCCCCAGGACCCCGATCCTTTAAAGCCTGGGTCTAAATTTAGGAAAGGAGCATCCTTTTATTTAAAAAAAATTGATCCTAGGACAATGGAAGAAAATGGTATTCATTTACGTTTTTATCAGCCCATATTTGGAAAATTTGTTTCAGATGCAAAATGCTTTGCTTATTTATTGATATTTAAAACTCACTGCTTCAATGTATTTACTGGGTGCCAGAAAACTGGACCTCATTTTATGAGCGGATAATCTGGCCGTTGAAGGTACTATGAGGAATAGGTGGCATGGCAGCTTGACCCCACCCAACTCATAGCAATGGCACACTCTGGCACCCTTCATGATGCCCCCTGTCAGCCAAGGCCAGTGAACACCTCTGAAATGTGAGAGCCTCAGGGGCCCCTCACTCCCGTCGCAGAGGGCCCCATCATTTTGCATTATGCCTCTGCATAATGTGGGGACACAGTAACAGCTCTTCCGATTTGCTGCAAGGGGTCCAGAAATCAGCATGAAAAATGACAAATTTAGCAGTCAGGGTGTTAAAGCAAGAAAGAGGCAGACACTGAAAGCTCTGTGTCCAAGAACACTCTGTGCTTTTTCTGCTCTCTGACAACCCCTTACTGCTGGATTTTATAATTATCCGCTCTAATATGGGCGAAAAGTTCACGTGTCTCTTCTCTCTGGTCTTTTAAGGCTTGCAAAATTAATGACAGAGTTGAAGTATCCTTTTACAAAGCACTCTTCTTTTGAGAGTCCTCCCCCGCACTGGAAAAGTAATTCGGTTGAAGTGTGTCGAGTGAAGCAGATGCTGTAGATAGCCCGGTGTGATCTAAATCATCAGATCTCTCTGGTGTTGTACAGTGCTCTGAATCTAAATCTAGATCATTTTCTGAGTAGCTTACTCCTCTTGTGGTCTTAACAGCCATGGCAGGATTGCCTGTCAGACCTACGTCAGATAGTCTTGACATCACAGTCCTTATCCCTCCTGACTGAACCCACTTCCGCATGGGGCTGTTAGCTGATGCGCTTTTTGCTTGTAACTTTTTCTTGCTACCTGAGCCTTTTTTGATGTTACCGAAGAGGCCCTCTGCTCTTCCCTTGCATTTGCCGGGGATTGTTGCCCCTTTCCTATGCCAGCAGGGGGCACATTTTGAGCTTGACCTTCTTCCTGAACAGAACCGAATAGTCCATTATTAGGAATTATAGAGGGAGTTATAGCAGTGATCGTTATATCATCCGAATCCGCATTGCAGTTGGAGTTCTCGATATTTTCTGCTGATAGCATATTGCCTGCACACGCTCCGCCAGTCTCGTTGTCCTTCTCATTATCGTTCTGGCTAGTTTCGGCACCATGCCCGCTTGAATCTGAGTCTATAAGCAAAAGAGCTTCTTGTGCCTTTGCAGGGTCAAGTCTAATTGCCACTTGGTCTTTAATGCTGCTGCTGGTCTCCCGTAGAGCTTCTAAGCAGCCCCCACTTTCCAGGGTTTCAGCCTCACCTATTGCAGTGGTTATTATCAGCATCAAGCCCTCATCTGTATCTTGACACAGCTCCTCTCGAATCACAATTGCAGAACACACATTATCATCGCTATCATGCTCCAAACTGATTGACTTGGTGATTATTTCAACTAGTTTGCTGCTATTTGTGGATTCCGTGTCAATGTCACCCCCCAGTAGCTCGACTGACTTTTTTGAGTGTAAGAATCGAAGTACCGCCTTTCCCAGACCTGCTGCGTGCTTCGTGCTCTCTGCCCTAGCTGCCTCAGCCTTCCCAGCTGCGCGCTCACCCCCGGCATCTCCGCACTCACACTCACCGGTAGGCGACTCGCAGCTCGGGTCCCTCTGGATGGATTTTTTTGCTGGGCCATTTCTGAAGTTTGGGCAAACGCCCGTGTTCGCAATCCTGAGTAGAAGCAGCAGTTAGCAGAATGCTGAGCTACTAGGCGTACAGCCACGTAAGCCAGCAACGAGCGTGGCGAACACCTGAATCCAGCCCCTACTACCGCCTGCATCCAGTACCGTAGGCTGTAGGCTGTAGATTGTAAGCTGTGGACAGATCGCCGTTGGGGAGGTCGGGCTTACTGAGATGAATTCCAGCCCCAGACTGCTGGCTCCAGAGCCCCTGGTGAGCCGAGGTGAAGCAAATACTCTTGTGTTCTCTTTTCTCTCCTTTTCACGCTACTCCGTAATTTGAGGTCTAATTATCGTTTTTTGCTAATTTTCAGTTTCTTCAGCATACTTCAGCATACATCAGCATCCCTCTCGTATTGAGACTGCCACGAAGAAAAGTACGGGAGTCACGGAGTGCTCAGCAGTCACACCATGCACAAGTTCACAGTGACGGCGTCAGTCCGCCATCTTGCTCCTCCTCCTCCCCCCCCATGAAGGAGGTAACAGGGAAAGTTGGGTAAATGGCTGGCGAAATAACAGAATTGCAGCAAAGAGTGGTCTCAACAGAGGACGTCACAGTTAAAGTTGTAAACTTAACACAACAACACGAGGATCAAATAGCCACCATGCAACTTAAACTTGAAGACCTGGAAAATAGGCAAAGGAGACAAAACTTATTTGGAATTCCTGAAGGGCAAGAGGGTGCAGATCCTAGAAGTTTCATAGTGCAGATGATGCAGAAGGCCTTTCCGGATCTTACAGATTGGAACTGGGACTGTCAGATTCAGAGGGCCCATAGACTACCCCTGGTGCAATGTCGGAAGGATGATCGCTATCCGAGGCCGTTTTTGATCTATTTTGGGAATTATCAATTTCGACAAGCAGTTTCTGTTGTGATCTCTGTAGAAAGACACCTGGAGCCAGGAGGTATTCTTAAGCCATCTTTACTCAGTCTCCTGTTCTGGTTACATCTATCTCTACTCCAGCCAGCCTAGTGTGGTACCAGCCCCACCAGGAGCAGCCTGCCTAGCTGCTCAGCCCATCTTCAACTGCCAACACTCATCCACTCAGACACCCAGGCATTCCATGCATCACAGGCACACCAACATTCTATGACCATCTCACGCTCTGGCTGAGCAGCTAGTGGCAGCAGGGCTGGACTAAAATGATAATCAATTAAGTAGGATATAACATTATCCCTTTTTCTTCAACAAAAACAAAACATGCAAGTAATAAAACATCAAGGAAGAACTATCCACAAGCAAAATGAATAATGGTACAAGTCCCACAGATGCAAACATAAAAATTAAAACATCGCAGTACAAAGAACCATTAAACACAGAAAGAACGGATAAGATAAATACATTTGATAAGCAATATCTCCCATCCCTCCCTAAAAGAATAAAACATTTTGAAGCAACAATAACATTACCAGAAATACATTTGAAGCATTTTGCATTAAACACTATGACGTAATGCACTACAACGCAAAGAGTAAAAGACCCCACACAACCAAAGCCCCAATGTATAACTAAAAGTTGCTCTAAAGATAGCATACCCTACAACTACAATCCCAAGAGAAAGGGAAACAAACAAGTATATGGATCGTCACCCATAACAACTCCCGTGAAGGGATGTACATTAGTACTGTGCACAACTATTTATGGACTAAACCATAACCCAACCCAGTGTGAGGGTTAACCTAGGTACAAACTATTTATAGACTAAACCAGAACCCAACCCAGTGTGAGGGTTAACCTAGGTACTACAAACCCCTTATAGAGGTTACAAACGAGCTCTTGACCCCCTCGTGGAGGTTACGTACCCCATATGGGAATAACAAACATAACTAGTCAAGGAGCTGTTACCCAAAACCTTCCCTCGTGTATGGGAAAAACGTGACGACCACCCACAGGAAAATCACTGTTAAATAGAAGACCCATCCTCAAACTATACACCTGTGGCATCACAACTTTTTTATGTTACATTACTAGAACAGTAGTGCACTGTGCCCCACGCCGGTGAGCGATATCTCACCCGATTTGTGAAAGGTCTGGTCCCCTACTTAAATCACACAAATCATCACACCACTGTGGGGACACAAAAACAATGTACACCACCAGAAATCATGACCAGTACACAAGCAAAAACCTTGGTCCAGGCAAGATGAGATCACACATCAGCCATTACGTCCAGTGAAACAAAAGATTACACTCTGAGGTTGTCCAGACGGCGACATAATGACTTGTTACATCACTGTATACCTGAATACAAGTAAGTATTAATACTCCACACTAACTCTAAATAGTCTTCTCAGAATACAGTCTTGCATAGCTTCTCATACCCCTTGTCCTTTGTACTCTGAACATGCCAGGAAGCCGCCAAACGTCTCGTTAATTTTCCAAACCTTACGCGTCTACAGAGTACAATTTACCCAAAAAACTCGACACCATGAAGGAGGATGGAGAAGTAAAAGTCATGCAGACACCGCGTAGTCCCTGACCCTCATGCCGACTTGCAGAAAACTTTATTGAAAAGAAACGCTAACATCGTGGTTGGCACTAACGAAGGCACATAGTCTGCAAGTCTGCCGCAAACAGGAACTGCCAAAAGGCAACACACAATAGCGGCCGCCAACCACAAAATGGCGGCACGCTGTTTACGTCGATGCAGAGTGGCTCACGGTGCGTATATGCTCGAAAAGCATACTGTACGAAGAACGAACGTCACAGAGGATCCCACGATGAAGATCGCGTCATGCAGGATCCCATGAGGAAACATCAGGTGAGGTTGCGCGCGCTGTTTGCGACTCGCGCCCAGTATTTGAATTACAATAGAGCAGTTAGACTAACCGTTAAGCGCTGCCATAAACAACAAATACATAACAATGGTTCACCTCAGAAATTGCCGAAAAGTGTGTACTACGGCCATTTCTTCTGTTTCTTGCCGCATAACACGTAGACAAAGTTCCTCCCAGTGCAGCGTCGTGTAAACAGCAGGAACGTGTGTAGGCACCGTAGTTTTCCAAACTGTGCACCAACTCCAATACGCTGCAAAAACTTGTGCTTGCTCCAAAGTAAACAGGAGCCATCGAGTAGACACCCAAAAGTGCCCCAAAGACATGAAGCAGGCACCTCGCCTCAAGAGTAGACATCCAGAGATTGGCAAATCCGGGGCAAGACCATTTTTCCTTTTAACAAATTGTTGCATCGTAGCACTTTGGTTGGTTTAAAATCCATGTCAGAAATAACACATTGCCCCTCTGTGCTACAATTGGACGCAATTCATTGACACAGCCCTTACTTGTGTGACCAGAATTGAGCATACCACAAGACCGCTAAGCCCAAAACTTGTGATTCTCCAACAGTGTACCACCATATATGCCATTTTCCTTAATGTCACTGTGGTCCAAGTAAGACGAAGTGAGACACTGTGGTTTTGGAACCCCCTTTAATCGCTGCAACTGTCACTGTGGTTTTGGAGGCCTTCCAAATCGCTGCAACTGTCAATTAAAGACCATTTTGAACAAGATATACACCACGTGTACAGCCACTGCATTCCCGTTTTTACATCAATTAAATTGACTTTTTCTTCTTTCTGTGGCTGGAACACCATATTCAGTTGTAGTTTGACTACTCCTCCAACTCACTGCAATCCTTTTGTGGCTAATGTTGTGGCTGGAACACCAGATGCGGCTGTAGCTTAGCTACTCCTCCAACTCACTGTAGTTCTTTAGGTGTTAGTAGTATTCCCAGGCTGTAGTGTCCTTTTGATGACACTTCTCTGTGGGCTGTCCAATGGAAAGGACACTGGTGGGGCTGGCGCTGGCTTTCCTGGGAATTCTTTCTTTGTAGATGTAGTTGCTTTAAGGATCTCTTAGTTTCTCCTTTATTTCCTTTATAGTTCCTTTGTTTCAGTGGTTCACCAAGAGTCTCTAGGGTTCAAAGTCCGCTCGTCGCCAAAATAAATGTTGTGATCTCTGTAGAAAGACACCTGGAGCCAGGAGGTATTCTTAAGCCATCTTTATTCAGTCTCCTGTTCTGGTTACATCTATCTCTACTCCAGCCAGCCTAGTGTGGTACCAGCCCCACCAGGAGCAGCCTGCCTAGCTGCTCAGCCCATCTTCAACTGCCAACACTCATCCACTCAGACACCCAGGCATTCCATGCATCACAGGCACACCAACATTCTATGACCATCTCACGCTCTGGCTGAGCAGCTAGTGGCAGCAGGGCTGGACTAAAATGATAATCAATTAAGTAGGATATAACAGTTTCCTTAAAAGCGAGTCCACGAACACCGGTCGTAGTGGAGATTTTATCGATCTTCTTTCAGTCTGATTTTTGTAAGGCAACCATGGATAGGAGATGGTGGTTGAGACAGTTAATTGATCCACTAAAATCTATGGGGGCACAAGCTTTTTTACAAGAACCTGCTCATCTGAAAATTATAAAGGGTGGTCAAATGTTCTCTTTCTCTTCTGAATCAGAAGCAAAGGAAGTTTTATTAAAATGGCAGAAAGGCGGGGCTGATCAGGGCTAAGATGAAAACTGGAGCTTACACGTTAGGTCTCTAAGTTGGTCAGAAAGAATGGGGGGGTTTCTCATGCTCATGCTTATCTTTTTTTTCACGTTTTTTTCTCCCTTTGTTTTTGTCTAATCTCATTGTGCTGAATAAGTTGAATATGCTAAATATGTTGAGTATGCTATTGAGGAGGGGGAAATTTGACTGATTAATGGTTCCTATTTGCTCCCCTTTGTTAATCAGCACGGGGGGTCAGGATGTCTCGGCAGTCACTGGTGTAGCAGGGTTCCAGTTAGCTGCCAAGTCACCGGCAGTAGGAAGAAGGGGAAGATTCCTCCTCTAGATATTGGGGGGGGTGGGTCGAGGGGGTAGGGGCAATGGTGGCAGAGAGGGTTACGGGGGGCGGGTAAAAGTGGAAAAAGTCAACACAACTGTAGGGATAAAGGAAAAAAGTAAATTTATATGTATGAGGGAAAGAAATCAGGGAAGTAACCAAAAGCTAATAGAGGTAGATAGCAGAAAAGGAAGCGGAGAACTATTACTGAGATGGCAATGATTAAGTGTTTAGCTTGGAACGTGGCTGGTCTCAACAGCAAGATCAAGAGACAGTTAGTTGCGGAAGAACTAAAAATGTACAACCCTCAGGTAGTTATGTTATCAGAAACACATCTTTCTTTTAAAGATAGAGGCTTTCTGAGACATTTAGGTTTTGAAGTGATAGTAAGCTCGGAACAAAACTGTGTCTATTCGGGGTGAATCCATTTTGAAGAGTAAACGATTTTGAGCAGAAATTTGTAGGACGAAGTCTGGTAATGGGGGTAGATGGACTATCGCTCAATTGAAAATAGCAGGTAAAAAGTATGTCTTCTGCTCATTGTATGGCCCCAATACAGCTGATCCCACTATAATAGAGGCAGTGACTTTGGAATTATTAAACTGGGAGGGGGAGCGCTTGGTGATGGGTGATTTTAATTGAATAATGGATTATGGGATAGACACCTCAAGGCGAGGGGCTTTTCAAAGGATGCGGAGGACACGGGCAGCCATAGGGGAGCTGGGACGCCAGCATGTAATTAAGGATGTCTAGAGGACCCTCTATCCCAATATAGCAGGTTATAATTATTACTCTGCCCCTCACAAGCTCTATTCGAGAATTGACATGGCTTGGGCATCAGACATTCTATGGTCTAGCAGTATGGAAATATGTCCGAGGGTCACTTCAGACCATAATCCTGTTCTCCTTACATTTAAGATTTCTCTCGAGTTTAAGAGCTCTCGATCCTTCTCCTTTCCCAGATATCTGCTGACAGAAGAAGAATTTGTGACTCGGAGTAGGGCACATCTTAAGGAGTTCTTTAAAACAAATACAGGGACAGCCTCCCCCATAGTAGTATGGGATACTTTTAAGGCAGTAACTAGAGGATTCACCCAGCAATTTATTCTGAGACAAAATAAGGAGCAGAAAACAAAAATGGAAGCAACTATACTAGCTATGCGGATGACAGAAAAACAGCATATCGAGGCAGTAGAAGATTTGGGGTATATCCTAGTTGATCTTAGATCAGCGCTGAAAAAGACATTCAGGGAGAGGAGTATAATGAAACTTAACAAGTATCGTCTTTCGCAGTATGAGTCCGGGGGAAAAATAGGTAAGATTTCAGCATTTAGAGTAGTAGATGATAGGACCAAGACTACTATAAAGAGGATCAGGGGGATTAATAACAAATTATACAAATGCCCAAGTCAGATATTGGAACAATTTGTGGCTTATTATCAAGAGCTATACACTCCAGAATATCAGCCTAAACTAGAGGAAATATCTAATTATATATAAGGTAATCCCCTGATAAGTGTGGAGGACGAAACTGCTGACTCTCTAGCTAGAGTTATTACAATTGAAGAAATAAAATTAGCAATTAGCTCCTTACCATTGGGTAAAGCAGCAGGAGATGATACTATTCCTCTGGAATTTTATAAGTTGTTCTTGGAGGAACTACTGATACCATTAAGTCAGGTTATAAGATTTATTGGTGAAGAAGGCAGGGCTCCTGACTCGTGGAAGATAACGCAAATCATTTTGTTTCTTAAAAAAAGCAAACCAGCAGATGAGTGTGGGTCGTATCGGACGATCTCACTCATCAATGCCGACGCAAACATTTTTGCAAAGATTCTTGCGAATCGTCTGTCTCCCGTATTACCTAGTTTGGTGTCGCCTTATCAACACGGCTTCATCCAAGGGAGAGACACAACTGCACATGTAAACATGGCTGTCTCTGCTTTCGATGTAGCAAAAACACAATTGACCCCACTCGGTATGATTTTGTTAGATGCTGGGAAAGCATTTGACCGAGTGGGGTGAGACTTTTTGTGGGCCACATTTATAGCCTTTGGCATCAAAGGGCAATATCTAACTTGGATAAAAGCCTTATACAACCAACCTAGTGCTAAAATAATGTATGTGGGTCTACAATCAATCATCTTTCCGATCCTTCGGGGAACCCGGCAAGGGTGATCCCTATCACCACTTTTATTTGCTCTTTATATAGAGTCTTTTGTTTCGACTCTTCAAAATCAACAGCTAATCTGTCCCTTTCTGCTTGGGGATAATTCCCTTAAAGTCATAGCATATTATATGTATAAATTGAATATCAATAAAACCCATATTCTACTGAATTATAATACAACGCTCCCAATACAGAGGGTTTGTTCGACTGCCATATATTTGGGAGTCAAGATGGCGGCACAGATCGAAAGAATAATCCCTTTAAATTATGAAATTCTGCTGAAAGATACGTCTAAACTACTTAAGAGCTGGCAAAGACTACCTATAGGTATTATAGGGCGTATAAATATTATACAAATGAAGATTCTGCCAAAGTTTCTGTATCTGTTCAGATCTATTCCGTTGTGATTGACTATGTTTTTTTTCAAACGCCTAGATGGGATTTTTAGCAGCTCCATCTGGGGCTATAAAAAAGCGAGAAGAGCCCTGGATCTGTTAAAACTCCCCTTTAGTCAAGGAGGCCTAGATTTTCAGGATTTTAGAATTTACTTCTGGACTGCTTTTTTTGGTCACCTCCGTAGCTTTATTCACTCTGAAAAGAGTACCTTTTTTCACAAATTTATGTTGGCAGAAGAGAGCAATTTGTTCTTGTTCAGAACTAATGACCCGAATTATTACAAAAGGGTTAAATTTAAGCCTGTTCGAGATTATATAACTATATGGCGTACTATCTCACTCAAGTATGATTTGACATTTATGCATGTTAAATTTCCCCTTTGGTGTAATCCAGGGCTGCCAAGTATTTTTCACGATCCTGTGGGTAAACGTTGGATTAGTTACGGGGTAAAATGCCTAGGTGACCTATACGATCATAGTGGCTTTATGAATTTTGGTAAAATGCAGATTGTGGATAAACTGACAGATAATATGCAGTTTAAATATATGCAGATTCGCGACTACTCCGTTAAGTACTTAAAACTGATTAACTTATCACACTCAGGTATATGGGACTGTTTATATGACCCTAATGAAAAATCTTTGATTAGTAGAGCATATCAAAGCTTTTGCGCTCACAGATTGGAGGACTGTCCAAAAATAGCCGATCGCTGGACTAGAGTTATGGGCACACCAGTTTCAGCTAAAAATATTGCATGCACTTAGCCTAATTATTAGAGTAGTACACTCATCCAATCTGCGAATGCAACAGTTTCGCACAATCTGTTTATTATATTATATGCCAGATAGAATAGTAAAATGGTCACCTAATATTCAGGCTAATGACCGGACAAAATGCCCCAGGTGTGCGCTATATGCGGCGGGCATACAACACATGTTTGTCACATGCCCAGAACTTTCTTTATTCTGGCAGAAGGTGGAACAAATTTTGTTGCAAAAATTGGGGATTGAAACACCTCTAACGGTCATGGAAATAATGATGGGGGAAAGAAATTCGAGATCTGATATCGAAGACCTTTTAACCATTTTGCTTGTCTGTGCAAGATTGACAATAGCACGGGTCTGGATATCGTCAAAAGCTCCTACAGTAATGGACTGGTGGATATTAGTTAGGCAAATACATGATATGGAGGAAGCATTATCTACATCGAAGGGTGTCCAATCTATGAGTAAATGTAATTCAATCTGGGGATCATTGTTCTAAATGGCAAATGACAATATATGAAATGTTTATGTATATGGGTCACTCACTTATCCTACTATTTAGTACAGGGAAAAAAAATTCTTAGTTGTATAACTGATTGCTTTCTCTTTTGGAACGTAAAAGTCCTGATTACTATGATTATGTTTGTGATTATGATCTAGTTTATATGTGTTGGTTTCATATTTTACTATTGTGTTGACAATAAAAAATGTTTTTTTAAAAAGACAACCCCTTACTGCATCTCACAGCTGGTCCTCCTGAAACAAGCATTTGCGAAGCAATAGGTCTTGCATGAACACGAGTTCGAGCTATTGGCATTGTAAATGACAATGCCTTTTATTTATGTTTTGGGTTTTAAAACATAAATAAAAGGCATTGTCATTTACAATACTGATAACTTAAACTCTTGCAAATGCGAGACCTATTGCATTGCAATAAAGGGTTTTCTCGACCGCTTGTTCAATTGTAAATATCAGAGGAAGAGACTGGCCTGCGACGTCTTCAAAGTAGTGATAAATAGTGCAGTGAAGAAGATGTGTAAGTGTTGTAAATTACACAGACACAAAATGTGAAGTGAGAGTTACATATGATCCAAGCTATAAACACTAACAAAGCGCACCAACACCTTTGGCTCTGTGATTACACTGTCGCAGCTCAGGAGGTAATGGGGGGGGGGGGCTATTTCCTGCTCTCTCCATGATTTGAGTTTGCAGTGTGGCATTGCGTAATGTCATTGCTATCTTTGGCCTAATAAAAAACACTCCAGCTGTAGTAGGGCCCTGGCTTTACCTCCTGGTGCAGGGCGGGCTGTGCTTTATGGCAGGCATGGAGGGAGGGAGGGAGGGATGGTCTTGGCTGCAGCCCCGGCCTCGTGCAGTGCCCCTGCAATTACTAGTGAGCGAGAGGCGCTGAATTGGTGTTATTGGTATTGGTATTATGGGTATTGGTGGTGCTGGTATTGGTGGTATTGGTGGTGGTGGTGGTACTGGTATTGGTGGTGGTGGTATTGGTATTGGTGGTGGTACTGGCATTGGTGGTGGCAGTATTGCTATTGGTGGTGGTGGTATTGGTATTGGTGGTGGTACTGGTATTTGTGGTGGTGGTATTGGTGGTGGTATTGGCATTGGTGGTACTGGTAGTGGTGTTGGTATTGGTGGTCATGGTGGTATTGGTGGTGGTGGTATTGGTGGAGTTGGTGGTATTGGTGGTGGTGGTATTGGTGATGGTATTGGTGGAATTGGTGGTGGTATTGGTGGTGGTGGTATTGGTGGTTGTATTGGTGGTGGTATTGGTGGTGGTGGTGGTATTGGTGGTGGTATTGGTGGTCATATTGTTGTTAATAAAGCAGGCTTTTGAAAACAACCCGCCACGTGGCTTTAGTATACATGGCACGTAACACAGATGTGCTCTTGTCAGCTTCAGCCCATTGGCACAGGATTATGTGCTACCTGGAATTTAGATGACTTAATTCGCCAATCATTTCTAAATCCAATTTACTTGGGGGGGTTTGAAACAGACACGAGATGATGCCGGGTTAAAGTAATTGAAAGCAGTCCCCCGTGTTACGGGGCGCCTGCTGATTTGCATATGGCTGGGTCCAAACTGGGGTGGTGTGGTGAGCAAAAGAATGATGGATTTAACCCATATCCTTGTTACTGGGGATGAATGCTTGGATTGTCTAGCATTCATTCATCAATTGTTTCTTTTGCATACGTCGCCCTAAGAGGGAAGGGTATGCCCAGACGTGGGTCCCGTGCTCACTACACCACTGGATTCAAGCTAGCCTGGCTGATGAAGGGCGATGCCCTGAAACTGGTCCCAGGATGCTTGTTTCCGGTCCAGGGAGGACCTGGCTTGGCAGTTCGGGCTGGAATTTTCCCACAAGTACCAGGGTGAGGACTGATTTGTATATGGCTAGGACCAAACTGGGGTGGTGTGGTGAGCAAATGAATGATGGATTTAACCCAGATCCTTGTGACTGGGGGTGAATGCTTGCATTGTCCAGAATTCGGTCCAACAATCGTTTCTTTTGCAAGCCTTAAAAAACACAAGCGGTTTCAGCTGAAGCAGCGCATGTCCGTCCTGCAGTAAGAGAAACTCAATAAAGCAAATAGGGCTTACCGACTAAATAACAGGTCCTGTGTAACAACCAAAGTAAAAGGGCCAGTCGCCCTGGGAGGGTACAAATGAAGACAAGGCTGTACTAAGGAGGGACTAACAAGCCTATTAACGAATCCGAAGGCAGCATTTACAAAAGACAATGACACAAGTCAATGAAAAATATGGGAGGAGAGTGGGTGTGGCTTCTCTCCCATACTCTACTACAGCAGTCTGACAGAGCGAGCAGTGAATGCGTGCTGCAGCTCGGCTTCGACCTAAAAATCTAACAGATTCAATAGGGAGGCAGTCCCTTCTTGTAGCGGTGGGACTGACAGGGAAGTAATCCTGGTTTGACTCTGGTTGATTGCTTTAAGAAAGTCTACAAAGTTATAGAATGTACCAATATCATGACAGTGACATTCAGCCAGCCCTGGTTTTTCATCCCACAGCCAAGGACCTGAGCCTCGATATTTGGAAAGAAAATGAAAGCTACACGTCAAAGCATGCTGAGGATGGTGACTAGAAAATCCAGAATGGCTAAAAGTCACCTTCATAAACTGGGGTCTATTGACAACATAGACTGAAAGCTAAATGGAATGACACAAACCAATGTTCATATGTGGTTCTCATTAAGTAAAAGCTTATCTTTGAGGAAATACTGAACAAATATAATACTAGATGGGTAGCTGTGAATAACTGTGCTGCTTTACACCTGGGGCTTTTAAGTGACATCAAATAAACAACAAAAGAGATGCTCGAATTATCTATGGTTTCACTTAGAACCACAAGATGGAAAATTCTACATTACTGCCAACCACCAAATCTATAATTTTATATTTTGTATAGTCCCTTCCAGCAAATCCCACCTTCTAAACCATCCTCTTGCATCATCCCGAGGGGAACTCTCCCCACCAATCCCAGTAGAAACATATTTCTGGCACCCAGCCCCCTCTCCATCCACCCTTCGCAGTACTGTCCCTCATCCTTCTTACCACAATTTAAAAACATGCATCTGACCACTTGCCATCCTCCCTTACCAACCTCTGCATCGTCCCACCCCTTCCTTACCCAACGCAGGGCTCGTCACTCACAATTTGAGTGTATAGAGCTTCTGCCATGCTGCCAGCAGCTCAGCGACGCTGTTCTCCAGCACAGCATCCATTTGCCTGTCAGCGTCCATCAGCACAGACCTACGGCTGGCAGGAAGGCAGAGTTTCAGCGACAAGGGTGCCACCAACAATCTCCTGGGTCTGTTGAGATGCTGGGGAGGGGGCGGAACCCTGTCCGACAGGGCATCAACTTCAGAGCCTGCTGTTTCTCCGCTCAGACGTCAGAGAAGTGAATAACTGGGTTTTGAAACCAGCATTCCTGATAATGATTCTCAATGACAGCCATACAGAACACATTTAGGAAATATATTCTTGTTTAGCAAGGATTATAGATCTATCATTCTAAAATAACCGTTTGTTTTTTCCTTGTCTTGTTTCTTTGGAGCACCGTGCATTGCAGATGTTGCTACTACCCACACTGTTAAGATCTGACAGCTCCTCGGCTCCTCTCTCATGCTGTAATTTGGAAAGACAGATTCGTGCACCTTGTTTGGCCCAACGCTCACTTCTCCTTCATGCTATGCGCTTCTGGTTTTCACATCTTATCTTTCAGCGGTAAGGGACTGGGAACATGTATCTTACAGACTCTGATTCCAGGTTGCGCGGAATAGGGCAGGGTATTTAATATAAGAGATATATACTATTGCTCCAGGGTGTGCTATTTACCAGATGTGGTAACTACCTTCTATTCAGACTTTTGACTTGGAAATGAGACATAACATGCAGTGTTGGTATTGACCAACACTAAATTATGCATGGTTTGCCTTTTTCCAAACCTTTTGCTGTGACAAATATGGTTGGTTTGACATGCTGAAATCTGACTGGGGAAAACCGCAGGTGTGTGATAATTATCACAGAACTCGGAATTCTGGTCCCTGCTTGCACAGGGATTGGAATTAAGCCACGACCCTGTAATCAGGGCCCTGGTGTGGTAAATACCGCACTCTGTTGCATACCATACGGAATCAGGGTCATAGATTTCAGCAGCTCAAACCTGCTGAAATTTAAAAGTCCCCCAAAAATGTAGAAAGCTCAGAATAGAGATATTTACTAGACCCTAAATACAGTACCCTGGTGGAATGGTATTTAATGGATGCAGTAAACACCCCCTCCTATTCCACACAGCTCATAATCAGGGTCTATGGAGGCACAAACATCATTTGGAACGTTACAGAAAGCTATTGCAAGAAAATGTGTTTCAAGCAGAATGGAGATCTTCAACTTTGGCCTTCAGCAGGGCATAGATTGTTGAAAATCCAAGCTCTGGGTGCCTTCTATATAAGCATGGTGCATTTCACAAGAAGGCTACGTGCTGCACATGGCAATTTTGATGGTATGCTGGGATTGTTTTTGCTAGTTTGTGTACTCTGGGCACCGTGGTGAGGACCTATGGAGAAAGGCCCGGTTCTGCAGCATCAAAGGCCAGGGAAGCCCTGAGGGCATTTGTTGTGTTTTGCTTCTCCTTTCCATGCCTGCATAAAGGTCCGCTATGCCCCGGTGAGGGGGGCTCCGGACACGCTCCAACTTGGCTATTTGAATTTCAGCAGAGCCGCCTTGTCAGGAAGTGGCATTATTGTGGGCAGCTGCAGGCTTGCGTGCTGTTCGGAGGCATTGTTGTTTGTGGGCAGCTACAGTTCACTACCAGGGGCCTTTTTTTGTTTTTTTTTACGGAGTTTTATATAGCGTGAACTTGACCCGGTATCGGGTATCAGAGCGCTTCACATAGCACCAGTTGCGTTACATTAGGATACATTCATTTTTGTTGGGCACGGGGAGATTAAGGGCCAGATGCATCAAAGGGTTTTGCCCATTCTGTGTCTATGGTAAAATGAGTTCATGCATATTGCCCTAAGTGATTTGCCCAGAATCACAGGATATTCAGCTTCATTCCCGAGCCTCGACCGCCCTAGCCGTTAGGCCAACTCCTTTGTGAGTAAATGTTCACCCCTAGGCCTAGGAGGGGCCTGATGAGATGCCATGATGTGTGCACCCCTTATAAGTAAGTTACTAAAGATGACTATGGATTACGTGCATATCTAATGCGTTATGCCCTGAGGTGCTCTAGGAAGTCTGTGGGCTAATGTGCAAGTAATATGTACCGGGTGTAGGGTGGGCATGAGGGGTTTAGTAAATGTACATTGCTGCAAGTGTTAACTTTGGGGCACTGTTGCTAATTATTTATTTGCATAATGTACTATGATAAGTGCAGTTATTTGGTTTGCGCCTGATGTTGTGTGCTAAGCACTCTTACCAGTAGTTACTGGTTGCCCTACCTAATTGTGATTTAGGTGATTATGACAGTGGCCCAATTGGCCTATTAGTGTATATAATCCCCGTAAATTCATGACAAGTGCCTGGTGGCACAGTGTATACATGTGGTATGTTCTTTTTTGTTTTATGGATAATACAAAGGCTATTTTTATATAACCTTGCGTGGATTTTCTTTTGTGGTGTGCTTAGTGTGTAGCGGCTGTGTGAATGTGTTGCGCAAACGCTTTACACATTGCCTGTGGGATAAGCCTGACTGCTCTGCCAAGATACCAAAGGGTTGAGCAGGTGTTTTCTTCAATGTGTAACTCTCTTTGCCTGACTAGAGTGGTGGTTTTTGCCTGGCTTAAGAGCATTCCCTAGCCAACCAGAAATTACATTTATAACAAGGAGCAACACAGGGCAAGGTAGTGTAGAGAACCTGAGTGAAGTACCCCTCAGAAACACAACTCTGTTATGAACTGGGAGCAGTGATTTATAGCTGTCCCCTATGCCTGCAGACCATTGATGTTGCTCATATTCTGCTCACTTATAAAATTGTTACTTATATTATTTCTTACCAACAAGTGACCTGAACAGGACTCTCCACGCATGGAGGCAAACTGATCGACTCCCTCCACAGATTCAGCATACCAGCTTACAAACTGTATATAAAAACCTATAGAGAAATGCATGAAACTGTCGAGGCAGGCTTGAGTGTGATTACTGTCTGCACCACTTAACCAATGTGTGCGGTGATCCTCAGGGAACAATACAAAGGCATAAAAAGTAATCAGCGGGCAGCCTCACGGTTACATAGATGGAGTCAGTGCTGACAGAAATTAGTGGGCATGGAGCACCTAGCCTCATTTTGAATGGGGTGAACATTTTAAAATGTCACAGAGAAGGCAGCCATTTTAAAAAGGGGCTGCACACATTTGCTTTAAAATAATTAAAGAATACTGAGTCACACATGCAGATGTATTTAAAAGAGAAAAGTATTTCCAAAAACAAGACTTCATTGCAGGGCAGGGACATAGAATATCACTCTCAAGGGGCAGTATGTGAGGTGCACAGATTAGGTACTTTCAGGATGATTCCTTTGCCTGTGTGGATGCGGGAGACAATTTTGACACCCCAAAACTTTACTTTCAACAGAAAGCCCACAAATCGATGAATCCGAGATGATTTTAAACCTCAATTTCATTAGACGATGTGTTACCGATGTAAGGCACCTCCGTGCACATCAACATATCCGAAATACAGTCAATTAAGTAAAAGGGCCCATTCAATAACTGGCTTCTTGATCAGCAGAACAGTTTAAAGGATTTATTCCAAAAATTCAAACGATAAATGGTACAGAGTCAATGCCATGAAGGTTGTCAGCAAATAGGCCATCACAGAGAGGCCCAAAACCTCAAATGGGGAGAAAATTCAATAAAGAAAGGGCAAGAATCCCTAGAAGCATCTATGTCTTTTGCAAATTCTTCTGCCTGACCCCCAAAATCGAGGATTTTAAATGAATATTTTCACATATAAAATCACAAAAACTGCAGATTCATCGGGGAATGATCAAATGAGCTATATTCTCAGCAAAGCAGAGCACAGTTTGATTAAGCATCATATTACCTTAGCACCTAATCACTATCCAACTACCTTAAGATTGATTCTGCCCACCCTATGCTAATGCCATCGGGAATTGGAAGAACAAACTATACACATGAACAAAAGCAATTTATTATGAATTAATAGTGTACAGTGAGATAGTGGAAACCTTTGAAGTAAAGATTCAGTTTTGTAACTCAGTCGGGGAAGATTAATTGAGAACAGCATGAACAATGACATAAAAAATATAAAAACATGACTCTGTTTGACTATGTGCTGCAGAAATAACAAACACTGAACTATGCAAAGGGAACACAGGGAAGGCCTCCTATGTGTAAAGCATGGCTGCTAGTCCCAAATTGAGGCCTAGTTAACAAGGTTCAGGAAAACACACTTCTACACGTAATAGGAAATGTATTTTAAAGATAACTGTACTATATCAGTGTGTGCATTTGTAATTGAGTGTACATTTACCTTCTGTGTGTTGCTAATAATGCACAGAAACATGAATGGCATACATTCTCAACCCTTGTCAGTGCTCAGCTTTTCACTATGCAGACTGCGATGGTAGACAGGCAAAAGTGCGTCACTCAGCTAACACAAGAAATACTGAGTGGCTGTCCAGAGGACAGAATGAAACGTGAATGGCAGTGGCAAGCAAGCCAGTGACTGAACAGGGCTAAATAATTGCACAATCCTCTATATGCTATTTAATAGGCTGATTCAAACATGTGAACAGCACTCTTAACTTAGCAATGGCTGGGTGTGTGTGGCCAAGATGGCGGCAAGAGCGGATGCAGAGCTCTGAGCTCCGCTCTATGCCCGCCCAAAATATCCTGTTCCCCCTTTCCCGGCCCAACATCCTCCACAGATTTCGGACTGGGAGGACACCGGCGCCTGACTCCGCAGTTTTCGGAGCTATTGGAGGCTCCACGGGACCACTACGAACTACGGTCCCTGGCTGCGCGAGCAGGAGTGCTCCTGAGGTCCAGAGCTTCCTGACAAAACGGAAGCGGCTCAGCACGGGCCGTGACTCGATCCCACAGTGCGCGAGCCTGCTCCCTTCCATAATTGTAGGCTCGGCAACCTGTGTCCCGGGCCCTAATTCGTGACGCCTGCGGTCCCCGGTCCGAGGTGGGCTGTGAGACCGGGTACGCCATTTTATGCCGGGCAACCTGCGATAGCTGGACCTGCTGAAGAGGAGTTGCGGGGTTGATAAACCTGGCAGATCGTTGTAATTCCTCATCTGGATGTGGTGAGTGGATGCCTGTGGCCCTCCCCCTTCTGGCCCCCCCACAGATCTCGGAGAGTGTGGAGTGAGTCGCGGCTGGACCTCTGGGCCTGCGCACCCCGGTCCGCGGGGCGCAGTGAAACCGAGGCCACCATTTTGCGACGGGCGCGGTCCTGGTGGATGGCCCTAAATTGGAGAGAACTCTGGGGCCAGCGAGAACCAGTTGGCCATTTGTAGACTCTCCCATGCGAGAGGAGGAGGTACACCCGAATCCCTGGTCCCTCTTCTTGATTCTGGAGTGGGGGAGTTGATCCGGAACCAGGCCTATGTATGTGCTGATATATATAAGAGGAACCTTGTGAGAGATGTGTGCCCCTTGGTGAACCGTAGCCCATCCACATCTCCATGATGGGTGCAGGAGGGTGCTCACGACAATAACAAGTGCTTTGGCAGGGGTCTGAGCAGGGTGTGACTGTGGGACCTAAGTGAACCTTGCATTCTGGACTCACCATTGATACCATAGTGTGTAGGAAACCTTGGTCACAGCACGATTGCTGGGTCTGTTGCTGTGGAGACCCACAGCGTGGGACGCCTTGAACACGGACAGACACGTGTCTCTACCATGACCACCTGTGACGCCCCAAACATTTGTCCATGCACCTCATTTTGCACCCTAACTTTTGGTTACCCCCGATCTCCGGCTGTAAACATAAACCAGCAACCGGCCTGTTGTCTCTCGCAGACAGCATAATGGGTAAACCCAGGGCAGAGAAGTCCCAGACGCAACCTCCAGAGGTGGAGCCAGCATCCTCGGAACACAGAAATACTGACCCAGACGGCCTGCTGCTCAGGGAGATCGCAAGATCACTTGCATCGCTTTGGTGAACTACTAGCGGCGATACTCGACATTAAAACCACCTTGGGCACCAAAATTGACTCCCTCAGCATTGATATGGGGTAACTGCAGGAGGACCACAAGAAACTGAAGGGACGAGTAGATGAAACTGAATCTGCATTGGTGTCAATACGACCCACAGTGAGCGCGGCGACCACCAAACTGCACTCCCTCCAACAGGAGGTGAACTTCTTTAAGGCACGCGTGGAGGACCAGGAAGGGCGTTTGCGCCGAAATAATGTATGCTTCGTGGGTCTTCCTGAGCGGGCAGAGGGCCCCAACATGGAGCTTTTTCTTGAAGACTGGTTCTCACGAGATGTCCTACAGGGCAAGATGTTGAAATTCTTCTGAATTGAGCGGGCACACGGGGTCCAGGGGGCCCCCCATACCCGGGTGCATTTCCTAGACCAGTGGTGGCCAGATTCTTCAATTATTGTGACAGGGACCATGTGCTACAGATCACAAGGGCCAGGGGCCCTTGGCAAGTCGACAATACCACAGTACACATCTACCCAGACTACACCCTGGCTGTGCAATGCCGCCGTTCTTCGTACTTGGAGGTCAAGAAGTGTCTAAGGGACCACAATATCCAATTTTCCCTCCAATACCCAGCATATCTCCGTATCCGCCACAAGGAGGACACTGTCTTCTGTAATACACCTGAAGAGGCAAGGACCTGGATTGATCAGCAGGGTCTGGCACATGATCCCCCTGCATTATCGACAGACCCTCCTCAACCATGGGCATTAGTTGCAGCACGTAGGGGCCGGGGCAGGGATCAGTTGCACTGCCCAACGAAAGCACAGGCGGCACAGGAACGGGCACAGGCCATCAAATGGCAGAACATTTGGGCTCCCCTGATTCTTCCCCTAAACAGGATTCGGACTCTGATACACTTATGGACCGCACGTTGAAGCTCATGACCTCGCAGCTCGAGGAGTTGGTGGGGGCGACCCGGTCCTCACCCTACAAACAGCAGAAGCATTGGGCTGATGACTCCAAACTCAGAGTTGTTCTCCGTTGTAGTGGCCGGTCAGCCTACACATGCCTGCTGAGTGCCAGACTGAGTCATGGGAGGCGGCAAAGGCACTGTACACGGACTCTGCAATACCCTCCCCAATGAGTGATAAGTAGCTGATATGGCAACTCATTTGTTCTTCTTTGCTTTATGTTATAATTGGTGTTTTATTAGATTTGCAGTTTAGTGCGAATGGCCCATTGCCCATTGGCAACCAGGCCTAGAGTGGAAAGTAGGGGAATCTCTGGTTATTTTGTTGATCTCTTTCCATGATTACAAACTAGGGGGTCAGGTGCTAGACTATACTTGGGTCATGATGCATGGGGGTGTGAGTGCATTAGCAGGGGTAGAGATTATCAATCAATGTTGGGCTACTCACCGGGTTCTACCCTACGATCACGTTGATGGTGCATGGGGATTATTCTCTTTTGACCTGCAATTTAAGGGGGCCAGTGGGATACGCTAAGCGACACAAAGTATATCAATACCTGCGCAGTCATGGGATCACGTTTGCATTGCTGTAATAGATACATCTTACTGTACTGACATTAGCATAGCTCTGTAAGCATTGGCGGGCACGATCCTGGGCACGCTCATATGGGTTGCTCCGTGAACTCTGTTACAAATTACACATTCCAGGGTGAACACAGAGGGCCGTTTTGTTACCATGGTAGGTCTCCTGAATGGATCTCCCTGGCGTTAGTTTCCCTTTACGCCCCGAATTTGGGACAATCCAACTTCCTACAAACACTCACACCATCCTTGATTACAGACCCCACCGTCCCCACGTACTGGGGAGGCGATTTAAATAGTGTACGGAACCTTGACTTAGATCATTTTCGCCCCCCTTTTATTAGGGCACAATCTATTAAACTAGCTCACCACATGTCAGAATGGCCGTCCAATACACAGATTCACGATGTATGGCGCAGGTTACATCCCCAGACATGCACTTATTCCCATTATTCGGCACTACACGATTTGTACACAGGGGTAGACATAGTGTTTTGGTCGGATAAAGCTCTTCAAAGTTTAGTGCATGCTGCTTATCTGGTGAGTGCGCTCTCTGATCATGCCCCGTTACAACTGAACCTGACTTGGGGCATGAAGCATCCGGAGATCATGACCTGGCGCCTGCCCGGCACAACGCTTGCTGATTCATCCTACCGGGCCACCCTCCTAGAGGCCATCACATCTTACTTTAGGGAGAACGAGTGGACTGACTCGTCATCAGGAGTAGAATGGGACGTCTTCAAGTCTGTTCTCACAGGGCATGCCATTAAGACCACGTACGGTGCCCGCAAAACATTGACTGACACACTTAAAACACACGAGTTAACGATCCAAAGTTGCAAGCAGCGTATCCCAACTGACCCCCAGATTGGCCTTTCACTCGCCCAGGCTCGCTTAGCATACAGAAGTGTGATGGATGATCTCTGTGCATTAGATTATAGAATGTATTTTGAGCATAGACGTAGAGAGGGTGATAAGGCTGGTTACTATACAACATTGTATGCGGCCCGACCACACAGGACCTTACCTCCATTCAGAAATTTCTTGTGGGGATACAACTCCCACAGGTCACCCCAGCTCACTATTATGTCCTAGAAGATCCCATTGAACTTGATGAGATCACAGATGCAATTAGACAGTTGACAACGGACAAGACACCGGGGACGGATGGGTGGCCAGCGGAATTCTATTCCACCTTCTCCGAGCAGTTAGCGCCTAGGCTGGCTACGGTGTACACTGAGGCCTACGAGGCAGGCGTGCTACCGCCCACTGCGAGGGAAGCGACGCTGGTTATTCTACCTCAACCAGGTCGAGACCCCCTCCAAATGGCCTCATATCGACCCCTGTTGATGCTGAATGTTGATTACAAAGTCCTGAGGAAATTACTAGCGAATAGATTAATCATCACTGCTACCCTACTGGTCCATGAAGACCAAAATGGCTTCTTTCCAGACCGCAACACAAGACTTCATTAATGACGGTTGTTTGCACTACTGGATTGGGCACAGAGTGAGGAGGAGCAGCCTTGGGTCGCCTCCCTAGACATAGAAAAGGCATTTGATACTTTAAGTTGGGCATATCTTGAGGCGACGTTGGCAGGGTTTGGCATCGGCCCTAATTTCCTACAATGGATTAGGCTGTTGTACTTTAGGCCACAGGCAAGGGTGAAGACAGGTCGCACCTTTTCACTGCTTCTATCGATGGCGAGGGGAATGCGCCGGGGCTGCCCCTTGTCGCCGATCCTTTTCGCCTTGGCCATGGAGCCATTGGCATGCAAATTGCGGCAACGGGTTAGAGACTGGCGTCTAAAGGTAGATCAACAATGGCACATCGTGTCATGACAGACGGATGACACGTTTATATATCTGCGCGGCAAAGTTGAGATACTGCAAATTATGACCCTCTTAAATGTACACGCAAGTATCTCTGGACTTCAGGTCAATTGGACTAAGTCGGTGGTGTTTCCAATGTCACCAATGACACCTGCACTAAGACAAATGGCGCCAGATACTCCGTTAAAGTGGGCATTCGACACCTTTAAATACTTGGGGATCCAGATTTACCATCTAGGATCAGATATGATAGATGGGAACCTCGGCTGGGCCATAACCCCTGCCCGATCGACCCTCCCGTTCTTGATGGGTCTTCCTCTGTCTCCAATGGGCCGGGTAGCTATATCCAAGATGTTAGTCCTCCCCCGCCTTTTGTACTTTTTCTGCACACTCCCATACCACCTACCTCGGAGAATCTTCCAGAACCTGGAGTCACTACTAGTATCTCTGATATGGGGAAACTTACGGGCCAGAGTGGCGCTCCATAAATTATACCAGCCATTGTCGGAAGGCGGCCTGGGCACTCCAAATTACGAACGATGTTATGCTGCAGCTCAACTGTAATGGCCAATGTGATGGCTCGCCAAAAGCAACCTCATTGAGATG
Source organism: Triturus cristatus (assembly GCF_964204655.1). Lineage (NCBI taxonomy): Eukaryota > Metazoa > Chordata > Amphibia > Caudata > Salamandridae > Triturus > Triturus cristatus. Next base: position 680,050,892 of record NC_140583.1, read on the forward strand.
ACCATGGGTGCCATGTCCTGGGACCCCCCGACACTTTTGAAGTGGATGTTGGGAACGATCACACCAACCCAGAAGTGGCAAGGTAACTTGTTAATGACAGCGGCCAGACGACACTGGTCTGGGTATGTGATGCCCAGGAATCGTCCAGCGCCTCAGGCTCCCAGCTTGCCTGTGGAACTTCTCCCCGGCATGTACTCCTGTCATGGACGCACGGAACTGGGGGCGTGGAAGGAGAGTGGGTTGGACACATGGGGGACATGTATGCGGACTCGAAATTGCAAACATTTGAGAATTAGTGGACGCATATGGAGTGCCACACGGTTCCTTTCTGTTACATGCCTTGCTGACACGCCAATCCCTGCAAGCATGGGACACTGATCGGGCAGAGCCTACCACATCATACCTACTAAACACACTGCTCAAACACGGCCTGCAGCCGACAAGCCATAACAGCCATTTACACTTCTATCAGATTGGACGATCCCCCCATATTGGCGACACTGCGTGCGTATTGGGATAGCGAATTGTCGACTACCCTGACTGACAAGCAGTGATTGCAATGTCTTAACCAACCAAAAATGATTTCGGCCAATGCTAGGGTAAAATATACTCAATTTAATTATCTACATCACACATACCTCATGCCCCACAGGCTGGCACGCATGTACACTACCGCTGTGGACAAATGCCCCAGATGTCAATACCAGTGAGCCACATTCACACATATGGTATGGAATTGCACTACCATTCAAATATTTTGGTCTGAGGTGACGACTGTGCTTACAGAAGCGGCAGGCGCATGGGTGGAGGCGGAAATCCTTCACTTCCTGTTGGGAGTCATGAGACGCAATTCATCCTGCAAGAGCCTGAACACATTTCTGGATTTCGCTCTGGGCTTGGCCAAGTGCAAGATTGCTATGACTTGGAAGGCACAAACAGGTCCCAAGATCAATGCGTGGCTACTTGACCATTGTAGGGAATTGGTCTTGGAGTGTACAAATCAACAAGAGACTGCAGCACGGGCAAACACCTATACAATGGCAGGGATATTTATCCATGATCGAGACTAAACTCTCTGCGGACCCCCCCCCCTTCCTAAAATTTACTTGTTCCGTCTGTGACCCATGGCTTCTCCTCCTCTTCCTTTTCCCCCCTCAAATCAGCATCCCCCCTCATCCTTCATACACATATCTATACACGGCCCATTACACCCTTACGATTATACATACGTTACTTAGTATCGCACCAGACCGACAAATGCACTCACGATGGTATTTCCAAGTAAATATCGGTTCTTATTTTCTTTTTTATTCATTAATTCTTTTACCTTTATTCTTTGTTGTGCTCCTCTTGTCCAAGTTTATAATTTACTCTGCAACTGTATGCAATTTACTGTGGAACCGGATTTGAGGAACAATGGCTGATTCTCTTTTTGATACGCCTGAAACAATCTGATTGCGTTCGGCTGAGTGGCGCTGCGGAGTGAATCAGCAAGCCAGCCAGCAAAATGGACACTAAATGTTACCTAAATGAGTGTCTCCTTATACAGACTTGTTACACATGCTGTGGACATGCAGGTAGCTGACAGCCTACTGGCAGATTATCACAACACACTTAGCACACTGTACAGAATGCACACTGGAGTGGAACTGGGAGGTGTGCCTATTGGGAATGTACCAGAGACGAAGGAAACATAAGGTGACAACCCGCTTTATAGACCTGGGACTTATAGTGGCAAAGCACCTCTATAATGTTAAAAGCCAGATTGATTCTTCATGCAGATGTTATTGATGTTACTTTATTGAAATCAATAAAAATCATCCTAAAAAAAAAATTAGCAATGGCTTAAGCAGGATAATCAAAAATCCCTTTAGGTATATGTATTTTATTTTACATAATATTATTTTTAGTGACTATGTGAGGCTGGCAGACAACTAAAAATGTCTCTAGGAAAGACCTAAATAACCCCTCTACTTTCTTTAACCACCAAAAATGTGCTACTTCAATGCTTGAGGTTCTGGAGAAAGGAAAGCCCTTTAAATTGCCTAGCAACCACTTCCCTTACAGAACACAAAGGCAAGTGCCTGTATTTAGTAGAGAATGTTGTCTAATAAGTGCATATGTATCCATCAAGCTATGAACCAGCTGATATATTTTTAGAGGGTACTGGCCTTTTCTTACCATCTGTGTACTATCGATAGACTTTATAGTAGCCTAAAAGGTAAAAGTGATTAACATCAATTTAAATTTCAGATTACAGTGTGATTAGATTTTTAAATTTCTAAAGCGTGCATTTGCCCTCGAGCGTCGTGACGCTACCATAATCATACGTCCAACCTCAAGACCAAAAATAATCAGACACTGAAAGCTACAGAATTTTGGAGGAAGTGAGATTTTTAAATGCTTACGAAAGCAAGGAAACCTACCCTGACTTGTTGCTGTGGCAGTGTATTCCAAAGAATGCATGTGCAATAAACAAAACTGCGACCAGCCCATGCCACTTTCTTCGTTCTGGGAATGATCACTGAACTTGCGATGGCTGTTCCACGCAATGCTATTACATCGCATGCGTTACAACGCATGTGATGTAACAACGCGTAGCCATTACTGCGCACACCATTACATTGCATGCGCTTTTACAACGCATGCGATGTAATGGCTATCCACGTCGTTGTGAGGAAACTGAGGCTGTTTCCTCACAACGTCGTGCACCGCCCCTCAGACGATGCTGGAAGTGAGATAAGGGGGGGTTGCTTTTGTTGTAGTGTTGTAATGTTGGTGTAGTGTTGTGTAGTGTAGTGTTTTAGGGTTTAGGGTAGTGTGGGGGGTCGTGCAGGGTAGTGTTTCAGTGTAGGGTCCAGACTGGGGTTAGGGGCAGGGTCATGCTGGGGTAGTGTTTTAGGGTTTAGGGTAGTGTTGTAGTGTTTGTGTAGTATAGTGTTTTCGACTTTAGGGTAGTGTTGTAGTGTTTTTGTAGTGTAGTGTTTTAGGGTTTAGGGTAGTGTTGTTGTGTTTGTGCAGTGTAATGTTTTAAGGTTTAGGATTGTGTTGTAGTGTTTGGGTAGTGTAGTGTTTTAGGGTAGTGTTGTAGTGTTTGGGTAGTGTAGTGTTTTAGGGTTTAGGGTAGTGTTGTTGTGTTTGGGTAGTGTAGTGTTGTAGGGTAGTGTCGGGGGGTCGTGCAGGGTAGTGTAGTGTTATTGTAGGGAGAGGACTGGGGGTCGGGGGAGGGTTGTGCAGGGGTTCTATTTTAGTGTTTAGGGTAGGGTAGGGTAGAGTCACTTTTACCACGAGTATTGCTTTACCACGCATACCTTTGCGTTGTAATGGCATGCGTGGTAAAAGCATAGTCATGGTAAACTTTTGCGATGTAATGGCATGTCGTTGTCATTGACATCGCGTAGTAATACCCGCGTTGTAATGGCACGCGTGGTATTGGTAAGCGATGTTATGATATACATCCGGGCCTGAGCCATGCCTGAGCCATGCAAAGCTTTGTGTGCCAGACACAAGGCCTTAAAGGCAATCCTTTTCATAACAGGGAGCCAATAATGTCTAAATATGCCTTTAGGACCACTTAATAAAAGCCTAAGTCTGCAGGAAAGTTTAAAAGGTTTATTACAGACTCAAAGTAAAGCTGATATAAATGAGTGGCAGAAACATAGTGTAAAAATACACAATTACTAATGCCAAACCAAAGTGTCTAATGAAATTTATCCTCAATAACAGGAAGCATATGAGGAGTCCAGTTGCCGCACTGCAGAAAATGAGAAACAGAATCTGATGATTAGATTACAGGTTTGGATTCTCTTGTCTGTAACTGATGATGTCTAAGAAAATCTAATAAGCCTTATTATCAAAAACACCAGATTTAAATCAGGGAAGAAGGAAAGGAGTCAGAATAATGGAGACTTCAGTATAAGTTCTCCAAGTCAAGGGGAAAGCATTGCATCAAGCCACACATTAAGAAATACAACAAGTGGTTTGTACTACTTGTTGTATTTGTTGTCCAAGTCTAAAGTGCATCTGCTTTCTAACTAACAATACGTACTCCTATTAACGCATACAAAATCTGCGTCATTATCTCCAGTAAAATTCCATCGTCTTCATAATAGAAAGTGGCTACATCTTTCAATTCTCTCACCTTCCAATTGTAATTTCAGGGCGACCAGGAGCATCCATTTCTGGGACCTTTAGGGGTAAAGCAAAAATTACGCTTCGACAATTTAAAAGACTGAAGACAGTTAAGCCTACTTCAGAACTTAAAACGTGTGAAAATAGATTGTTTTTCTGCTCAGAGGTTCAAATGATATAAGTTGTATCCTCCTTCCATATTTGTATGTTTCAGGAAACTTGGAGTTTGTCCCCGCAATATAAAAATGGGTACTCTACATACTTTGTCCCAGCAGTTTCCATAGGAAAAGGCCGCCCCTCAGGTGGTCTGCTGATCTGGGTAAAGGTGAATTTGAATTGTACTATTATTACACACAAGGTCCAATCCAATGATATCTTGCACATTTCCCTGAAAAGCCCACACGGGGGTATTGTTCATTTGTTTTGTGTTTATGCAAGAGGGGTACAGGGTGGTTTACCCTCGCAAACAATTGAGCTGCTTGATGTAAAATTGTCTGGGCTTCCACCTAGGTCCAAAATCCTGCTGGGGGGTGATTTTAACTGTACATTTGAACCCCTGGATGACGAGGATGTATTGGGTTTGAACTCAGAGGACTGGAGACAGACTATACCCCCTTTAGTACTGGCCCCTATTAAGAAGTGGTCTGCCATAGCTATACAGTTGAATGCACTGGCTTTGGAACATAATCTGCGGGCATAAAATGGCCGGACCACTTCTGATCGTAACGGGGCAATGACCTATAATAGGATAGGCTGCCCATCACGTATCGATTACATCTTTTTAGATGTTCATTCATGGGCTAGTTTAGTAGATATGGAGGTCAGGCAGTCTTCAGATAGCGATCATAACCCATTATGTATGGGAATCAACTGGGCTAATGGGATTAGTAAGAGCGGGTGGCTGGAGCTGATCACCAAGGATGTCCTCCCCTCTAATTGTAACCGGAAACTTAGATGGGACGTGGTAAAATGTGAAGAGGGGAAAATTAATAGTATTGGGGACTTATTTAAAGCAGAAACCTCCAGCCTCGCAGCGGTGGATCTGGGAGAGGTTCACTCTCTGGGGCCCAAATTATTGGGCCAGTACGAAAATTTCACAGATAAAATAGGAAAGTATTTCCTCAAAAACATCCAAGGGAACCCCCCAGCAGATCTTAGACCCCTGAAGGCAAACGCGTGGTATACAGTGGTATGTAGGAAAAAGAGGAAAGCCATTGGTTTGGCGATAAAATTGAAGGACCCAATAGCAGTGAAACTGGCTAGAAAGGAGTGCCGTAGTTCAATAGCCTCAGCCAAGAAAAATTGGGAGGTGGAGCATTGGCAGCAGCTTAAGATCGCTGCCAACGGGAAGAATTCTATTATTTTGTGGAAATTGATCAATGCTTTAGACCGTAGGGGAGTTGACCCCATTTTAAATCATATTAATGAACAGCAATGGCACGCCCATTTTTTAAAATTGTATTGTGAGGAAGGCGATCAAGTCCCTCCATTGCCATTAGCAGTGTGCAATAAGCGCAACCTTAGTTTGGAGTTGCCCAGTAATGAAAACGTATTCTCCCCATGAGAAGTCAAGGTCGCTATTTTAAATATCCTTCCAGGCAAAGCGGCTGGTCCAGATGGCCTGCCCGGGGATCTTCTACTTCATGACCCCCAAATTTGGGCAGACTATATAGCAAATCTAATGAATCTCATCCAGCGAGGCCATCCCGTCCCGGAATCATGGAAAGGGGCGGAGGTGATCCCGATTTATAAGAAAGGTGATAGAGAGGACCCTGCCAACTACAGACCAATTAGTTTAATTGACACCATTCAAAAGGTAGTTGGCAGGGTCATTATAAATCAAGTTGAGACATAGCTAATGGATAATGATATTCTAACCCATTTCCAGGCTGGGTTTAGGCGGAATGTTGGTGCAATTGATCAAGTCTTCCGGTTTTGCGCGGTCTATTGGAAGTCAGTATCAATTATTAAGGGTTGTCTTTACTTGGCTTTCATAGACCTGAAAACCGCGTTTGATGTTATCCCACGCACCAAGCTATGGGAGGTTTTATTAGCCATGGGGTTTCCTAGTTCCCTGCTGCAATTTGTTATCAAACTCCATGAGGATAACTACGCAAGGATACGTTGGGGGCGCCAGGGCCAATTGACAGGGAGGGTATCAGTCAACAGGGGGGTGCGGCAGGGATGTGTGATGGCTCCAACACTGTTCTCCCTCTTTATAAATGGGGTGGTGGACCATTTGAGGGTGGACCCTGCGGATGCCCCCGTCCTTGCCCCGTCCTTGCCGGGGAGAAAACCCCCACACTTCTTTTTGCGGACGATACCCTCCTGATGTCCAAGACCCCCAAGGGTCTCCAAAAATTGCTTGACCGCTTCTCCCTCTTCTGTAACGACCGTGGGTTAACGGTCAACACTTCGAAGACAAAGTTAATGGTTTTATCTCCAAATAGAAAGGTTAGGAATGTTCGTCTTACTTTGTATGGGTCCCCTTTAGAGGTGGTGAATGAATTTGATTATCTAGGGGTTAGGTTGTCCAACAACATGAGCTGGGATTCCCATATATCAAAAATGGTACTAAACCTCAAAAGGGTCTCCGGTGCCATACTAAAGAATCAGCACCTCTCTATTAGTAGACCGGTTGCCCCTGCCTTGGTAGTCTATGAAGGGAAGGCTTTAGCCTCGGCAGTCTATGGCTCCGAATTATGGGGTGCTGAAAACACTAAGGTCCTGGCAACTGCAGAAAATAAGTTTATCAGAGATCTAGTCTCACTTCCAGTTTCAACCCCTCTGTTACCATTATTTTTTGATATGGGTAAAAAATCAATCTCGGACAAAGTTCAACTAAGGCCGCTGTTATTTTGGGTGCGCCTTAGAAGAACCCAGGAATTAGCCAGATATGCTCGAGTGTTGGACGAGTTAATATCCCTAAATGTTTCTCACCAAATAAAGTGGCTCAACAACCTTAAGAAACTGGTAGTATTATTAGGCCTGGTGGATTCCTGGGCCACACAAGTCCCCCCTTCAAAACAAATTGTAAAGAAATTATACTGGGACTGGGTTGAGGCCAAGGTTAACAATAACTTAAACCTAGGAACTTTAACGATGAACTTTCTTGACCATAAACCATCTATGAAGTTGGAACCCTTTTTAGATTTTATCCAACTACCTAGAGATAGAACTTTGTTCTTGAAACTAAGATATGGCACTCTTCCCCTTTGGAAAGGTGGAAGGCCAAGGGGGGGCTTGATCTAAATTGCCCAGGTTGCCAATGTCCAGAGGAATCCCTTGGCCATTTTTTATTTGCTTGTTCAGCCTACAAGTTTGTTAGGGCTAAATGGTTGAAACCTGTATGCAGGGAGCTGGGAGTAAGGGATCACAGATCAGCCCTGCGTATTATTTTAACCAATACTGTTTCTATGTATACCATCTGTGGGGTTGCTAAATACCTCGCGGGTGCCTGGTTAATCCGCTCTAGGCTGCTGGGTAATATATAAATTCTCATGAATGAAGAAAGCATTGTTTTAAATTCTGTTTTTATTTTTTGTCCCTTTTTTTAATTCGCTATTTGCAGTTCTGGATGTAATTGTAGTACTATGGATGGATTGTTTTTATGTACTTTGCATGTTTGTACTTTTATGATAAATATCTATCGAATAAAGTATTAAAGAGAGATTCATAAGTTGTATCAATGAATTAAAAATGTATGATAATAACAAAAGGATTTTGGATGCATTGGCTGTTGTATAGAAAATGATACAATTATTAGTAGTATTTTTTTTACAGTTTAATTGAAACGTGTGTCAGTACATTGTGGAGTCATTAATAAAGAATACAAATAAAGTATAGGCATCTGCAAATGTGTACGACGTACAATGTGTTTGTTTTTCAGCTATTCTAGCTTTCCAGACATCGTAATACATGTAAATTTCCAGTTACCCTTGATACTAGATATACACGTGCATGTATCTGGTAAATAGCCGTATGTTTTATTTCAGCTTTGTAAAAAGCAGGAGAAGCACAATCTTTTTTTATCAAATGACATTTTTTTAACAATATTTTCATTCAATAGATGTGGTTTGCAATACGCACACCCATACATATCTGAAATTGACAAACCCAACACATTACTCGTCTACAGTCTTAAATCTTATACACTACTTTGCAGGCATACCTACTTAATCATTATGAGGTTTCCTTGAAAATCGGACATGATGGAATACATTTATGGGAGTGGGAAAAGCATTTCAAGTCTTCTGGTAAGGTTGGACATTTTCATCAAACCTAGTGTACTGCTTCTCAGAGACTTGGTTTTGCTGAGCAGTTCCAATATCTGTGATTAGTATTGGGAAAATTTTTAGTTTATGGTTTTGTATGGGAAGCAGGTAGTCTTATTGGTAGCGAAAGGTTCCATTTTGCCAGTTGAGAGACTTCAGGATGGGGAGCGATGCTGTCTAATATCCGAGGCTTGCCAGCCGAGAAGCATTGCTTTGAGGGGCCTGGTCTGCTGTTGGCTGTGAAACTGGCAATGCAGCTGGAAACATGTCAGGCTGAATATGTTTTGGGGGTCCTTTGAAAATATGCACATGTGAGGCATATTGTCACTAGTACTTGCTATGAATAATGCAAAAATACGATGTTGTTGTTATATAATATTAGATACATATACCCATATCTGTATAAACTACCTAAATCTGAACCACGAAAAAAGGGAAGGAGGTCTTGGTTTCAATCAGAGCGGAGCCCCTCTGCGATCTCTTTTATGGTCTGATGAACCTAACGATCCTCCTATTCCTGCCTCTTTCGCTAGTAGCCTTGGCATCATATTTGATGCCTTGCACTCCTTCACCACTCAAAGTTAGCAGATCTCAGCGGTTTGTTTCATGAAGTTGAAAATCCTAAAAAAGTTCCTTCATCTGGTTCCTGAGGAGATGAGGACAATTTTAGTCCATGCTTTAGTCACCTCTCCTACTCAAATAGTCTGTACCTTGGTCTTCCTTTACATCTGTAATGCAGACTCCAGTTAATCCAGAATTTAGTGGCAAGATTAATTAGGAGACTCCCACGGCGCCATCACATTTCTCCTCATCCGAGACATTTGTATCGGCTTCTAATTTAACAGTGCATTAAATTTAAAGCGCTGATATTGGTCTTCCGAGTTTTCCAAGTTGAGGCCGCTCGCATACGTGGCAAACCAACTGGCCCCATACATCCAAGAGAGGGTTCTTAGATCTAATAACAGCTGCACCCTATGGATACCTAAATTCCCGCCATTGCGGCAGCTCCTTTACTGTTCCCACTCCCATATTTTGGAACAGCCTTTCTCCCAACCTACGCTGTGAAAAATCAGTGACTTCTGTTAACAAGCATTGGCATAGCCAATAGGTCTCACCTTTGGACCTTAGAAGTGTTTAGTTATCCAGCACAATATCCTTGGTGCAACAACATCAACTGTTGCATGGCTAGACACTTATAAGGTCCAAAGGCGATACCTATTGGCTATGCCAATGCTTGTTGTTGTTGTTACCTTGAAAATGATACACCAGACATGCTTGTGTAAGGTGGGTTGCGATAATGCAGGCAGGCACATAATTTTCAACATGTGTGTTAATACGGGTTGATGCAGTAGCAATTTCACAAGAATCTAAAAAAATACCGAGTTTGGAGACAGTTTTTGGTGCGTAGGCACCAGCGAGATCTTGATGAAAGCTGCAGCTGGCTCCAGAGCCCGTTCCACTGGGGTCCCTACCGTTCAACAACAACCTCCCTGGGGGACCACTGTTTACGGGCTGTGGGCCCCAGCAGTTTTGCTGCCTAATTGTCAGGTTATTGAGGGCATTATCTGGTTGTCCCCCCAAGGCAGTGGCTTAGCGCCATTTTGAGCACATTGGATTATCCTGTGGTATACCGAGTTTGGAGACAATTTTTGGTGCGTAGGCACCAGCGAGATCTTGATGAAAGCTGCAGCCGGCTCCAGAGCCTGTTCTACTGGGGTCCCTACCGTTCAACAACAACCTCCCTGGGGGACCACTGTTTACGGGCTGTGGGCCCCAGCAGTTTTGCTGCCTAATTGTCAGGTTATTGAGGGCATTATCTGGTTGTCCCCCCGAGGCAGTGGCTTAGCGCCATTTTGAGCACATTGGATTATCCTGTGGTATACCGAGTTTGGAGACAATTTTTGGTGCGTAGGCACCAGCGAGATCTTGATGAAAGCTGCAGCCGGCTCCAGAGCCCGTTCCACTGGGGTCCCTACCGTTCAACAACAACCTCCCTGGGGGACCACTGTTTACGGGCTGTGGGCCCCAGCAGTTTTGCTGCCTAATTGTCAGGTTATTGAGGGCATTATCTGGTTGTCCCCCCGAGGCAGTGGCTTAGCGCCATTTTGAGCACATTGGATTATCCTGTGGTATACCGAGTTTGGAGACAGTTTCTGGTGCGTAGGCACCAGCGAGATCTTGATGAAAGCTGCAGCCGGCTCCAGAGCCCGTTCCACTGGGGTCCCTACCGTTCAACAACAACCTCCCTGGGGGACCACTGTTTACGGGCTGTGGGCCCCAGCAGTTTTGATGCCTAATTTTCAGGTTATTGAGGGCATCATCTGGTTGTCCCCCCGAGGCAGTGGCTAAGCGCCATTTTGAGCACATTGAATTATCCTGTGGTCTCCCCGGAGCGCGCAAGCTTGCTCTCAGGTCTGAAGTCATTTTTCTCATACCGGAGAGAGGAGATGGAAGCCCGGGCTGTTTTTATGGTCAGGAATTCACCTGGCTCTGGTTCGGGGTATGATGTAAGGGTACTGGGGAAGAGACGCACGGGGATGGCAAGAGAGGCGGTGTGGGGTGCGGCCCCGAGGCCCAGTTCGATCCAGAGCCCAGCCAAGACCTGAGGATGCCGGCATGAAGGGGGAGGCCACAGAGCGGGCAGCAGGCACAGACTGAGGTTGACTCTGGGCTTTGAAGGGGGCGTTGCAGCATGGAGGGCTAGGGTCAAGGTGGTGTGACCCCAAGGCTGTGTCCACCCGAGGGCGTGGTGGATTTAACTATTGATTTAACTGTCGTCTTTTCCAATTAGACTCTCTCTTGCGGAAGTACTCCATAGAACGCGGTTTGAGGTCATAAAAGATCTTATCACACGCTCTTCCTTATTTGACCCCAGAAGAATAATCCGTGGAGCTTTGTTAATGATTGCCTGAAAAAACATAAGAGGAAATATTTTGACAATGCCATACCTTATGTAGCAAATATATTGCAAATTGTGGTAAACAGTTTTATTTGCTAGATATGGTGAGTCTCCTAACCATGGGCATTAAACCAACGGAGATCCGAATGTACTCACCCCCACCCAAGGTCTCCACATGCGGTGGCCCCAAATATGTGGCCCCAAATTACAAAGAGTGAGAGTAGCAGAGACAACACCAGGAAAGTATGAAGCAGTGGAGCGGGGCCGGCAACGCCACTGTGGGGAACGGGGCATGGCTTTGAGGCTCAGTCAATGTACAGCGTTTACCTTGCGGGATCGAGCAACAGCGCCATCTTTTTCCAAAGCACGAGCGCGATAATTGCAAACAGATGGCGCCGCTGCTTGCTCCCGCAAGGTAAATGGCGTACATGCACGAGTGCCCAGTGGAACAGTGCAGAACATGCACGAGTTTGCAGAAAAGTCCAGAGTGATTCCAAGATGTCACTCCAATGCAGAGCTTGCGTGTTGCATAGGCGAGACCTAAAAAGCAACTCAAAACGTGGCTATTTGACAGTGTTTAGCCTCTATGTTGTCCGACTGTCCTTTTTGTCTACTTGAGCACCAGGATGCTTCTGCCTGAAGCAGCTGCACGCTTTATTAAGTGTTGTTGAATTCTAAATATATAGAAATAGGCTTAGTTGGTGCAGGGGTAGAGAAACATTATCAGAAAAAGTGCTCGCTGGGCTCAGTGTGAAATCACTGATGGAGCATGTCTTATTTTTAATATTATTTTGGAAAGTTGCCAGATGCTTATAATTGTCATAAAGGTAAAACATTCTGAAGTCTTGAAATGTTGAATTTTATGGTGGAATCTCATTCTCGTCTCGCCAGATATTACTTTCCCCAACTGCTCATAAACTGAATACATTCATATTTAATGTACACATTACAAACAATTCACTCCATTTCCAAGTTACTATGCCTTATGGTGAGCCATACCCACTAAAATAATATAGATATACATTAGAAATAATCTAAGAGCCGAAAGATCATTCAAAGTTCAAAATGTAAATGAAAGGTTTTGTCAGTATCAATATTAATGTATGACTAGGCATCCCCCAATCAGCCCAATTATCTTACTATAACTTCACTTGATTGAAGGACTACCAACATTAAACTCTGCAGACTTTGCAGTATTTTAATTCTGAAATATGTACACATGCTACAATCAAAACCTTAAAAATGTGCCTTTAATATGCCTGATAGCAAGGTTGCTGGTTTACAAAATGTAAATGAAATGTTTAAAATAATGTTACATATTAAAATGATTTAGTCATATATAATTGTCAATAGAATGTGTACAGAAAATTAAAAAGCGAGTTCTACAGTGTAACATAAAGTGTAAAGACCATCTGTTTATGTTAATCAATTAGCTTTATTGGCACTGTGGCCAAACTTTATGCAAGGCATTTTATTGGGTATATGTAGAATTGGCGTGACAAAAGAGACAGGATAGATTTCATCATAGTTAGTTAGCAAGACACCATTGGGTTATCTGCTCAATTCTTTAAAATAACAGAAGCAAAAAATAGACGAAGTCATGCTCGAATACCCCACCACTACTCAAACTAAAGCTTTCTCAAACTAGACCTAAAAAAGTGAACGCTACACATGTGGTGATACAAAAGTGGAGTGTGGTTAGTGCATAAAAGCAAGGCTTGCTGTCTGGGTGCAATAAATAGCGATCTCATTTGACAGAGTTTCATAACAAAGGCACAACTGCATGACAATAGCTAATATGTTTTATGCAAAACTCGTTTTCACAGCAGTTCTAGTAATATATTGTGAAGTACCTCAGGTGCGAAACTAAGAAGGCTAGCAGTAGAGCACGCTTGTGCTGGTTCAGTGTTCTATTGAAATTCGGCCTGTCTCCCCTCCAGGGCCATGGCCTAAAACTAATATTATGCAGACAGGACTTATACTTATACTTCTCCTCAAGAAATAATGATGGAACTACATGGCTCGGCAGCAAGCGGCTGCATCCTGCCTTCTTTGTTACTTATCTACGGAATTTTAACAGATGTGTAGATTAAGATATATTTATACATATTAATTTAAATTACCCACTTTATATAACTAGGAAGAGTGGGGTCCTTTAGGGCAGCATGCAAAGTGTTCCAGTACTTTGAATTACCCTTCATTACAGTAAATCAATAATTATACAGCACCCTTAAACCTGCCTTGCTGGTTGTCTAGTTGGATTTGCCTGACTTTTACGCCTACGCCCCCTCCCAGTCCGCAGATGATCCTTGGTGCTGGTACCTCCACAGCCCATCTGCATAACCAAAGAATAGTATTGGCTTGGTAGCCATCAACAAGAGCCTCTTGGAGGAAAGGTTCAGTCATCATTCTTGTTCTCTCTCTATGCTCGTATGAAAACCTACCCTCACCTAGGCCACAGACATGAAACACTTCGACTGACTGTTCTGTGAGCAGGTGAAAAAGGAAAAATAAAATGATGATAAGGCATTGTTATTATCATTTTATTTTTCCATCCTTGCTCAGCTGGGTTGGGGCGGCACGGGGCTGGTGTAGTAAGCTGTCATTTTGTTCCTCATCATAGTTGACTGTTGTGTCTACTCTTCGCTGGTTGGTATCTTTGCTTGCATCAGGCTCATTTTGTCTGGATATTAATGTTGTTTATGGGAATTGGATGTGTCTGAGCTTACCCCACAAGTGATCTTTATGAATGTTTTAAACACACCAAAAGGAGTAGAGGGTGATAAAATATCTCTAGGTGTGGTGGCACGTGCTATGTGTCCCAATACTGCCCTCACTCACACAATTGTGGGACATGTTTCATCATAGGGCTGCTTCAAAACACCCATGCGCAACCCAACACCTGGGGTCGAGCAATAGGGTGGAGGAAGTCAGGACACAACACCTAAAAGCAAAATATATAAATCGAGTGAGCTCACCGGAAGTGGAAGTGCAGTGTGAATTAAAACTAGCTCGGCGGTCTCGCTATACGTAAAGTTTATTCCTGGACCCTACGGCCAGGGTTAAAAACGTGAAGGATGGTGGTGACTGGAAAAGATTATGAGCTCCTTACTGCCAATTTGTCGACATGTTTCAGCCGTTATTATGTGCCCATAGTGGAGAGTCACACCAGCCTTCATCAGGACCTTACCGTTCCCAGGATCTAGGTCACCTCATTTCCTGAACTGCAGTAGTGTCAGAACAAATTATTCCTGCACCGAGGTATCCCCTAAATAGCACTCTCCCATAGTACTACATGGAAGAGAACGGAGAAAAGAGAACATAAAAAGGAGAGGTCACTGTAATTCATTCCCTCTCGTAGTTGTGCTTGCTATAACGTGTAAACAATTGTCAATCCACCACAACTCATGTGTATTACCCAGAGCATAATCCGAAATTAGGGATAACCAAACGTTGCTACATGATTTGCACCTGATACAGGTTTACCTACTAGAGTAGTAAGCATAGATCACTGTGCGTATGTACTACATCTTGCATCTCTCACTCAAATCACACGATAACATAATGCCTAATCACTTACCGAATTTACCTTCAAACATTGTTAGAACTGGCGAGAGACCCCCTGTAGTCAAACTCTGGGGGAGACAAATCAAAAGGGAAACATTTGTAGTGGTTAGAAGGTCAAGTGTCACATTATTGAGACTCCTGCCTAGATCGACCCGTGTGGGTTACTTGAAATCAATCTCTTTGTTAACATGTCCGGGGTCACGGCACCAAGAGTAGGTATTGTAGCATTGGTGCCACATGGTGTTGCAAATGTCTTGCTTGTACATGCGGCTGTTACAGAAGAAATAGGCGAGCACATTCTCCCAAAGTATCTGGACAACATCCATACTCGTCGGAATAGACCCTGGTACCCATAGGTGTAAGTACAATACCAATCCCTGGTACGGAATTGCCAACCGCCCCCATCTCCTTACTACGTCAAGGTGGGTGCTATTCTTGATTACCGCTTTTCCACTCTCGCCGTGTAGGTTAACGAGGGAGCCGGGAAAACTGCCTAAAATAACCGAATTAGCTCCCTGCATCCCGTGACGGTTCCCGGTCATGTGGAAGCCGTGGTGACGTGAGCGTGATCAACGTCGATGACGTGGGTCCCACGCGCGTCATGTTGCTAAGGCAACAGAGCCGCTCGCTAGCTTCACAATGTAAGCTGTTTCTATTTTGCCCGGCGCAACATACTTTATTGAAACATGGGTGTAACAGACCATTAGGGTAATATCAGAGGTATGGAATCTCACCACAGGACCCTCCTGCTCACCGTGCATGACCCCCTCTAATACACGTGTTAGGTACAAACACGGATGCTGCAATTAAATACAACTACCTCCTTGCAATTGTTTTGTGTGCCAAAATAGTGTCTAAAATATATCACCAATGTATACAGATCAATGTATGGTTTAGAAAAACATGGAAGGAGTGTGGGGCTATATTTGCCCAATATTAAACACCCCATAATACAATTAATGAACAAGGACAAAGAACACACAACACAACCATTAATTATTTTGTATATTCCAAATCATATACCCAAATAATATGCATAATTTTCTTTGTATGTGGCTGCCATGAACTTAGAAATAATAAACAAAGTGCAAAAAGTGCTTGACAACACACAATACAAAAAATGTACATGTAACAATTAAAGAGATGTCCGTCCTTTTCGTATCAACTATTTCAACATACACCCAATCTCATCATTAGTTTCATTAAAGGATGGTTGACCAACAACATGGACCAATGAGATTGTTGTTGACGTTTCGACCCTTTGTGTATGTATTAGCGGATACACATCATTGTGGGTCTTCCTCAGGACTAGTAAATTAAGTACAGCCTGTACAGGGAAACAAAGCCTCACATAAGAATGGTGTGTGTTGTCTGATAAAAATAATTAAAACTCACGTTTATTATTATTGTGTTCATGACAGCCACATACGAAGAACATTTTCTATATTATTTGGGTACATGATTTTGAATATACAAAATAATGAATGGTTTTGTTGTGTGTTGTCTAGCCTTGTTCATTAATTGTTTTATGGGGGTGTTAAATATTGATCAAGTATAGCCCCACACTCCTTTTTTCCAGACCATACATTGATCTGTATACATTGGAGATATATTTTAGACACCATTTTTCTATATCATCAACTATGTTGGAGGCATTTCTTTGGGCATTGAGGCTGGGTTGGAGCGCCTCTTTCTGCCGGCCCCGGGGGTAAGTACCACATAGTTGGTTTTGGGGGTAAAGCCTGGCTTGTGCTGTGCTTTTGGTGCCCTCTTTGATTCAAGCTGTGTGTTCCTGGGGGCAGTGTGTGCACTGGGGAAGCACTCACATAGGAGGAAGCATGTCCCTGAGTCTCCCTCCGTTTCACCTAGTTCTTCCTCCTCTTCTCCTTTTCCATCTCACTCAAAACATTGCAGGAAAAGTGAGGGCTCTAGACTGAGAAGATTGATAAAGGAGACTTTACTAGGGGATGGGGTACCCTGGCAAATGTAAGAAGGCTGTGCCATCTTCACAGTCCTCAGGGTCAGAGAAGGAAGTATATTGCCAAGGATATGTTGCCTAACTTAATTAGGCATGTGAAGGCTAACATGGGGTTTTGGCGCCTTTTGATGATCCTGTGCCCTCTTATATTCATGAGGTCCTGAATTGCCCATGGAAATATCTGGATAAGATTGTGTTGCTTCACTTTATGGACAAATTGTACCCTTTGAAGGATATGCAGAAGGATTTACCAGATATAATTCCCATTGACTCTTTTGTGGTCAGTTTGGTTGGGAGGACATCATTGGCGGAGGGTGCGATCATTAAGGACAGTGTGGATAAGAAGGTTGATGCATCCCTCCATAAAGTGTATTCAGACTCGCATTTGGCCTTATGGGACTTCGCAGTTATTGGTGACAGATCTCCAGGCACTTTATAGATCCCTAGATGATGCATCTGATTGCTCTGGGCTGCTGAAACATAAAGAGCATTTGGTAGAATATCTTTCTGATGTGTCCTTTGATGTCGTAAAAGTTTTGGCTCTGTCTGGGGGGGGGTAAGTGTGGCTGCTCGCCAGAATTTTGTTTTGAAATAGTGGGGGACAGATTCTGGTCTCTGTTGTTTGGGGCAGAGCTGGAGGACAAGATGCACAAGCTCTTCAAAGAGAATAAGCATAGATCCTCCATGAAAGTCATTTAAGCCTAAGTCACCTTTTCGCCCATCCTCAAGGAGGCAGTTTCTCCGGTCTCAGGGGAAGGCCTCTGCGGGACGGAGTCTTGATAGGAAGGCCAAGTGCCCTCCCCACCTCCAAAGCCTCGTTACTGGTGGAGCAGCAGTTTGTGATAGGCGGACGCCTCCAGCACTTTCTCTGGGCATGGGAGGAATCTACTTCAGACGCCTGGGTGTTGAGATTTTGAGACATGGGTACTAGATCGAATTTAAGGGGGTTCATTTTGTGTTGGGTGTCCGTCCGACTCCTTGGCCTGCCAGCAAGGAGAAGCAGGTTGCTTTAGCTTGAGGGATCTGTTCTCTGCTGCAGAAGCAGGCCTTTCGGGAGGTGCCTACAATTAAGAAAGGCAGGGGGGGGTTCTACTCCATTGTATTTCTGGTGCAAAGGCTATGGTAGGCTTCCAACTGGTTTTGGATTTGAAGCCTCTGAACACATATGCTCTGCATCTTCCCTTCAAGATAGAGACACTGCAGAGGGTAATTCCATTGGTACAGCAGGGGCATCTGATGTGCACCTCGGACCTGCATGATGCATATTACCATGTGCCCATCCATCCTCATTTCCAGCAGTTTCTGAGGTTTTACGTCCAAGGGGTTCATTATCAGTTCCGGGTGCTAACATTTGGCCTTCGGTCAGCCTCTAGTGTGTATACCAAAGTAGTGGCTCTGCTGGTGGCGTCCATTCATCTTCGTGGGAATCACCTATACTCCTATCTGGAAGATTGGATGCTCCATGCCTCTTAGGAGGAGCGACTTATTTCCAATCTGGAGGTGGTGTGTGTGTCCCTCAGGGCTCATGGGTTTCTCCTGAACCTGGGGAAGTGTCAGTTGGCGCCCTCTCAGGATCTGACATTTATTGGAGCTCAGTTTTGGACCAACCTCAACAGGTTGTTCCTTGCTTCTCCCAGGGTTCAGGTGTTGCAGTCCCTGGCCTGGGAGGTGATGGGCAAGGCCTTTCTGCCAGTACGTCTGTGGTGATGCCTGTTGGGTTACATGGAAGCTGCTGTGTTCACTTTGCCCTTGGGCTCGGTTTCACCTCCAACCGCCATGAATTTATCTGTTGTCGGTGTGGGATCCACACTCCAAAAACTTTGATCTGATGGTGCCGGTTTCTCCAGGGGTTCTCCCACAGCTGAAGTGGTGGACTTTGCTGGATAATATGTTGTAAGGATGCCTTTTCAGCTAGATCCTCCGCTGGTATTGACAATGGATGTCAGGGCATTCAATTAGGGGGCAACTCTGGGGGACAGATCCCTGCGGGCCCTTGGTCTCTTCAGGAGGGAGACGTTCTTCTAATTGGAGGGAACTGATGGCAGTCTACAGGGCTGTTATGGGTTTTCATTGTCTTCTGGAGGGTCACAATCTGATGGTCCGGTCCGACAACCAGGTGACTGTGGCTTACCTGAACAATCAGGGAGGGATCCGTTCCAGGTCTCTCCATGCAGTGGTTCTGCCTTTGCTCCTGTGGGAGGAGAGGCATTTTCAGTCTCTGATTGCTGTGCATATCCTATTGGTGGACAATGGGGTGAAGGATGCCTGCAGTCATTTTTTTTTCTCCCTCTCATGAGCTGTCTATTAGCCGGGGTTTTTTTTGCCAAGTGTGCAAGAGGTTTGGTATGCCTTTCCGGGACCTCTTTGCTTCCCGGCACAATGCACAGGTTCCCATGTTTTGTTTTCACCCTGCTCAGGAAGGGACCTGGGAGTAGATGCTCTGACTGATCCTTTGCCGGACCCCTGTTAGATGTCTTCCTGCTGATTGCTCTGGTTCCCAAATGTTGGGCTCATCTGTGAAGGGAATCCAGAGTGGCGGTGTTGGTGGTGCCATTTGGGCCCTGTCGGTCCTGGTTTCCCAGGCTCAAGCTTAAGATGGTTCAGTGTCCCTGAATGGTTCCTTGCTTTCCCTCTCCTCTGCGGTCTTTTCCGTATATGGCTCTCCAAAGGCTTTGGTTGTCAGTCTGGAAGTTGAGAGGAGGGGGGTTGCAGAACAGAGGGCTTCCTAGACATCTAGCTGTTGCTATCTAGCAGTCCTGTAGGCCTTTCACTCTAAAATTCTATGAGAGGCATTGGTGTGGCTCTCTGAAGTGTCTCCCTGGAGTTTTCTTTGATGGATGTGCCTTGCGGGTCCAGTGGGCTGCCATAAAGACATTTCATTCCCCTGTGAGTAACCTGGATGATGTGGATGATATGGTGGCTCAACTGTTGCGTTTCTTCTCCCTTTCCCATCCTTTGGAGAAGCCCATGTTTCCTTTGTGGAATTTACCTCTGGTATTGAAAGCTCTGGTGTCACCTTCAAGGTGGGTTGTTTGGTCGAGGATTGGCGAATTGGGAGCTCTGATGGCCAGGGAGCCCTATTTGTCATTTTCTAAAGATGGGGTGGTACTGCTTTTAGATGCCTCCTTTGTGCACAGGATGGATTCTCAATTCCAAAAATCTCAGGAAATTGTTTTACCTGCCTTGGTGGTTGACTCTGGATCTGCGGAGGAGTTGACTTGGTCCCTGTTGGACATGAAGAGGGCTTTGCAGGTCTATTTGGAGCGCAATCAGTCTTTTGGGAAGTCTGAGGCCTTGTTTGCTTCTTTTAGGGCTTCCTCTCGGGTGGATAAGGCTTCTTCGCTGTCTATCAGTTCGTGGCTCCAGCAGTTGATTGAGTTGACTTATTCTCTGGCTGGGTCTTCTTCTCATGCAGGTATGCAGTAATGCTCGAGTAGGGGGAAGGCTGGTTCCTGGGCTGAATTGAGAGGGGTGTATATTGCTAAGGCCTGTTGGGTGGCCACTTGGGCTTCCTCCATTACCTTTGTTTGCCATTATCGTGTCCAAAATGTTTTTGTGGATGATGCAAATATTTGATTGGGAGTGTTGCAGGCTGTATACTACTGATTTTTTTTCTTTCCTGTATTCTTTTGAATAAATCACTTTGGGTGCTGACGTATGTTGCGGTGTCCAGTGGTAATTTTCTTGTTAGTATGACGGACGGGTATCTGGCTTGGGTAGTCTCCATTGGTAATGAATGGGACGAGGACTTAAGGGACCTGGGGGAAATATCCTATTACATATCGGTGATCTTCATTACTCCTGGCCCTGTTGTCCTTGTCCCATTCATTACGCTCCACCCTCCCTCCCGAATGGCCAGCCTTCATATGGAGGGCTTGGTAGTTCAGAACGAATGCTGGGTAAGTATGTGTTAAGTACTCCTGTGGGAGGATGTGGGTAGAGGGATCAGCATTCCTTTTGTTCTTTTTTCTGTCCGGGAGATGGTACATCTCCATTTGTAAAGAATGGAAAGAGGACAACAGGACCAGAAGTAATGAAGATTAGTGGTAAGTAATAGGACATTTCTTTCAGTGGAATAATAGTAAATTAGTTAATTACGCAGTCAATGTAAGCATTATCTAAACACTGGCATTAATACTACACTTCCTACATCTTTTGCCAACAAATTGCAGCCGCTTTGCACTCTACCCTTAAAAGTATGCGAAGACAATTCTGTGCGGGCGTTAGGCTTTCAGCAGCTAAAAGCTCTTACCGTAATTAAGTTGTTAATTTTATATCCACATGGGATCTGCAAATAATAACCTATTGATTACTTCAAACTCTGGATCGATTCTAATCAAGATTTTGGGACGTCGACATTTTTTGGCCTTGGGCACAATTTAGGCAAAGTAATTGATGAGGGAGTAACCACTGCCACGGCATATTGTGACATAAAAGGGCCCGTATTTTGTTTGAAGACATCTGTAGTACTTGTGTAAGGTAGCCTTCGAATTCAAAAGCCACAGACGTGCAATCCAAGAAGTGACGTTTGATCATAATCTTTATTTTAAAGAATATTCTGGACAAGGGCTTTTTACCCTAAATCTTAAAGCCCATTCTTACAATTATGCAACACAGATCTGTACATATTTCTAAGGTCCCTCTCCTATCTGTGTTTACATTTTCTTTAAAACAAAGACTGCAGCGTAGCTGCAATTAGTGCAGCAGGTGCCGTGGCACCAAGGCTCGAAGGTTTTAGGGATTTCACCCAAATTATAGCTTTCTGTTTCTTCCCAATATGGGTACAAGGGGTAATTCCCTTGATTAAATTGTGACCAACAACAACCTTGACAGGTAGTAGGTCTTCTTTTTTCACTCTTCGCTGGTAATTCTCTCTCAGCACTCTGTCTGAGGATGGCAAATATATTCAGAATTCGTTTGTACACATATTAGGCCACTCTTTTCAGCTTCAAGAAAATCAGGAACCATAGTACGTTTAGAAAATATGTGAAATCCTGTTTCAGAATATGAAGCACTCAATAACAACTCATCAAAAGAACATAAAATAGAAGCAAAGCACTCCTCAAGCAACCAGACCCTGCGTCAATCTCCTGCCAGACCCTCCAATTCCACTCTCTCTTGTCAAGAGCAATGACAGGCTCAAATAATGCTTAGAATGCTTAGAAGGCGTTCATTTTCATTGTTTTTGGCATGTTTATTATTATTATTATTAATATTCGAACCAAAGGTTGAAATCATCAATAGTGTATTCCGATTCTAATCATAATATTCTTATTATTATTGATAATAATAAGATGAAGACGAGGAAGAATAGTTATTAGAAGAACAATAATAATATCTGGTCTTTATATAGTGTTTCATATTGTTTTTTATGCAGTCTCTTTTTGTTTCAAATAACATGTATTCCTCTAACCGTGTTTTGTGGCACTCAATTAACAACTTCTGAAGGATAGAAGGCTGAGTTGGCCCTGCTGGGACTGAACCCAAAGGATACAGGTCGCAGCATAGGTCAGGGGTAAGCTTTTAAATCTATTGGCAATCTCGTCATCCAGTAAAAACAACCCAACTGTTAACAAGCAATCAATGGAATGACCTGGCTAATAAGCAGTCACATCACATGAAAGGCCTGGCCAGTAAGCAGTCACATTACATGAAAGGCCTGACCAATAAGCAGTCCCCTCGCTATCACCAGGATCCTTCAGCAGTGAAGTGTGGATGTCAGAGTGAAGCCCCGGAATGCTAATGCGTGTGAGTGCTTTCAGTGTCTAGCGACAGGAGCACGAGCACACGTATAGAAACTAGAAGCGGGAACAGATCTGGCCCATATTATCAGGCCACAGTGGACAATAAAACTGTTCTTGTCCTTTTTATGCATCTCTAGAGAGGACATAGATCAAGTCCATGTGTGTTGATAAGGGACTCTGGAGCTTGAGGGAAGTGTTATGTGGTTTATTAACTTCAGCAGAACAACATGTTTTTGTGCCCTTTGCACATAAATCTTAGTGTCTCTTAGAGTG
The DNA here is from genome assembly GCF_964204655.1 of Triturus cristatus. NCBI lineage: Eukaryota > Metazoa > Chordata > Amphibia > Caudata > Salamandridae > Triturus > Triturus cristatus. Next base: position 680,073,758 of record NC_140583.1, read on the forward strand.
TCGGCTGGAAGAAATACTTGCACTCCAGCTCAATGGCAATATTTTCCCCAGTGCACGCAGGGCCTCTGTGAATTACACATAATTTGCTTTTTCTTAATTCTATGAAATTCTAGGACCCGGGAAACTGGCATGTTGCGCTTTATTTTAGTGCGAAATGTACCCTCCCATCCATTTTGGATGCAAGGACGTATTTCATGCTAAAACAATGGTGCAAAAAGCCCAAACGCCCCAACCAATAGCAGCTTGCATTGAGCGCGTGCATTGTTCTCGTGCTCTGCGCAAAACATTTTCTGTGTAATTACACCACGTCGTGTAATCGCGTAATTTTGGGAAATTAATTTAACAAATGTAATGTAAAATTACGCAAAATGATGCCGACATAATTAACATTTCGCTGAGACCTACATTTTGGGGTTATCAGACATCCAAGTTGCAGGACCAGACCTTTCGTGTAAATACTGTACTCTGAATAGGGTGACCAACCGTCCGTAAATTTCACGGACCGTCCGTCATTTTGGTGTGATGTCCGTAGTCCGTAATCATTCCTTTTACGAATGCCTTCTGTCTGTAATTTTGGACATTAATTACAGCGTTCCCTGCGAGAAGCCCCAAGAGATTAAAAGTTCTCAGCGGTGCTGGCACCTCTCTGTTGAACTGGGGGGGGAGGGAGGGATGGGCTCCAGCAGCCCCTCCCTGAGCTCTCTCAGACTGAGGGCAGGCCCATTGTCATTCCGATTAAGGCTGATTATCCCCTTTCGAATGACAATGCGCCCGCCGCCTGCCTTTAGCATATCATGTGCCAGTGAGATCATAGTTTGTGATTACAGAGGAGCTTTCCCCAAACAAAGAACTGTGGGGAACTTGCCCCCTGTATAATTTGTCAATGTTGTTCACAGAGTGAAGAGGGCAGGAGCAGTGACGGGACAGAAGAGGTGACAGGAAAGGAGAGGTGATGGCAGGGGCGTAACTCAGGCCCCCGCAGCCCCCGCAGTGCAGGGGGCCCCAAGCTCCAGGGGGCCCCCTCGGCACTGCACTCTGGCCAGAGAGCTCCTGATTGAGCCTGGAGTGGGCCTCTCTTTATACCGTGCAGGGAGGCCCCCTCAATTTTCGTTACGCAGGTGATGGGGCAGGAGAAGTGACCGGACAGGAGAAGTTACAGTGTAGGAGAAGTGACAGGGCAGGAGAGGTGACAGGGCAGGAGCAGTGACGGCACAGGAGAGGCGACAGGAAAGGAGAGGTGATGGGGCAGGAGAAGTGACCGGGCAGGAGAAGTGACTGGGCAGGAGAAGTGACAGGGCAGGAGAGGTGACGGGACAGGAGCAGTGACGGGACAGGAGAGGCGACAGGAAAGGAGAGGTGATGGGGCAGGAGAGGTGACCGGGCAGGAGAAGTGACGGGGCAGGAGAAGTGACAGGGCAGGAGAGGTGACGTGGTAGGAGCAGTGACGGGACAGAGAGAGGCGACAGGAAAGGAGAGGTGATGGGGCAGGAGAGGTGACCGGGCAGCAGAAGTGACGGGGCAGGAGAAGTGACGGGGCAGGAGCAGTGATGGAACAGAAGAGGCGACAGGAAAGGAGAGGTGATGAGGCAGGAGAGGTGACCGGGCAGGAGAAGTGACGGGGCAGGAGCGGTGATTAGGCATGAACAGGAGCGGTAACCGAGCAGGAGCAGTGAACGGACATGAGCAGTGAACGGACAGGAACAGTGAACTGACAGGAGCAGTGAACGGGGGAGGAGAGGTGATGGGACAGGAGAAGTTATGGGATAGGAAAGTGATCGGGCATGAGCAGGAGTGCTGACCGGACAGGAGCGGTGAACGGGCAGGAGCGGTGAATGTGTAGGAGCGGTGACGGGGCAGGAAAAGTGACTGTGCAGGAAAAGTGACAGGGCAGGAGCAGTGACGGGACAGGAGAGGCAACAGGAAAGGAGAGGTGGCAGGAGAGGTGACGGGCAAGAGAAGTGACGGGCAGGTGACGGGATGGGCAAGAAAAGTGACGGGGCAGGAGAGGTGAAGGGGCAGGATAGGTGACGGGGCAGAAGAGGTGACGGGGCAGAAGAGGTGACAGGGCAGGAGAAGTGACAATGCAGAAGAAGTGACAAAGCAGGAGAAGTGACGGGGCGGGAGCGGTGAAAGGACAGGAGCAGTGAACGGGGCAGGAGCAGTGAACAGGGCAGACGCAGTGAACGGGGCAGGAGAAGTGACGGGGCTGGAGAAGTAACGGGGCAGGAGAAGTGACGGGCAGGAGAAGTGATGGGGCAGGAGAAGTGACAGGGAAAGAGAGGCGAGAGGGAAGGAGAAGCGACAGGGATGGAGAGGTGATGGGGCTGGAGAGATTACCGGGCAGGAGAGGTGATTGGGCATGAGCAGGAGCAGTGAGGGGTAGGAGTGGTGATGGGGCAGGGGAGGTGATGGGGCAGGAGAGGTGATTAGGCATGAGCAGGAGCATTGACCGGGCAGGAGCGGTGACCGGGCAGGAGCGGTGAACGGACAGGAGCGGTGAACGGACAGGAGCGGTGAACAGGGAAGGAGAAGTGGCGGGGCAGGAGAAGTGAGGGGCAGGGGAAATGAGGGGCAGGGGAAGTGACGAGGCAGGAGCAGTGATCGAGCATGAGCAGGAGTACTGACTGGACAGGAGCAGTGAAAGGGCAGGAGTAGTGAACGGGCAGGAGCGGTCACGGGGCAGGAGAAGTGATGGGGCAGGAGAGGTGACGGGGCAGGAGCAGTGATTAGGCATGAGTAGGAGCGGTGAACAGGTAGGAGCAGTGAACGGGCAGGAGCAGTGAACAGGCAGGAGCAGTGACGGGGCAGGGGAAATGGCATAGGAGCGGTGACGGGGTAGGAGAAGTGACAGGGCAGGAGAAAGTGACAAGGCAGGAGAAGTGACTTGTAATTATGTTCCTTGCCTATTTATTTATACACTATTGCATGACATCCACTGATGTGTATGCAAAGCATAACTGTTGTCCCAAATGTTTGTCCTGAATTTTGACCTCCTGTCCTGAATTTTTGTCCTGAATTTTGACCCCTTGTCCTGAATTTTTACAGTCACCGTCCTGAATTTGCACCCATGCCAGTTGGCTATCCTAACTCTGAAATGCATTTGGTTGCCGGTGTCACGCTGATATTTTCTGACCTCAATGGTTCTTTTTCGGAAACCAAAATGTGATCGATCAAAATATCCTGTTCAGCAATTTTGGTGGTGCTCACTCATGAGACCTCACATACTGCAATGTCATGTGACACGTAGCATTAATGAGCTGTGATTCATCACTGAGTGAATGAATCATTTACCCAGGCAGTGCTCAATTTGAACTTGTGGTTGCCGGTGTGGGCAACTATCATTCATATTTGGGCAACGGGCACTTATTTTTCCTGATCAGACAATTTCCGAGAGCAAAAGAACGATAAATATACAAAGGGGAAAGAAGGAGGAAGGGAGAGATGGAAAACCTCCACAAAGAGAAAGAAGTAACCTGCAAGAGTGAGATAAAAGGGAAGGATTAAGCGGTATCAGGTGGATTGAAGATTACGTAGCCTTGGTATTTGGAGCACTGACATTTAATAGCGCCGACCTCAGGCTTCTGAGCAGAGCTTGCGCCGGCACTCATTATTTTACAAATTAAGCACTGCACCCAGGAATGAGTCCATGCCTGTGAAACAATTGACACACATGATCCACTGGTCATGTGCATAGCCTCTTGCACGCATAGGTATGCTGGAGCTGGTGAAAGCCATGCTGAACCACACCAGAACACTCCATGCTCCATGTGTAACAATTCACTCTGCACTGTCCCCCAAGTACAAATCCTATCCAAAGACCAGTGCATGGTACCTTATGATCTGCACTGGGACTCATCACCCAGTTCAGACACTGGCACCCAGGGAGGGTGATGGCAGGACAGCTGCAGGGAATAGCCCCAGTGTCTCGCTCCCCTGAGCTCAGGAAGTGCTGAGAGGCTGCAGAGGTCCCTGGTCGTCTATTCAATAAAATACAAGGAGTTGTAGAAGTGACATCATGAGCCCATTGACCCTGATGACATCATATAAGGTGACCTCATATGACTTTTGACGTCACATAAAGTGTCACAGAAAGCATCAATGATGTCAAATAAACTCCAAGTGCAAAATTAATCAAATAAACAAGACAGGAGTCAATGTTATCAATCCACTCCCCATATATTAACTAGAATGTTACCACGATATGACGGGGGCTCACGCACGATATGGGAAATGCCTTGAATCGTATACTGTATAAAGTGAGACTAAACGTTCACCTCTATGTTTGACTACGTAATTATTATGGAAGGCATGTTTAAACAAATGCAACACAATACGTGAACTAAATATATAAAGACATCATTTACATCCCGGGGGAGTGCAGGGAACAGCTAATGGCAGCAGGGGGAGGATCCGTCAGTATAAGGTTCTGAATCATGACCCTTAATCTGTCCAAGTGTCACAGACCATGATGAGCGCAGATCGATGAAACCACAGGAGGTGCGCGCGCTGTGATCAGGTGACGTGCGCGGACGTGCTCCAGGGATTGAAGGGGATGCCAAGCGACACAGACACAGGCTGCTACCATTAAAACAACAACTCTGACAAGCCAGATTTCATTGTGTTAACTCGGATACAGCTTTATTAACGAAAAACAGATTCAGATCATGATGCGTGTTCGCTACGGTATATCTGAAGGAGAAACTAACACACTTCAATAATGTTTCTGGGGTTATGTGCAAGTGATTGCTTTCTTACCGCACCACAAGTGTTGCACAGATATTTGGAGATATAATTATAAATGCACAAACAAAGGCAGGGACATCTTAACCCCTTCGCTGCTGGGCCTCCCCCCTCCCCCCCTTGTGCTAAGCCTTTTTTTGGCTATTTGGGGTAGTTCACGGTTAGGTCCCTGTAACTTTTTGATCATATAAGGTATACATGCCGAATTTGCGTTCTTTTCTTCCAACATCATGGGGATTCTAAAGGTACTCAGGGTTTGTGGATTCTCCTGGAGGGGACTCAGAAATTAGCCAAAATACAGCAAAATTTCGTTTTTTTGGGGAAAAATGGGAAAAAGGGCTACAGATAAAAGCGTCTGTTTTCTTCCTACAAATGGTATCAAAAAAGGGGTTGTGGTGCTGAAATCACCATCTTCCCAGCTTTCAGGAACAAGCAGACTTTTGCCAGAAAACAAAAAAAATGTTATACAGGTTTGGCATTTTTCTGGTACCTAGCCTATTTTTGCTATTTTTTCATGAGTATGAAAGCAATAATGGATCCTGGAAAGCTATACATTTTAGAAAACTAGACAAGGCAAGACTGAGGATTGCAGGGGATTCTGGGTAGGGAAACGTTGGGGGATCCACACAAGCCATACATCACTGAACTCCCCAGGGAGTCTGGTTTTCAGAAATGTGTGGATTTGGTAGGTTTCCCTAGATGGCGGCAAGCCAGGGGCCAAAAAACCAGGTGCCCCCCCCAAAACCAGGTAGTTTTGTTATAGGTAATTTTGAAGTCTCCACAATAAGATTTGGGCCATTTACTGTTGCAGCCACGATGCCTACCCACACATGTGAGGTAACATTTTTATCGGGAGACCTGGGGGAATGCTGTATAGTAGGAAATTTGTGTCAGCCCATTGATCCTACAACTTTCTCACACAGAAATATGAGAAAAAAATAGATTTTTTCAACAAAATTTGAGGTTTGCAGGGGATTCTGGGTAGGCAAATGTTGGGGGTCCCACGCAAGCCATACCTTGATGGAATCCCCTGGGTGTCTAGTTTTCAGAAATTAGTGGGTTTGGTAGGCTTCCCTAGATGGTCACTGACCCCGGGGCCAAAAACTCATGGGACCCCCCTTGCAAAACCAGGTTGTTTTGTCATAGGTAATTTTGATGTCGCCTCAATAGGTTTTGGGCCCTTGCCTGTCACGGGTACTTGACCCACCCACACAAGTGAGGTACCATTTTTCTCTGAAGACTTTGGGGAATGCGGGGTGGGTGGAATTTTGTGGATCCACACAGATTTCAGAACTTTCCACCACAGAAATGTGAGGAAAATGTGTTTTTTTGGACAAATTTTGAGGTTTGCAAGGGATTCTGGGTAACAGAACCTGGTGAGAACCAGACAAGTCACCCCATCCTGCATCCCCCTGGGTGTCTAGTTTTTAAAAATGTATAGGTTTGCTAGGTTTTCTTAGGTGCCAGCAGAGCTAGGGTTCAAAATCTACAGCTAGGCACTTTGCAAAATAAGGGTCCGTTTTAATTGTGAAAATGTGGTGTGTCCACGTTGCATTTTGGGCCGTTTCCTGTCGCGGGCACTAAGCCTACCCATACAAGTGAGGTGCCATTTTTGTTGGAAGACTTTGGGGAATGCAGGGTGGGTAGAATTTTGTGGATCTAGGCAGATTCCAGAACTTTTCACCACAGTAATGTGAGAAAAATATATATTTTTTCTTTTTGACAGATTTTGAGGTTTGCAAGGGATTCTGGGTAACAGAACCTGGTGAGAGCCAAACAAGTCACCCCATCTTGGATTCCCCTGGGTGTCTAGTTTAAACAAATTTATAGGTTTGCTAGGTTTCCGTAGGTGCTGGCAGAGCTAGGGTTCAAAATCTACAGCTAGGCACTTTGCAAAAAAAGAGTCAGTTTTCATTGTGAAAATGTGGTGTGTCCACGTTACGTTTTGGGCTGTTTCCTGTCATGGGAACTAGACCTACCCATACAAGTGAGGTACAATTTTTCTCTAAAGACTTTGTGAAATGCGGGTTGGGTAGAATTTTGTGGATCTACACAGATTCCAGAACTTTCCACCACAGAAATGTGAGGAAAATGTGTTTTTGTTTTACAAATGTTGATGTTTGGAAGGGATTCTGGGTAACAGAACCTGGTGAGAGCCAGACAAGTCACCCCATCCTGGATTCCCCTGGGTGTCTAGTTTTCAAATATTTATAGGTTTGCTAGGTTTCCCTAGGTGCCGGCGGAGCTAGGGTTCAAACTCTACAGCTAGGCACTTTGCAAAAAAAGGGTCAGTTTTCACTATGAAAATGTGGTCTGTCCACGTTGGATTTTGGGTCGTTTCCTATCATCGGAACTAGGCCAACCCACACAAGTGAGGTGCCATTTTTCTCTGAAGACTTTGGGGAATGCGGGGTAGGTGGAATTTTGTGGATCCAAGTAGATTCCAGAACTTTACACCACAGAAATGTGAGGAAAATGTGGGGTTTTTGACAAATTTTGAGGTTTGCAAGGGATTCTGGGTGATAGAACCTGGTGAGAGCCAGACAAGTCACCCCATCTTGGATTCCCCTGGGTGTCTAGCTTTCAAAAATATATAGGTTTGCTAGGTTTCCCTAGGTGTCGGCAGAGCTAGGGTTAAAAATCTACAGCTAGGCACTTTGCAAAAAAGGGTCCGTTTTCACTATGAAAATGTGGTTTGTCCACTTTGCATTTTGGGCCGTTTCCTGCCGCGGGTACTAGGCCTACCCACACAAGTGAGGTGCCATTTTTCTTGGAAGACTTTGGGGAATGCGGGGTGGGTAGAATTTTGTGGATCTACGCAGATTCCAGAACTTTCCACCACAGAAATGTGAGAAAAATGTTTTTTTTTTTTACATATTTTCAGGTTTGCAAGGGATTCTGGGTAACAGAACCTGGTGAGAGCCAAACAAGTCACCCCATCCTGGATTCCCCTGGGTGTCTAGTTTAAACAAATTTATAGGTTTGCTAGGTTTCCGTAGGTGCCAGCAGAGCTAGGGTTCAAAATCTACAGCTAGGCACTTTGCAAAAAAAAGGTCTGTTTTTACTGTGAAAATGTGGTGTGTCCACGTGCGTTTTGGGCTGTTTCCTGTCGCGGGCACTAGACCTACCCATACAAGTGAGGTACAATTTTTCTCTAAAGACCTTGGGAAATGCGCGTTGGGTGGAATTTTGTGGATCCACGCAGATTCCAGAACTTTCCACCACAGAAATGTGAGGAAAATGTGTTTTTGTTTTACAAATGTTGAGGTTTGCATGGGATTCTGGGTAACAGAACCTGGTTGAGAGCCAGACAAGTCACCCCATCCTGGATTCCCCTGGGTGTCTAGTTTTCAAAATGTATAGGTTTGCTAGGTTTCCCTAGGTGCCGGTGGAGCTAGGGTTCAAAATCTACAGCTAGGCACTTTGCAAAAAAAGGGACAGTTTTCACTGTGAAAATGTGGTTTGTCCACGTTGCATTTTGAGCCGTTTCCTGCCTCGGGCACTAGGCCTACCCACACAAGTGAGGTGCCATTTTTCTTGGAAGACTTTGGGGAATGCGGGGTGGGTAGAATTTTGTGGCTCTACGCAGATTCCAGAACTTTCCACCACAGAAATATGAGAAAAATGTTTTTTTTTTTTACCGATTTTGAGGTTTGCAATGGATTCTGGGTAACAGAACCTGGTGAGAGCCAGACAAGTCACCCCATCCTGGATTCCACTGGGTGTCTAGTTTAAACAAATTTATAGGTTTGCTAGGTTTCCGTAAGTGCCGGCAGAGCTAGGGTTCAAAATCTACAGCTGGGCATTTTGCAAAAAAAGAGTCAGTTTTCACGGTGAAAATGTGGTGTGTCCAGATTGTGTTTTGGGCCGTTTCCTGTCACAGGCACTAGGCCTACCCACACAAGTGAGGTGCGATTTTTCTTGGAAGACTTTGGGGAATGCGGGGTGGGTAGAATTTTGTGGATCTAGGCAGATTCCAGAACTTTCCACCACTGAAATGTGAGGAAAATGTGTTTTCTTTAACATATTTTGAGGTTTGCAAGGGATTCTGGGTAACAGAACCTGGTGAGAGCCAGACAAGTCACCACATCCTGGATTTCCCTGGGTGTCTAGTTTTAAAAAATGTATAGGTTTGCTAGGTTTCCGTAGGTGCCGGCAGAGCTAGGGTTCAAAATCTACAGCTAGGAACTTTGCAATAAAAAGGTCAGTTTTTACTGTGAAAATGTTGTGTGTCCACGTGCGTTTTGGGCTGTTTCCTGTCGCGGGCACTAGACCTACCCATACAAGTGAGGTACAATTTTTCTCTAAAGACCTTGGGAAATGCGGGTTGGGTGGAATTTTGTGGATCCACGCAGATTCCAGAACTTTCCACCACAGAAATGTGAGGAAAATGTGTTTTTGTTTTTCAAATGTTGAGGTTTGCAAGGGATTCTGGGTAACAGAACCTGGTTGAGAGCCTGACAAGTCACCCCATCCTGGATTCCCCTGGGTGTCTAGTTTTCAAAATGTATAGGTTTGCTAGGTTTCCGTAGGTGCCGGCAGAGCTAGGGTTCAAAATCTACAGCTAGGCACTTTGCAATAAAAAGGTCCGTTTTTACTGTGAAAATGTGGTGTGTCCACGTGCGTTTTGGGCTGTTTCCTGTCGTGGGCACTAGACCTACCCATACAAGTGAGGTACAATTTTTCTCTAAAGACCTTGAGAAATGCGGGTTGGGTGGAATTTTGTGGATCCACGCAGATTCCAGAACTTTCCACCACAGAAATGTGAGGAAAATGTGTTTTCTTTAACATATTTTGAGGTTTGCAAGGGATTCTGGGTAACAGAACCTGGTGAGAGCCAGACAAGTCACCACATCCTGGATTTCCCTGGGTGTCTAGTTTTAAAAAATGTATAGGTTTGCTAGGTTTCCGTAGGTGCCGGCAGAGCTAGGGTTCAAAATCTACAGCTAGGAACTTTGCAATAAAAAGGTCAGTTTTTACTGTGAAAATGTTGTGTGTCCACGTGCGTTTTGGGCTGTTTCCTGTCGCGGGCACTAGACCTACCCATACAAGTGAGGTACAATTTTTCTCTAAAGACCTTGGGAAATGCGGGTTGGGTGGAATTTTGTGGATCCACGCAGATTCCAGAACTTTCCACCACAGAAATGTGAGGAAAATGTGTTTTTGTTTTTCAAATGTTGAGGTTTGCAAGGGATTCTGGGTAACAGAACCTGGTTGAGAGCCTGACAAGTCACCCCATCCTGGATTCCCCTGGGTGTCTAGTTTTCAAAATGTATAGGTTTGCTAGGTTTCCGTAGGTGCCGGCAGAGCTAGGGTTCAAAATCTACAGCTAGGCACTTTGCAATAAAAAGGTCCGTTTTTACTGTGAAAATGTGGTGTGTCCACGTGCGTTTTGGGCTGTTTCCTGTCGTGGGCACTAGACCTACCCATACAAGTGAGGTACAATTTTTCTCTAAAGACCTTGAGAAATGCGGGTTGGGTGGAATTTTGTGGATCCACGCAGATTCCAGAACTTTCCACCACAGAAATGTGAGGGAAATGTGTTTTTGTTTTTCAAATGTTGAGGTTTGCAAGGGATTCTGGGTAACAGAACCTGGTTGAGAGCCCGACAAGTCACCCCATCCTGGATTCCCCTGAGTGTCTAGTTTTCAAAATGTATAGGTTTGCTAGGTTTCCCTAGGTGCTAGCGGAGCTAGGGTTCAAAATCTACACCTAGGCACTTTGCAAAAAAAGGGTCAGTTTTCACTGTGAAAATGTGGTGTGTCCACGTTGCATTTTGGGTCGTTTCCTATCATCGGCACTAGGCCAACCCACACAAGTGAGGTGCCATTTTTCTCGGAAGACTTTGGGGAATGCGGGTTGGGTGGAATTTTGTGGATCCAAGCAGATTCCAGAACTTTCCACCACAGAAATGTGAGGAAAATGTGGGGTTTTTGACAAATTTTGAGGTTTGCAAGGGATTCTGGGTAACAGAACCTGGTGAGAGCCAGACAAGTCACCCCATCTTGGATTCCCCTGGGTGTCTAGTTTAAAAATATTTATAGGTTTGCTAGGTTTCTGTAGGTGCCGGCAGAGCTAGGGTTCAAAATCTACAGCTAGGCACTTTGCAAGCCTGGTGGCTAGTAGGCTTCGTGTCCCACCCGGGGGAGGCAGATAAGGGCTGCTGCCCCCATCTGCACCCAGGGTGGGCAGAAAGACTGTTATTGTGCAGGGGTGGCAGCTTTGGCGTGCCCATATTGGGCAGCCCCCACCCCTAATTTACATAATAAAATGAATCCCTGGTTTCTAGTGGGCTTTCTGCCTCCCTGGGGGGCAAAAAGACTGGAATTTTGTGGGGGGAGGGGTGGAGGCATTGGCATGCCCATCTTGGACAGCCCCCACCCTGAAATGAAATGTAAAAAAAAACCTGGCGGCTAATGGGCTTTCTGCCCCCCCCGGGGGCAGATTGGGGACTACTGTCCCCATCTGCACCCCAGGGGGCAGAAAGACTCTAATTGTGTAGGGGGGGCATTGACGTGCCCATATTGGGCAGCCCCCACCCCTAATTCATGTGGTAAAATAAATCCCTGGTTCTAGTGGGCTTTCCGCCCCCCTGGGGGGCTGATGGGGCCTGGAGCCCCCATCTGCCCCTCAGGGGGGCAGAAAGACTGAAGTTGGCCTAAAATGTATGGGGGAGCAAAGGCCCTTGCCCAAGGGGTCTCTCCCCCCTCCCTGGTGCCTAGTGGGTGGATCCCTGCTTGGGGATCCTCCCACTGGTGTGATCCCCAAGCAGGGATCCACTAGGGAAGGGTACCATTGGAAAGGGGAGACTCTCCTCTTTCCAATGATACCTCTTCCGTCTTTCTATTTACTCGGGGGGCTGAGATAGCCCCCTGAGCATGTAGAAAGTGAAACTGAATGAGCCTCAAAGCTAATTTTAGTTTAGGTTTCTGTGCAATGAAGTCAGCGCGACGTGTGCACAGAAACAACACAGACAGCCTCGGGAGCTGGGGTAGCCTTTCCCCAGCTCCCGAGGCTGTCAGGGGGGAAAAGGAAATCCCTCTGGTTTCCGCACCAGAGGGATTTCCCCCGCCATGTGCGAGGATGGCCGGGAGCCGTCCTGCGCACACAAGCACCGTGGCGCAGGACGGCTCCCGGCATGGGATCGCTGCGAAAATATGCTTTTGTCCTCAACTAGCGAATGTATATTTACAGTTTTGTTCATGGCTTGGCAGAAAGTGGTATGCGATAAATTCAAGTCCCATAAGTCACCCGCATTGGTTAGTTGTAGAGATGATGACAAGTATTTGTCGTAACTTGAATTCACATCATTATTCACTGATTCCCATAGAGCACTGATTAGAGGGCTGGACTGATTGTTTCATAATGTATGCATGGATTTGATGAAGTGATATCTTCTTGCTATGTTTTGCTGTGTCAATCTGAATTCCAAAAGAATTTGAGCAGGAGAGGGATTACAGGGCAGACAAAAGACCTGTTTGTATGTTTTGACTAGTAATCTATCCAACATTTTGGATTCCTTTCCATGCATCACCGTACTTGCATAAGTTAGAGATGGAAGCAGTTTCGCTTTGATTACAGAGAGCAATGGTTGATAAGAGGGGCCATCTAGTTTTTTAGCAAGTAAACTGAATTAATGTATTGGAGCATTATGTTTCCTAACCATATACTGTTGGTGTGCATGGAAGTTAAAATTTTTATCAAAATGAAAACCTAAATATTTATAAACACTGACTTCTTCTATGATTACATTATCCAGCTTGATCTTTAGTGCGGCATGGGGATTATTCCCAATACGGTCAAAAGCTGCTTTCAGATCTATAAAGCAGAATTGCAGTTTCTTCTTTTGGCGTTTGCTCTTTTACGCAATTGATGCTACTGTTGTCATATTAATTAGCATGCCATACCCTTTCCAAAATTCCGTTTGTTGAGGTGGGATCAAGTTCTTAGAATTAGGCCACTCTATGAGATCTTCCAATATTAATGGTGCATAATATTTCGCTTCCGAGTCAATAAGAGCTATTAATCTTTAGTTTGATGGCTTTGTTTTATCTCCTCCCTTAAAAATATGGTTTATTATTGATCCCCTCCAGCTGTCTGGAGTCCTGCCTGTATTTTTCACCTCTTTAAACAAGACCGTTATCAGATTGGCCCAGTATTTTGGGTCCAGTTTAAATATTGCCTGCGGGATGCCATTTGGACCTGGGGTGCTGTCACTTCTTCCTGATTTGATCACATTTTCAACTCTTGTGAGCGTGCACGATGTCATGTCTAAAGCAGGTACAGACTCAAATTGCGGTAGTGTTTTGGTCTTAATTATTGGCTCAGTCTCAATAACTTTGTTAGTTTTTCATACTTGAAGCTGGTCTTCATCAGTAAAGAGTTTTGTAAGATAAACTACCCAATCTTGTTCAGTAACATATGAAGATACTGTTACTGTGTTTACCCTGAATAAGCCGTTTATTGTTTTCCAAAACGCTTTGGTATTTGATTGTTTACAATTGAAGAGCAGCTTTGCCCAGAACTTGTCTGTCATTTTTCTTTTTCCTGCCAGACATATTTCTTAAATTTCTTCTTCAGTTGTTTTAACATATCCCATGTGACTGCTTGGTAACCTCGCTTGTTTACCTTCCTTATTTCTCTTCTCAGTTCTTTTTTCAACTCTTTTATTCTCTGTAGTGATTGATGAACTTATGGTCCGTCCTGATATTAGATTTGACTTATGGTTCGTCATTTCCAGGCATTTAATACTGTAGGGGATGACGTTATACTGTTCTCCATGACTGATTTAGCTTTGCCAGGGAGATCTGGAAGCCGATGAGTGGACCAATTTATTTGTTTATTGGTAGTTAGTGCACTTCCCTCGTCAATTGTTGGAGCAGACTGATATCTGTCTGGATGAATGGGTTGTTGGCACTCCGCCACACCCTCCGATGACCACCTCGCCACGGATTCCCTCACCAATACCATTGCCTCCATAACCACTGACTCTTAGATTCATTTAGTTTTCTAGCGCCACTCATACCAGTTTAAGGTGTCAGAACACTTTACATCACACACACATTGCACATCGACAATCATACATGTGTAAATCAGTGTATAGGAAAAGTTATATAAGACAGAGGTCTACCCGGTGTCGGAGTCACATTTCATCCATACTGGTAGGCAGTATAGTTTAAGAGTCCTTGGTCTGGAAAAGCACAAATTCAGAATTTAAAATGTAACACCACTGTTAGGAGTTTTCTTTAATAATAAGAATTGATTTCTACCCAAATGAACTCTTTTTGCAATATTAGGATAAGGAAAGACTGGGCAAAAAAACATGTAGCTGTAATATATTCCTTGCAGTTTGCATGCAGCTCTTTGGTGACAGTTAATAGCTCACTGCTATATATTAGGATTTCTGCTTTTAAACTGCAAGTAACAAAAGGATCTCTCTAACTAAAGGATGACCCATTGACCTATTTAAAGCATATGCACTTTGTGATCTAAATGGGACACGGTTCTCTGCAGCAGGCGTATTAACCTTCTGCGCTATGATGAGTCAAAACGTCCTCTACCAGACAAAGCTCTGGTTGGTCTCTCTAGAGGAAGAACATTAATCACCGGAGTTATCGGGCCCTTTTTATTGATGATTGAAAATTGCTGGGAGAAGGAACGTAGCATCTGGTGCTTTTAAAACAAACATGGCACCCCCACTGCAAGTCAGCACCCGGTGCAGTGGCACCGATCGCAATGCCCTCTCTTCCTGAAACCTACCACAAACACTACACTTTACCTTAAAACACAGCAATATGGAAGTATACCATAGGGATAGCCACATATAACCCTGGATAGAGTGGCCCTGTGCCTGTGAATATTTGTTGCTGCATTGTGTAGTGGGTAGTATTTCATTTTTGGATGTAATAAAGTACTTTCTGTTAGAAAAACAAAAGACAAGCACTGGTTTGGCCAATCGGTTATTGCACTGCTGGGTGATTGCTGAGTGCTGAGCTCGATGCACCCTCACATTACCTTTCTGGGATGTTTGTTATTCCACACCATAACTGCCACTGAGAGTCAGAGTCAAGTGCTGGATGCATTGTACTTGGCTGAGGTTGAAGATCCCTAGAAGGGCAGACTTTTAGGACATCAGAGGCAAACAACCCCAGGCCCCATGGCTGAAGCCCAGTAGCCCCTGCTTGCCTCGGGGCCTCCCTCATCTCCTAGGAAGGAAATAATAATAATGAATAATATTAGCATTGTATTGCCTTTTAATATTTCGAACATGACAGTAACAGTCCTTACGAATCCAAAGTATCGATGAAAATTAAGAGTATGTCTTTTTAGGTCATTGTTTATGAAATGTGGTTCCAAATGGTCAGTGTATTGGGATGGCATGTTTCATGGATGTAATTGCTTCACTCAATCTGAAACTTTGAAACCTACTCCAATCCAACAATTGTAGATGGTCTATGTCATTAAAGACAAGGACCAATCAAATGCAAATCGACCTTGGCTCTGCCCTATAAATAACCTGAACTGTAAAACTACTGTCCCTCTGTGCAACTGCGCCAGCGCCTGCAGCTGTTTGCACAGGGACTAGTCTGGACCTCTGTGGACAATTCACCTAGGCCGCCAGCAGCAAGATGAGTCGAGCCTGAAAACGTGTGCGCCAACGCATACATGCATGGTTAAATCAAATTATAACCTAGAAGCAAAATACAGGATGAAAATAAAAAGCAATATCATATTTTGGCAGTGTTGGAAGGTGCAGCAATTGAGCATCGAGAATAGAAATATCTTATCATTTTGAACAAAGTGTTGTTTCTTTGTTTTTTTTTAATTTCTAAATTGAATGATATGTTATTGTTTTGACGTCGTTAATATTTTGTAATGTTTTGAGAATTAATTTGCTGTAAAAAATCACTTTAAAATGTATAAACTGTGGAACAGAATAATACATATTTTTCTGAAGCGAGTTGCAATCAAGATAAAAGTATATATCAGGGAACCTCATAATGTAAGGGATATTGTACTTCCTTACTGGTGCCATCTGCCCATGCAAATGGTAGCCATTGAAATCAAATCGTATTTTGCCCATGCTAAGAACATTTTTACTCAGGTTCAGCTGTCTAACTACTGCGAGGACCCCATAAATGTGACTGTCCAAGTGAAGGCTTTGAAAGTCTTGGCAGTTCGGGCTGGACTGTTCCCATGAGGCACAGGGTCAAGACTGATTTGCGTATGGCCGGGTCTGAACTGAGGTGGCATGTGAGCTAAAGAACGATGATGGATTCAACCCAGATCTGTGACTGGGGATGAGTGTCTGCAAAGTTTCAGCGCTCCGTCCATCATCTCCTTGTGTTTGCTTTGTCCAAATGAAGGAGCAATAAATTATTAAAACTACTATTGAAACGTATATTTTAACCTACTAAAAGGTACCACCCTTTCAAGATGGTTAATTATTTAGATTTTTAGCAGTTAATTTTATACTCACAATTTACAAAAACATTGGATTAATCAAACACCGAAACTCCTTGTATTTGCTCAGTTACTGATAGTTTATTCCATATGCCCATGCGGCATATGAACACACATAACATGACTAGAACTTCTTAAGCTACACCTCGCACCCACCCTAGGTCCCACTTCAGCTAAACTGGAGACTCTCCACAATTTAGTGTTAAGTGGTGCAGGCTTACTTTTAACCATATTTTTGTAAGAGAGGAAGATGTAGCACACATTTTAATTCTTTTACTTTGGGTTGCAGAACTGTTATTTCCTAACCTGGTTTCTGTAGCAGGTTTTCTCTTGTGCACCTTCGGAGACTCTATTCGATGTAAGGAATTTTTAAGCTTCAAACTTGTCAGTTGTGAGTGGCTCTTGTTGAGTGGCAGAAAAACCAGCATTGGCAAAGCCAATAGGTCTCTACTTTGGGACTTTGTACGTTTTTACAGAGTACTGGCTTTGCCAATGTATTTAAGTTATGTTGTAGAGCAGTGTGGTTGTTGTCCAGCATGTTCAAAAGTTATAATAAAAAATTGTTATAAGCTTTTCTGTTTCCTTATATATAACTAAGAAGGCGTTCGGTATTACTAAATGACCATATTAAAAAAAGAAACAACATTAAAAATGTATTCTAGTTTTTTTGTCTTTGCTATGCTGGCAAATACTTCCTGCTTGTTGCAATGCTTGCTTGTTATATATTTTTTTATGTTATGCAGGATATAGACAACAGGAGGGTGGAGTTTGTGAAATAGTGCTTGAATTACAACATTAGTAGCAGAGGGACACTAGGAAAGAATCAAAAGATGCCAGATTCCGAGGGCTGACTGCATTTATGGCAATGGGTCATATTAGAAACTGTGTGGACTGCGTCTGAAATCAGTATAATTTAATATATATAGGAGCATTGAGGCCAGAGACAGAGAATGATTCATTGAGGTTAAAGGATGTGTGCAGAGGCAAAGAAATAAACATGTTCAACACACAAGGTGCACTAAGCACGGCATGTTTAACACACAAGGCACTAAGCACGACGAGGTTAACAGGTAGGGTGCACTGAACAAGGAGAGTTTAATACACGGGGTGCACTGAGCTTGGCTTGTTTAACAAACAGGCGCACTGAACATGGTTAACACACGGCGTGCACCAAGCACTGTGTGTTTCACACAGGGAGTGCTCTACTACGTGGTACCATCAGTGTGTATGGGGTTATTGCTAAAACCTATCCATATATGCATGTCTCCAGACAAAAAGTGAGGTTTGTAGGTAACTGCCTTATTTTTCTAGTGGCAGTGCGAATGGTTCAGAAAGTGTAAATACATTTAGAGATTGGTGTAATTGATAGGGTGTTGATTAGCGCTGGTGTATTTTAATGCCCATTTAAGGTACTGGTTTTGTAAAAGCGCAGAAAAACATATTGGTATAATTATTATAACCAAATGAACATGCTCCTACAAAAATTCATATGGGCACCCAACAAAAACTATGGTTTTATCCACATACTATACACACGCAGACATACATGGCGAGGTATCTATCACTCTACGCTATTAGTGGCTATTACTGGGTTTAGGAAATGGCCATCGGCACAAGAGGTGGAATTTATATAAAAATATAGGTAATATTTATCTAGGCAAAATATGACCAGAGCAACAAAAATCCAATTAATGAATCAAATGATATGGATTTACAAAAGATTATGTGCTTAAATAATCTGGGCTCCTATTATATGATATACAGTAACGTTAAAAGTCGCGGGAGGAACAACACCGAGACTGTTCCTGCTTCGGAACCACAGTAATGTTTATCGTTAAAGCTCAGGAATCCATTAGGGGGCTGGAAATGCAACTGCATCAGGTTGTGGGCCAGCAGTGTAGACCGCACTGCGTTACAGTACCTTTCCAGGAGTGAAGTTAGTGATCCCAGTGCGGCGCGGTGTTAATTAATCAAAAGATATGGACTTTCAAAAGATTATATGCACCCTGCGCCTAAATGATGTGGGCTTGTATTATACGATATACGGTAATGTTCAGAGTCAAACGAGGAACACCACCAAGACTGTTCCTGTTTCAGAACTACAGTAATGTTTATAATTAAAGCTCTGGGATCCATTAGGGGGCTGGAAATGCGGCCGTACGAGGTTGTGGGGCAGCGGTGTAAACTGCGCTACCTTGCGTTACAGTATCTTTCCTGGAGAGAAGTCAGTGATCGCCAAACGGTTGAAAGCGGCCGCCCTCTGCGTGTGCCGACTTAACAATACAAATATTTGCAGTGCTACGGGTCTCATATTTAAATGCGAGACCTATGGCATTGCAAACAAATAGCCGCCATTGTTCCGGCTGCTTTGAAAGTGAGAGCGGGCATGGCCCGCTAAATTTAAGCAAAGCACATCATCGCGCCTAATGTAGGAGTAACTCAATAAAGAAAATAGTACATGTAAACAACCAAGTAAATGGGTCAGTACCCATGAGAGGTTAGAAATGAAGCAAAATCAAAGGAAATGATGGACGGAGTGTTGAACATTGCAAGTACTCACCCCCAGTCAACTGATCTGGGTTTAATCCATCACCGTTCTTTAGCCCACTCTGCCACCCCAGTTCAGACATGGCCATATGCAAATCAGTCTGACCCTGTGCCTCATGGGAACAGTCCAACCCGAACTGCCAAGCCATGTCTTCCCTGGACCGGAAACAAACTTCCTAGGACCGGTTTCTGCCATTTCAGCCGTCTTCAGCCAGGCTTACTTGAATCCAGTGGCAAAGTGAGCAAGGGACTCACGTCTGAGCATACCCTGCCAACTTGTGGCGAACAAAGCAAAAACCAAAGGAAATGATGGACGGAGTGTTGAGCATTGCAAACACTCACCCCCAGTCAACTGATCTGGGTTTAATCCGTCACCGTTCTTTAGCCCACTCTGCCACCCCAGTTCAGACATGGCCATATGCAAATCAGTCTGACCCTGTGCCTCATGGGAACAGTCCAGCCCGAACTGCCAAGCCATGTCTTCCCTGGACCGGAAACAAGCTTCCTAGGACCGGTTTCTGGCATTTCAGCCGTCTTCAGCCAGGCTTACTTGAATCCAGTGGCAAAGTGAGCAAGGGACTCACGTCTGAGCATACCCTGCCAACTTATGGCGAACAAAGCACTCACTGGGGGTGAGTGCTTGCAATGTTCAACACTCCGTCCATCATTTCCTTTGGTTTTTGCTTTGTTCGCCACAAGTTGGCAGGGTATGCTCAGACGTGAGTCCCTTGCTCACTTTGCCACTGGATTCAGGCAAGCCTGGCTGAAGACGGCTGAAATTCCAGAAACCGGTCCTAGGAAGCTTGTTTCCGGTCCAGGGAAGACATGGCTTGGCAGTTCGGGCTGGACTGTTCCCATGAGGCACAGGGTCAGACTGATTTGCATATGGCCATGTCTGAACTGGGGTGGCAGAGTGGGCTAAAGAACGGTGATGGATTAAACCTAGATCAGTTGACTGGGGGTGAGTGCTTGCAATGTTCAACACTCCGTCCATCATTTCCTTTGGTTTTTGCTTTGTTCGCCACAAGTTGGCAGGGTATGCTCAGACGTGAGTCCCTTGCTCACTTTGCCACTGGAATCAGGCAAGCCTGGCTGAAGACGGCTGAAATTCCAGAAACCAGTCCTAGGAAGCTTGTTTCCGGTCCAGGGAAGACATGGCTTGGCAGTTCGGGCTGGACTGTTCCCATGAGGCACAGTGTCAGACTGGTTTGCATATGGCCATGTCTGAACTGGGGTGGCAGAGTGGGCTAAAGAACGGTGATGGATTAAACCCAGATCAGTTGACTGGGGGTGAGTGCTTGCAATGTTCAACACTCCGTCCATCATTTCCTTTAGGTTAGAAATGAAGACATGGCCGTAATAAGGAGGGATTAACAGCCTATTAAGGAATCAGAAGACAGCATTTACGAAGGACAAAGACACAAGCCAATGAAAACTAAGGGCAGGGGAGTGGGTGGGGTTTCTCTCCCGTACTGTACTACAACAGATCACCGACAGATCATCGCCAGAGCAGCACTTGCGCACTGGCTCAGACTCGATCTAAAAACATATTGCATGCATTTAGTCCAGTGTCTTTGGGTTTAATATTGACAACGAGTTGCCACACAATGGATGCGACTCACGTTTTTTGCCACTGCAATGGACATTGGTGGATTTGGACCAACGTTTCAAAGCATGCCTGAGTCGCAGCTTGGCCAAGGATTCATTTCGCTCTTTGACTTCTGCTGACCTCTGTGGGTATGATGCACACGGAATGCCACTAGTTTTGGGAGAGAGACACAATCTAAAAAGAATTTCAGCTCCGATCAGTCAAGGGACTATGGCATGATGTGCAGAACCGGCAGCGCCACTGTGACATGTCCTGTGTCTCCGCCTATACATCAGGGTCATGCAAGCCCTGACGTGTTTCCTCTTCCACAGCAAAGGTGGCTAAGTGACACTTGGAAGAGCCATGCTGTTATCTCGCTGACAAGCTTTCACTTTACATGCCACTGTGCCATGTAACAATGAGGAAAGCCACAATGTCTCTTCAGGCTATCATCTTATTGTGAAAAAAGCAATCCTCAGCAAACATCTTGATAGTAATAAGCAACTATTCAATGCGATTAGTAAGCATAACTGATGCAAAGAATTTGTAAGCTTGGTTTCTTTTATTTATTCTTTCAGGTCTTGCAACAGCCAACACGTGTTTCGTCGCACACAAGGGAAATCGTTCCGCGACTTTCTCAAGGCTGTATGTACAAAACAAACACAAAGCTATTGTAAAACATCACAGCACTGGTGTATGTAATACACCTACAGATCACACCCGTGTTCGATGTGGTCGGGTCAAAAATTCTTACGACATGCACAGGGATCAAAACACGCAAAATAGAATCCGTATGACGGTTTGAGTAGGTAAGTTGGGGCAGGCACAAACTATCTTCTTATTATGCTCGCTGATGGCTGTACTGCACATGTGCCACTGGAATGTACAAACCTTCAAGTCAACCGATTTTACACCTTGGATCCACCTGTTAAAGTTTAGCTTGGGGCAACCTTAGATGGCTTACCCAATCTTCTTTAAATTTCGAATGCCCAACAATTTTTTTTTTCAAAGATATGTTTATTAACATTTTATCACTTAGTACAAAGTAAACTGGCATAGTGTATTTCCAGATATATTGAGACAGCTGAGCAGGTTACAGGATCAACCAGAAACAACATGTAATCATAGATGTGTACCCCCATCCTATCCCAGGAATCTTAGAGGAGTAAGAACAGTTTCTCCAAGAGCAAGGACAGGGAGTACGTTTGTAGTGTCTTAGAACATACTCTTTGTCTGTCTTACATTTGTAATACTAGTATTCTGATCCCTCCAACTGTGGAGGGGTCCTTTAGTGGAAACAAATCATAACCGTACTCCTTAGAGAACATGGAAAATAAAACAGCCCTCGCCCCCCAACCCTGGTGGCGGCTACTCGACTGCAGTTAGGTTACAATCCTAGGAGTTCCAGTTAGGTTAAAATTGAAACAGGTGCATGCTCTGACTGATGCAGGGCAGACAGCTGACGGTAGTCCCTTTGTGAGGAAAGCTACTAGTGGGCCCCATCTATATTCGAAATTCTTATAATCGTCTCTGCATATATCAGCCATCCATTCAAGGCTCAGTAGTTTCCAGAGTCTGGAGTGCCACAACGAGATGGCGGGAGCTTCCTTTTTCTTCCATGCGGCTGCTTTGGCTACTTTCGCGGCCCATATGCATGTCCACATAATGGCCTTGTCTACTTTGGTTTGGTGTTTAAGGGAGGGGTCATGGAGACCAAGTAGGGCGCATTCCATGGAGGTCGGAATAGGATATCCCAGCATATCTCTAATTTGTGCGAGGATTTCTTCCCAAAATGGTCGTATCACTGGACAGTCCCACCAAATGTGTTGAAAATTGCCCAATAGGCCGCAACCTCTCCAACACAAGGCAGATGAATCGGGAAATATCTTTTTGATCTTGGTAGGGTAGAGGTACCAGTCCATCATTATTTTTAGGTGGGCCTCCCGTAGCTCTATAGAATGGTTAGATTTTGGGATATCTGACCAGAGCCCCGCCCACTCACTATCTTGAATGTCCCGCTGTAATATACCCTGTAACATGGACATGTAACGAGGCCTCTGTGTGTGCATAGAGGTGAGGGGATAGTTATATAGAAAGGAGATCACACCTTTCATAGAGTCCACAATTTGTACATATTTCTCAATTTTTGTGAGGGGGCGAGTGGCTGCTTCATGAATGTGGGGAGTAAGCACCCAGTGCTTCAGTTGAAGATAGTGATAATGTTCAGTATGCTCCAGCCCATAGTCCCTCTTGCAGCTATCGAAGGTAAGGATGTCATGATTATGGAAAAGGTGTGTCAGTGCTCTGCAGCCTCCCTCTCTCCACTGGTCAAAGAGTCCCTCTTGTAAGGCCAGGGGAAAGGCCAAGTTAAAGTGTATTGGCGTATACGGGGACGGAAATGTGGTCCACTGGGCGTTATGTGATATAGAGTCCCATACTTTTAAGGTGGTTTGGGTAGGCGTGCTAATGTAGGCATTCTCTGGCCTATCTTTCTTGGGCCTCCATATGAGGTTCCATATCGACCTCCCTGTCCTGTCCATATTGAGCCAATGCTTCTCCGACTCCCTCTTGGACCACTCGGTCACCACTCGCAGCTGAGCCGCCTTGTAGTAGAGGCCAACGTCCGGAAGACCCACCCCTCCCTCCCCCCGTGGTCTTCTTAAAATGAGAAGGAGAACCGCGCATAGCCACCCTGCCAAACGAACCGCTGCACCATAGATTTTACATTAGGGAGAAAATCCTTTTCCAGCGCCACTGGGAGAGCTTGGAATAGGTGCAATAGTTCAGGAAGTATTGTCATTTTGATTGCGTGAATGCAGCCAAGCCAAGAAATAAAAAACGGTTTCCATCGTGTGAGATCTGCTTGGAGCTTCAAGAGGGAAGATGGAAAGTTAGCTTTATAAAGCTCCTCTACTCGGGGCGTCAACTGAATTCCCAGATATTGAAGAGGCCGGGAAGTCCATTGAAGCTGGGTGCTCGTCTGAAGGCTCTCAACCTCAGCAGCAGGCATTGTGAGATTAAGTATGTAGGATTTATCTAAATTCACCTTGAAGCCTGCTTCAAATTGTGTGAGTTCTGTTTGGAGGGCAGGTAGAGAGGTGGCCGGGTCCGTGAAGGACAGGAGTACGTCATCTGCAAAACGAGATATTTTATGCACTTCTCCACTAAAAGGGATGCCCTTGATCTCAGGAGTGGCGCGGATGACCATGGCTAGCGGTTCTATACTGAGAACAAACAGGAGGGGCGATAGAGGGCACCCCTGACGGGTGCCCCTAGTCAGGGAGAAGGGAGTCGACAAGACCCCATTTACCTGCACTCTCGAGCGGGGTTGGACATAGTTAACCCGTATCATAGTAATGAATTTATCTGTGAACCCAAAGGACTGGAGTGTAGTAAAGAGAAACGCCAAGTCCACCCTGTCGAATGCCTTCTCAGCATCTAATCCCACCAATACTGCCGGGATGTGCTTCTTGTTAGCTTTTTCGATTAGGTGGACAATACGTCTGGTGTTGTCATGAGTCTGGCGGCCTTTGATAAAGCCAGACTGGTCTGGCATGAGGTCATTCAATCGAGTTGCGAGGATAGCTGAGTACAATTTTGCATCCAAATTGAGAAGAGCAATGGGACAGTACAAAGCGCATAGCTGTAGATCCTTCCCCGTTTTCGGGATCACCATAATCACAGCGTCCACCGTCGAGGGAGTGTCCGAGCCTGCCTCCCCCATGACGTTAAAAAGGCGGGTAAGATGGGGAAAGAGGTCAGGCGCAAAGGTTTTGTAGAAATGGGCTGTGTATCCGTCCGGGCCTGGGGCTTTTTGTGGTTTGAGGGATTTGGTAGCGATAGCCACTTCCTCTGCCGTTATAGGAGCAGTAAGTCTGTCATTCCAATCTTGGGAGACCTGGGGAAGATGCAATGGCTGTAGGTAATTACTTTGTGCCTCTATGTCTCTTTGTTCCCCCGTATATAGGCGACCATAAAAGTTGCCAAATGTATCGGCCTTCTCTCTTTGTGGGTCAGTTCCCCTTGGCCACCTTTTATGCCCCCAATATATTCCCGCTCCTGCTTTTCCTTAAATTGTCGAGCTAGATATCTACCTATCTTGTTTCCTTGTGTATAGGAAAGTTGTCAGAGTTTCAGGAGGGTATGCTCTGCCGGGTTGTTATATATGGCCTTAAGTTTCCTCCTCAGTACTGTAAGTGTGCGAAGAGTCAATCTAGTGGGCTTGTTTTTATGGAGTCTTTCTGTTGTGGCAAATTCGGCCTCCAGGTCTATTCGCTCTTTGGCACAGCGTTTGTTCACCTCAGAGTTAAGAGCAATACAGCGGCCTCTAAAAATCGCCTTGAAGGCATCCCAATTATTAAACAGAGAAGTGGCTGCGTGTAAATTCCTGGTAAAGAAATCTGTAATTGTGTCCCTTAGTTCTATACATAGCACCCTGTCTCTTGTAAGGGAGGCCGGGAAATACCATTTGGGGGATGTGGGCGGTGGAGTGCCCCAAGCAGGCAAATCAAGATGAGACTGTGGTCCGACACTGAGAGTGGGAAGATCTTGACCTCTCTTATAGCCCCCAGTAAATTTTGGCTAATGAAGATATGAACAAGTCGGGAATATGTGTGATGCACATGTGAGTAGAAGGTATAGTCTCGTGTCTGGGGGTACAGGGTCCGCCAAGCATCTTGAAAGACCATGTCATGCATCTGCTGTTTAAGCTCTGGTGGGAAGAGGCTAGACTCCTGGCGATGGGTGTGTGTGCTATCTATGTCTGTCTTCCACACAAGATTAAAGTCCCCCAGGAGGAGTGTTGGTCCCTCCACGAAGTCTTGAATCTTCCCCAGAAGCATTTGGAGGAAAGCGGCCTGCCTAGTGTTGGGTGCATATGCCGAAATGAAGGTGCATAGTTTACCCTTCAGGATACCTTTGACCATTATCCAGCGGCCTTCTTTATCTGATTTGGTATCTGTGGGTTGAAATTTCATTGAAATGTGAAAGAGGATCGCGGTCCCCCGGTGTTTGGTGAGTGCAGGAGCTCTGTATATTTATGGGTAGCATTTGTGGCGGAGACGGGACTCTTCCGTCCTTGGCAAATGTGTCTCCTATAACGCTATTATGTCTAGGTGGTGGTCAGAGATGTATTTCCAGACCTTTTGCCGTTTTTGAGGTGAGTTAAAGCCTTTGACATTCCAGGAGCCTACTGTCATTACCATTAGATCTGTGCCGCCCCTCCCTGCCTTCTCAAGAGCCCCTGTGTCAACCCCCTGTAGACTGCAAGATAGACCCCGCCGAAAGGGAGACCAGAGTGAACCGGATGTGTAGCCCCCAGCCTAAACCAAGTGCAAGTGCAGGACAAATGGCTAAAAATCCACCACCAACCTCCCTCCCCCCCCATTTCCCAATCCCCAAAACCTTAAACATGACAAAACAAAAGTAACGTCCCAAATGTCGGATCGGTGGGAAGTCTCTGACTGCAGGTTAGGGAACCTGCGTGTGCGGGTGCAGGTATGATTGGTCCGGGGTCCCGGCCCGCCCCTCCCCCGGACCTGTTAAAGAAGTTCAATCACTCCATCTGCGCAGTCTGATGGCCTTGTCCAGGCCGGATAGTCAAGTCTCTCCTGCTGGCACAGAAGTAGTGACAAGCCTGTGTGTAATTATGGACCAAGCCATGCGGCACATTGTAGTGGAGATCATGTCTTCTCACTGTGTTGGATTCCAGCAGGGTCTATTCATGTCTAAGTATCTACTGGTGATCAGTGGGTGGTAATGTTGAAGTCTTAAAGAGTCAACATGTATTTGTACAGATCTCAAGAGCAATGTGAGGCAAACAGCAAAGCTGCCCTCTGCAGGCTCCGGACCTCCATTCAGCGACTGCGCCCCCTTGTCCAAGTCAGAATCGCCTCTCTACCTTTGCTTCCTAGGAAAAAATGTGGCTGCTGTGTTCGCGAGGTCTCAGTTATTTGTGATGTCCCAGAGAGCTTGAGGACCATTGTGAGGTGGGGGAGCTGGTAGTCCGTGCGGCCCGGGGTTTGCCCTACGGTTGTTCAGTGTCTGCTGTTGAAAGATCCAGTAAGTCCAGTCCCTCCTTCATATCCGTTACATGCCTCTGTTTGATATGATATTCAAAGCTTAAGCAAAAGGGAGAGGTCCATCTGTAACAAACTTTGTCTTCACATAGCTTGGAGGTGATGGGCCGAAATTGTTGTCGCCTGATCAACGTTGCTGGGGCCAGATCTTAATATATAGAGCAAGAGTAGTCCTGAAAGATGACCGTGCCTTTCTTACGGGCCGCCAGAAGCACCGCTTCTTTCACTTTATAGGAGTGGAACTTTGCGAGAACATCTCTTGGTCGTTGTCGTCCTCCCGTCGCTAGATTCCCTACCCGATGCACTCTTTCGAGTTTGATCTTGAGTGTCTGAGGGCTGAGGACCTGTGCAAAAAGTCCCTCCAAGAAAGCCTCTAGGTCCGGTCCCTCCGCTCCCTCTTTAAGGTCTCGGATCCTTATGTTATCCAGCCGTGCTCTGTTTTCCAAGTCTTCCGCTTTCAACTGGGTTTGACGAAGCTGGTCTTGAAGGGTGAGGACAGTGTCATGCATCTCGGAGGAGCGCTTGTTCGCTTCTTGGGCATGTGTTTCCAGGTCGATCACTCTGGTGCCCACTGAGTCCACGTCGCGTTGAAGATCTGCCATCCGTGTGGTAAGATCGGACTTTAGCTGGTCTATTGAAGTTTGGATGTCTTGACACAGCACTTTGCGCAATTCCGCTTTAAAGTCTCGGAGTGAGGACATTAGATCTTCCTTGGTAAGGGCCATAGCGTACGTCTCGTTGTCTCGGTCTGAGGCCCGGTGCTTGTCAGCTGGCAGGAAGAAGCTCGAGACCTTATTCGTTGCTCTAGTTATCGTCTTCTTCAGAGGCATAGGGCCTGACCCCGGCTAATGGTTACTGGTGTGGCAGAGAAGGGTTGAATTAGTAGACCGGAATGGTACCTCGGCTCGGGAGTGTACAGCAGTCACAACTGGCCAGGCTCCACTAAACTTGCGATTGTAGTTAAAAGGTAGCAGGCGGTGAGTTATGCGCAGTGGAGGTCCAACACTTGACATGCATATCATTGAGGAGCAGGAGCAAGATGGTCTCCGATAGGGCTACTGTGCTCGGCGATATCTTAGGCCTCCGATGTAAACTGCCTTGTAGAGATTGCAGGCATGCCTGCGGATAGGGTCCGCCTTGGGGATAGTTCTATGCAGGACCTGATTGCCAGCCGCCTCAAGTGTCCCCGTCTGGAGCTGAGGGGTATTGGAGCCGATGCACGTAGGTCTATGGCGGCTCCATCTGTATGTTTTCAGCAGTAGGAAATGGCGCCTGTGTTAGTGGTTGGCTGCCATTTTAAGGTCAGGTGCGGCGTGGCTTAAGTTTGTTAATGTCCGCCAGCCGTTTGTTCCCTCGTCTCAAGAAGCGGGTCCGCGAGTTATCGCCCCTGCACAGGCGTGCATCTCTCTGGGGGACCGCCGAATGCCCACGCCGTGCCGCTGTCGCACTCTCTCGAGCATCAGGGATTTAGCGCATCGACCCCCCTTCTACCAGACTCCACGGGGACCCGCTGACGTTAACTCTCGGAGCAGCTGGGGTCTGGGTATAATTGTGCGGGATGTCAGGAGGCCTCAATCGGGGTGTTCCTCACAGCTCACTGGAGCTGCTGCCATGTTGCTTCGTGCCAAGGCCTCCGTGCGAGCTTGTCAAGCGGTGCTGAGGAGCGGCTCCGGAGATCGATTAGTGCACCATCCTCTGCTCCAGTCCCTCGTACACCACAGGAACGCTTTCCGTGCAGGTAGGGCATTAATTTGCTGCGTTTTCAGGTCCGGAACAGTAGCGGAGCTCGAGAGTCGAAACGGATTACGTCCGTTCGGCCATCTTGCCCGGCCACGCCCCCGCACAAAGATTTTTGAGGTAAAGGCACCACACTTCACTGGGACATGTACTTTACTGTTTGACTTATGTTTAAGCTACAAAGAAAAACATTTTTACTTGAAAAGTACATTCTAAAGCTGTTGATAAGCAGCTAAATTGTGTCATCTACATGTGAGCATATGTTTGTAAAAATGTTATTGATCATTAATTTCGGAATTTTCAAGATTGTTTTTATCTGTACTACCTAAAATCCTGGGCAGAGAGAAATGTTATCGAAGGGATTAACTGGGGCACATGAGGCAGAGCTTCAATGGGCGCTCTTATCACAGAATAACAGCAGTGACACATCGACAGATGTATTCTGTTTTTTATAGCCGCTCAACATAGTTGCAGTCTGTGTTTAGCAATGGGAACCTGCAGTAGTAAAGTCGTACAGGAAAGGCACCAGGCCCAATTTCCAAGTCTCAAAGTCACCCAGTGACTCCCAACTCCAGAACAGAATGCAGCAAGCTTGTGTGCTATTATGATGCAAATATGTTAAGTGGTGCCTGAGGATAAAAATGTTTCTGAGAGATGTGTGAAGAAGGTAGAGTTATGATTTTTTGCATCTTCCTCAGAGCAGGACTCACAAATTGTAGTGAAAGAAAGGTATGCCCGAGGTGCACTGCTACCCTATCATGGTCAAACTGGCCACAGGGCAATCAGGCAGTGCCAGACGGGCTGATCTGACAAGTCAGTGTGTGGGCTGTTTTTTTTGCTGTTTGTGGGCCTATTTTATGGTCTCCTGGGTCCGTTTTTACAGTAATGTTTCTGATATTAAAACAAGCATTGCCTGCAACAAGCTCAAATCCATGCAATCTTCCATACCATGCAAAGCACTTATGCAGCGTGTCTTCACAAGTTCAAAACTGCCCCGATTTGTAAGCATGCTTTTTGGCATTCTAAGGGCCATGTGTATCGAACTCCCTTTTTGCGATTCCCAAATTGCGATTTTTTGCGAATCACAAATTGAGAATCGCAAAACGGTATGGAAATAAAAATTCGCACCAAAAAAGCGATTCCGTAAAAATCGCTATTCCCATTGCGAAATGCTGAATAGCGATTCCTTATACCAAAAAATTGCAAATTTGCGAAATTCACAAATTAGAGAATCGGATACTCAGGTGCAGTATGATGACATCACAACCAGGAAGTGTGACTACCCATGCTGCACCTGAGTCTCAGAAGCACAGTGAGAGATTAGGAGTGGAGGTGAGGGATCACTGCAGTGCTACAAACAACGGCAGAGACTGGAGACATGGCCAGCAAGGACAATCAGCAGCAGGGGAAGACACCCAGAAAAACCCAGGCATATCAGGGTTGGCTTCATGGGCATGACGGGTGCCCTGGAGGCACTCTGTGCTGACCTAAGGGCGGATTGTGCTGCTAGGCGCAGGGAGATGCAGCGCCTAGACCTCCACGCCAGGGCGGTCAACCGCCTTTCCTCAGCAACCAATGTGCTGTCAAGGCGCAGCATCAGTATGCAGCGTGAGGTGGCACACAACAGCCAGGACATGGCAAGGGCCCTGGTACAGGTGACATGTGCTGTGGATGAGCTGTGGGTAGTTTGCACTACTGGCCCAGGAGTCCTCACTCCGATAGACGAGGACGCCCAATCTGGCAGGAGTAATATTACACCCCCGCCCCCCCCGGATAGGCGCCGTAGTGTGCATCACAGAATGGCTTCTGGGACAGGTGAGGAGGGCACTGTGCACCCACAGCCAACGGGCTACGGGCCGACAGCGCCGCAGTTGAGGTGCTCAGACTTGGACAAGGAGATGGGTGCATCAACCCAGTGTACACAGACACTTGGTCCAGATTGTTCATTCGCACTGTGATCCTAACATGTGCTGGGCATTGGACAATACATTGTGTGCTACAGAGGCTGTGTGCCGATATTAATCCTGCAGTAAAGGAAATAAAACACAGTCTCGTAATTGATAGTTAGCATTGTGTCATATTTTTTTACCTAGAAATAGTTCTGTGTGATCTCATCTCGCCTCTGGCGCCCAGCAGCGCACCAATTACACAGGCTGGCATGCGTCCTGGCGCTGGCCCCTCCTCATCTGATGAATCCGATTCACTGAGCTGCACTGGTGTGCCTTTCCTGGTGGCGATGTTGTGCAGCATGGCACATGCTACCACTATCTGGCAACAGGTCTGGGGGCTGTATTGTAGTTCCCGTCCACTCTTATGTAGGCATCTGAATCTGCTCTTGAGAATTCCGAAGGTCTGCTCAATGGTACATCTGGTTGCTATGTGGGCACTGTTGTACCTCCGCTCCCCAGCGTTGGCAGGAATCAGGTAAGGAGTCAGTATGAATTCACGGACCGCATATGTACTGTCACCTGTGCGGCGGGAGGAATATGGTTAAACACTGTCCTGCCAATTCTGTCCTGTACTAGTGTGTCCTTTGTATAAATGCAATTACCTAGTAGGTATCCCTCACCAAACTCCCACCTTATGAGTCAACGGTGAATCCCACTGTGGCAGAAGATAAAAGCGTTGTGCGTGCTGCCTGGGTATTTTGCGACGATGTCGGTGATAATGTGCTTGGCATTACACACCACCTGTATGTTCAGGGAATGGTGGGATTTGCGATTCCTGAACACATACTCGTTCTGGGAAGGGAGGGATATGGCGGCATATGTCCCATCTATGCATCCAATGACGTGGGGAAACAGTGCAATTTGATTAGCAATTTTGCGTACAGAATGTGTCTCTTACATACCAAAGGTTTGTTTTGCGAACGCAAGCACTGTTTTTTTGCGATTCGCAGTGTATGCGTTCGCAAAACTGCTTCATACATATGGCCCTAAGTCAGTAAGGGGGGCCATTTTTATTTGGGTGCTCTGGCCTTTTTTCTGTCAGAGCCCATCCTGCACCGTACATTCATATCTCAATTGCCTTGTTTTCTAAACATTCAGGAAGTTTCATATTAATTACAGCAAGTACACTATGATGTACTTTTCTCTTCATGGCATTGAAAAAAGACACATTCCTTTGATTATTTTTTTTTGTGTAGTTTCTTTGGTGTTTGCATCTTTATGTTGCAGACATTTGAAAATATTTCATCTGATTTTTACAAATGTTTCTGCAGATTTTTGCTATCTGTACTTATAACTGTAAAAGTAGTTGAGCATTGCCAGGGAACCATCATGTAGCCCTGTATGCATGTATCAGGCGTGTTATTGAGTCTTAGTCATATTACCAACTATTTACAACATGTTGCTTTTTGCACTCCATCTGAGCTGCTTTGAACCTCATTGCTTTCCCGAACTCATCACTAATTTTCCAAGAGTTAAAATATATTTACTTTCTGCTGTTCAGTAGCATGTTGCAGAATCACATTTCTATGAAAGAGTGTTAGAAAAAGTACAGTTCCTCATCATCGAGCTCAAGGTTGTGTGATGTCACTTCCTGTGATAGCATTGCAGAGAACAAAGCTTATATGAGGTCACTACTACCACTCTTTGCCTTTGTTAAAATGGTAAAGATGAATATAATAGCATTTTCTAATATCCCACTAATCTCCAATGCTTCTGACAAAGACACATTAACTCGTTCATGTTTCTTTCTTGGGGGAAAAAACGATCCAACAGTTTTTGTGAGTGCCAGATCCAACATGTTCTCCATGTGCCTTAACGCTCACTGTGCACAATGAGGCACGGGCTCCCTTCAAAGTGCACAATGTGTGCATACAATAGGGCCCCCCACTGCTCGGCTTCCCGTTCCTGCCATTAGTGTTAGGAGTCAAAGAGTCGAGATGGTGCTTCTGCTACTCACATCTGATTGCATTCCATATTGTATATGGGGTGTCGTATTTTTGAGCCGGCTGAGAGTGGGTAACAGCAGCCAGCACGGAGAGACTTTGGCTCGTAGTCAGATTGATTCTAATCGGCATCCCCTGGAAAAAGCCCAGGCCTGAAGCGAGTGCAGACGCTCATTGAATGTCTGAAAGCCACTTACGCTGAGAAAGATAAATAGCTTCAAATAAGGTTTAAAAAGCGTAAGAAAGTAATTAGGTAAAACGTGCTCCGCTATCCATCTGCAGAGAAGCTCGTGGTCAATTATTTACACCGGCTAGAAGCAGGTCACGTGATACAGGGAGCTGGTGTGAAGACTTTAGCATCCCAGGTAAAGTGGCATTTTGTCTCCCCCGTTCTTAACAAGGGACAATCTATCCCCCCTCCCCCCGCCCGCCCCCCCCCCCCACCGGACAGGGAGTGCGCAGCGGGCCAGGCCGGTGCCCCGTGTTATTGCCTTGGTAGCACAGGCCCTCGCCCATAAAGGGGCTTATTTACAAGCCCCTTGCTCCCCCAGTGCGTCACTTTTTCCAATATTCTAAACAAGCCCCTAAGTAGTTCCCGGAGCCGTTTCAAAGATTGTCAGTGACAATTAAAAGAAATCACAAATCACATCTACACAACAACCCCATCCACATCTGGCTGCTGGTGGCGCCAAAAACAGGGGGCCCACTCAGAGATTGAGCATCGATTGGAAGAGGCATCGATGATGTAGACAGCTCCGCTAATAGTGCAGCAATGAATTGCTAGTCTATTCCGTTTTACCGACTAAGAGCCCTGAAGGGGCAGCGGCAAGACCTCGGTGAAGGAAGCCGTCATCATAAATGCATCACATGTATTCAGAAGGGGCGTGAAGGTCAGCGCACATACTATGGGGACATCACCAGGGGGATTTGTTGGTGCTGAAATGAATAGGGAGCTCTACGAGGCATCCCTCCCACTCACCTGGAGCACTCGCACACTCTTTGCCACAAACTGTCACTGTCACTGCCATAAACACACACACCTTATATATCTGCACATTGACAAAAGGCGAGGATGAAACTCTTCCTGGAGAAGGACTTCGGCCCTGATTATGAGTGCCGGGGGGCGGGGGGGAGGTGCTCTTTATCTCACCCATTAACACCTGTCCCCGGGGTTCAGAATTCCTACTATGCGATAGCTTGCATCCAATCCGCATGCAACAGTGAATACCGTACTCTTCCCCCCTGTTAAATTCCGACATGTTTCATCTGCTGACATTTGTCTGTGTAATTTTTGGGTGCGGTAAAGTTCACACAACTCATTCAGGCCCTCTGAAAACTCAAGCTCACTCACAATCAGAGCCATAGTCTCAGATCCAGAGACAGTCTGCCATTTTGGTGCAATTGGTTCTATCTTCACAAAAGATGATTTCAGCCTGAATGCACGTGTTTTTTAATGCGATCGGATGTGTTGTACTGAAGCTTGCAATCTCCCGAAAATGTGTTAGTGATTCATGAAAGCTGACATTTTGTAACTGTATATCCTGCCTGGGTGAATGAGGATTCAACAAACATGACATGAAGTTGCTACAAGATTCTTTCTGGAGGAATAATAAAGCAAATTCTGGGAAGCACTGATAAAACATAATGCGATTAGTTCTGTGTGGTGCATACAAACAGACACACACACAACATAGAGGCACACTGAGAGCGCACACATACAACTAACTACTCTTGTAGACATTACTTTCACAAAGTCCACCAAAGGTACAGGCATCCATGCACACAGACCAATGAATGTATGCATGAGTGCACACAGCCAACAGTGATGCT
The DNA here is from genome assembly GCF_964204655.1 of Triturus cristatus. Classification (NCBI taxonomy): domain Eukaryota; kingdom Metazoa; phylum Chordata; class Amphibia; order Caudata; family Salamandridae; genus Triturus; species Triturus cristatus. The sequence goes on from NC_140583.1 coordinate 680,107,632, forward strand.
TAACATGGGCACGGGATGATCAGCATCGGGGGCACAAGGTGGTGACCATCAAGAGAGCAGTGAAAGATGTACAGCAAGGGAGCACAGAGTACAGTGTACAAGGAGAGCACACAGTATTGTGTATCATGGAAGCACCAATGAAGTATCTCAGAAGATCAGTGGATTATCCGCATCAACGGTGCTTTGAGTGATGGTTACAAAATTATTTTAAAAAGACGAAAACATAATTAATTAAAAAAGGAAATAAAGCCCACCTGAACACACTAATTGCTGCAAAGCTACCTACCACAGACAAGAACAAATCTTTGCCGAGTGGAGGCCAACCAGCACATTTGAGTCCCACATTTCCAGTAGTAAAAGAAGACCATGCCAACAAATGAATACAAATAATCTAAAAACATAAAGGACTATAACATAAAAGTACTTCACTGTAGCCAAAAACCTAAATATGTGTTCTATTGAATTAGTATCTCAAATTCAGAAGCAAAGTGAAATCACTGAAAAACCAATAACAAACAAGAAACCTTCAACAGCTACCAAAATACACAAAGAAACAAGAAAAACGAACGTGTACGTCATTATAAAAATGACAACATATGTATTATAATTATCACTAACATAAACAAATGTAATGCAATTAAATGTATATTACATTTTGCATATCATTTACTTATTGCAAAATGGCCAAAACACAGATAAAAGGGTACCCTCTCCTAACATACCTGGGATAAGTAGAGCACCACTAATCAGCGAACGCACTTGAAGTGGATAAAATATTATTCTAGCAGGAAGCTCATGACCATCCGCCAAAAGTAGCAGAAATCATAGTTAGAAATATAATCACAACCTTAAAGAAGCTAGCACTAGCTCTTCGACCCATACAGAAGCAATTATACAAGACTACCTTTGAAATGTTCCTGAAGAAGTGAATGGATAATTACTATTAATCACAATTTAAAAAGAATAATATCAAGAACTCGAGAGCAGAGAGATGACCCACAATTGCTCCTGAAAGATTTTTTAAGCTGAGAAGTAGTGAATTATAATTGGCATTAATTTTAGGGATAGCTCTAAATGGCAATATGTTATCATTCACAATTTTAGTTTACAGACTTGCAAAATGTGAGTCAGTAAATTGTGAATGGCATTTGCTTAGTTTTCTTCAAATATATAGAGGGAATTTTGTTTCTTTCCTTCTTACAACAAATGTAAACCTGTGGAAAAAAACAGGAACATTTAGGGTAAAGTATAAAACAGGAAAACATTGGTTGCCCTATATTATGTTTTTGTAAACGTTATAACATTATATAACAGTAAAATAACTTCTCTTAAAAATAGTTGTTTGTGATGGCTGTACTGCATGCTTTTTCAGGAGTAGTTCAAACAGCATCTTGACGGAAAATTGTGTTGTGGTGGAGCAAGCAGGTTTTCTTCATCAGCAGATTCATCATCCATTGGGACTAATGATATGCATTTTCTATTAGCTATGAAATGCAATATTGCACAGCAGGCTGTCATTTTGCATGATATCAATGGTATACACAGTGATGCATATCACTCAAAGTTATCCCGTAACCCTTTGTGTACGGTCACTGTCCGGCTATCCTCATAACCTTGAACAGAAGACCCACATTAGGTAAGTTATTGACCCTCACCCAACCTTGTTGTCAAGCTGCATCATCTGGTCTCATCTTAGTTCCTATAAACCAGGATGGGCTCAATCATCATCCAGTGAGCACTTGTGATATTATGATCAAAGGGTTCTACAAAAAAAAACGGAAGGACACCACAGTTTCTATTTACTATTCTGTGTCTTCAGTATGGTTAAAATTCTCAGGTGGGCACTTTTAGAGGATACAATGTCCCTATTCCCTGATGTGCATCAACACGTTTCAACCCTTGCATTTCGGCCACTATGGGTCAGGGGCTTTCTTCGGGACCTATGAAGATGCCCTGCTAAAATTAAATTTCTATCTCTGTTTCCCTTGTACTATAGTTCAGGGTCACTGTCAGAAAACACACAGCATATAATATATAAACCGGCCTATTTGCTTGTTACCTTGATGACCATATATTAATGCCTGTAATAGAAAAATCATCATAGCTAGAGGTAGCGAGTTTGGCATATCAATACAGGTATGGTTGACTAAGACAAAATGAATACCCACACACTTGCATACACTGAATGCATTAGAACAATCTAACATATAGGACAACCAATGCATCATGTCACCTTCATGACAGACTTGTATAAACATAAACTGAGCACTAGGTCAGGTGGAGGGCACGCTCCTATTGTCACACTCTTTTGTTTGATATGGGAAAGTAAGTATCTCGATTAGTAAACACAAATTCCCAGTTGTTACAGTGTGAACTTGTACATATTTGAAATCTGGCTTGGGACTCACCAGTCCAAGGGTACCTTGCAATACCTGTTTCATTCCTGCTCTGTCTTTTGCTATATTTAAATTTATTTTGGGGGCACCATTAGGAGCTTTTGTTTCTCAAACGTGTCCCTCTCCTTCTATGCATTACTGGATGTTGCATCAGAAAGTGCATAGTAGCATGTGCAGATTCTTAATTTGAAAGTGTCAGACTGCTCTGCTGAGATGATTTTGGAGTCCCATGTGATGGTTTTCATTTTAACAATTAGGGGCATAAAAAAATATTGTGTATATGTGAACTTAATTGGGTTGCATGAAATGGCATAATTTAGGCTATTGCTATTTGTTCTTAATCTATACAGAGAAAAATATTGTTGCATGGGGGCAATTAGTACATACAAGCAATCACCTAGCCATAAGCTTTTAAATCAAATGTTCATTGTGTGTACATATTATACATTTGAGAACCAAACATCTATCAAGCCAACACATGTTTTGTCCCTTGAACATTCTCAAGGCTAATGTTGAGGATTAACTTAGAAAATGTGTTGGATGAAGATGATGAGTAGTAGATGGTCCCCAAAGAAGTTTATACTTAAGTCCTGGTGAAATGTCAGCGTGGGATATCCAAAAAAGGTTAGAAAATGTAGGCCAGTAGGCTCTTCACAATATATATATATCATTTTGTAGTAGTTCTGTAGTTTTTGCTCTGTGAAGAACAAACGGGTGCTAGGTAGTAAGTGCCTCTCCAAATGTGAAATGCAGAAGGAAGGCACGGCTACGGCTATGATAGGCCCTTAGTACCTATAGGTATGTGGGACCAGTGCACGTGTTTCTAAAATTTCTAATATGTACATCCACTTATGCTCACCTTTAAGTAGGGTTTTTAGGTCTCGCCTATGCAGCGCGCATGCGCTGCGTAGGAGGACCTTTAGCCGTCGTTCTGGGCATTTTCAAGCGTACACTCGTGTTTGTGGAGGCATCCACCTTGCGGAAACGCGCAGTGCCGCGCCACAAGTACGAGTGCAGTGATTGAAAAGTGAAGACTGCGCACGCACGCACCACTCCCGGGCTTTGGGTTTGACGCAAGCTCGTGTATTGCGAGGATTGAAATGGTTTCCGCCCGAGCTGATCGTGGGCCTTCCAGGCAGAGACATATACCCAGTTTTGGAGCTGCTGCTTGTTTTTAAAGGAATATGTACTTGCACTCCCATTTAAGATTTATAAGTCCAGCCCGAACATTTTGGCAAAGTAACAGTTGGTGTTTATCTTGTTTTAGCGTCGACCATGCGAATCTGTACTTTTAGGAACGTAAACAGTGTGTTTTTAACATTCATTATTCAGTCACGATAGAATGAATATCTCTGAAGTCCTGAGCCCTCTCATTGAAATTGTATTGGTCTTTAAGGGTGCTTTTTGCTAGGTGAAAGCATGAAAAATACAGTACAAGTTGGTACTTAATTCCAATTAGCATTGATTTCATGTTATCATACAACTATTTTAGTTTGCCTGTATCCAACTTCTCACATTTTTTTCGGTTTATCAAAACTTGTAATTGTTTAGGGTAATTATTAACTAGGTGTAGTAAATTGGAAGGGTAAACATTCTGGCTTCGTAAAAAGTTCGACCAAGAAGGGAGGCTTATGTGGTTTAAAAATTGGGCATGCATTTAAAATGGAGGTTTGGAACATCTAAGCAGCTATTGTTTTTGGTGTTTCTAGTATTTGGGCCGTTGTCACAGCCCAGCTTCCTCTACCACAGTCTTCTATGCCTCAGAATCCTGTTGCATTACTCTTCTAAGTAAGCAAATGCTGTCAGGAGTGTTCGCTTTAGTTTAGTTTTTGAAGTCAGAGTGGCATAGGTGTGCCAGTCCACGAGACTTCAGTAAGGATCTTTGCCAGGTGGCTGCATGACTTTACCGTCCACTAAAAACTTGGTCATGAACAAGCGCCTAATTAAAATTCTTGGACCCAATTCACAGAACTAACTTAAGACAAAATCCTAAACTTACTACCATTTTGGTATTCACAGAAGGCACTTACTCATTTTGGTATTCACAGAAGGCTCTTACTCATTTCGGTATTCACAGAAGTTAGGAGTCCTAAATGCCGTCTATGAATACCGAAAGTCTTAAAATTAGTATTTTTCTCAGTTTAGAAGTAGTAAAGTTAGGACTAGCTTTACTACTACTAAACTGAGAAAAATCCTAATTTTAAGACTTTTGGTGTTCACAGAAGGCATTTAGGAGTCCTAAAGTTAGGAGTCCTGACTTTACTACTCCTAAACTGAGAAAAATCCTAATTTTAAGACTTTCGGTATTCACAGAAGGCATTTAGGAGTCCTAAAGTTAGGACTCCTAATTTCTGTGAATACCGAAATGAGTAAGTGCCTTCTGTGAATACCGAAATGAGTAAGTGCCTTCTGTGAATACCAAAATGGTAGCAAGTTGAGGATTTTGTCTTAAGTTAGTTTTGTGAATCGGGCCCCTTGATTGTAAACCTTCCTTGTTCTGTTGTAGTGTTACATAATGAGAACAAAGCCTGCTCTTGTGGTCGTCCTCATACCATGATGTGGAAAGTACCATAGGACGTTGGTGCCTGTTAAGGAATGCAAATGTTTAGAATAACTGTACACTGTTTTAATGTTTATCATTTCAATCTTGGCACAAAAACTTCATGGCTTTCCCCAAAATATGTGAGCTCCATTTCCGTACCTATGCCTAGCCTGTACATGTTAGGCCGAGGCTTTGTCATGTTAACATTGCTATATTTTCCATGATTTTTCTACTTTTTATGGCTATTTTAATATTTTTCTGATTTATTTCACCTGTTTGTGATGCAGGTTAAATTGAACTGTGCTTTTAAAGATTGTCTCCTTTTTTAAGTCTGGCTTAGCTGTCTTGTTCAAGGCTATTATCACTTATACTCCTAATTTTCTACTTCCTTTTTGATGGCTTTCCTCCTTCTCTTTATTTGTCCTACTTCTGGAGCATTTATTATTTACTGTATTATCGTTGGATAACTTGTGTCCTGTACTGCTTGCATTCAGAAACTCCTTTTTAGGTCTAGCCTGGGCAAGCAAGTGCTGCTCTGCTAGGCATGCTGTATTCAGGTAGGTACTTGAAGCTCTGACCCCTCTCCACCCATATATTACATTGGCTTGTGTCATTGTCCACTGTAAACTGTGACTGTGCATTTGTCAAAAGGCTTAGTAGATTCTCCTTAGTACCGCCTGGTCTCGTTTTGTAACCTACCATGGCGACACTCCCTGTTACATGTTTTGTTACTTGGTTGGCTTTAATTACAGCCTCCAAACACTATTTTCTCAAATAGCTTTGTCCTGCCTTATGTGAAATGCTCTCTGCCAACATTTAAAAAAAATTAAAATTCTTATAGCGCGCAAGCATTGCACTGTAGCAGTGGTGTAACGAAAGTTAAGGGCCCCCCCTGCCACGTACATGAAGGGGCCCCCACTTCAGAATTAATCCGGACTTCTTGGGCCCGAGTATTGTGCTGAGGGGGCCCCCTGTAGCTCGGGGCCCCCCCGCACCGTGTGGGCTGCGGGGGCCTGTATTACGCCCCTGCACTGCAGTAGGTCTCGTGTTAGGGAGAGTTTAAGCTATTGGCATTGTAAATGACAATACCTTTTATTTGTTTTAAAAAACGCCAATAAATAAAAGGCATTGTCATTAACAAAGGCAATAGCTCAAACTCTTGTAAATGTGAGACCTATTGCATTGCAAATGCTTGTTGTTTCTTTCAATTACCTTTTCTATCAATGTCCATATTAGGTAATTTTCATTATTTCCCTTGTCCAAACGGTGAGTCATCATCCTAGTAGTACTTCAGTGATACCTCATGATGCTGCAGTGTTTGATGATTTTAAGTCTTACTTGCATTGTAGTTATTCCCTCATATTTATACCCGCAATAGAATGTGATTAAATAGATCACATTTGAGTAGTTGCAATTGGTATGGTTTCTTTGTTCCCATGTGTATTTAATTCCCTAATCAACAGTGCTGGTATGTGATATGTAGGCTAATTTTGAACACTGGCAGCATGGGAAATGTCCCTTTTCCTGAGCTTGGCAGCATAAGGTATTAGTTTCTTCTATGTCCAGCTTCTTAAATCTGGTGTGGACAAGCAGATGCCTAAGGCTGGTATTGGACTTGAAGGAAAACATTGGTTTCTCTAGGTTTAGTTTATGTTGTTCAACATGCACCAATGTTTATTTATCATTCTTTTAACCTCATTAGAGTTACCAGTGTATGTGCTTAAACAGATGAGCTGTTGCTGGTCATCTCTTTTCTTGTCTGTAAGGAAATTATCCCTGTGGATACTTTTAGCTCTCATATTTGCTTTCTCCTCTAGATGTCTCAGGTAATTTCTTGATATTAGTTTATCTGTTAGATTTTCTGCCTCTGTTTTGTAATCCCTAAAGTCTGAGCAATTGCATCTCATTCACAGGAATTGTTCCACTGATAGATTCTTCTTAAGAGGGTGTGGGTGTGCATTGTCATATTGTAGTAAACAGTTTTTGTCAGTCAGGTTGGTGTATATATTTGTTGTAAGAGTTCCTGCCTCTGCTCTGAAGTAAACAGTTTTTGTCAGTCAGGTTGGTGTATACATTTGTTGTAAGAGTTCCTGCCTCTTCTCTTATCATGAGGTAAAGGAAAGGAAGTTACTGGTGAACTTTAGGAAATCATTTGTGTATTTATCCTGTATAGGAATTATTGTGCTAAATCCCTTAAACCATGAGATTTTAGGAAGACATCATTGGTCCCTCTAGGTGTTGTTATCCCATATATGATCTTGTTCTAATGCTACACTTGGGTGAAAGTGCTGCCCATAGATGTTCTGTGTTGTTGTTCATATGTGGTAATCTCAAACTCAAAATAGTTCTTCGTGAGTGCTTTTCTGACTAGTGTCATAATGAACTCCATTGGTGTTTTCGAGTTCCATTCTTTCTGGTGCAACAGGTTTTCTTTGACTTTTAAACTCTCCTCTCTCGTAGATAAGCCTGGACTTCATTGTTGGGGTCGATTTGTATCCCCTCAATGTATTTAGCAGGTGTTTAGTATCATTGAGGTATTATGGCATACCCACTACCAGTCCACAAAGATCGTTAAAGGTTCCAGGACTGAATCTATAAACAAAATTATAGGGCAATCAGGTAGGGCTATCCCTTAGTTTCTAGATGTTGAACAATGTATAAAAATACGAGGTACAACGTTTTTCACTATTTAAGAAATCTGACTCTTTTTTTAGGTTTTTTTTAGTCCAGCTTTTTGTGCTACTTTATTGATCTCTGTTAATAGTTTTTTTTATATGTCTGATGATAAGAACTCATAGTTTCTGTGATTAGACAGCAGGATGGTACAGGCTTGTTGATAATTCTCTTTAATTTGATGGAGATGGAGATGGGCAGCCTGAGAGCAGGATAAGCTGTCTGAAGGGGCCTGTACTGATCAGAGGACCAGCCAAGGTGATTAGGGAGCCTGGACACTTGCTCAATGGGGTCAATCTGTCGCTGCCATTAAGTAGGTCCTGGGAGGTGGGAGAGGTGTGGGGGTGCTGTTGGCAGGGCTAGAGATGGCGGGAAGAAGAGCTGCAAAATGCTCGCAGGAGAGTATGTAAGGAGTGGGGGAAGTCGGTGGGGGAAAGCAGGGTACAGCCGAGAGGGCTGTAGGGCAGATAAATGCAACTTCAGAGGGAAGTGGATCATCTATCCTTTGGTTGTTTCTAATTCTATTTCTAGTTTTACTAGTTTCACTACTCCATCTCTCTGAATTGGAGCTGGATGACAATTCAGTCTGGTGGTATGTGCTCTTAGGTGGTATCTGGTGTCTCTATTTGTTAGTGTAATCATCCTGTGCATATGGGTAGACCTTTGTGTGTGCAAATCTGTAATATCTTTTTGTAATTTGGCTCTATGTTAAACAAAATATGGAGTCTGCTATGTCCTTGTTTACCTCCTCCAGTTTCTTTTTGAGGCACTGATCTGGATTTAGCTTCTTGAGAAGGTTCACTCATTTTGTATTTATCCGCGTTGCATTAGACAGCGCGTTTTGCAGTGTCTTTTTTTTAATCAAAAGCAACCAATTTCTTCTGCAATGCCATGCTATGAGGTATGCATCATTTCTAAATTGTTTATCTTCATAACAAATTCTGGGTTCATTATTTATAATCCTACTAGTTGTGGCAGCTTTTATTCTTAGATTATCTTTAATTGTTTCCCTGTGTAGGAGCATTTTTACCTGATCCTTCTTTAGTTTGCTGAGTGTGTTCCAGCCTTTCACTTGTGCCAAACCCTGTGTTATGTTGCCATCACTGATAAATGGGGGTGCTGAAAGGATCTGAGATGCCATTTCATCCGAATAGCTTAGACCTGTTTCTTCCACCATATTGTTATTTACAATAAGCGGTAGTGGAACCACTTGGAAGCTACTTGTGGTTACCAAACCAAATCCCTACATTTGTGCATTGCCCAATCTTTTAATTTCCTAAAACTAAGATAAGATGGGCGAGCCTATTCTGGTTTATAGGAACCAGGATGAGCCTTAATGATGAAGCATGACACCAATAGAGTGTGTGAGGGTCAAATACTAAACTGAAACGGTCTCCTATTATAGTATAACAGGACAGTGACTCGACACAAAGGGTTACAGGATACCTTTGAGTGATAAGTAATAGTCAGGGGGACAGTATCCTGTATCCCAATAGAAATCCTTCTCACCATCCCAGATTCGTAATATTCTGGGGTTTAGGAAACAAATTGCACATATAAGTGCTCCGCCACTGATGAGTAAACATTTAAATCCTCCTTTTAAAATTCCAAATGTTCGCTCAAGAACTGAGCGTGTTTGTGTGTACTGTTTTATCTTTAATAAATCTTCTGTTTCTATAACTCTTGCCTATTAATTTGGCCTTATATGTGTATAAAAAGAACGTATGACGTTACTACGCCATCCATTACCCCACAGTAGGTTACAACGCGGACGTTACATCGTCCGCGTTGTTACCACGCATGGCTTTACATCGCAAGTCGTTTCTACGACTTGCGCTAGATGGCGTGCTGGACTTAGGAATAGTATAAATTAATATTCCTACTCCAGTTAGCGCAACAGCAGGTAATGTGTTGGATTTAAAATTCAACACATTCCCTGGTGTTGCGCGCCATGTAGCGCAAGGCGTGGAAACGACTTGCGATGTAATGCCATGCGTGGTAACAACGCAGAGGATGTAACGTCCGCATTGTAACCTACCCCCGTGGTATTACCAGCGTTGTAAACGCTGTTTACTGTATAAAAATAATATGTAAAATTACATTTACTGAATAGAAAACCTTCACTTTGTTCACCTCTTGCAAGGTGCCTGTTTACGCCCATAGACATACCAGAAGACTTAATAATTACTTATACAAAAGAAAACTTTGTCATGTGTGACACTGAAAACAATGCAAGAAGGAAAAATATTATTTAGCACTATTGCAATATACTAACACTTACACAATGCACAACATGTTTAATAGATGGCACATTTAAATCATGTCGTCAACACTGCACAAATCTACACAATCCATGGGAAGTATTAGATCACTACCAAACCTCTAATATATTCACTCCTACCAAATAAACAAAACAGTACATATCATGCCTTCAATGGCAACGCGTGCACGTCTGGTGATTCACTTGCGGGAGCGAGAGGCTGGCGCCATATGTTATCAATTATCGCGGCGCCAGCTGCTCGCTCCCGCAAGTGAATCGCGCAGGCCCCCTCCCCCTGCTGCCACGTGAGGCGCGCGCGCTTGTTCTTCATGCACCACGAGCCTCCAGAAACAGTAAAAGCTTCCAATTCCCACCGCTTAGGCCAATGCATAATTGACCCCGGGGCCACAAATTCAATTGCTGATCCAACTGCAATCCACCAACACTCCCATGGTGCAGGCCTCCAGCACCTGCACCAGAAATGGCTCCAGCTCGGCCTCGGTCACGCAGAGAGGATTGGTGAGGGAGGCTTTGTGAGCGGCACCTGGGCCCTTCGTACTTCATCCTCGCAAGGCTGCTCCAGCAGCAAGAAGACCCAGGACGCGAACATCAATCAGAAACAAGCAGTAGGCGACTAGCATCAAGCAATAGAGCAAGCTAGAGTTGGGGGCTGTTGGTAACGCACTCTTCTGCGCACTGGGATAGTACCGCATGCGACCCCCCCCCCATGGTGCCAACTTTTCAAAGCTGAGCAACAGGTATGAGTCTAATATTGCAGCAAACATTAGAGGGATTTGGCTATTCTACATATTACTCAGCGCTTGACTATTTAACAGGCGTGTTTGTAGATCAGCTACATGAGTTACGGTTCGCTTGTAAACACTTGAGTAATTTAAACACCACTACCTTCAATCCGAAAGAGGCAGATTAAAGTGTCCTTCCTCCTGAGGTCAGTATATTGAGCATAGTTACGTTGTGTTACACCAAAATCCATTCTTTATAGAAATGCTGAAGTGCTATTTAAAAAATATGTTTTTATGATTATATGACTGGATGCCTCTAGAGCTTACATTCTTTTTTGAAACCCCAGCGACGGAAATCACCTCAGTTCCCTATCAATTCATTCTCCTTAAGGCAGCTGTTAGGTGAGTGGGAATGCATGTGGGTCCATTGTTCCCGCGTCTTCATTGCTTTATTTTGCTAGCGAGAAAGTGTCACTCACAGTCGTTAAATGTCACTCATATTTACACAGAAATTATGAAAATTTCACACATAAGCAATCAAACCTTGGCAGCTATGCAGCCTTTACCATCAAATAAACTTTAAATACTCCCTAGACAGTGTCAAGATGTGATTGACAAAGTCTCAGTCCAATGGCTAGAGGAGGCCGGTCAAAAAAGCCAAAGTTGTAGACTTAAAGTCCACTTTAAACATGCCCGAAGGAACATGGCTGTAGGACATTATTTTGAATTATTTATTATGCTATACCAACTTTTGGTGTTCATCGTATCTTATTTGCGTAATCATACTTAAAAACAAATGTGATGTGCTTCCTTTACTAAGTGTGGTTGTCAGAATTTGGTTACGTAATTTATGTAACAGAGAGCTCTCCTTTCAAAGAGGGTTGATACCAGTGGGCACTGATCAGATTCAATATGCAATCACAATAAATGCTCATCTCAAAGTGCTCTGTAAAAAGGGCACTTCATAATTATCGCATATAGTAGGTCACCCATAAAAAAAACCCATTTAATTAGAATTTGAAAAAATTAAGCTTCATTCTTTAGACACGACGATGGCAAAAAAAATCTTTAACATCATATCACAAAGCTAGCTATGCAGCCTCAGTCCATTCCTGTCTAATACACGCAGGATGTTGCAATGAATGCCACACGCTCTATTCAAACTAAACAGGACAATGTCTGGGCTCGCAACAGGCAAGGTAGGACAAGCATTTGCAATGCAATAGGTCTCGCAGTTACACGAGTTAAAGCAATTGGCATTGTAAATGACAAAATCTTTTATTTATTTTTTTAACACGAAAACAAATATAAAAGGCATTGTTATTTGCAATTTCAATAGCTCAAACTCGCGTAAATGCGAGACCTATTGCATTGCAAATGCTTGTTTTTTATTGCATTAAAATAATGATTCTAAGTTGGCCACCATGCCTACACATGCAAATGTGGTGGTCATCTTGAAATGTGTGTTTAATTTATTCTTAGTTTACTGCTCCACAATAGTGCATGCCCATCTCTGAACAATAGAAAACACTAGCATATAGGTTTCTTGGGTTAGATCTTTCAGCTTTGCCAATGTTGGTTGCTATTTTTTAAAGAAAAGGTCCTTGTTATTTTGAACCCTGGGTGGGGAAGCATAATTTTGGATCAGAAACATAATTTCTTTGCACTGTGAGCACACCCAATGTACCAATTCCAAGTATCCTGATAAAACATGAGTTAGTAGATGGTATGAAAACACTACGGAAGTTCCTAAGAAGACACATTCAGAGTGGTAGAAAACATTGCTAGAGTGTGCATGTTGCACACATGCTGAATGATTTGTGACAATGCTCAATTCAAAATTGTCTTATTCCACCAATTTGATGAAGTGTGACAGAAGTGGACTTTTTTGCCATATTTTGTCTTCCCCAGAAGTATCAGAGGAGTACCCACTGGAGAGAATGCCAATGTGTGAGGCCAACACAAATAACAAGGAGCTGCAGTAGATATTTTATGTTGTAAAACTAAGATTTTAAGTCTAAAATAGTTACAGTTTGAATGTATGTTGTCCTTTCAAAAGTAAAAAAAGTAATGGAAACTATCAGGGTTGGAAGAGGTCAGGTTAGTGGGGCAAACCACTGAGTATGGTAAGGGGCACACTGGCAGTTAACAGGGATGGCAAGAGGAATTTTGCCAGCAAACACAAAGTGACATATTGTCCATCCCCTCTCCTGGCACTACTAGGTGTTCCTTGCCCATTACCACTTCACCCGTCCTCCCTGTCACATCCCTTACAAAGTGATGCTGCCTGCCTCTCGAAACAGAATACAGCTTACGGTCTATAAGGTATTTCCTCTTGTTTATGGAAATACGTCCCCTTTGTCTATAAAGATCACTCCCCCACCTCCTTCTGCTTCGTTCTGTCTCCTCATTTGTCAGAGACAGGTAAGATGTGTTTAATGTGTACACGTTGTGTGCACCGTGTGATGTGTCCCCACAGCTCCCCATCCATGTGCTGGGCTGGGATGGGACGCTGACTGTGGTAGCACAGAAGCCCATTCATTTCACTCTCGGAGTGGAAGGAAGTGTAGATGTCCTTTGTGCACTGCAGAAAGCGGGGTTTTCAAGGAAACTTCCAAACCTTGAGAGAAGAGTTCTGATTGTTCTAAACAGCACCCTGAAACAGGAGACCACTGCATCTAGCATGGTACACAGAACACAGTTCACTCTGGAGTCGAGAAATAGTTCTCAAAAGTCCACCATGTAGACCATTTGGAGTATGACAAGGACAATATTTCCCTTACTTATGAGGACTGATTTGCAAGCAATGATACAGGAGGCAGTGTCTACAGCTCTTAATGAACCTGCCACAAAAGAACAATTATTGGATTGCTCCACTGAGGGTGACCAGAATACTATTCCAAAGGGCAAATATATTCAAGAGTCACAATACCAGGAATTGTTAACTCACATTAGGGAGATCCTGGGTTATGAGATGGTCTTTCACCTGAGAGAGGAGGGGCTCTATGTCCAATATGAATTACAAAATACTGATCACTTGCCCCGTTCATGATATATTTAAGAACATGTTGATAAAAGAAGGGTAAGATATAGATAAGCCTAGTATTCCTCACTTTCTTAACAAGAGATATCTTCTGCAGTATTCTGATGCAGGTTTTGCTCAGATCACCAAAGTAAATGCATTTTATTTTCAGTATGGTGTCTACCTCATCTTTGGCATCAATAGTTCCTGCTGTCTGAACCATGTGTTAAAATAGTTGGCTTTGCTTTGAAATGGTCATATGCAGCTGTGAATATTGCAATTAAGATCTGTTCAAGTGCGGCATATGCAGCACAGGTACGGTTAAAGGACTCTGTTTGAAAGCCTCCAGGAGGGTGAACACCACACACAGATACTGGCCAAAATGGAACTTTAAGCAAAGTTCTTATTTGATACGACCTTTAATTTCTTGTGGTCATCAGCAACATCTGCAGGCGCTTCTGTAGCCTCTAGGAGGCTCTTACAGCTGAAATTGTAGAGGTTGGATGCAGACTAGAGGTTACTGATATGTTCTGTTATGTTATGCCATGCTATGCTATGTTATTCTATGCTATGTTATGTTATGATATGGCTGTGTCTGGGTCTACTTAAAGAGGCATTCCTTCAGTTTCTTGCAGAAACTGAAGGACTGAGAAGGCGGCTCTGATGTGTAGGGGGAAGTCGTTCTAGGCTCCAGTAGAGAGGCATGAGAAAGTTTGATCACCAGTTCGTACTTTGCAGATGTGGGGGATGTATGTGAGCAAGACACCAGCCATGTGGAGGTTTCTGGTCGGGGTGTGGAAACTGATGCAGTTGTGGAGGTAGAACATGCCTAGAATCTGTAGAGCTTTGTATGTATGCCTGAGGAGTTTAATGAGTGTGTGTTTGTGAACTGGGAGCCAGTGGATGACTCTTAGGTGTGAGGAGATGTGTGTGCTGGGTGGGAGCCTGAATGTGAGTAGGGCTGCTGTGTTTTGTATGGTCTGAAATCTTGTGTTCACCTCAGTGGTGATGCTGACTAAAACTGTACTACTGTAATCCAGTGTGCTGTCCATATGGGCCTAAGTACAGTTCTGTGGGTGTTGACTGGGAGCCATTTGAAAATTCTTTTGAGGATCTTGAGGGTGTAGAAACAGTAGGAGGCAACTGCATTGACTTGGTCATTGCGAGTTGTTTGTGCACCACTATTCCTAAGGTTTTGGCTTGGGTGGCTGGACTGGGTGCAGACATGAGATCTGCAGGTCACCAGGTGGAGTTCCATAGTGGGGTGTCCTTCCCTTTTGTTTGTGTCAAGTTTCAGACAGTTGATCTTCATCCAACTGGTGACTTCAGAAATGGAGCAGGTGAAGTTGATCTGGGTGCTGAATGTTTTGTTTCCCCTTTTCGCATCATAAGCTTTTTGGCTCAAGGCTGAATGAGCTGATTCATATGACAGAGGAAAAGCTCCATAAACAAATCTTTTCCCCAGAGACCCAGTAGGCCCAAAATGCTCAACTCTCACAGTGTGTCTTTCGGGGCTAAGCCTGTGGTTGTAGCCTCTGGAAGTATGATTGTGGATGAGAGGTAATAAGAGGAAGAATCTTGAAACTGTACAGCAAGTGAAATCAGCTAGTGAAGACCATATGTGTTTTTATTACTTGTAAAAGATGGGTATGCTATAGAACTAAAGGAAAGTCAAATTCAAATATTTCAGGAAATCAACTTTTCACAAACTTCAGTGAAGAGAGACTCTATACTTCTTGGGATACAAAATGTACCCAAAAAAGAGAAATTATTGAATATCCCTTTCTTCAAACACATCTGGTAACGTATTATATTCTGTTCATAGTACCTTAAACAAATGAGAGATTTTGCCCAGTTCTGGATCTAAAACTTGTGAACTAAGTTCTGCAATTTATTCCATTCAAGATGAACACCATTAAACTGTAATGCCGTCAATCTCAGAAAGGGATTACCTAGCAACATTCCTCATCCAAGATGCATATTTTCACATCCCCTGTTCACCACAAAAGTCAGACATTGCTAAGTTTTGAGGTAGAAGATAACCACTTACAGTTTAAGGCCCGGTCATTTGGGCTGCCATCAGCTCTAAGTTACTTGCTCTAGTCATAGTTCTTCTTCAACCAGAAGATATTTCTGTTTTTCCATACTTAAATGACTGGCTAATGTCTGCCCCTTCTTTTTCTAATTATCTAAACACAAAGGCTACCCTACTCAAAAAGAAACGGAGCTTTAAATAATTTTTTTAACAAGTGGTTCCTTTTGGATTTTGTTTTGTAGACTTGAATAAACTAAAGCACAATCGCATAAATGTAATATAGTAGGATGCAGTTTAGGGAAGTCTAAACACTGAGAACATACACGAGTAATGAATCAAAACAAAAATGGTAGGTGTGATGATATTTAGTATATATTTTTCAAAGACATATACACATTATAACATGTCTCATGTGAAACAGAACCCAAGGGGAGCACATACAGAGATTCCTTTAAAAAACAACAATATACATTAATGAAAATGAAAACAAAGGGTTCCAACACCAAAAACAAACAACCTCAATTTGGTTAAAACAAAGGTTTCAAACCAACCCTTCTGTTCAAAGAATTAGGATACACAGTTTGTTTAATATTGTCGATGACGTTTTGACGCGTTATAGGATATTGGGTTTCATCAGGACCATATAAAGTGAGGGAAATCTGTTGAAAGGAACACAGAAATAAACGTAATAAATGCCATCCTAAAGCTAAAGGCATTTGGAGAAGCCTGTTCAGGGCCATTATCATTGTGGAAATAGTGTGGCATGTGCTTTTACGTCTCATACTAAAATGAACATGGTGCAGTTAAAATAGATTTGTTGTTTTTGTCCAACTGTAACTCCAGCAATATCTTATGTTCAATTTGGTGCCCTAGTAAGTAAAATACACTTGTTGTATTGACTGATTGCCAATGGGGACCGTATGTTTTCAATATTGTTGTGATAGATCAGAAAAACACTGATTCACTGTAGCTATGTGACAAATAGGGCAACTTAGAAATGTGGTGAAATAATGTGCATGGGATTCCACTGACATATCACAAAATATGTGGAAATTGAGTTTCCATACACAAATCTCACCAGAATATGGAGGATGTACTGTATTGGAATGAGATATAGCAGCACAATTGGGATTGTTTTCTGTTTTAGCCCCAATGATGTTGTAGGGTTACACCCGGATATGACTGAACAAATTTTGGGTAAAGTCTAAAAAAGGAGAGCCCAGCGGGCCGAAAAAAATATTTAGAGGAATAATGTTATAAATCGCGCGCCCGCAATCCACTGCTCATGACGTCATATATTACATCACTCATGACATGGTCAGTGGCATCACTCATGACATCATCCTTGTGATAGAGTGGCGGTCGCGCGAGTTATAGTTATCTGAACTAACTATAACGGGGGAATTTCATTGGTTTTTTACGAGTGAAATGTCCACCTAACTATAACCTGTGTGAAACCTATGGTTTTTTAAGTGAATTTGCAAGGTTTTTTAAATGCTAATTCCTAACTATAACGTGTGTGAAACCTATGGTTTTTTAAGTGAATTTGTCCGGTTTTTTAAATGCTAAGTTATGTATTTATTAATATATATTTTTTTTTTAAGGTTTTTCACCGTGCGCGCACCGCGCGATTAAAAAAAAAAAAATGTTTTTTTCACCCTAGAATTTTCAGATTTCCTATGGAAACACGATCCTAACTATAACTATCTACTGGCGACCGCCAGTAGATAATATATATATATATATATATTCATCAATATGTATATATATTATGTACTGTCATTTGAACTGTCACTGTGTTTTTAAGGCTATAGGATTTTGGGATTGGTTTTGGGGAAGTGGGTTAAATCTCCCCCCTTTCGAAGTAGCGCTGTTGAGATACTAGAAGGATTGAGATATTGTGTAATTTTATTGTGAGCAGGAGGTCCCCATCAATTAGTTTAAGAAGTAATTGTTATTCACTTATTAACTAACATCCCACCCTATACCCCTACAAACCTAGCAGCCCACACCTAAAATAAAACTTACAATATATGTATTCTATAATTTACATATTTAAAATCAATGAATTAATTATTAATTCAACTTTGAAACTTAGACCCCTACAGACCTAGCAGCCCACCACTAAAAATGTAAGTACAATAAATAGTTACTCCATAATTTAAATGTTTACAACTCAGTTAACAAATTTATTTACAAATTACCATTAACAATTAATTAATTATTAAGTAATTTACATCCTAACCCATACCCCGACAAACCTAGCATCCTGCAACTAAATTATCAGTAAAATAAATCAGTATTTCATATTTTACTTAATACCTATGTACAATTAAACACACATACATGCTCTCACTTACATGCAGACCCCAGAGAACACACTCAAAACGATCAATATAAAAGTCATAATAGGGTGTTTATCTTTAAGTCTGAAGTGTTAAACTGCTGTACTAAAGAGGTTTTACCATTACTCAGATACTCATTATATTGGCCATCAAAGGGTATGAAATATTTTATTTTTATTGACTTTAATGACACATTACATAGTATAACAAATATCTAAGCAGTTAACAACAGTACTTGCAAATTATAAAGTGAATGAGTACATGCACATGAATATAGATCTAGTATCCCCTTAAGCCAGTGGTTCCCAAACTGAGCGCCGTGGCTCCCTGGGAAGTCGACAAACCTAGTCAGGGGAGCCGTGCACCAAGTACTTTAATGCATTTAATGTTAAAGGGTCTGTTGGCTTCAGTTAAACTAATTAGACATAGACACATGATACAGATGATTTGTAAGTGACATGCCTAAAGCTGTAAACATAGTGCTTAATTGATGGCATGTAGGGGGAGATGACCTCCATATTTCACTAGATCCCCATGTTCCAACTCTCCCAAAGTAAGCGGAAGATGTCTGATTTATTTTGTTAGACTCGCTAAAAGATTTTTTTCAAATGCATTTTACACCAATGCAAGTTATCAGGGAAGTACAGTTGTCCTGTCTATTAACCACACTAAGTACTATTAAGTATTGACATTTGTACTTGAATCATAAGTACTTCCAGTGCACATTTTCTTTCAGTACACACACACATTTCCAGACAGGCCTGCTCTCTCCTTGAGCACGGGGAAGGAAAACACCATATAAGGCATACTGCCAATATTTGGAAGCAAGAAAGAGGGATGTTAAACCCCCCAAAAGATTTGAGGAATTTATTTTACTTGCATTTGTATAGAGGCAATTTTAGGGAGGTGACAGCAAAAAAAAGCTTTGTGTGGTTTCAAAAATTGTGAGTCACCCTGCTAAGACAGGTACTGGCACGTATGACATCAGTAGAAATGGAAGTGCATGCAAATATTCTTCAAGCGCAGAAACACTTTGGCAATGGGACCTAAATACATAGGGGTGCTATCTAGAATTGTAAGTTGGATAAAAAAGTTTGAGAGGGACCTATAAAAAAGGCAAGGGCAAAGAAGTGTAAATAGGAATATTTTGTTTAAGGCGCTGCCTTTGGAAAACGAAATACCCTGCATATGTGATTATAATACCTTCATCAGCTTCATCCCAATTATTTTAAGGGAGAAAAATGCAAGTACTCCCGTGGCCAGGCTTACCTCCACCCCACCCTCCCAAAAAAGTAACTGTGGGGAGCCATTGGCAATGGCCAATGGGTCAAGGGAGCAGTGGCTTGGAAAAGTTTGGGAACCACTGCCTTAAGCAGTAAGTATGTCATCGCATGCAAATATGATAATGGACACATAGATGGGACATCATGTGGGGATGATGCAGCGAAAAAGCTTACCAAATTCTTTCCCTGCCAGTCACAATAAATCAATATCACTAGACCTATTTTCTAACATGATCCAGATCTTAAAATTCTTTTATTCTTTACCCACTCTTACCATGACTTAGGTCCTCCGATGGATCTTTTTGTTGAGCTCCTAGGGACTAGAATACTCGGAAGATGCAAACAATTATTCTATGAGGACCTGGAATAGATAATTGTTAGCGTAACCATAATTTTCTCAAACCTGAAACAAAACCTTCATTTGCCACACATATAGACTCCTTGAGATAATAGATATGACCAAAAGAATGAGAGAGGGTCAATAATTCAAGAAAAACATGTATCTAATGCCTCAAATTGCATTGACAGATCAGGAATAAATTTCAAGAACAGATTTTAATGACAAATTGTTAATGCAAGTAATCACACAGTTTAGCACAGATAATTTCGACAGCACGATTCAGCATATAGAGAGCATGGAAAAAAATACAAATTCAGTTATTAATCATACAAACCAAAGCAAGGCAGTTTGCTTCAGGTCTGTCCTCGAGTCATTTAGTTCAAGTTAGAGCTACACCAGCACATGCCATAGCAGCAGTCAAATGACCTCTCAGCCGAAAGGTTACTTCCCGCACAACTTTGCCAGCCGGCAAAGTACAGGATTTGGAGTCACAGTTCAAACGTTTAGTTCATTAGAGACAAATCCAACAAGAGAAAGTGGATAACGGACATAGAGCAAATCATAGGAATCAAGGGTAAAACTGGCAGCATGTCAGGCAGTAAAGATGAATGACAGCCAGCCCCGTCTCCTCCTCAGATAGAGCAATTATACCCCCAATGTTCCAGTTTACATCCCTTAACGTATTAATTTCATCAGTCCATGGGGTTTCATTGGTCACTCACGGTGGGCCTTCGTGGGGTGATCAATAAATCATACAATCTCTTATGAATTAAATAATCCTTTTTTGTAAGTCTCATTAAAATTCATTATGCTCCATTTAGTTAGCATTTGGTCACTTACACAGAAGTAGGAGGTACTTGTTTTTGTCCATAGTTAATCCATTCCCAGGCACCTTCCCCTGGGTTTGCAACAATATTTGCTAAATTTCCATCGAATATGCTTCTAGTGAGCAGTGAGTCCATTGTTAGCTAGAACAGAAGTGAAACTTTACAGAAAATTCTCAGAGGGCTTAGGTGACTGTCTCACATGATTTTACAGTAGCGCAAGGAGAGAAAAGCTTTTGAGGCCTACATAGAAAAATAGCTGAATCACTTGCAGTGGCGGCTCCTCCATAGGGGCGTTTGGGCGCCGCCCCCCTGCTTTCCCGCAGTGCGAGAAGGCAGAAACATAAATGGTAATAACTACCATTTATGTTTCTGCCTTCTCGCACTGCGAGAAAGCATAATTGCCTGGTTGGGGGTGGGCGGTTCTGGTTGAGGGCAGGGGGGAGTGGCTTGCCCACTGTTGTGCATAGGGACTGTTTGGCCGGCCCTGGGGCTGATCAAACAGTCCGTATGCACAACACTGGGCAAGCCACTCCCCCCCTACCCTTGAGCAGGACCGCCCACTCTCCCTTCTCTCTATGTAGGCTGCTGCATGGAGAAAATGGCCCAGGTGGGGCGCGCTGAGATTCGCCTGGAGAGTTCTGATTGGAGGAGGGGAGGGAGGGAGGCTGCGTGTCCGATGACGCGAGGAGAGCTGCAGCCAGCCGGAATTGAAGAACGCAGGGCGGGAGTCCTGTGACGCTGCTGCTCCTGTTCACAAACTGAAGAGCGCCAACGCTGGACTCCGGCCCAGGAGCAGAGGCCGGTCAGGTAAGTTTTTATTTTATTTTAATTTAAAACTCCCCCTGTCCCCACCCGAGTCCACCCCCACATCGAGTATTGTAAGCCGCGACTGAAGGAGGCGGCTTTCACCACTTGTACCAATGGCACTTTAAGCGTTCACACTGATGGCGATCTGTAAAGGCTCTGTAGTGTGTGATGTTCACAAACAAACCTTGGGAGACGACGCACACGAAAGATAGTCAATGCACGTGGGTGTGGGGTTTCAGCTCAGCTCTTCTTTTTACATTTAGAACTTTTTTTGCAACTGGCACAGCAACTGCTACCTGTTTGTCTTGGACGCAGCTGTGGTGGGTGGGAGGACGGAGCACAGAGATGAAGAGACAGCAGGTGATTAAATCCATTAATCGGATTTATGGTGGTTATTTGTGCGGCACTGGAATGTGTTTATGGCAGCACCGGTATGCATGGGATGACGAAGACGGCGGGATCGTGACATTTCACAAGACTGGCCTCAGTGTGTCAGGAGTGTGTTTGAAGGGACAGGTGTGTTTATGATTTCACACGCGCTGCTTGTGATGGGGCAATTAGGCTCAATCTGGGGCTTTATCTCACGGGGTGGGTTGTGATAGGGGACCTATGCACTGGTACGTTTATGTGTGTGTGTATTCATTCCGTTGTATAAACTGGGTGTCGTAGCACAAGCGATGTAGTGTGATTGCACAAGTGCATTTACATATGTCTGAATTCACTGTATATTTATAGTGCCAGAAGTGTTTACAGGATAGCGCCTACCATCACTACAGTGCTTAGAAAGGGACATATGTTTGTGCATGACATCACTTATAGATTACCCCCACCCCCCTGTTTTGCCAGCCACGACTGCATAAGCCCTCCGATGCCCCTTGACCAAGTTTGCGCTGTATAAAAACTACAAAAAAGGCCGTTGACCTGCCTTTCAGGTTAGCACATTATGTTGTCTTGCTCAAAAAGATCATTATATGCAAAGGGCTGCAAAGCGTTTGAAAATGATACCAATTTGTCACCCTTGAGTTTAATTTCACTTTTCATAGATCTTCACTCGTTTATTTATTTTGCATGTTTGTTGTCAGTTTTTGTCTCAGTCAAGGTTTGCTAACTAACATACATCGACACAAAAGTTGCCTGGATTTCCGCCCTACCACTTTCAAATGTCACCAGCCGCCACTGATCACTTGTTGTGTTAATATTATTGAAGAGCAAAGATTTGTGTAAATGCATTTGACTTTTCTCATTAATTCGGTTATAAGTTCTCTACATGATAAACATGTCAGTACTGAGTACTACTAAAATTTTCCTTTTAGTCATTAGCACAATACCATGCAAGCATAATTTTCAACGTGACACCTTTCAGTGCATGTATTATTTTCAGATGCGTTACAAAAATCCCACATTCATTCTAAGTCCGTTTTCTTTGCAGAAAGCATTTATCTACATTTCTCTAGTACCACTATGCATATATGCTTTCATTTTAATGCACATTTGAATATAGTTATTCATGAAAACTCTTCATTTTAATTTATTTTTTCAACACTTAAATGCATTTGTATGAAATTTTCTTTTTTCTCTTTGTTTACATTTTCATATCATCATTGTCTAAACTCTGCGTGCTTTTACGATGCAGTATGCGAACTCATGTTTTTGACCAAATAGGTTAACATGTTTTATCCAGTAAAAAGTGTCATAAATGATTTTTCCAGGTAGGAATTTGTAAAGGTAGATGCCAGATAACATCTGTGCTCCATCAGGGAAAAACCAGGTGGTCTCCGCTTTGGCTCCTGAAGTAACGTAGATCACTGTCATGGGTCTTCCAGTTTGTCTTCTGCAGGTAGTGCAGTCTTGGCAATGGAGGTATCCAAGTCAAGCCGTGCCTGATATGTTGTGAGCGGGCCCCAGATGTCTTTGGGCCTGGACTTGACAGGTTGAAGAGATACATACAGTTCACATCGATCAGTGTAGGTAATCAAGTCTTGTATCCAGTCGTACTTGGCCAAGATCTGCGTTCTACACAAGGGCATATCTACTCTCAACCTAGCCAGCAATAGCACCATAGCTACATATCTATGGGTGTGCTGTTGCACCATTTTAACATAATCAAGGAGATCCAGCTCTGAGTTTGTTATTCTGCCACATATCATATCCGTTAGCGTGCAGAGGATCTTGCACCAATATTGATGGATAGAGGGGGAAGTACAGGCTAGGTGGGAAAAATCTACCAAATCTACTCCACACCTGTGGCAGTTATAAGGTCTGGATGGGTGAATCCATGTTGTTTAGCAGGTATAGGATTAGTGTAGGAACTTGAAGTGTAAGAGCTTATGACGATGACTGAGTGCTATTTATCGAGTTTGTGTACAGCAATATGTCCATTTAGCTGCTGTTATTTTGCCCCCAAGATTTCTTTACCAAGCTGTTTATAATGTAATGAGTCCCATTTATGGAGTCGCAGTACTTTCACATAGAGCCAAGAAACCAACCTAGTCACATTTGGGGACTTAATTATTTATGTCAATGGAACCATCTCCTGTGGCAGATTCTCCTGAGCCATGTGTCGAAGTCTCATGTATGTGTAGGTGGTGAGGAGTGACTAGTCACTACGTTGAAAAGATTGATTGTGAGACAAAAATGTCCCGTAAGTGTATAGGTAGAGGGTTCTGATAGCCCTGTACCCGACAAGGAGCGTTGAATGCTGATCTCTTTCGTTAACGGGAGAAGAACGTTATCTGCAAGTCTAAGAGCTGGGAAGCATAAGACAGAAAGCCCCTCCATGAGTTTCATCTTCATCCAGGCCCAGGACTAGGCAGAGGTGCTGACAATCTCAGCTCCGGGCCGGTGAAGTTCTGAGATGCCCAGGGAATTTCTGTGTTTTCTTCTTTCTCTGGAATAATATGTGGCAATCGCCTGTCTGGGTGATACCACCATCTAATAAAATGTCCTTGGGCTGTTAGGTAATAAGGGGCTTGTTTACAAACCCATTGCACCGCTGGTGCACCACATTTTGACGCGCCAGCGACACAGTGTGCCTGCCCATATTTGCAATATTTGCAAGGCCAAGTAAAGCCACCCTGCTTGGCTTTTCATTACCTTGTAAATATGCCCCCCTTTCACACATTACTTTGCATGAAAGGGGCATTCCATGGGTGTTGCTGTGGGTGTTCCCGCGCAACATCCATGGAACCTGATGCATTTCCAGATCTACAAGGTTTAGTAAACCTGGGAATGCGTTAAACCTATGCCTCCCCTGAGGAGGCGTGAGGGAGGTGCAATGAGGCGAAATACCTATATTTCTCCTTGTTTTTCCTTTTTCTATGAGTGCTGCATTTTGCAGCACACATAGAAAGGAAGGGGAAAACACCTCTCGTGAGGCACAATAAACCAAGTCTGCATTCTTGGAAAAGCATCTTAGTTGTAAAAAACAAGTACAGTCATCCGATAAGGGGACCCAGGTGGCTCTCAACCTCGGGGAGAGCTAGTGTGGGCAAGTGTTTATGTGTCCAGATGTCTGTTGTGGGTAGCGCGTGATCACTACTTGTGGTATGCATGTTGTGTCTTGATTGGCTGAGTGTTCCTTACTACATGTGGCATCTTGCTTTGTGGTATTTTTGGGGAACACGTGCCTTTGGCCAAACGCGTTTTCCCAGGGTGCACACCTTTGACCTAAGTGAGACCCCGCCTATGACCTGTCACTCGATAGGGTTAGGGTTGTAGGGCCTGTCTGACCATGTATCTCAGACTCGGGTTGGTGGGGAGGTCACCTTGGGTGAATCTGGCAGTAATGATACAAGTTTGTTACAACGTCTGCAAATAATGTGGTGATAATTTTTACCGAAATCCTCAGTATTGTGCATACAGTTAAATTACATCGATATTGTCTTTACTGATGTTGACATTGTTATGCGTGCCTATATCATGGCGTATATTGACATTGTTTCTACTGGTATCAACATTGTTATGCATGCTTGAGTATGGCACATATTGAATTTGCATTTATTGGTATTGACATTGTTATACGGGCATAGTTTATGGCATACTTTGACATTGCATTTATTGGTATTGCCATTGTCGGGCCTGAAAATATCATGGTATACATTGACATCGTATTCACCCATGCTAACAATGCGACAAATATAGGTCGGAATAGTAAATAGCAAAGGTAGTAAGTACCTCCTCACTGGAAGTTCGCTCAGGCCCATCAGGCGTGGTAATTCCGAATATGGATACGATGGTGACCCTTATCAGGAGCATGGCCCGAGTACAACCTGGTCGCTCCCTTTCCCCGTTTCTACGACCCTTTGCGAATCTACTCAAATAGTGGGCCTCCTTATCTTCCAATTCTGTATATTGATACGGGAATGAGTATAGACACTAGAGAAGGATTTCCCATGTGTCATCCAACAGCTCACCCTTCAGGTTTTTAATATTATCTTTGAGGAACTGCAGTTGCCTCTGTATGTCTTTGAGGATCCGGATTGTGTTGCAGTGGCTATTCCCTGGATATATGGTTTAAAGGCCTTCCACAGGGTGGCCATGGATGAAACAAAGCCTTTGTTAGGCTCAAAGTATTCAATGAAGTCTTAATTTCCTCTTGGAATATTGGGTTGTAAGGCATTGGATGGGAACCACCAAGGTATTTTGGCAAGGCACGATCGGAGCATTGTGATCAGCAGCTACAACGGTGAGTGATCAGAAAATGTTCTAAGGTGATGTGACACCCCACCCGGGGCATTGTGATCAGCAGTTATACCGGTGAGTGATCAGAAAATGTTCTAAGGTGATGTGACACCCCACCCAGGAGCTTGTATCTGGTGTCATCAGCCAAAAGTCTATTAGTGAGGAGGAATTATTGAGGGGGGCAAAGAAGGAAAGCTCAGTGCTCGTGGGGTGTATCTGACTCTGAATGTCTACCAAACGGAATGTGCCCATGATTGCAGTGAGCGTCTCCATGACCCGTGAATGTCTAGGACCCAGCCCGCTGGAGCAGTGTAAAGTAGGGAATTGTAATAAATTGTTATAGTAAATTGAAATCACCCCGCCACCCCCTCCCCCAAATAATCATTGCAGTATCAAAGCATTGTAAGACGGTATAAGTCCCAGAAAATGCCCAGGCAGTTGATGTTTGGAGCATGTGTGTTAAGAAGCAACGGATTCTGGTTATGGAATGTTCCTTGAAGAAGAATGTATCTTCCCTCCCAATCTGTAACACATTTCTTAAGTTTAACTGTAAACAAAAAGAACGTACAGCTGACCACAGTTAAGCACACCAAATCCAAAATCAATACATAAATTTTAAGAAGGTGCAAAAACACGTCCAGAGCATGCCGTACTTTTGCTCTACTGGAAACCCAGATATACAAACTTTTTACACAAAGACGGTGCACCAAGGAAAAAAGTCTTTTCAATAAGTCCAATTTGTTGTTCTTTTATTTCCATTCAATTTCTCAAAAAACAGACTCAGCCAACGCGTTTCGTTCTCTACGAACTTCGTCAGGGCATGGATTATCTCCAAGGAGCGGCCACCATATATTCCAAGAGAAACACTGCCGTCCTTCAAGTGTAATATGAATATATATGACCTCTGCAACTGTAGAGGTTCTTATTAGGATATCACCAGCTAATCCAATATTCAATTAGTCAAGTCCCCTTTATGTCCGGTTTATGTATTTCACGAAAAAAGGTTAAACGACCTTGTTGTCGTATATTTATGCCCACAGTACAGGCTCCATCACTGGTGACACGAGATAGCGCCCCCTTCTTTGAAAGAATGATGGAGCCTGTACTGTGGGCATAAATATACGACAACAAGGTCGTTTAACCTTTTTTCGTGAACCCCGTAAACTGAAAACCTAAACACTTTCGGGCATTCATAGGGTGATACACACCAGGGCGTGGCCTCGTGTCAACCATTTTCGCTGGGCTGGGGAACAATTTTATGCTGAAGTAATTGGAGTAATTTAATTAATTATGCATTACTCGTGTGATGCAAAATTACCGTAATTACACCTTCTTGAGTATTTAAGAGTCACGACGAACTAAGAGATTGTGAGCAGATGCTGGCTACTGATGTTTGTATCCCATAGCATTTAGTGCTATATTTGTAGCATCTTCTGGCCAATTTTGGATGCGAGGGTGCACTTTGCAGTAAGAAAATAGCGCTAAGTGCCTGGGTATGCTTCTCACACGTTTATGCATAATTACAAGTAATTTTGAGGGAATTACTCCAGAGAGAATTCCACCAGTTATGCTCATATAGCATACTGTGGCCAACAGGTATCTTACGTTGGTAAGTAATGGCATTGAAGGACACTACAAAATGGTCAGTGGGGCCCGTAGAGACAGTGCAACATCAATCCATAAAATAGTAACAAACGGTACAAAGGTAATTTCTGTGTCATTCTACATCAGTCGTGCGGACTGGTAGAGTAGGTGGCCTGCTATACCCTGCAGCACAGTTACAGCCTGGTGTGGATCCGCAGGAGCCAAGCCATTTCTTACACGGCTGCATAGCCTCCACTGCTGTTGAGAAGATCTGCATCCTTCCTGCCATTGAATTCCACTGACAATCTAGCTGGATACAGCAGAGTATATTTTATGCCCCTGGAGCGTAGCGTGCACTTGATGTCCATGACATAGCGTCGAGCTTCCTGCACATCTGGTGTGAAATCTGGGTGGATGGATACCTCTGAACCCTGATTTTGTAAGGTACTCTTCTCTCTGGCTAGGTGGAGCATGATGTCCCGGTCCCAATAATTCTAGGTCCTCATGGTTCGCTGCCTGCATCTCCATTGGCTTTTCGAGCCGGAAAACCTTATAGGCTGTGGCAGCAGCTACATCTTCAATGTCGTAGATCCTCCTATCTATGACGTCCAAGCACAAATTTTGCATGACCAGGCCCCCCGTAAGGAATTCAAGGTGTCTGGTCATAGAGTCTATTTTACGTTTGATTGGGCCAGCTCTGCCTTTAAGTCGAGTAATAGAGCTTTAGTGGAGACCCAAGACTGGGAGCATCATCCCTCAGAACACCCATACTAGATTTGCCAGTAGTGGATGTGTAGCCACCAGTCACATGACTCTCAAAGTTGATCCTGCTCTGATTCTTCTGATCAGCCTTGCCCATGACTACAGGTGATGGAATGCCCTAATGGGCCACACAGAACAGAAGATAAAGGAACAGAAACTCATTATCGCCGTTTTAGCAGCAGTTTTCTGCCGCTAAAGCGGCGATAATTTTATCGCCTGTCTTGATAATATGCCCCTAAGTTATATCTTGTTTTTAGATCCAAAAGGATTTGCGATAGAAAAAAACATAGAAATAAGGGAGGCCTAGGGATTAAGTATAAGTAATTTTAAAAGGAATGCATCTGTGTGTGCGAAAAGGAGCAAGGACAACTAGATGATTTTTGATATTTAGGAAAAGAGCAAGGATCAGTACCGTCAAAAAAGTCTCAGACCCACACTATACCCTTTTGTCTCCAAGACAATACAGAGGTCCATTGTTTATAGTGATCCGATGATTGTACCATAGAGGAGAATGCACAAAAGAATCCCTGGAAAGAGTCTGTGGTTGATAATAAAGTTTCAAAAGAAGACATGCTTGTTTAAATAGAGGTGAGGATATAATGGTATTTTTAGAAGAGAAGGAAATGACTTCTTTGGGAGAGAACAGCGCAAGAAGGGAGTGTTCAATATCCAGCAATAGAGGTATTAATGAGGAAGAAACTGGAAGGGGCAATTTAGAGACCTGTTTGGATAGGAGAGTCTATTTATTTTAAGTATGTATGTGGTATGGGAATTGGAATCAGGGACAATATATATTACAGAATAGGTGTAAACATAATTATGATGGAATCAAGATGACCCCACCAAGACAGGAATGCCGGATTCCCACAAGAGTGAAGTTTATCAATTCTGTTTAGTCCCTTTTTCATATTTATTGTAACTGAACATGAAATAGGATTGTTAAACCAAATACCAAAATATTTAATCTTAGAACAACTTCAGTGGAGACCAGTAGCGTCAAAAGACTGTTTAAAACTGAATTTTGTAATAGGCAAAACTTCCGTTTTGTCTGAGTTAATTTTATAACCTGGAACAGACTAGAATTCAGAGATTTCAGGTAGAAGAGCAGGGATTGTAAGATCTAGATTACGAAGGAAGCGAGGAATGTTGTATGCATAGCCTGAAAGCTTCAGATGTTTATCACCATATTGAAAAAATGATATAAAATGATTATTTCTAATTTGAGTTAAAATGGTTCAAGGGCTAAAACAAACAAAAGGGGAGATTAAAGGTAGCCTTGAACCCCGCAGTGCATTGGAAAATATTGGGAGACAGGTCCATGGATCAACTTAAAAGTCATTCAAGCTGTATAAAGTAAATATATGAGTGAAATAATATTGGGGCCAAAACCATGCCAAGTAAAGATTTAAGGAAAAGGTCCAATCAACTCTATCAAATGCCTTTTTATCATCAATAGCAACAACAGGTAATGGATAGGAAAGAGATGGAGCTTTAATTAATAAATTTTAAAACAATTTAGGATTATCCAAAGTCAATCAACCCTTAAAAAAACCATACTGTTCCTTATCTATAAATTTGGGCAAAAAAGGTTCAAGTTGCAAGGCAAGTAGCTTGCCAAAAATGTTATATTCAACATTCACTAGGGAGATGGGGCAGTAGTTTTCATATTGCAAAGGATCACGCCCGTCTTTGTGAATGAGACAAATTGTTGCTTCCCGAAAAGCACCCCCCCCTGTGATAGAATGATAGAAAAAGAAAAAGATTAGGAAAACTAAATCCATCTTGGCCTGGAGTTTTGCCTTTCTTAAGTGCATTGTGTGCTTTTAGAATTTCTGGGACCTATAAGCCCTTTTCAGGGGGGGTGAAATTAAGCTTATCATGGGCAGGAGGAGGAGTATCATTGAGATAGGCCTCTATGAAAGAAGGTTGGGCCCGAGATTCAGGAGTATGCATATTTTTATAAACGATATCCCGTCAGATGATTGATTCAACGGAAGTGCGCTGTTTCCGAATTGTCATATAATTGGCCAAAAGTTACCCTACTTTATTACACCATTCGTAATAACAAGCACTGCTCTGTAGTACAATGTAGGAGGCATCATCTGTAGTTATTTTATTAAGTTTAGCTTAGCACGAACAAGTTTTTGTAACTTTGAGTCGGAGAATTGATGTTCGAGTTGTATAATATTCTTTAATAAGGACTTGCGCATCCCATTTCAATTGGGGAGTTGCTGCCGCACCTGCATTAAGCGCAAAAGAATCATCAGCAAAGGAAATGAATAAGGTAAAGAAAAGAGGAAAAAGTAAAAGAGAATTATTAAACCTCCATCATTTTGATTTGGGATGTCTCTGGAGAAAACAAACATCAGCAACGACTGGAGCATGGTCAGAAATTACATTAGGCTCAATATGGGCAGTAATGAGATTTTGTGCTAGTGATTTACGGAGAAAAATAGGATCTGAATGAGTGAGGGAACCATGTGGGGGGAATAAAAAGAAAACTCTTCTGCAGTAGGATTTCATAATCTCCAGGCATCTATGAGGTGATTCTGGGAAACAACAGATTGAAATGTTTTAAGTTTTGTGGGGAATAAGACTGAGCTTAGGTTTGTCTATCTATAGAAGGATCTATAATCTGGTTACAATCAGTACAAGCTGCAGTAGAAATGAGGTGAAAAGGATATGAGATCTTTGCTCCCACAATACTTTCAGGAAGACCACGTAGACAGAGGTTTATATGCCTATTCCTATTTACAAGTCCTTTTTCAACAAAATGACATCTTACTCTAGATCTGCGATTCTAGTACAAACATCCTGTATGTCAATCACACGTTGCTCTACCAATGGTTTTCTCGATTTCATCACTGACCATTTATCATCAAGTGTTTGAAAACAATTATTAGTTTCCTCAATATATGGTTTTAAGGCTCAGATTTTCTCTAATGCACTCTCTGGAGAATTCGTAGATGACTATTTTGGAGGAGAAGGAGGATCATGTTTGAGCCTTTTTATTGGTAGAAGATGGTGAGTGCGGTTTCAATGGTGTAAGAGCTGAACCTGTGGAGTGACTTAGCCACGATGAAGGAGGAACTTGGACCATCCACTAACAGTACTGCAGGGGATAAGGCTGAGCTTGTTAAATGTATAGGCTGACCTTTGCTAGAATATAATGTTTTCTTTAATCTGCCCATAAATGAAACAACCGTATATAAACCGGTGGTCAGAATAACAAAGTTAGTAGACCCAACAGCGTCCTCTGGGTCAAGAAATAATATAAAATGTGACTCTAATACTTTTTGATTGTGAAGTGAGACCTCAAGTGTAAGCTGCCATAGAAAGTCACTGAAGGAGCCTATGAATCAAGGAAGAATAAGAGGATAAGGCTCCTTATCATAATTCCATGTGACAAAACTGAGATAACAACATGGAAAGAAATCCACTGGAACACCACCTGCAGGATTCGCACATGACTGGTTGAAGCGCACTTCACAGATTCTGCCTGATGATGTAGAAATCAAAATGGCAGCCGCAACACTCAAAGCAACACCGTCTGTTCATTTCAATATACGAAATGCATAGAAAGGCAGCCGGGCAAAGCACACATAGGTCCAGCCACGGCCCGTATAGGGCGTGCCACCGGGCGGTGAAAAAAATAAATAAAACCAATTTCGTTGCGCGCGATACATTAGTTTTTTTTCCCGTTACTTACCTGAAATCGGCCGTATGCCGCATTTTACAACCCCTCATCCTGCCCCTCCCCAGCCCCATGTCACTGCCCGGTGGCACGCCCTATACGGGATGGATAGAAGTGTGCTCCCCGATATCTTATAAGTGGACCTGTGTAGGAGAGGAATGTCCATTTTTGGTGCTGCTGGTTGCAGGAGCTTGGAAAGTGGCCATTAAAATGTAAAATTGCTGATTGTGCGATGGCTACACCCATTCTGTCTGATGCATGGTATGATGGGTGTAAGACAATAGACGGTGGGGGCTGCCAGACATTGGGAGACCTGTATATGGGTGGAACATGTCTTACTTTTGACGATGCAAGACACAGATCTCAGCCGGGCCAGGGGCAGTTTCTCCAGTTTGCAAAACTCTCTAGAATAGGATATGCAATTTGTACAGATAGAATAGACCATGCAATTTGGAAATCTTTCCCTGCTGAGTCACATAAGTCGCAGGCATTGGAGTTGATTCTTGATGCAGGGTCCATTAGAGCCATAATTTCATGTCCCTATCTAGATTTAACAAGCATTGGCATAGCCAATAGGTCTCGCCTTTGGGACCTTATAAGTGTTTAGTTATCCAGCACAATATCCTTGGTGCTACAACATCAAATGTTGCATGGCTAAACACTTATAAGGTCCCAAAAATGCTTGTTCATGCTTGCTTTGGAACCCATTGCACCATTGCTACGTCGCTGCAATCACAGCATTTAGGGCCCTCCCTGGCTGCACGACTGTCGTATGTTCTGTAAGAGAAGATCATCATGAAGTGTTTGATGTTACATGTGAATGGGTCTGCTTTGTCATCTGTGTTTGCTGGGTTCCATTAAGCTTCTGTGGAACTATAACATCGAGGGAGTTTCTACATCTGGTTTTGGGAAGGCGATACGCATAGGCACAGGCACTCCTGTGAATAATCCACAGCCATTTAAAAGTACCGCCTGACTTATTCTACCAATCTAAGGAGGGGGAATGCATTGATACAATGTATTTGTCAAAAGACCAGCTGTGGGGCAGTCTTTGCTATGTTTGTCATCTATGATTGTCTAATTATTTGTTGTGTTTATTACAGGGTAAACACAGAGCCTGCAGCCAATCATTAATAGGTTTTTTAGCCTGTGATTGATGCTGTCTATCTGTATTTTGGGGGTTCACTGTGCAGCTCCCACATGAGGGATATTTCGGAAACAAACTGGGCCTAGAGATTTCCTCTGCCACATAGGAAGTCAAAGCAAAAATAGGTATTGAGTGGCTACGTGTTGCCTCGGCGCGTGGCAAACACCGGAGCCAGGCTGTTCGATTGTGTACATTGAGGTGAGTGGAGCTACTGCTAAAGGTCCTAGAATAATCTGGGCAAAAGAACAACTAATCCCAATACAATCTGTAGAAGCAACACGGCTAAGTTAAGAGTACAATGGTTGTTGGGCCTGACCAATATGTAGACGACATTTGTTCACCTATAACGTTCGCGTGCGTGCCCGTGTGTTTTCTCTAAGAAAAGTTCACTCTTTTTATTCTTACACACAGACACACATACATAAAAGCGTGCCTCAAAGCCGCACACTTTGTGTGTACCATTCTGGTGCAACGTGCAAAGGCATCTTGGCTGTGGCACAAAGACTGTTTGAAAAACGCAAAAAGGGGGGACTAAAGCAGCTTCCGGGTGCGTTACTACATTAGTCAGAACTGGAAAAATATTTCGAAAACGCATCATAAGTATTTCTTCTCTGTAACATAAGTCACTTGCGAGACGTAACTTTGCGAAGAAACAATTACTTGCACAAGGGCATTTGTCAGCTGCAATCTAAACTTTTTTTTCTTGCACTTTTATATAGTACGAATTTGACCGAATATATTGCTGCATTTTACATGATTACCAGTTAAATTGCACAAAAAACACATTCACTTTTTTGGAAGACGGGGAGATTAGTGATTTATCACAAGAATCACAGGATGTTGAATCAACGCAGAGACTCGAAACCCTTCTCCAGGTCCAAAGTCGGCAGCTCTGGTTGTTACGCCACATCCGCTGGGGTTTGTGTACATAATTGAGCATTAGGCATCGCCTTGCATGGAGAGAACGAGTGATCCCTTCTCTCCGCAGGGTGTGTAGGGATTCGGATGGATTAAGATCGAGGGTGGCGGTGGGGAGACGGGGTGCACTCTGCTACCTGTGGGGTGATGAGAGAAGGGCAGTAGAGGATCTGGCTCGCTGTCGGGTGTGGTGGAGGATAGGGGTGCCCCTGACCCCAGAATGGCATGTAGGGATGGGAAAGGGGAATCCTGCTCGGTGTGGAGGTGATATGGCGGATGGGAGAACCGTTTTAGTAGGAGAATGGATTGGGGGGACAGAGTGATGGTGGTAGCTTTGGGATGTTTGAGGATACTATGGTAATGCGGGTCCACCTGTGCTCTCGGGGTGAGTGTGCCCTTCCTCAGGCTGGGAGCTTGGCCAAGGCGGAGGGTTGGGCAGGGCGTTATCCAGCTGGCCTGCTCCTTTTGCCATGCCTTCTTTGATTGGCATGGCAGTCTCGGCCCCCAATCGGCCAGTATTAGCTGTGTCCAAAGAAAACAGAAATCATGGGGGAAGTGGGGGCCGGGGAGCAACGGGGGATGGAGGCTGCGAGGGAGGAGGCCAAGCATCAATGAAAAACAAGGAGGAGGGGCAGGTGGCGGTGGGCGACACCGAGGGTGGGTGGCAGTAGGGTTGATGATGGTGGGGAACGACAGACGTGCATCGACTCTTTTCCTCCCAGTTGCTCTCTGCAAGGTTAGCACTCGCTGCATGTGTGTGAATGGGGGGAAATAGCAGAAGCAGCGGCGGGCGCACCCTTTGTTTAAAGGAAGCACTGCATTTGAGTTAAAAGACAGAAGCAATGACTGGAGCAAAGCAACCATTTAAATGAGCATTAATTGAAATAAAAATGAAACTGAAAGCACGCATGACGCGCTGAAAATTAAAGTGACACAAACAATGGTCAAGGCAGGAAGCATCATGCTGCATTTGAGTTAAAGGACAGAAGCACAGTCGGGAGCAAAGCCTTTTTTTAAAAAAGTCAGGACACTGTGCTCCGTAGTGCAGCCACCAACCTTAAAGCCCCCGCTGCTCGCCTCTCAAGTTTCGGCAGAGCCTAAATTTGTGATGGAGAATGGGGGGAGGGCGTAAGCAATGACCGGAGAAAAGCAACCATTTAAACGAGCATTAATTTAAATAAAAATGAAACAGAAAGCGCGCATGACGCAATGAAAATTAAAGTGACACAAACAATGGTCAAGGCAGGAAGCGTCAATGAAAAATGACTGAAAGCGGCGCCATAAACAAACAAGCGCAGCCAAAGCGGAGGGCGCTGTAAGCGGCGCCGTAAGCGCGGCCAAAGCGGACTGCGCCTACAATGTAAAGAGTGCTCACTGTCTTTTAAAGGAGAGCGTGTAAAGCCGCCAGTAAAAGATCCAGTCCGGGTGGGCGGGGCCAAAAGAGGACAGGGAGGCAACCAGGAGGGACTAAAAAGCCTCCAGTGCAATAATCACACTACGTTCAGCATAATCCATGACGTCAAATGACGCGCACAATGAAAATTGCAGGCGGAGCAGAGACACGACTACTGAAACTGTATTGATTCCAAAAAGCCCTCGCATAGCAAGCACCGCATGCGCGCTGCAACGCCAGGTGAGACCTAAAAAGGGCAAAAGACACAAGCCATTTAAGGGGTGCAGTCTATGGAACACCGACCTCCCGGACCTGTTCATGTATAGGGGATGGGCCAGGGCGTGTGCACTGGGGCAGGATGTTGCCTACTAAGTCTGCGGCTTGTATGAGGTATGGTGCAAGAGAAGCAACCTTTGTTTATATGACCGGGTGATGCAACCGGTTTCAGGACTAATGGGCGGCAGTGGTAGAGCAGCTCAGGGGAGTGATAGTCGTGAAGGTGAAGATGATGAATAAATATTGACACTGAGCTTGGTACCTAGGCCACAAAAAGGATGCAAAAGCAGGAATAGATTTGCACATCTGGGGTTGCTACTAGCTAAGATGTGGGTAGCCATACACTTTCTCTTGCCGCCCCCTCCTTCCTCCACTCCTGCGGGCACCAATATACATGAATGGGAAGTGACAGAGGGGTGTCAGTTACCTCAGTTGCGAATGGATGGATATTCAGAGCGGTATCTCGGGCTTTGTGGGGGGAGGTGATTTCTCAGCTGTTAGAGGCTCCATCAGACCCCATGGAACAGTGATTACCCAGACGGATAGTTCATCGGAGAGTGAAAGATCAAATTGAGGAGCGTGTGAACAGATGTAGATAAATACGTGCAAGAGGCGTAAAGAGGGGGGGGTTATAAAAAGGGGAAATTGAAAAGAAATTGACTGTCAGGTGGTAGGGGCCTGAAAATGTTTGCATTCCGCTTATGTTCCCCCTTGCCCCACTTCACTTGACAGACAATGTAAATTGTTTTTTTATGGTGTTGACTTAAAGATGTACACCAGCTGATCTATGATACAGAAGCTGAGCTGAGCTTGTTTGCTTGTCATGTAGGTATTGTTTTATTTGTTATGACAAAAATGATAAATAAAGATTTTTAAAAAGATGTATTGAGACTGAAGGAAAAATGGATACGCCATGTTGCTTCCCGAGCTGTTAAAATGATGTTTTCATAGCAAATTACGTATTTACTGTTTGTCAAACCCTGTCATGGGGAGAGCACTCTCAGAAAAAAATGTATTAAAGTAATCCGCCGCGTCATGCTTGCTTGTCAGCAGTTTTTTCCTGAAATACAAAAAATGCAATGGTCCTGACATACAATGAGTTTCCTCTCTGCACTTGACGGCCCCTGCCTATTTTCTCTGCCTGTACCCCCTGCTTCTCATGGCAGAGTATGGACTCAAGCAGGAAAAATTGCCAAACAAGGACTGACCTACATAGTGGTGGCTTTAAGAGCTACAATGCTGGCGGCCTGAGGCAACTGGCTGAAAGTCTTCCACAGTGGCGACGGCTGAGGATTTGCCATCAGAAAGCCAGTAATACGCCATATCTACGTGAGGTGGGGGAAACACAGGTTTGGCAGAATGGGACACCTGCCGATTTACAGTGATTTTCCCGCTTTAACCAAATTATTATTGACTCCCTAGCCGAATTATTAGTTACCCACTGCATTTTAAATTAATTATCGAATTCCTTCTAGGTGGCTGCAGTATAATCCAGTGGTAAAGAGATAATACAAGCTACTAGGGAAACATTTGTTCTGCTTTAGCTTTAAACTACTAGTCACTCCAATCGTTTTAGGTTTTCAAGTTTAATTTGTCTTGGCAGGTCTCTGAATGTATCCACTTAAACTGATTATCCTAAATTATACCCTATGATTTTTCTTGTGTAGAATTTCTGTTTGAAAATGTCAGGATTTGCAAGTGTTATCCGTCAGGCTCTGATGACAATTCGGCCCACACCATAGAATAAAGCTCACCCTTGCTAAGGAATATGAACAACAGAAAACCAAATACCGGATGGAAAGGGTAATGGGGGGAGGGAGGAAGTGAGGGAGAGAAGGAGGGAGGGTGAGACAGAGAGAGATAGAGTGGGCGGAGGCTCCTCTGCTAAGGCGGAGGAGGGTTGCCCCACTGATGAGAGCAGAGGAATAATGAAAAATAAAATGATAATAACAATGTTAGTTTTTTTTTTTTATATACCAGCTACGGGGCTATGTTAGAGTGGGGTGGGGCTTGGTTCACAGTGAGGAGGAGTGGTTTATGCACCATAAGTTCAAATGACAGTTTGGCCGGCTGTCTTGGGCTGGCCAAACAGTTCTGAGCACTTAGCATTTCTCCACCTGGCTGTGTTTAACAGCATGGGTGAAGAACAGCCCCAAGGCTCCAGGCACTGTATGAGTGGCCAAACAGGCTGCTCAGACCAATCACGATGCTGCTGTCATGCTGGTGGAAGCAGCAACAAGATTGGTGTAGGAGAGCCTGTGTGCTGCCAGTAGCCAGGAAGAGAGGAAGACAGAGTAGGAGAAGCTGCTGTCATAATCATGTAGGTGTTTTAAAAAAAAATGTTTTATCATTCCCCCCCCCACCACCACCCATGCTCCGTGGCAGCAGCCACTGGAGAGAGAGAGTGAGAGAGAGAGAAAATGTCAATTTTGTGTTTTTTAATACATCTCTCCCTGGCGTTGCGTCTCTATTTACAACTAAGTTACTAATGGGGCCTCTTTGGTGATGGAATTACTCACTAGTCAAAGTGAATACACACAGATCCTTAGTAACGGTGAAAGGCATGCAACCTTTGCAATGAAAGAAAAACAAACAAGCTTTTTATTGGCTTTAAGATGGCGGGCTATGTTGAACCTGAGCAAAACAGAACAGAAGCCAGTAATTTCACAATCGCCTGTCATGCCAGGACCCTTCTGGCACACACAAAAGGTCTGGTAAATGAGGGAACTCCAGATGGGAATAAATCACAAAGGTGGGAGACAGAAAACATTGACCAACTATATGGCAAGGGAAACACCAATGTAACAAGGAAAGCATTCCTTCAGTTTAAGTTGTGTCGCTACCTGTCATAACCTGGAAAAGACCCCCTTGATCCAGTCATGGCGCCCCAGCGTCCAAAGATCACTCTTCCACAGTCTGAAAGGAACATGCCTGATTGGTCTTCCTATAGATTCCTCAAACCCCAAATATCTTGCTAATTCCTGACAGTACTTACCCCAGCCTTAGGACCCTCTCTTCTTGGTGCTGTTTTGTCACGGATGTCTTTATGGAGGAAAGCCACTTGGCTGAGGGTGTAATGAAAAGATGTGGGCTCTCAAGAAATGGTGCTGGCTTATATCACATCCATGCTATCAAGTATTGCAGTTGTCCTCCCCCTATCCTTGAATCTACTACGCCTCCACTTCAAGTTCTTGAAGTTCTAGAATGAATAGACATTGCCGTGGGCCAGCCATCACA
Organism: Triturus cristatus; assembly: GCF_964204655.1. Lineage (NCBI taxonomy): Eukaryota > Metazoa > Chordata > Amphibia > Caudata > Salamandridae > Triturus > Triturus cristatus. The sequence continues at coordinate 680,146,596 of NC_140583.1, forward strand.
GGACCGGCCGACCTGGATTCCAGTCGGAATCTGGCAGGCTGTCTAATTATGGATATGTAGGTGCGGGCGGGAGCGGGTCTCTGGCGTGGCGGCCCCCTTCCTCACTGCCAAAATCATAATAAGGCCCTAAGAGAAGATTGCAACAATTTGATATATGCTAGTTATGCTTATACTAACTCATTGTTTTTGTTAGTTCATAGTGCAGCAGCAAAGCTATTGTACCAAAGACTGATTAACTCTCTCAGTCTGCCCATTAACCTGGGTAGGGTGACTGGTTGATTTAAAATGAATGAGAGTATTCCAGAATTTGAAGATAAATTGGGATCCTGTATGCGTTACAATCTCAGATAGTAAAAAAGTCAATTACCAGAACTGTAGTGTATTTTCAGGATGATGGTAAACCGGTTATGAAATTCATCTAAATATTTTTTCCAGGGTTAATTCATTGTGGAGAGGGGAATAATTAAACCAAATACATTTTGGTGATATTTCTTCATTTGAGCACAAGTAGGACACTATTTAAAATATTTTTAAATATCTTGTCCCAATGAGGGTCACTAAAATATTCCTCTACTAAAGCCCAAGTTTTCCTTTCTTCAAAAGTAGTGCACTTGAAGTCATGACACCTATACAAAGCATTTCCCTGAAAACCTGTATCAGGAAGAAACAGTTACCCCCTATGCAAGAATGATCTTTCAAAAACATAGTACTCTCCCAGGACTGGGAATCTTTTTGAATCCATTCATCATCCTCTTTCAACAACATTAGCTCAGAGTCCAAAAACCTCTTCAATACAATGACATTAGCTTTTTGAATGGCCATAATACAAGGTGCTTCAGTTGAATTGTTCTCGGGAACTTTCTATGTCGACAGAGCATTCACTTTACCATCTCTGTTTCTGTGTCTATAGCTTATCAGATAATGAAATCTAGAGAAAAATAACAACCATGGGACAAGTACGTTGTTAGTATAGTTCATTGATTTAAAGAAACCTTATGTTTTATGTGATCTGTCCAAACTGTTACTGGAAATGCTGCTTGTAGGAAATTGGATTACTGTTTGTGGGGGATGAAACCCTACTCATGCAGCAAATGCAATTCTCTTCAGTGCGAAACACAGGCAAACCTCAAATTAACCTGTGCTTAACCCTCTTGTAGCTTGGCACAGAAGCAGTCAGGCTTACCTTAGAGGCAATGTATAAAGTATTTATTCAGCACTTGAGCAGTAATAAAGTGGGAGCACAACACCAGAAAAATCCCACATCAATTTAGAAAAATAGAGTAGAATTTAATAAACTATTTGACTCCAAAATGACAAAAATCTAATCAGTGGAAGCAGAGTTATGCAATTTCAAAGGTTAGGTAAAATAGTGTTGAAAAGCACAAAACGCCAACTGCAGTTACCTGGCCGTGCCAGACTGGGTTAAAGTCACAACTGCAGGTTGACCACAATGGAGTTCCAGCCGGATATAGGAACCCAGTTAGTCACGCTGATAAATATACCTTAAAACCTAGTTGTGGAGTGTTGCGCCATGCAGAGGCAGTCCCGGTGCGATGTGTGGTCCAGTAAGTATCATGCAGTTTCAATGAGTATTGAGGGCTGCAATGCGGACCTGCATCAAGGCTGGGTTGCGCTGCATCAGTGCGGATGATGTGTTGCAAGGTCGAAGTGGCACCCGGCCCAGTGAACCCTGACAATGCTGATTTTACTACCCACCCCCAACAGTAGTCAAAAGGGCCATTTCCTTGCTTGCACCAGAGCCCCTGGTATCCTTGCTACGCTAACACAGGACAAATGAGTAAAAGCTTTACAAAGGGTAAAAGTGTTGGAAGAGTATACAGGAATTGGTTGTGGGAGAGGTTAGAAAGCGTAGATAGGTGCAGGAAAGGAGAGTCGATCAAATACAGGAGATTGTACAAAAAGCTGCATGAGAGGTAAAATTGTAGAGTGAGAGTACGAATAGTGAAGGAGGAGCTGCAGGAGAGGTGAAAGCAAAAATGGTGTTTGCTAGAAGAGACTGGTTTGAAAGTGGAGTTACAAGTGGAGAGTAGGTCGGTGAAGGGAGACTTATTTGAACAAAAGCACATGGCAGAGTGAGATCTGGTGGAGTAGAGAGTCAATTGCAGTTCCGTCCTCTAAGTTAGTGCACCCAGCTTTACCTGACCTAAAAAAACATGATCCTGGCACAAGTACCTTTTTAACTCTGTTCTGCAGCTTTCAGACGATGTGGAAAACCGGCAGTAATTGTGAAAAGATTTTTTGTGACGAGGTGTGTTAGTAATGCTTGAAAGGTATTTTTGGGGACATTATAGTTACATTTGCTTGGCTCGCATCTGAACATGGCTGACAATGTCTGCAACTCAGCTTCACATGCCGTGGGGATGGTTGGCATTGAAATGTCATAGGGATTGTGTGGTACAAACTGCAATGCCCTTCCTTCACAGAGCAAAACTACAAAACTATTCTTGTCTCAGCCTCTGAAGGCTGTCTCGGCTGATAAGGCCTCCTGTGAACTCTTATTTACCTGAAGCAGACTACTGTACCAAGTGTGCCCAGGGTGATGTTAAATCTGTCTGTGTCACGTTTTTGTGGGAATTGTTACATGTTGCCTGGTGGGGGTCCCTTTTGACACCTGGAGGGAGCTGCATACCTGACTGCTATATTGGTTGATAGTAACCAAATAAGGGGGGAGGGGGAGATGACTGATTAACCCGTCTAAAACCTGGGCATTGAACAGAACGGGTTATCTGTAGGGATAAATCAAGCAATTAATTTGTCAACAAAAATCAACTTGGAGGTACGTCTTAAGCAGTGGGATCCATGGGTGTTTGTGCAGATTGGGTCATTCTCCATCACACTTTGTGTCATTTTTGGTGGGTTAGGAAAGTCCTAGAAAAAAAGAAAGATATCTTTAAGTTCTGTGTTTAACTTGTCACAATTGCAGGTGCTTCAAAGACAGGGGTAAAATGTCTGGCTATGTCTTCTGACAAATTGGTCCTGGATTGGTGTTTACTTTTCTTTTTCTGACTGCAAAGTGAGAGGAGTTTTTAAAGTGAATTATGTGAAAAGGGGTAGGCACCTGGCTCTGTATATGATATTGCCACTAGGTGGTAATACTGTGCATAGAGTCCAGGGGTTCCCAAAACATGTACAGCGCTCAATGTAAAACCCAAACTGCTCTATTAGTGATAGTGTGGGTGAGCAGCCTTAGGCCTAACACAGAGGAGTGTAAGACATTTATTGCACAGCCTTGATCAATAATGGACACATGACTCAAAAAGGAGATCTACACCAAATTTAGAAAAATATACTTTTTTTGTATTTTATTTGAAGACCAAGATCTTCGCATTCAGATAATTACGTTTTTAAATACAAATACTTTTCACTTTCAAAAGTTGACAATTAGAATATTTTCAGAACAGTTCAAAGTTATCCTATGGAGAAAACAATATTGCAGATACACAGGTAAGTGCAACATGTTACAGTTACAGTCTTCATGACCAAAGGCCAGCACCGGCAAAGGGCCAGGTGACTACCAAAACTTCACCACCAGTGGCAGCTGGTTGCAGAGGTCAAAGTCAGAGTTTGGCCCAATGCATTTCATTAAAGACTGGGGGTTGCCTGGAGCCACATTGCTTGAATGTAAGTAGATCGGCTGCAGGGGCTAAGCTTTGGGGGTAAGCACAAGCACGAGGGGGCCACAAAGCAGCACCAAACATACACCACCGTGGCACAGGGGCGGCTGTGTGCAGGGTGAAAATTCTGCGGCAGGCGCCCAATGCTTCTCAATGGAGTTTCTTCTTTTGACAAACTGGCTGCAGGCGTTGCACCGGAGGTTGCAGGAGGGAGATTAATGACAGCAGAGAAAAGTAGAGGTGTCGTAGGTGGAGGAAGGATCTAACCGTAATCGATTAATTACCTTGAAAGATTTAAAAAAGTGTCATTAGAGGTCAAAGGTCAATAGACATGATCATCCGATACCATTCACGCCAATGAAAATGCAAGTATTTATTAAGACAATTACAATAATGCAACACTAGTAACAAATAATCCAAAGGTAGTGCAATAACAACCTTAAAACACCTAAACAAGTATAATTAGAGCTCAAAGGTCAAAAAGCATAACCTACTTCAACACAGTAACTAAATAGGATGTATGTACTCATCGTGACAATTCAAGTAATGCCTCACTTGTAACAAATAATCTAACAGTAATGGATTAGTGACCATGAAACACTTAGAATAGTGAAAATAGAGGTCAAAGGTCAAATCATATGACCACCCCACCAATTTAACCAAGAAAAATGTAAGTACTTATCATGAAGACTCAAAGCCTGCAATATTTGTAAAAAAATGTTCTAACCATAATGGATTAAACCCCTTGAAACACTTAAAAATAAATGCTAATATAGGCCAAAGGTCAAATATTATGGTTTCTCCAACAATTTGAACATGGAAAAAGATAGTACTTTTCATGTCAAGTCCAATAATACCTCACTTTCTGAAACTGATCAAAGGGTAACAGAATGAAAACCAAGGTTTAAAAATGCGTATTTAGGGGTCAAAGGTCATTTTTTTTTTATCTCTTATCAAATTTGACTAGCTGACCTGTTAGATCAGACAATGACCTTTCCAATGATATCTCGCTGTGCAAAAACAATTTCACTGCTACAAAGATGCATCCTTCACACACTAGCAGGAGCTACCATTTAGAGTCAAAGTTCAAGGACTGTGACCGTCAAAAGACTATGCATGAAATCATATGCCACCTATTCACAAAATATGCATCACTAATGTGTGTAAAAGTCAGAAAATACAGTTTGAGATGTTGACCATATCTCCAATAACAAGAGTCAGATCATTATATGAAATACAACAACAGACGAAACAGCATGTCGACCATTTTGAAGTACGTAAAGTGCTGTCAAAGGGAGCAAAAATATGTTTATTCATATCTTTCCTAACAGTACTCTCTGAAACATCAATTTTACTACTGTGAACCAATTCTGCTAGGCTTATAACTTTAGATTCTGCACAACAATAGAAACACATGAAAAATGTATGTGCCTTATATCTATGACATAGTATGACAAACAGCCATAAAAACACAAAAAGAAAATCGAAATCTGCCATTTTACCTGTTGAGCAAACAAAATATTAAATATGTCTGCGTATCTGCTTTTGGAAAATACTATTTGTTTAATTACCCTACCAACATGGTCTTGAATTGTCATGTAACTTTCGGGTATTTTATAAAAGTATGTTTTATATATAAATTCATAGTACAAGAAGTACTGAAACCAAAAATATATAGTTTCCCAACATTCTAATCATAAGCAAACAAACTACAGCATGTTAAAGCAAAGCACTCCTAAAAGTCATTAAATGGCTTGGCGCGTAAGGAGTTTCAATGGGCACTAATAGGGTTTATACAATTATCATTGTAGGACTTGAACAGAAAATGACTTGTGCCACAAAGAGTATGGTACAGAAAGATGAAATACTGCTGCAGGATAGGACACATTTGAACCACCAGCTGCGCAAGCTGACACAATCTTAAACAAGAATTTGCAAAGACAATAGTTCTGGCCTTGGCAAACATGATGTTTTTATTTTGTTATGTTTTACAAATGATAGAATATACATTAAAAGTGGATGAGTAATAACAATTATAGGTGCTACCCTCTAACGGTGGCAAGCATATGGGTGTAAAAATGTAAGTAAAATATTACACAGCTTAAACATTAATAAATAAAAGTGTAATGAGGGTACAAAGTAAAGTAAAGAATGGCCAACCTGCCCTGGCACTGTGCAGAGTACTATCTAGGCACAGATGCACACATGAAAGAGAAAAATGCCATCACATACATTAAAGAGAGCCAATGGCTGAAATCAGCAGACCCATTGACTCATGCTTTTGGCTGTGGTGTGGATATGCAAAACATGGATGACATTTGAACAGACCAATGGCTGAAAAGGGCGGACCAAAGGCCTCTCTAGCTATATCTAAGTATGTATTTGAAAAAAATGAGGCTGGTGATACAGCTAAAGATGGCTTTGTGCAGACCTAAAAAGTATGTCAGTGCAAAGGAGGCTCCATGTATATCTAAGGCATGTTCTGCATACCCTTGAGCTTGGAAAGGTCATAACTTTCTTCTGCACAGTTTCGCCTAGGTGACTGGAAAGGTTTCGTAACCTCTGTCCCCTGGAACTATGACTTTCTCCCTGAAAACCAGGCTTATTGTGGCTAGTGGGTGCTGGATCAGCCATCAAAAGTGCTGGGTGAAGGTACTGAGCAGAGTTCAGCTTTTACAGACACTCCAGACATTGCCTGGCTTTACTTGGGCACTTGAGCAGTAGCACAAGGGTCTCAAATATGTATGAGAGCTACCATCTTCTGCCTGATAACTGACAAAATTGGTGTGACTCCTTGGAAACCACAGGTCTACCTGGAGTCAGATATGTACTGCATGGTTTCCCCATTACCTGTAGAGAATATGTGGCTGATTCTGTTTGGACAACAACCACCTCTCACTCGTAGCAGGGACAATAGTACAATAGGAAACTCAGCATCTGGAATTGCTGGTGTTGAATAAAGTAATGAGTCGGCTGCCAGAGAAATCTATTATATATTAATTAGCGAAGTATGCAGGTCACAGGGTATTATCAGCTTTATTGTTAAAAAACACAGCAGCTCATTTCAGGAATGTGTTTCAGCCATCTTGTGCGGTCTTTGTCAACCTTAGAATATGCCGGTTCATTTCATTTAAATCAGTTGTGCACATGATTGATTTAATCGCCATAGTGGACATACTTTTACTTCAGGCACTTCAATGCTCATTCTAACAGTCCCGGACCAGTGTCCCTTTAAATCATTTTCTAGCTTTTGCCCATGAAGTGTGAGAATTTCTTTACTCATCACTGTGCAAAATTCACATTGTGCTAAAAACCTGGCTTTCAATGCAAGTTGCCGTGGACACTCCATTTTCAAAAGAACAATTTCAGTCTTTATGACAAGATGTTTCCAACCTGCACCTTACCAAAAGGCAACTACCTTGCCTGGCCCCGGCTCTGCAGGTACCTCTGTCATCAGGTATATATATATGTATATATATATATATTCACTGAAAAAACCATAGGTTCCACACAAGTTATAGTTAGCTGTACATTTCACTCGTAAAAAAACAATGAAATTCCACGTTATAGTTAGTGCAGGCAACTATAACTCACGCGACCGCAATCCTCTGCTAATGACATATGTGTCTTTATGAAAAAAAAATATTTGTAATATATGTACAGGTAAAATTTAATGGAAGAAGACATGGGCAAATAAGTGTCTAAATACAGTATTAGCATCAGCAAAGGATTGCGGTCGCGTGAGTTATAGTTGCCTGCACTAACTATAACGTGGAATTTCATTGGTTTTTTACGAGTGAAATGTACAGCTAACTATAACTTGTGTGAAACCTATGGTTTTTTCAGTGAATTTGCAAGGTTTTTTAAATGCTAATTCCTAACTATAACGTGTGTGAAACCTATGGTTTTTTCAGTGAATTTGTACGGTTTTTTAAATGCTAAGTTACTTTACGCCGTTCGTGCCGTGCGCGCCCACTTCACGCAGTTCGTTCCGTGCGCGCACCGTGCGCTTCGCGCACCGTGCGCGCACAGTGAGCACGCGGTGCGCTTCGCGCACCGCGCACCCACTTAACGCAGTTAGTGCCGTGCACGCACGGTGGGCACACGGTGCGCTACGCGCACCGCGTGCCCACGTTACGCTGGATGGGCCATGTACGCACGATGCCCTTCGCGCACCGTCCGCACACGGAGGACATATTATGCGCTTCGTTGTGAAAGGTTTTCTATTATATGTTCAGATATCTTATATGCCATGCACAAAAGGTGCCCTGCGGGGACCTTTTGCACACGGGGGGGGAAATATATGGATTTTGTTTTTTTTTAATTTAATTTTTCACCGTACGCGTACGGTAAGCGTATTCGGCGTTTTTTAAAAAAAAAAAAACAATTTATTTTTTGGCTTTGGATGGCCTTCTGGCACACCATAACCAAGGCTAGGTGGTTAGGAGCTGTCTAGCCTGCACCTTTTTTATGATATCCAACTTTGTTTTTCCTCCCACCCTCAGAGTGCGAGAGAGAAAATGGCGGCCGACACTTCCTGGTTTCGACCGATTCGAATGTTTACTAAGATCTAACAGCCAATCAGAATCGCGCTTGCGCACGGCACCGTACGCGTACGGTAAGCTTACGGTGCGCGCTCGGAGCGCGCTTACAGATATATATATTGATTTAAATGCTATTTTCTCAGGAACTACTGAACAGATTTACACCAGACCTACAAAAGGCACTTCCTTGACCTGAGGACTACCTCTCTGCCAAATTACAAGTAATTCTGTTCAGCCGTTCGGGCTGTAGCTGTGTCTAAAGGTCCTATGGAAAAATGCATGGGAAAAACGCGTTTTGGGACCCCCCTTTTTTCTCAGCCCCCGCTTGACGAATCCCCCCGAGACTTTCAGGGTAGGAGCGGAGCGTAGCGCCCCATTAGTTTTGAAAATTTTGCGAGGATTCGTCGACCAGCGCCAAAGTTATTCCAAATAGAATGTTGCGGATTTCCTATGGAAACAGGGTCCTAACTATAACTACCTACTGGCGACCGCCAGTAGGTAATATATATATATATATATATATATATATTCACTTAAAAAACCATAGGTTTCACACATGTTATAGTTAGCTGGACATTTCACTCGTAAAAAACCAATGAAATTCCCCCGTTATAGTTAGTGCAGGCAACTATAACTCACGCGACCGCAATCCTCTGCTGATGACGTCAGATGTTACATCACTGTATTTAGACACTTATTTACCCATGTCTTCTTCCATTAATCTTTAGCTATACATATATTACAAATATTTATTTTTCATAAAGACACATATGTCATCAGTGATGTAATATCTGACGTCATCAGCAGAGGATTGCGGTCGCGTGAGTTATAGTTGCCTGCACTAACTATAACGGGGGAATTTTATTGGTTTTTTACGAGTGAATATAACATGTGTGAAACCTATGGTTTTTTAAGTGAATTTGCAAGGTTTTTGAAATGCTAATTCATAACTATAACGTGTGTGAAACCTATGGTTTTTTCAGTGAATTTGTACGGTTTTTTAAATGCTAAGTTATGTATTTATTAATATATATATATTTTTAAGGTTTTTCACCGTGCGCGCACCGCGCGATTTAAAAAAAAATAAAATGTTTTTTTCACCCTAGAATTTTCAGATTTCCTATGGAAACACGATCCTAACTATAACTAACTATTTTTTCTTTTTCTCAGGTTTTTCATAGTGCGCGCACCATGCGCGCGCTGTTGGCGCTCGGTGCGCTTCGCGCCCCTAGCACCCACGGTTCGCCGTGCGCACACTGTGCGCGCACCTCGTGATTTTTAAAAAAAACAAAAAAATTGTTTTTTTCGCCCTTGGGGGTCCTTCTGTGACCCCCTGACCAAGGCTAGGGGGTCAGGAACTGTCCACTCTGCCCTGCCCCCTTTTCACGTTCTCCACCTTTTTTTTCACCCCCTCAGACTGCGAGAGACAAAATGGCGGCCGACACTTCCTGGTTTCGACCGATTCAAATGTTTACCGACATCTAACAAGCAATCAGAATTGCGCTCGCACTCGGCAGGGTGCGCGCACAGTGCGCGCACGGTGCGCGCGTATAGATATTGATATGCTTTTAAATGCTATTTTCTCAGGAAATACTGAACAGATTTACACCAGACCTGCAAAAGGCACTTTGACCTTATGGCTACCTCTCTGCCAAATTTCACGTAATTCTGTTCAGCCGTTCAGGCTGTAGCTGCGACTAAAGGTCCTATGGAAAAATGCATGGGGAAAACGCGTTTTGGGACCCCCCTTTTTCTCGGCTCCCGCTTGACGAATCACCCCGAGACTTTCAGGGTAGGAGCTGAACGGAGCGCCCCATTAGTTTTGAAAATTTTGCGAGGATTCGTCAACCGGCGCCAAAGTTATTCAAAATAGAATTTTGAGATTTCCTATGGAAACTAGGCTGTAACTATAACTATCTACTGGCGACCGCCAGTAGATAATATATATATATATATATATATATATATATATATATATATATACAGACTTGTAGCCATTAATAAACACGGATTTGCAGTATCCCCGTGCGTGCTGGAGTCTGTTTCAAATTTATAGCAGAAGACGTGCCGAAAAAAAAAAATATTCATACGCAGATAGTTTTCAGATTGTGTCCTCCTCGACACCAAGAGGAAAGAAGAGGTTGTTCTCTCGGTTTCCTTGACAACAAATCACCACAATGTACTTGCTCTATTTACTTTCATTCTGTGGAAAGAAGACAATGTTCAGATTAATATTACATTACCCTTGGGCCTCTACTAGAGCCAAGATCAAGTTTCTGTTCACAGTAGATGACAAAGCCATTCCTTCAGCTTGGGAAGAGTTTGTAAACTGCCTGATCTGGCTCCTATCCATATAGTTTAAAGAGTGATATTCTGGGATGGGACACTTGCACCATTTTGGATGCACACAAAGTTCGCTAATAGATCCAAGTTATTGGTTCTCAACATTTACATTGGACTACTATGTCATGTGATTTGCATTAGAACATGTTTTAGAAAGCGTATTAAAGCTAAGGAATCCCTAGCATCATTTGTGAAGCAACTCAGAGTACATCCGGGCCACTCCTATATCTCTGCACAAAACCTGTGTTTTCCAAACTTCTACTCAGATGAATGGATATACTTGGAATCATCTTGGGCTAAAGAATGCCTAGGTAAATCAAGCACATTTAAAGTAACAGGTGTTTCTAAAAAACACACACATGCATACCCAAAAGTAACATTAGGATTCTACTATTAGACCATTCTACTATTAGACGGGTGTGTGTGTGTGTGTGAGACATAGGAATGAACTGTATTAATGACTATCTATATATATATATATATATATATATATATATATATATATATATATTCCACAAAAAACTCCAAACAATGTTCGTATGCTCTCAGTAGTAAAGGCACAGCAACAACGTAGTTCAGGTCAGAGTGTAATAAACACTCTGACCTGAACTACGTTGTTGCTGTGCCTTTACTACTGAGAGCATACGAACATTGTTTGGAGTTTTTTGTGGAATATTGGATTCACCGGTGCGCTTCGCCGGCATGTATGCCACCCTCCATGGGTCCCTACACCCCAGAAGAAGCATCGTCTAATATATATATATATATATATATATATATATATATATATATATATCTATATATATACACTGTGTGCAGTAATGTGTACATTAACAAAAATGCACCCCAGGTGTATGTGCACTTAAAGGAAAATACTGTTGTGGTATTAGGTAATTCAGTATGTAATCCTCCAAGTACACAGGCCCATACAATTAATCCATTCGGCAGCAATTGTCACACGGAAATCCCACCACTTCTCACCCTTCTAAGTGACATACTCATCTTCCACATTTCCCCAGTCCAAACTTAAACTTCACACTTCCTTCAACCCACAGGCAAGCATAGAAATTCACCCAATATAGAAAAAGAAACATTTGCTATAATAAGCAAAATATACAACAATGCTAGAATACATAACTATGCAGAAATACAGGGCAACCAGTCATCAGTACACCAAACACTTCAGCAGCCAAAGCCAAGGGTTGAGCCTTATATCGATTCACACATATCAGGTATCAAGGGACACTTGTAGTTATCCTCCTCTTGCTTAGGACTGCTGGCGGAGGTCGTTGTGCCCCATCATTGGACACATTAACATCCTATTTTTAAATCTTTGTTACATTCTCTTTCTCACAACATCTGGGACAATGGATATTTTTTACTCCACACTTTTCTGCTTTCCATAAGTGTCTCATCCTCTTTTATCCTTTCTGACTTGGAAAATTTTCTTTCCCCCTTCCTCACTCTTCGGCCACTCTTTATTCTGATCAACTCTCTTTCCCTTACTCTTATTTTTCTTGTGTTTCTTTGTTTGTATTTCTCCTGTACTGATCTTCTGTCATTTTGTACCACATTCAATTTGTCAATTGGTTCAAATTTCATGCTCATCTCTTGTCTATTGAGCAAACTATCAGTTATGTTGCCTCCAAATAAGAGAAATATGGGGTATGCTTGTACTGCTCTGCAGTGTGGTACTTGCAGCTCTCACCAGAGTTCTTAATTCTTCTCACCAATTCAAACCTCTGGCTAAAGCCAACTGAGATAGCTCGTTCATTACCCGCTCAAATTATTCAACAAATCTGTTACTGCTGGCATGATATAATGAAGTTCTAATGTGCCTTACTCATATGATGACCAACACATCTTCTAATTCTTTGCTTACCAACTGTGGACAATAGTAAATCACAATCTGTTCTGCTTAATGTTTCATATTAAACATTTAGTTCAAGAGTTCAATGACTGCCTTCATTGTAACTTTGTCTACAAACTTTACCTCAGGCTGCATTGAATGTAAATCAAACATTCCCCTTTATTCCGAAGGGACCTCATATGTCCAAAGTCAGCTTTCCCCATAGTTGGTCAGTGACATTATGAGTTCAACCGAATGAGGAATAGGGACTTGAACTTATTGCTGAAGGCAGATGCTATGCTTTCACAAAGTGTTCTACTGATTTATCAAGGGCCAGCCAACAAAAGTTTTCTCACATCCTATGCTTCTTGGGCTTAATGCACAGATGCTCTTCAGGACGAATACCTTCAGTCTCCTTCCAGTGGGTGCTACTGGCAAAACCCAATCTCCTCTCCTTACAATCCATTTATCAATGGCTAACTCATCAGCCACATGCTGATTGGTGATAACATCTCATCCATTCAAATATATATTTGTACATTTACTCGATCAATATCTCTTTACAATTCTTCCAAACATTCTTCTTTCATCTTACACTCATATTCCTCTACATCTTCTAAAAGCGTTTTTTCTTAAACAGTAGTCTGGGGACCCCAGTGGGTCAACGAAGCTTACTCAGGGGGTCCGCTACTGATTCGAAAGTTAAATAATATTAACAGATTCATGAAATGTATATAAATAAAGAAGGAAAATGTAAAACTGAATATATTATCATGTGCTGTTAAGGTGAATGAACTTGAAATTGGAGGTTAAAAGTTAGTAGCCTCAGACTGAATCGTGGGAGCGGTGTAAGTGCATCAAACAGAATACAGTATGCAAGATATGTGGCCTCAATCCAACCTTCACATTAAAATTAGCATTTTTTTTTTATATTTGTTTATGAATTAGATAAAACATTTAATCATTTGTGTATTTGATTAATGCATTTTTCTGTTTTTGTGTATTGTTTTGTGGTTTAGCTAAATTTGCTAAGGCCAGAGTCCCTGTCTTCCAGTAATGACTCAGTAGGAGTCCTCGGTTTCCAATAATGATTCAGTGGGGGATCCCTGGGTTTCAGTAATAATTAGGTGGGGGGTCCACAGAAGTCAAAAGGTTAAGAACCACTGTTCTAAAGCATTGTTATTCATTTTGGGCAATGGCAAATGTGATAAGCTGTTGGCTGTAATATGTTTCTTGCCTGGAACATATTCTGGTTTTTAGTTGATTTTATATAGTTGGTATTGTCATTTAGCTATGCCTGTGTATCTCTGACAACTCCTTAGGGACTAAAAAACTCAACCAAATGTTTGTGGTCCTCATGGAGGACACATTCTGAGACCCACAGTCACATTCTAACATGATGCACCCCTATCCTATTTCTATTGCAGAACAACTTGACTCTGCTCCCCTCAGTACTCTTGAAACAAATCCCATACTTTCCATTTTTCTGTGTCCCTATTTTTCTTTCCTGTAGTAGATCTGCACCCAGTCAACAGTCACTGGTATCCATCATCAGTTTATCTCTATCATGGGTATCAAATGGTCTCACAGGTTTGGACTACATGATCCCTTTGTTCACTAACCTACAAACTCTCTCACAATCATCACTCCACACAATCTTCTCATTTTCCTTTAGTAACTGTCTCATAGGGGCATTGTGGTTGGCAAAATTGGGCATAAGCAGTGCCTAAAACTCCATCAAGCCTTACAAAGAACTTAAAATAAAGTTTACTTTATGGACTGAGTCAACAAGCGCTCCCTTTGTTCAGTGCCAGTGCCTCACACTCTAATCTACAGCTTCCACTTCAATTTTATATTTCTCTATCCTTCTTGTCACACCATTGGTTTGCAAAATAGAGAATACTTCTTTAATATGTTGCCGTGCTCCTTCACAATTGTACCAAAAACCAGCAAGTCGTCCTGAACATATGTAACTCCTGCAAGATCTCATAGTAAGATGGGCATGCCCTCTGGAAAACAGCTGAGGCTGATGCTAGCCCAAATAGCATTCTTTTGTACCAGAAGACTCCCACTGAAGTCATGAAAGATGTTAGAAGACATGACTCAGTTGTAGTTCTCCCTGGTGGTAGGCTGATGATATGAGCAATATGATGAACACTGTTGGCAGATTGAGAAGGTTTAGTAATTCCATAATGTTGGGTAGCTGGTCTTTTGTTCAGATCACGTAAATAGATACACATTCTTACTTGAGTACTCACTTTGTGTGCAATTATCATGGCAGCCAACTGCTCAGAACTTTTGATCTTTTCTATGATGTCTTGTCCATTACTTTCTTGAACTTCTTCCGGAAATCCTCATGCATACACACAGGAACTCTTTTCTATTTTTGCACACACGGTAAAATGATATCCTTCAATCTTCTATCTATCTATCTATCTATCTATCTATCTATCTATCTATCTATCTATCTATCTATCTATCTATCTATCTATCTATCTATCTATCTATCTATCTATCTATCTATCTATCTATCTATCTATCTATCTATCTATCTATCTATCTATCTATCTATCTATATATATATATATATATATATATAATATACATACATATATATCTCCTTTTAGCTTACCCAATTTTTACAAAAAAACCTTGATAAATTTCCAGCCCCATTTGTCATTTGACACATATCCGATCTATTTGGAACATATAACTTGATCAGAGTTGTTGGGATCTAAAACTATACATAAATGCTTCTGCTCCCCTGCAACAGACATAAGTCATCCTTGCCACATAAATTGTAGCTTTGCCCGTGCTATTATCCTTACAGCTCAGCCTAAACTGGATCTCCCCTACAAACTAAGTTAACTTTTTGTATTATGCAAACCTCAAATCTTGTACAACATTCCATCATTTCGCCTCTCTAATTCCTCATCATCCACATAAGAGTAAGGTGATTGAGAATCAGCCATCATTTATGTTTCCACATTTAAAATGTTCAGGATGAAATGTGGGCAATTCTCTTTTTTACTCAATGGCCTGCACATACATCTAATTCTCCTCACACTCCAACAACGTCGCAGTTTGTACCCAGACATTATTGGACTCCCCCAACCCAGTTGTTTTCATTTCATTTCCTCCTGCCCTAAAAAACCGGCACAATTTAATTTATTGCAGGAATGGTCCATCCTGCGCAGTTTTTTAATTGCCTGTATAGCTTTTACTGCCATAAAGCTAACAGGGGCTATATTTGTCCACACTGAAAAATTTCTACCTGGTGGACTCAAATTTAGATTTGCCACTTGCTACAATAACCATTAGCTCTTGATTATCATTACTTGAAGTTATGGATATTTTTTTCCATTTATGTCACAGCGTTCGCAGTTTCTCTAGCAATTTTCGCAGCACTTCAAGGGTAGAGTTTTCCATGAATAAAAGACCCTCCTGCACTGTTTGCCTTCTCTATTAATTGATCATTCTTTGGTGATTTTACCTTGGCGGCATGTATCGGCTGGGGATCGAAGTATGGCATATAGTCCTCTACCAGTACCCATTGGAAAAGTGCATGTCTTTCTAGAACCATAATTACTTTCAAATTTTACATTTTGTCAAGTATACCTGTTATAGTGGCTATTCACCTACTATAACAACATCTCCTTCTTTTCCCTTATTGTCACTTCCACCTTAGGAAGATGCTTTAGCACATTTCTTCCTTTAAGCCCTAAATAATGATCAAATAGGGATAGTTTCTTTTTTCTGAAAGTGCACCATCATCTATGGCATCTAAATGCGTGTAAAAACCTTTCTTTCATTGCTGCCAGTAATGTATAGAGGAGGATCGGGTGTTGATAAAATTGTGCTTGAGGGCTTCTTGATTTATCTCAACAGTTATAGTTGCTGACCCACAAATATGCTGAAAATAAATGTCTTTAATGGCATGATCTGCTTTGGAACTTTCGAATATAAAGACACACTTTCAAAGGCTGCAAAGCTGTATTGTGTATGAACACATACTACAGTTATATGTCAGGGCCCGAATAGAGACAGGTTGCTTAATATTCTGTGTTGTCTCTTGTGTTAAGCTTGATTGAGCCAGGGAATGTCGTTTCTCTGGTTAAGATGTGATTGACTGGGAAGACACTCCTTGGGTTATCATCTGCTTATCTTGTGCTGAGTTCCACTTCACTATATCAGTAACAGCAGAAGGTAGTTTCCTGTACACGAGCATTTTCAGGCAAATTGTACAATAATATGCTAACGATATGGTCATGTAATGGGATCAAGATCGGTTTGATAAGCTTGTTAGAATACTAAATGAGTACAATAGAGAAAAACGTCTTCTAGTTAATGCTATGAAAACAAAAGTTATGATTGTTGGAAGGGATAAAAATCCTAACTGCAAGTGGCATGTGAATAAGCATAAAATTGAGGAAACTCCAAACTACAATTGTTAAAAAGTTTGTCTAAGTGAATATCTGCTAACATTTATTCACATAACGAGTAAAGCTTTCATTTGACAGTTGTTTTCAGAGCTTGAGTAAGAAAATGCCAGGTTCTTTAGCTGAATCCTTGCTAGAAGTCATGCAGGCCGAGTTAATGCTCACTCTTTCTCATGGCCAGGTGGCCTATTTAGGATCTATTGCCCTCGGTTTAAAGATTTTGACTTACAACATAACTTTTCGTTTTATTGGAGGATTTTTTTTGCTGCAACTATCTCCCTCCTTTTAAAGATTCTAGACAGCATCCAGTGTTGAATGACTGCACATTATCTTAATGTTAAGCCCAACAAAACTGAGGTCCTACTTATAACACTCTAATTTTCCGCCACACTGGTTATTGACTGGCTGGCCTCTACTAATATTTTAATCTGAACGCTGACCTTAATGGAAAGTGCCAAATTGCTTTTGTTTAATTTCAGACATTGCCTGAATCTTCACAAATACATCAATATCATGGCCAGAAGACCAATCATGAGCTCAGACTGATTAGTTGGATACACCTTGTTTTATCAGAATATGACCTTAAAGCAGTAATTGAGGCTTTGCTCCTCATCAGATTTCGATTGTCTTTTCTGACTGGTATTTCGAAAATTCATGCAGACTGTCCTTAAAGCTATAATTCATGGTGAAGCCTGAATTAATTCTGGAACAGAACCCTTTCATCACATTATTTCTATATTGATCACTCTGAGCAGGTCCCCATTGAAGCCAGAACTATGTGTAAGCCTGTGTGCTTAGCACAGAACGTTTTTCATTCTGACCACTCCCGTCATCTGGCCATGAAACCTAAGTTTCAGAAGGACTTCATCAGCTTCAGAGGTCTGACATTCTTCTCCTTGATATACTTGATTTCAACAAAAATGCATACTACATTTTTCTCTGGCTGTGCACCTACAATTTTAAAGTTAGTCCTATATCTGTGCTTTTCCACCTGCTTCTTCAAAAAAGTACTGAATACCTGTTTCTCCCCCTCTCTCTCTAAATCCTTTCTTTCATCATTAAATCTGGAGTATAGCAGTTATTACAATGAGATGCTACCCCAGATGGGGGACTGTGTTGCAATTGCCGAAATCAGATCTGCTTTGGATTCATTGTGTTCTTGTACGTCTGCCTCACTTGTTATACCGGGTCCATCTTATTCACTATTTTATGTTGCCTTTTCCTTTTATGTACCTATGCTATATTGCTGTATTAGGAGCGGTGTTGTATGTCAAATATAAGTGTATAGCTCTAACCAGGACTGTAGATTTATGTTTGTAGGATTAGCCTTCTTTAAGAAAGGTCTGAATATTCGCATATAAACTTTAAGTGAGCTTTAAGTGTGTCACTTCAGGTTTTGTTTTATACTCGGTATTATCACCACTGCTCCAGCATAATGTTATTATGCCACTGATCTATGTATGTGCTGCGTCACTGGTGGGTCTAGGCACTACACAAGCAAATGCTAAATAAATGAAAAAATTAAGACATTAGTTTTTCAACCTGAGCCTAATTGTCCTCTGAAAGAATGCAGCAGGAACTAGTAGTACATGTTCACCATATACTGACAGATCTGTTGGTAATCAAAACACACAGCAGTCCATTTTGTGTTACTGTGGATTAGCGTCAGCGCTTGAAACATACAGCAGAATACCATATTGTTACAACCATTGGTATCTCTGAAATGATATTACGAGATTGTAATAAACGTAAAATTAATAATTGTGTCCAATTTACCTGATGTTCTCCATCCTGTCTGAACAGCTTAACTTAATTCCATGGCACACAATTTTTATATTTCCATGCACCTTATAACACTTTATTTTTCCATGATTGTTCTCTTTTTTTCTTTATTTTTTTATTCATTGCTTCATTTCTTCCTTCATAAAACAGATCTGCATTTCTATTTAATGAAGCACAGAAATGTGCATAGCTTTATATTAAATTTCAAAGCACTATCCCAAAATGCCCCAGAGCTTATCTCACCATCAGCACAAGAAATACTGGAGCATCAATTCACAGGTGGCTAGATTAACAGATTCAGCAAAATAATGTGTCTCATTAATGTCCATCATTAAAGTGACAAGCCACATTTTTATTACAGTGATGTAAAATATTGATATGAAAGATTTCTGATTTTTTTCAACATTGATCATATTGAATATCTCTTTTTCAGGTGCAGAGTGCAGCTTGGAATACTTGCCATGGACAATAATGTAGAAGCTTACCATATAAGTAGTAAGTACCACACATTGTTTAATGTATATTGTATCTAAATGCAATATAAAATACAGTAAGTGACAATGGATGTGAATACCGAGCCAAACAGTATGTAATGGGAAGTAGTGCTTGATTAAGTGCCATCTGTGTAAGAGAGGGTTCAGTACAAGTCAAGGTTGAATTTGTGAAAGGCTGTTTTTATTACACAACTATAACCGAAAAATGGGTGCAATGGTGCTCAACAATTTAGCCAACAACAAACAGACAGCTCAGCTAGATATAACAAAAAACATGCTTTGAGCATTTTATGAACTTTATGATGATCAATGTCCAGACAAAGGGTAACAAAGACCAGAGTCCACGATATGTCTGCTAAAAAGCAAATGATTGCCCTGCTGCAGTGATCTTTTTGCTGCATGGTGCCACCAACAATCCAGCTAAAGAAGAACAAAGAACCCGAGAATGGAAGTACCTAATATATTTGTCCTCCAAGTATTTCTGTACAGTTACTTTTAATTTATATTTGACTGCCCTATGTGTCAAGCAAAGTGCCTTAAACAAAATTCTTTTGACTCAAAAGCAAGTGCTTCTGAAGCAAGAGTGACAAAGTAAGGGTAGCTATAAGCTCTTTTTTTGAACAACTTGTCACCTTGTCAGTAATATATTTAGGGGCTCCCTGGGTACAAATCATTCCTATAATCTAGACAGTGAAAACATCAATAGTTGCACTGTCGACTCAAAAAAACAGTCACTTTTCATAGTAGTTTGAGATATAAGAAACAGGGAGAAGTTACTTTCTTCACCTGCTCTGATAAAGAAAGTTTATGATTAAACACAAAAGCTACATTCTTAACAGATAATGTTGAAATTGGATGTCCAGTACATATATTGATTGACCCTGACCAGAATGAATAACTGACCAGAAAACGTAGCTGATTGAGTCGCAGAACCAAGAAACCAAAAAATGCTTGACTAATAAAAGGAAGATTCTCATTTTACAGATCTTATGATTATCTTTCTCATGACTACAAATTCAAAACATGTCAACCAACATGTAATGGTCATTGGCTGCCCCTATAACAGTACTTGTTTAATCCTTCTTTAATTCGCTCCTCCTTCATTGGGTTAGAATGCAGTACACTAATTACTAATTACAGGGATTTAATAATAATAAAGTATTAAGATCACATCAGAAAATTATTTAGATGAACTATATTCCAAAAGATATCGATACCAAACCAAAAGGAAACCTACTATTTTTAGGAAACATTATATATACTTGAATCATAGTTCCTGTTTACGTTTTAAAGATACAATTTTTTAAATGAGTACGTAAATACATGAAGATTAACAGTGTTATCCAAACCACACATGAGTAAATATAGGAGAACTGCAATTCATTGTTCCTGTGAGTAAAGCGTTAATATACACACATATATAAATGTCGAGGTTACATGGTAAATGCACTTCCTATATTGCTTTGAGTGCACTTTGCTTCTAATCATTTTAGATCACATGAATACATAAGGCCCTAAGTAAATGTATATGTGGCCTAATCAATCATAAAAGGGTGGAACCAAAATTGCACTGCTCCACTATTAAGCAGAAGTACTGCAATCATTGAAGATGCTGCAATTCTAATAGTGGTGTATCTGCTACACAAAAAGCAAAAACTATAATAAACACTTTCAAGAAACTAGACATGGACAGGCTTTTCCAACACTCACTAGCTCGTCATTTATAGCATAGGTGGGTACCACAATTGTGTGGGTCCATCCCTACCCAAACAGTAGCAGTCTGACATAAGATGCTAGTTCTCTTCTCTTCACCAGAAGACGACAGGACACCCCAGATAGTTTTAAACCTCAGTGAGATTTATGAGCGAGATTTTGTCTGAATCTCAATTCACATAATGCAAGGAGTTCTCGTCATATTACAAATATGATGACAACACTGAGAGAAATAAAATTGAGGAAATGCTTGCGTATTGTCCAAGAACTTGGAATTAAGCTATACAGTATTTCTATAATCTTTTTGGTTCATCTGTGCCGCTATAGATGAGTCACCCATTGGTAGATTAGGCCAAAGCTGACCCAAAAGGAGTAGGCTTCTCCAATCTGCCTAACCCCAATCTCTCTCAGAGAGACAATGAGTGACCTCAGACACATTCTGTCTCATCAATTAGCTTAATAAAGCTTTGTGAAGGCTTCTTGACAAATGGACTTTAATTATTCATGAATCTTCATAAATCAATACCAGCACAACTAGTTTTTGTAAAACATGCCGTTGATACATAATTCATTTTAATGTTTCAAATTGTTTTAATTTTGAATTTTTTCCAGGCTTATATAATCCGAAAATAGCTACAATACCCTCCTATGTTTCGTTATAACTTAGGTATCAAAGTAATTCAGAGTAATAACAGAAAAATACCCAAAAAACATTTTGACTAGGTATCTGGAGACGATCTCCCATCGCAAAAAAGTGCAAGCATTGTTAATGCCAATAAGTGTGGCTTTAAAGGAATGTTGTACGGAAATGTGAAGCATGATAAGTAAAAAGCATAGAAATGGTTATGTATTTGTGTGGTAGCAATGAACTGTAGATTAATATTGGTGTAGGTTAAAAGGTCAGGTGACAGCTGCACGGTCAAGCGAAACCTAAATATCCCTCCCATCTGTTCTGTTGCCAGAGAAAAACACCATACATTATCTAGTTATCTAAGAATCGTTAATAGCATGACAATGTCTTGTGTGTGCAAGTTCAATCTTAGGCAACTGGATAAATAAACAAAATGATCACAGCTGTGTGGCGGGCAAGCACTTTTTGTGTGGAAGCACACAACTTATGCCCAATCATAACATGTACTGCTGGCTCCCAACATGTGGGCGGAGCCAAACCCCTTCTCTAGTGATGGTCACATAATTGTCTGGTGGCAGTTGCGCTGTCAAGCCAGACCATAACAAGCATTAGCAATGCAAATAGGTCTCACATTTGTGAGTTAGAGCTATTGACATTGTAAATGGCAATGTTTTTTACCTACACGTTTTATTTTTGGAGTGAATGTATGTAGTGTGCAGAATCCCTTGAAAAGGTCCTGTGCTTCGTAATAAATATATTGAAAAAGACGTAAAGTGTGGATTGTGTCAACAATTGCTTGGCACGTACCTCATGGGTGAAGTGTCGCCACACATGCACACCGTGGTGCCTTACTAATGCGAAACTCATTAATAAAAGTAGTGCTTACAGCAGAGTTCTTCAATCTGTGGGGCGCGCCCCCCTGGGGGGCGTGACACCATCTCAGGGGGGGGCGCGCACTCCACTCTAAGAACTCCGGTATGGTTGGAGGGGGGAGGGAAAATCGATGGGGCACTACATGCCCATGTTTTTGTTTTGCTAAGTCTCCCAGGAGGGGGTTAATTCATAGAGCTGAAATGCTTCAGCTGCAGTGGGAGGCAGGATGTCTCCTCTGCTAAAACCAAAAGCAAACGAACATACAGTCCTGTTCCTTCGCATTCCATATCATAGCAGAGGAGACCCCTTGCCTTCCATTGCAGCTGAAGCATTTCACCTCTATGAATTAACCCCCTCCTGGGAGAGTTAGCTCTTCCAAGAAAGGAGACAAAGTTTCCAGAGACTTTTTAAGGCATGGGCAAAGTGAGCTCTGTCCCAGGGCCCCAGCCTTTCAAAGGGTTTGGGGGATGTGGGGGGGGGGGGTTGAAAGAGCCAGCTCTGTTCTAAAGTCTAGCCCTCATAACCTTGAATTTTTTTTTAACACAATGTTGTAAAAAGTGTTTTTCTATCATTAATTTTTAATGTGTAAGAGTCTATTATAGACAGTTTACAGACAAAATGTGTTTATGCGTCATGCAACATCCATATAAAAAGTTTATTTTAGATCAATACAGGACCTCGCATATGAAAAATGGGAGGGTGTGACAGAGATTATTTGCAGTAATATTAGTGAACTGCAGTTGTGTTACATACTGAAAACACACATCACTATCCCTGAATATCCGATGGACACACATTTAGTATTTGACCAAAGAAGGCATGAAAAAGCTGAGACTGGATCATAAAATCAAAGCTTGTCCGAACAGGGCCCCCAAAATACATGTGACCCTGGGCCCCCAAAATCCTTAAAACGATCCTGAAAGTTTCTTTTAAAATTACACAGGCAGGTGCGCAAAATGCCAGCTAGCCATGTGTTTAAACAGCCTGCAAATTGCTTGTCTTGACACTAAATATGGTTATAGATAAAGAAGTATGTATTTATTTATAATGCGACTTTTATGTCTTTGTTCCCTTTTATTATCAGTCATGGATCATTCAAGCAGCTCTGGAAAACAATTATAAGTTCTTTCTATTTATATTTGCTGTTCAAAGTATGCACAGACAAGTGCTGAAAATACAGCTTTAGGTGACTGCTTATTTTTATACCGTGTGTGACATCAAAATAATGAGCTGGCAACCCTAATCATAAGACTGGAAGTTTGTTGAGGGATCAGCACATTATTTCTTTCCTCCACCCTGATCCCTGGTTACTGCCATAATATCAATAGTTTAACACATTTTAAACCCTACGCTGCCATCAATAACATGCTGAGTTACTTCAAGTGTCTGGGATTGCACCTTGCATTCAGACAACTCACTCCTCATTCTCGTCCTTTACTTTCACCCTCACCCTGCACTCACACTGATCCGATACACTCACACCCTTTACCCACTTACCCTCCACTGACAGTGATCACTCTGCACTCACAATGCACTTGTGCTGTTCACCCTGTACCTCACCCTGCAGTCACACAAGCACACTACTCAACCTGCACTCATGTGATACTTCACACACCTGTCCCCCTCACTGCTCAATCTGCAATCTCACTCAAATAAGCCCACCCCTAACCATACATTAATTCGTCCCACTCTGCACTAAAATGCGCACCCAAATTCATATGGTCACCTCACTCACCCCTGTACACAAGTATGGGCATGTCGTGCCCCATCAAGGTTTTCATCCTAAATTACAAAAGGAGACATCTAAATGCACTGCAATCCAGCCTTCCAGGGGCCCCTTGATAGAGACAGTTCTGTTTTTACGCTGATGGCCTGGAAAAATTCTTAAACAGATTCTTGCAAATACCGTTTTGTTTAATTTCTGTTTAATGAGATTGATGTGAGGGAGTCTATTACTATTGGCAGAGAAATGTGTTTGTTTCATGCAACAACCATAAAAAAGTTAACCATAAAAAAGTTAGATCCAAGCGGGTCCTCACATGTGAGAAATTGGAGGATATCACAGATATTATTCACTGTAAAATTAGAGGGCTGCTGCTTTGCTACAACAGTGAAAACACATCACTATCTCTGAATATTAGATGTAAACGCTTTTAGAATTTCGACTACAGTGCCTGTGCACCGTTAGTAGCCTGGCTAAATAGGGTATGGCAGAGCTGAAAGTAAATCATTTAAACTCAAAGCTGTACTGAACAGGGGCCCCCAAATTAGTTTTGGCCCAGGGCACCCAAAATACCTAACATGTCCATGCCATCACAAAGTTTGTCAGACAACATTACTTTGAAGTAAAATAGACAACATCATTAATTTATTATTAGTTCTATTTTTTAAACATAAGCCTGACGTGTCCTAAACCTCCACTGCTTCAGGCAAGCAACTTATCGTGCCACTAAGGAATTCTCAATTAGGCGTTCGTTCAGCGCCCTCTCTGTAGACTTTCAACTGTCTTCGGATCCATAACTGGTTGGTGGGCAATTATCCCATTATAATGCTGCCTAAAACGTTTGTTAATGATTTCTAGAGAAGATTTGTTTCTTGTGTACCAGCTCTGAACTAGGGAGTGCTTGAAAAATCTGACAACACTGTCTCCCTTACAGTCCCTGTCTTGGCTGAAAATGTCTGCAGAATATTCAGCTTTGGGAGAAACTGCTATCAAAACTCTCTTGCCTTTCAGCTCGTCCTATTTATGTGAGATTGGGTTCTCAGCACTTGCGGTATTAAAGACTAAGTACCGTTCAAGACTGGACGTGGAGCAGAACCTGAGGATGGCAGTAGCAAAAATCCAACCACAGATTGACCGTCTCTGAAAAACAAGCACGCCTCTCACATTTATGTTGGTGGTGTTATTATCAATCTATGTCATGTGTAAAACAAAGCATCCTAGTAAAAACAATTTGCTCACATTTTATCTTGGAAAGTGGTGTTTTGAGCTGTGCGATAAGCCTCTGTCATTTCACTACACCCACTCTCAAACCTGCCGTTTACTAAACACTCTTATTGTATTGAACATTATTTGCTTCATATGCCTGGAATATGTGCGTGGCGGTCGATTCCAGAAATTTCTGTCAGGTGGTGGGGGGGCCCAACATCTAAAAAAATTCAGCTGGGGGGGCTCAACTTACAAATGTTTGAAGACCTCTGGCTTACAGACTAACCAATGCGATCGGGATCGGGGCATGTGAATCCGAATCCTGGCTTCTCTTTCATTTTCTAGACTATTTTTCTCACTCTCCTGCATCTTGGTTATCCCCCAAACACTGGGAGGCAATGACGTTTGCCAAGAGGTCGGGGGTAGGGGGGCTTCGGGGGTACATGAAAATGTATTCATTGCCTAGTTGTCAAAGGTCGCCCGGTGCTATTAGTTAAAAGTGTGCAGATTTCATTAAGATATTAAAAGTACTTTACTCGCATCTATGAGAAAATCGACATTACTCAAAACAAAATGCCAGAATGCGTGTCAGTTTTCACAGTGTTTTAGACAGTACTGGTTGCTTAGTTTCATTGCATTAATTTTTGTATTTACTCTTTTACAAAGCATCCAAAGTAGGTTACCTAACCCCAAAGCCCCGAGTTGTTAAATGGCCCATATAAGGGAGTGTTTTACAGTTGAGCAAATGAGTCCAAAGGTAAGTTTGGTAGTGCCATGGAATGATCAGCCAATGAGGTACTCGATGAGCAGGTATTTAACTACACGTTCAAAACATACGGTATTTTATCTGTTGTTTGTTTGTACACAACCACCTCTCTGAATGTGTTTATTAACACAGAGCTTCATCTACCAGACAGTGCTCACAGAGGGGCGACTAAAGCACAGAACAAAATGTATTCATTTATCCTGAGTGTGAAGGCACCCGGAAGGCTTAGGTGCCCGCCCAGAGAGGCTAGGGATCCCAGGGCTTCTACAGACTCTGCCGTGCTCCTCTGCACCAGCAGGGCACAGCTCAGAATTTGCCGCTTCTGCTAAGAATAGGTGAGGGGGATGAGGTTGGGCATGCGGGAGTTGCTGGCAGATTTCCAGGTTATTGAAAGTGATGATTCTGACGTGAGGCAATGGAGAATGACTTTGTCTGTTTGTCTGCACCAGTCTATTTCCCTACCATCTACCGGGCTCACTGTCATGTATCCATTCATTTCTCACTGTTAGAGGTGCGCGAGCCAATATATTAATTAACAGGTAGAGCCAGCCGGAGACGAGACAAGCGTCTATGAGCCAGTGGGCGAGCCGTGAAAATGATCAGCATGTTAATCATACAGTAAACATGATATAAATGTGCGATAATATTTCATCAAAATTCAAAAAGTGCATTTCTTTAGCGTGTCACCTCAGTACACAAGATTATAGCACTGAATTGAGAGGAAGTTATTAAAAGTGCTTGTTTTAAGCATGAGTTAAAACACTGCCGCTCCTCCCGCCCGACAACAATGCCATTTGTGAACTAAGAGGCGTCAGTTGCCATTCATACCCCGAATGTTGCCTAGAGTCTTATTATATGTAGAGTAACATTAAAATCTAGTTCATTAAACACGAGAAGATTTTGTACAGCACGCATCTTGAACTCGCATATTTCAAGGTGGCAATAATAAAGATGAAAACGGAAGTGCCAGCAGGCAAGAAAACACGAACGGGAGCGGGCGGGTGTTCGAGGGTGAGAAGTCACAGACTGAGGGAGGGGGCGGTGGGGTGGGGAGACAGGGAAGAAAATAGTGTTAGGAGTAAAGGGGTCAATAGCCGTGGAAGGATACAAATGATGAATGAGGAGGGACTAACAAACCTCAAACCAATCGGAAGGCAGCATTTAAGACAAAAGCCAATGGGCAGAGAGTGGGCGGAGCTTCCACGAAGCTTCCACACTACAGTATATACTACATGCCTCACAAAGCGATGGCAGCGCATTTACGCTGCAACACTAGGCGAGACCTAAAAAGGAAGAGAAGCAAATCAACCAGTGAGACTTCCACATGATTGCCTCTCCTTCACGTTAATAAAAATCTATTGATTAAATCGACGGAAAAAGAGGTCTAAGGTCCATTATTGTTTTGTTCAAATTGGTCCCTCACAATTGAATATGAGTTTAAAGATGAGTTGCAGTCTTGGCATTGTTGTTGTTGTATCTCCTTCACATTTAGCACAGCTTGCCACAGTGCCACCCGTTTCTTTATTGTTCTCCTGTTTACTCTCAAGCAAGGGGGAAACATTACTGAAATACTGCAAAGGCAGATTGTAACTGCTGGTTCATTAGCCCACCAATGACTCACTTAGACTTCTTGAAGCAGTATCCCATTTTCGTGGCCAATTATAGAGAAATCTAATAGAGGCAGGAGCATGAAAGTTGCTCACTTGTCTAGTTCCTCTATGGCCCTCCACACACACATACACATAAGTATATATTACATGTCTGCTTGGGTCCTTTTATTACACGAAATGCAGTGGTATTTCACATGTAATATTTTCCATATTTTAGTTAAATTACATCATAAAGACAGCGTCTGCAGAGCTTCATCAGTTACCATTTTTTTTATTAAATGGGCAAATATCCATTCATGAAACCTAAACCAAAACGGGAACATTCAAAATGCAATTAGGGCACACTGATTACTGAACATTGCAGGAAAAGCTTCAACAGTCTCTGAGGGTGTGTGCAATTACTCATAAAGACAACATTATTAGGCAAATTTATTGACCCAAAGACCCGTGGCAGACAAAAGACAGGTTTTAAAGTTTTTTTCGGATGGGAAAGATCTGTTTAAAAACACGGAGGTGTGATGGAAAGCTGCTTCAGTGTTTAGCAGCATGCACGGAAAAGGCCCAACTGCCCGCATGGACACGGTGGTGCAGTGGTACCAGAACTAATTTAAAAGAAGAGGGTCTCAGGAGGCAAGAATAGGTATAATGTGAAAAATTATTTTAATGATAAACAGGACTAGTTCATGATAGACCTAATGAGCCAAACACTGGTGTTTAAAGATTATTATGTTTGTGATGGGGAGCCAATGAAACGATTGGAAACGTGGAGAGATACGAGAATGAGACTGAAGGCTGAAAATCAATCTAACAGCTGTGTTTTTAATTTGTTGTGCTGGAGGTGCACAATTAGGTGGTAACTAGAGCCAAGATAACAGAGAGTTGAAATAGTCGATGCAGCTTAAAATAATCACTTGTACTACCAGACAGCGAACAATTGGAGGTAACAAGTGGATGAGATGTTGTTGACCTGGAATGTAAGAGACAGGTCGTGAATGAAACAGGCACCGAGGAAATGGTGGGGGTGGCTGGAAGGTGCAAAACACCGAAATGAGAGGGCCAAAAACCAGTTGGCCAAAACTGAAACTACTTTTTACCACTAATCAGAATGATCTCAATTTTATCTGTGTTGTGTTTGAGGGAACTGTTATTCATCCATTAGATGAAGTTGTAAATGCAATTTTTAAATCTTTCCTTTGCCGCAGGGGTTTGGTCATCAAATTCGACCAAAATCTGAATGCCATTTGTGCAACCAAATCAAACGGAAATGGAGGATTGAGTGAGTTGAGCAAGAGAGAGAGAGCATACTGATTAAAAGTAATGGGGCTGAGGACAGATCACTGTAGGACTTCATGACAAAGTAAAATCTGAGCAAAATGGAACATGATATAATGCTTGGGCACGACCGTGAGGATATGAGAAAATCCAGACAAGAGCCTCTCTCTGGATTGCAGATGCAAAACGATGGTCTAAAAGATGGTCAAGTGAAACTGTATTGAAGACCAGGAAGAGATCAAGCAGGATGAGGGTGGCGTAGCTACCCTTGTCCACTTGCATGAAAGGGAGTCATATGAGACTGAGGCAGGTCCAGTACTGTTCGAAGGTCTGAACCATAGCTGAGCCATATCAAGAATATGATTGGACTCCAAAAAGGTGGAATACTGTTTATTCTGCTATTTTCATGCACTTTGATAGGGAGAGGAAATTGGTCGAAAATTACTCAGGGCAGATAGATCTGCTGAATGTCCTTGGGCTTGTTTCCAGGTAGTAGGAACATAAGATGTGGAAATACATTTATTGGAGATGAACTAGTGGAGTGATGTCACTTTTTCCAAGATGAAGAAAATGGATGGGGTAGGGATCCCGAGGGGATCCAAAATGCATGAATAACCTTGCTCAGCATGGTCAAAAAATAAATGTTAGAACTCAGGATGGGGTGGAAAGACCACCAGTTGGCAGGGTAACAGGTGGGGTGTGCTCATTTCTAGATGAAGATACAGGAAAGGCTTTGCAAGACTCAATTTTGTCAGCAAAGGTGGTGTAAAGATTGTCAAAGAGTGCTTGTGAGGGCTAAAAACTGGAAGAGCAACATTAGGAGTTGGGTAGAGAGTGGAGATTCTCAAAAACGTCCTTTCTAGAATAGCGAGAGTAAAGGATGCAGGTTGCAAAATAATTGAATATAGAAGAATGGACAATTGTTTTGTACGAATTGAGGACTGACAGCTAGGTGGTGTTTACAATGAAGTTTGTCATCTTTGAGCTGTTGTTTATAAAAGAGCACTGGAGGATGAGGATAGTGTCCTCTAGAGGTGGAAGCTGGAATTCTATTGTTCAGTACACTCGCAATTTGGTTTTTTAAATCTGACAGGTTGTAATCTAAAGATTAGTTGAGATGGGGGTTCACATAGATGAGAGTGAGGCAGAAAGATTCTCTACAGCACGTTTGGACCAAGGACTTGAATTGTTTAGGCCTTCGAACAGAGTGGCTGGTGCTGTACATGGGTGGTGTGCGAACAAATGTACATGGGCTTGAATTACCAGCAGATTGTCCTCCCGTCCGGCTAATTTAAATTGCTGCATGTTCTCAACTTTGAGGAATGAGGGCTGTGGCCACCATGCTGTTGCTAGTCAAACAATGTACATCAGTAAAAACACTCAGTGTAACCATTTAGGGAGCGGGAAGATCACAATGAGAATCATACTGGAGCCCAGAAACTCTACCTGTCAACACCAAGCTTTCAATATGCAATACCTACTGGTAAAGTAAATTAAAATTTAAAATACAAGTTAGAAATAGAAAGACATAAAATCAATAAATTCAATACAATATCGTCCAAGCACAGCCTGCTGGTGAGGTACTTCCAGAAGGGAGGATTGAAGTTAGAGGGGAGTTGTGGACTCTTGGGGAAAATACAAGGAAAATCCGAAAATATAAGGGGCCCTGTCATGCACAGGTGATTCTCACTGTGATTCCTATTTGTGGAAGCACTTCAAAATCTGAACATTCTAATACAATCAAAGCATGCTATTAGCTTTTCATTTCTGGCAGTAACTTCAACAGTCTCTGAGCATAACTACTGTCTATTGTGTAATCAAACGTATAGTTAAGAAAGCTGAGCCTTCTAATGGCAATCAGAGTCCAGAGTAAACTTTTCCTTGCTGGTAGTGGCTTCAGCAATCTCCAATTGTGTTTGCTAGGGTAGCAAAGTATGTTGTAACTGAAACCATATATGCCCAGCTACATAAAAATACTTTTCTTTTCAATGTCAACAACAAAATAGAATAGTCCAGTATTCCAGTTACTGTTCTTAAAAAGCCTTTCCCTGTTTGAAAAAATGTTTTTCTCATGCTATTGCACACAAATAAACAGCTAAAATAAAAAATACAGGACATGTAATTGTTAGAAATGGGGGTCTCTAGTTGGCATTAGCTTGCACCCTGTCCGAGTAGGGACCCTTCCTCTAGTCAGGAAAAGGGTGTTACTCACCCAGATAACCCCAGCTCAACCCATTGGTAAATTGGCATGAGCAGTTAGGCTTACCCCTCAGAGGCAATGTGTAAAGTATTTGTACATATCACACATAGTGAAAACACTGCAAATGGACACCACACCAGTTTAGAACAATAAAGTATATGTATCTAATCCAAACAAGACCAAAATGACAAATATCCAACATACACAACTCAAAATATGACTTTTAAAAGCTTTCAAGCAATTCTGTCCATGGAACTCATGGGATGCAGTGATTTTACACAAAGATGCGTAAAAATCCACAAGGCAAAATGTCTGCAGAGGAGGTAAGTGTCAGAAAACACAGAGATGCATCGGATCCTGAGTCCACGGGAAGCGACACGTCAGTTCAGTGTTGTGTTGAATCTGGACAGTAGGGGGATAAAATGTATCAAAATCTGGTTCTGGTCTGCGGATGATGCGTTGGAAAAAATTGCCACAAAAGTGCGATGTGTGGAAATCCAGTCGCGCTGGATATTGATGTGGAGCCGGCAAACAGACGATGTGTCGATTTCTTCAGCTGTGGTCCCATGATGCATTGATTCTTACAGCAGGGCCTGCGTCAGTCTCAGTGCGGGGGTCTCAGACTTCGGAAACACGGTGAGCTGAACTCAGACTGCGTCAGTTTCTTCAACCGCTGACAGGCACTACGACAACTTATTCAGCCACATGCCAGCGGTGTGTGAAAAGTGCTCCAGCCCGATAGCACTGCATCTGAAAAAACAGGTGCTGGAAGGGCGATGCATCAATTCTGATGGGTTTAAGCAGGTCTTTGCAGCCAGAACAAACTTTAAGGGCCCACAACTGGATTTGGCACCACAAGGCAGGCCAGAACTCCCAGTAGTGGATTCAGAGATGCTGCAGATGAAGTCTTTTATGGCCCTGAGACTTCCAACAGGAAGCAAGCACACACAAGCTCTTGGAGAAACTTCACAAGCAGGTTACAAAGCAAAGTCTAGTCCTTTCCTCTCCAAAGCAGAAGCAGCAACTGCAGGCCCACCCATCAAAGCAACACACAGAAAAGGGACAGCACTCCCCCTCACAGCTCTTCAGCTCTTCTCATTTGCAAAGGTTCCTCTTGATCCAGAAGTATTCTAAAATTCTGGGGTTTTAGATATGATACTTATACCCCTTTTCACTTTTGAAGTAGGCATTCTTCAAAGGATTGACGTTGTAGTGCACATGCTTTTGTTCTGCCTGGTCTTGGCTCCAGACACACCCCGAGGGGGTGGAGACAGCATTGTGAAAGGCCAGGCACAAACCTATTCGGGTGCAGGCGACAGCTCCTTCCACCACTCTAGCTCAGGAAGGCCCATCAGCCTGGTTATGGGCCATCAGGATTTGCAGGGCACACCTGAACTCCCTTTGTATAGCTGTTTAGAGTGAATGCACAAATAGGCCCACGACAGACCATACATTGATTCCACAGGCAGACAGAGGTACAAGAAAATGCCCACTTTCTCAAAAGTGGCATTTTCAAACACAAGCTTTAAAGTCCACCTTTACTAGAAGGAGTGTTTATAAATCCTGAGCTCGGAGAGCCCAAACTCCAAATCTCTAGCTGGTCCAATAGAAATGTACACTTGTAAAATGTTACAAGGCAGCTCCAATGATAACCTATGGGAGAGCTAGTGAAAAACGAAATTGGCAGTAAAACACACCAGTACATGTCCTACCTTTCACATACACTGCACTACCTTAGGGGTGCCTTTCATTTAGTAAAAGGGAAGGTTAGGGCCAGGCAAGTGGGTGTACTTTCCAGGTCGACATGGCAGTTTAAAACTGCACTCACAGACACTGCAATGACAGGTCTAAGACACGTTTACAGTGCTACTCATGTGGGTGGCACAACTAGTGCCAACTAGTGCTGCAGACCCACTAGTAGCATTTGATTTACAGGCCCCGGACACACACAACGCACTTTACTAGGGACATATCAGTAAATCAAATATGCCAATCATGGAGAACCAAATAGAATTATAATTTACACAGAGAGCATATGCACTTGAGCGCTGATTAGCAGTGGAAAGTGCCCAGAGTCCTGAAGCCAATAATAAAAGGGTCAAAAAATAGGAGGCAAAAGGCAAAAAGTCGGGGGATAAACCTGCAAAAAAGGGCCGGGTCCAACAGTAATTTGTTTGACATGTTCCTATATTACCATCTGAGGGTTCTGGTGATATTAACAAATGAGTATTTCTTTGGCCTTGTAATTTTTAAATGCCACCAGAACTCCCTGATATCAATGCCACTTCATATTACATAGTTATACCATGGTAGGCATTCCTGCACAAAAAGCGAAACACTTCAATTTCCTCCTTTTTATTCTGCCCACAGAGCAGCTGTTACGTGGATGGGAAAATATATAAGGGCACAGTTGCTTTTTGAAGCACTGTAATAGCTGGGGAATGTATTTACCTGAATGCTGTCTGTGTTCATGTAAATAGCTAAATTTTTCAGACCCCTGACAGTGCACTTCAAAGCAAAATCCCCAGCAGGGAAGTCTGTGTGCAGCGCCTGCTTTCATGGGCCCCCTAGCAGGAAAGATCCACACTCAAGCACCCCTGGTGAGAATGTTTCCTTGAAGAGCACTGTCAGGGACCAGCCAATAAAATTAACTTAATATAATTACCGTTAGGTGAATTATGGTGGCCGACCTCAGACAGTGGCATGTGGCGCAATAATTCCTCATTGCTTGCAATCATCAATGCCCCCTGCATTCCTCCCTTCTTAGGTCTCACCTAGGCAGCGCTTGTGCTGTCTCGTTGAGACATGCAGTATACACTATAGCTTGGTAGCTTTGTGGAAGCTCCGCCCACTCTCCGCCCATCATTTTCATTGGCTTGTGTCTTAAATGCTGCCTTCCGTTTGGTTGTAGGCATGTTAGTCCCTCCTTATGATGGACATGTCTTCATTTGTGTCCTTCCTCAGCTATTGGCCCATTTACTCACAGACTACTTTTTTCCGTGCCTCCCCATCCTCCTTCTCGCAGTCCGATGTCTTCTCGCCCCCCCTCCCTTCATAATATGTCACCCGCACGCATTCCCTTGTTCTCATTATGCCTCCCTCCCGCAGTCCGATGCCTTCTCGCTACTGGGCCACCCCCGCCCCCCTTCGTGCCTTCAAATGCTTTATTCTTTAGAGCCATGATGTTGCGCTTTAAGTTTAAATTGCCGGCTGACCTCCCCCTCCACCCCGCAGGACGACACCATGCGCAGCTTGTTCTCATTATGCCTCCCCACCGTCCCTCCCGCAGTTCGATGCCTTCTGGCTTGCGGACCCCCCCCCCCTTCGTGCCTTCAAATGCTTTATTCTTTAGAGCCATGACGTCGCGCTTTTAGTTTAAGTTGCCGGCAGACCTCCCCCCCCACCCCGCAAGACGACACCATGCGTATCGTCACCCACAGCTGCGCAAAAAATAGAAAGCCCAGCTAATTCCGGCTTCTTTGACATAGTAATTGGACAGAAAGTGAAACGTCAAAATCTCATGGTGACCATCATACCCCTATCTACGGAATTTGGCAGATTTTGACTGGAACGGAATGGTAAACGTTCCCTTTTCAAAATGTCCGCCACTGGTTGCAGGGTTTTCAAGAAGCCTAAATAACTCCATTTACAGTGCTCATTAAGGACACCATCCAAAAATGGCCGACTACAGGCGCGGCTGCCTGTCAAAATTGCAGCCAATCCGTGGCCTCCTTTGAAGTTCACAATCTAAACACTGGAATCCGCTAAATCTTCTGTTCGCGCCATTCCATCTCCCGCCAGCATTCAACAGAATTGTGCAGCCGGACCTCGTCCTTTGCCTGGAGATATATTGGAATTAACGGCCTATGTGGTGATGGTACCGGCCGCTCGTCACCAGGGGAAAGGGCTCCCAGTGGTATTTTAAGTTTCACCAGTTCTGGGTTTGCGGGCGATCCACTCTAAAACCTTACCAGGTCAGTCTGCACGAGAGACGCATTTCCACAGCGCGATCCGTATCACCGCCTCATCAAGGCTGGGCACTTACTTGCCCGGACTAACCACTTACCTTGCCTGTCCTTTCTTCGTAATGGCAATGTGATGGCTTCGATCTTTTTTCTGCCCACAACACCGGGTTCATCTCGCCACCTCGAAGCACTTAAAGGCTATAATACCGTTGCCAGCTCTTCAGTCTTCACCCACGTCTGTCAGACTTCTGAAAGATGCCTTCAACAAAACTGCCTATGAGGTATGGACACACAGAGGGCCATACCGATGTCTGCTTTGATGACTCGGGGGAGCTGCATTGCCACCTTTGGGAGGGACGGCGATGTTAGAATCTGGCAGAACTTGGACGATGACGACCCCAAGTCCATCAGCGTGGGTAAAAGGCTCTACTCTTTGGCTTTAAAGAATAGAAAAATGGTGACCGCAGTTTCCAACAACACTGTCCAGATTCATAAGTTCTTGCCTTCCCTTACTCACTGTTTTTCAGGTTTTTGAGAGATGTGTTGCTTGTTGGTGGAAGGTGGTTGTAGGTTATTTTGGTAGTAGAACTGGTGTATGTCACCAGGGGATTGGTCACAGGGAGATGGGTATGTTCCATCTTCCAGTCTGTATGTGTGTGCATTTGTCTCGGTTACCTATTAATCTTGGTTCCTCCCGCACCCGTTCTCCTGTACCTATTCCCTGATCAGACACCCATCCCCTTGATTTTATCTGCCGTTGACTCCCACCCACTACCTGCATTTGTAAATTAGTGACTATCAGAAGCCTATCTGCACCTGTGTGCTGACTCTTTACCTACTTGTAAAGGCACTTGCCCTCCATGGTCAGATACCCATCTCCTGCCTTTGTGCTAATTTCCTGCTATCTACCCCCTGGCTTTGTACAAACACTTATCCACGCATTTTTGCATGAGGCGCCTATTTTCTGCATGCACTTGTATATCTCTGCAAACGCATAATTTATTTACCGTCTTCATTTCTGCGACCCCGTTCTAAAGTCCACCCACATATGGAGATGCAGACCTCTTTTGATCTCTATTGTTTCTACAGCGATCTGTGACTTACTGCTTCATTCCCAGCTTGTAGCATATCGGCATTTAAAGATTAAATTTGAACTGGCACGTTTTTGGGGCATTGGCTGACCCACAGCACAAAATTGCATAATGTGTTTTCCAAAGTCATTTATATTCTCAGACTCATTGCAATTGGAAAGAGGCATATCACACTCTGCATGTGGGCTGTGGGCCCACATAAAATGCCTCTTTGCCACTTGAAATGTGTTAAAGAAAACCAAGGGTGGAAAAAGAAGTTTTAAATTACAGCTGTTAAAGTTCGAAAAGAGACAAAAGTTGTACCTGGGACAAATAAAATTACCTTGATTATGACATGTTTTTGTTGCAGGCGATTCAGTGTCGCAAACGTGTTGGGTGCTGCTTCTTTTGGGCAGCCTCTTAGGAGTTTGCCGCCCGCTTTACTTATTTGCCTCTGTTTGTATAAATTCAGTTTTCAAGACCGAGTACTAAAGAAAGGTTTGAAACTGAAAATAATGGTAAAGGATGGCCTTTTCGTAAACTTTTTTTTAATTTTTTTTTTTTACTGAAACCATGATAGCTGAATTGATACAGAAAGTTATCTTACCCCAATGAAATTCAAAGTCACACTTGGAGAAATTGTGGTCAACCTTAGAGAAAGTACAGTTTCTCATAAACTTAAAAAGATGTGTAAGTGACCAAATAAAAAGATTCGGGGTTCAAACTGACTGTGCCATGACGGGTGTAAGTAGCTTGTTTGCTAAGTTCTGTTGCTTCGTGTTGTGGTACATTTAGTCCGTTGTCTGTAATGGAAAAAGTACCTACACGTAGCAAAAAGTTAATTCAAATCTGGGCCTGGAAGAAATTCTTGGACCTGTTCTGTGTCCAAGTGAGCTTTATTTGCAAACGTGTACAAAGACATGAAAAGGTGGTGCCTAGCCAGAGGTGACCTCTCTGAAGACGCTGGTTTCATGTGCCCTGGTCATGTAGGTGCTGGTTTGCTATCCAGTCATGAACTTTCTTTTTATGGGTTACGTTGGAGAACGTGATTAAATAGTTGCCTGGCAGCATTAAAAATAATTTATTGTGTGCAGTTTTTATACTTGATCAATTCTGGAGCATTGTGCTAGTTTTCTGTGGAGCACAGCATTACACAAGTGTTCTATTAGAAAGCATCGTGTTATTGGTAACTGGGGCAAATAATTGCACCGGTGATCTATGCAGAAACGAGGTTTAAAGGGTAAGATGAGCATGCTATTTGTAGGAATCATTGTCATGTTGCAGTGGAACACAGTAGGAGATGCATTGCGTAATTGGATACACTGATGTTAAAGTGGAGGACTAAATTTACCTGGGTGACTTATCAAGTAATGTTGCGTCGCAACATACTACTATTTTTTTCTTTTACAGTGCTACCCATCCTAATGCAGGGTGTCTGAGCGCTTTACACCATGCATAAGCATTATACATTGACAATAAATAATAAGTGTATAAATCAATGTACAGGCTGTGTTATGTGATACAGTGAGGGTTACAAGGTATAGGAGTCACATGCCGTTCATAGCTTACTGTGCTATATTAGAAGGATTAAAATGTATGAACTGCAAGTAACAAAGGTATTTGTGTCAAAAGCACTAACCCAGTTACCTAGCTACATAAAATAAAAAATTGTCATCTGCATGTTTCATAGTGTGCTTTACAGAAGACACATTAACCTTCTATTGCTACTTTGATTAAAATGTAGGCTAGACAAAACACAGATGCCTCCAGTAAATGCTTAACCTCCAGAGTTATCCTACCATTATTATTCCCAGAGATTTACTGGCACACAAAGATCAGTATTTAAAATGTAGAGTTTGTAACCAATTAAGCAGAATAGATTTACTGCCACATTTCCCTTTGCTGCCAATTTCTTTGTAGCAGAGTTTCAAAAAAACATAAATTCATAAACTGAGGCCCAGATTTTTTCGGGTTGTGTTTTTTTTCTCACAACACCAATGCAAAATCTCACTTGTTAAATCTCATAATGCGCTCAAATGTACTTGTGATAGAACTGCTAAACATAGGTCTGAGGTATTAAGATCTGATGTCACCTCTTGTGATGTCACTTTCTGTGAGGTCATGGGATTTTGATGCTTTTTCCTGTGGTGCCACTTGCTCCAGTTAGCTCCCAGCCAGGACACTTGAACCAAAGAAGGCCTGATAGCCCCTTACCTTCGGCCTTTGTCTTGGGACAGCAGGAATTTTAAATAAGAAAGATCCCCTTCCCTGACTGCACATTGCTGCTCAGAAATAAAGCAGACAACGTGCAAGCACTGCTGAAAGTGCCTTCCCTCTTATCATAGCGCTTCGTTAGGCTACCTAGTGGCTTCTAAGTGCTTTTATTCCCCACTTGGTTCAGCTATTACCTCCCTCTATGACCCATTGATTTCCCATTTTTCTATTCAAGTTTATCACTGTAAAGCCAACTAGACATTCAGGTTATTGTACTTTTAATTCTACCTTTCTAGCCAACACATTCCTTTTGTTTTTCAGATATCGGGCCGGACTGGTCGATCCCCTGTTGTTTCACAGATGATTTTCCTCTGCAGACACAAACATTTAACCCATCTCCCTTTGTCATTTTTCCAGCCTTGCATTTTATAATGGCCTAGAAAATTGACCCTGGTTTTCTCCTATCTTTATTTGGCTCTTTAACAAAAACTGCATGGCCGTTTTAGAGCACTGTTTCCCTTCCCCACATCCTGGTGCAGCCACTACTGGCTCCCCGCTGTAGACAATGTGCTGCATGACTAATTACTTATAAGGCCCCAAAGGCGAGACCGATTACATTGCAAATGCTTGTTTCGATCTGTTTCATGTGGATGTGGAAACATGGAAATTGGCCACACTTCCACATCTGCTTAACACAGGTGGGAAAAAAGGAGTTTCACCCATCTCTAAATTCCTTTTGTATTCTACCTTTTGTATTATACCTACTTGATATTCAGCAGCAGGGTGCCCACATGGGTGATTGTGCGCTTTATAAATACATATACCATTACATATTCCATTTTCAGCTATCAAAATTTGCATTTCAGAGGAATATAACTTATTCTCAGTAAAGCTATTTTTACCTTAGGGTGAGCAAGATAAAGGGTGTGTTGATCATTTCCAAGGTTCCCTAAAGGGTGAAAGCTTTAGATATTTGTTGACAAAAGATTTCCCTCCATTTCATTCCATGTCCTCTTACTGTCATCATCTTTAAGTTTTTTGTGAAAAGGGTGGTACGGAGATGTGACAAATTGTTTATTCGTGTATCCAGAGATATTTTAAGGCATGGGCAAAGCGAAAGATTGCACAGGGCCCCCACCTGCCAAGGGGTCTCCTGATAAAGTGAATGGGACAGTCGAAATTCCTGTCATAATTTCGTTTCTCATAAAAAACATTTTCATTTTCTAATTTTGCAGCCAAGCCTGCTTAACAGATCCTTGGGCCTGGATTTACGAAGGGTTTATACTAGGGCAAAGTCACATAGAGTGACACAAAGCAGGGCTAACTCTTGTAGGGGTATTTAGTTTCCAGTCCAAAAACCTTTCTGCAATGCAAAGGTGCCCTTTTCTCAGTGCACATAGTGTTTTGCAGCACTTTGCATTAAGGGCAGTTACTTGGATGTTTCTTTGACAGATTAGAGCAAAGCCAGAACTACTGAGATAGCCAGACTGCTGTGCATGAAAAAGTCTGCTTGAAGCAGGCATGAACACAAAGAAGTGCTTTCGTTTCTCCAAACATTTCTCACATTGCATGTGTGCTGCACTGTACAGCACACATGCAATATGTGGAATATTTAAGAATTTTCTAGTCATATGATTTTTTGGGAAGAGTTCGCTTACAGTTTACAGCACACAGCATGCAGATACCTCTGCACAACGGTGCAAAGGTTGT
Organism: Triturus cristatus; assembly: GCF_964204655.1. NCBI lineage: Eukaryota > Metazoa > Chordata > Amphibia > Caudata > Salamandridae > Triturus > Triturus cristatus. The sequence goes on from NC_140583.1 coordinate 680,186,635, forward strand.
GCGTGGTGCTTGAACACCAGTTTGTGCATCAGCACAGGGGAAATGACCAGCAGTAGGCCATTTTGAATAAATATGCAACTGCTTTCTCCCCTTCTCACAATGTAGCTCAGTAACTTTGGTTGCTGCGCTGCCTGGCACTAAAAAATAATGTATCTGCCTTAAGTGTGTTGTCTGGCCTGCCCAGCCTTAACCCACCCTCACACTCAGGCAGTTGGTAGCAATTGAATTAAAAAATAATCTTTCTGCATCATTTCTCCTTCTTACTTCACCTCACCGCTTCTAACTGAATTAGCCCTCTCTCTCAACCTTTTTATCTCTTCATTTCTGTGCATCTTCACCCTCTCTATCACAGCTCTCTCTATCTCACCTTCATCAACCTCGCCTCTCTCGCAATATATACAGTATACCAGACACAACTTCATCTCCCTCAACCTCTTTCATGGCCTTGCTTGTCTCACCACCACCCTTTGTGCCTTTCAATCCCCTCTTATTACCCCAAATCTCTCTACCTCATTACTCTCTCTGTACCTCACTGCTCTTTTTTCATCTGTCTCTTGTACTTCTACCCCATCTACTTCACTGATAGCGCCATCTCATCTATATCTGTACCTCACCTCTCTTTCTCTCCTTGGACTTACTACTTTACTACCCTCTACCTCTTCATTCTTTCGCTACAATCTCTGAGCATAACTACTGTCTATTGTGTAATCAAAAGTATAGTTATGAAAGCTGAGCCTTCTAATGGCATCAGGGTCCAGAGTAAACTTTTCCTTGCTGGTAGTGGCTTCAACAATCTCCAATTGTGTTTGCTAGGGAAGCAAAGTATGTTGTAACTGAAACCATATATGCTCAGCTACATAAAAAATACTTTTCTTTTCACTGTCAACAACAGAATAGCATAATCCAGTATTCCAGTTACTGTTCTTAAAAAGCCTTTCCCTGTTTGAAAAAATGTTTCTTTCATGCTATTGCACACAAATAAACAGCTAAAATGGAAAATACAGGACATGTAATTGTTAGAAATTGGGGTCTCTAGTTGGCATTAGCTTGCACCCTGTTCGAGTAGAGACCCTTCCTCTAGTCAGGAAAAGGGAGTTACTCACCCAGATAACCCCAGCTCACCCCATTGGTAAATTGGCATGAGCAGTTAGGCTTACCCCTCAGAGGCAATGTGTAAATTATTTGTACATAACACACATAGTGAAAACACTGCAAATGGACACCACACCAGTTTAGAACAATAAAGTATATTTATCTAATCCAAACAAGACCAAAATTACAAATATCCAACATACACAACTCAAAATATGACTTTTAAAAGGTGTCAAGCAATTCTGTCCATGGAACTCATGGGGTGGGATCACCTTCATCAACCTCGCCTCTCTCGCAATATATACAGTATACCGGACACAACTTCATCTCCCTCAACCTCTTTCATGACCTTGATTGTCTCACTACCTTTGTGCCTTTCAATCCCCTATCATTACCCCAACTCTCTCTACCTCATTTCTCTCTCTGTACCTCACTGCTCTTTTTTCATCTGTCTCTTGTACTTCGACTCCATCTACTTCACTGATAGCGCCATCTCATCTATATCTGTACCTCACCTCTCTTTCTCTCCTTGGACTTACTACTTTACTACCCTCTACCTCTTCATTCTTTCTCTACCTCACCACTCTCTCACACCTCTTAATCTAATTTTCTTTTTTTTTTGCAGATTTATTTAGCACGAACTCGACCCAAACGTATTGGAGCGCTTTACATGAGCACCAGTTACATTACACAAGGACACATTCATTTTGGGTAGGCACAGGGAGATTAGGTGATTTGCCCAGAATCACAGGATGCTGAGCCAACGCTGAGGCTCGAACCCAGTTCTCCAGCTCCAAAGTCGGCAGCTCTAGCCGTAAGGCCAAATCCTCTCTTCATTTCTCTCCCTACCTCACATGCTCCTCACTACATCTTTCTATTCCACCACTCTCTTAGTAGCTAACCTCTCAGTTTACCTCACCATCAGTTCTCTGCCTCTCCTCTCCTCTCCACCTCCCCTCTCTCTTGGTCTACCTCTGTTCCCTTTCCACCACCTCTAAATATCGTACTCCATTCTGTCTAACCTTTGTTCTCTATCTCTACCCCTTTTCCTCTATCATCAACTCCTCTATGTCTCTCCCTCTCTCTGTCTTTCCGTGACGCAATCACATCTCTCTCTGGACCTGTTTTTACATTCTAACTTATCCCCTCCACCTCAACTGTCTCAATCACTTTCTCTCTACCTCACCATCTTCTCCTCTTTCAACTCTATATGAACCTGACCTCTCTTTCTTCATTTCAAATAGATCTCTTAACTTCCAATTCGTGTTCTACACTTCTCTTTCTATCCTTCACCCCTCTCTCTACTTTTCTCTTTTTCCCCCACTCTCTTTTTCTAACCCATTTTTCTAAACCTATTGTTATTTTACTCTGTCTAGCATCTCTTTGTTTTTCCTGAAGTCTCTCCGTCTACCTCTACCTCTACCTGTCCTACCTCTCTCAACACAACCCATGGAGTACTTTTCTGTCACTCTTTACATTTACTTTACTGTATCTATACCTCTCTATCATATTCTAAAAGCTTGCCTACTCTGCTATCTCTTTTTTTCTACCTACATCGTCCTCTTTCTATTGCTTTTCAACATTCCTTCTAGCTACCGCATGGGTCTCTATTTACTTTTCTTCTCTCCCTACCTCACTATATCATTCTACTACATCATCTTTATTACTTCTCCCTGTACTTCGTGTCTCTCACTACACTGTTCTCCTTATGTCTCTGTCACTCTCATGTATCCTACCCGTCCCGTTTCGCGTACTAACCAGGGTCACTGAGAACAATCCAGAGAAGTGTAGACATATAAAGGAGAAAAGGGATAAAGCAGGGGAAGAGAAATTATGAGACATGTATTAGATTAGTGCAATGTTGAAAATCTTCAGAACAGCGCTTCTATTTTCACTGTTGCAGCAAAATGTCAGTAGTGAAGGAGGTATATTTGTGCTTACAAATATTCAGCAACCAAAGCTACAATCTCAAGTGCTTTGTGCATATGTCATATTTTAATAATAAGCACAAGTCCAATAACCATCTAACAAGCCACCCTGATGTCAAAGATGTACCCACCGTGGGTGTCCACAGGGTACCCTTTCAAAGCAAAGGTTGAAGGGTGCACATGCAACAAATGGCACAGCGTCTTTGCAGCAATCCTGTGAAGGATGTCAAATTGAGGGTCCCCAGGGGTTGCAACTGCAACCCCTAAACCACCCTTCGTGGCCCCTGACACCTTGCTTGCGACCCCTGGCAGTTTGTCTGCCTTGGCAAGCACTCAGGTGGCATAAAATCAGCTGCAGCCTGAGCAGCAGTTGATTGCACTGCTGTGCTGAAGCTCTGCCTGCATCATGATGGCCTGCAAGCTGGGCCTGGGTGGGGGAAAGAAATCATATCACTCGTTGCTATGGTGACTCTGGGCCGGACCGGCCATTGCAGTCTTTGATTTGATACATTATATGTATCTGCTGCGAGCCTGGGCCAGGAAGGTGAGCAAATGAGCACAAAGCGCATGCAGCATGGCGGAGCATGATTGGACAGTAACTACAAGTGCTGCAGCTAGAAACACGTGTGTGTTAGTGCAAGCGTGCACCTGCTGTCCCCTAACCTGGTGCGGTATGTGTGCCACAATGTTTGGGACCGCTGACCAGGTCGCAGGGCCATCAATCTGGTAGCACAAAAGCACTTCCAATGATGATGGCCCTAGCAAAAATTATTGACCAGCAAGAGACACGCTGACACAGCACGGCCTCGGAGTTCAGTTGGACTCATGCCTGCTGCATGGGTGCTGGGTGCCAAGACTCTAGAGTGACTGACTAAAATCACTGAAGTTCGGGACTGGAGCCGTGAGTGATGTGCTTCACTTAATTATCACTCTCTTGATGGTCGGACCTCGGGCTGGCCTCGGAGCTGGTGAGGTCGTTTGAGAATGAGACTGACAAAGTCGTCTCATTGACTCGACTAGAGTCTCGACTCTCCGACTCCCCTTGTTCTGGTTTCCCAGTTGTTGTGACTCCTGTAAGCTGTGGGCCCTGGGCAAACCTCTATCAGAAGCAACAAGTAATATAAGATAAGATTATCTGTTTTTGGAGTTGACACAAGATTTTCAAATGCCCTGCTGCAAAACTTCAGAAATTATTGTTAAAGAGCACACATTTCAGGTTCAACCCTTCTAGCGGTCTAACCATTCGTTTAAGTACTGTGAATAGCACATTAATTGCCATTGTTTTATGCTGAATACTGCATCCGTGTTGCATGCGCACGCCGGTCGGTGCTGGTGGACTGACCAACAACACATTGTCTGTTTTGGACACCACCAAAGCCGGAATGGCCGTACCGGGCATTTGACGAAAGGTGGGCGTTTTCCGGGGAGGCTGAAAGGTTGGGGGGGCAGGTTTTGTTAGTGGGGGGCTGGTTTTGTAGCACTGCAGCAGTTTTAAAAGCACTGCAAAGTTTCCTGTATATTCAGCATCTTTCGGGCAACAATAAAAGTGTTGAGTTAACTCTGGTGATTTATTAATGTGCCTTCTGGAGAGAGATAGGAGTTTTTATAGTAGAGGTTTTCACTTATCTAAGGTAGCGCAGTGGGTTGATATGCCTACTGCAAAGAACGTGTACCATGCATATCAAAGAGCAATATTTTATGTGGATAGCTCAGTATGTTACTGCTTTTGTTGCAGAGATTCTGTTGTTACTGTGCAGTTCATAAATTACATTCATAATCTAGAACAGTGAGCTATGAATTGCTGTCTAAGAGCTGCATGCAAGTTGCATGCTAGAGGTTAAGAAGTTATGTTTTTTCCCAGTCTTTCTATCCTGATGTTGCTAAGAAAGGTTTGTTTTGGCAGAAATAAATTCTTATTATTAAAGTCAGCCCTAACCACTTTGGCATTTTCTGAATCCTGAGTTTGATCTTCTCCAGAACAAGCACTCTAAAAAAGTGCCTACCAGCATGAATGACGTGAATCCTACACCTTGTAGTATCTTTTGCCTTATGTAACATTTTCTATACACTGATTTACACATGTAGGATTGTCTCTGTATGTATATGTGATGGATTATGAACATGTGGAAAGTTTTGCTTTAGGAGCTGTGATTAATGGAGTCATTTTTAAGTGCGAACTGTAACATCTGCATTTGTCAAAAGCAAGCATTCATGCCTTTGGGCAATCTGGCTGTAAGATAAGATGTTTGCTGCAAGTAAGGTATGCTAATGCAGAGCAAGCATATTATTGCTCAACACAAGTACTGTACCAGTGATGTGCATGCTTTCTATAGAATAAATTAATGATAGTAACCTGGAAAGGTTCAATGGCTCCACAGGTTTAGAAGTATGTATACCATGTCATGGAAAGGAAGGTTGCTGGGAGAACCTGGCCTGCATTAAATAGCACTGTTATCAATGTTCAAAGACTGAGATTTAATTACATGGTAGTCTTAGTTTCTAAAACAAACGATGGAGTGAAATTGTTTTGGCCATCAACCTTTCCATTTTGTAATTTGTTTGATATTGATAATGGCTGATTTCAACTTGACTGGTGTATTTTTTATTGTTGTACACTATTTGGTAGGCTCATAACCATTGCTACATTATCTTAATTTTATGTCTGAAAATACTACCTGAAACAATTTAGGTAGCTGCATTTTCAATAGGATTTGAAGTATGTCTGTTTATAGAGTACTTATTTTGTATCTGTAGAGCTTTTCCGGCCTCGGACTGTGATGTAGGTAGCCAAACGTTAGATGCATCACTTCCTGTGATAGCACCAAGCCAAAGGTCATGTAATATCACTTCCTTTGATATCATGGTGTCCAAAGTTCACATGATGTCACTTTCTGTGATGTCTTAGTTCAAATGACTTGCGATGTCACTTCCTCGGGGTGGGTCAAATGCAGGTGATGTCATTTCTGGTGATGTCACCAGGTCAAAATTTGTGTGATGGCACTTCCTGTGACATCAGGCAGGGGTCACATGGCATGTGATGTCATTTCTGCTACCCCTGGCATTTTGATGAATCGACGTCCATGAATCCTGTAACCTGTTTTGAAGTGGCACCATAAAAGATCCAACACCCGAAACGGGGAGCACTACTGACTGCACTTCTTCTAAGGGAATGCTGGGGAGGACTCGTAGACCTTCAATGTTTCCTCCGAAAGGGTCCCTTTGAGGAGGGGTGCACTGACTGTGACATTCGAGCACTGGAGCGTGAATGTAATTTTGACAACTGCAGCTCTAAATTACATTTGTGGTTAAGATGATGGGAGCAGTTAAATGCCATGGGAAGAAATAGAATTTGAAAGGGCTGTGCTCCTTCAAATTCTGGCAGCACGATTAAATATCTTGCAGCTTCACCTCAATGAGCTTCTACTGGATAACATTTGCCGGTATAAGGATGATTCTGTACATAATGCAATAGTTATTTCCACTTATGGTGTCCATTTATCCACCCCGTGATTGACTGGGTTGCAGCACTCCAGAGGCCTGTAGAGTGGGTTTAGGGAGAGATGGAGAGGGCTGTCTGGTTAACAGGAACAGACTGGGGCAGAACATAAAAGCGGCCTTATTAGGGAATTAGCTAGCTAACAAAGCAACAAGTTTGCAAATTGAGGCAGTTTGGAACTTGAGAACTTGTAAAGAAATGATGTGTAAGTGTTTGGCAAGGTATGGCAGACTGCATGGATGTTACTTGCTGCAGGCAATGTTTGTTTTAACCACAGAGAAATCAACAGTAAAAACACATTCTAGCAGACCGTACAACGAGCCCACAAACAGCAGAAAAACTGGCCCTCTTATCGACCTGAGAGGCAGCCCCTCATTTCGCCAGTATGCTGGTTAACACCCACTGCTTACCATGGTTCTTGTGTCTCTTTTCTCAGGTGAAGGTTATATTCGGATTCGATAAGTCTGTGGCATCAAAAATGATGCTGATTTGTGAGTTCAAGCTGCAGCACTTTAAACTGCAGGCCATTCTTGCCTCCTGTGCACAAATCAATGCATGCCAGCGATTTGTAACTGCTACCTCAAACTCATTTAACATGGACCCTTTTTGGAGCCCTTGTCTTGTCTGGAACACATCAATCAAGACCAATAAAATAGGTCACCCATTATTAAAAGTATTAAGTATAGATATTTAGGGGTCTATTAGTATGTCGGGCGGATCGCCACCGCTTGCATGACGGTGACGATCTGCCCAACATAATCCCCCGCCTGCCTCCCATATAACCCTCAATATTATGATGGCGGGTGTACCGCGGCGGAAGGGAATACCGTCAGCCGCTTTTCCACCCGGTCAACGAGTCAACCGGGTGGAAAATGGTTGCATATGGTGACGGTGTCTGCTAAATACCCCCATCCATATTACTATGGCAGTGGGAAGCAGCCTTTCGGTGGTGGCAACGGCATGCGTGCCCCCAGGGTTTTGGGGGGGTGGAGGATGCACATGGGGGTACCTATGGTACCCCCCTGCATTTGCATGCACGAGGTGGCAGGCACCGCACGGTGCCTGCCACGTTGTGCATGCAAATGCGCGACATGCATATATTGCATTGTGGCGGGTGCTGCTTCTAGCACCGCCCGCCACAATGCAATGTATGCGGGATGCCACCGCCACCGTGGCAGTGGCATCCTAATTGCCGGTGCGGGACCGCCGCACCACTGGCAGCGGTCCCAGCACCACCAGGGTGGCAGGCGGACGAAAGTCCGCCCGCCATCCTAATAGGCCCCTAAGTTTTCATGAACCACATGGCAAAATACATATCTGCTGCCTTAGCAGCCATAGTATATGATATAAACAAGTAATATACTAAAACATTTATATCAAGCTTTAGACCTTCTGTGTATTTCTTCTTTTATTACTTTTGCTCCGATTCAATATAAAAATGCTTGTATCTGCAGTTTGTGTGTATTTCAACACATAAGAAATATAAAGTAAAATGACCAGAACTTGCTCTGCTCCGAGGTCAGTGCTGGGAAAGGAGTTTGGAGGGCGTTCACATTACTCACTTGATCAGCCTGGCAGGTAGGTGAGGCTGGGTCAGCCAGAAAAGAAACTCATTTGGATTGTTCTGTACAATCTGCAAAGACTTGCAAAACTGTGCTAAGCTTATTTTACTGGCGAAAAGGATATTTATGTTCTGTGCTCTACCTGATGGCATGCCATGGACAGCACCCTAAATCCAATCTATTGTGTTTAACTACCAAGGAAGCTTACCTTGTCTGGGGCAAAGGTTTGTTATGAAATGTTAAGATGCTTCTATTTAAAGCTATTCCATTGGCGCTAGGAAGGAACGGATATGTGTAAAATATGATGTAGTCAATGAATACATGCTTAGAAGTAGATTGGGCTCTTAGGTTTCAGGAATGGGTGTAGTTTAGGCTGGTGAGGATTTCTTAGCGGCAGTGATTCATGGTGTTTAGGGGTTGTGAGGGATGGATTGGATTTAGGGGTGGTGAGGGTCAGCAAATTAAAAGCATCCGAAGTAATTGTTTGATCATGTAAAAGATATAAATATGAAATAATATACCCTGAAGTAAAGCACTGAAATAAATACCTCTGACAGAATTATTTCTGAAAGTAAGACCTGCAACGGTTGTATTTACACCTCCAATAAATAAGCATGTAAAATTCAATTGTGAACAAAAAGGCATTCTATGAATTGGTTTCTTTGAAATGGTAAATGCCATTCATTCCGAAAATGTCCTCTAAATAGTTTAGGTGAAATGGTAACTCAGTAATGATGTTCCATGAAATTGTTTTTCCATGATATAACATACAACCGACCCCACCAGCGTGGATGCCACAACCTCCAAATACGCATGACCACTGCGGAGGTCTGTCATTTTGTACTACCACAGTGGAAAAAATCAAGAGGTGGGGCTGCTCTCTGGGTTCCCATGATCACTGGAAGAGGCACTGAATATGTGCCAGCAAAGGACATGACCCCACTCACCATGCTGAACTGGATCTCAACGAATAAGTAACATGAGGCTTGAAGTGAAAGACTGAGAAGCTGTGATCTGGATTCAGAAAGATAACCCTGAGAGATTAACAATTATTAAACATGAACTACTTTTGCTCAAGATACAATGTAAACGGACCTAGAGGTTCCAAACAGAGTACTTGTTTGAAAAGTCTAATTGTGAGCTCGCACCTGTATGTGATTCCTGCCTATGATATTTAAACTGCTGCTAGAACTCAGTAGTTAATGTGAGACTGAAGGAAAAAAGCTAAAATCCATATCGCAGTAATTTATAGAATCATGCACCTGAACCCCCATTACTTTGAGTAGTATTCCAGTTTGCAGTAAGATGAAAGTACTTCTGTTTATACTAAGACAAACACTGGGTTGGACAATGAGTTATGGCTCCGTTATTTTGGGGTTGAGTCGCTACCCCTACACTACTTCACTGAGAAGCCCTTGACTGCTTGACCTGGCTACACAGACAGAATCAAGTGTGGAAGGGCTGTACTGACCCTGTTTGCAGAAACATAGTAGGATGGATGACCAGGACACCGGAGGAAAATTACCCCAAGCATCACAGATCTGGCCACGGCCCGAGCTCCTTCTGTGGTCCCTCAATTGGAGTCTGAAAGTGAAGTTTAGAAATCTTTCACAAACACAAATTATCGGTCAAGGTGAAATAGGACAAGTGGGCGGAATCTGTAGCAGTCACACTGAGAATATTAAACTCCATTTGTTAGGAGGTATTTATGGGGGTGGAGTTTGAAGATAGCTAATATTAATGTTTAGATTCAACATTCAATTTAAATATTGCACATTCATTCTGGCTAAACCATTTTTGGTGATACTCTAATTGATTTTAAGTAGCAGCCCTCTGTGGTAAAAGGGTGACAAATCATATGAAAAGGAAGATACAGGTAAAGAAGAAAACCTCATGCACAGAAGAGAGCATGCTTTGTGAACAAGAGTGCATCCCATACTGGACCTCAACAGAGGTTGAAGACAGAAACAGCATGAGTCCTTCTGAAGAAGTGGCAGATCTCGAGAGAAAGCCTGCTGGTTTAAGATTAATTTCATCTTGAGCACAAATCTGTGTAGGACTGACTGGCATCTGCACTCCGTGCTCCTGAAAACACCATTCTGTCCATTCCCTTTTTCTACACCACTCATTCCCTTTTGATACTGTCATTGGAAATCCTTTTTTTCGTTGGAGAGATCAGAAACCTGGAGATCTCTGAGTATTATTCCCTGGGACTTGCATGCTATTGTGTGGACAGATTGAAATTTCTGTTATCATTTTGGTTTGTCAAGCAGAAGACCAGGAACTTCATCCTCGGCGAGAATAAGACCAGGACCCTTATCCTCGTATAGAATACATGTATGTGCCACTTCTGGGTAACATTGTGGCAGGGCTCATAGAGTTAAATAATGAAACTATTTCTCCATGCCCAATGTTATGAATTTTTTGAATGGGTTTGTTTGACAGCTAAATTAGATTACACTTGTCCCACTCCCAGTCTATATGGAGGGTGTCCCAATACATAATTTGAAGCCTTTTGAGGACAAAAATTGAGATTTGCAACTTAAAACATAATTTATTGATTGCACACTTCTTTCTCATTCAGCCACAAAATAACAGAGCCATAACTCATTGTCCAGCCCAAACAAATATTACTTTATCATAATTCCATATACATATCTCCATATAACAAAGTCTTGGTTTAAATTATTATATTTTTAATATTACACTTTCATTTTATAAATACTACATTTAGGTGCCGATTCGGATCCTGGAAAAAATTTCCCCGTACGACTCGTATCCGGTCTTTTTACCGTACGAATCGTACAAGTGCCGTACAAACTGCCAAGTACGATTCGCATGGGAAAAAGTCCATACGAATCGCATTGGTAATAATTCCCCACATGTCCTCGGGTCGGAAAAAGTGTCCGACACTTCCCCGGACGATTTACCGTACAAATGTGAAAAGTGAAGTCCGACCGCGCAAGTACGATCTGTCCCGTCCGTCCGAATGTACACCCGTATGGAAAATGCACCGTACGGACCGAACTCCCAGAGCAACCATGGAGACATGTGCCCGCATATGCGCCGACCCTCCCCCAGCCCCCGTGAGTACGCGCCGAACCCCCCCGCCGAACCCCCCGTGTATGTACACCCGTGTACGTACGATTCGTACCCCCACCCGTGTATGTACGGTGCGTACCCCCAGCGCGTAGCGTAGCGCTGGGGGTATGCACCATACATACACCAGTGGGGGTATGACTCGTACGTACACGGGTGTACATACACGGGTGGGGGTATGACTCGTACGTACACGGGTGTACATACACGGGTGGGGGTATGACTCATACGTACACGGGTGTACATACACGGGTGGGGTTCGGCGCGTACTCACGGGGGTTGGGGGAGGGTACGGCACGTACCAGGCCCCCTAATCTGGTCGTTTCGCGGCGTACTTTGCTTTTCCGGCACTTTTTGGGTGCCGTAAAAATATTGCCGTCCGGACTGCTGTCGGTTCGAATCGTACTTCCTGGTTCGTGAAACGCTGCCTGAAAGCGTCCCGACGTCACGTCGGAGCATTCCCGGATCACATTCGTATGTATATTTTCGTCGGTCGGTGTTTTTTACGATTCGTACGGAAATGGTGTTTCCGTGCGAATCGTACTTCCATGTTTGTAATGTTTTTTTCCCAGGTACGAGTCGGACGGAGAAAACGCTCCGACCGACGGTTCGTACCCGGTTTTTCCAGGATCGGACTCGGCACCCTACTGTTTACCATCAAAGCACAGTGCTGAATTCAGAATATCACAGTGTTTGTACTTCTTATTGACCATGTTATGATTTGACAAGCCAAATTCTCCAAAAAAGAATCTCATCTGTGCACACATGTATCAACTATTTTTGCTGGATGCATTCTTTGACATGCTATATTTTTGGGTTGTTGATACTGTCAAATAAAAGAAATTGCATGTTAATGTAATCACACTTTAGGATTAGACCTCACCACAGTACTGATCTAAGGTTTCCCTCTATTTGAATGAATCATTCATTATGTTAGATTTTATTTAATGCGTCCATTAAATGACAAAATCAGATAACACAAGCAAACAATTATTTGATTATGGCACTAACAAAGTGTTATTCCACACTTTGAATAAGTTGCTTTCCATCTGTGTTTATTGTGGTGGTTTCTTAGCGATATGAGAATTTGGTGTGGGCCAATGTGTATACCAGGCTTCGTCACGTAAGACTCTTTACAAGGTAAGTAGACGAACATGGTAGGGTCTAGAGGAGGAAGGTGACAGGCTCGATGGATGCGGTAAGTGAACCCCCACACTGCTTAAACAGAAGGTGCTATCAAGGCAAAATATTTTCATTAAGGATAACCTTTGCTGAACTGTATTACCTTACTCTGTGCAGCACCGCAAAACAGCAAAATATTAATACAGTAAATGAAATGGAACACATAATGGACTAAAATATTTTGAGTAAAAAGATACAAATTTAAGAAGAAAAATGTCACAAAATGAAGAAAAGCTGAGAGTCTAAAGGATCTGAAAGAAACACGTTACCTTAGAATATCCCCAGGCGTCAGGCTGGATCCGGAAAGATTTTTGTAGCAATACCCCTAGCGCGTCGCTAGGCGTCGTCTGCGGCTCCGCGTCCGACGTTGGCGTCGCGCGCTGGAATGACGTCGTCGGAGTACTTAGACGCCGCCCTCGTGCGCTGACATCAGTTCTTCTTTTTTCCGTGCCAGACAGCGCCGATCCGGGAAGAGCTTACCTCTTAGTCACTTTTTGACTAAACTTTTTTGACTCTTTTTGGTCTTCTGTCGACTCGACTCTGGTGCCGGTAGGATGCCTGGGTTTAAAGCCTGTGACTCCTGTCATCGACTGATGTCGGTGACGGACCACCATCGCCGGTGCCTTTACTGCATGGGGGCAGACCATGACGCGGAGTCGTGCGTCGATTGTCAGGCTTTGACCTCGAAGGCTAGGCGGGAGCGGTCCCGTAAGCTTCTCGAGCTTCGCCACTCGGCTCCACGCCGCTCACGGTCCCGGTCCAGGAGGAGGTCCAAGGACCGGTCGCGGAGCCGCAGCCACCATCATCGCTCGTCGGGCTCGAAGTCTTCGGGTAAGTCGAAGCGATCAAAGAAGTCCAAGAGGCGACACCGCTCTTCCCGCTCTTCCCCTCGCCGGTCACGCGACTCGGCCAAGGGTCAGGGTGGTCCCACCCCCACGGCAACGTCGGAGCCGCAGGAGCCGCGTCCGTCCCCATACCCGCCGGTCCCTGGGACTGTCGCGACTCCGGCGGAGGTCAGTGCTTTCCTCTCGGCCATGAGGGGCCTGGCTCCGCCATCGACGCTTGCCGGCACGCCTTCGGGCCCCGCGGGCTCGACTGGGCGACCTCGCGTGCCAGCGGCTCCGGTCCCGACGCCGCAGGTCCCCGAGGGATCCAGGCCTGGATCTCTGCCGGCGCCGGTCGACCTCACTATGCCTCCTCCGCCGGCGTCGACACCGGTTCCGCCTCCGGCGCCGTCTCCGGATGACGCCGTTCCCCGGTTTAGCCCCAGTCCGGGCCCATCGCCGGCGCGGCGCCGCTCGACGCCGCTTCCGACGCCAATGGATGAGCGTTTCATCTACCGCCCGGCTCCGATCATTCCTCCTGTTTATCAGGAATCGGATGACGGGGGCGACTGGGAGGGGTCTGAGGACCCTATGGCCAGACAGGCCCAACTTTCACAGGACTGGGCAGATGAACTGGGGGATGCCAGTGGTCTGGACACCTCCCCGGACGCTGGTTTAATCTCTCCTCTGACTGTGGCCTCGGAGGAAGGTGCAGCTTTCTCAGTGGTGCTGCGCAAGGCGGCCGAAGCCCTGGGGCTCGAGTTGCCTGCTGTGGCCGTGAGGACTAACATCCTCACAGAGGTGCTTCAACCGTCAGCAAGCTCCACAGAGCCTCTGCTGCAGTTCAATGAGGCCCTCGTAGACGTTCTGCAGGGCACTTGGTCCAAGCCCTCCACAGTTCCTCCTGTGGATCAGAACATGGCCGGCGCCACCGCCCTGCTCCGGGCGACCCCAGTTTCCTGTCACAACACCCCACCCCTAGAGTCTGATTATCCAGGCCTCAACTTCCCAATCCTCCTTCCCGTCCGCTCCTCCGGATCGGGAATCCAAGAGGCTGGAACAGTTCGGAAAGAAGCTGTTCTCTTCCCTGAGTTTGGGCCTGCGGTCTTTGAACACCGCTTGCCTCTTGGACCGTTTCTCCCACTCTCTGTGGGATACGGTGGAGGACGTGCTGCCCCTGTGTTCGGAGGAGGCCCGGACACGTCTCTCCCAGGCGCTTGCTGACGGGCAAGATGCAGCACGACATGCCATACTGTGTGGACTAGACACCACGGACTTGCTGGGTAGGGCGATTTCCACCACGGTGGCGCTCCGGCGCCACGCCTGGCTGCGATCAACGTCTTTCTCGGGGGATGTCCAGAGTACCCTCATGGATATGCCCTTTGATGGCACTCGCCTTTTTGGTGAGAAGGCGTATAGTGCGCCGGCTCATTTTAAGGACTCCCGGGCTACGGCCAAGTCCTTGAGTCTCTCTGCCCCGCGGCCGCAAACTTCCGCCTTTCGCCCCTTTCGTGGCCAAGGAATGGGTGCCTCCTCACGTCTGCCTAGCCACCGGCTGCAGAACCAACCTGCACGCGGTCACGGACGTTGATTCCGCCGAGGCGGTACTGGAGGACAACGTGCCGGTCAGTCCACATCCACCCCGGCAGGATCCGCCTCAAAGCCCTCCTAGTCCGAGCTTTCAGACCCATTCCACGCCAGTGGGTGGCAGAGTTCGCCATCACCTGCTCCACTGGCGATCCTTCACATCGGACAGGTGGGTGCTGCAAATTGTCCGAAGGGGCTACTCCCTCCCCTTTGAGATGACCCCTCCAGCCATGCCACCGCAGTGCCACCGTATGTCGGAGGATCACTTGAATCTTCTGCGGGAGGAAGTTACGGCCCTCTTGGCCAAAGAGGCCATCGAGCGCGTTCCTGGTCTAGAAGTAGGTCGTGGTTGCTATTCCCACTACTATCTGGTTCCCAAGAAGGGCAAAGGGGGCCTACGCCGTATCTTGGACCTCAGGAGCGTCAACGCCTTCCTGCGGAAGGAACGGTTCAAGATGCTCACATTAGCTCAGGTTCTGGCTGCCCTCGACCCTGGAGACTGGATGGTAGCGTTGGACTTGCAGGACGCCTATTTTCACATCCCCGTCCTGCCGGCCCACCGGCGTTACCTGCGGTTCACGGTGGGTCAGGAGCACTTTCAGTTCATCGTGCTCCCCCTTCGGCCTCACCAGTGCCCCTCGGGTGTTCACGAAAGTGATGGCGGTGGTCGCAGCTCATCTGCGCAGATCGGGGGTTCCAGTCTTCCCCTATCTCGACGACTGGCAGGGTTGGAAATAGTACGATCCGATTGGCACTAAACAGACTGCCTCACTGCATTGAAATTGGCTGTCGGGGGTAGGAAGTGGCCCATTGGCAGACTCCCTCAGGCCAGGTTTAAATGAGGACCTTATTGTTTTCTGCTTATTTTATCATTTTTGAAAATCAATGATTGAAAGAAAGAAGTATTCTTAAGTAGCAATTACTTCTTAAATTGCACATATTTAACAAATGGCAAAGCTAACTGTATTTGGCAACCTACAGATTCAAATATTATTTGATAAATAACCTTTTGTGGGTTGCAATCCATCAGCATTCATACCCAATGAACTGGAGTACATTTTTATTTCTTTTTATGCTAAGAATAACACTCATTAGTAAATCCTATTAGATTTTTACATTATTCAGGAGTTTCCTTCCCTATAATCATGATCTGTGGAGTCGTTGGTCAGTTTACACTGACTTTAGTTACAGGCAGTCACCATTGCTCAGTGAAATTATAGTATCTGTGCAGGGTATCCAGTGTGCCCTGAGCAGGGCTAGATAGGCTTTTTATTCCTCTGGGCATTTCCTCGGTGGGCTGGAGCCCCTGAAGGACGGTGGTGCTCCTGGTCCCTCTATCACTTTCCTCAGCTCATCGAGGTTAATTGCAGTAGGCAGTGTATGCCTTAAGAAAGAAGAGAGTGAGACGGGGGAGGCAGAGAAAAAGCGATCAGAGAGAGAGAGTAGAGAAGTAGAGGGAGAGAGAATCGATGAATGGAAAAAAAGAGCTAGCTTGAGGAGATAAAGAGAGCTTGGCTGGTTTGAGCATTTTTGCCAGGGTTGCTTTTATTTCCCCAGTCCGTCACTTTTCCTGAAGAGGAAAGGCACTCTACTGGATGGCAAAAAAAAACATGCTGCGAGTCTTGATTTGCAGTAGGTGATAGGGTAGCCTCCACTTGAGGGTGATGTGGGGTATAATCACCTTGAAGTCCATATTCAATATGAATAGACCTCTAAAAGGTGTACGTTGAATAAATATAGCAGATCTAACTTCTGGTTCACCAATGGTAGAATTACAAAAGACACATATTTTGAAGAGTTTATTGATAACTCAGCATTGTAGAATAATTGATTTGCCAATCAAATCAGATTTGTATCACTCCGTCTCCACTCCAGAGTTAAAGTTTAAAATACCCACCCTGAGAAGAGGAAGGATACCATACTCAGAAAGTACAAGGTGAAAACTTCTTGGGAGTTTCATGATATTAATAAGCAAGGTGGGTTTCAATATCCTCATTTTACTGAATTCAATAGGACGCACACTTTGTGCCACTCATTGAATCTTGATTTTTATTCCTAAAACCATTAATACTCCAAGCTGCACTCTTCAACCCATCTTGTGCCATAAACAATATACAAATTCAGAAATGCTGTTGCTTTTACAGAACAATTAACAATATAAAAAATACAACAAACACGACAGGCAAGTGCCTTCGCTGGAATGGAATCCTTTAAATAACATTTATGTTTTTCTGACCTTCAATCCATCAAGTTGAGAATTTCAGTCTCTGCCAATAGTTCGCTATCGAGATGGGTACCCTTGCCCAAAACATGATGTTATTGAATGGCATCATAAGAATATTTATATTGCGCTGATGACCCATTAAAGCACTTTGCTGGGCTACTACTCTCATGCAGATTAGCATAAGATTGTGCAGGATCCAATTAATAATGAAAAACACGCTATTAGGTCCATTATAGATTGTCATGCTGTTTGTAGTCATGCATATGGATATTAAATCCTTCATTCATGTTTAGATCATAATGCAATCCCCCACCCTCAGACAGGCCCTCCCCTTAGGGGGATAAAAACAAAAGTAATAGCTTGCCATCTACCTGACAGACCCAAAATAGCACCTTCCAGACTGAGTATGTTCTATTTTGATCTTTTCTTTGACGATCAAGTGGTGATCCTGTAAATTAATAATTATCGGCCAAGTGTCAACCACTGGCCATATTGTTTAAGCTTACCTGCTCCTGCTGCCTCTGTAGAGTTTGGGCAGATGTCCAGCAGTCATACATAGCATTTGCAAGGTTAGAGGAGAGTAGCGCAAGATGGTGGGGTGAGCAGGCTGTCTTCTCCTCACAGAGGGCATCAGAGAAGGCTTTCAGTTTGGGCTTCCTTGTTGAAGGGGAAGCCAAATCATTGCAACTGTAAGTGTTCTATTAGTTAGAGAATTGAAGTGTGCTGGACACCGTTAGCCCTTATATCGCAGTGAAAATGTGTTCAGGATTCCATTCTAGTCTCACTTATTGGTCATAATTCAGTAAACGCACACCACTCTGCAGAGTTCCATCTAAACATTGACTAAAACATATTGCTGGACCAGTATTTTATGGTCAGAATATGAAGATTATAAAAATATTGTGAATCAAAATATTCAGGACAAACATATTATTTGTTAAAAGTGTTTCTGTTATATCAAAGATTTACATACTTTTTATTGTATTGTTTTATGTTTTTATTTAATTATACATGTTATTGTAAAATTAATGTAAGTTATTGTAAATTTTGTATTTTTTTATAGAACTATTTTTAGAGTTGTGCCTACTAAGGGTTTGGTTGGGTAGTTTAATTTCGTATATATTAAATTATGCTAATTAATTTGTTAATCATGTTTTTTTCTTTTTTATTGCTACTTATTTGTTAAAACATCTATCAGCTTTTCTAATTATGTATTACATTTTTATTTTGGGTGTTGGGATATTTAAGGATTGGGTGGGTAAAGTTGTTTTATTGATTATATTTTAAATTACTGTTAATTGATTATTGTTTTGATTATTTTATACAATGGTTGTTCTTTAACTGTTTATTGAAGTTTTTATTCATGTATTAAATTTTATGTTTAGATGGTGGGTTTTATTGGGGTAAGAGGTGGTAATGTTTGTTTTCATAAATTCATTTATGTTAATATGTTGTTTTCTTACATGTTTTAAATTGTTATTTTTTTTTACCCTTATATAGTTTATATTACATTTAAAAGTGTGAGTTTTATTGGGAAATTGAGTGGGTAGGGTTTTTAATAAAATATTTAAAAACAGATTAATTGATTCGTGATTGTTTTTAAATTGCCAATTAATTGTAGGGTAAATACATTTGTACTTGACAAATAGTATTTTATAGAATTTATAAACAGTTTATTATCTTTAATGGAATGTTTTGCATTTTGTGTGTTTTTCTGCATTTTTGTCTCAAATTATGTTGCAATTAATTTAATGTATCTTTTAAATTTATTACGTTTTGAAAGGAAAACTTATTTGTAAATATTTATTTCATGATATGGAGACTTGTTTTATTTTCTGTGTTTGGTGTGAGTTCTAAATGTAAAGATTAGAATATACTCACTCCTTAATATAGTAGCCAAAATATTGAGTACAAGAATATTGAGAGGTAAGTATGTATATATCTAGTATACCTAACTCCACATGTACCTTGATGATAAATGTATCTTCAAGGTACATAGAGGTGGAGTTAAAAAGAGAAAATCTATACATCCTTCTATGCTTTTAACTTTTGTTCCTCAATTTCTTGGTCACAATATTAATGTATCACAAGATGCCTGTACTCAGCATTCCAGATTATAATCAGTGAACTTACAGTAAACTGTTTAATACTTTTTTATTTTTTATCAAAAAATTGTATTTTTATATAATCTAAAAAATACTTATTTTTTAAAAACTTTAATGTATATTAATGATTTTTAAAAATGTTAAATGTTTTAAAATTTGTAGGAGGAAATGACATTATTTGAGTGTATATGTTCCCCACAACCCCTGCAAGGTCTGCACTTTTCCAAACATTTGGCAAGTGTTAGAATAGGAACTCTGAACACCCCACCAATGTATGCACTTTCCCAAACATACCATTTGCTGGACTGGAGCTAGAATAGTAAACCTGAACCTCCACACCTCATGTATGCACATTTGCTGATATTCAATAGACCGGAGATAGAATAGTATATTTGACATCCTAATTAATGTATTTTGCTCAATGTCTCTTTTTTGGGATTTAGAATAGAACATTTTGCTCTTGCCCTAATGTAAGGACATTCCTCAAGTGTGTAGGCCTGTATGCACGGTAGTGCAAGAGAATATATTTTTTGTTCTTTGATTACAGTTTTGTTACTACCTTTTACTTCTTTAAGTTGTATTTATAAATATTGTGAGTGTTTTTAATTTACTTAAAAGTATATTTTTTTAAAGTTATTTTCTCTTTTTTTCTAAATAGTGTTTTTTTTTAACGTATTTTTTCATGGGGTTTAGTCTTTGACATTTACTAGTTTTAGTAATTTATTTGTTAAAAATATTTTTATTAGTTTAATATTTATATCTTTTCTTATTTTTGTTAAAGTTTTAATAATATTTAGACATGTATTTACTGATTAGTGTTATGTAATCTAAATTATAATTATTATTCATTTTGTTTAAAAATAATATTTATTTGTTTGATGTATGTATTTTAATTCACGAATTAACTTTAAAATATATTTATATAATTTTTTTAAGTTATTGCAAAGTTACATGTATTTGTTTGAATATCAATGTTTTAAAAGTTTTTCATTTAATCTTTTATATAATGTAGATTTTAATATATTGCAAATTAACTTAACTATGTTTGTACTGTCACAATTATGATATATATACAAACACACACACACATATGCACACACACACACATGCACACACATACACATGTGTTTTCAAGCCTTCCACATCCAGGACAGTGCTGCAACTGATCTATATTCAAAGGATTCCTAAAACAAGAAATAGTGCCCACGCTCCAGGATACTTCTCCCCAAAGTTGTTTATTTCTGTGAGAGATTTATAATATATTTGACTCTGCAATGCTGATATTTTCATCCACAATACATTCTGTCTAGAACCAACTGTGCTCTTCTGACCTGGTTGTCTAGAAGGTTGAAAGTGCCTTAAAGATCCTATGCAAGTAACAATTTAGCAGTTGCGGGAGGCACCTACGCAGCTTAACCAGCACAACTCCTGAGGAAGGATCTTTCTGCCGGGGCCATGAAGGAAATTGAAGAGTGTTCTTATTTATTGCTTCATGTAGCAACTAGCCTGATTTTTATCTGATATTTTCTGTGATGATGTAGAGATATTGCTTTGATTGGTAGAGAGTTACAAGCATTTTGTCTGGCTTTGGGGAGAGCAGTTCTTGGAAGGACAGGCAATTTAACTGACAAGACCTATTAAAATAAGTGGTGGGGGACACAGTCCCTTTCTCTTTGCAGAATTGAAACACTGATTTTTCAGTGAGCACAGGTGTCTATAATGTCCTTTCAGATAATCTCAGCAGGAGGTCCCTATCCTCTCAGGGTTCGTGCCTGATGCTTCAGTTTGTTATGATTCTGTGTCATAGGTGGGGTGCCAGAGTTGGATGTTTGCAACTCAAAAAATTCTCTTATTTCTTTTTTCTGTTCAAGTCTTCAATAGTAGCTAGTTTGGGCGATAGATGCTTTTTCCTTCCAATTTTCCTTTCCCCAGTTACCTCTGATTTTGACATAGATGTTTAGATTAAAGAGATGAAGAGCTTTAGTAATGCGGATTGCTCCATCTGGGCCCCCTTCATCCTGGTTTCTTCTTCTAACTCAGGTGAAGACTTGTCCAGAGTGGATTTGTTTCCAGTGTGGCAATCTTCCCTGACTTTTCTGATCCTTCTGCAGGAAACTCTAATCTGATTCCGATTAGCAGCCTGGAGTTTGAACAGGATAGCCTGCAGAGGATAGGATTAACCAGATAATTAGCAGTGGCTGGACACGCCTCTAGGAGACAATCCACCCGTAGCTTGTGTTACAGCCCTAAAGATTTGGATCCTTTAGAGTTTGAAGGGGTTTGTATCTCTCAGGACAGTTTTCAGTTTGGCTTGAGTGTTTGTATACTTAAGCTTCAGTGGCCATCTGTTAAAGCATTTAAGGAGTCTTGGAATGGAGTGAAAGCCTGTGAAGCATTTGCCTTCTTAAAGGTTTAGTGTTGGAATATCCTTGTAGAACCATGTCTCTAGTTGGGATTTACTATTAGTCTTTGAGATTTTGAGTCACTCTTCCCTTGAACCTCTAAGCTGCATAGGAATTAAAAGTGTAAATCAATTAAATCTTATAAGAATCCCCTTTATATTGTGAACATATTGGCAACTTATCCACCTTTGCCCATATAATCCCCCAAATGTGTTCCCCAATTTCAACACCTAATTTCTCCTCCAATTTTTCCATAAATGTGGTTTGTTGCCTGATGGAGCCTGACTGATTTAGTGTATTTGATGGCTTTTCCTTTTTAGACCCTTCTGTTGCTAAAAAGGGATTCGGTGGAGTTTTCCATGTGATTTTCTTTTTCCTTACTTTGGGCCCCATTAGGATGTTAGCGGTGTTGGGCCGCCAGCGGTGCGGTGGTCCCGCACCACCAATTAGGACCAGGCGGTCGCATTCTGTATTGTTAACATTGCGGTGGGTGCTGCTCAGCACCCACCGCAATGCCAAAAATACATGTTGTGTATTGCCATGCACAACGTGCCTGCCAACTTGTGCATGGCAATGAGGGGGGTACCATAAGTACACCCAAAGTGCAGCCCTCCACCCCCACCCGCAACCAGCCCCCACAGCTATTCCCGCAAGCCTTTCCATGGCGGCTTTGCCACCATGGAAAGGCCTTCACATCATACCATCCTAATATGGATGGCACCGCCACCATATTAGGGGCCAATTCCGCTCAGCCGGCAATCCTAACGAATGCCGACTCGGCATGGGGGGATGGTATTCCCCATGGCGGGGGGTACCATCAGCCACGGTACCCCCCTCCATGGTAATATGGCGGGGGGGAAATGTGTTTGTGATGGCGGGCGGATCGCCACCGCCAGCCGGGCAGTGGGGATCTGCCTGCCATCATAATCACCCCTAAGTCTGGACCCAGCACAGTGCAGACATTGTGTTGACCTGGAATTATCGAAAGAGTTCACTTCAAAATTGTGAAAGCAAATCTCACCCATGAGTCTCACTCCATTAGCACATACGTCTCCCAATAATAGCAGATCTTGTTGTCACCATACTTGAAAGTGGCGAATATATGGGTTGAGGAAGAGAACTGCATTAGATTATCCTTGCAGACTGCCCTATTCCAATATTCAAGTAGAATTTTCAATGAACATAGGGTTTTCGCATTTGCGATGCAGCGCGCGCTACGAAATTCGTTTTATTTATTTAATTGTTTACTTACCTGCAATTATCCATATTCCGGTTTTTAGAACCCCCCACCCTTCCCCTCCCCCGCCCCGCCTTACCGCCCCACGGAACTCCCTCCACGGGCCGCGGCTGGAAATAGCACCAACACGTCTTCAGTGGAACTTACTGCGGAAATCTTTGAAAACTATACTATGGAAGTGTCATATACAATACAAGTTTTCTAAAATATGGTGTACATAGCTATTACATTTACATCATTCACTTGATGCTCCACGGAAACAAGGTGAGAGATGGCTTTGCAGTGAGGGAGAATGAGCAGGATGAACACAATTACAGGATCCATAAAAAAAATAATGGTGAATGACACAGAAATGTGGCATAACTATTCATAGCATTATTTACACTTCTAAGTGACCTAAGTAACTCGTTTCAGATGCATCACTAAAAACACTAATTACATAAACAAGTTTTCACACAATATTTGCACATTTTTCATATTTTGAAAATGATGAAAAAACAAAAGTTCACGTCTTCGTCATCTTGAATATGTGGATTAACAGGCAGTCAGCTTTGTTGCTTACCACATAATATTTTTGAGTTATGAACAGCATGTGGTATTTCTGTGAGCAAGATTATTCTAACTCACCCTTTGGCTTTCTCAGAGCGTTATAGGTAGATGGGAAGCAGCCAGTCTGTGTTTAGCATCTTACCTCGCTGTCAGGGCCTCCAACTCTACCTTTTCTTATTTAGATTTTCAGACAAAGGTAGCTGTTCTAAATATTAAATTGCCCCTAATGACTGCCTTTGCAGCATTTTTGACATCTAAGCTGTCTTCCTTTGTTGGTTGTGCACAGTTAAAAAGGGAGATCAAATCTGTGAAATAAATGTTTCTGTATTGTTTTAGTATATTATCATGCATTCATTTCATTTTGCAAAATTAATTCCAGAAAGTCTCTGCACCCTCATTATAGTCCTAAATCCCCTCCCTCCCTTCAATTAGGCAGCCAGTTCAACCAGTGAGAGGAGGGCAGTTTTATTTTTTGCTTTTCACATACTGAATGTCCTGGGTGTAGAAATGGTTATTTGGGGTCCATTAGGGAGATGTTGGACTACTACCTTTTTAATTGGTTCATGGAGTTAAGGGGAATTGCTCTGTGAGGGAGGCAGATCACCTAATAATGGAAGGACTAAAACAAGACAGAAGGACTCAGAGTATTAGACTTGAATTACTGGAAAGAAAATTGCTATTCATTCAAAGTATTTTATGCCATTATTTCTGGGATATGATTTGTTTGATAGGGCAATAGAAGGCATAGTTTTATTCTGGAGAGTATGAAGGTTAAAGCCAAATAATTGTAATTGGCAGTAAAATCGTGATTTAGGGTTTTTTGTAGTTCAAGCATATAATAGCAGGACCTCATTTACAAAAGGGATGGAGGGTGTAAAATTGCATATTCTCATGTGGGTCTAAGAAATGTTTATTTAAATCAATCTCTGGATTGTAAATGGAAATCCATTTGCTAGTTACCAGTACCTACTGTGGCATGATTTGCTTTATTTCAGTTGTTTTTGGTACAGTTGGCATGGCCACTGAGAATGAGGTGTTTAGTGTTTTCTGTCTTATCTGTTTACTGCTGAAGGATTGCTATTTAGACTCATTTGTGGGAGTGGGGATGGGTATTTTGTGTGTTTTTGAGTACTCCCTAGGCTTGTACTCCCAAAATACCCTGTACATCTCTAGATTGTATGTATTCCAGATGATGTAAGCATCTAATTTGTGCTGATAAAGTTGAAGGTCGATTAGGGAGAGCATTTTTTTCAGACTGTATGTGTAAAAGCTGTCAGACTCAAAGTTGGGACTAATGGCTCTCAGCTTCAGAAGTTATTCTCAGATTTTGCAGTATTCCTATGCTGTATGACATGTTTCTCCAACTACCTCGCATTATTGATTTGCTCATGAGTTTGCAACTGACACTAACATGTTTTAGACATTAAGGGTATGATTTCGGTCTCGGGTTACTCCATCCCAATGGTGACACCTATCCCATCTGCCGCAATATAAATCCCATAGTATATTATGGTATATATATTTCGGTGGACGGGATATCCGTCACCGTTGTGATGGAGTAACACATCTGCCAAGATCTAAATCCGGCCCTAAATAATATGGAGAATGTTGCTCCGGCCATAACTGAGGTGGAGCTGCCAGTTATAATATCAAAGCTCCTGCTGCTAATGTAAAACCATGGCTGTAGAAATTATTTAAAGTGAATAGTTCTAAACATGACTATAACCATTTCAAAAGACATTGTTTAATTCAGTGTGCTAAACACATAAATTTGGCAAATGCAGTTTTATCTCCCTGAAAATTTGGAATTGGAGCTTAGGAGATTTCCCTTTGGGGAATGCCCAAGATGGCAGATGGGATGGATGCTCAGTGAAGAAGCTCCGTGAATCCCACCTGTCCAACAGCATCCTGCTCCACTGGGGCCATCGGTGCAAGCTCCCCTACACCTTGACTGGGCGAGGAAGCCCAGTCGAGGACAGCAGGGGTAAACGTTGCTCTGTGGCCATTGTTGCGCCATTTACCATGCCGCTTCTGAGGCTCGCACTGCCGCATACCAGGGTGGGCTCAACCATTTTCTAGGGACCTCTTGTGAGAAAACAAAAGGCCTGCATAGGGTGATAGGACCATTGAATCCTGGGGATACCCTATTTTTCTGTTTTTAATAACCACCATCTCTCCACATTAAAGGGATACCTGGAGTTGATGGTGGTTTCTTAATCTTTAAAACCCCCTTGCCTTTATTTTTTCCTCACAAGAGCTCCCTGGAAAACGGTTGAGCCAATCCTGGCCTTTAGGAGACAGGGTGCCTCTATGATGAAGCATGACGCTATTAGAGTGTGTGAGGGGAATTTAACAAAGAGGTTTTGCTCCCAATAGTGGCAGTAGCAAACCATTACACCTCATATTGAGAACTAATCCACTTCAGTATTATTTTTCCTGTTTTCAGGTTGGGTTGGATACTGTTTTGTTTGTGGTTACTGTTTGGGAGGACGTATCCGTTCCCACTTCCCTGTTGTGGAAGTACCTCTCCACCCTTAAGGCCTTATGGCCAGTATTGTATGAACTGGAATCCCACCATAGCCACACCACAGGCTTCCCCGCTCGATCCCTCTCCTCATTGGAGGAAGAGGAGACACGTGCCTTGGTCGACATTCCCCCTGAACTGCATGCTGGGCCATCTCTAACCCTGATGACTGTGAACCTTGTGTTCTGAGTGAAGGCCTTATATCCTGTTGCTGTTATTGCTGGAGAACTGTTTGGCTGTGCACTGAGGGTTATGGGGGTCTCATAAAGCTCCAATGGAGTGCCCAGGCTAAGCTCCCTACATCATATCCACAACTGGAACTCCTGCCACCTTTTCCTTGGCAGACCTTGTTTGACTTATGTTCATTAATGGTTTGTAATTGGTATGGGGCTTGTATTTGCTTCAACCTGGGAAGGAGAGTTTGTGCACATGTTATTGATATTGTAATTATATTTGTTTTGTTTTATTATTTTTTCTGCGAACTGTGTGCATGTTACTGGAGGAGGATGGGTCATGGAATTGTGAGTGACTTGCGGGGGTAATGTGTTACGGGGGAGGCGCTATGGTGATTCAACTGATGGCGATAGGACTGACTGACTCGCCCACAGATATACCTTCCTAACCTGGAATGTGAGGTGCCTGGAGACTCCCAGGTGCTTATACCAAGTGTATTCATCCCTGAGGCGGAGGCACATTCACATTGCATATCTACAGGAGATGACCATAACATCAGTTGAGTAACAGCAGTTGCAGCACCACTGGAGGTACTGTGTACTTGTCATATGCCACAGGGGTGCTGATTTCTGTGGCATGGGCAGTATACTTTCAGATAGTGAACCTGGAAGGAAGGCATGTGATAGTTGTGGGGCAGGTGAGTTGAATGGCACGCCCATCACTCTTGTGACCCTTTATGCACCCCACATGGGCCAATTTCACTTCCTGGAGACCCTCTCACCAACATTACTTCATGATCTACAGGCACCTAGTCTTTTGGGGGAGATTTTGATTTTGATTTTGTACACAACACCCAAATGGATCAGTCCACTCCCCCGCTCCGAGGTGCGCAAGCTATCAGGACTTGCAATCCTTAGCTGATTGGCTGATGTATGGTAGACTCCTGGATATCTGGTGCTCCCTAAACCCCCTTGCAAAGGAATACTCTAATTTTTTTTCAGGTCCATTAGCTCCATACGAGGAGCAATCTCCTTTTGGGTAACCCCGAGATGCTCCCCTTTGTTAATTCGCTGAATATTTAGGACACACATTTTTGTACCAGAGCCCTCTACTGTTTGAGTTGAATTGGGATAGGTGTCGGAACCCGATTCCGACCTCAAGGCTGCGTACGCACACACTTTATTACACTGTGTTTATAGAGTCTGTGGGTACACATATCCTCCAATACTTTAACCTTAATGCAGATACTGCATCTGATAGAGTGGTGGAGTGGAACACCTTTAAGGTGGTCCTATGTGGCCTGTGCATTAAGACCGAATATGCCGTGAGTTGACAATGGTGGAGGTTGCAATCCGAGCACATGGGGTGAAGATCAGCGGGATGTACACACCTCTCTTATGGCAGAGCATAGGGCAACATGCAGAGGACGACAAGGCAGGGCGTGTCTTGGTGTGGCTGCTGCACTCAGAGAATGAACGGTTCCAGCAGACAGCCATTAGGTCCTTGACAGGTGGTATACTCATGCCAGAGTTGGCCATTAACGAGGCCTTCTTTGACTATTAGATGGTCTTTTATCTGCACAACGCTGGGGTTGGTGAGCCCACCCTATCATCGTACTTGGACAGTCTGTTGATTCCCTGCCCAGAGCCCTTCCCCCCACACTACCACTGAGCTCTTGATGCTCCCCTGATGCTTGCCGAGGTCTGTCTGGTACTGGATCGGATGGCGCACAACAAGACTCGGGGGACCAATGGACTCCCTGTAGTGTTTTACATGACATACAAGGCTACACTTGCCTTGCAGCCTATAAGGTTGCTCCAAGCAGCTAGATAGCGAGTGGCCTTCCACCGTCACTATAAAAGGCACTGATAGTGGTCCTATCCACGCCAGTTAGGGACTCACTGGATGTGTGCTCCTATCAACCTCTCTCACTGCTCAACACAGACTGAAACGTTCTGGGGAGGATTATCGCAAACCACTTGCTGCCACACATCAGCTTTATCCCAGATGGGAACATAGTCCTCATGTCTCTGCCGATTGTTTCGGCTCATAGTAGAACAGCCAGGTGAGATGCCCGCCGGCATGGCCCTCTTATTGGACATTGAGAAGGCTTTTGATTCTCTAGGCAGGGTGTTATGGCGTATGAGGCTGAGTTCAGAGATATTATAATGGATAGATCTACTTTATAAGAAGCGGCCTGCTAGAGTACGCAGTGGCAGGGTAATCTTAGCCCCATTTCGAATCAACAGGGGTACCCGTCAGGGGTGTCCGCTTACACCACTCCTCTCTGCACTAGCTTTAGAGCCACTGATGAGCCTCTTCCGTCTGCAGAACCCACAATGGGGTATATGGAGTGGTATATCATGAGAGGTGATCTTGCTTTACTTGGTAACAAGTTAATATTCCTCTGGGGCTTTCAACGTGACTTGCCTTGGTTGATGGAGGCACTGGATGACTTTGGCGGGAACTCAGGCCTGTGACCTTAATCAGTTCAAATTGTGTATTTTCCCCCGCCACTCTGGCCTGCTGTGGCTATTCTACACCTTTTGTTATCTCTGAGTTAATGTGTACCATGCAGAGCAGAACTTGGTAGACAGTAATCTCAGTGGAGCCCTGGCTGGGGCACATCATTTGCTGATGTTCTGGAATTTCCTGTCACTCTCCCCAATGGGCAGGGTGTCTATTGTGAAGATACTGGTATTGTCCCGGTTGTTATATCACTACTTGGCACTCTCAGTTTCCATGCTCCAGCGCTTTTTCAGAGACCTGATTTCATTGTTCACTGCTTTGATCTGGGGTCCGGGAGGAAGAGAGTGCCCTTCCAGATGTTGATCCCCCTGGAGAGGGAGGGACTGGGTGCACCTCACTATGAACTGTATGATGCAACTGCTCAAATGCAGTGGCCCATGCGTCAGGCTTGTGTTGGGTTCCACTCCTGAGTGGGCTGGCGTCATCTGAGATTTGGCCAGACAGAACATCCAGGGCTGGCTGATGGGTCCTCCGTGCAATGAGTGTCAAATGGGGCAACTGACCAGGGTGGCAAAGTACTGCTGAGATCGCTATGTGACCCTGCGCCACAGCCTGGTCCCTTATGCCTCCACCTTGCTGTTCTTGGTGCTCCCGGTCTTGCTAGAGATTGTCATGGCACGGGCACGTGGTCAGATGTCTGTGTTCTCATGCTGGGAAATTAATATGAGCACAAACTACTGATCTAACGGACCGAGTTGACATTCATGAGGGTTAATTCTTGACTTATAATGGACCGGTTGCAGCCATTTGAGCTGCATGGGGACCCGATTGCACTGAACCGGCAACATCCTTGGCCCTACAGGTGTTATTAGGGCAAAGTTTTGGTAAATACACAGTCACACTGCTTTATTGTGGATTGTTAGAATCCTGTGTCCCCACTCTGAAGGCCTTAAGAGATAAATGGGCTCATGCTCTCGGGCAGGAGTTTATGGACGGGCTGTGGATCCGGACACTAGAACAGGTGCGAGGGGCCTGACTGAATCCCCCCAATTTAACTATGTCCACCAGACCTGCCTGACTCTCGTACACCTTCATTGGATCTAACTGGGTGTCTCTCTGCATTGCCTCCGCTGTCCTTGCCTAGAGATCAAATTCTACCATATGGTCTGGGACAGTCTGGAGATCACCCGCAACTGGGGGTAGGCCATTCAAACCATGCCTGAGGTTATGGACCGCCCGCTGCAGTGCGACCCACTTCACTGCCTGCTGGGGCTGACCACCTGGATGCACAACAATAATTATGTTTTTAAGTTCACTAATTTGGCGTTCATCCTCCAGAAGCGCCCGATAGCCATGGCTTGAAAATCAGCTGAAGCGCCGTCAGTGTCACTCTGGTTTAAGGACCTTCTTAAATGGGCTACCGCTGAGACAACGACTCACAGGTTTTTACCCTTAACATCTCTGGATGCTTAGGATGCTTATATTGAAGAATTTCCGATTACAATGGATGAGAGACCACACTGAGGGGATGGAGGTTTATTTGTGAACAGCAGTGGGTACTGGACGGTAGATATAATGGCCACTGCCGGGTGCTTCCACCGTCCCTGGCCTCTAGGTCCCACGTGAGATCCTCAGCCATGCACACATATCCCCAATGGTGCTAATAACTGGGTTTGATTGTGGCCCATGGACTATCAGAAGGCTCAATTAACCCCAGCTCCAGCATCATAGCTACCGCAGCCTTGATGCTGGCTTTCACATGGTCAGACAACCTGTACAGTTTATTTTTTACTTTTTAGCTGTCACCACTGTCAATGTGGTGCACACACCACTCTGTGATACCTCGGGTCAAAGAGAACAGGCTAGCAAACTGCTCCAGTACCTACTTGCAGTCTTTGTGCTGCTGGTCTGTCAATGTGGGCGAGAGTACCACTCCCTCCACTGGCTAAGTCTCTTCTTCCACTCTCTCATCTGTGACCAGTAACATGGTAATATCTGCCCTGTCATGGTGGGATTTCAATCTATTCACATGCAGGACCCTATGATGATTCCTAGGGGTGCCGAGGTCAACCAGGCCGGTAACGTCACCCTTTGATTGGATAGAACCCACTAGCCACAGGCTCCAATACCCACACCAACTGTCCTGGAGTAAACTTGGGCATAGTAGCCTTCTGAACATACCGTACTTCATGAGCTCCTGGCTGGCCTCCAGTATCCTGCTTGCCAAGTATATGTACTATGCCATTCTTGATCTCAACCCTAGCAGATAATCAAGCACATTGTCCTTTGCTTCTTTGTGAGGCTTTTCCAAAGACTCTCACAGCAGGCACAATGGCCTTCTCATAGATATGCCCAAACAATAACTCACAGGGACTGAAACCCAGCCCCTTTTGTGGAACCTCCCTGTAGGCAAACAGTAGGCATGGGAGGAGAATATCCCATCTCCTCCTGAGTTTGTCCGACAACCCATTGATCATGCCCTTCAGGGTTTGCTTGAACCACACCACATTCGTCCCGCATCACTCTCATATAGCTGGACAGAACGTTTGTGCCCCTATCTGAAACAACCTCTTTTGAAAAACCCACTCTGGTGAACACACCAAGCAGTGCTCTAGTAACTGCAGGAGCATCTATGGTTTTAAGACAGATTGCTTCAGGATACTTAGTGGTATGGTCCATTACCACCAAGATATTCCTATTCCCTGATGCAGTAGGTAGATCCAGGGGACCAACAATGCCCATCCCCACCCCTTCCAAAGGGACCCCAACCACTGGCAGTGGTATTAGGGGGCCTTTGTCTTGCCCCCTGCCTTGCCACTGGCCTGATAGGTTACACATGAGCTGCAAAACTCCTCTACCTTTTCAGACATGTGGGGTCAGTAGAAATGGTTCACCAACTGGTTCCATGTCTTTGTCTGTCTCAAATGTCTTGCCAAAGGGGATATCATGACCCAAGGTGAGGATGAACTCTCTGTATTTTTGGGGCACCACAAACCTTCTAATGGCCCCTTCCTTGAGGTTTCTGGCCTCAGTATAAAGCAGTCCATCTTCCCAGTAGATTTTGTGAAATCCACTGTCATCACCGTCCTCTTGCTTAGAGGAAATCCTCCTCGAGCTCTCAAGGGTGGGACAGTTTCTCTGTCCCTGACAGAACTCTGCTCTGGAGGGTCCACCTGCTTCTGTGAGCTCTGCCAAATCTGACAGCTCTGGCAGGGATGGAGTCCCTTGCTCAGGTGGCATATCCTCTTGTCCCTCTTGAGTTCCCTGGGCCAGCTCACCAGACCCAATGCCCTTGTCCTAGAACTCTTGGCCCCTTGTTCCAGGGTCCAGACACCCAGCCTTTCCCTTCTGGATAGTCTGTGACCTGGTCACAGCACATACCCACTCAAGAGCTCCGATATTTTCAAATACAGCCCTCTCTCCACCTCTGACCACTCAAATGCTTCAAGATCATTGCCCTGTAAACACTGGACTGGGAGTAGGGGAGATTCAGCCACTTTCATAGGGCCTGTCCCACCTCCCCATTCCAAATCCACCATAGCCATAGAATGGAGTTTGGTACTGCTGTCTGCATAGGTCACCTGGTGAAAGTCACAAGTTAGCAATCTCTCTAGAGGCACCAAGGTATCTAGGACCATAGTCACACCAGCCCCTGTGTCTCTTAAAGCCTCAACCTCAGTCCCATTCACTTGAGGCCTCTGCCTGTACTTATCCATGTTTGGAGGTAAGGCGGCCAGGGTTGCAATATTCACCCCACCCAGGAACACTAAGGTTGCTTCTACCACCTGCCTACTCCTCTCTGGGGCACTCCTCACCCCAATGCTTACACTAGCAATTTTTGGGGATGGCCCACGAGTGGGGCCCTTCTTTGTACAGACAGCATCTCCCTTCTTGTGCCCTGGCTGATTACAGTCAAAGCGCTTACCCACCTTTAAAGGATGAAAAAACCTACCATTCTTCTCCTGATACCCCCTTCCTTTGAATTTGGGTTGTCTCTAGCCCCCTCTTCCTTGTTCAGGTTTTTTGTGGGTCTTTGGAGGACTCCTTTTGTTTTTGACCATATTTCCCTTGGGCTTTCCTTTCGGGAGGGACCTGTACTCCTTTCTTTTGGTCGCTGTCCTGGTGCTGATAGGATACCCTGGTTCTCACCCACTCATCAATTTGCTTGGCTAGGTCTCCAGGATTAGACAGCTTTGAGTCCACTAGGGGCTGGGGTAACTTCTCTTCAGCACAATGAGTCAAAATATGTTCTCTCAAAAACAAATTATACAATCCCTCATACATTGTCAACTTTGTTACTAACAATCCAGCCTTCTAGTGCTTTCTGTGAGGTGTCTAAAAAGTCTACTCACAACTTTGTACTCATTTTCTGGGTGTCTCTAAACTTCACCTTTTTCTGCTCCGGGGTCAAACCAAATTTTTCAATGAAACATTGCCTCATGTGATTGCAGGACTTTGCCTCCTCCCCCTGCAGGTTGAGGAGCCTATCCCTTCCTGCCACTGGAATCAGTTCCCACAAGAGTGAGCCCCACTGCTTGAGGTGGACCCCCACATCTCTAGGGGCCTTTCAAATGTAGTCAATTATTTGTCAATGTCATCCTCCTATGTGTACCTGGGTACTGTACCCTTGGGAGGCTTTTGGTAAAATCCATCACCCCTAGACATTTCAATCTCTTCAGCATTTTCACAGCCAACATTTCTTTTTTCCCCCTACTCCCTCTCCAACTTCTTCTCAGCTAATTCCAGTTTCCCCAGCTCCAAAGCTATCTAAGCTAGTTGGGCCTCAAGATTTCTCTCTGCAAGCTACAGTGGTAGTTCCTGAGTAGTGGATTCTCCCCTCCTTCCACCATCTGAAATTACACAACTACCCATGGAAGCAATGGAGGAGGCATTATCCTCACCTTCCTCCTGGGTGACATTGGGGGGGTCAATCTCTTCTCCCCTTCAATCTCTTCAGCTGCCCTATCCCAGGCCTTCGGGGACTTAAGCAACCCTGCTTTCCCCTGATCTTGTTGGATGCTGGGAGCCCCCTCAGCCTACTCTGTGTCCTAAGCTCAGCCACCTTGAGTTTAGTTAGTTTAACTAGGTCCAGCTCAATGGTACCCCTGGTTTGGGACACAACAACTAACAAAACAAACTTAGAAATATTTTGGAAAAATCAAAACAGTGGATTAAAAACAGTTTAGCTCAAATTCCAAAAATCAAACTCAAAGGTTTTGTTTGAAGACAATTTAGAGGATTGTTACAATCTTAATTCACTTTGCTGAAAGGTATACTTTTTAAACACCTTAAAGTCCTCATCCCACCGCTGCTGCCAAATGTTGGAAAGTGGATTATTAGTAGTGGTAAATATGAATATACCACTGACAATAAGGCCACTAACATAGTCTGGGGCTCAGATTAGGTCTCAGAAAATTATTTCCATGGTCAACTCTTGGTAGCTTGGCTGCGAGCAGGCAGGATTAACTTCAGAGACAGGTATGTAAAGCATTTGACAACAACAATTCAGTAAATAATTAAGACACAACACACAATAGAAAACCAACACCAGTTTATGAAAATAGAAATATTTGTATCTTTAAAATGACATCAAAACGAAAAGAATCCAATGTAGGGAAACAGAGATATGAATTTTGAAATATTTAGCACTATATAGCACATAGAAACCTAAAGTGCCTATTGGGACATATGGTCACGCTAGAACAGGACAAAGTCAAAGTTTCAGGTCAACTGCGATAGAGCCCTGTACGGCTACCCCTCGCGTTAGGCCTTGGTCAAAGATTTTACCTTCTGACTTAGAAGCTTTCCTGGAGCTTTTTCTGCTTGGGTCCCTTGAGGCTCCCCCCCAGTCCAGATTCAGTGATGGTTCATCAGCTTGACTTTTGACGAGCTTCCAGTCAATCTCTGGAAGTTGGACCTCCGGAGCTTCTCAGTGGGCCGAACCGGGGATCTAGGCCAGCTCACGCTTGAAGTTGGGCGGCCTAACTCTCGTAGTTGGAGCCGGTCAAGATTTTTAGCATTGGACTTGAAAACTTTCCAGGAGCTTTTTCCACCGGGTTCCCTCGATGCTCTCATCCAGGCTGAGTCGGTGAAGGTTCACCAGCTTGCTTTCCAGGAAGCTCCCGGTCAAACGCTGGAAGTTGGGCTAAGGAGATTTTCAGCTAAACGAACCAGCAGGGCAGGCTATCTCACGGTTGAGGGTCCCTGGTTTGGCTTGCCCAGTTGAGACGGTCTACTTATGGAGTGTTGGAAATGGCCCTTTTTGCAGGGTTATCCCCAAGCTTTTTGCTTCTTCCTCCTATTTTTTCCTGACCTGTTTTTGTTGGTTTTAGGACTCTGGGCACTTTACCACTGCTGATCAGTGCTAAAGTGCATAAGCTCTCTGTGTAAATTGTGTTATGGATTGGTGTTTTCATCATTGGCAAATTAGATTTACTGGTAAGTCCCTAGTAAGGTGCACTGAGAGTGCCAGGGCTTGTAAATCAAATGTTGCTGGTGGGCCTGCAGCACTAGATTGCGCCACCCACATGAGCAGGCTGTAAATATAACTCAGACTTGCCAGTGCAGGGTCTGCGCGCAGTTTGTAACTGCCATGTGGACCTGGCAAGTGTACCTACTTGCCAGGCCCTAATGTTCCCTTTTCTTACATGTAAAACACCCCTAAGGTAGGCCCAAGGTATCCCGATGGGCAGGGTGCAATCTATGGTAAAGGTAGGACATGTACTGAGGTGTGCGGCATGTCCTGATAGCGAAATACAGCCAGTTTAGTTTTTCTCTATTGAAAGGCTATCTGTCCCGTATGATAGAATGGGAGATAATTTATACCATCTTATAAATATAACTTCTCATTGGGACAAGATTAAAAGATGGAGTTTAATATGCCTGAACTCAGAATCAAAACATGCATCTTTTAGTAAAGATGATTTTTATATTGTGTGTTTCAAAATCCCACTTTTAGAAAGTGGGTATTTTCTTGCTTAGCCATCCTGTGTGCCTCTGCTGGGTTTGTGGATTGACTGTCTGGCTTTGGAGTGACAGGGGCTGGGGATGCTCATTTTCTCTTAGACAGCCACTGGTAGGGGCGGGGTGATGTGTGTCCTGCCTTTCCTGGATTAGTCAGGGATGGGCTGAATAAACCTGGGCTGCATTTAGAGTAGTGGGAGGAGATGTCCTTGCACCTAAATGGGCCTGGTCCGCCTTGAACAATGCTGTCTCCACCTCCTGCCAGGAATCTAGGCCAGAGAGGACAGAACTGGTTTGGACTAAGCACAGACAAGTCTCTGCCTGAGAGAACAAAGGAATTTTGAGTATAGATATTGGGGCCCAGATCTCAGAACTTTAAAACTCGCTGGTATCAAGGAACCTGCCAAGAAGAGGACCTGGGAGAGCTGCCAGGAGGAGTACATCTACTTTGCTGTGTTGTTGCTTTGTTGGGTTGGCCTGCAATTGCTGCTTCTGCCTTGTACAGTGTAAGGACTGGACTGAACTTTCTTTACTTGTGCTGAGTATCACCAAGGGCTTGAGGTAGAGCTTGCCTCCTGTTCTGAAGTCTCAGGGACTGCAAAGACTTCACCAACCTCTGGGTACCGCTTCTGGAACCGTTGTTTCAGTTGCCACAGAGAAGGGAAACGCAACTGACACCGTCGCCGACTCCATCACTGGCTCTGTGTCCTGACGGCACCGCAGAAGGCACCATCCACATCTCGCTCCCAAACCCTGGTCTCACCGACAGAGACAACCAACGCTGCCACCACCAAGCCGCTGCTTGCACCCTGACCTGTGGGCACCGCACTGCCTCGTTTCACTCCCCCATCCCGGTCTCACCCACGCCGTCGCTGCTGCGCACTTCAACACCCTTGACCGCATCATGGATGGGGGCACTACTCCTAAGTTTAACGACGCATCGGCTCGTCCCATAAAGCAGTCTGGGTCGACCGACGGCAGCTCCCGCTAACCGGCTCTGTCGCTTGCACCACAACCTGCCAGCACTGCATCGAGCACCGACTTGCCCTGCACCGTAAGCCTTGGTCTCACCGACCCCGTCTGGACAATCGTCGCTGCCTGCACCGCATCGTGAGGGCACCGCACCCTGCACCGCTTCCATTTTGCAACCCACACGTGATCGTTGCCACAACTGGCTCGCTCAACGTGCCCGCTGCAATGAGAAAGGTACTGTTCATGAGTCTGTCCACACTTTTGCTGGCCCGTACCGACGCGGTCAGCTGGAACTTTAAGACTCTGTTGTTTTCAGCATCGCGGTAGCCCCGGAGCCCGGATTCTTATTGTTTTGGTCTTGTTTTGGATATATAAAAATATTGAATATTTTTCTAAACTGGTGTGGTGTCCTTTTGTAGTGTTGTCACTGTATTACTGTTGGTTATGTACAAATGCTTCAGACACTGCCTCTGAGATAAGCCTGACTGCTTGTGCCAAGCTACCAAGGGGGTGAGCAGGGGTTTGTTTTAGGAGTTTAACTCCCTCACCCTAACTAGGAAGAAGGGTCCCTACTTGGACAAAGGTGCCTACCTCTGCCAACTAGAGACCCCAAGTTCTAACATGGAGATTTTTTCCAAAGTTGCTCCAAACTTATCCAAATTCTGGAACTTCTTCCTAAAGTTCCTCTGGGGTTCCAAAGTGTCCAAAACACAAACCAAGGGTCTGGAAGCTCCAAGATGGTTCTTACAATGTTTGGGACTTTAGTTCCCACAATACACTTGGGCTAAACCCTTACAAATCCACTGGAAGCACTCCAGACTCTGGATTCTCGGTGGTGATGGTTCAAGTAAGCTCTGTTAATTTGTAGCTTGTAAGGAGTCTGCTCTTTATTCCTCTTGAAGCCACTTAGGTCCACAGGGTTATAGTTCCAGATTGTGCAACAGGCACAGTAAGTCATACTGCAGGACCTGGTTGGTGCAACTCAATCTTCCAGCATGGACCCTTCTTCTTCTTTTAGCTTCATGCAGCAGATCTGAGAGGCTCTGCCCCTCTCAGATACTTATTCAGTCTTCTCTGGGGTCAAGCAGGCGAGCACTCCTGTCTAATGAGGTGCAGGGCAACACTCCAGAGCACGCCCATTTCCTTCAAAGTGTGGCATAATGGTCTCCCAGAAAGCACTATTTTTCCATAATTAAATATGGCTGAAGTCTCACCAGAGGAGCAAGAGCTATCTAAACCAACCTCCAGTATGGCTCATTTCCGAAGCTTCCCAGCCCCTGACATCTGCAAATTCCTTCCTTAAGCCTGCTATTTGGCTGGGTCATAGGAGATGGGGATATATGGACCTGGCTATTCCTGCCTGTCCTATGTTTTTTTTGAAGCCCAATGGTTCACGACCCCCTCCCCCCGCTCTGATATTCCTCTGCAGCAGGCCACTCTCAAACAGCTTAGCCTATCTGGGGTGAAGCACTTATCACTTCATCAAAGCAGCATGGCTTATCCTGTTACTCAGGGCAGACCACTGGAAGGCTTAATTTTGGCTTGCAGACAGGATAGTCTTATAACTTCTTTTCTGTATTCTTTAAGATAAATCCAACAATAGCATATTGTTGTATTTATTAATACCATTCACCTAAGTCCTTGAATGGCATCTTGTATTAATTCCCAGAGGTAGTTATAAGTTCATAAACTATTGCAATGTTAACCTATGTGGCTGGGGATCTACAATGGGGAAAATGAAATGTGTAGTTACTCCAACACCAGGGCCTATAAAACATCTTATATAATGAAACTGCCTATAGCTACATAACCTCCTACCGCCGGGACACCCAGGGGAGACTTTAGGGTTTCTGTATATGCAAAGGTATTATAGATCCTCACTCCACAGTGCTCCTAGAACAAAACTTGAATTTGAGAAGCAATGAGGGAAGTGAAATGTGCAATTTCTCTATCCCCAGGGCATATAAAACATATTGTATAAGGGTCCTCCTTATACGTACCTGACCCCCCACCCCAGGGAAACCTAGGGGAGACCTCGGGGTACATAATATGCCAAAATATTGTAGTTTATTAATTTTTAAGTGCCCCTAACACCACTGGGAAGTGGAGTTTGGACAAATTTACATTCCTGCAACACAGGGCTGCTTTTAAAATGATCTCAGGCTTTCAGCAGTGCTCAACTGCAAGTGCAGAAAGGGCTGCTAGTCTCTAAACTGCCATGCCCTATTATATAATAGGGACTTATAGGGTAGATCATGGCAATCATAAGGATACTCTAACCCATAGAGTACCCTAATGTGTGTGTGCGTGTTTACACTGTGTTTTCATTGTGTTTTCACCAAAGCACTGGTCCTGGGCCTGCCTAGCAGAACCCAGGATACAGTCAGAGTCAGTTACCACCAGTAATAGTCAACAAAACATGGGGGTGCCCAGGGCACAGGATGACTTTGCAACAATTCCCTTCTATACTGCCCCCAGAAGCTCTGAATACTGGTGTCTAGATCCCTACACCCTCCCACCCATCACCCAATGCTCAACATGCACATGCACCTACGTCAGGCATCCCAAAGAGCACCTTCATGATCACAGACAGTTAATATCTTCTCTTTCTTTCAGCTGCAGTTGCTCCAGTACAGCTCCATCCTGAGCCTATCAATTGTCTCCCCTGGGTAGAGCACAGTTCCTTTTTTCTTTCCTTAGATAAATGCCAACATCATTATTGTTGACAACTGAAGTGCAGTTTTAAGGGTTATTTATACATGTTATCCTTGGGAAACTGTTTAACATGATTGATTGTTGACAACGTTTCTGTACTGTTCAGTATTGTACACCAGGAGATAGATGCTTGCTAATTTCCTGACAAGTACTTTGATTTGCTTATGTAACCACGTTGAACAGTTGCATTCATGTGCTGTACAAGACGTTTACGAATGTTCTCAAAAAAGCAAATATAAAAAGAGATTTCCCTTTAAATTTAAAATTAGTGGGTTGTTTATTCATGCAAAATACTGGCAGTAATGACACAATATGTTATTTTC
Source organism: Triturus cristatus (assembly GCF_964204655.1). Taxonomy (NCBI): domain Eukaryota; kingdom Metazoa; phylum Chordata; class Amphibia; order Caudata; family Salamandridae; genus Triturus; species Triturus cristatus. The sequence continues at coordinate 680,226,062 of NC_140583.1, forward strand.
TGGCTGTCCTTTGCAAAATATTGTACACATATTACTATTTTCCGGGTTTAATGACCTTAAGATATCGTTATTTGACGGTGTGATAATGTTGATTTTTAAAGCTGACATGCTTTATATTTGTTGTAGATGATTTAATTTTCTTAATTCTGTGATTTATTTCTAAATTACAAGAGTAAATTACTTTTATTACACGGAGGTGTTGTCTGATGGCCGCATATTTATAGTTTGGTTGTCACGGTCAGTCTCTCGAATACCACTATTAATCCCCCTTTGGGTTTGTCCTGCTTGTTCTGTGTAGGGCTTTGGTATCCTTGAGCATTGGCGCCATGTCATGTTTCAGCTATGGATGAGTCATGAAAAAAGAACTAGACTTGAGTCAATTGTTAGGCACATTGCTTGTACATTGAATTGGCATATCGTGTTGGTGGGAGTCCTATTGAGAGAAGGAAAGGGTAAGGATTAACTGGTAGCAGTAGATTTAGCATTAAATGTAGTTGTGGATTAAAGTGGTGCATAGGTTTACAGGTGTGTAGTTAGATAGGTTACATGTGTTAGGGATGAGGGTGCAGAGAGTATTGTTGTGATACATTCAGTGTTGTCATAGCGTTCGTTTTCTTGCCCCTGGAGACTTAGAGGAGGTTTTAATGGTCTAGGTGAATGTGGTGTATCTTGTTGATGCTTATCAGAGGTTTTGGAATTGTTAGTAGTTTTCATATTGGATGAGAGTGATTGTGATAGTTATAGTGAAGTGTGGGAAAAGAGGAAGCTTCAAATGGCTAAGGTGAGTTTCTTTCTTGCTTTTTTTGTCTACGAAATGTGAAAGTTGAGTGTGCTAATGGTGGTTTGAATGGGTGTGGGTCCAGCTTCAGATCTCTGAAAGCTGTGAAAGATGTTAATTGTACATTTGATTCTGTGTAGCATACGGGTTGTGGTGATGTTAATTAGGGCTTGGGAGGTTTTTGAACTGTTTGTTAGGTACACCTTTAAAGGTGGACGCTGGTGGAGATTCTTTAACCGATGGGGGCGAGGGGTAAGGTTTGACAGCCTTGTTGAGATAGATATGGGTGGATGAATGTGTGTGATGAACAGGCCCGGTCTTCTGGGAGGCTGAGTTCAGTGGATGAGGAGAGATTGGCGATGCGTGTTTGTGTCATTGAAAGGAGATTAGGTGGATTGGAGGTAGTGAAATGAGAAAGAAAAGGGGAGCACAGGAGAGGATTGAGGAAGGTGGGCATGTAATTAGTTGAGGAGAATGGAGACCAAGTGGAGCAAGATTTGTTCTTAAAATAGTGGAGGAGAATATACAAGGTATGAGGATTGAAAGAGGGTTGGGTGAGTACTTGGACAGTTTCAGTTGGAAGTGTAGCGTGGTGTGAGGTGGGTTGAACAAATTAGAGGTGTTAAGTTGAATGTCAGCGAGGAGCAAAAGAAAGCGGTCTGCTGGACTGGTAAATTAAGGGGAAAGGGAAAGCGGATTGTGATTCTATAAAACAGCTGAGAGAGGAGTTTGGATTGGCATTGTAGGAGCATTGGCCGTGTATATGTGTTGAGGTTAATAGTTGCGACAGACGCATGTAGATTGCCTTGTCGATCAAGTATCTTATATGGGGGTGCATAGGTGTTTAACAATTTTGTGATTGATCTCAGTGGCTGAATAGCGTAACTTATGGGTGCAGGGTAAACAACTAGAAAACAGTTGGAATGTCAAAATGCCCAGGAGTGGGTATAGAGCAGGAAGCCTTAAGGTGAGTGGTAAGTTTATGATTCATGTTGGTGTTTGTATAACGTTCTTTAAGGGCAATCCCCGGAAGCAATTTAGGGTGCTTTGTCCACTCTTGACAAAGAAGCATTAGATTACCAGTGTGGAATATATTCTTATCACATCCTTGTGCTGCCATTACACAGTAAGTGGGGAATGACATTCTGTAAATGAGCACAGAGGTGCCGATTCACATAGGTTGAGGGAAATGTAAGTTACTAACTCCACTGTAAGGTGCTCTCATATGTCAATTGCTCATTTCTGGTAATTTACAAGGAATCGCTTAAGGAATATGAACGAATGAAATAAGGAATGAAATGAACACTGAAATGTGTAATTTAAAAAAAATACCACTTAGGGGCCAAGCAAGTTCTAAGCAAGGAAGTTACACATGGTTGAGAAATCCATTCTGCAAAATTGTATTAGCTGTCCTTAAACGAGGAACACTTTCTGTATTTCAAGAGACCCTTTTTAAAAGTGAAAGGACAAATATGACTTTTCTAAGTTTTCTAAATGAAAAGGCATACTTTTTAAATGAGAATAGAGTTTCTCTTTAGGAAACAAGATTGCCCCAGCTAAAATACCCTGTGTATACCAGATTTAAGAAGCCTTACTTTACTGCTGGGAAAAACACAAGCATATGGGGTGCTTCTGTTTTGTGACCTAACACACCTGCTTTCGAATATCGTCCTTTATGGTTGGAGATTATCATTTGTTTGCATGGAGTTAAGTGGGAAACTTTGTGTTAATGTAAATACAAGTCGAGCATGAGCAGTCCACATTTACTCATTTTGTAAAAAGCTCATCTATACTCGGCGTGAATATTTTGGTGGCAAAGTTGTTTTATGACTCAGCCCCAGAAATAATTACTAGCCTTAGAAGATCAGTGTCCGGGTAAAGTACCAGACCTAAAAACGTGTGGGATGGGCAGATTCATACAGGGAATGTATTCTCTGCTACAAGCCGCAGAGGATACTGCCTCTAACCTTTTTATTGGCCCTTTCATTACAGTCATTTAGTTGTAGCCAAAGTAGCTTTTATTCTAATGAAGTAAGTCAATGGCATCTGTCGGATGGATCTCAAAACGGGTCAAATATCCCAGCGATAATGGATCATTTTTGAGAGATGTCTGTCTTTGAATGAGAATAGACAATGCTATGGTATTCTGCCTGCAGAGGGTGACAGTATTGTGAAGTTTTGTTGGAAATCATTATAGCTACAAAGGCACAATTCCAGGTAGAAATATGCAGAAACACGACGTGTTTGTGCTTTGTTCGTGGTCTAAAATCCCTCCATATACAATGAAGATTGCATATATTGAAAGCTGTAAATATTAAGGTTCAGTTCGCCTAATAATATAAGGACGTATTGCATGTTTTCAAACTTTTAACATTAAACCCAAATCAAATCGTACAGTAAACTGTGAGTGAGATGGACTGACAATAACAAGGAGAGGCATTTAAATGGCTGCATTAGCTAATGATGGCATTGGATGACGAATTGCTAATTATCCAGCTTGCATGAGTGAGTCACTTTGTTGCAAGTTTTTCAATCAATTGAGCTCGTTCGTGGAATGATGTCGGCCTCTGCCTGCCATTTGTGTGCAGTTATTGCCAACAACCAAATAAAGCAGTCGAATGAATGACTCATAGGTTAGCAGGCATTTTTAGTTACCCCAATAACCTTTGGATATAATTAGTTAGCATGAAAGAGTGATGCGATCACACTCACCTACTTGCATTGATCTAGCTCATTTATTGCTCTTTCTGTTAAATATCCCTTGACTGAACTGCATGCTCATGGCTATTTTCCTCCTGACCGTGTGTTGTAAAGTATGCAATTCTTCACTGTACTTTCATTTAGCTGATAATGAAGTATGTAAACACAGGCTATATGTGATTGTTTCAATTTTAGCACAATGTGTTAATTAGACCTAACAGGCCAATAAAAGTGATGCATGTCACATCTGAGGAAGTGCAGTCCTCCAGCATGTGGCCCTGTAGAGTCACTCATTGTGCAGAATATTTCCGCTGAAAGATGAAGGATCTCGCAGAACTATAGTTCCAATTGTATTTTGGGTGATGGTGCAAAATAAGCGGGCAAACCCAGCAAATCTGACTATTTTAAGCACTCCACCACAGGGAACCCCGATTATAGACCACCCTAAGGGTGCTGTAAAATTAGCCCCCCACTTCTCAGTCTTTGAGAAATTGGCTTTTGGGTGGAACCAAGAATATTTTGTGGACTCTCTGCCACCTCAGGCTACTGTATGTATCTTTGTTCCCCCGCGCACTCAAGGAGGGATGTATCCATTAACCATCAATGATACCACAGAGCAGTTTGGCCTTCAACCCAGTAGCCTTAAGTTTTCATTTGAAGCTCCAGTGTCTAAGGGATGGGCGAGGAATGCAAACTACACACCCTTGTTTACTTTCTGTTCTGACTGGTGATTTCATTCACCTGGAAAAAAGTGTAGCAAGGGCAAAAAATCCACATGGAAAGCCTGGGTCAGCATATGCACCAGTGGCTACCCCTAAGTGATATCCTTAGCAACTAACCTTCGCAAGTGGCCCGAATGCCTATTATCTAGGTTTATTTGAGCCAGGAGCATTTTAAAGTGAGGCTTTGCATAAAGGTAAACATGGAACATAGGAACACTGCCAATTGATTGCATTTAAATAGAAGCAGTGATAAAACATGATTGCTGGTGAAAAAGGTAGAGGAAATTACAATATAAATATTGAATAACTAACTTAGAATACATATATACATTGGGATCATTGGGATACAGTGGCTGTCAGGGGTTAGGACCAGTCACTGGAGAGGTTCTGCCATACCTGTTCTTTAGGAACAGTCTTAGGTACGGATGGCTTATCACCACAGGGTACCAAGAAGGGTGAACTTGGGAACAAGGATGTATTGGTACTGCTCGTAGAAAGCAGCTGGCAGAGAGCAGTGGTTGTGAGACAGCATTGTAGAAAGGTTCAGGAACAGGCAATGGGAGGAGGTCAATTAGGATGCAACAATCATATTATCATGACATCAAAGTAAAACAAATAAACACAGAAGGGTGATTGGTGAATGTACTGAGAAAGGCTTAAGAATCCAAACAACTAGCACTTTTCTAAACAAAAGACTATAAACCGGAAATTAAGCTGTTGCGTGCTAGTCTGGAAAGAGTGGTGAGGGTTGACATTTCAACCATTCAGTGGATGGAACCTCTTACTGGTGCACTGAAGAAAATGAAAGGTTCAAGCTCTCTGGTGGTGTTAAACTGCATACTGACATTCTTGTTTGAGGACCAGAGGGGCGTGATAGGTGTGAACACATTGATCGATGTACAGTATATTAGAAAGCAAATCATCTAATTTCTTATACCAGTTGAACATGAGTGATCGTAGAGCCATTCAATGTTGGATGATTGTTGGAGGTTCAAGAGAGTGGTGTCCATTTTTGTCTCTGTGTAGCTTTAAGCCAGCTTCCTGAGTTGCTCAAAGCATTTGTGGTATTCTAAAAGATTCTCTTTCTTATAGCTTTGTCTGGCATTGGATTGGTCAACCATCTCTCTTCCAGTGTCAAATGTTTCCCCTATCTGAAAACAAGTCTGAAATTCGAACTGGTGATTTAGAAGGATTTTATCAAGTGGCTGGACATCACCGACTTCCCATAACATGCCATCTCTCTGTTTCACTCCACCGCTTCGATAGCATTCCATGCAGCTGTCATCTAAAAAGCATGATCAGGAAATTCTGCATTATTGCAACTAAAACTAGTTTTATTAGTGCCACCGGGGCCATTGAACAAGGCCTAAACTCAAACCTACTGATCTCCAAATCAGTGTTCATTCTACCTGAATCTGCTGAATTATAAGAAGCCTCACCTTGGGTCTCACACAATCAGATCACGGCTTACAAAAAAACAAACCCAGGTTGCACTTGCCGGGATCTCTGTTCCTAACAGAGCTCCTGCAAATGTCTTTCTATTTATCACCAAACTCTCTAAAAGTCGAGCCCTACTTTTCTTGAAACCGGTTACAAGTAGCATACTTCTCTTGTTGCCTACTGACTTCATCTGCATAATTTGTAAAACAAAAAAAGTGTTAGGGCCCTAGACAGTACAAACACAGCTACTAACCATCACACTCTACAAATGGGACAATTCAGACTATTCCAGGCCCCTGCAGCTATAGGAATAGCTTGAGCGGAAAGTATTAGTTATTTTAATGCATATTGAATTAGGAAACAACTGTTGTTGTGCTCATCTCTGAACCAGGCAAACACCGCCACAATATGACAGACTGTCGTAAGTGCCAGTGTTGACAATTAATGGCCGGTGCCGAGCACTGGAGACCACTGGTTCAAATTAAGCACTGGTTGTTGGATAGCTGACCTCTGAGTCTTCTTTTCCCTCACTCTACTTTTCTCTGCTTTCGTTCATTTCAACGAGCCAAATGAAGAGCTTAACCATCATTTAAAGAGAATGGGGAGGGCTTGCTTCTCTGTGTCTGGTCTCTCATATTTGACTGCTTCTTAAAGTAGGGAGAAAGGGTTGCCTTTGTCCTTGGTGCTAAACACTAATGGTGAGGCAGCCTGAATTGAAACACAAGAACTGAGGACAGCTTACATTACTCTAGGGTGTTATTGATTGTCAGACAGTCCCTTTAGCTGTTGGGTCAGCTCCTGTAGTTCTTGCTACCTTAAGTGTCTCTGCTGGAATCCAAATGATCTTGTGGGGAGACTGTTCATCTTGGAACAGAAATAAGATTGATTTGCAAATGGCAGTTCTTTGAAGTGGCATATTTGGCCCAAAACCTAATCACCAGGGGGTGAGATAAATTGAAGTATTCCACCCATCACTTTTTTGTGTTTCTAAGTGAGATGCCCTAAGTGTGACAGATATGCATAGATGTAGGTCCCATCACATAAGGCCGGGAGAAAATTGTGTAATTCCCTTTGTAAAAATTATGTAAAATGCCCCAAAAATTACACGAAATTACACGAAATTACATTTTATTTTGCGAGATGCACAAAATGCATCCTCGTCTTAATTTTGGACATGAGGGCGTATTTCCTGCTAAAAAAAAACAACATTGCACTTGACACCAACAGTTCGTTTGTGTTGTTCCAGTGCTCCCATGATATTTACCCAAATAAAAGCTCACCATAGCCCTACAAAGGAGCTCAATTACATGACATGGCATACAAGCATAATCTTGAGCATTTCATATAGCGGTCGTAAAAAGAAATGCCACTCTGGCTCTGTTGCTGACATACTACTGCAATAGCTCGATGGATTATGGGGTGTTGTATGTTAGCTATCCAATCGCCAGCCCAATTTGGAGTGGGCAATTGTATGGCTTTTTTTTTGTTGGCCATCACCATATAGGTAAAAAAAAAATAATGACCTACCCATAATAAGCAAGGTGTGGGAGTCATTAGTTTTTCATTTTTCATAAACAAACTCTTCCTGCTTCTGGGCAGGCTCTTAGACAGCACTGCGGCCAATCATGATGCTGCAGGAAAGCAACGTCAGGATTAGCCTGAGTGCTATAACTTTGCACTCCCAGGCAGTCTGGAAGCCTGTGCCTACTTTCTCTAGCCCCAGCAACGCAGATGGGGCTGGAGAAAGCTCCACTGTGCATGAGGTGTTTGGCCGAACTGAAACGGCCGACCAAACACCTCATGCGCAGTGAAGGGACGAGGGAGTGCGCTACCACTCCCCCACCACAGTGTCATTCCCCTGGACCTGTCCCCAAGCCTCGCCAGAGTCCTGGGGGCGGGTCCAGGGGATTAAAATAAAACAATAATAAAACGGGTTAAAACCCCATTTTATTATTGTTTTATTTGAGGGTGATCGCAGGGCGGGGCGTTGCTCCTCTGCTTTAATGGAGGGACCGCCACTGGAGCTAAGTATCAGATAGGCAGTCAGAAATAAATCTGTGCTGGTGGCCTGTTAAGTAAACTGTAGCTTGTAGAGGGAAGTCTGAGTCCCCATCCCTCTGGGCCCCAGTGCCACTGCCTCGGCTGCACTACTGATAGCTGCTCCACTATGTCCTTACATGTCCCCTCCCAGCACAACCTAAGAAGATTAAGCCATTGTTAAGAAACAGGAAACGACTGGTTCCTGACCTTGCTCATAGAGTCTTTTGGACCTGCGTCTCCTTGGATACGTGCCGATTAAAAGGATCCTGCGTCATGGAGGTAGGCACTGGAAATCTTCAAAGTTTTGGAACCAGAAGACGCTGTTGTCTACAAATAACTCTGAACCAAATGAAATGGGGTCTGAAAATCCAGTCCTGATGAGCTCTGAGAAAGAGTCTGAAGAACCTGTGTAGATGAGAGAAGTCCCTCAGTCATGGGAGAATTACATGCAGCATCACCCCAACCCTTGGTGAATAGTGCTTTTGTTATGCCTCTACTATTTTTCCAAGATGGCTGAACGTTGCAGAACTCCCCTTTAAATCCTTTCCCTGGTGTCTTCATCAGAAGAGCAGTGGGCATTATCTCAAAGTAAGTGCCTGCACCCCTGCTATTCTCGTGTGTAGTTCCTTGAAGCATTATTATGTATGTGATTATGTGTTTATACCATTTTATCCATCTTTCTTTTTCTTACCATTTCTGAAGCATTTTTCTTTGCACGGTCTTGTATTTTTAACTAAACCTTAAGAGATGTATTTCTTAAGTGCATACATTCGCCTGCTCTAGCACTTGACAAAATAGGCTGCATAGAGTTTGAACATCGGGGTATTAAGCAAATTCCAAGCGGCTATTTTTAGTATTGAATTATTCTCCTGGGAGATATTGAGTCTAACCTAGATACTCGTTATCAGCTCTACAAGCAGTTTTAACAGTGAATTATGAATCCCTTAGTTTAGTCAGCTTCCTTGAGAGGAGCCTGTGAAGCATTATTATGTGTAAGCCACAGTGTAATCGTTAATGCAAACCCATTTCCTACGCCCTATAGGATTTTGTTTCTTTCAATTAACAATGTGAATGTCATCATATTAATTGCTGTGCCACCGTTGCAGATGTCAGTGTGATGCACTAATAATAAGTATTTTTTCCCTGTCCATGCTATTAACCCTTCGAATAAACATTTGGTAAATAGTGTCCTTTGGTGTCCAGGAGAGATAGCTGTGCCCTTTCGTGTGATGTTTGAGCATGCTGTACCTTTAGGAGCCAAGAATTATTCAGTGAGACATAATAGGCTGAGGCATAAAAGCATGTATGAGTATGGGAAGTAATACTACAGGAGTACTATTGTATGTACTCATACATGCCCATGTGACTAAGGCACCGAAACATTCAACTCCCTGTTAGTAAAAGTGCAAAGAAGGCTCAGTCCTTTCATCACGGGCAGCAGTCTGAGAAACATTGGCCATTAACTTTGCTTTCTCTCCCTCATTATGTAGAACTGTTACTCTCACAAGCAGTGTCCTGCGCTAGCAATTCTGGACGGTGATCCCAATTAAAGGGAGTACTGTCCCGGGATTGACAAGTACCCTTTAAAAAGGAAACACATGCAAATATGTTTGAACCCGTCGCATTGCTTGTTGGACTTGAAGTAGACGTGTCTGACTAGAAATTAATTTAGCTATGATACGGGGAATTAATCTCCATTAATCTCCATGGCATTTACATTTTATATCTCAGGGCAGGATTTATGGAAGAGTTTACGGTGAAAATCAAATGATTAGTTGTTTATGCATGCTCCCAGAGCACATGAAAATATTATATGATATATCATGAGACTGCACGGTTTGACCTTTCCTCAGGCTCTCCACGTACATCAATGTGATGCACACTTCATATGAAATGTTGGCAAATATTTTGTGACGTCAAATTAAGAGCTGGGTACTGATAACCGCCTTCTTTTTCAGTCATTAAGCGCCCTCCTGGGTGGGAAGTTGGCATCTACATCACCGGTGCCCTGACTCTGCTTGGGATAGCTGGCATCAATCTCTGGAAATTGTGGAAATCTGGGAGTCATCCGGCGCCATCACCTTTCCCGAACTATGACTACAGATACCTGCAACAAAAGTACGGATGCTCGTATTCAGAGGTGAAGCAGAAGGTAAAAGAAAGTACAATGAAAATAAGACATCGACAGTACAAATGAATGATAAATTTGTAATTCATACTCAAATCAGATCTAAAACAACGAGAGATGCAGGATTATAAATTTTGCAAAAAAGCAGCTCCTACTTTCTACCAAAAGGGCATCTTTGTTAGCTTCAGCTTCTCAAACCCATTACAATCCACCGAGTTTGCGGGATTTAAAAGTCTTTCATTACGATTGAAGATTATTTTAACCTCTTCAACCTAACTGTGCATTTTACAATAATAAACAATAAGAAACAGTGAATTCCTCTCTCCCTTGGCTGCCTCACCAAGTGCAGCCTAGTGTCAACACAGGCACCCTTGCAGCACGGTGCAAGGGTGCCTGCGTTGCAAGCAAGATTGATTTTGTGCAGGAAGGGACACCTACTTGCACAAAAAGCAAACCTCTGCAGCACACTTAGAAAGAGGAAACAAGTGAGTTTAAATAAAGATTTTTCTCCTTCTTGCGCCTCTACCAGGAAGGTGTAGCCTTTTGACGCATTCCCAGTGTTACCACTAATGGTAAATCTGGGAATGCACCAAAATCCATGGGTGGATGAGAGGGAACACCCACAATCCACCTATGGAACTCCTTCCCTGGGCAGAGTAACACAAGGCAGCGACTTGCGCTACCTTTCGTCACTCCAGATTTACCAAGCACAGCAATGCCATGCAAGGTGGCCTTGCATTGCTTGGTAAATTTGGCTTAAGGATTGTGTTGTCCTTGCAACACCAGGTATGACACAAGGACGACGCTCTCCAATTATAAACCTGGCCCTCAGTTCTTTAACCTGTTGAGTGCTTATGACGAGCTCAGCTTGTCATGAGTCACAGTGGAGCTGTGCACATGACGAGCTGAGCTCGTCATAACGGTTGCGGTCTGCCCACGCGATGAATTCCCCGCCTGTGTGGGAGAATTAATCAGTGGGCAGGGTTGTGACGAGCTCAGCTCGTCATGAGCACAGCTCCACTGTGAGTCATGATGAGCTGAGCTCATCACGAGCACAGCGGCGCCGCGGCCCCCCCAACCCCCTGCACCGCAGGGGAATTACCCACGCAGGGAAGGGGTTAAAGGTAAATCATCAATATACCATAACATTGTTATACAGCAGTGAAATAGCAGCTAACCATGGAATAATGCATTCAATTTTATTTAATTTGAATCTATATTTGGTATTTTATTCTCAGCAGTCTAGGTTTGCATGCTTGGAAGTATTTGAAATGCATTTTTAAATCTGGGTGGTGACATTTCATCACACTGCATGTATTTAATCCCATGTAAACTATTTTTGCTACCGTGACTGAAACTAATTAAGTAGTGATATATTTTTAGGATTGCCAAAACCTTTTTTTTGAAACCTCACTAATGCACTGATGTAATATCCCCTTGTCAAACAATAGATGTATGAATTACACAGCGATTGGTTTGCAAACAGGGATGCAATTAATGATGCAAGCTATGTGCTAGTAATTTGCATCACAAATGTCTTATTTGCATACAGGGATGCACAAAGCTGAAAAAAGCTCCGAGCTTGTTGAGAGACCTTACGGGACAAGCCTCAGCACAATGCCCAGTTCATCTGGATATGAGAAAAACAACCTACTCCTACTTTTTCCATCTGCTTGGAAAGTTCCTTCTGGTCAGTGCGTCGCCCCTTAGCTCCTCATGGAAGGTTTCTAGGCACTCGTGATCTCTCTAGCCAGGTCTCCTGAAAGGTCTAGTCCATTGTGGCGCGTGGGCCCTGTTGTAGTCAGGAATGCTACGTTTTGTGTTCCTGAAGGAGCCGAACAAGATGCCAACCACTTCACGCTTGAAGAGCAGCACCAGTCCCTGATGCCTTCCGGAGTAAGTTGGCCTTGAGCCTCTGAGTGAGTCTCTTCTTTCAGCAGAAATCACAAATCAGGGGCCTTTTTTCTTCCAGTTGGTGGAGGCTTCCAAGGTCAAATAATGTTTTGAGCTAGAGGAAATAGTCTGCCACCCAGTCATATTGTTTCAATGTCCCAACACCATTTAGTGCAGCATTTCCTCTTTGCCTTACTGAAAAATTACCCAGGAGCACTTGTTTCAATATGGCACAACTGTTTGCTACCAAGCAGACCTATCTATATGATCTCTCCTTCCACTTGAGAGGATCCAAACGTGTTCTCTCCCCCACTCTAGCAGAAGCCTGCCTGACTGTCCAGAAGGGTCCTGGGAATGAATAGCAGAAGTCCTCCCTAGTCTCACTAAATCAAAGAGGTACTGCTAAGGCTGTACTTTGTTCTATCAACTGCTTCCAGCCACTTCTAGATAGGGGCTGTGCAAAATCTATTATTTTGTATTTGCGTAATTATATAACCTTTTTGGCAAAATTACAAGAAATTACGTAAAATAAAAAACGGGCATTTGGTGCTGTATTTTATTTAGCTTGAAATGTGTCCTTATGTCACTTAAAAAAGTTCAAAACAACAAAAGCACCAAGAACAACTGCAGCTGGTGTTCTGTTGTTTGTGCTGATCCGGTGAATTTGCGAATGGCGCATTCACAGTCATTTTTTAAAATAAACAGTATATAATTATTCAAAGAGGCAAAATAGCGTAATAATAATGCAAAATTTCAATATTAAGGCTAATTACGCCAGCCTAATGCAAATATCAATCAGGATTACTCCCAGATAGATAAGACCTGCTAATTGGTCATTCGTTAACAACACCCTGCCTTCTTAAGTGCAGAGACAGGGGGCTGCCCTTTAAGCCAGGGTCATTCACTCTCCTGCCAAGGATGTATTTTCTATCACTGGAGATATGATAAGTAGTAAAATTGGTTTCAAGCCAGGTCTGGCTCAGGTAGCCTAATGCATATTTTTATAAAGTTACTTTTTCACTTAAGTTAGCAAATATCTTATATCCCCATTAATCAACTTTTAAAAATTAAGTAGTGAATATCTTTGCAAGACTTTGCTGGCATGTTCCCAGGCAGACATATATCTTTAAATATTTTGACCACATCTAGAGCTGTCCTAAGGAGAATGTAGTTGAACCTACACAGTGAAATAGCTGTAGGTCTTCAGTCACTGTGAGGGCACACTTTTAAAATATATAGTGTTCCAATTTTTCATATATTAGTCTCTCTGCTTTGTGGGCATAAAAGTGGGTTTTGGAAGTGACATATTAATATGTAAAAGAGTTTTTGTACATAACCGAGGCACTTTTCCTTACCCTCTTTTATTGCAGTGTCTTTAAACTGCAATCCAGACAGGGCACAGTAGTGCTCCAGCCAGCAATATATTTTTGTCATATATGTGTGAGGTGGAAATACTCACCTCACCCCACACATGACTGGGTCAAACCGATTTTACCAATATTAGTTTAAGACCAGAGAACACACACTCTGGCAGTGGATAGCAATGTCACAGTGCATACAGCCAAAATAACTGAAAAGTAGAGTAAATAAAATGGTGAAAAATATGACCATGCAGAAAAGGTGAATTTGTGACATATAAATGTATTGTCTATGCCAAAAAACGGTCTAGACTATCAGATAATTTTTTAGGAAGAATAATGCTTATTTGATTCCTGAGTTGAGCCTACAATTAGGCTAATACTGGGCAACACAAAATCATGTCTGCGTGGCCAGAGTTCATTGCCTTACATCTGGGACATCTAAAACTGAAATTGTGGTACATCCAAATGTTTGTGTTGTAAAGTAAGCTCGATGGATGGTCAAAGGTGGGTGGCAGTGAAATATGGCATCAAAAAGCATCTTGTATTATCATAATAATACATCGAGAACACCACCACTTCCACTGTCAACTCGGTTACACATTCTGAGTTAGACATATGACATTTCTTAAGGATTTGTATATCAATTTTGGGAGAGATCTATGATGAATATATTGCATCTAGGAGATGGTGTGAGGGCAGCGATAGTCTTTATTAAATATTATTCTGAATAAAGTCCTGCTCTAATTGATTATTGTACTGTTGTGATGTTTTATAACAATAAGATGTGACATTGTTTAAGTCAATCATGTTCATCCACTAGATCTTAAAAAGAAAAAAAAAAATTCTGAAACTGTAAATTCATTGATTTTTATTTCACAGGGAATTTACAGTTTCCTCAGATTGCTGTAAATTTGATTGTTATGTAAATATGCTGCCCATTAACATTTTTTAAAATCTGCACATCTACTTCCTTCAGAGCATGATACAATTTGATTCTGTCAATTCTTGGATTGGAATAAGCAAAATAAAACTATCTATTTCGGATTCTACTTTAATAAATAATTTATCAAGGATATTGGTAGGTGGCTTCTGGAATTTGAAAATAAATTTTTGAAGAATAATAATTTTTACAAAAGTAACCTGCTCTGTTAGTAAAATAAGTAAATTCTGATTCTGGTCTAGGATCATATTTACTCTGCCCATTTATTAAGCTTATTAGCAGAGAAGATATTTTCAACGTGGCTCGGTATCTGTGCCAAATAATATTTAACTACAAAATATATAACACACATGCTCCACAATCTTCAAGTCTTCTTTTCTAGTTTTTCTTTTCCTTTTAATTCCATCAGATCAATCTGCTAGTTGAATCCTGTAATATTGTCAGTTGTAAGGGGTTATGGGCTGAGCTGATTCTCATTTTGTTTTGTACACTCCATTGCTTAGCAATATTCTGCAGCAACAAAGAAGTAATCAAACCTTGAGTACAGTGCATAAGCATGTTAATAGAATGTAAAACCATCAATATCTTCATTTGCATGGTTGACAAGCCAGACATATTTCAGGCCCAAAATCTAAACCAGATTTCTAAATGTGGTTCTAACTTTGGGAAGTCTGTCAGACCTAAAGGGGTTAGTAACTAAAGTCAGTTGCAACTACTGAAACAGTGTTCTATCTGTGAAGAAAATATGTGTCTCTTGTAGGCAGACAATATTACATATAAAATTGTCCAGTTCAGACTTAGGGTATTATTATGATTTTGGCGGTCCGATGAACCACCAAACCCATGGTGGAGGTGCACCTACCACCACATCAGTGGTTCGCTGCCCTATCACAAGCAGGGCGGTTGGACTGCTATAGGACCACTGCTGAAGCCAGGAATCCGCAATCCCTGGCAGTCTTGCAGTGATCTGAGACCCTATATATGCTGCCAGTGCTAATGCGGCACCTCCATACATATTACGAGTTTCCTCACAGCTGCAGTTTTCATGGTGGTGAGCCCGCAAAGAAAAGTGTGCCAGTGAGGAAACAGAGTGGGCCCCTACAGGGCTCACTGGTGCCTCTGCACCAGGGAATACATGCAGTGGAGCGCACAGTATGCGCTCTGTAAGCATGCACCCCCAGTTCCTGCAGGGCATGGACTTGATAGTCCATGCCCTGCAAGAACTGCCTTTGATGCTTCCATTGCAGTGCCTTTTCATAGGCACCACTGTGGGAGCGCCAAAGAACCGCCAGCCAGAGACAAAAAAAGTTGTAATCTGGCAGACCATTTCTTATAGCTTTGCCGGTCTTGGAGAGGAGTGGAAGCATGGCAGCCCAGCTCCAAATCTGCAGAAGTCATAATAAGGCCCTTAATCTGTTGTCTCTTAGTGTGTGCATTCATACCATTGACATTCCGGATATGAAACCTTATTTACTCCATTTTTTAAATACTATATCCAGAAAAAATGAGTTTATGAAAACAAACTTTGATAGTGAATGGCCTTATCCCCTAACATTATAATCCTACAGCCACGAGAGCAAGTGTTAATGATCTCAGTTATCTCTTTTTTTACCCCCACGCAAACCTAATTAATCCTGCTCCAATGACCACCCTCCACCCGCAGCCCAACAGTGTCCATCTGATGTTCTGCTGCTGACCTGGCCCCTGGATTTCATTCTCTCCGTGGATTCAGGACAAGTCAAACATCCCCCTACTACAGATGTGATGAAATGCATGCAAATGCAGCAAGGTGCATATGTTTAGGCACACAGCTGGATCCCTAACAGACTAGAACTCAAAACCTATCTTTAGCTCTGATTCAGTTTGCCAACGGAAACCTGCATTTCTTCCACTGTATATTGCACTATATATCTCCCTGTCCACAAAATTTTCAAAGTGTTCTAATGGATAATCTGTGTCTGTTAACCAATTTGTCTGATCTCAGGAATAAAAGCATACATAAAGTGCCCCTGTTGCACTGTCTCAAATTACATGTCCTGATAAATAGAAAACATAAATCCTGCAATTACTTTGAAGCTATTTTTACTCCTTGCTCTGGTCAAAAACATTTTATTTCAAGAGATAGCCTGAAAAACAAAAAATACAGTGTGTGTTATGTTATGTTATCCGACATTTATAATGCGCACGGATACTCGGAAGTGTCCCGGCGCGAAAGCCAGTTTAAAGGAGACAGAGGAGCATGAGCCGAGGATGGATGTTAGTTAAAAAGCAAGATTTTTAACTGCCTTTTAAACAGCCTAAGTTTATGGGTGTTTCGTAGCTTGTAAGGCAGGGCATTCCAGGCTTTAGCCGCCTTGAACGAGAGGGGGCTGCCTCCTTTTCTAGCAAGGCGGTAGCGAGGAATAACAGCGAGGCATTGCCCTGTGGAGCATAGATGTCTGTAAGGCACATAGAAATCAAAGCATCTCCTGAGATACATGGGCCCTGATTTGTATAAGGCACCGTGGGCGATGGTGAGAGCCTTAAACAGGACACGCTGACCCACCGGAAGCCAATGCAGGTCCCGGAGATGTTGCTTTGTACTTGACCTACCAGAGATGTCCAGTAGCGTTCTAGCTGCCGCATTCTGGATGGTCTGTAGCTTTTTCAGCTAATAACCAGGAAGGCCGATGTATAAGGCATTGGCGTAGTCTAAGCGCGATAGAATGAGAGCGCGGGTCAGCATTTCCTTTGCAGATCTGGGCAGCAATGGCAGGAATTTCCTGAGTAATTTGAGTGTGCTGAAGCATACTCCGGACATTTTTTTTATCTGTGGTGAGAATCTGAGGTCCTCACTAAACCAGACCCCCAGATTCTTCACTGGGCTCCCCGTTGACTTAGGCATGGGGTAACCCTCAGGCCAAAGGTTGTCCCTGAAATGCGGAGGAAAGGACCCATAGAGGAGTACCTCAGACTTGTCCTCATTGCATTTGAGTTGGGCCTGCGCTAGCCATTTAAAAACTTCGGCAAACAGTTTTTGGCTAAATCAGGGGACAAATCGTTTTCCTTCCACGTAAAGAGGAGCTGGGTATCATCAGCGTAAGCTATGATCTTTGCACCTAGCTCCTCCACCAGATAGATTAGCGGCGTGACGTATACATTGAAGAGAAGGGGGCTCAAGGTTGAACCCTGGGGGACGCCCTTGGTCACGTTTCTTGGTGTTGAAGAGAATGGGGGCAGCCATACTTGCTGCGTTCTATTCACTAAGAAGGATTCAATCCAATCCCACACCAATCCAGAGATTCCGATACTGGAAAGATGGGCCAAGAGTTGGCGATGTGGCACATGGTCGAACACGGCAGAGAGGTCCAGTAAAACCAGGGCCGCTCTGCCGCCAGAATCTAGGCATTCTCTAATAGCCTCCGACATCTTGACCAGGGCCGTCTCGGTACTATATGAGGCCCTCAAACCCAACTGGGCTGGGTGGAGGGCGCCAGACGTTTCAACAAACTCAGAAAGCTGTTTGTGAACTGCCTTCTCACACACCTTCGCCACAGCCGGGAGAAGTGAGTTCGGTCGGTAGCTAGCTAGTGTGGCGGGGTTTAAGGAAGGCTTTTTTAGCAGGGGGAGAAGTTTTGCCTGTTTCCACTCTGGTGGAACCGTGGCGGTTTGAAGCGAAAGATTGATGATATTATTCATTTCAGGGTTAACTACCTCCGTCACTGCTGCTAACTGCCTGGCTAGGCAGGGGTCTGCTGGGGAACCTGATTTAAGGGATTTGAGGATGGGCAAAGAGTCCGACAGAGGAATAGGAGAAAAAGCTGTCAGGAGAGTGCAAGCTAGGTCTGAGTCTAGGGCAGTCCGAAGGGGGTGGTCCGCCTGCACATGGAGACCAGACCCGAAGCTATCCTGGATAGTTTGGACTTTGTCTATAAAAAAACGGAAAGCTGCTCGCACCAAGAGTTAGAGGCAGGGACGACCATACGTTCCAGGCACGGCTTCAAGAAACTCTGGACAATTGAGAACATTTACTTTGAGTTATTTTTAGATTGAGCATTGCACTCTGCGTAAAAATGGCATTTGGCCTTCTTAATGGCGGCATAATAACCACTCTGAGACTTTCTTGATGCTATTTTGGCCAACGGGCAAAAAGCTTGTCTCCAGCTGCGCTCCAGCTTTTTACATGATTTTTTTAGCTCTATAAGTTCGTCGGAAAACCACGGTTTCGACGGGGTGTTTCTTGCTCTCTTGTTAACCAGGGGTGGGAAAATAATTTTCACAGCCCGTGAGATACAGTTATTAAAACCCCCTACAGCTTCCGACAGAGCCCCAGAGGCAAGAGGGCGTGTGTCTGTCAAGACTCTGCACAGGGCTGCAAGCTCAATGCTGGGGAGGTCTGTCTTTGAGCGACCTCGTAGTCGGGTATGATGGCTGGATAGTCCAAGAAAACTGGATTCAAAAATGATCAGACCAGGGAACGGGAAGAGGTTCCTGAACAACTAGAGGAAAGTTGGAGCAGACTTCATCTAAAGTATGCCCCCCTCTTTGTGATGGAGAATTAACCCATTGGGTCAGTTGGGCAAGATCCAAAGAGTCATCCAGTTCTCTTGTGACGGTGGCCTCCACACAATCCAGATGCGTGGCTTAACATTTGTTATGTCACAAGGCAAGGTACTCTGTCTGCTCTGAAAATGGACACATCTTGTTGTGTCTCATTGAGTATAACCACCTTGTTGACCATTGCCTTCAAGATTTTTACTAATTACGGTATCCCTACAACCTTTAAATTACAATATCGTGATCTGGTCTCCAAAATTCTCATTTTTCCACTGGACTTTAATATTGACAGCCTTTGTCTCATCATATCTAGATTTGCATGTAGTGTTGTTCTCCCTTGCATCCACATCTAAGGCATTCCAAATGACCATGAAAAGCTGCAATTTTCAGATCTACTTCTTCTAGCTTATTTCGCAAATAGTGCCCTTCTGTCACCATAGCCTACTGATTTTGTTTAGTGTTGCATTCAGTATTTTTTGTAATAGGTCCTTATGTTCAGGGGGGAGTGGGGATTGTTTATTGTCAGTCATCCCTACCCATTCTATTGTGACTGATCTATATTGCTGGGGCCCAATTTTCTTGTTTTCCATTTGTCTCCAAGAACCCACTCTGGTCGATTAAACCTTTTTACTTGCCCAATAGCGTGGAGGGAGCAAACACAATTATCAGAGAATATTTTCCGCAATTTGACATAATTAAGGACTCGAAACTCAATCTCTATTGCTCTCGGGATTTTATTATCAACATAAACATCTGCAGATATAGGCGCCTTAGCACAAAGCACAACAGGTAAATAGGCACTAACACAAATGCTACTCTACGAAGAATCCGCATTCAACTAAATATAAACAAAAGTACAACTTCTAAAAGCATGAGGTAGATAACTACCAAGCCAATGTCAATATTAGGAATCATTAAACAGAAGCATCTCTGTCCCTACTCTATGCTAGATGACATCCCTGCTTAACATTCCCTTAAGACCCAAGAAATCGTGAAAAAGGTGTCAGAAGTGAAACTTCCTAAGAAGTCTTCACTTAGAGAGAGCTGGATCTAAAGTGCTCCTTCTAGCTCCTCGCCCACCTCTTCTCTGTCTCAACCCACGGGGCGCTGTCCCTAATACAAAACCCCAAATCATAGAAAACGCCCTCCGGGACACCTCCTCGACCAGGTCTTCTTCCAGTAATTTTCCATCCAGAGCTGTCCATCCTCCATAGTCCATCAGCTTGGCCTTGGGTCCCAGACACCGTCCGCACTAGGAGTTGCGATTGGCACATTCCAGGGTACTCCCATGTCTGGCTTCCCCCATAATTCAACTCTTAGACAAAGACCTTTTCTACTAATGAACCAACTGTCCTTGCACCTGCGGTGAGATCATGGGATGGAGAAATACTTTGCATCTTTTAACTTTACAATTTACTGCAGCCCAAAACCTCTACCAGAATAAATCATTGCGGCCTACCGCATTCAGCTAACATAAGAAATAACAGGCCTTTCTTCTCAACGATATATGTGCATTCGGGCCTCTACTCGGTTAAACACGCTATTAAATCACATTCTAAGCATTAGTGCTTTTACTTTCATATACATGAATAAGCGACCTACATGAGTAATTTTAATCATGTCACACGTTTAACCTAATACATTGCATTGAACGGAAACTAATCGTCATGCATTTTACTGAATACATTCACAATATGTGTTCACATCTCTAACACTTCTATGTTGCGATATAGCTAATACATTTCTTAATACATTTCGCACGACACATCTAAATATACATTGATTATATGCGGGTGCCAACTAACGGTGAATATGATGCACCCCTACAAATTTCAAAACCTTTAGGCGCTACATCAATATATAGGGGTATAGTGGGATCAATCCCAGCTCCCTCTAAGAATTCTATAGCCAACCCTGCCTGCCCCAATAGCTGTTTCACCATAATTCATGATCTCCATTAGTACCACACAAAGAGCCAATTATTCTCAGCAGTGTCTGGGTCGAACTCCAGTTTAGTGAGCAACTCGGTCACTTGTGATGGTCCGTCCTGACTGCTTGAACAGGCAGTCTTGTAAGTTAGTAAAATAACCACCTCTTTCTCATGCTCAGTCACAAGAGTAGTTGGTGTAGTCCCTTCTATATCAGAGAGGTCAACTGGGCATATTTGCTAGGGTGAATAGGTATAGATGCCATCAGTACCGATATCAATGGCAGTATGCAGGTGTGTGGAATCTGTGAATATGCTTTCAGTTTGAATTAAACTGTCTACAGATTGTGGCCTTTTTTAGATTCTTCGCACTTCAGGGTAGTTCTGTACAAACACACACTATTCTGAGTCCTTAAATGTCAATGTCAGCCTGTCTTCGGCCTGTGTTCCACTCTTAACTCCTATCATGCCCATACGAACTCTGAGCAGCCGGAACCAGTGTTAGCATTTCAGATACTTTCTGGCCAGTCTGCGCAAGATAATGCCACCTACACCGAGTGCTTTGTGGGATTATTATGCCATTTTTGCATTGTGGATAAACTGGGGGACGCTTACAAGTGCAGTCGCTGTGCTCAATGAGCACCCCGTACTTCTACTAATCATAGGGTAGATGTCTGATTGCTGCAAGATTTGGCCCTAATCTCTCCCAGCCAGTTTCCTTGTAAGCATGCCTGCTTTTGAGCCAAGGGTGAGTGGGGGAAGTGGTACCAGACTATTAGTGCGCTCTCTGCTGCGTTTTTGGTGCCAGGCCTGCTTGCTCCCTCTCAGAGGTTCTGGTAGACATGGAAGCAGCCCTCAACTGTCCCGCTGTAAACGGTATCTGGATCCTCAATAGTAGCTTTCTGACTCATTGTAGGGTTTTGGTATCAAAGTAGCATAAGTGATGCTGTGGCTGCTGTGCACTTTTGTCTTACAGCAACTTCTCAATCACTGTCTCACACCTTGCATCCATGAAAATATATGGATGCAAGGCTTGGTAATTACTCTGGTTAGCATTCCATTCCATCTTCTGTATTTGCTCATTATGTCATTACAGATGGGCTCCAACCATATGCATATCAATCTTGATACCATCACAAACGAAACTGTCCAATCTGACCTGCGATGCCATGTCCCATCTGAAAGGGAAAACATAGCCAGACTTGTTTCAGCCTTGGGGGTTCTCATTAGTGTGGTGCAGTTTCACTCCTTACTCTATATGGAGCCACTTTTGAGATACTTTTTCCCATAAGGTGACCAACTATGAAAAACAATGTATTAATTTCTCTGTCGTCTCTCCGTTTGCCTATCCACTTCTCTCCATTTCCATTTCCAAGCACTGGTTTTCTTTTCACCAAAGTGGTCTGTTTGAATTGCTGATAATAGTGTTCTACTCTATAGTATCACTTGGCTTGAAAACATTTAAGGTACTATGGGCCTAATTTATGAACTACATATAAATAAATATTAAATGTTATTTTATGCCAATATATTTTAATAACCTTTTTATATTTAAAAATAAGAGGAATTTTAAAAGCATAATTACATTTATTAAAGTTAATTCAATACATATTAAGTAGATACAAAACTTTTACTTTAAGTAGGGTTTCTTAAATAAATCTTCAAAAACTCATTTTACTTTAATTTGTTATATTTAAATTAAGTATATGCTTGTTAATTTGGCTCAACCCCTGCCTCAGTGGGTGGTGACTCGTAAGTCTACAGCTTGTAAAATTATACTCAGAAATGGTGAATAGCCAAGAACAGTAAATGTACTACAAAGTGTAAAAGTATATTTACATGTGTAGATTTACTCACATGTAAATCTACCTTTGTTTCTGATACACAGGTGTGTAACAGCAAAAGTCTTGAATTCACATAATGCAATGTTTGCTAGCAAATAACACCGAAAGAAGTTTTCTTTTATTTATGGCCTTCGCCATGCACTGTCTTGTCATCAAATATGTCATTTCAGATGTTGCAGTCATGCTAGCAATGATGTCATAGATCATGTCATGGGTGAGGTACTATGAAATGTATTTAGCAGTACATGTTGAGGGCTCAAGTTATAGCTACATTAGGGCACAAGTTATAGCTACTATAGATAAATATAAAAGGGGGATTTTAGTGGTTTTGTTAGTTTAAAACAGTATTTTTAACTGACACTTTCACTTCATTATAACGTCCCCATAACCATTGTTTTTTCATTGAATCTTTACGTTTTTTTTCTAAAAAAAAGTGGGATATTATTACCATCAGCTTGCAGGAGCAGGGCAATTTTTCTAAAATACTGGTGAGTGGGGGAGGAGCTCCACGGCCCCCTGGCGCCTCTGCTGGTCATCAGCCAGCAGTATATTGGGCGCTGCTGGATGCCTGCACCTTTCCCCGCCCAGGAGACTGCGGGCAGGACAAGCCTGTATGCCTCCGGGCAGGGAACCACAGTGTCCCATGGGTGGGATCACGGGACACTGTTAACTATTGAGCCCTGGTGCTGGGGTCCCTGGGGCTGTGGTCCTTGGGGCTGATATCGGCTCGGTAGGGGGGGCATGTGGCCCCCTTTAAAAAAAAAAAATTCAGCCCCAGAGAGTGGGGTTCTCAGAGCCTGAACAGGTTCGAGGGAGCCTCGTGCAGATTAACCTACCCTGCCCCCTTATATCAGTTTTTAACCTTTTTTCCCGGAGTCTGAACTGGGACTTGAGTCCTGAGATGGCTGCCGCCACATCATTGTTTATTTAAATAGTTTTTATTGTCATTTGTTTTAGAAAATCATTAAAATACAGAGCATGTGCTACAAGGACATTTTTACACACTGCCCGCATCCAAAATGTGCACAAAGCACGGTTACATACAATATCTCATACAATAAAAGCCAGGTGACCGTATGCTAATGATAGTCAGCAGCACATGGAGTACAATATTGAATGTATATTGATGGTCAGTTGCAATTAAAAGTTGTCAAATAGTGGAAGTGTGAACAACTATAATGAGCAAAATTGAAAATAAAATAAAGTAACATAATGTGTTCCTCCATTCACTCAATGTGACAAAGTAAAATGACATAGAAGTCGTAGCCCCAGACGTCACCGGGGCCGCACAGATCAATTGTGAGTATTGATAGAGCAACAAGCACCCCCAAGTGCTGTAGTGTGAGGGTGAGGGGGAAAGGGGTGGAGAGTTCCCATGGAGAGTGTTGAGTTGCTGATTTACCATCACAAAGGTTCCCCAGAAGTGTATTCCATGTCCCAGAAATTGAGTTTTGGCGAAGACCTTTCACCTCATCCCTGTGTAGTATTAAGGTCTCTGTTTGGGCCCACGCCAACATGGATAGCACACATGCTGAGGCAGCAGGGGGCGGGGGCGCTGCCTTCTATTTACATAAGTTCTGTGAGCCATGTTGCTGCTCTGTCTTTCTTAGCGCAACGGCTAAGGCCCAGAATGCATTGCTCCCATGTATAAGTCACAGTAGTACCCATGCACCTAGTCAGGTGTGCAGTAACATCTCTCCAACAGTATGTCAGAGAATATGCAGGAGCTCTACGCCAGGGGATAGACAACAGGGATAGAGTCATTGCAATTAAAATAAAAATTTATTTTGCTGGGGGTTAAATAAGCTCTATGGAGTAAATAGAATTGCATCAACTTATAACGGCATTTTGGAACACCAAGGGAAGGTTAGTTTAAAAAAAATTGCCATTCACTATCTGTACAAGCGTGCCCAAGATCCACACCTAATGTCTACGCAGTGTGGTGAGGGGACGGTGGTATGTGCACGCAGGGCATCAGCCAGCCATTGCGTCTGGTGGCTAGCTGAACCCAAGACATGTAGGCATTGAATGTCAGGATTTTGCGGGGTTTCCGGTTGCACCTCTCCCCATGACTGGCTCAACACTCCAATAAAAGAATTGTCCCAGTGGAAGCTCAAAGTCGGTCAGTCAAAGTCGGTCAATATTGATAGGACGGTTCCATCATGAAATAAGTCACCTACACTGTGCAGTACCACACCATGGTGTTAATTCCTTAAGGGAGGTTGATATGTGACCATGTGACATCCCGAATAGTGGCAATGCTGGGGCTTAAGGCCTAGTTGAGCAGGTGATAAACAGGGCTCTAGAAAACATCGGTAAGCAACCTGGAGGAGGGGTACAGTGTCTATCAAGGGGTGGAAACTGGTATGTATTCGTTCCAAGTCCCAATGGGGAAGGAGCATCACTGTATCAGCTAGTTGCAGCCTGCAAACCAGAGTGAAACCCACTGTAGCGGGGAGGCCTGATTGTAATGTTTTAAATCAGGTACATTGAGCCCGCCACAGTCTGTCAGGAGATAAAGTTTGTGAAGCGATGCTCTGCGACGTTTACATCGCCTGTTAAGATCAACTTTCAGACTTTCCAAAGATCAAAAGAAGGGCCAGTGTATAATGAGAGGAAGATTGGTAAAATAATACAAGAGTCTCAGCAACACAACAATTTTTGTTAGAGACACCCTCCCTGCCACTGATAGGGGCAGAGTTTGCCAGAGCGAGATTTGTGCCCTCAACACAGAAACAGCACGAGCCAGGTTACCCTCCAGGAGGTCATCAGGTGCATTTGAGATCTGTATCACCAGCTAACGAAATAAGACGGTTGCCAATTGAGTTGGATACCATTCATCCTAAACACCAGGACTGAAATATTAGTGCCAAAAGGGAAGAGACAGGATTTATTCCAGTTGACTCTGATGCCAGATGGTGGCAAAGTCGGCCAGTAATTATTCAATAATGAGAGGTATAGGTTGCATATTGTTAAGATGGAGAAACATGTCATTTGCATATAGGTAGACTGAGTGTGTACTGTCTCCAAGGGGGATCCCCGAAATGTTGGCCTTGGGTACGTATTGATGCGCCAAGGGTTCCAGCACCAAGAAAACAAGGCATTCCTGGCGGGTGCCCATCTGGATTGCTATGGGATCTGAGATATGGCATCCAATTGTAACCGTGGCCGTAGGATTAGCGTATAATAATGTAACCAGTCGGAGGAAGTGAGATCCCAATTCATACCGGGTGAATACTTCAAATAAGAAGGGCCTTTAGAGACAATCGAAGGAATTACATAAGTCTAGAACTAGGCAACCCGAATGTGAATATTGCAGTGAGGCGTGTGCAAGTAGTTGAAAGAAATGGTGTAGATTCAAAGAAGTGTTTCTGGCTGGCACAAAACCATTTTGGTCAGCTTGTAACATTCGCAGAAGCAAAGGGGCTAGCCTATCCTCCAGACTTTTCACCAGAGTTTTGTAATCGGTGTTTAACAGCGCAAGTGGTATGTGAGAATTCCAACTCTATTGTATCCCTCCCTGGTTGAGGCAGCAAAATAAGTGAGGCATCACTCAGTGTAGGCAGTGGGGCCATCACAGAAAGAGCAGCATCATATACTTTTTTAAGACTGGGATCCAACAATGGTGCATATACATTTTAAAAGGCTCACAGCAGCCCATCACGACTTGGGGTTTTACTGGTGGCAAGAGTGCGAATCACCTCCTGATTCTCCTATTGGGTTTCTCCATATGTTCGGGTGAAATACGTGGCAGGACAAGGTCAGCCAAGAAGTGATCTACATCCCCCGATGTCACCGTGGTCAAACATATATATAACAGTATGTAGTGGTGCGAAAAGGCGGTATGTATTTCTCTTTCTGTGTGCAGTAACTGCGCCTCATCTGAATGAAGAGACAGGATGTCTGACCACTTCCAGTCATATTAGCCACACCAGTAATGATCCAGGGCAGTCTACCTCTGCATATGTTTTCCTGGTGTGTTCAGCATAATTAAGACAGCACAGTCTTGCCAAAAGCACAATATGTTCACCTGGAAATGTGTAATTGCTCCTGGGTGGAATTTGAGGACTATGCTAATTCCTCAAGTCCTAAAATGCAGCGCTCAAGGTGAGAAATATCTTTAGTAAGATGGTGGCGAATGCTTAGTGTATTAACTATACAGTGCCCTCGAATAGACAACTTAAATGCATCCCATTCTCTTGAGGGAAAGGAGGCAGAAATTGTGTTAATGTCAAAGTACTCAGTGATTGAAACACGAAACAGGGGATCTTCTAATGTGGATGCCTTCAACCCCCAAGTGAGTATAGGTGGAGACATGTGTTTCCAGAGCAATTGCATTTGAAGTTGGTGGTAGTCAGAGTGTGTGCTGGCAACATAATCCGCACATGTGCGGGTACTGTCACGGGTACAAAGAAACCTTTCAATGCGGACATGGAGTCCATGTGAATGAGAGTAAAAGGAATACATTTTTGTGTTCATGTTTCGGTGGCAACGCACTTCCAATAACTCCTAGTATTACCCATGTGCTAAGGGTAGGTGCATTAGAGGTAGCTACAGTGTGAGGTAAGGGTGGAAAGGAGCGGTTTCAATCCCATGTCAATGACACTATTAAAATCCAAGCCTAGTACCCAGGGTATATCATTACATCGAGCCAAAGTCGTTGACATGACATGAACAAATGGAGCTTATTACACATTGGGAGCATATTGCGCTCCAAGGAGTAACCACCTACCATCTAAACAGCCTCCCGGTTTTTAATGGGGGACTCCTGTATATATGCTATTTGCGAGTCTGCCTACAGCACAAGTAGGAGTACACTACATATCGATGGGAGGGTGTGGGGATACCCCTCACATTCCATGTGATGAGGTTAGTGGCAGCCATGGAGTGGTGTCTGAAGGCACAGGATTCCAGCTCGCCACGAGTATGCACCGCCAGTCACATCCAACAGCATGATGTGTCAGCGATTGCAGGTTGCAACAATAAAGAAACAACATAAGAACAACAAGCATATAATGCCATTGAGAGCAGGTGTACAACAGATACTTTCCCAAACCAGGAAGGCTAAGGGACCAGTAGGAAGGAGCAGACAGGGAAGCAAGATTATGAACAGAGGCCACGTCCCACACAAAGTGTGGGCGAACTCCAAGACCCCCCCTGCAATAGGAGTGAATTAACCCAAAAGTCCTAGGTACAGTGCAGGGAGCCCACAAAAGGATTCAGAATGTTTTTAAAAAAACAATTGCTTCAGGGCATAGTCCTCAAATAACAAACAAATAAAGCAAATTAAACACTCATACAATCAGTTGCCATGCTAAACGATATAATTCAATGTTTGAGGAGTCTGCATGGGCATCTCAGACAAGACCGAAGTCCTCATCCTGGGCCCCAACTGGGCCCTCTGCCTGGGACAACTCCTGTCGGCCAGCAGCGCTCTGAGCCCCCCCACACACCCACAGACCACGCACGAAGCCTCGGCATCATCCTGGACTCCTCGCTCTCATTGAACCGCCAGATCAACGCTGTCTCGTCCCCCTGCTTCCACACGCTCCGCCCGATCTTCTAGTGAATCCCCACGGTGACAAAGAAAGCACTCACCCACACACTCGCCAACAGCATATTCGACTACGGCATCGCACTCTGTGCCGGCACTAGGAAAAACTCCAAAGGAAGCTGTAAGACAATCAAAATGTCTCCGACAGACTCTTACTGAACATCCCTCGCCACAGCCACATCACCGACCACCTGAGATACCTCCTCTGGCTCCCGGTCAACAAAAGCATCACCTACAAGCTTTTCACACACACCTACAAAGCCCTCCACAACACCGGACCCGCATACCTCAAACACCATCCCTCCTTCCACACCCTCCACCAGATATCTCCTTTCCGACACCATCCCACAGATCCGCAGGACTATTGCTGGAAGAATATCCTTCTCCTACCTCGCTGAAAGGACCCGGAACGCCCTTCCTCTGCATTTCAGGCAATCACCATCTCTGCCTCAAGACAGGAAGGACCTAAAGACCTGGCTCTTTGACTGAACAGCAGACCCCCCCTCCCCTCCCAGCCCCTTAAGACCCTTGCGGATGAGTAGTCGTGCTCTACAAATCCCTGATTGATTGATTGAAACTGCAAGATCAATACAAACAAGTAATTCAACTGTAGAAATGCATTTCCAGTTCCAATTTTTCAGTGTTTAATGCACGGTCAAGTCCATGATATAAAACTTTTTTAACTGTGCTCTACTCATTGCATCAAGTAAGGGCAGAGGGCAAAGGCACACTTCCTTGGGAAACCTCAATCAATTAATGAGTCCCCTTTAGGATAGATTTCCTCTGGGATAGTTCAGGCCCAACACCCCTATCAGGGGGTGTTGATGTGTTTCAACTCCAATACTTTGTGCGTCTCCTCAGGACTGGGAACTGGAGCGACTGTGTAAAAATAATAATGAAGTGTATGATAAATAAAACTAAAGTGCCACTGAAGTGAGTTGTGCGACTCAGTTGGCACAGTAAATTAAGCTTAATTGCCGAAAAAAATGGCATGTATTGCCTGTAATGAGACATGGATGAATGTTTGCTGGCAGCACGTCAGGTAAGGAAAGATGAGGATTCAATATTGTAAAACCTGCTATGCCAGTACTTTATGCCATTGTTCAAGATATAGAAGTAGAGACATAGCTAGAACCATTTACCACAACTTTCAGTTAATGCCATAAGGTGAGGGGGCGTCACCAACAAACACATTCATCCACACACATGCATGCACACATACATACACACACATGCACACACATGCAGGGATTTTGCCACTCTTCTCTTAAACTGCAAATCCTGGAATCAGTGGGGGCTTAAGGCGGGGGGGCTGAGTGACTTGGGCTTGAACAAGGCACATGGCATATTGCTGCAGGCACCCCCTGGGTACACATACGCACAAGTATATGATCACTCATGTTCACACAGTCACACAGACAGATGCTCAGGTCTCCTGGTTTTGCAGCCCTAGAGTTTCCTAATGAGTCCCATTCAACTCTGTTGGTTAGCTAGGGCCCAGTACCAGACGGCCACATGATTCTAATCCTCTTCAGGGTTCAAGAGAGAGAAGGCTACCAGCTGCCGCCAGGAGTGGCCTGTGTAGGTAAGAGCAGTGTGGTGAAGGGGGTGGGAGGCGCGACAGATGTCGACGTGGGAAAATCAAGCAAATAATTCATCTTTCTTTGTCATCGTCTGTCGAGTAAAACCTTCCTTGCCTCACCGCTCTTACCTGCACGAGCCGCTCCTGGCTGCAGCTCTTTGTCTTCTGAGCCCTCAGAAGGCTAGCATAGGGCAGGTTGGGGATTCAGGGGAGAGTCAATGGCTGATAAAAATATGGTGCAGGTTTCATAATATGCATGACACCAAAACACTTCTGACACAATCCTCATTTTAAACTTGTGCTGTACCTCCATACCCAACAAACAGTGTAGGTTTTCAGTTTCAGTGACCCCCCCCCCTCCCCAAGCACTTACAGGCCTTGCCTGTGGTACAGTGCTGCAAGACATTTATGTTGTACTTTCATACCTCTTATGAGTTGCAAAGCCATTTAGAGCTGGATGAGAAAGTAACTATTGTATTAAGCATGGCTGAAAGAATGTTGCTGAAGTGTTGCTAATGGAGGCTTTACTGGAGTCATGCTTGAGGTTTGGAAGTGTGCTCCAATTATGCCACAGCAGGCAAGTAGCTGTACAACATTACATAATCTATGGAGCAAAAGAGAGTGAGAAACAGGATTGCCCTTTAGATGCCCAGACCAGTAGTTCTTGTAGGTTCGCCAAGTTGAAACTCTTTCAGGAAACAGCCAGGTTTTCATCTTGCTTCTAATTTCTAGGTGGTTCGTAACACGATCTTCTTCAGGAGCATGCACCAAACTGAAGGGTCTCAATTTGGATTCTAGAAATGTACGATCCTTCACACGGCTACACCGGTGGACACAGCAGAGAGGTTTAAATGAGATTCTCCTAGTGATGAATGACCCTTAAAGGCCTTTGAGGGTATGGGTGTGTGGTTCTGACAGCTGAAGTGTCTCACTTTTGCAGCTGAGTCATTTTGGGTGCACTTTAGTTTGTTTACTAGGAGTTTCAAGAGCCTAGTACAGATTCTGTTGAGATAGGTGAGGCCTGACAGAACTTTAGCTCTTGAGAAGTGGGCCCTGTGAGGGAGCAGCTAGTTTAGCACCTCTTTCATGTGTAATAAGAGTGAGAGATGATTGGTGGGTGGTAAATTCCTTTCAGCCCAAACAGTAGTGAGGTCAGATTTATTGGCATGCTCCAGGTGAGGATCTTCATCTTTTTTTTTTTTTATTGAAATGTATTGCATACATCGCATGCAATTTGACAGCAAGATAATGAAAGAGAAAAAAATAAACACATATAAAACAACAACCCGTGCAGTACAGTACGCCTTGCATCACAATAGTATTTATCAACCATACAATAGAACGCACTAACCATCTCCTCCCCACCCAACAAGTTATAAACCACCCCACAGAGCTATGTTGGGCCACTGTATATAATTGACCATTTATGTAATTTCTGGGCGTTCTAATAAGAATACTGTCACTGGGGCCCATATATCATTGGGTCTAGAAGAAACAGCTAATTCTTACACATAAATGTCGAATTGTTCTCTACAATATACAACATCCTTGAGCCACCGTGCCACCGTAGGAGCCGTATTTCCCACCCCCCACCCCAATTTTTTCCCCTAGTCTTTTTGGCTATCAGCATAGTGATGGCCACCCGTTTGCGATTATATGGCTTAAACGATTTTACAGGGTGCACCCCACCTCTTCCATTATCGTTTGTGATGGAATTTGTGTCACCTGAACCCAAAACATACAAAAAAGCTTACAGCTCTAGGCAAGGTGCAGAAAATCGGCCATACCATCACCCGCCAGAAATCCTCTCACAGCCCATATCTATGGAGCTGTGCAGGCGTGTAGTATGTTTGTTGAATGAACTTAAAGTGTAGTATTCTAAGATTGCAGTTTGCTGTGAGGCGCCCAGTGAGTGCACAACTTGTCTCCCAGTCCTCCCAAGCCAAACGTGTCTCAAGCACACCATTCCACCTATTGTGGTCTGCAGATCTAGCTTCTAGATTATCCCTTAGGGATGTGTTAAATAATTTAGTTATTAACCCCTTCTGCTCTCTAGTGGTCAGTAACGACTGTAACGCTTTTAACATCAGTGGCTCACTCAGGAACTCAGGATATATCGACCTTACAGACGCCCGGAGCCTAGCGTACTCAAATCCTTGCATCGCCGAATAGGGCTGCTCAGCCGTGAGTGCATCTAGTGTCACAAATTGCCTGTCGGTGTATAGGTCTCCTAGTGTAGTCACCCCAACAGTTCTCAGAATTCCCAATGCCCTGGGCTCATGAGTATCCAGGATGTGCTGGCAGGGGCATAGCCAGTGCATATTTATATATTTCCTTCCTACTCTGGTGCCCAGCCCACTCCAAGCTTTTGAAGTGCCAGTTGCAGTATTTATCTCCAGTCTTGGCATTTCCGGCCTGTTATGTAGTACCAAGGCAGTGAGCGGGATTGGATGGGCATCATCTGCTTCTACCGCCATGTGCGGTAGATAACGTTGTGGAAAATGCCAATAGTGTGCGAATTGAGCTTGTACACACATATAATATAATTGCATGCCTGGAGCGCCGAAAACTCCTTGCTCATGTGGCTTTGTCATGATGCCCCAGCGGCATGTGGGTTGATTGCCCGTCCATGCTAGTGCTAGCATGCATGTTTTGATGGACTTAAATAGTGTCTTGTTTAATGCTATCGGTTTGTTCACAAACAAATATGACAATTTGGGTAATACCAACATCTTCATGACCACAATGCGGTCCGCCAGAGACAGTGGAAGACGTATACATCTGGCGACCTGGTCCGTCAGTTTCGTAATAGCCTGTCCATAATTCATGCAGGTCACTACCTCGGAATCCCTATGTACCCAGATGACTAAGTACCTGACAGGTTCTGTTGCCAAGACCAACGGGAACTCTAGATCATATGGGATAGTGCATTGTGTGAAGGGAAATATTGTAGATTTGCCCAAATTCATACTGTGGCTGGAATACCTCTCGAACCTCGCATACTCTCTTATCAGAAGTGCCAGATGAACCTCAGTCTCTCTTACATACAAAAGCATATCATCAGCATACAAGGATATGGCAAGAGGGCGCTGATGGAACCTTAGCACCGCACGTGCATGTCTCTGCCTGATTTTACACGCTAGGGGCTCCAAAACGAGGGAAAACAATATTGGGGATAGTGGGCAGCACTGCCTAGTACCCCAACAGATGTCAATTGGATCCAAGATTAATTTATTTATACGTATGCTTGCTATTGGGTTGGGGTAGAGCAGGCGCACCAACTTCAGAAATGCAAGCGGCATCCCCATACGATGTAGAATTGTGAACATATATCCACACTGTATGGAATCAAATGCCTTGGCGGTATCTAAGAGCACCGCCACAGCCTTCAGCTCCAGGTTTAATTGATGCAACACTGCAAACAGGGTTCTTAGGTTATGTGCCGTAGATCTCTGAGCTACGAAGCAAGACCAGGCCGGGAGGACGAGATTTGCAACAAGAGGTCGCAGTCTAGTGGTGATTACTTTCGACAAATTTTGGTGTCGATATTTATCAGTGATAATGGTCAGTATGACTCGCAAAGCTGCGGGTCCTTATCTGGCTTTAGTAGCATGGCAATGAGGGCCTCATGTAGATTGGGGGTTAAAACGCCATTTTCATGTGCTTAACGCATATACAACTAGCAGGTGCAGGCCAGACTGTCTGCATAAACATTATAAAACTCACTAGGTAGCCCGTTCATCCCGGCCGCTTTCCCACTTGGTAATGCCAGAATGGCTTCCTTCACATCTTCCACTGTCATAGGCTGCGTAAAGTACTTTCTCTGGCTGAAGGACAGCCAGCACAGAACAATATCGTCCAGGTAGCTAGCCACCTCACTATCGGATGCCGCTGGTCTAGGGCCGTATAGCTCAGCATAGAACTCCGAGAAGGCTGTTATGATCTCCGGTGTTGTGTAACATGGGATGGAATCTTGGCCTTCTATCTCTACTATGTGGTCCTGTGCCTTTGGCTCTGCTAATTTTTAGGCAAGTGAGCGCCCCAGCCTAGCCCCCTCCCCATATAGCCTCGCCTTCCACCTTCTAGCCCTATGATGCACTTTCTGCTCGGCAATGTCTGTGTGCTCTGAGACCAAGTCCCTAACCTGAGCGAATATGTTGTGTGTGGGTCTTTGTTCGTATCTCCTCTCAAGGGTGTGAAACTTGCTCTCAATAACTTGCAATTTATTGCGCAGTGATTTCAAAATCCCGCCGGAACACCCATGCACTCACCGGGGAAAGAGGCCTTAAAGGCTTCTCACAGCATCCCAGACCCGTGCACTGATCCCTCATTCTTATGAAAGAAATGTGTTATGGGAGTACCTATAGTGCCCCAGAACACAGGTTCCAGCAATGACGAAGACTGCAGCCTCCAGTGAAACAGAGGTCTAGCATATGTAGGTATCGCCAACTCCAGTAGCACAGGGGCATGATCGGACAGTGTCCTAGCCAAATACAATACTCCCACCGTATATATGCACATATCCCTGGAGACCAGCCAGTAATCCAACCGGAATGATGAGCCATGCATGGATGATACATAAGTCCCCTTCTTGGAGTTAGGGTTCCTAAATCTCCACATGTCCACCAACCCTTCAGCCTCCATAATTTCCCGTATTATCCTGGCTGCTTGTTTCCCATGCCATTCTGTAGTGGCTGATAGATCTAATAGAGGATCCAGATATGCATTTAGGCCCCCCCATAACACCATGGAAGAGGGCAGGGACCCCAAGCATTTTTAGATCTCGTTGTAAAATGCAATATCATCTACATTAGGGCCATAAGTATTTACCAAAGCACCCTCGAACCACCCAAGCAACCCTGTATCAGCAGGAATCTGCCGTGTTCATCGATCTCTGTGGGAGTGAGAGTAAATGTAGTTCTCTTTTTCACTAGTAACAACACACCCCTAGAGTATGTGGAGTATGACGAGGCCACACCAAATGCCTCCCACCTTTCCCCACATTCAGTTCGGTGAGTTTCATGAGGTGCATTTCTTGCAACAGTGCCACCTGGATTGCATGCCTGTCAAGGTATGCCAGCACCTGACTTATTTTTTGGGGGTTATTGAGGCCCCGCACATTCCACTGACATGATTCATCGAAGAGAACGCCATCCTTGACCCATCTCAATCCGGATTCCGAAGCAACCACAGCACCGAGACCGCCCTATTTGCCACCACAGACGACATCCGCACCCTCCTGGACCAAGGCGACTACACAGCCCTCATCCTCCTCGACCTGTCTGCAGTGTATCTCATCGCACACTAGTCGACAGACTACACAACGCCGGCATACAAGGAACTGCCCTGGTCTGGATCCGATCGTTCCTCACCGGAAGAAGCCAAAGGATCAGACTACCACCCTTCCTCTCCGCCCCCTCGGAAATCACCTGAGGAGTCCCACAGGGGCATCAGTGAGCCCGACCCTCTTCAACATCTACATGGACCCCCTCGTAGCCATCGTCCAACAACACGGCCTCAACATCGTATCCTACGCCGACGACACCCAGCTCATCCTCTTCCTCATCAGAAAAACCACCACTGCAAAACTCAACTTCCAGAGAGGAATGCAAGACGTCGCAGTCTGGATGACCAACAGCTGCCTAAAACTCAACGCCAAAAAGACAGAAGTCCTTGTCCTTGGAACCACCCCTTCAGCATGGGACAACACCTGGTGGCCCATCACCCTTGGAAGCCCACCTACCCCCTCAGACTACACCAAAAACCTCGGCATCGTACTCGACTCATCACGTGCCATGAACCGACAGGTCAACGCCGTCACCTCCAGCTGCTTCAACATCCTCCACATCCTTCAAAAGACCTTCAAATGGATCCCCCCAGAGTCAAGGAAGACAGTCACCCATGCACTCATCACCAGCAGACTGGACTATGAAAACGCTCTCTACGCCGGCATCAACAAGGCCCTACTTCGCAAACTCCAGACAATACACAACACCGCTGCCAGACTCGTCCTCGGCATCCACCGGCACAAACACATCAGCTAACACCTGCGTAAACTCCACTGGCTCCTCGTGGAGAGGAGAGTCACATTCAAAATCCTCCCTCATGCCCACAAATGCCTACACAACAACAGACCCAAATACATCAATGACAGAATAAACTTCCACGTACCCAAAAGAAACCTCCGATCTGCCAACCTCGCACTAGCTGAAACCCCGCACACCCACAGAGCAGGCGGAAGATCATTCTCTCACATTGCAGCCAAGACCTGGAATGAGCTACCAACAGACATCAGATGCGCCCCCTCCCTGAACACCTTCAGGAAGGCTCTCAAGACCTGGCTCTTCAGCTGAAAGGATCTGCATACTCCCCCCCCTTCAGCGCCTTGAGACCCTCAAGTGTGAGTAGCGCACTTAAAATTCCCTGATTGATTGATTGATTGATTGATTGATTGATTGATTGATTCCATGTTAACAGTTTGATTAAGTCCGCCTGCCCCGGCATTTCGGTGTATGACTTTATCAATCCAGTGAGGTGTCACCCACCCCCAAATGGGCAGCAACGGAATCACCATTATATATGAGATGCACTGCATCTGCAACAGGAAGCACAGTTTCATACCCCCACCCACCTACTTCAGCACCTCCAAATTGCTGAAGCCATCCTATGTTAACTGAAACTTGTACAGAAATAAATCACATTTCCACATTTCTCGTAGGGGTATACCCCTCAGGAGCCACTAGTGCCTGAAATCCCTCTAATTATTAGGGGAGGTGGCCGGGTGTACCCATTGATACAGTATATTCAAAATACATGGTGCGTGTGGGATCCAACACCCATCCCGACAAGTGCCCCCCACCCAAGACTCAATCTAGTTCACCTGAGGTGACTATATATCAACTCCCCCTATTGTCAAGCAGTAGCCTTCAGAGCATCACCCCCAGTGCGTAATACCTGTCTGGCAGTCAGCCAGTTAATGCCACATATGGCGAAGATGGCCCTTAGCGTCAAGTCATGCCACCTTCTGACAGCTGCATAGTCCAGCTCTCACCAACATTTCATGCCACCAGCCTAGTCCCTGTCAGAGGCGTCGCTGTCTGGCTTTTCCACTTGGTCTCTCCGATTCTTCTATAGTGGTTTGACGTAATCCATGGCCTGTTTTGGTGAATTAAAAATCGTATTCTTTCCCCCAATATCTATATGCAGGCGGGCAGGGTATAGCATTGCGTATTGAATGGGTTCGGCCTGCAACTTCTTTTTAACTGGCAGGAATTCTCTTCACGATGCTTGAACCAAAGGTGTTGAAGTCCAGATTTAATGCAATGTCATTCCCTTTGTGGTTGATGATTTATTTCTCCCTCACGGGGCACAGCACCGCATCCTAATACCGATAGCTGAGCAATTTTGCAATGATCGGGTATGGTGGAGCACCAGGGACAGGCCGCGCCCCCAGCAAACTATGGGCTCCTTCCACAATCAGGCCCGCAGACATATTTTCAGGCCCAAATATCTCCCTCAGCATTGTCCCAATATACAGCTCCATTCTGCCAGTATTTGGCGACTTTGGCAGACCAGTGATCTGGAGATTGTTGCACGTTGACCGCGCCTCTAAATCCTCATTTTTAGCCTGAATCACTGTCAACACCTACTCCATATTCAGGCATTTAGAAGTCACAGTTTGCAGGCTATCCTCCAGATTATATATGCACTGTCCTGCTTCTCCCAGCTTGGTACACTGCTAGTCTAATTTAGCCGCCAAGAGATCCAATCTCAGGTTGAGCGCTTCTATTTTTCCGTCTATTGACTGCAGGCTATTCTGCATCACCAGGAGCATTGCCTCTAGCTCCGTCGTGCACTTTTTTGGAGGATACTGTTCCAAGTCTGAGAGCGCATGCAGCTGGGTGCTGGCAAGTTTTTGCACTTCAAAAGTGAGGCGTGCCTGTTGTTTATCCGTTTTCCCCATAATGCCAGTGAAACAAGAAGCCACCAGAGGCGAGCCTCTCTAATGTTATTGTGGCTATATAGTAGGGCCCGACCAGCCCCTGTACCGCAGACCACTCTTTCTCTCCTGTATCTGATGCTGCGTTATGGTAGCGCCACCATACTCAAGCTACTTCCCGAGGTGCACCCTACTGATCAATTGTAAAGCAGGCTCCAGCACCAAGCTGTTCAATTCTCTTTTTCTGCCAGGATCAGTTTGTACCAAAGGGGCAGGATCTTCACCCCTTCTCCTCCGATCAGCTAGCAACAGCCCAGCCCACCAGGGCCCTTCGCACCTCCGCCCAGGCTTGGCTCCATAATCCCTCACAGGCCGGATAGTGGCAGCAGATCTTCCAGCCCTGTCAGTTGGTCTGCTACCACCTCCTCGGAGCAAGCGACATCACAAACAGTCATTACGGCGCAGTCACAGCCTACCACACAGCTGATGCACACCGCGTTCACAGCGCCAGTGTTCGTTCGTCACTCATCTGCATGTTCACGGCTCTGCGTGGCAGCCAGTCTCCCTTCTTGGCACACACAGCTGAGCCACTCTGGTTTGCAGCCCCTTCTCGAGCCATCACTAATCTCCACCACAGCTGCAGCCTCTCACCTTACTGTGCGCACATTGGGCCGCAGCCACACAGCTGTTATTGTTTGCTGTGCAGCTTCACCACGGCTCTTTTGCCTGTTCAGCATTGTAGAGTGGCTCCAATTTTGCTGCTTCGTTTTTCACCAGGGTAGCCACATCATTGTTGGAAATCGACTCCCAGCACAGATTTCACAGAGCCAAGCAGGCGCACCTCAGTCCTGCCACCTATTTGATGAGAGTCCCCGACCCACAGATACTGATGGAATACCAATCCCAGGATTTTAGAGGAGCTCTGCACTCAACTGACAGAGCTGCACTAAGGCGCAGCCATCTTGTCGCGGGCCTTAAAGCAACCCCCTCCTCCCCTGAGGATCTTCATCTTTGAAGAGCGAAGTTTCAAGTAGATGTGTTGCACCCTTATGTCTACGGACTGTAGTCATTGTTGAGTCCTTATGTGTCATTTTCTAAAGGCTCATCCAGTTTTAGAATTATGTGGGTGTCATCAGAGTAGATATAGCAGGGAAATATGGAGGAACCAATTGGCTTTTGGAATATAAATATTCAAAAGTCGGGTGTTAGAACTGGGAGTCTCTAGTTGGCAATGGCTTGCAACTTTGTCCAAATAGGGACCCTTGCTTGTAAGTCAGGGAAAGGGGATTACACTCCTGGATAACCCCTGCTCACCCCCTTGGTACCTTGGCACGAGCAGACAGGCTTATCTCAGAGGCAGTGTGTTAAGCATTTGTGAACACATACAGTAATACAGTGAAAACACTACAGATGGACACCACACAGGTTATATAAAAATAAGTATTCTTTATATAGACTTAACACAATACCACAAACAACAAAAATCCACAATAATGTACTCAAAATAGACTTAGAGATGGTAGAAGTAACTTAGTTCAAGTTGATGATAACGTTTCTTACTAAAGTACCTGGATACGTAACGCAAAACAAATAAAAGGTTCGCAGGGATGGAGATGCGTCAGTTCCTTGTTTCGTGGGAGGCGATGCGTCGAACCTCAATGCTTGCGCAGAGTAGGGGATGCGTCTTGTTCCTTACCGGAGAGGAGGTGATGCGTTGATTCTCGTACTGCGTTCTGGTTACAATGCAGCCAGATGGCGCCTCGATGCGATGCCACAATCTGGTGCAAAGCGATAAAATGGCGTCCTTGATGCGATGCAACGACGTGGAGACAATGAACGCACGCCCAGCAGCCATGCGGCGAACTCTGTAACTTTGGAGCCGTGACAGGCCCTGCGACGCGCATCTCCGGTGATGCGACGGCGTCC
Organism: Triturus cristatus; assembly: GCF_964204655.1. Taxonomy (NCBI): domain Eukaryota; kingdom Metazoa; phylum Chordata; class Amphibia; order Caudata; family Salamandridae; genus Triturus; species Triturus cristatus. Next base: position 680,265,372 of record NC_140583.1, read on the forward strand.
CTTTTGATGGTGACACGCTTTTTCGGTGATGCGTCGGTAAACAGCTGAGATGAAGGCACGCTTCTCCGGTGATGCGGCAGCGACACACTTCTCCAGCAATGTGACGGCAACAGCTGCGACTGCGACACGCCTATTCTCGTTGAGTTGTGCTTCCAGCTCCCAGCGACACGCAGGCTTCTGCAGACAGAATTAGCAGCAAGGAAATTCAGAGGGGAGCTGGTGGTGAAGTCTTTTGTCCCTGAGACTTCAGCAGGAGGCAAGCACAAGTTCAAGCCCTTGGAAAAATATTCTGCAAGATGATGAAAGTTCTTTGAAAGTTCCTTCTCCTTTCCTTGGCAATAAAGAAACCACAGCAGGCCAACCCAGCAAAACAGCACACTGGCAGGGGGCAGTCCAAACTCCTGCAGCTTCCTTGGTTCTTCTCCTTGGCAAAGGTTTGTCTTGTTCCAGAAGTGATCTTAAGTCTTGGGGTCTGGGCCCACATATTTATACCGCAATATCCTTTGTCCTCTCAGGGCAGAGGGGCCTTTACCTAGTCCAAACCAGTTCAGTGCAGTCCTGGAGCACTTTGTTTACAGGACTCCTTCTTTCCTTTGACAGGGTGGGCCAGGGTCCCCAGACACACCACAGGAGGTGGATCCAGCATTGTGGAAGGCAGGCACAGCTCTATTCAGGCTCAGGTGCTACTCCTCCCACCACTCTACATGCAGATAGGTCTATTCAGCCTTGTGCTGACTCACCCTGTCTCCTGGAGTTTCCCAGCCCCTGTCACTCACAAAACCAGACATACATTACACAAGCTAGCAGAGGTAGGTTGGATGGTTAGGTAAGAAAATACCTACTTTCTAAAAGTGGTATTTTCAAACACAGAATGTTAAAACCAACTTCACTAAAATATGTATTTTATCATTCTGAGTTCAGGCATACTAAACTCGAATTTCTTCCATGTTCTCTGGGTCAGTTAGGAGTATAAGATGTTATAATCAAATTGCACATTCTGGCCTATGGGGACAAAAAAGACTTCTTTAGATCAGAACTAGACAATGCCAAGAACAGACCAAAGAAACTCTTTGACATTCTAAAACAACAATCTAACAAATTGGCTAAATCCTCTCTCTTGACTGCAAAATCACAGCTGAGCAGTGAAGAATTTTCCTTTTTCACAGCAAAAACAAACTCCCTCTAACTCGAGCTTAACATGGCCGCAGCGAATGCAACCACCCCAAAGCATTCTCAAGCTGAAATCCCTGATCAACCCGAGTTACTTACGCCAAAAAATAACTCTCACTGGTTCACTTTCAAACTTTACGATCCTAATGACATCACCAAAACATTAGCAACCACCAAACTCAACAACCATTTCAATGACCCAGTCCCCTCAAAATCATCAACGCCTTGCTAGCGCAAGGGCACATACCGGACTGCCTAAAAACAGGACATGTCACCCCTATACTAAAGAAACCGACTGCGAACTCCTCCGACCCCAACAATTTCAACCCATAACTAACATTCCCATGCTAGCCAAGGTCCTGGAAAAATGTGTTCAACAACAACTGAACCAACGCATCATGGACTTCAACCTTCTGAACACCCACCAATCGGGTTTCAGACCCGGCCATAACACAGAAACAGCCATTCTACATATAGTGGACGATGCCCTACTTGCTCTTGACAGCAATGAAACCTGTCTAATAGTCCTGCTGGACCTGTCCTTAGCCGTCGACACGGTCAATCACGAAAAAATTCTAAAAAGACTGGAAAATAGGATGGGTTTATCTGGCTTAGTCCTTCAATGGTTCAAATCCTTTCTGGAAAACAGAACACAATCTTTCATGGTGAACAAATATCTTTCTCGCTCCTCGCCAAACCCTCTGGGTGTACCACAAGGCTCTACCCTATCCCCCACCCTATTCAACCTATATGTCGAACCGCTAACCGATCTATTACAGCAGGCAAACATAGCCTACAACATGTACGCGGACGACACTCAACTTTACATCAAGATCTCCTCATTGAAGACATAATATCGATGAACATGGCGCTCGAAAAGATTGTCCACTGGCTAACAACCAACTTCCTCAAGCTAAACTCACAAAAAACTGAATTTGTTCTAATCCCCCCCCCTAATAATTCCCAGGAGACAAAGGAATGGTCCAAGTTGATCACTGCACTTAACTGCACGCCAACTCTGGTGGACTCTACCAAATCACTTGGAATTACTCTAGATAAGAACCTTAACATGCAAACACACATCAACCTGTTAGCTAAAAAGGCACGCTTTCACCTCAGCTATCTCAGGAAAATGAAACCTTTCATCGATAACCAGACCCTCAAAACTGCAGTTCAATCCTTAGTCATCTCAAGGCTGGAGTACGGATGCACCACCCTCGCGGGACTTCCCAAAATCTTAACCGCCCCATTAAAAGCCTGTCTCAACACCGCAGCAAGTCTCCTAACAGGATCCAGGAAATTTAACCACATATCGCCACACCTGAAAGCGCTCAACTGGCTTCCTTTTGAAGCTTGAATCCACCTAAAAATGGCATGCATCACTCACAAAGCGCTTCACCACAATACTCCCCAGCACCTATCCCAAAAACTGACCTTATCTGGAGGAATCAGACATTCAAGGAGTGCTGATAATTTACTCCTGAAACCCTCACGCTTTAGAAAGAAAAAAACTTCTGACAGAGCATTCTCTGGAGCAGCACCAAGAATATGGAACTCGCTTCCTCCCTACATCAGAAAAATCTCCTCTACTCTTCTGTTAAAAAAAGAAGCAAAATCATTCCTTATGTGCAAATTCCTCACGTAAACTATCACATGGACCATTCCAGATGTACACCCTAAACTTACCCCTTCTATCCCTCAAAAGACACCTTCGCTGCTCTCGACCCGTTGCTTAGAAATACTCTCATGCCTGCGACCTTACGAACTTTGTAAATAAGTTGATCTTATGTATACTATTCTTTTTGCAAATTGTTTTATTCGTATTGTGCCCTCAGTGTAAAGTGCTCTGATACGCTTCCCTGGGTCTGGTCCGCACTATAGAAAACTCTAAAAATAAATAAATATATAAAAATAAAAAGGTAGCCTTGCAATAGTGAAAAACTAAATAGGCTGTAATTCACTATCAGGCCATGCCACACACATCAGGGCATGTCCTACCTCTTCCACGCAATGCACCCTGTCCTTGGGCCTACCTTAGGGGTGTCTGATATGTAGAAAAGGGAAGGTTTAGGGACTGGCAAGTGGGTGCACTTACCAAGTCAACATGGCAGTACTAGACTGCACACAGGCTCTGCAATGGCAGGCCTGAGACACGCTTTACAGGCTGCTTCTGTGGGTGGCACAATCAGGGCTGCAAGCCCACCAGCAGCATTTGATTTACAGGCCCTGGGCACACATGGTGCACTATACTGAGGTCTGATGAGTAAATCAAATAAGCCAATCATGTAGTCACTAATCCATTACATTAATTTAACATAGGGAGCACTTGCACTGTGGCACTGAATAGCGGTGGCACAGTGCCCAAAGCACCTAAACCAGCAAAACATATCAAAAACAGAGGAGGCAATCAGTGAAAAATGGTAGGGAGACTCATACCAATGGTATCAGGTCTAACATCGGGGAAGACTAATCAGTCCTACGTGACTCCTACTCAGTGGGTGAATGGTGCTGCAGTGAAAGAAGGCAGTGTAGCAATTTGGACTCTGCCTGCCAGATGCCCATTTCGGATGGTGCCTTGGAATCCCACACCACTTGGTCTTTGGAGTAATGGTGGGATGTTGACATTGTTAAAGTCTGGTTACAGCTTCAGAATGGGTATTACAACAACACCATTAGAATCTAAATTGGTCTTGCGGTTGTGGTTGATTGTAATTCATTCAAATTTTGTAGCTCTGAATTGGAACCCAGTATGTATGGGTGAGGAACGATTGATTTTTTTAAAAATATTTTTTAGAAAATGAAAGATTTTAATGAAAGCAGACTGGTCTGTAGTTTGTTGGGTACATCCTCGCCATTTTAGTACTAAATTGAGGGGGGCAGATTTATGTTCCCTGGCGCATCCCTGCAAATCAGCATGGATGCGCCAGGGAAGATGCGTCACGCAAGTTTGCCCTTGCGCCACCGCAGATGCGCCGCATTTACAATGCCGCGCATCGTGGCACAAGGACAAGCAGATACGTGACGAATCTGCCGGCGTAAGGTTGGTGCAGTGCTGAAGTTGTGTCGCAAGCGCGACGCAACTCCAGCACTGTTCCAACCTTTCCTATCCCTAACATGGTGCGTCAAGCCTTACGCCTGCTTCAAGCAGGCGCAGGGTTTTGACGCATCAGCGTTGGGAAAGTGACTCAATGAAATCTTATAGATTTCACTGAGTCACTTTTCAGGGGCGTTCCTGCGACGGAACGCCCCCCCTGAGTAGAAACGCCCACATGAAACCTGACGCAGGTTTCATGTGGCGCAGGGCTTTACACCGTGACGCATCTCCATAGATGCATCACAATGTAAATGGGGCGCAAAATGGTGCAGGGTTTACACCGCCGCTGCGTCACAGAAGTGACGCAACGGCGGCGTAAATGTCTCGCAAGGGGCTTCTAAATCTGCCCCAGGATGTTTAGATCCCACCTTTAGCTCCTCCATGCACCTGAAAAACCAAAATTTAACTTAACTTCGTGTTATGTAACTGGTGCTTTTGAAAAGCACTCCAATACCTTTGGGACAATCGAGTGTGTGCTCTACAGAACTGCCTCCCAAAATTTATCTGACCTTGTGTAATGTAACTAGCGCTCATGAAAAGCGTTCCAAGACCTTTGTGTTGCTCGAGTTCACATTATACATAAAAAAATATATCTCAGGCCCTGGGGAGCTACCGTGAATTTGCTTTGAAATTAGAGCTCTGAGAGTAGGAGGACAAAAGGAAGGAGGTGGAAGGGACAAATGCTGCTGTCATTTTTCAAATTGCTGGGAAATAATTAGAAGAGGGGCAGCACTTTGCATCACTTAATCTCTGCGCAGCTAAAAACAAACAAATTAACCTGACCTTGCAAAGTGCTACAATACCTTCGGTCAGGCAAGTTTGCACTCTATAAAATTTCCCCCAAAAATTAATCTGAAATCGTCTAATGTAACTAGCTCTCAGGTAAAGTGCTTCAACACCTTTGGGTCACTTGAGTTCACATTATATAATAAAAAATGCCTCACAGTTCCTGAGGAGCTGCCATGAATGTGATTTGAAATTAGAGCTCTGAGAGGAGGATAACAGGAAAAGGGAGCGGGGCAGATATGCAGCAACATGAGAGAAGTTGGAGGGACAAGTGATGTGCCATTTGACAAGTAGAGGGCAAATTATGAATAAACAGGGGCAGCGGCGGCATCACTTAATCTCCACGCACCTAAAAACTAAAATACTAACCTGACCTTGTGTAATGTAACTGGTGCTTTTGTAAAGTTCCTCAATACCTTTGGGTTAGTCTAATTTGCGCTCTCTAAAAATTAAGCATGGGTGGAGTTCAAGTGACCAAAAAACTCCGCCGCACTACGCAAAGTTCCGCAAGCGGCAGAGTGCTCTTGGTCATGCCTGTTTGAGTTGATTTTCAGTGACGGGTGTTTCTCCTGCGCTGGAAAATCAACATGAATGGCACCATGTGCAGCGCTAGAGGGTGCTCAAGTAGATTTTCTATTCGAGCGGCAATTTTCTCAACGCTAACAGAAGGTTTCTCAATGTGAGCGGTCATGACCACTCGCAACTGACTGCATTCAGAAATCTCGTCAGATTGTGAATTTTTCTCACTCGCGCTCGCTAACTTGACGTTGGGGAGTGCAAGTGAGTCCAAAATCGTTTCATAACTCTGAGTGCTCCGTGGAGTGCGGAGTGCGGAAAACTCTGCAAACTCAGCGAAAAGAGCGGAATTCACCACCCGGGCTTAATAAAAATCCCCCCAAAAATGTATTTGACATTGTGTAATGTAACTAGCGCTCAAGTAAAGTTCTCCAACACCTTTGGGTCACTCAAGTTCACATTATATACAAAGCGTCATAGAAAATGCGATGGGAGTTGCCCAAACCTTGTCCAAAACTGTGCTGCAAGATTGGGCTTCCGAAGGTCTGGTGACCACAGCATGCTAAAGGAACAAGCAGCGAAGCGGGAAGAGTGTTGGGGAAATCCTCGCACTTTGAAGTCAGTGAAATTAAAGGCAATTTCAAAAACAGCATAGAAGCGTCTGACATTTCATCTCGGTATTTGAATGGAATGGGGAGATTAAGTGATGGGCGTCGAAGCTGAACCACACCGAGATGGGCAAACAGGGAAATGAGTAGGAATCAATGAAAAAAATAGCCACTCAAATGAACAGATAAACACCAATGTGTAATGTTAACAGTAATTGGATGGTGCTCCGTGGGAGGAAACCAAACACAAAAAGGAGGGGCAAAGAGGAAGGATTAACCACTAGCAAGCAAGCATTTTTGAACAACAATTGAAGGGACAAATAAAAAGTTCGTGAGTGGGCTGTAAGCCTATAGAGTGAATACAGCATGTTTCAAAGAGACAGCACAGGCGCTGCCTAGGCTCGACCTAAAAAAGAGGGGGTTACAAAATAACAACATTACATGCAATAGCCATCTCACCCGACCCAGAACCCCATACTGTCAATCGGGTTTATGTAAATAAAGTTAGTATTATAGCCCTCTGTCTGTTCTTTTCCTCATATTATGTTGTCTACCCTGCTTAGAGTGATTTTGGTTGTAGGTTGACCTTTTCTAAACTGATTGTTCAGAGATGAAGTTCACATTCATTTCTTCCCTTGAGGATGTCAGCAGGTTGAAATTGTGCTCTCTTGTAAGTTTGCTGGTGCATCTACTTCTAGTTCTTTCTCGAGTTTGCTGCTGCGTCAAGCAGTGCTGCCAATGGTTTTTTTTGTTTGTGCCTTTTAAATACTTGCATGTGTTCTTTGGTTAACTTGGGGTTGTCAGTGATTGTTTGTTATTCGATCCATTACTACACTTTTTATAGGTACCCCTACAACATAGATTTCAATGTGGCTGTTAAGAACAAGGCATACATGAGCCCCCCTCTTTCTCAGTCTTGTCCTAGATGAAAGAGCCCCACTGTTGTTGTTACACAGCTGCTGTAAAATCAGGGGAAATGATGTCCTTGAAACAGTAGGCAATTTCTTTTGCCATGCATGTTGCAAAATGTTATCCCTGTCACAAAAACATGCAATAGCATTGTGACTGCTGGTCTTTTCGGTGCTCCTGGTAGGCGTGGCAATGCCAGTACCACAGAATGGTGATAGCCCTTTTGTGCCACTGATTGTTTCAGCCACATTCCCAAACATGTTATTGTACAGCTCCCTTCAATTTTTTTCCACCTTACTGTTGTGTTGCCGAGCCTGTCCTTCCGAGTCCTGTATTTGATGTAACCGACATTGACAGACAGGTTTCGCACTTGTTTATTCAATTCTTCAGTGATAGATTTCTTCTCCATCAGGGCTGCTACAGTTTTGCTCTAAGGAGTCTCTTGTGGGGACAATGGCTGCAAGGATAGTGTCTAGCTTATCCGTTACGGTTTTGACGGCTTTGTCTCCATTCCCGGTTGGGGGAGGTGGGTTGTCGCTACTTATACGTTCTTGTTGTTGTTCAGTTGATTGTTTCTTTAGTTTGTATGTGTTTCCCCATGGTTAATGCTGCTCAAATCTGCTGTAGTCTGTCTCAGTGTGTTTGTGTATGCTGATTTTGGTTATAAAGGGAAACAATTGTGTAGCTGTGGGCGGAACTCGCAGAGTTTCACTTGCGGAATACTGCAGAGGTACAGAACCTTTGCAAGAGTTCCACGGAATTCTGCCAATGGACAGAATATGTGCAGCTTTTGCTGAAATTTAGCAGCAGTAGCGTGAGCAGCGATGAAAATCAGCGCGGACCGCACCATGCAAGAGCACATGACCATTTGAGCTGATTTTGCTGCAGCTCAAGTAGAAAATGTACTCAAGAGGCAACAAATCTACTCGAATTGCAGCTCTGTGACCACGACCGCTTGTAAACTCTGGCGACTGCCAAGGTTAGAAACTTGCGCTAGGGGACGCCAAATCGTGTTCACCAGCTTGCATATTCTGGAGCCTCATGGAAGAAACATTCTGCCATGCGACAATTGGTGGAATTTAGCCAGAACTCTGCTTTAAAGAGTAATGTGGGCGGCCAAAATGTTGCCAGTTCAGCGGCAGAACGGAACTTTCTGCCCACCTTTACAAATGTGTTCGGCTCCGCTTCACAGTCCCATCTCTCCTGCTGGGAGAATAGGGACATTCGTGGCCACTTTTGTGCAGTATCCTTCCTGCAAGGTGATTAGCGATGTTAGCCTAGGCAGGCTCCACAGTTCCTGTATCAATGAGAGAAGAAACTAGTCATTTATTTCCAATATAGTAGGGGTGCCCTCTCATATCTTCAGGCAGTAGGTATAATGTGCCTTAATACCTACAAGAGTGTCCTCTAATATTGCATGATAGTCCTTATATGGGGCTAGGGTGGGAGAAGAGCAGTCAATCTGTCTTATGGGCTTGTGTGAGACCTTGTAGTGCATCGCGCCCCCTTTCAGTCCTACAATCTCTACCGGAGAGTGTTACTATGAAATCATGGAGACAGGGAATGTTTCTTTCCAATCTCAATTTCACCAGGGATCCTTACTCATGTGGTGAACCCATCTGCAGTGGACCCAAGCAGACATGGGGCACCCTACTCCCCCCATGCACTCTGCTCCTGCCTCTGCACTACGCTGCTCTGAAATCCCTTCTGGGTGGATGTGCCTGCAGCTGCACCATAGCCCTCAGGCCTCATTTCTTTTAGACATTTGGCAGGCGCCTCATCAGTAGGGGCGGTCAGTTGTGAGGGCCCATGATTGCACCACTGCACAGAAGAGAAAGCCTTTTGGGGCCCTGGACTCACCAAGTCTCATCGCAGCTGGCATCCACTCTCTTCTCTTCTTGCCACTTTGCCTCATGCAGGAGGTTTATCCAGGGTCAGAATGAGCAGCAGTCCTCCTTTTGAACCAAATCCAAGGGGCTGCATAGACATTCTACGTTCACATAGCTATTTGTTTGTATATAGGCGACGTAATTATTGCTGATGTATTGAATATTAATTCAGTACATCAGCAATAATGTTGGCGAAAGGGGGCCACAGAGCCTTGATGCTCCACATCAGGTGTCATCTCCAACATGCCAGCCACGCCCCCTCATTTTAGATTCACTTGGCCTCTCTGCCATGACTTCTTAATGTGTGAACCAGCTAATGCTCCTCTGACGAATGCAGTGGTTGGACCAATACTCACCTGGGTCATGACCTGTCTCTCTGCCTTTTGTTGTTTCCCTGTTTACATTACAGTTAATCCACTCAACACCCATGGCTTTAACTGGGATGCAAAAGGTGTGGGGGGTTGTGGCCCCTGAAAGGGTGGGGCCTATATAATTAAGGGTGTGGCTTAAATATATAAACTACATTCCCACAGGGTGCCATACTACCCACACATTTGCATACAATTACAACTGCAACCGGCATACCTGAGACCCCTGCTCTGTGCGCTTTGCACAAAGGCCGAGGAATGGATGACCAGGTATTCTGAGCACTTTTATGCCCCTGACAGGCACTGAGATAAACTGCCGCTGCCTTCAGCCACAACTCAATTGTGCCCCGGTATAAACGCATGGATGCGACTCAATTAAAATTAAGCATTAGACAAACGTAATATGCTGCCCGAAAAAAAAGTAACATCATCCGGGGAAAGGCAAACATTCACAGGGATTGCAAAAGTAAAGAATTTAAAATGTAAGCAGGAACGACATGGGTTACCTCATTGTTTTTTACACTCGCTGTTCAGAAATCAATCAGTGCCTTTGCCTGAAAAGTTAAAGGACATGGATACTGGCATTGAAAGGGACCCGTTTCAATGTCCGTTCAATACCCCTGGCTTGCCCCTTGCATCCCTGGCACTGCCTTTGTGACCCCTGGCCTCAGAGTGGGCAAAATCAGTGCCAGAAATCCAAGGGCAGCTCGAAATTATGGACATGAGTGCGACTCCACTTTCCTTGCGTTCTGTGAATTTTTTATCACAGTAATAGGGAATAATATTTTACAATTACTGTAATAAAGAATGGATTGCAATTAGCTAGAACATATTCCTCCATGGCAGCTAAGAGCTAAGGCAAGTAAAAAATGCTCTTAAAATATATGTTGTGTCAGTGTTTGCATGGCTACGATGTTATCCACTTTAGTGCCGGGACACCTCAGTGGAGGTTGCTGCGCACTCTGTAAATGTCTCTTATTATTATTATTGTTTTTAAGCGAGAGAGTTTGTATATGTGGGAATGTTTTTGAATGTGTAAACATGCATGCGTGTGTGAGTGAAAGTAAAGGTTAAATGCCATGTAATGTCACTTCCGCACCCCTGGCATTTTGGTGAATTGACGTTCATGAACACCTGCCTCTGTCAGTTACAAATGTAATTCATACAAAATGGCGGATTCCAAGCCAGAAATAGTGAGCTGTTTTTAATAAATGTATCTACTGCTCAGCTCACCAACGCTCTAACCTAAAGACCTATCTCCAGCTTGCTTAGCAACTCAGTTAACCTAAGGATTATAATAATAATAATGCCTTTATAGAGCTTGCATGCCATTTGTTAGCGCTTGTAAGCAATGTAATCCGCGCTTATTTTTTACTAATTAAACTGTACTTAATGTAACAAACTCAGGGGCATATCAGCAAGCTGGCTATGACAAATTATCGCCGCTTTAGCGTCTGTTTTCGGACGAAAAGCAGCGATAATTTTATCGCTTAATCATCAAGGTCACGCTAACACGTGATTCCTTGCTTTAGATCCCTTTCCCATAACGCCCACTTTGCAACTCTAATGAGATGCAAAGTGGGTGTTCCGTCCCAAAATAACTGGAGAAATGTCGCTAACCGACATAGCGATAAGAAAAGTAGCGCTAACCACAGTTAACGCTACTTTCCTTACGCCTGCATTCACCCTGACGTAGCCATTATATCCAATGTAGGGTGGATATAATGGCTATGTATACCCTGCCTTATCAGCAAGCTAACGCCAAAATGTGTGAGATTATCGCTGGATTTCCAGCGATAATCTCACTTTTGGCTGTTAGCGCGAGGAATTTTATCGCTTTTGAGATAAGCGATAAAATTCCACGATAGCCGGCGATAATTATCCTGGCGCTAAGTGCGCTTAGCGATAATTATCGCAGGCCCTTGCTGATATGCCCCTCAGAAGGTTAGAAACCTGAATGGGCTCTGTTGGGGTTTAAATGTGCGCGTGCAAGATGATAAGCAAACTTTCAACTCACTGTGTGATGCTGCCAGCGCTGTCCTCTTGTGTTCGCACGCTAAACAACTGTTCTTATCACACAAGTTGCTGCCCAGCAAACATGCATACAAGACTACAGTCAATATAAGGGCACCGTCGCGCTTATTTACACACTAAGGTATGCTGGGGAAATTCATGATTTTTAAACTAAGTATGTAGTTAAGTCAGTCATTACATACTTGTAGAAAAATTGCTCACTCATACCTCAAGGTGCATGTAGGGATTGCACGCTAGCATGGATCCAGTAGCTGGTTCTGCCTTTTCTTAAAGGTTCTTGAAAGAACATTATGCACCAGGCTCCAAACACCTTTGAGCCCAGGTAACACCAAATGCCGCTTTCCAAGCTCTGGACACTATTTCTCACAGTCTACTGAAAGGTATCACTCAGCATATGGTCTTTTGTAGGTGATTCACTAGACTACTGTCCCGACTAAAAACGACAAATAAAATAATGTTAAAAATGATAAAATATTCATAATTAATTATAACAATTAAAACTGCAGTGCACCAAGACATGAATGGCCAAAGGCAGCAGAGTTACGAAACTCTGCTCTATGTCAAACCTTCAAGATGTTCAGTACTATTCTACCGATCATCATTCATCGTTTCACATAAAACGTCACATACATTTCAAGCGCTCGCCCCTAACTGTGACAAAGATGTATGGGGCAAGTGAGCTGCTCCTGCTCTAACGCAATCAAGCATTGACAATTGTTTTACTATTGATTTTCTATAGTGATATTTTTTCCAAGCATCACTTACAGGGGTAGCAGCTCATGCTTATAAACACACACACACACACCCACACACATACACCCACACACGACAAACCAGCAGTAGCAGCACATTTGTAGAACACGTACAGTGCAAGCAATACAGGATCAAACTTCCACACACACACAAAAGGTGCTGCATGTGCACCAGTGTAGGGTTTCCTCACACACTATGTGCATGCGTGTATGTGTGTGTATTTGATTGTATGTGATGTTCCATGGAATGATGGCACAAGATAAGACCCTTTGATGCTGTGTGTTAACGTGGTGAGGTGATGGTTGTTAGATGATGATTGTTGGTAGGATGTCATGTCTTTGTTTGATGGTGAATGTGAACTGTTTTCCATTGTGCAAGATCTAAGCCGCCCTCACATGACCAACTCCACAATTCCTCTTTCCTAATTGCTCTATGATGAAGCCACCATATTGCTTATGGAAAAAATCATGAAGATACATGCTCTTTTTCCTAACAACAAGAGCTTTAATGGCTCCTTAACAGATCTCCCAGTAGTAACCAGCTCTGCCTCCTCACTGTATGAATTTCCCCCTCTGTCCAATTACCTGGCTAATCTGCTCTCAAAAACAACAAATCCAACTGGCCTTTTATCTTCCACGCTCTCAAGTGGTTTGGGTTTGGACCGAAAATCATTTCTTTAATAGCCCTACTTTACTCTGAGCCCAAGGCCGCCATATCTACCAATGGCCTCATCTCCCCCTACTTTAATCTTAAATGAGGAGTACGCCAAGGATGCCCCTTGTCCCCTTTTCTTTCCAATTTGGCCTTAGAACCCTTTCTCTCAAGAATACGCCAGAATAACTCAATCACAGGTTTTTTCTCGGATCCTCAACAAATTAAGCTGGCAGCATATGCTGACGATATATTCGTTTTTCTCTCCAAACCACAATCTTCACTTACAACTTTCATGGGAGAGGTGGAGGCCTATGGATTGGTATCTGGCTATAAACTGAATAGAGGAAAATGTGAGATATTACCCTTAACCAAATACACCTTTAAGGATGATTTTAAGATCTACAACTTTACTTGGAGCCCTAAGCATATAAAATATCTTGGTATCTGGTTCTCTCCCTCTATAAAGACATCTATCTCTTTAAACATAGACAAATGGTCTGCCAAACTAAAAACTTTGGTTGCAAGATGGCATCCCCTTCATCTTTCTTGGCTGGGTCGTCTGGACACAATCAAAATGATGTTGACTCCAATAGTTTTGTATATCCTTTCCAACATTCCACTTTCCATTCCATCTAAATTCTTTCAAAAGATTAATTCTATTTTGACTTCTTTTTTATGGAATGCTAAAAAACCAAGAATGGCATTACAGAAATTAACAAGACCAAAATCTGAAGGCGGTGTCAATTCCCCCCATTTCTCCAATTATCACAAAGCCTTTCAGTTACGACAACTGTCAAATTGGATCACTAATCAATCTGAAGATAAACCTCTCTGGGTGGATCTTGAGACCTCGTTTTTAGCTCCCTTCACATTTCAGGAATATCTCTCCTTTACTCGCAAACCACAAAAGCTCTCTACTCCCATAATTAAGCAATCCTGTAAACTACTATCCACTGCACCCCACTTAGTAGTACATAATTTACACAATTTTCATAATTCCACAATTTGGCACAATAAACAAATCCTTCTCAATAGGTAACCTATATTTTGGAAGGCTGGAGAAATAAAGGTCTACTCTGGGTTCATCAATTTTTAGATCAGGGCATACCCATTCAATTTACGCAATTACAATCTCTTTATCGTTTGCCTTCTTCCTTTAAACCTAAATTTTTGACCTTGCAGAAAGTAATACTTGATACTTATGCTAAACTCAAATCTTCACCTTCCTCACCCTCCTACCCCCTTTTCCCATGGCATAACCTTTTGCACATAAACCCCAAAGCGTCCACCATTTATTCCCGTTTAATGGTACCTCCTGAGATCCGAGACAAAACCAAAGTGGAACTCTCGTGGGAATCCGATCTGAGGACAAATTGGCCTATCTCTTTTTGGAACAGAATTTGGACGAAACTTAGGAAATCATCCAGAGCGGCCAGCACAACACAAACACTCTTCTTTATTTACAACAGATTGTTTCTTACCCCCACATACCTACATAAAATACACAACACAAATCTCAACACTTGCTGGACATGTTCCCAGGTTCACGCTGATCTCCATCATATGCTTTTCACATGTCCACATGTTTTTATATTCTGGAAACAGGTCTGGAACCAAATCAACACTATATTTCACACCACAATTCCACTCTCTCCTACAAACATTTTCCTAGGTAGTTTAACACCGGACTGGAAAACAAGTCAATCCCAGTTACCACTTATTGATTTGTTAATAGCTGTAGCTTTTCAGCAAATATCAAAAAACTGGAAAGATTCCTCTAAATTGTCCTATTTAGCTTGGTGGTATGCTGTATGTCACAATCATCGCCTCGATACAGCACTCGTTCATCCTATCTCTCTTGCTACTAAACGTTCTCACCTTTGGGGCCCACTCACACAATTTCTAGATGATACCGTGAAGAAAACTCCTTTACCTGCTTCCTCACAACAAGAAGTGACCAAGCCTCCTTGACCTCCTATTGTTTATTTATAATTATGTTTAATTTATAATTTTCTATAATATATATATATATATTGTTTTTATTTTAATTGTGGATTTTTGACATGTACTGTTATTTACGATTTCTGTGAATCTTTACTTTTATACATATCATCTTCTATATTATCCTTTTACTATTTTAATGGATATTATATATCGTTATTGTTCTTTATTACACCTTCATGTATTTATTAACAAATAACTGCATATATGAAGTACTGTTTTTATGATCATAATAATCTTTTCAATAAACATTTTCTTGTACTTAAAAAAAAAAAAAAATCCAGTTTCCCACTAAACTCTTTCCCTCTAAAACTCTTCAGTTAGCGGCTCGCTAGATCTGCCTTGCCTAATGGCCATCTGCAAAAAATGGCTTTCTACTGCCATTGGTCTAATTAAAACATCCTCATTAATAAAAAAAGTCCTTAGCTGACCCTTTCTCACCATCCAATAACAACCTCCTCCCGTTACTGCCTCTACCAGCTCCAATCGTTGAGAAGGTTATACACAGCCAACCATCTGCCATACAAGGAGAACCCTTGGGCATCTCCCAGACTGGTTTTAGACCAGCACATGGCATAAAGAGTGCATTGCTGTCCATTACCGGCATCATCAGAAGCATCCTGGACCATAGAGGTGGAGCCGCTCTGGTCTTACCAGACCTGTCAGTGGCATTTGACGTGGTCTTGCACTTGGTGCTCCTGTCATGACTAGCTGAGTTCGGCATCGGTAAGACAGCACCTAAATTCTTTCAGTCCTATCTCAGTGACAGAGTTCAGACAGTCATTCCCCCTATCCAGTACCCTAACTTTACTATTTAATGCAAAGTGCCTCTAGGCTCTTCAGTGAGCCCCGCCCTGTCTAATAAATACCTGGCACCTCTAGCTGCATTAGTGAGAGCACATGGCTTTCGCATTACTTTCCATGCTATTGATACTCAAATTATCATCTACAGTATAAATGATGTAGCCACCATTCAATCCAGTTTGTACAACTCTTTGTCTTCATTGGCTAACTGGAAGTGCCTTAATTCTCTCAAATAAATGGTGACAAGACTGAGGTTCTTGATCTTGGGCAAACAGTCTTCGTTCTAGTCCACCACGTTGGCCCACAGATCTGTGTCCAGTGCCAGCGAGCTCAGCCAGAAACTTCCTGTTTGATGACAAACTCACTTTAACCTTACACATCACTATCACTAAAACGACTTCCACTTGTTTCTTTATTCTTCATCTTCTATATAATATTCCCCCTTTACTTTCCATTACATCTCATGAAACAGGTTTACATGCACTTGTCTCTTCTTTGCTTGATTTTGCTAAATCTTTCTATCTTGGCTTTCCTTGTCATGTTTCTTGTCAGGCTGCAAATTGTCCAGAAAACCACTGTCAGGCTACTACTGAATATTCCTCCTCAGGAGTCCATAAAGCATCACTTGCAACTATTTTACGGTCCACTTTTAAGGCACTCTTCATCACTTATTGGGCACTTAACCACTGAGGCCCTTCCCACATTCAGCAAACAATTCCCATCTCGTATTCCACGTCGCTCCTAACGGCACTTAGTGAATGTACATAAGATCAAGCTTTGTAGTCAAGGTGGCAGATCCTTTTGCTACGCACTGTCAAGGATTGGAAGATTCCGCCCCTTCCCAACAGGCACATATCTGGCTATTCTCTCTTGCGGTAGCATATGACACTTGTCCCAGGCGAGCCTTGAGCGCAGGACACCTTTGGGTATTTGTGCACTTCACATAATTCAAATCAATCAATCATTTCACATTTAAAATTATCATATAAGCACAAATATTTAAATATTCCATGTCAGGACTAAAAATCATATATTGTAGTAGGCCAATTTTTGAAACAAATTGCATTGGTTCATACCTGACAGTCCTTTTGTGAAATCCCATGCTACCGAAAATGACCCCCTACCCTCATCATTTTGAATTCTGTCTATTTGTCGAGTACATCTCATAGGATGGATCGCACTGGTTGTGAATTAGGGCGTGTCTCTGGAGGTGCAGTCTCAGAGGGTTAGGTTGTTGGTGGCGAATGAGCACAATTAGTCTGTGCTGACTGTGAGATGTTGTAGTGTAGGGCTATGCAGAAGGGGAAAGAGTGATGAGCTACTCCAGCGGAAGGCAGAGTAAAATTGGGGTGACCCGTTGGCCTTACCTCTGTTTCAGAGTATGCCTGTACTTTTTGATTTGTCTATGGTTATGGTTATTATTGTCCGGCTCTGGTCAGCCAAGTATTCGCAAGAGGCCAGACAGTCACATGATCCTCTGTTTACCACATGGCTCTTCAGGCACATATGTGAGGTCCTGGCTAGTGCACAGGAGGCACAGGGTCAGGGCTCGTATTGAATCCTCACCATAGATGGGTGAGCACTTCCATTGACAGATCTCGCTGACTCTGAAATGCTCCAAAAGGAAGAATCGATTATACAATAGTGTTCTCTATAGTGATTCCAGCCAGATAAGCTCTCTTGGTGCTACAGAATTAAATGCCAGTGGAAGTTAGGATGAGCGCATACCTCTGCAGAGATGATAACAGAGTGACCATTCTTGAACGTTCTCGGCTTCTGGCTTAGCCCCCAATGTAACTTGCAGCCCCCCTCCAAGCAGTGCTAGCAGTATACTCAGTATACTAGTCATTGGTGGGCCTCTTATGTTTACCAGAGTAGGGGCTGCTTGGCACCTGTGACTCTGGTCATTGTGCAGGCAGCATCCGTGGTGGTGTGGTGCTGCCAAGTCACTTCACCAGTGTAGCCCCTCCTAGAGTGATTGCTTGGCAGTTTACTCCTATCCGTTTGCAGACTAGTAGCGATGTAGATCCCATGTGCAGTTATCATTAACGGTGCCTGAATTCTGAAGCGAAGAGGTGCCGGTTGTGGCCATTTACAGCTTGTGGAGTGATCGTCTAGAACTGTACTGAGGGAGGTGCCACTGGCTATTTTGAGTCCTGTCTTTCTGTGGGGTTGAAGGCTGAGTGCAGTGCATCGCTTTGGCTTGGGACATTTCTGGTTGGTAGTGCTTTGGATGAGGGAGAAGTAAGTGGTAAATATTCTCTGAATGTGCTCCTAACCCTTGGTCTGTGGATGAGGACTTGGTTCCACAAGGCAATGCACCTCGGGGCCAGAGATTTGAGTACTTCACACAGTGATCTCTTTTCTTACTTGTTGAACCCCAGAGCATTGGTGGCACGTGAGGAGTGGGTGCACAGAATCTGGCTGTCTCCCAATTCTGAGCCATTGTTATTCAATCTTCTCCAAGAAGGGATGACATCAGTGTTGTGTCAAGATTTAATGGTTGTTTATAGTTATTTGTTAGGGTTGCGCTGATTGATGTATTGCATTCAGTGCCCTTGTTGATCTCCTTGTTGTAAGGCGGAATGCTTTTCCTTAAAACTCAAAGTCAAACTCAAGTCAGTTGAGGAACTTCCCTGGAGAGGCAGCTCTTTTTTCCCGAGGCTGCAATAAAGTACAAAGGGGCAGATTTACAAGGCCCTTGCGCCACTTTTGCGTCACGTTTCCCATGTTAAAAGTGATGCAAAAGTGCCCCAAAGTTTCTACAATATTCCGTGTAGACTCAGCCTTACATTTTGGCGATGAGGAACCTGCGTGACTGTTGTGTGATAGCTGCAGTTTTGCTACTTCTTCAATTTCTTTGTGGGTCCTCGCATTTGGTGTGGAGCTATTTTTACCTCGCACGCCAGGATACTATTTGGAAGCACTACCGGATATCTGTGTGACCCTTGGCGCAGGGAGTTTTGCTGCATTTTAGCTGGAAGACCATCGGCGTGTTTGTAGCTAAAGGTAATTGGCTGTTGTTTCGCGTGTGTGGAAGCTTGCACGTGCTGATGTCAGTGCTCGAGTACGTGTTAAGGTCACCCCCTCAGCCATTCTGTTCACACTGTTGTGGAAATAGTGACCTATTGCTACGCAATGTACCCACACATGTGTCAAACCATCTGATCAGAGGGAAGAAGTAATAGCTTATTTTCCGATTTGTTGAATTCTCATGACGTACTTGGCCAATCAGATTGTATGTTAATATTTCAAATGTGCTGAATTGCTAGCAATTAGGAACTGTTAACTTGAATCACTTGATAAATTAACTGCAACTTATTAGTAAAGCTGGAATTTATTGACTGATCATTCAAGTATGTGTTTGGCTTAAACTAAAGGGGGAACATTCTATTAAATAGCTGGAATGTAAGGAATATTTTATTAAGTATATTGAGACGATTGATGATGATGACATTTCACCAGAGAGGGTGAAGAAAATTATTTTGGCCCAGAGGGTCTTAAAACATATAATTGCATTTAAAAAAAAGCAAGAACAGGAGGAGATGCATTTTGGCTTTTGGTAATAAATTTTGGATGACTGCTTTGCCCCTTGTATGTGTATAGCCATCGATAGGTATAATTCTGTTCACAGAAAATAAGAGTGAGACGAAAGCCTTGAGGGCTATGTATTTATTCCATTTTACACATTATGAGTATGGAAGCTGTTTAAATAGACTCCTCCATACAAAGAATCTGGAAATGATAAACGAGTTGGACACAACAAATGGCGAATTTCATAAGACTTTCATTAGAAAGGATTATACCTCAACCATAGATTATATTATAGTGTCAGGCCCAATACGGGGTAAGATTGCCCAATTAGCACTACAATTTACTGCTTTTAGTGACCATGCTATCCTATCCACTTCTTTATTGATAAATCTAAGGGGGGAAGAGTCGGCCCAAAAAATAGAGAAACCTACCTTAGCTCGAAAAAATGGCTCCCAGCTGAAGTGGGCACAAATAGACAAGATGAAAGTAATACCACAATTCTTAGCTGAGAATATGGTGCTTGTCCTAAAATGCCTAGAGTATTATGGCAATACTTCCCTTGTGCCCTCTTCTTTTGAGACCCCACTGAAGAAAATAAAACTGGCCCTGATAAGTACTAAAACACCATCAAAAACACAGGAGAAAGGGAGCTTGTTCAAAAGCTCTGAGGAATTTGCAATGGCCCTAAAAGAACAACCAAAAGACAGGGACCAGATCAAGCTGTTTTGTAGGGCATATGCGGTGGCCAGAAAGGATAGAGAAAAGGCTATACGAGAAGAAGCATGGGAACAACTGGAGATAGCGTCCGCCTCCAAGAATTCGAAAGACTTTTGGAGAGTGATCAAGGCTCCTTATTTTTTTTAAAACAGTGATCCTTCTCTAGATACTCAAGCAAAATCAATGGGTAGCCCATTTCGAAGAGAGTTTCGACTCAAATAACATCTCTGGGTCTAAGGTCCTGATCTAGAAAGACCAATAAATGAATATCTAACCTTTTCAGTACATGAAGTTACTAGGGGACTGGGTAAGTGCACTAGTGGAAAGGTTCCAGGCCCGATGGTGTCCCCATAGATTTCTTTATCGACCACCAGGACTTATGGGCCCCTCTACTAACTAATGGTTTTAATGAAATTGCTAAAACCACCCCACTAGCCTCATGGAACACTAGTACTATTGTTCCAATATATAAAAAGGGCGACAAACAAAAATCACAGAACTACAGACCCATTTCATTACTGGATACTACAGCAAAGGTAATGGGACACCTACTATTAAATAGGCTAGAAGAGTGGGCAAAGGAGAATGAGATCATGATGCAGGAGCAATATGGTTTTCAGGCTGGTAGAGGCACTATAGACCCGTGCCTCAACCTAGCTATGATAACTGATAAATATACCAGAGCAAAACAAGGGCAGATATTTTGGGGTTTTATGGACCTAAGTTCTGCTTTTGATTGTGTAAACCATTCTTGTTTGTGGGAGATAATGGAGGAAATGGGGGTGGACCCGGAACTCACCCATTTTATTCGACAGCTGTATTCAAATGCGACTGCCAGTGTCAGGTACGGGAAGGACGGGGAGTGTAACTGCTTATTTAAGATCACAAGGGGCGTTAGGCAGGGGTGCGTTCTTGCTTTCTTCCTCTTTTCTTTATACACAAATGGGATTGGTGCAGCATTGACTGGAGATTTATTAGACGTGCCCACTTTTGACTCCCAAACTATGATGATTCTCACATACGTGGATGACGCAGTATTAATAGCTCGTATGGGGGTGACCCTTCAATGACTGATAACTGCTTATGCTTCTCATATGGCTTCAGTGGGTCTAAAAGTAAATAAAGCGAATCCTTTGTCCTTATCGTACGTATAACACACAAGATGATGGACGGAATGTTTTGCAAATAGGCAAAACATTCACCCCCAGTCACAGATCTGTGTTTAATCCATCGTTATTTTGCTCACCACGCCACCCCAGTTCAGACATGGCCATATGCAAATCAGTCTTGACCCTGTGCCTCATGGGAACAGTCCAGCCCGAACTGCCAAGTCATGTCTTCCTTGGACCGGAATCAAGCATCCTAGGACCAGTTTCGGGGTTTCACCCCTCTTCAGCCAGGATAGCTTGACTCCAGTGGCGTAGTGAGCACGGGACCCACGTCTGGGCATACCCTTCCCACATAGGGCGAACAGCAAAACACACAAGATGATGGACGGAATGTTGCACATTGGCAAAACATTCACCCCCAGTCACAGATCTGGGTTTAATCCATCGTTATTTTGCTCACCACGCCACTCCAGTTCAGACATGGCCATATGCAAATCAGTCTTTACCCTGTGCCTCATGGGAACAGTCCAGCCCGAACTGCCAAGCCATGTCTTCCTTGGACTGGAATCAAGCATCCTAGGACCGGTTTCGGGGTTGCACTCAGACGTGAGTCCTGGGCTCACTGTGCCACTGGAATCAAACTATCCTGGCTGAAGAGGGGTGAAACCCCGAAACCGGTCCTAGGATGCTTGTTTCCGGTCCAGGGAGGACCTGGCTTGGCAGTTCAGGCTGGACTGTTCCCATGAGGCACAGGGTCAAGACTGATTTGCATATGGCCAGGTCTAAACTGGGGTGGCATGGTGAGCAAAAGAATGATGGATTTAACCTAGATCTCTTGACTAGGGGTGAATGTTTTGATTTGTTCTGCATTCCGTCCATCAATTGTGTGTCTTTTGCTTTCTCGCCCTAAGTGCGCAGGTATGCTTAGACGTGAGTCCTGGGCTCACTGTGCCACTGGAATCAAACTATCCTGGCTGAAGAGGGGTGAAACCCCGAAACCGGTCCTAGGATGCTTGTTTCCGGTCTAGGGAGGACCTGGCTTGGCAGTTCGGGCTGGACTGTTCCCATGAGGCACAGGGTCAAGACTGATTTGCATATGGCCAGGCCTAAACTAAGTTTGCATGGTGAGCAAAAGAATGATGGATTTAACCCAGATCTCTTGACTGGGAGTGAATGTTTTGATTTGTTCTGCATTCCGTCCATCAATTGTGTGTCTTTTGCATTCTCGCCCTAAGTGCGTCAGGTATGCTCAGATGTAAGTCCTGGGCTCACTGTGCCACTGGAATCAAACTATCCTGGCTGAAGAGGGGTGAAACCCCGAAACCCATCCTAGGATGCTTGTTTCCGGTCCAGGGAGGACCTGGCTAGGCAGTTCTGGCTGGACTGTTTCCATGAGGCACAGGGTGAAGACTGATTTGCATATGGCCAGGTCTAAACTGGGGTGGCATGGTGAGCAAAAGAAAGATGGATTTAACCCAGATCTCTTGACTGGGGGTGAATGTTTTGATTTGTTCTGCATTCCGTCCATCAATTGTGTGTCTTATGCTTATCGTAGGTATGCCTGTGGTAAAGAGAGTGCAATCCTTTGCTCTAGGCCCAAGGAGACCAGAGGTGATTGATTCTTTTTCATATCTAGGGGTCCATTTTGACCAAAAGCAGCCCTCAGCTAATATGGTGAATTATAGAGCTCGGGATGGAAAGGAGCATGGAAGCTATAAATCCTTTCGCTAGAAGACTGGGCACAAAACCACTAGCCCTTATAAAGTCATTATACCAGGCAAAGACACTCTCTGCAGCCACATATGGGGAAGGATATGGGGAATGGTCCCGGTAATGCAACTTCAAAATCTAGAGGACCGATTTTTTAAGATAGTACTTTCTCTCCCAAGATCGTGTTCGAATTACATTTGCCACACAGAAGCAGGACTACCCTATAAATCAGATATTATTAAGATCGCACCGATACTTTTGTGGCACTCAATATGGCACAGAGATACTGTAGATTTAACGCAGCTTATAATTAAAAAATGTATTGCTTTGGAAAATGCATGTAAATTCCCATGGCTTCAGTATGTGAGGGTAAACCTAGATGCTTTAGGTTTAGAGGAACTCTTTACCAGTTCCAACTTGTGTAGAATAACTTTGAAGCACAAACTGAAGGAAATTTTCTTCTCAAAGGCGGCATATGATCGCCAGAAAGGAAATCAGTAGAATATATCAGTAATGCTATATTTCCAATAGCCACCTATAATTGTGGGGGTTTTCTCCTATTTATACAACATTGGAAATAAACAACACAGATTTATTTTGCTGAGATTCCGCCTAAACTTAACTACATTGATGTTAGGTAATCCTTCAAGAAGGTATAGGAGATCTGATCTCTCGGCATGCCCATGTGATAGGGAGTCGGTGCAGTCAGACCTTCACAATTTTTTTTTCTGTGGGCTTTACAAGAAGGAAAGAGACATATGTATCCTCCCAATCCTAAAGAGGTTAAAGTTTAGGCAATGCCGTCCAGCATTATTGTATATAAAACAACTCGAGGATTCAAATATCTGTTTTGCGACAGCCTTTTTTTTGTTAGCTTGCCTAAGAAGTAGGAAAAATATGGCTCTTACTGCACATGAAACATGTTAAGCTACTTATTTTTAATGGCTAACTATGCACGGGCTATTTTATGATTACATGTGAATGATTGATTGTCACGTTGTTTTTATTATCCAAATTATTTAACATGTTTACATATCTTCAAGTGGCTACTAAAAGACTTAGATGATGTTGTGATTTTCTTTTTTTTACTTGACTAATTAATTTGTCAGTTTGTAACTGAATTTGTTCTATTTAACTTATTATGGTTTTAAATGTATTTATATCTTTTTGTACTTTTATGATCTGTAAATCACAAAAAAGATCGAATAAAGTAATTTCTAAGTCTAAGACTATGTATCAGCTATTAAAAAGTAGTACTTACTTTCAGGTTTAGTAACCTACATGATGAGTAGATATGAGGCCAAATTATTATGCATGTAAAAAATTAAGCAGTTCAGGAAAGGTTGGGGTTTATGGGGATTCTGAGCTGAAAGATGTTATTGCTGTTGTTCACAAGGTTAAAATCTACAATAAATGTACCAAAGCAATTGTCAATAACAGTAAAAATGGTTTGAGCAGAAATAAGGTGAGTAAGATAGGACACAAGACAAATAAGAATAGAGAACACATGAGAAAGAAATCTGAGTATAAGCAAAACACAATTTAAAGGAAATGAGTGACAAAAATGTTTTAGATGTGGGAATAAGGATCATCCTGCCTATTCAAATACCTGTCCTAGGCTGAATCAAAAATACTCCTTCCATACCTTTGTGGAATTAAGAGCCACTTTGCTAGAGAATGCAAGCAAAATCAGAGTAAAGTAAAGGTTGGGAAACAGTGAGTCACCATAGATGGTGAGGAATAATATTCTTAAGGAGCAAGGTAAATACAAGAAAAGGGTTGATGGGAAAGATGTTTATAAGAGAGTGACGTGAAGGCGGATAACTGGGTCCGTATGAAGAAACCTATGACGGTGCGGAAGGGGGAAAGTATGTTTTCTGAACGCAGGAAGGTAGTGAAGGAGTGCAAAACTGCTTATGACTCTTCAGGAGACTACTGATCCAGATAAAGATAATGATTGCATTCTTAGTATTGAAAATGAGAGCGTGTGTGACGTTAGTACTTAGTTAAGGAACAGAGCAGTTTGTAAAATTAAATTGGGGCAGGGGGGAGAGTGGAAATGTTAATAGTGGCAGATTCCAGGTCATTGATTTTGATACAAGGAATGGAAACTTTGTGGATATGTTAGTGGAAGAGTTATTAACGTCTGCTGTAGGACCTTAAATTTCAACTGGGATCCTAAACCTTTGGTGGCGTTTTGCAGACCTTCATTTGAGTTGAAAAATAGGAAAGCACATGGTAAAATGTACGTTGCTAAAGAGGGACCACAACTGTACTATGTTGGTTGGATCAAAGGGCATTGGATATCATTCTAAATCCCAACATTTGGGTGAGGATGTTTAAATAGAAGAAGCTTTATTATCTGATTTTCCCAAGGTGTTTTCGGGAGCGATCAGTAATTTGAAAGTATTTGCACATAAAATAATACTCAAAGAAGGAGCCACACCCAATCTTCCCATAGCCGTGAGAGAAGAAGCCAATAAGGAAATAGAGATATATCCGATTTTAATTGTTATGCATGTATGAGATGTACAAATCTGTATCTTTTATGCTTTTTTAAACAAAATGAAGATTACTAAAGGAAATTAAATAGAGAAACCTTTGAAGGATGGTATAATTGAATCGATTGATGATGCTGAATGGCTTGCACCTTTAGTTGTTGCAAGGTTTGTGAATGGAAAATTAGGGTTATGTGTGAATTTGAATTAAAATGTTGTTGAGCGGTTTCCCTTGCCTAAAATTAACAAAATGATGGCATTTACGAAAGGGATCCAATGGTTTTCAACTGCTGATTAGTCATGTGCATACCACCAGATTAGATTACATATTGAAAGTAAAACATTCACAGCATTTATGACACCCTTAGGCTATATTCAATATGTATGAACACCCCTTGGGCTTGCATCTGCTGCAGCTGTATTTCCAATGCATACCTTGTTTCACTGACATGATTGGGTAATGTTCTTCTAGGACATCATCCTAATCATGTGGTAAAGTAAAGAAATGCATGACAAACATCTCAGGGAGTTGTTAAACACATTGAAGAAAAATGGGTTGTCTTCGAAATACAAAAAGTGCAAATTTGCTGTAAAGAAGTTGAAATATTTCGGTCATAAAATGAGCAGTGAAGGTATTAAGCCTAAACCAGAGCTGTTGCATGCCCTACTGGAAGCACCTCTGCCGGCTGACAAGCATGAACTAAACTCACTGTTGGGATTATTTTACTTTCTATTTTACTCAAATTTCTTAAATATTTTGCAGAGAAGACATACTATATGAGAAAATTGTTAAAGCTAAATCGTACATTTAATTAGACAACAATTTTTCAGCAAGATTTTTTAAGGCATCATAAACCTCTACCAAATATTTTAACCACAAAGGGATTGTTAAATTGTACTCCCATAATTCCAACATTACCGGTGAGGCCGTTGGATTAAAATTATTGTGTTCAATATGTGCCTGGTTACAAAAATAAGGTAGCAAACTGTTTGAGCAGATCATCCGTACCAATGGCTGAGAGTAACATGGAAGATTTTAGATGACTTCCATACGGCATGGTTGGAAAGTGTGAAGGGGAGAGTATCTTAATGGAAAAATTGGATCTAGCAAGTAAGAAGGATGAACTGGTGATTTGTGTGAGTATGTAAGGGAGGGTACAAGTCTCATTTAAATAAGCACATTATAATTTCTGGGAGGTTAGGCATGAACATTACCCGAGAAGATGGCAAGTTACTTAGAGGTTATAGAGTTATTCCTCCAGTCAAGTGAGATGAAAACATCTTGGATTTATGTCATGAGAGACATTTAGTCATTGTAAAGAGTAAAATAGGGGAAGCAATGTTTCTATAGCTGTCCAGGAAGCTGTGTGGGCACATTGTACCACTGTCTATATGGGACTCACCAGATCTCCGTTTGAGGTTATGAGGGGACGCAAGGCAAGGACTAAATTGGTTCCTGATTGGTTGGAATGTGCAGAGGAACCATGTGTACCTTGGAAAGGGTCTAAAGATTCTAAGACTCAGAAAGGAGACTGGGTGAAGGACAAGGATGATCGTGTTGGCAGGGGTCTATTTAAGTTTAGACGTCCTTTCAGGGTCAAGGATGTGTGTGAGTGGTATATTGTGTTGGAGAACGGAAGCGAGTGGAGCAGACGCAGAGTAGCTTTGTATCAGCAGGTAGGCAAATGTAGCAGACTGGAGGTGGAAAGTGATGAGGGTTGTAGTGGTTTTATGCTGGCAGGAGAAGGTATAGCTACTTCTATTAACAGAGAAGGACAGGAAAATGATGATGGTGCTAGTGGTGTTGGAACAGCTTTGCAAGGAGAGGGAAGGGATTGTTGCATGCAAAGAGAAAGACAGATCCCTGCATATCTTCAGGATTATGCACTCTGTTCTTTTGGTTTATATTTGTTCATACTTCATGCTGATATTCCAAAACGTTGTTTGTTTTCTTCCTGTGTCTTTATGCTTGTGAGGAATGCTTCTGTTTACAATTTGTTAAGTTATCTTTGTTACATTTATTTACAGCTCTATGCTCTTTTTGTTTATTGTTATACGAAATGTGTCATATCTGTATTGTCAGAACAGAACCTTGGTTCCAAGGTTCTGTTAGAATGTGGTAATTTGAATGATGGGCAGTTTATGCTGCAGCTGGTGAGGGGAAAGTCATGCTTCAGTGGGTCAAAATAAAGAGCTTCAAAAGGCTTCAAGTGTGTAGCCTAACTTCATTAACCACAGTATACATAAGCTTCAGTGAAGAGGAAATCTGAGATTTCCGCTTCACTGCATTTAATATGAAATCTATTTTTCAATCTGTTCTGGCAGCAGCCAGAGGAGATGCTGATGAATAAAGGTATTATGATGTATTATGGTGCCTTTTTTTGTATAAAGCAGCAGACACATCAGCTAAGTGCTCTCTGTTATTGCCAAATGATAATGTAACTGGAACAGGAGTACGGAATTTGAATTGTAAAGAACATGAGAGATCTTGGTCAAGGCTGTCAACTGGATTGAAGGAGAAGGTGAAATCACAAGGCACTTGAAGAAAACAAGAAGCACTGAGACACTGTGGGTTTGTTGCCATATGAACATCCTGCAAAAGAAGAAGGGAAGAAGGGGAGAAAAGCCAAGACCTCTGGTAACAGAATATCAATAAATAATATACTCTGTATTCAAAGCAATCTTTCCTGAACACAAACATTAAGGTGCATTAACAATAGAAAATTCGACAACGCAAGGAAGGACGGGTTAAAAATCATTCACAACTCATTGCCCTTATTAAAATCTCAGATTTTCTCTTCACTGAAGCTATCAAGGCCAATCAGCAGCCATAAGGATGTCATCCAGTCATGTGCCATTGAAGAAAGCCCCAGCAGCATTGGGTCCAAGAGAGGAGTGAGTTCCAAAGGTGGTAGTGTTGATTTGTGAGGTTAACATGATCGATCTGGCCCATGAGGCCAAAGTAGTACAGGAGACTGGCCTGTTGGGCCCATATGGGAGAGATGAAGTTGATCAGAAGTGCCCAAAATATCCTCCTGAAAACAGAAGATGGCACAAGGAGTAAGAAATGAAAGGATAGTAAGCATAGAGGATGGAACAGGAACTGTCATGGAATGTGCTGAAAATGTAAAATATTGCCCCATCGGGCAAGAAGAGCACAGGAGGGAGAACAAAATGGAAACACCTCAGGTGGAAGACTAAAGAGTTAGGGAATGTCTTTAGAACAGATGCCCTATAGGAGGTGGCATACAATGGGTTCTCTTCCTAAGGAGACAGAGTTAAAGAGAGAAGTGATCCATGATAGTTGAACGATAGACATTAATAGTTTGATAAGCAAGACCTTTAGCAAAAAGACCTAAGAGAAAATTGGCAAGGTAATAAGTAGAGGAACTAAAAGGACCCAGCTTCTGTACCATGCACCAACAAAACCAGACTTTTCAGTCAATATTAGAGGCATTCCGAGTTCCTGGTGCATAGGTCTCATCAACCTGCGTGTAGTGACCTCTGAAAAATCTGGTCATCTCAAGCGCCTCCAGAGAATCTCTAAGCCAAAACATGAAGCTGATGCTGCACTATGAGGTCATGTGAATGATCATCTGGGTCTAAGAGAAGAGAACCTAAAAGAGGAAAAAGAGCAGTATAGATGTGACCTAATCAGATTGACCACTTGCAGAAGGAAACAGTAGCATGATTTGGTGCTTGGTAAGCCTTTGATGGTGAATATACCTGCAAGGAGTTCTAAGGCATCGATGTGGATCTTTTTCTCGTGTGACAACCACAGGTCCTGATTGGACAAAGCACTGACACTGGCACCCCACCAGGACCTGCTGGCATCTAAACTGATGACCAGATTTGGAAAGAAACAAAGATAGCTTTGCCATCTCACGGTGCAACTTGAGAGGCCAACAAGGCAGCTACGGAGGTGTAATCTGAGTATCTAAAGTCCTGAGGAAGGAGATAATTCTAAAGCGCTAAGTAGTAAAGAGGGGCCAGAAAAATGGTCGGGATGGAGGCTGCCAGAAGTCCAATAAGATGGAGAAGAGAACTGAGCAGAATGTATGAGTTTTAAGGGCAGGCCTCAGTTTCGTCTTGGTAAGAAACATCTTCTACACATGGAGCTTTAGGATGCAATAAACTGTGCCTATTGAGAACCCCAGGAACTCTGTTACTTGGGAAGGCCAAGCAGCAACATTTATCAGAATTGACAAGGATATCTAGGTTGTAAAGAAGGGTTACAGTCCAGTATAGATGTTGCAAGAGTGCTACAGAAAACTGCATTGAAAGGATGTTGTTGAGATAAATAATGGGTTTATGCTCCCTGCACACAGGTGTGCAACCACCACATACAGAACCATAGTACAACACCACAGGGCAGAAGACAGACCAAAAGGTTTCAGTTACATTTTTTGGAAAGGGTTGATCATCCCCTTAAACAGGAAACAGCCTTCGCAATGCAGCTCAAAACACGCTGTGCCTTTAAAATGCAGTCTGAACAGAAATTGGTCTTTATAACACATTATTTTACCACGCAAGTCATTACATGCATCGTTGGACTGATGTTGGACTTTAAGACAAACACTTTTCCTACTGTTACGCAGACTGGAGTTGTAATAGTAAATTATACTATTCCAAAGTCCAGCGATTTACCAAAGGCAAGTTGCTGTAACAACTTGCGTGGTAAGGGAATGCGTTGCAAAGATGCATTTGTGGTTTGGACAGCTCTGTAAAGGCATGCGTGGTAAATGCTTATGTGGTTCGAACATACAATCCCTTTAACTGGAGTGATGGAAATCTCCAGATAAGAGTGTCTTGCAGAAGATAGATGTCTTCCTTCTTGAAGTTTTGATATATATTGTAGTTTTGGTAGTTATGGTCACTGTGACATAGTATATTCTATTGTGAAGTTTGGGCAGGTAGGATTCTCATTCTGGCAACTGAGGCTGGTACTTGGAGAAGGGAAGATGTCACCTTGTATTTCTCATAATTAAATCATTTCAACCCTTGAATTGTGTATGCATATATCTTACTGGTTTTTGTGATAAGTTTAATGAATTACTTAAGCTGTTGATGGATGTTCATTGGATATAATCCATTGTTGTTCGCCCCTTTTTCCTTTCTGTTCCCTCCCTGCTCCCGCCTCCCAGCTGACCCGCCCACCCGCGCACTTGGCCTTATATGGCGACCGTGCGACGCAGGTGAGTGTGACCCACTTGTGGGACACCCCCGCGCCGCACGGCCACCAGCTGCTGTGTGTGCCCCCTCGCCTTGCCCTCTGCCTCGCTGCCTGCCTCGCTGCCGGCTGACGCCGCTGGCGTCTGTTTTTGCTTGTTTTGTCTAGCATTTGTGCTTGTTTGAACTGCATTTTCCTCCCGTGTTAGCAGCTTTTGTCTGACTTTTGTGCCTGTATTTTTTCTAGTCAGTTTCTGCATTTTCCTCCCGTGTTAGCAGCTTTTGTCTGACTTTTGTGCTTGTTTTGTCTAGCATTTGTGCTTGTTTGAACTGCATTTTCCTCCCGTGTTAGCAGCTTTTGTCTGACTTTTGTGCCTGTATTTTTTTCTAGTCAGTCTCAGCCCTTTGCGTTCTCCTGCCTGTCTGCCCGCCTACCTCGCCGCCCTCCGCCTTCCCTCCCCGCTCCCCGCTTCCCGCCACCACCGCTGACCACGCCCCTTTTTCCTTTCTGTTCCCTCCCCGCTCCCGCCTCCCAGCTGCCCCGCCCACCCGCGCACTTCGCCTTATATGGCGACCGTGCGAACGCGCAGCGGTCACGCGCAGCGGGCGCGCCGATTGTGCGCCGAAGGCGCGCCAAAGGTAAGCCCGTCTGCGCCCGTCCGCGACCGGACCGCGCCCAGCGCCAGGACCCCTGGCCAATGAAGATCCCGACCGACCCGCCTGACGTACTCCGCCGCCACCCTCACCGCACTCAACACCGGCCGACTCCCAGAATGCCATCAAGCCACTCCACGACGTACCCACGGACCTTTCAGCTGCCACGCCTGCAAGTTCACCTGCATCCGGACCAGCCTCGCACCAGCACCCACCAAGTCGAACACCAGCAGCACCCACCTCAAGTGCATCCTGCTCAACACCCGCTCCGTCCACAGACACGCCATCGAACTCTGGAACCTTCTAGACGCCACAGCCCCTGACGTCGCCTTCCTCACGGAGACCAGGATGAACGCCTCTTCAGCTCCCGACATCGCCATCGCTATCCCAGAGGGCTACAAGGTCGTTCGGAGGGACCGAAACGCCAACCAGATGGGGGGAGGCATCGCCATCATCCACAGGAACACCATCCGTCTCACGACCAGCACCGACAACACCCTGACCAGCGCCGAACACCTGCATTTCCAGATCCACACCAACCCGAACACCACCCTCAGAGGCACCCTGATCTACCGACCCCCTGGACCACGCACACAATTCAGCGAGGACATCGCCGACTTCGTCAGCCCGCATGCCCTCCCCTCCGCCGACTACATCCTCCTGGGAGACCTCAACTTCCATCTGGAGAACAACAACGACCGCAACACCAGCACCCTGCTCGACAACCTCGCCAACCTGGGACTCAAGCAACTGGTGTCCACCCCCACCCACCTCGCCGGACACACACTCGACGCAGTCTTCTCATCCAGCACAGACATAGACTTCAGCCACGCCACAGAGCTTCAATGGACGGACCACAGCTGCGTCCACTTCACCTTCAAGAGAACGACGACCCACCAACACCAGCAACAGGCAGCCCGCAGAAGCTGGAACAAGATCACAGCAGACCAGCTCGCCACCTCCCTGAACCAGCACCCTCCTGCCAGCTCAGCGAACCCCAGCCAAGCCGCCGACAACCTCACGAAGTGGATCAGCAACTGCGCGGACGAACTCGCCCCACTGAGGACCCCGCCTAGCAGACCCAGCAGCAAGAAGGCCCCATGGTTCACAGACAAACTCAAGAGCTCCAAGAAGAACTGCCGAGCCCTCGAGAAAGTCTGGAGAAGGGAACCGACACCAGACAACAGGACCTCCTTCAAACTTGCCACCCGGAAACACCACCAGCTGATCCGCGCCGCCAAGAAAACAGCATTCAAAGACCGGTTGGACAACAACGCACACAACTGCAAGGAACTCTTCAACATCGTGAAAGAGCTTTCCAACCCCAGCGCAGGAAACAACGACATCACCCCATCGCAAGACCTCTGCAACTCCCTCGCTTCATACTTCCACAACAAGATCGCGGACATACATAACAGCTTCAACAACCAACCAACGCACACCATGACCGAACAACCACCCCCCACCACCACCCTCCACGCCTGGACCCCGATCAGCACCGAAGACACCATCCGCACGATGAACTCCATCTACTCCGGATCACCGACCGACCCCTGCCCTCACCACGTCTTCAACAAGGCCGACGCTGTCATCGCACCCCACCTGCGAGACATCATCAACACTTCCTTCGACATCACCATCTTCCCTGAGAGCTGGAAGCACGCCGAACTCAGCGCCCTACTAAAGAAACCTACAGCGGACCCCACCGACCTCAAGAATTACTGCCCCATCTCGCTCCTCCCGTTTCCAGCCAAAGTCATCGAGAAGACCGTCAACAAGCAGATGGCCGCCTTCCTCGAGACAAACGGATCCCTCGACCCCTCACAGTCTGGCTTCCGAGCCAATCACAGCACCGAGACCGCCCTCATCGCCGCCACCGATGACATCCGAGCCCTGATGGACAATGGAGAAACAGCGGCCCTCATCCTCCTAGACCTCTCTGCGGCATTCGACACGGTCTGCCACCGCACCCTAGTACGGCGCCTCAGCAACATCGGAATCCAGGACAAGGCGCTGGACTGGATCATCTCCTTCCTCGACGGAAGAACACAGAGAGTCCGCCTACCACCGTACAAGTCAGAGGCCTCCGAAGTCACCTGCGGCGTCCCTCAAGGATCATCTCTGAGCCCCACCCTCTTCAACGTCTACATGAGCCCCCTCGCGCCATCGTACGCAAACACAACCTCAGCATAATCTCCTACGCCGACGACACCCAACTGATCCTCTCCCTGACCAACGACCCCGCCGCCGCCAGATCCAACCTGCACGAAGGGATGAAAGAGGTAGCCGAGTGGATGACGACCAGCCGCCTGAAACTGAACTCGGACAAGACGGAGGTCCTCATCCTGGGCTCCTCACCCTCCGCCTGGGACGACTCCTGGTGGCCTCCCGCCCTGGGCACCGCACCCAAACCGACAGACCATGCACGCAACCTGGGCTTCCTCCTGGACTCCTCCCTCTCCATGACCAGGCAAGTCAACAACGTCTCCTCGGCGTGCTTCAACATCCTACGCATGCTACGGAAGATCTTCTGGTGGATCCCCACCGAGACCAGGAAGACCGTCACCCAGGCCCTCGTCACCAGCCGACTGGACTACGGCAACGCCCTCTACGCCGGTACCACCGCCAAGCTCCAGAAGAGACTCCAGCGGATCCAGAACGCCTCAGCCAGACTCATCCTCGACATCCCACGAACCAGCCACATCTCCGGACATCTGAGAGACCTTCACTGGCTCCCCGTCAACAAAAGAATCACCTTCCGCCTCCTCACCCACGCACACAAAGCCCTACACGACCAAGGCCCGAGCTACCTCAACAGCCGAGTCAACTTCCACGCTCCCAAACGCCACCTCCGATCAGCCAACCACGCCCTCGCCGCCGTCCCCCGCATCCGAAGAGCGACTACAGGAGGAAGGTCCTTCTCCTACCTGGCCGCCAAGACCTGGAACTCCCTCCCGACCGACCTGCGCCTGACCCAAGACCACCTCTCCTTCAGGAAGAAGCTGAAGACCTGGCTGTTCGAGCAGTAGCGGCACCCCCCCTCCCCCCCCCCAGCACCTTGAGACCCTACGGGTATGTAGCGCGCTTTACAAGTGTCACTGATTGATTGATTGATTCTGTAAGCTTCTGCTTCGTTTTTGTGCTTTTAGGGAGTTTGACATGCCGCTTCTATAAAGTGGCACCTTCTTCCTGCTCAAACTTAGCTTACAAGGTTTGTGCAAGATTTGTACCACAATTTCCTTTTACATGTTTCTAGGATTGCAACACCAAAATCATGCCTTGATCAACTGTCTCCGTTGCCCAAGCCTTGCCTGAGCTCCTGCGAGATGCATCCATGTAATAAACTACTAGAGCGCTCACTGCGTTCTATTCTGTGACTGGGTCTGTCAACATCAACGCATAGTATGCTTCCCTCCTCAGACAGAATGTGACTTCATCACACAGGTCACATTACATGACCTTTGCAACACCATATTGTTTATACAGGATCAGCAAACATGCACTCGAGCAGTTCTTGGCATCAGAACAGCAGCATTTCAACAGTAATTGGTACCATAATTTACTACATGTTGCAACACGGAGCTCAAAGTATCTAACTTATTCAAGTACCAACACGCATATGACAAAAAATATTGCTTAATAAACTTTCTACAAATTTTGAAGTATACCCATACTTCTAGGTTTTTTTATACTCAATATATTTTCAACATCACTTTAGTAACTGAAGTACATTTTAGACATGTGTGCTGCACAAACATTTTTACTCCCAACTCCACCAGCCCTTTTATTAGTCTCTAATGAGACACTTAGGAAGTGGGATGAATGGAAAGAGTGTTAGTTTTATGGAAACTTACTATTTCCTGCATATTTGGGAATTTACAAGAGGAATTAATTCCCTAGCAAATCATTATGTAGGCTACTGGCTCTAATGTGGAAAATAGATTGTTGGCCAATGGTGACTCTATTTTGTAGGATGAAATTGGAGAGTGAAAAAAGTGAGAACTTTCAAAAAGTTGCGCTAACAAAGCTTTAAGCAGTACTACCAATTTAGACACTGTTAACAAAGTTACTCCTGTGAGATCTTATTCTATAAGGAGAGATTACAAAGGTTTACTGCCTAAAACCAAAAGAGAATCCTATCCTGCAAACTTTGGTTAAGGATTATTACTTTTGTTTCAGATGTGGAAATAAAAATCACTTAAGACAAGGGCTGCCCAGCTGTTAGACAGAAATGTTCATTTTGCAACACTCTGGGCAAATTTGCAAAACTTTGCAAAGAGAAGCATTTTGCAGAAGGATTTAAAAATGTGTTCTAGAAAGCTCAACGAAGTAGACTTGAGAAAATATTGACAGTAGTAATAAAAATTGTGTTTTTAGGTATTGAATTGGATGTTTTAAGTTTTTATTTGAAGTGCCACAACAAACCTGTATGTACCATGGTAAATGGCGAGGTTCTGATTAATATTGTTGCTGATTCAGCTAGATGGGCATATGGCCATGTATGACTCTGTATTGATTTAAGTGACTTGAGCAACAACATACTTATTTATTTTTCATTTGCCTAATGTAATTGATGTCATAGCTATGAACACAGATATCAAGTGGTCTCTTGATCTAGCCTCAGCTGAACACCAGATAACACTCCATTCAAGCTGCAGTAATTACACAGCTTTTATAACATCTTGTGGTTCTTAAACATTTCATTTGGCTCAGTTAGCATGGGTAAAGACAGGACTTCAATTCAATTTTTTCAATTCAAGAATCTTTATTCGGTGATTAAAAAACACCATAAAAGCACACATACATATACATAGATAAAACGGCATTAAATATTAGTCAAGATCCTTGTGCATAAATAACAATAAAATACTAACATACAAGGCTGTAAATTTAAAACAGGGAGTCACAAGTCTTTTAATCCTCTCCCCTCGTCTTCCTTAGTCGGACCGCAACCTTGATAAAATTCATAACACAACACAAGGTTAGCGGGTCAGAAGCTTTTTGCAAGTAGATTAGTGCAT
The DNA here is from genome assembly GCF_964204655.1 of Triturus cristatus. Taxonomy (NCBI): domain Eukaryota; kingdom Metazoa; phylum Chordata; class Amphibia; order Caudata; family Salamandridae; genus Triturus; species Triturus cristatus. Next base: position 680,301,370 of record NC_140583.1, read on the forward strand.
CTCTGGCATGTTCCAGGTGGGCCTTTTTTAGGATGTCTACTAGAAATCTACGCCTGGGCATTGAATAATAGGGACAGAGCAAAGTAAAATGAAGGGAGTCCTGCGGAGACCGATTGTCGCAGCCGCAGGGTCCCTTCTGCTCGATTGACATGGTAAAACCTGCTGGCGAGGCCAACATAAAAGGAAGTAGGCTCAGTCTGAAACGGCACATAAGAAATCTGTCCTGTGTATTGTGTACAAGATACAGGTAGGGCTCCATACCCTCCACACTCTTCACCAAAGTATGAGCCCTTATTGACTTTTTTTCCCCTTCAGCCAGAGCACGGCATTGGGTTTTCCGCTCTAGGAAAATTTCCCCTACTTGTTTCTTGTGCTGTGCTGAAATGGTGGTGGGGTTCTTGAAGAGGTTTCCAAACCCTAGTTCCTCAAGAGTGTTTCTCACATATTTGAGCCATGGGATGCGCATGCAGTGGGTCCTACCTAGGCAGTCCAGTAAGATTTTTCTACTTAGATGCGCGTCTGGATTTACCCAGATTTTTAGCCACGCCACAATTGGCCTAAGTTTTAACAAATCGACCAGATATGGCCTCCCTAGCTCCCTGTGAGCTATGAGTCCAGCAGTGCTGGGTGGTACCCTCAGGATAGATTTCAGATGTTTGTTCTCTTCCTGGTCAATTCTAGAGGTATTCACGAAGCCCCAAACTTCTGCCCCATAGCTTACTTTAGCGCATGTTATGGAGCTGTACAGGTTCATCACCTGTTCCGGACTCCATCTGCCCAACCTCCTGCCATATCCGGCTATTGCCCCGTTAGAGGCAATCATTTTGTTACAGCGCTCTTCCACCAAGGAGTTAAATTGAAGAGCACCATCAAAGGTTACTCCGAGATAGGAGAACGTTTTAACCTCCTCTAAACAATGGGAGCCTATTGTGTAAGAAAATTTTGAGGAAGGTTTTTTGCCTGCCAGGAGCACGTAAGATTTGCTTAGGTTGACAGATAAGTCCAGATCGCTCATAAACTTGACGAACCCATCTATCAGAATCTGTAGGCTTCGTGGTGTACGTGCCAGCAAGACCGCGTCGTCTGCGTAAAGCAGGACAGGGATTTGCCGCGTCCCAACCCTTGGGGAATCTGCCTTTAAGCCCAAAAGAAACTGTTCCAAATTATTAATGTAAAGGGAGAACAAAAAAGGGGCAAGAATACAACCTTGTCTGACTCCACTTTTGCATGGAAAGGAGTCCGTCAAACCTCCCTCCCTGTTAAATCTAACTCTAGCCGTGATGTCGCTATGCAGCTCTCTTAGTATGGTAATTAGGCCGCTCTCGATCCCCATCCCTGCCATCATGTCCCACAACTTCCCTCTGTTGACGTGATCGAATGCTGCTGCCAGGTCCATGAATCCCATATAAATGGGTTCCTTACTGGCCAGAGTATATTTGGCAGTCAGCATATATAGGTTCAGGCATTGGTCGCTGGTGGACCTCCCTGACCTGAACCCATATTGAGTGTCCGAGAAGATGTTGTTCTCTTCGGTCCACTCGGACAATCTGTTCAGGAGTGCCCTTCCCAGAAGTTTAGCCGAGACGTCAATCAGGGAAATAGGCCGATAACACTTGGGGTCGTCCTTGTTGCCCTTTTTAAAGATTGGCACAATGATCGCTTTAGACCATGATGGAGGGAGACCGCAGGTGATAGCAGTGTTTAGGACCCTGGTCATCAGTGGGGCCCAAAGATCTATATTACTAAGAAAAAGGTCAGGGGGAATTCCATCTGGGCCCGGGGCTTTATTCTTAGTTAGACTCTCCATCCCTGCCGTGATCTCCTTAAGGGTAAATACTACCGGAGGAGCCTGACTTGGGGTTACTGATGACTCTACGTGGGGACCCGATTCATGGTTATACAGGCTCCTAAAGTGTGTGACCCACTGCTCCGGGAGGATGTTAGCCCCTATCTCCGGAGAATCATTTTCTTGAAAGGTCGGTTTATTGATGATTCTCCAAAACCCCGCTAGGTCCCTTCTTTCCCCTGCCTCTCTCAGATCTGCCCAAGCTTCTGCCTGCAGGGTGAGTTTCCTCCTTTTGGTCTCTTTTTTATATTTTTCTCTGCATGCCCTGATTACTTGTGGATCTCGTGGTTTTGACTTAAGGGAGCATTTCAGTTCCCTCAGTGCCTTGGAACAATCTTTATCAAACCACCGGGGATTGACCAGATTACGCGTGGGCGCACTGGACTTTAGTAATCCGTCTATCAGGTTGGCAATGTGGTTAAATGCTTCTAATAACCTTGGTCCCTGGACTTCCAGATCCAAACATTCATTTATGGCCAGCAGACCCTTATCGCTCAGGTTTTTATAGAACTTTGCCCCATCTATTTTGGACCATTTCAGGCTCCTGCCTTGATCGGTGACCCTCTCCACGATTGAACGATGGGCATTGGAGCCAATACCCGCCCTATATGCGAGCATTAAAACAAGCGGGTTATGGTCGCTGAAAGTGTTCCAGTCTATCCCTACACTGACTACTTTATTAACCAGGGATCTCGAGACCAGAATATAATCTATAATAGACGAGCAGCCCCTGCCCTTAAAAGTTGGTGGGAGTGTACCATCCGACTGTGGGTCTACCATATTAATGGTGTGCTCTAGGTCGTACTTAAGCCGAAGCAACCTAAGAGCCGACCCAGTAGGCGAGTGAGAAAAATGCGGTCCCTTCTCAATTGGGCATTGCGCCCAATCTGTGTTCTTTTTGACCAGTGCCGGACAAAGGTGACAATTAAAATCCCCCACCACAAGCAGTCCACCAGACGGTCCCTTATTCTGGGATATGATTTCTTTTCCTAACCTTTGGTCGAGTTCAGTTAATACCGGGGTGTGGCTATTTTCTAACTCGGTGCTATATATGTTAAAAACAGAGAAACGTAACCCCTTTCCCTGGAACCGAGCCGCCTGTATCCCATATGAGAACCAGTCTGGAAAGGACCAGGTGCCTGGCAGGTCTAAATCTACATAGATGGACAAACCGCCCATTGCTCTCCCTGAGCTAGATTTTCGGGCGGGAACAAAAAAACACTTGTACCCCTGCAGATGGTAGTTATTCTCCACAGCCCATGTCTCCTGTACACATATAATGTGAAATGTTCTAATGAAGTCCACCCATTCCTTATTGTTGAATTTGCCCGCTATACCCGCTATATTCCATGAGATAAGTCTCACACCCTCTCCACTCCATTCAGCACCCCCCTGGGCCCTTGGTCTTCTTTCCCACATTGATCTTTGCATTCCCTGCCCATGTCCCCCTCCTGTCTTGTCTACAACTATTTCCTTTGGCACAACGCAGTTTGGTTCCCCCTCACCAACCGCCAGGATTTGCTGAGCCTTGGATCTTTGCTCCTCCAGTCTTTCTACCGTACCTCCAATTTCTATACAACCCTGGGGGGCATTGTCTGTCTGTCAATCGACCCCTTCAAGGCCATTTAGGCAATGGAACCGGTTATAGGAAAAAAAGGGTTGTTCAGGTCGGCCAAAAAACGGCCTAGGGTTAAAGGCCTGGTGACTCCCCCTCCTGCCAACCCTCTCCCAGTTGTCATGAGTTTGGGGTTGCTGAGATAGGACTGGGATGATGGGAAAAAAGAACGACACATGGAGGGTTTGGATGGTGGATTCCCTAGATCTGTTTTTCCCTTGACATATATGGGACACCGTTCCTGTGTCCCTAAAACTCACCAGTATGCAGTCCCCTTTAATGGATTTTTGTGTTCTTCCCACCCATGGTACCCTTCTTACCATTATAATTTCGTTATTAAAATGTGTCGGGAGGGGTCTATTTATATTTAACCACTTGATTACCCTACTTTTTAGGGCACAAAAGTCCTCCGTTTCACCTTCCTCAAGTGGGGGGACACCTGCCATAACGACAGTAAAAGCATTGGTCTCTGGAGGTAAATTGGGTCTGCGTGGTCTCAGGGTGAGCTTCATTAAAGGGGTCGGGGTGCTCTTGTCTACCGGCTGTGCCGGGGGTACAGATCCTAAAGGAGGGTTGGGCATATTGGTGTTAGGGGGCTTAGCTGTTGCAGGCTTTGGCCTTGTGGGTTGTTGCGAGGGTGCCACATTCACAGCTTGTGGAGGGACTGGAATGGCGACACTATTTGCCGACTGCTTAGGGGCTACAGTGGAGGGGGTGGACTCTGATTGCCTTCCCTGTCTGCCAGCTGGAGTTTTCAGACTGCCCAATGTGGCCTCTAAAATGGTTAGTCTGATCTCAATCTTTTTAATACTCTCGCTGATCGGTAATAACAGGGACCTTAGCAAAAATTCTAGGTTTCCCAGCGGGACAACAGACAAGGGAATATTAGCAATACCAACTCCTGTGTCTTTTATCATAGTAGGAGTTGGATCCTCATGAGCAATAGGTTTAGGGTGTAAATCGACCAATGGTTTCTCTACTAATGTGGGGGTTTTTAAAAACTTCCCAAAATCCGAGTGTGGAACCTTGGGTTTGCTCTTTCCTTGAACTCCCCTCGATTTCCTCCTGCGTTTATTTGGAGGAGGTCCAAAGGCTACTTGTGTGTTAGTTGGCTTAGATTTAGTTTTCCTAATCTTCGAGGCTGGAGGGGCCGGAGGGGGTTGGGACACTAAATCAATGGTCACCCTTGGGGGGCTAGAACTAATTTCTGGGGCTATACTCAAGGCTTCAACTGGTGACATGTTAGTGCGATCCCTCAGCAATAGTGGGACATCATCAATTCGGGACAACTCCTCCCTTGGTAAAATAAGTTGGTCTCCGAGGGGCGTGTTTTTCATATTATCTATTGAGCGTCTCCGTTCTGCCCTTAACCTGGACAGATTACACTCTTTGTCCCCCTCCCCCACTGCCCGGGAGAAATAATTCTCTAGAGTCCTATTCTTTGCTCCACCCGGTTTTAGTGGGGTGCTCTCCCTTGCAGGGGACGGCATAATGTTCACAATAAATTAAACTCGGCGGGCGGCTCCACCGAGTGTAAGAGACCAGGGGTCGGAAGCACAATCCAAGAGGGTAGGCCCAGCCCGGCCACCTTCGGCCCCGGACGGCCACAGACGGCCACAGACGGCCACAGACGGTCCCGCCCTTGTCCCGGGCTTCTCCCGGCGCCCTCCCGCGCGCTCCCGCGCCGCGGAAGAAGCTGCACCTGATATAGGGGGAGGGTGCTTAGGGGGCGTGGCCAGCAGGGAGAGCGTCCAGGTGCAGGAAATGATGGCAGCACAGGGACTCCTGGGCAATGGAGTCCCTGATCCTCACCTGGCGCTCGCAGCCCTGCTCCCCGAGATTCAGGCAGCTCCCCTGTCAGGAATCAGCAACGATGCGCCCAGGCACACGGGCGAAGCGGGACCCGCGGAGCGGGTTCCGCGAGGTGCAGCAGCAGAACAAACAGCCCAACAGGAAGGACCTCGCAGGACAGAGCTCGCGCTCACAGGTCAGTCAATGTCTCCCAAAGAGCTAGGGACAAGCAGGCTCTTTTCAGCTGTGCTTAGGGGGCGTGGCCAGCAGGGAGAGCGTCCAGGTGCAGGAAATGATGGCAGCACAGGGACTCCTGGGCAATGGAGTCCCTGATCCTCACCTGGCGCTCGCAGCCCTGCTCCCCGAGATTCAGGCAGCTCCCCTGTCAGGAATCAGCAACGATGCGCCCAGGCACACGGGCGAAGCGGGACCCGCGGAGCGGGTTCCGCGAGGTGCAGCAGCAGAACAAACAGCCCAACAGGAAGGACCTCGCAGGACAGAGCTCGCGCTCACAGGTCAGTCAATGTCTCCCAAAGAGCTAGGGACAAGCAGGCTCTTTTCAGCTGTGCTTAGGGGGCGTGGCCAGCAGGGAGAGCGTCCAGGTGCAGGAAATGATGGCAGCACAGGGACTCCTGGGCAATGCAGTCCCTGATCCTCACCTGGCGCTCGCAGCCCTGCTCCCCGAGATTCAGGCAGCTCCCCTGTCAGGAATCAGCAACGATGCGCCCAGGCACACGGGCGAAGCGGGACCCGCGGAGCGGGTTCCGCGAGGTGCAGCAGCAGAACAAACAGCCCAACAGGAAGGACCTCGCAGGACAGAGCTCGCGCTCACAGGTCAGTCAATGTCTCCCAAAGAGCTAGGGACAAGCAGGCTCTTTTCAGCTGTGCTTAGGGGGCGTGGCCAGCAGGGAGAGCGTCCAGGTGCAGGAAATGATGGCAGCACAGGGACTCCTGGGCAATGGAGTCCCTGATCCTCACCTGGCGCTCGCAGCCCTGCTCCCCGAGATTCAGGCAGCTCCCCTGTCAGAAATCAGCAACGATGCGCCCAGGCACACGGGCGAAGCGGGACCCGCGGAGCGGGTTCCGCGAGGTGCAGCAGCAGAACAAACAGCCCAACAGGAAGGACCTCGCAGGACAGAGCTCGCGCTCACAGGTCAGTCAATGTCTCCCAAAGAGCTAGGGACAAGCAGGCTCTTTTCAGCTGTGCTTAGGGGGCGTGGCCAGCAGGGAGAGCGTCCAGGTGCAGGAAATGATGGCAGCACAGGGACTCCTGGGCAATGGAGTCCCTGATCCTCACCTGGCGCTCGCAGCCCTGCTCCCCGAGATTCAGGCAGCTCCCCTGTCAGGAATCAGCAACGATGCGCCCAGGCACACGGGCGAAGCGGGACCCGCGGAGCGGGTTCCGCGAGGTGCAGCAGCAGAACAAACAGCCCAACAGGAAGGACCTCGCAGGACAGAGCTCGCGCTCACAGGTCAGTCAATGTCTCCCAAAGAGCTAGGGACAAGCAGGCTCTTTTCAGCTGTGCTTAGGGGGCGTGGCCAGCAGGGAGAGCGTCCAGGTGCAGGAAATGATGGCAGCACAGGGACTCCTGGGCAATGGAGTCCCTGATCCTCACCTGGCGCTCGCAGCCCTGCTCCCCGAGATTCAGGCAGCTCCCCTGTCAGGAATCAGCAACGATGCCCCCAGGCACACGGGCGAAGCGGGACCCGCGGAGCGGGTTCCGCGAGGTGCAGCAGCAGAACAAACAGCCCAACAGGAAGGACCTCGCAGGACAGAGCTCGCGCTCACAGGTCAGTCAATGTCTCCCAAAGAGCTAGGGACAAGCAGGCTCTTTTCAGCTGTGCTTAGGGGGCGTGGCCAGCAGGGAGAGCGTCCAGGTGCAGGAAATGATGGCAGCACAGGGACACCTGGGCAATGGAGTCCCTGATCCTCACCTGGCGCTCGCAGCCCTGCTCCCCGAGATTCAGGCAGCTCTCCTGTCAGGAATCAGCAACGATGCGCCCAGGCACACGGGCGAAGCGGGACCCGCGGAGCGGGTTCCGCGAGGTGCAGCAGCAGAACAAACAGCCCAACAGGAAGGACCTCGCAGGACAGAGCTCGCGCTCACAGGTCAGTCAATGTCTCCCAGACAGGACTTAACATGATTACCAGTTGAGGAACGTTTTGGGTGTGTTAGAGCAGAAGGGATTGACAGCAGAAATTAAAAAATGCAATATAGTGTGAAATCTGTAGTGTATTTAGGCCATAAACTCAGGGACAAGGGGACTTTTAAAAAGAAAAAGACATAATTGAGAATATTAGGACACCTCCCACCCCCATCTAGGGAAGAGGTACGGTACTTTTTAGGGCTACTTGAGTTTTATTCAAAATTTGTGCATGATTTTGCAAACGTGATATGAGGCAATTGCTTAAACAAGGGCAGAATTTTAGCTGGAACAAGGATTTCCAATCATGTTTTAATAATATCAAAATGTGTATTTGTAATGCTATTCCCTTACAAGGATGTGCACCTTTTTCTAGAAGCATTATCACTACTGATGCCAGTGGGGAAAGAGCTGGGAGCAGTATCAACACAGATACATGATAATGGAAAAGAAGTCACTATTTTATTTCCAACTCACGCTTTAACTCATGCAGAAGATAATTTTTCGGGTTGTAGAAAGAGAAATGGTAGCTTGTGTTTGGGGCATAGTGAGGTAGAGATAGTATGTTTGGGGATAAGATTTTATTCTTCGCATTGACCACAAACCCCTTACCAAATGCTTGACTATTAGTTGGGTATTAAAAGCTACACCAGGCATTGCCAGGATGTCTTCTAGTCTTTTTAAATTTAATGATAAAGTGCAGTATGTACAGGGTGTGAAAAAATTGCATCCTAATAAGGAATATGTAGCTAATATGTGAGATTAGTTTTCTGTTGAAAATGTAAGTGATTATGATTTGGAAGCCTTGCTAGAGTATAAATGGTTGAGGAGATATTCTCAAGAATCTTTTTTTCATAACAGATTTTATTATTATACTTTCAGCAATCTGATTGTCTGATGGTGATGCTTTAAAATGTTTAAACCTGATGCAAAAAGTACTATCTCCAACTCATGCAGCTGGCCATATTTTGGACCTTCTTTTTACTAATGACCCAGCCATCAAGGTGGAAGAGCCTCTACCTGTAATTTGGTCAGACCACTTGCTGGTCATTTTTAGGATAAGCCGGAAGCTCCGTGACAGCGTTAGTGGATTGGTCACTGAGAATAGGAGAAACTGGAGGAAGGTCACGCTTGAATCTATGGGGGATGAATTATACAATACCTCCCTAGAACTATCTGGGAATCCTAACGTTGATACCTCCCTTTTTGATTCATGGCTCAATCGAGCACTTTATAAATTAGCTCCGATTAGAGCATGTAAGGTGTCTAGGAGCAAACCATCATCTCCCTGGTTCACTACGGAGCTTCGCTGCGAAAAAAGTTATTGCAAAAGGCTCGAGCGAGCATGGAGAAAGAACTATGATTTTTCAGCTAAAATGATATATAAGACAGCACTGAAAAAATTCCATACGCTGAAACGTAAGGTTATGAGAGATTTTACGGCAAAACAAATTAGGGAGGCTGACAACTTCCCCAGGGAGATCTTTAGGATAGTAGAGGGCTTTATGAAGCCCCAGATCCTAAAAAGCAGGATTTAACCTTCCCTGGCTCTTTGCGAGGAACTTGCTGCATTCTTTCATGAAAAAATTCTGACTATCTACTCTACCTTCCCGGCGACAGAAATGCAGGATTTGGCAATTGTCAATTCTCCAGACAACTGGTCTACCTTTCACCGATTCGAGAAGGAAGCTTCTCTGAAGGAATTGCTGAAAGTGAAATCAGGGTCTCCTCTTGACCCCTGTCCGGACAGAATTTTTAAACTTTTAGCACCTATTCTCAACGACACCTTGAATCTTCTCTGGAATACGTCTTTGGAAACCGGAATCTTCCCTTCTGACTGGAAAAAAGCCTTTGTTCAGCCTATCCTAAAGAAAGAGGATGCCGACCCAGCGGAGCTAAACATTTTTAGACCTATATCACTACTGCCAGCCCCTGCTAAAATTTTAGACAAGGAAGTCCAGAGGCAACTTTCAAACTTCCTTGAATCTAACAATCATCTGCATGACTCCCAGTCAGGCTTTAGGGCAGGATATAGCACCGAGACAGCTCTCCTAGAGGTCGCAGAGTCGATTCGTGAAACCCTTGACCTTGGAAACTGTGCTATGCTGGTATTGCTGGATCTATCTGCCGCGTTTGACACGGTCTCCCATAACATCCTCGTGAATAGGCTACATAATTTAGGAGTGACGGGGACCGTGCTGCTCTGGTTTCAGTCTTTTCTAGAGGATAGGTCACAACAGGTGTTTCTACATCCTCATGTTTCCGGATCAAAGTCTTTGTCACAGGGGGTGCCACAGGGTTCGGCACTCAGCCCCTCACTTTTCAATGTGTATCTCGCTCCTCTGGCGGCAATTGTGGAAAAATGGGGTGTGCGTGTTGTCTCGTATGCAGATGACACGCAACTTGTTTTTTCATTTAAAGAACAAAGCGAGTCAGCTTTTGCTAACTTCAGGCAATGTCTTTTAAATATCTCGTCTTGGATGACAGACAGTTGCCTAAAATTAAATACAGATAAAACGGAGGTTTTATTTTTTAATCAACCGATCCCTCCTAGTACTGAGTTATGGTGGCCAGCTGAGCTAAATCCGCCTCCAAAACCAGTAACCTCAGCAAGGAATTTGGGTTTCAGGTTTGACTCGCAGCTCACAAGTAAGGCACAAATTATGCATGTCTCCTCTCAATGTTTTTGGAGATTAAAAGCACTTCGTAGATTTCTTCACTTCCTACCTATGGAATGTAGGAAGTCAGTGGTCTATGCTCTAATTACGTCTCAACTTGACTATGCGAACAGCCTGTATTTAGGCATCCCGGACTTTTTGATGAAGAGACTGCAGCGTATCCAAAATTCAGCAGCTAGGCTCATTAGAAATGTGCCTCGATGTGATCATATCACTCCTCATTTGCGTAGCCTGCATTGGCTCCCTGTAAGGAAAAGAGTTCAGTTCAAAGCACTCGTGCTGGCCCATAAAGCAACAAGAGGAGTAGGCCCTCTATATTTAAAACGAAGGCTTCAGAAATATCATCAAGCAAGAACATTGAGATCAAACAGCTGCAATCTTTTGGTCACCCCGCGTTTTAGGAAGGCAAGGATGGGTGGACGCGCTTTTTCCACTAAAACCGCCTTGCTCTGGAATACTCTGCCAAATGACCTTCGCCAGCTAGAGACGGAACTTTCTTTCAGAAAGGCTCTGAAAACCTGGCTGTTTGGATTACCTTAAAGACTCTGGTATATGCTGCTTAACCCTCCCTTGTCTCGCTTCTCTCTTGATGGATGCCAGTGCCGGGACACTTCCGTTGGAAGTAGCTGCGCGCTCTATAAACATTAATAATAATAATAATAATAATAATGGTGTCCATCACTCAAGAATCTTTGATCAGTAAAAGGTAGATTTGTTCTGGAGGTTGGCTTGACAAAAAGCATTTATATAGATACCGTAAACAGTTCTGAAAAGTCACATATAAATTATCTGTTGATAGCAAAGGTTTCTTTGGAGAGGATGTAGTGTCATACCACCTGTTTGCATACTTTGTAAAATATTAAAGTAAATCATGAAGGCCATTTAGGCATTGTAAAATGTAAGACAAAAATTATATCCTTATAGTGGAAGCCAGGAATGGATATGGAAATAGAACGATTTGTGCAAGACTATGTGGAGTGCAGCTGTGCAGATAAATCTTAGGTCAATATGAGGCCAACGTTATGCCCAATAGATGATCTTAAAATCCAGGGTTTGTTGAGACTGTTTGTTGGACCTGTCAGCCTCAGGGTGGTCTTCCTCCAAAAATGTTGTCTGCTTGCCTCCAATTTTGCTGAATTCGTTTTTGTCGGCCTTAGGTCTCTGTGCACTTTACTACTGCTGACCAGTGATTACATGCTTGTGCTCACTCCCCTAAACATGGTTTGATTGGCATATACCCAATTGGCATATTTAATTTACTTGTAAATCCCCTGTAGAGTAGTATACCATAAACCTAGTGGCTGTAAATTAAATGCTACCATTGGGCCTGCAGCACTTATTGTGCCACCCACTTAGGAAGTACTTTAAAACACATCCCAGGCCTGCAAATGCAGACTGAATGCAGTGTTGAACTGCCATGTCAAATTGGCATGTAAAACCCATTGCCAAGCCTTACATTCCTCATTTATTCCATAGAAGCCACACCTAAGGTAGGGTCTAGGTGGCTCATAGGGCAGGGCGCACATGTACTTTTAAGTTTTACCTATTCAGATAGTGAAAGACTCTCAAATTCCTTTTTTCACCACTGTAAGGCCTGCCGCTCTCATAGACTATCCTTTGGGATTCCTTCTTACATTAATAAGCTGTAACTCCTAATTGAAAGGAGGTAGGTCTGTCATGTTTGGTACCTATGCAATTGTAATGATAACTCATCTCTAATGGCAAAGTCAAAAATATCATTACAATTTTGAAAATGCCACTTTTAGAAGCGTGAATATAAAAAGGAAAACCTGGCTCCATTTGACGTTATGCTCTTATTATTTTTGAGCAACAAACAGACCACTATCTTTTCTGTTTGAATGGAATTTTTATTAAACCATTCCTTTCTTTGCAATTTTTTATATCTACCAAAAAGATTTTAGTTGCATGAGAAGTGAAGAGACACACATTTTTCAAATTAACATACAAAACATGAGAAATACTTATGACAATTCACAATAGACAGTGCATGAAATACTTGTATACAAACACATTTATATACAACGACTTTGGACTTTTGCATCATAACATCAGAAACTAGAATATTCTTATTTCTATCTTGTTTTTGGGGCCAAACGTGCCAAACATGGGACAATGTTTAGAGTGTGTGCGTGGGGCATACAATTCAATACAAATCCCTCACGTCACAACAAGTTTATTCAAATTCCTTTGTGTTGAAAAAAAGTGCCGACGCGTTTCAAGACCCAGTAAATGAATGATGCAAACTCCGTATCAGTGAAAATGAAAACTAAACACTACTCTCCTTAAATATGCTTAATTAAATTTTTCTGTACCTGATTGCCTGATTCTCGGACAGGACTGCTGCTCTGACTCCTATTTGCGTGGAATCTCTCAACGGAAATTACTGCAGTGCGCTTCGTAGTTTATGCCAGGGGGAATTTCTACAAGACATTAAAATAATGATGTTTATTTTAGCATATTTAAATACATGGACGTTGGGCAAAGTTCTGTCATCCCATTCAACCCAGTTACTGCACTATTAAACTTTAGAATTAGGTAAGCTTCTTTTTGTAGCAACGCGTTGTCGATGTCTATCAGACGTTTGGTTGTATCCAGACCTGACAAGACTGTCCACTTGAAGTCTCTTTCACTGTGCAAGTTATCCATGAAGTGTTGCACCATTGGTGCAGTAACCACCTTCTTTTTGATCCTGGAACGATGTTGCGTGATGCGCTGGTTGATCTGCTGATTTGTCTTGCCAATATATAATTTCTCAGAGTGGCAAAATATCGCAGAAATAATGTTCTTAGATTTGCAATTCGTGAATTCAGAATGACACCATTTAATGTCTTTATGTGAGAACTCAATCCCCTCTATTGTGGAGTCACATGCAGCACAAGTTCCGCATTTGTGATGCCCCTCAACTGGTTTTAATTGCCATTGTGTCCTTAGATATTGTTTGCTTTGCGATGGAAAAATTTCAGCTCTCACAATCTGCTGGCCAATCCTCTTCTTTTTCTTCATGGCAAAGAGTGGTTTCGGGAATGGGCACTCCAGGTTTTCCAACAGGTGCCAATTTTAGAAACACAATTTGTCTGAATTTGTTGGTATCTGGACCGAAAGTTGTAACACAAAACAATCTTTCCAATGGTGGTTTGATTTTCTTTTGCAGCAAATCTTCTCTAGACTTGTACAATGCTCTTTTTATTGCATGCTTGAGTAGTTTCTTAGGATATCCTCGCAAGATCATTTGTTCCTTGAAAGTTTTTGCATGCTGTTCATAATCAGATTTTCTTGAGCAGTTTCGCCAGATCTACAACAATTGATCATACGGCAAGTTTTCTTTCAGGCTCCTTGGGTGAGCACTTCTGTGATGTAGAATAGTATTCTTATCAGTAGACTTTCTGTGTAAAGTGGTTGTCAATCTTTTCTCATTGGGGGACACCTCCACGTCAAGGAACGTCAGGCTCGTCCTGCTGGTGTTAAAGCTGAATTTTATGTCCTCATGGCGCGTGTTGAGCCAACCATAAAAGCTTTCTAACTCTTCCTTGGACCCACTCCATAGACACCAAATATCATCAATGTAGCGCAGCCATTGCGCGATTTTTTCTCTGAATGGGTTGTTGTTGAAGATGAATCTATCTTCATATTTTGCCATAAAGAGGACCGCCATCTCTGGAGCGAAGGGACAACTCATGGCAGTACCCTTCACCTGGATGAAGAATGAATCTTCAAACTTAAAATAGTTCTTCCTTAAAGCCACCTCCGCAAGTTGTAGAATAAATGCTGTTGGTACCTGATGGGGACGTGGTCTTTTATCCAAAAATGCCTCTATTACCCGGAGCGCCTCATCTTGGGGTATCTGTGTATACAAGGAGGTTACATCAAAGGAAACCATCCATTGTGAAGAATCATCAAACTCTTGGCCTTCAACCTTGTTGATGAAATCAGCAGTGTCCCGCAAGTAGGATGGCATATCCACCAAAAACGGCTTGAGGAAAAAATCAACATCTTTCGAAATTGGTTCCTAGAATCAAGGCAAGCAGGTCTAATCTTCCTTCATGTTCTTCAGACAGCAGGGCAGTCCTTCTTTTGGTGCTTCTCAGGTCCAAGAGTATTCTGAGGAGACTTTTGGGATGCCACTTTTATGTCCAGTACTAAGCTGCGAATATTGGAGCTCTGAGCTGCTCCCACTGAGTTTGGAGCAAGCCTGACTAGAAAGACAAAAGGGAAGCAGGCCTACGCATCATTTGCCAGTGCTAGTCTAGGAATAGTTTTAAGCTCAGGAAGGGGCATTACATACCCACCCAGGTTATCCCGTCAGGAAGAGAAACCCCCTCCACACACCCAGAACCCATTGTACACTGTCTGGGAGCACTACAAATCACATCACAGGGGAGTCATCAATAGTCAAATAACTGTTGAACACTCGCAAAAAGGTCAATTAGCTTTAGGCAGAAACAAGACAACTTTCTAAAAGTGACTTTTTCAAAATAGTAATGTAAAACCTGAACTTACCATTAAATTGGGTTTAAAATGACTATTAAATTAGTCCTTTAATTATTTTTCTAGCTGTTCTCAAAATGAATTTAACACTTATAGTGGTGCAATAGTCCAAACCAGCATTAGCCTATGGGACAAACAGCCTAGCCACAGTATAAAGAAATACTTTTGATTATTTTTCCAATGCAAGGACATGTACAACATTAAATATACATGTCCTACTTATAACTAGCATGCACCCTGCCCTTTGTGCATTTAATGCCTACCTTACGTGTGACATATAAGTATTACAAAGGAAGATTTAGGCCTGTCAACAAGTTTATCTAGACAGGTCAAAATGGAAGTTTAACACTGCACACTCAAGCTTCAGTGTCAGATCTGGAGACAGGTGTTTACAGCTCTACTTTAGTGGGTGGGCAGAATGAGTGCTGCAGCCCATCTGTAGCATTTAATTTACAGGCCCTGGGTACATGTAGTAATATAAACTAGGGACTTGAAAGTAAAATAAATGTGCCACTCAAGTGCATACCAAGTTTGACATACTTGAAAGGGAGAGCACAAGCACTCTATTACTGGTTAGCAAAGGTAAAATGTGCAGTCCTAATTTCCCTTCTTGCCCTTCGCTAGCTGACATTTTTTCTTTAAAATAATTTCCTACTTGATAAATTGATGCAGTCACCTGGAGGCTGAGGAATACAAGTATGGGTCAAAGGACTGCAACTATGAGAAAGGATTTGCAGGTCATGATTTGTTGGCTTCAGGCCTAAAGGATCACTTAGGTGCTAAATTCTGATGCTTACTGTTAGGCTGTGAGCAAAGGGTGATGAACTTGGTGCTGTGGTTTATACAAAGTAACTGAATTTAGGCAACTTACTATGAGAACAATATGTAAAATGGCCGCCTCATCATGGAGATGCAATGACGGGTGGCCATACAGGTGCCAAATGTGTCCTGACAAGCAGCTGTTCTGAGCAATAGGATCAAAATATATCAATAAACTTTATTTAGTAATGTCCAAATGATAATTCTTCATTGAAACCCGATTTCCACACATTGTTGTTTGTGCGCTATATAGTTTTATCAGTAAAACTTGATGTATTTGCAAATTTAGTGGCCATATCAATAGAAAACATGTTGCAAATGACAGTGCTCTACCACACCATGGTTTAGAAATATATTTGCGACATTATGCTAAAAAATGCACCATCAGCTACATGCCACTCTTTTATCACTCTCCTGCCGAATGGGTGGCTCATTTGCTACATTTGATTTTGTGTGATGTTTGGATTTTTTGCAATCCCTATAACTGAGGTGATGTAACACTGATGGCAGCACACCCAGTCCGAAAACTGTTCCAGCACCAGTGTGCTCTCCAGAGTACTCTGTCAGCAGTCATTCTTTTCAACTACAGAATGCATTTAGTTCAAGGCCTTTCTGTTAGATGGTTCATGACAAGAGTGTATTTCTCTGCCCTCTGACAAGCTGACCTCTATTTGAAAGAGAAAATCATGAAACCTGTTGTTACATTTATAGCAGCTCCGTGTGAAATATCAACACGCTGCGCTCTGTCAGGGAACTGGCAGCAGCTTCCAGAAATGTGTGACTTTAAGACATTTTATTTATGCTTCCCTTCAAATCAACTGCCTGCTCGTCCTCCTGCTTCTGACATGAACAAAGGCCACACTGACTTTATGTAAGCATACATTGAATAAAATACTTAGTATGTCTTTTTTCTTCCTACATTTTTGTAACTTTTACGAGTGACATTTCTGGTCCACTCCATACTTATTGTTTAAAATACAATAACATGCGCCCTTGTCATGACATGTTCGATGACAGCATTGATAACATCACTGATGACATCTGAAATGAAATAATTTAAGACAACACTCTGCATGGCGAGTACGAGCTATAATTGGTGAATTTCAGTGATTATTTTCGAGTTAATTTTGAGTTTAAAATGTCACATTTACCTGGGGGTCTATATCACGCTGGACCCGGTGGCCCGCTACGAGCGAAACTTGCTTCCCCCCCTCCAGCGCTTGAAGGAGGACGTCGCGCACTGGCGGCGCTTGCCGCTTTCGCCGCTCGGCCGGGCGGCATTGTTCAAGATGATGTCATTGCCGCGCTTTTTGTACGCTCTCCAGAACACTATGGACTTGGTCCCGGCGCGCTACTTCCGTGAGGTGGAAAGCTTACAGCACCGTCTGTTTTGGGACGGGAGGCCGCGTATAGCCCTGGCAAAATTGACGCTCCCGTGGTACGACGGAGGGATTGCCCTCCCGGATATTAAGCGGTATTACTGGGCCTCCCAGTTAGCTGCAATTAATCACGGCTTCTATGGGCCCGCCCTAAACCCGGCATTTGAAATGGACAAAATGCTCCTGCCCGGTGGCGACTACAATCGAGCGCTCTACACTAGCGTGCCCGATTCCCGCTTAACGGGACCCACGCGTGTCATGGTGCGAGTTTGGCACGCGGCTAATGCAGCTATGGGATGGAAGGACCGTTTGACCCGGGCGTCACCATTGTATGCGTCGGAGAGGCTTGGCTCTTTGTGGACCTCGAAGGGCTTCGAGAGGTGGGACATGATAGGCATCAGTACAGTGGGAGATCTCTGGACGAGGGGAGGATTCAAGACATTCGAGACGCTGCAGGCGGAGTTTCAGCTGCAGGGCAGTGAATACTTTCGCTACCTGCAGGTCCGTCACGCACTGGGTTCCGTCTTCCCAGACGTGGCCTCCATCCCGGAGTCCTCCCCCCTGGAGGATAGAGTGCTAGATGGCCACGTTCCGGACAGCACGATCTCCCTCATTTATAAGAAATTGATAAATGACCGCTCGGGCTTACTGACTGGCCTCCGCGAGGCTTGGGTTGCCGATGGGCTGGAGTTGGACGACGAGGACTGGATTTCCGCGGTGGCCTCTCCGAAGGAGGTGGCCATCCCGGCTCGCCTTCGCTTCGTCCAGCTTAAGATACTCCACCGGGTGTATATGACGGGGCCAAGGCTTCAGCGTATGGGCTATGCCGAGGATGGATTGTGTAAGCGTGGGTGTGGTGCTTTGGCGACTTTTTCACATATACTGTGGGAGTGTCCGAGGGTGGAGCGCTTCTGGCGTGGTGTGCATGAGGTCCTGCGAGCGGTTACACATGTCGCGCTGTTGCCTGACGCGAGGAGATGCCTGCTGAATGTGTGGGAACCGACTGATTACTCGGTTCCGCAGACACGATGGGTGACTCTGGGATATATGATAGCTAAACGTGACATTGCTCAGCTGTGGGGATCTCAGAGGCCCCCGGCGGTGTCGGCTTGGAAAGAACATATGGATTGGTGCATGTTCCGAGAAAAGGTGGTATATGTGGCGCGGGGTAAGCCTGGGGCATGGGTGAAGATATGGGGCCCCTGGAACGCTTACCGCGGGGGTATTTGCGAGCCGCCGTTGTTGCCTCCTGCGTCACCAGCTCCATCCCCATAGTTGACCCCCTCCCTCAGCCCTGGGCACATTGTTCTCCCAGTCCTGGATCAGTTTCCCTCCCCCCCTCTGGCTTTCTTTAGATGGTTGGGGTTCCCCACTTGAGGAGCACATGTCGTCATTTTTGATCGAGGGTTGCCTTGCTGGTGTGGTTTTATGTTGTTGTGTTGTAGAAAACGAAACCGTATTGTGGGTTCAGAGTTATGTGGCCCACGTTGTTGATACCTCCTGTTTTATCGTCTATGCAAAGCCAAGTGCCTTATTGGTATGTATGTCATGTGCTTCTGTCACTTTAGCGGCCGGCCGGAAGGTTGTAGGCCCATACTTGTATATATTTGAGATTGCAATAAACGGTTTCAAAAAAAAAAAAAATAAAAAAAAAAAAAAAAAAATGTCACATTTGAAAGACATTTTCACCCCACATATAGTTATAATTATTCAGTTAGCTATAATTGGTGAATTTCATTGTTTATTTTCAAGTTTAGTTTTGAGTTTAAAATGTTCCATTTTAATATATCTTTTCGACCCGCATAACCATTGTGCGACTCTATCTATCTATATATATATTCACTGAAAAAACCATAGGTTTCACACATGTTATAGTTAGCGGAAATTTTACTGATAAAAAACCAATGAAATTCCCCCGTTATAGTTAGTGCAGGCAACTATAACTCACGCGACCGCAATCCTCTGCTGATGCTAATACTGTATTTAGACACTTATTTGCCCATGTCTTCTTCCATACATTTTTAGCTATACATATATTACAAATATTTTTTTTTCATAAAGACACATATGTCATCAGCGGAAGATTGCGGTCGCGTGAGTTATAGTTGCCTGCACTAACTATAACGGGGGAATTTCATTGGTTTTTTATCAGTAAAATTTCCGCTAACTATAACATGTGTGAAACCTATGGTTTTTTCAGTGAATTTGCAAGGTTTTTTAAATGCTAATTCCTAACTATAACGTGTGTGAAACCTATGGTTTTTTCAGTGAATTTGTACGTTTTTTTAAATGCTAAGTTACTTTACGCCATTCGTGGCGCGCGCGCCCACTTTACGCAGTTAGTGCCGTGCACGCACGGTGGGCACGTGGTGCGCTACGTGCACCGCGTGCCCACGTTACGCTAGATGGGCCATGTACGCACAATGCGCTTCGCGCACCGTGCGCACATGGAGGACATATGATGCGCTTCGTTGTGAAAGTTAATATTTTAATTTTTCACATCTGTAATATGCCATGCACAAATGGTGCCCTTCTGGCACCATTTGCACATGGGGTGGGGAGAGTATGGATAATTTTTTGTTAAACATTTTTTTTACCGTACGCGGACGGTAAGCGTAATCGGCAAAATTATCGAAAAAATTAAAATTCCGTTTTTGGCCTTGGGGGATCTTTGGGGACTCCCCCAACATGGCTAGGTGCTTAGGAGCTGTCTAAACAGCCCCTTTACATGTTTTTGTCCTTTGTTTTTTAATCCCCACTCAGAGTGCGAGAGAGAAAATGGCGGCCGCCGCTTCCTGGTTTCGACCAATTCGAATGTTTACTAAGATCTATCAGCCAATCAGAATCGCGCTCGCGCACGTCACTGTACGCGTACGGTAAGCGCACCGTAAGCGCACCGTAAGCTGGCTCAGATATATATATTGATTTAAAGGCTATTTTCTCAGAATCTACTGAACAGATTTACACCAAACCTACAAAAGGCACTTCCTTGACCTGAGGTCTACCTCTCTGCCAAATTTCAAGGAACTCTGTTCAGCCGTTCGGGCTGTAGCTGTGTCTAAAGGTCCTATGGAAAAATGCATGGGAAAAACGCGTTTTGGGACCCCCTTTTATCTCAGCCCCCGCTTGACGAATCCCCCCGAGACTTTCCGGGTAGGAGCGGAGCGCAGCGCCCCACCTATTTTGAAAATTTGGCGAGGATTCGTCGACCGGCGCCAAAGTTATTCAAAATAGAATGTTGCGGATTTCCTATGGTAAGAGGGTCCTAACTATAACTATATTCACTGAAAAAACCATAGGTTTCAGACATGTTATAGTTAGCGGAAATTTTACTGATAAAAAACCAATGAAATTCCCCGTTATAGTTAGTGCAGGCAACTATAACTCACGCGACCGCAATCCTCTGCTGATGCTAATACTGTATTTAGACACTTATTTGCCCATGTCTTCTTCCATAAATTTTTAGCTATACATATATTAGAAATATTTTTTTTTCATAAAGACACATATGTCATCAGCAGAAGATTGCGGTCGCGTGGAGTTATAGTTGCCTGCACTACTATACCGGGGAATTTCATTGGTTTTTTATCAGTAAAATTTCCGCTAACTATACTATGTCTGAAACCTATGGTTTTTTCAGTGAATTTGCAAGGTTTTTTTAAATGCTAATTCCTAACTATAACGTGTGTGAAACCTATGGTTTTTTCAGTGTATTTGTACAGGTTTTTTAAATGCTAAGTTACTTTACGCCATTCGTGGCGTGCACGCCCACTTAACGCAGTTCGTTCCGTGCGCGCACGGTGCGCTCGCGCACCGTGCGCGCACGGTGAGCACGCGGTGCGCTTCGCGCACCGCGCGCCCACTTTACGCAGTTAGTGCCGTACACGCAAGGTGGGCACGCAGTGCGCTACGCGCACCGGCCCACGTTACGCACCGTGCGCACATGGAGGACATATTATGCGCTTCCTGTGATAGTAATCTGGTTAAATTTAATTTGTAAGTGATGACAATAATATTGCCATGCACAGAGAGTTTTTTTTTTTATTAAAATTTTTAGCGTAAGCGCACCGTACGCGTGACGGTAAGCGTAATCGGCGAAATTTTCAAAAAAATAAAAATTTACCGTTTTTGGCCTTTGAGGACTCAACTAACATGGCTATGTGCATGGGCGCTGCTAAACAGCCCCTTTATATGTTTTTTGCCTTTATTTACTGCCCCCCCCTCAGAGTGCGAGAGAGAAAATGGCGGCCGCCGCTTCCTGGTTTCGACCGATTCGAATGTTTACTTAGATGTAACAGCCAATCAGAATCGCGCTCGCGCACGCCACCGTACGCATCGGTAAGCTTACGGTAAGCGTACCGTAAGCTGGCTCAGATATATATATTGATTTAAAGGCTATTTTCTCAGAATCCGTACTGAACAGATTTACACCAAACCTACAAAAGGCACTTCCTTGACCTGAGGACTACCTCTCTGCCAAATTTCTAGTAATTCTGTTCAGCCGTTCGGGCTGTAGCACCTGTCTAAAGGTCCTATGGAAAAATGCATGGGAAAAACTCGTTTTGGGACCCCCCTTTTATCTCAGCCCCCGCTTGACGAATCCCCCGAGACTTTCAGGGTAGGAGCGGAGCGTAGCGCCCCACCTATTTTGAGAAATTCGCGAGGATTCGTCGACCGGCGCCAAAGTTATTCAAATAGAATGTTGCGGATTTCCTATGGAAAAGGGGTCCTAACTATAACTACCTACTGGCGACCGCCAGTAGGTAATATAACTGTAATATATATATATATATATACTATATATATAAGATATATATATATATATATATATATATATATATATATATTATTATATATATATATATATATATATATATATATATATAGATAAATATATAGATATGTATATATATATCCTGTGTGTTGAAGCCGCCCTGATGGGTCTGCAGCTCCCTTAATGGAGGAATCGTTTGCTGCTTGCATAGACACGGGAGCATGACCCACTTGCCTCCAAGTCACTAGAGGAATTCCCCAGGAGAACTGTATACAAGGGGAGAGTAAGGGAGAAAGGAGCATTATGTGGCTGCTTACTTTTGATTTCGGATCCCTCTGTTTTTTACAAGATTACTTTTACTGTGGCACTGTGCACAAGGAAATGGATACAAATTCACAGAGTCACTTTATTTCACCAGCATAGTTGAACTTGGAACCTTAAAGCTATTGCAGTGTCCTGATGGTATTTGACCTGGATATATAAACACCGCCAGTATGCTACGAACTTGAGTATTCTATTCATAGTGCATGCTGGTTGTGTTGCGTATGGACTACTGGGGCACATCGCAGCATGCATTTGAGCCGCGAGGTTACCTAACTTAAGTAACCTCTTTCACCTGTGATCAAGGCTCATGATTCAAAACATGTCAGAATTATGATGAGGATATGCATGTGGCCATTTTTTATTTGTGAAACATTGGCTTCAACGTTTTTATTTCTTAGTGTATCTCTCTCCTTAATATATAAATGTATGTGTGTGTGTGTGTTATACATATATATATATAACTATATATATATATATATATATATATATATATATATATATATATATATATATATATATATATATATATATATACTATATATATATATATATATATATGCCAGCAAACTTTTCTCCGTTTTAGCAAAGAAAAAATAGGGTCGCACTCCAGCGAAATGTAGTACTCCTTTGTTTTAATTTCACAAATCCACAGATTACGAGATGCACACAAAGAAAACCAACGCGTTTCGTCAGCGTCCGCCGACTTGCTCACGGTTAATTTACAACATTCAAATCAGGTTATTTAAACAAACAAACAGGAAATTGACACACCTTTCCTGTCATGTGAGGGGTGATTTAGAGTTCACCAGATTTCTGGGATATGTAGTCCCCGCATTAAATCACAAGTGTTTGTGTATTTATAAGGATTTGCTTAACGGGAGGCTGATTGACCCCAAATGGGTCCAAAACTTTCAAATGCAATGTCTGAGTAAATCAATTTTCGTGGTTGGACAAATAAGTATCAATTTCAAAAATTATATATACATTGTGATATACAAACCCTCTGGTGGGTCGTCATTACAGAGTTTGTTTTTTTCTTTTTTCTTTCAAAAACCACCTTGTGAATAAATATCCTCTAGTGGATCGACATTGCTGAGTGTCCCATGATAGGCCTACATCTTAAGACTGATGTTACTTAGGGAAACCATATACACGGTCAATAATAGAAACTCATTGACACATTGCTGTGTTAAAATAAAAAACTCAATAAAGTTTTATATTGCAGTCTAGAGATGTATGTAAAGTTCTTCCGACTGGTTCAGACCAAACGGCGTCATGCTTCTAAAGTTAATAATATGTCGAGATTCTTTCTGTCTCAGTAGTCTCTCCCGATTTCCACCTCGTGTATTGATTGGTACCGTTTCAATTCCATAAAACTTTAGGGACTTCCAATTACTGTTGTGG